>NC_137467.1:82118459-83388549 GCF_964235325.1 Thermobia domestica
TACCGCTGTCCGAATAACGGACTTTTCTCAGTGTATTAATTAATAAGAATTTGCGTCCGGTGAAGGAGAATATTAAAAGTTCGAAAAATTATATATATATATATATATATATATATATATATATATATATATATATATATATATATAGTGGCGGATCCAAGGGGAGGGCTACAGGGGCTATAGCCCCCCCCCTTTGACGCTCAGGTATACACTGGATAAAATGGGCTTCAATCCTGCCTTACACTGGATAAAACGGCAAAATATGGTTTAGCCCCTCCCTTGATTATATCCTGGATCCGCCACTGTATATATATATTACAATAATGAGGAATATCACAGTCGAATCGATAAGTGTTAGTAAACAATACAAATGTTTAGAAGGTGGATGAAAAACAGAGCCGTAGCTAGAGATTTCGGCGCCAGGGGCGAAGTAGAATTCGCCGCCCCTACACTCACCTTATCAAGCTTCCTTCTTTTATTTATTTATTTATTTATTTATTTATTTATAAATAAGAGAAACAGCTGTTCTTGTTATGCTACGTTGAATTTTTATCATGCTGCTTGCACAGACTATTGCAACAACCGAAAGTGATCATTCTCTATTCTTTTATAAATAAAAGCTGTTTTCAAGAGGCTTATTTTGGACTTTTTGTTAAACTTACAAAACTGTCTTTGCTGTACACAAATCCACTTTGAGAAAAGTTATAAAAATTTACAACTTTTTACGTTTCATACTATATATAAGAAATGAAATTTTAATACGTTAGAAACTATGTGATTTAAAAATGTTCGAAATGGGTAACAGCATCATTTCCAGTAATAATTGTAAACTTTTGTAATTTTATTCTGTATGTGACCACATAAAGAAGATTTTAATTTTGATCGTTTTACGGTCAAAAATATTTTGTGAAATATAACGGAAACTCTGAAGAGACCTTCTTTGCGAGTTTCTTAATATTGATCGATGGAGGTAAAGAATATGTTTAATGTTCGTACTTGAAATCCAAAATGTAGTTTGGCTACTACATACACTATGTGAGCAAAAGTATCCGGACACCCCCAAAAACATACGTTTTTTATATTAGGTACATTGTGCTGCCACCTACTGCCAGGTACTCATTATCAGCGACCTCAGTAGTCATTAGACATCGTGAGAAAGGAGAATGGAGCGCTCCGCGGAACTCACGGACTTCGAACGTGGTCAGGTGATTGGATGTCACTTGTGTCAGAAGTCTGTACGCGAGATTTCCACACTCCTAAACATCCCTAGGGCCACTGTGTCTGATGTGATAGTGAAGTAGAAACGTGAAGGGACACGTACAGCACAAAAGCGTACAGGCCGACCTCGTCTGTTGACTGACAGAGACCGTCGACTGTTGAAGAGAGTCGTAAAGTGTAATAGACAGACATCTATCCAGACCATCACACAGGAATTCCAAACTACATCAGGATTCACTCCAAGTACTATGACAGTTAGGCGTGAGGTGAGAAAATTTGGATTTCATGGTCGAGTGGCTGCTCATAAGCCACACATCACGCAGGTAAATACCTCGCTTGGTGTAAGGAGCGTAAACATTGGACGATTGAACAGTGGAAAAACGTTGTGTGGAGTGACGAATCACGGTACACAATGTGGCCATCCGATGGCAGGGTGTGGGTATGGCGAATGCCCGGTAAACGTCATCTGTCAGCACGTGTAGTGCCAACAGTAAAATTCGGAGGTGATGATGTTATTGTGTGGTCGTGTTTTTCTTGGAAGGGGCTTGCACCCCTTGTTGTTTTGCGTAGCACTCTCACAGCGCAGACCTACATTGATGTTTTAAGCACCTTCTTGCTTACCACTGTTGAAGAGCAATTCGGGAATGGCGATTGCATGTTTCAACACGATCGAGCACCTGTTCATACTGCATGGCCTGTGGCGGAGTGGTTACACAACCACAACATCCCTGTGATGGACTGGCCTGCACAGAGTCCTGACTTGAATCCTATAGAACACCTTTGGGATGTTTTGGAACGCCGATTGTGCCAGGCCTCACTCTGCACTCCGTGAAGAATGGGCTGCCATTCCCCAAGAAACCTTCCAGCACTGATTGAAAGTATGTCTGCAAGGGTGGAAGCTGTTATCAAGGCTAAGGGTGGGGCAACACCATATTGAATTCCAGCAGTACCGATGGAGGAAGCCACGAATTTCTAAGTCATTTTCAGCCGGGTGTCCGGATACTTTTGATCACATAGTGTATGTTTAAAATTATAGTACTTACTTAATTTCTTAATGACTGAAAATTCTGAATTTAAGGTTACTTTTATTAATAAAAATATTAAAATACACACACACACACAAACACACACACACACACACACACACACACATATATATATATATATATATATATATATATATATATATATATATATAATATGTGTGTGTGTGTATTTTGTATGTATGTAGATAAATAAAAAATATCACACAACTAGATACGGAAGCACAAAAAAGAATCCTGGCGATACAAGTAGTTAATGGAGAAATGATCCCAATAAATTTCTTTAAATTGGTAGCATTTCATATGTTAATGAAATTAAAAAAAAAAAAAAAACTGGTAGCGATCAGTCTTTGAAAAAGACGAAATTCGTGGGGTAAACTTCTGACCCATTAAGCCCCTATTCTACAACTGTTTCAAATTCAAGAACGTTATTATTCTCCTTGTTTACCTTAATTTTTAATATTCCCGCGCAAACAACAACTTGTGTGTCTCTTCACTCCTTTCGTTTTTCATACCTTTATTCTCACCGTCATGATTAAAACGATTGGTAAGAAAAAGGTGATTAACTAACCAAACTCATCATCATCAAAATGCCGAATACGTACGTATTTAAGACTGTGACCGTTTCTGATTTTGTAAACGCTCTTGTTTACACTGTAAGTCATTACTTGGCAGCATGTATGTCACATCGTCATTAAGAAATCATATATAATAGCTTTTTTTTTAAGTAATAAGTAAAAACTTGTTCTAACTCTTATTGAAACATTTGGATTGCGGGCGTAGCGAGCAAGAAAATTTTTAACAAATCTATTTTCATTTCCAATACTTTCCTTTCTTCTTGCTTCTTCGGCACCCTCTTGCTATCAGCGCCCGGGGCAACCGCCCCGCTGGTCCCCCAACTTAGCTACGACTCTGATGAGAACTATTCTAAATATAAAGCAATCTATTCTACAGTTGCTAAATGGATAAGGGATAACACAAGCACTTATATATTTAAAAATTAGTTGTATTTAAGGTAAAGTATTTTTTATCTTAAAAAGATATTTTAACTTCCAAAAACTTCTTATTATGAGCAAATGTACTATCCAATGTAATGTAGCATGGTGCATTAATATCGTCACTGTTAGAACAAATGCTATGCTTCAAAGAGTGTGAAAGAAAACAGGAGAGTGAATTAGTTGCCGCATTTCATATTAGTAAAGTACAACAATACAATTGATATTGTTTTCATTTGGTTATGTTATATCCCAGATTAAGTGTTAATTCGTTTTCTAAATATAAAATTTTAATTATTCTAGATATTCTTTGTAACTCACACTTCGAAATTAAAACTTGGTTTGTTTGTACTTGGAGACGGTTGACTTTCCTTCTTTTTGTTGACCCTTTCATTAAGGACTAGATTCTACAAGAGCAGCTGATGTGCTGAGCATATATTACCCAATAGCAGTGCGCGAATTAGGTTGTGTATATTTGAAGGGGGATAAAATAGTTCCTAACAGAAGATAGTTGATTGCTTTGTGAGGGACCAATGTTTCAATTTGTTACTTTTGGAAGGGATTAAAACAAAATAGAAGGAAATTCCGCCCCGGGATTCGCATCCTGCCCTAAAGGCATGAGTGGCACAAGCTGGATGGTAGGCCCTGGTTCTATGAGATATGTTACGCCACAGAGGGAAGATTTATTTATTTATTTATTTATTCGAGAAATCTAACAAATTTAGTGAGAAAATTTATTAAATTGAATTACTGCTTTCGCAAAATCGTGGATTTAGCTTTTGTTTTTCTTTCTTTCTTTCTTTCTTTTTAAATCTGTCTGATTTAACTTTGTTAAAACATTCTATGGGAATTTTCACATTCCGATACTATAAAAAGAAATAAAAAGTACTCCTACATTGAATATCACTTGCTAGTCCAAATGTTTCTATTGTTTTGTTCTTTCTTTTTATTCGTTTCCTTAATAGCATAATGTTTATAGGACCTGCATTTAAAACACAGATCTGTCCTGTTCAAACAACTTGAGCAAACTGGAAAACGACCGCGTGCTTAAACAACAGGCAAAAGGAAGAGCGAAAACTGACCGCTTCTTTTTCTTCTTCTTTTACGCGCCTATTTTTACGCTAGGTGTATGGGCCAACTTACGGACCGAAATTTACGACATCATTTTACGGACCGAAAATGCGCGCTGAAAATACGCTAGTGTATGTTGGCCTTAAAATGTGCGATACAATTACTGATCCCGCCAAGTGTGAGGTTCGTAGTGTGATAAGATTTTTGAATGCAAGAAAAGTGCGTCCGATAGAAATTTATAGACAGATCACTGAGGTGTATGGAAATGTAATGAATGAAGCATCAGTTCGTAAGTGGTGCATTATGTTTAATGACGGACGGACGAATGTGCACGATGAGGAACTCTCGGGCCGGCCTTCTGTTGTGGATGACGAACTCAAAGAAAGAATTGAGCGGAAAATTCAAGAGAATAGGCGATTCACTATTGATGGGCTGCACGAATTCTTTTCTGAAATTTTAAGAACTTTGTTGTACGAAATTGTCAGTGGTGAACTTGGTTACAAAAAAATTAGTGCAAGGTGGGTGCCTCGACTGTTATCGGAGGAACCCAAAACCAAGCGAATGGGAGCCGCATTGACTTTTCTCAGCCGTTACCATAAGGATGGCGATGAACTTTTAAATCGTATTGTTACTGGAGATGAGACGTGGATTTCGCACATCACTCCAGAAACAAAGCGCCAATCCATGGAATGGCACCATTCAAATTCTCCGAAAAAGCCGAAAAAAAAAAACAAATTTTGAGCACCAGAAAGGTTATGGCTACGGTCTTTTGGGATCGTAAGGGTGTTTTGCTCGTTGACTACATGCAGAGAGGTGAGACCATAAATGCAGCTGCCTACTGTCAGACGTTACGTCGACTTCGCCGCGTGATTCAAAACAAAAGGCGCGGATTGCTGACCAGCGGCGTCATCCTCCTCCACGACAATGCCCGTCCTCACTCCGCGGCATTGACGAGGACTTGCTTCAGCAGTTTAAGTGGGAAGTTTGAGAGCATCCACCCTATAGTCCAGACTTAGCCCCCAGTGACTTCCACCTATTCCCAAAGTTGAAAGACTTTTTGGGTGGAAGCCACTACGGCAGTGATGATGAACTTAAGGAAGCTGTTAGTGATTGGTTCAACAGTTTGGCGGCAACTGTGTATGCCGAAGGCATAGAAAAACTTGTACAACGGTATGACAAGTGTTTAAATTTACACGGCGACTATGTCGAAAAGTAACTTAAGTATCACATAGTATGTAACACAAATTTCGCCTTTGTATATCAGTTATTAAAGTGTTTATACAAAAACGTTCTTTACTTTCCGAATGACCCTCGTATAACTATCAACAAAAAGGTAAATTCTATTTGAAATGCACCTAAATTTGCATGTACTTTGTTATGGAAAGCCACTTAAAAAATAATGGGCCTACTATTTATAAAATAGCTCCGATTTAATAACATAAATAATTCAATTTTCGTAGCTTTTGGCAGCTAGTACAACTGAAACTGAGGCCTATAACACTGGTCTACATATGAAAACTTTTTTTCTGCTGACTGAGGTATTTGACTTGTTTTTTTAAAAACCGAGGTCGCTGATTCCAGTGGTGTAGTTAGTTTTTGCCTATCACGTCAGAATTTTACACAATCTGATCATACTTACACTGACAGAATTTCTTATTTGTTCCATATATCTTAGTAAGAAACTTACATTAAATATTGTACTATTGCTTTAATATTAAATATAAATACGGAACAAGTTACGATAAAGTTACTGATACCCACCTACGCATATCATACTATATATATATATATATATATATATATATATATATATATATATATATATATACACGATTTGATGTTTATGGTTCCAGAATATTACGTATGGAGTAGTTTTACGAACCTATTTGTCATAATGAATTTAGACTTGATAGAAAGTTAAGCAAATCCAATACATTTTTTAATTTCATTTACGACCTCAAGCTGATAAATGGACACAACCAAATAACACAGCGTGCTTACCTATTTAGGCAAAAATCTTCGTTTCTTTGATTTTCTGGAGTAAGTGGCGCCCGGAACGTCACGCTGCAAGCACCAACGATAGTCCGCCATCATGTTTTCGTTCCACCTTCCCTGGTACCGGTTCTTCATGGTTTTGATATCCTGGTGAAATCGTTCACCCTGTTCTTCACTAAGGGCACCAAGATTGGAAGGAAAATAGTCTAGATGGTTGTGTAGGAAGTGAAGCTTCATACTCATATGTACTCCTAACTTCTGAAATGTGGCCAACAAATTGTCAACAAGTTCCTCGTAGTCGTCCGCTTTAAAATTTCCAAGAAAGTTTCTAACAACGGCACAAAAAGCATCCCATGCATCTCTTTCTGTGGGGTTCGTGGTTTGCAAGAACTCTTTATCTTTCATTAGCAACCTTATCTGGGGGCCGTCAAAAATACCAGCTTTCATTTTCTCCTGAGTCAATGCAGGAAATTTCGAGCAAGTGTATTTGAAGCAAGCACCATCCTGATTCGAAGATTTTACATACTGTTTTATTAATCCCAGCTTTATGTGTAGTGGAGTTAGTAACACTTTCTTAGGGTCAACAAGCGGTTCATTCTGAATGATTTTCACTCCTACTTCAAAATCTACTCTGGCAGGCCACAATCTTCGTACCCAGTGTTCATTCCTTGCACGGCTGTCCCATAAACAAATAAAGCAAAGATGACCAACAGGAATGGATGCCAACTTATTGCTATTATGCAGCAATACACACTTTAAACTCCTCTTCGAAGAGTTAATAAAGAGCCTCCATTCATTCGCATCATAATCACATTCCATAGCTTCAATTAGTCTTTCTATATCTGAACAATACACAAGTTCTTCATATTTTTGAAAATATTGTAATAGATGCTTCTCTTTGTCCCGATATACGATAGTTTTCCTGGTAGAACATATTCCTTTCTTTCAGTCTTGAACACAGCAATTTTGCTGATGCTTTTGGTAGAGCAAGGTTGCGAATTAAATCATTTAATTCTGATTGAGTGAAGGGTTTGCATGAATTGTATTCATCAGACACCACAAAATCCTCGTCACTACGTTCTGTATTGTGTTGACAGGGCAATCGTCATCATCACTGGAACTTGCAAACGTGCTGCATGTAGGGATAGGAATTTCATTACTGTGAGGAACAGGTCTTCTAGCAAAGTAAAGATCAGGATACTGAATAGTATGTTTAGATTTCCTGCTCATTCCAGATACATTTACTATACAGAAATAGCAGTCATTTACATGATTTTGCTGCTCTCGCCGCACCATTGGGATTCCAAAACTAAGCTTGCTCTTCGACCCTTGCTCCATTGTCTGAGATTTTCTACACAAGTCCTGCATACTTTATGTGGTGCCCATGGTTTATCTTGGTCGCCCGATTGAATTCCGAAGTATGCATGATACACTTTTCGTATAAATTCCGAAATATTTGTTCGTTGTTTCGGGGTTGTGAAAGAACCACAAATATAGCAAAATATATCCGGATCGTTCTTACACTTTCTACGAATAGATGTAATGTTATTTAAACTCGGTACAGCTGCCAACTTGATCAGAATGTGTGTAGTCTACACTACAATAGCTGTAATCCTGTAGATATCACTACACCAATACTAGAAATAACCAGATCAGTAAATGTTTGCAAAATTTCTACAAAATTCTAGCACACCTTTCGCAATCTATTAACTCGCCATGTTTTCCATAAGCAAAGAGTGCCGCGTAATTCGTCACCCTGCATAAAAATTCAGCAGCACCCTGCTAGTGCTCCTTTATTTCAACCCTTTACATACGTAATATCCTCTTCAATTTTAATTCAACATGATATTAACTCGTAAAAATAAAATTAAACGTAACAGTGAATGTGCTGCCATCTTGTGACATCTTGTAGAACTACGTTACGATTAATGGTTCTGAAGCATACATGAAATATTAGATAAAATTTCATTTTGTGAAAATACCTGACGTGATAGAGAAAAACGGATTTCATTTTTGGATTTAGCACACTCGAATTATTAAAGAACAGCTGATAGCCTCCAGTCAGCAAAATTGATGTAGACCAGTGTAATGCTTCCTTATTTGAAATAAGCAACTTAGGTTTCAATATGTAAAAATGATTGGCCAATTACGATCAAGAATTAGTTGATATCTAGTTTCGGCCAATCAGAAACGTATTTGTTGCTGTTTAGAGCTACTTCGGCGAGTAAACTGAATGTCAACAATTTTTTGCATGTAATTGGCCAGATATTCCTCCACATTTTAAATTAGAATTGTTCTATAAATTACGTAGAATTCTCTAATGGCTTTCCACTATGACATCTACACCATATTTACTCTGAATTTCAAACATAATTTACTGTCTTTGGTGTTAGTAACGTAAAGGAAATATTTATAGCCCATTATAGGTACTGCATCATAGCTTATGACTCCTTAGAATTGCTTTTACTTGGAAGCTAACGTTACAACTAATAGTTTAGCGACTGGTTTTCTTCGAAACAAACGCATTTCTTCAAGTTCGATATTTTAATACTCCTTGAAAAATAACCTTCCACAAAAATGCCATCCTTATTACAAAAAAAGTACATTCAACTGGTGTAATTCAGGATTAATCGAATCGAATATCATCGAATTAAGCCTAACAGTTCCACACGCCCGCAAATAACGTTCTATCCAAAGAACTTTTGGACACAACTATCAATAGCCACTCTGAAGCCTTTGAACAGGTTTTTTTTTTTTTTTTTTTTCATGGGTGCAAATCACGCTCAACCGTACACTAAGAAAGGCGCATCAGCAGTAAACGAAAAAAAAAAAAAAATGAAAACGGAAAAAAATAACAAAAGAAAAAAAGAGGCTAATTATCAAAATAGACATTGAATAGATTTCTAATACTGTAATAGACTCTGAAGAAAGTATGTCATGCATCACGTAATCATGTCATGGAGTGGGATACGGCTGTTTCAGTGTAGGGCGTTTCGATGTAAGACATTTTGATATAAGGACGTTTAGGTGTTAGGCTGGTTTGGTGTAAAGTTTCGGTGTATTCAAGTATAAAATCACAAAATTCAAAATACTTTTTTTTTTTTTAAAGTTGCATTTTATAGTTTCCATGTGAACTAATTCTCTCTTTTTCTCATTACGAGTATATAATTAATGCTCACAAATATCTTTTATAACGAAACATCCCTTACAACCAAAGCCAAACCAACCAAAACGTTCTAGATTCCATTTGAAGTATATTGTAATAGAATCGATATGCATAAGAAAAGAAAAAAAGAAGAAATTCAACATACATTGCTAGACTACTAATGTAATAAACAACACATGACGTATGCAGAGACCAACACATATTCATTCAGGGATGGAGTCAGCAAGTTGTTCTATAGGGGAACATGACTCAATATGTTACTAACGAAGAAAGAAGAAAAATGAAATGAAATTTTTGAGTTTTATGTCCCACGATTATGCCGGCTAGGCTAAAGGAGACGATGATGATGAGAATGAATGAAGTGATGGAATGGAGGAAACGGGAGAACCCCGAGAAAGCCCAAGCACACGGTGTTTGTCCACCACAAAGTTCACTTGGCGGAGGCTGAGATAGAACACGAAGAAAGAAGAATGTTATATTTCAACTCTGAGTAACTTAATTAGTTATTGGAAAACTTAAGAAAACAAACTTGCATGAAAGAAAACAAAAGATACAAATATATCTACAAGTTTCATTTCAATATCGGGAACAAACATTCAACCAATCAGAGATAGGGATTTGTTTACATTTTCCAGTTTTGTACAATCACAAACAAGCTTATGTTGACATCTTTCAAATGGAGATTCTTTTACTGTTGAGAAGTATGTCTTTTCTCGATGGTAAAATATTACATATTATAACACTTAAATTCCACACAACTAAAGAGTTTTTGTATACAGCACCTTACTGTGCTTATAGTAGTAATTGTTATTTAGTCTACGGACAGAGATCCGTAAATTAACCATACAATAAAAGAATGGTTGTCCGTAATTGCTTATATACTATGCAACCTACTCTGTTAGGTTCTATTGTTCCAATTTATATATTTATGATGTTGATTGAATTACTTTAATATCAAAAGTTATTTTTTAAAAATATAAATTTTCTTCTTATTATTTTTAAAAATTTTCCGTCATGAGAGAGTATCAATGCACGTTTCCGTAAGGGTAGTTATAATAGAACCTTTAACTATGTTACTGTTCAGTTAGTTGCAATTTGGTTTCGCGATTTCGTCGCAACCAGAAGGATAAGATCTCCTCGTTGAAGTTGTAGACGGCCAACAGATATCGCGTAGATATACTCGTAGTAAAATTATGGTGATCTAAGATTGCTAGTTTAATTTCAGAGAAGCTGAAACGATATAAGAAAATCAACAGGTCCTGAAAGCAACTGGAATTGTAGGGAAAATAATTACTATTACATTTCCCGTAAATCTAAATATCCCTTTTTTGCGTTAATTAGGCAGAACAGGAATTAGGCATAGCAGGGAGACACCGTACCTTCAGCCGTTTGTGATGATAAGCACTTTATATTTGATCTGACTGTGTACGAACTCATAGTTAAATGGTGACAATTTTGGAAACATTGCCCCACACGAACAAATTTCGCTAGATTTTATTTTCATAATATTTTCTACGATGCATTAGATATATTTTGTCATTTAAAGTTATTGGATTATCCCACTGAACCCACGGTGCCAAGTCATAATAGTCGAAGTAGCGAGGAGATAGAAGATTTAAAATAAATAAATAAATAAATAAATAAAACATCACTGAAATGTTTCGACAAAATAGCTAAACCATACTAAGCTTAGGGACTTCATCCATTAATTTTATGAGAAATATATGTTAAGTACACTCCTAAATGAATTACTGTAATTACTTTCGAACTTCTGATAAAGATGCCACTTTATTCACCTCCCCCCAATATGATTTCAGTGAAGGGAAATTTTGTCGAAAAATGGGGGAAATTCCTTCTCATCCCACCAGAATTTCGCTATCTACTTATGCCCCATGATAAGACACTGTACGGCAAGCAGTACGCCGGATTCCATGAGAATATTGACATTTGCCCGTCTCGCTTTTTGCTGCATCGTATTATCTCTAACCGTTCGTGATTTATAAGGACTGCACATTTTATCTGAAACACACTATACATCAGGAGCGGATTCAGGACGGACTTCTGGAGGGGCTGTGGGTTGTAATACTTATACTTAGAGCTACTTTTAAGAGCTCCAAACTCTGGGATGGGTTTTATTTATATATAAAATTAAAAAAAAGTTCCCTCTTCTCGTGATTGCCCCCCCCTGGATCCGCCACTGCTATACATATACACCCAAACACAAGTTTTCTCTATTTTTCTTCATGTACTTGTTAATTGCCATTAAACATTATCCGTACTCTGTCAATTACATGTAAATAAGCGCAAGCATTTCCATGTCAGTCAAGAAAGCTTAGATCAGCGTTAAAAAGAAGAAGACACAATTTCACTCTCATTAGCTAACGGTAACTGCATTATAATAGTGTTAGTCATTAGATAAACAATAATATGTGTGACATCATTAATTTCAAGGTCGACCTTCACTTTTAGTTAAAAGAAGCATCTTATAATACAATAACAATATGGAAGACCATTTCCTGTGTTTATTTACGCACTAAAGTACAGCGATTTAAGAGGAAACTGATCTTGCTAACAATGTCACAAGAACATTTTCTCTTATTAACACTTCTAAACAAAAGACTAGGGAACAATAGCTGCTTTAGGTTATACGTACATATAACGGCTACACATAAGTATGAACAACAACAACATTCTTGGATGGTTGGTTGGTTAGCAGTTTAAATCTTTCAGTTTAACGTCCCACGATTATGCCCTTTAGGCTAGAAGAGATATACGATTAAGGCAAGTGAATGATGTAAGAATGTGGGAGGAAACAACAGTACCCCAAGAAAACCCACCGACAGGATGTTGTCCATGACAAACTTACTTGGACGAGGATTGAACGAGAGACCCCACGCTCCAGAGGTAAGCGATCTAGCGCTGAGCCACCGTATTCCCCAGTTTGTAGTTTTAAAGTCCCTTTCAGCACTGAGGCTATATTTCACATGGACCTACAACTTAACGTGGGATCCCTACCACATGAAATCCGACTTGAATCGAACTTGGATCTCTCGAGGTGAAGACATGTACGCCAACTATATAGACATGAGGGAAATCTATCAACATGCTTTAAGTAATACTAGAGTTCTGGTTTTTACCTTTTATACTGACCGCATATTGATCAGAGGAAGGTCAGTCAAGCTGAGGCAGACGGATGCAGGAGAGGATGCGGAGAGAGAGAGAGAGAGGTCTGAGTGTTTAAGTTACAACGTTGGAGAGGAACTTGTCTAGAATGTGTTTCAAAAGATATGCATTACGAAGTTTAGTTGCATTGATCACAGAGCTGAATCTTCGCTCGGCTGTCCTGTCCTGTCCTCTGGTCACCATACTGCTGGCCTTTGGCGGCCCACATATTGACAGTAGAAAAATGAAATCTTTGAGTTTTACGTCGCACGGTTATGCCGGTTAGGCTAAAGGAGACGCTGATGATGAGAGATGAGTGATAATGGTGGAATGAAGAAAGTGGGATTAAACGGGAGAACCCCGAGAAAACTCACGAGCACGGTGTTTGTCCACCACAAAGTCCACACGGCGCGAGCTGGGATCGAACCAGGGACCCCAAGCATCGGAAGTGAACGCTCTACTACTGAGCCACCGCGCCCCCACATATTGACAGTAGAGTAGCCTATCCAATTCGAAGAGCAGAAGCAGGAAACTGTAAAAAATCAATTCTAGCTTTATGCCGCTTATTCAAGCAAGAGCATGCATAGTGTAGAGAAGGCCTCTTCCCGATGTGTTACAGTTTCCTGTGTCCCTGTTAGAGCATACTAAAAAGGAGGAGGTGGAAAAAACAGTAGATGAGTTTGTTGAAGTTCAAAAAATGCAACTTTTTGCTTGAAGTAAAAAGATAACGAGTTGGATTATATTAATATAGAAATTCAGGGTACAAAATAAGTACGTGAAGGCTATTCTGAAATAAATATATATATATATATATATATATATATATATATATATATATATATATATATATATATATATATATATATATATATATATATATATATATATATATATATATATATATATATATATATATATATATATATATATATATATATATATAGCCATTTCTCTCTCTCTGTCTCTGTCTGTCTGTCTCTCTCTCTCTCTCTCTCTCTCTCTCTCTCTCTCTCTCTCTCTCTCTCTGTGTGTGTATATATATATAGAGAGAGAGACACAGAGAAACAAATTAAACAACAAGCGTATTTGTTTTTCATTATTCATCTTATCGTAAACAAGCTATTAAAACTTACCCTCGTGACTATATAATTAGCGAATGGGTCTTCGGTACGACAGACAAAGGTTTGGTTTCTGGTGAGAGTTTAATGTTTATGTACTTGGAATTCAACATCTCATATCGAGATGTTCTCGATGCTAAAAGAGACGTTGAATTCCAAACCAATTAAGAAACTTAACCCATTTTCAACCTAACAAAGAAATTTGTGGTAATAATAATAATAATATCAGTGTGAAATACAAAATGAAAATATCGTGGGGAGAGCTTAAACGTCATTTTAGTTTACATTAGATTATTATTATTTATTATGGAAGCCAAATTACTGACTTTATCCCCTGAATATATTTCATATAATTAGCAGGAAAAAAAATCATGAATGACAAACTAATTTTAAAAGTCAAAAAAAATATATTTGCATGAAATAAGAGGCTTCGGAAGTACGTTTGCGTTTGTTTGTTTGTTTGTTTGTTTGTTTTCATTTTTCACAACTGAAAATAGAAAATGGAATTTCTAGTTTTACGTTCCTCGCTTATACTCTTTAGACCAAGAAGCGGATGATTAAGGTCGGTTTAAAGGGACAAGTTTTGCCGATAGATGTCACTACAGTCTTCGTATCTCTTTCATGTATTTATTACCTTTGAAGAAAATTCACGATTTCTCTTACAAATTTCAACCTAGAGACTTCAGATTTTTGGAGAAGGAACTTCATAACCTATCGAAGGTAACAATCCGTGCCGATTTTTTATTTAAAATTTTCTTAATTGTTTAAATGGCTGATTGGTGAAGTGGATATCCAAATCTTTAACAATATAACTGTTTCAACAATGAAGAAAATTCTAAATAAAAAATCGGCACGGATTGTTGTCTTCGATAGTGGTTATGGAGTTTCTTCCCTAAAAATTTGAAGTCTCTAGGTTTAAATTTGTAAGAGAAATCGTGAATTTTCTTCAAAGGTAATAAATACATGAGAGAAATACGAAGACTTTAGTGACATCTATCGGCAAAACTCGTCCCTTTACACCAACCTTAAGGAGTTATGATCATAAAAGAACTGGTATATTGATATCTCGGGATAAAACGAAATAGCCCCGAGAAAACTTAAAAACATGATGTTATCTACCAAAAATTTGCGTGGCCTGGGATGGATCAGAATTAGGATTTAGTTTTCTGGGCTTTCGGCATCTATGATTTCTGGGCATGTTAGCCCGTCATATATGAGGAATGACGTCCCTCGGCGATCATACTATCCGTGTAAAGAGAAAGAAGAAAGGATTGGGGAAGGAAGAAAGCAGCCTGCGACCTGCATGTTAGGTACTGTCCCGGCATTTGCCTGGTCTGAATAAGGAAAACCCAGGAAAACCTCACTCAAGATAGCTAGCCCTGTGTATCCTTTAAGTAGTGTAAACGGTAATGGTGTTTCAGCACCCCCAGTACATTTTAATTTTCCACTTTATTAATCGAATGTCTTTATTAGCCAGAGATGGCGTGGGTCAATGAAAACTTCCCAATACCCATCGTGACCTACGACCCACCGTGACCCGTTGTAACTCACAACCCACCATGAACCACTCTGACCCACCAAAACCCAGCGTCATTAAATCTGACCCATGATCTACGCCCTTCTCTCGACTTACTAAAGAGTTTACATTTGTAATAAAACAAGGTTGTGAAGTTGTTAATTACTAATCAGAGTTTGAATTTCTAAGGTCAATAGCTCAAGCGCTCTGTGTTACAATACCGGTTAATCTGACCTTTACTAGGCCTATATAAAATGGTAGTTTGTCATGAGTCATATTACGATGAATTTAATTTTTTTAATCATAGCCTATATAATTATCTCCTTGTGGAAAATAGGATGGAATTTGAAAGTCTGAAATTAAGATAATGTAGACCAACGTAAAGGGGGAAAAAATGTAAAATTGTCCATATAATTAAGCATAGCGTACAAACTTAAAACTTCCATGTAATTAAGCTTAATGAACAAACTCCATGGCTCTGGATAAGTAGCTTAACAAAAAAAAAAAAAAAAAACAGTTCTGACCAGAGCAGAGTGTTGGTGTCTGATGGAGAGGACGTTAGATCCTTGAAACTGTAACACATTGTAAGTATAATTTTTAATATATTTCATTCTGCTCTGGTCAGAACTGTGTTTTATTTGTAATTAAGCTTACAGTATAAATTTTATGTCTATATTTTTCTCACAACTTTATGGCTTGATGGCCTTGTGCTCTGAACGCTCCATATAATAAACACAAGCTTCAGCAATTATTATATAATAGAAAACAGCGCATATAAAATGCGAAGCACTGTAGTTTTTGTTTCTCAATTATTAATCGTTTCTCAACTAATTTTGAAGGTTTTCGATTATTTTTACATGTCAACCCGCTACCAATTTTCCACCAATACCAATATAGAAAGTCACCCCCCTCACACACACACACACACACACACACAAAAGAGAATTTAAAAAATACTAGAACATGTTCTATTTATTTTTAGTAAATAGTTAATATACTGAATTTCAACTCCCTAAGTTGAACGGCTCGTTAGATACTGAATTTTTCGCAAAAATTCGGACCCCCCACTCCCCCCCTTAGGAGATATAACGAAAGCGATATCATAACATTACAGTTAGGATTGGAGCCTAACTATATACAAAAAGTCATTTCATTTGTCTTTGCAATTTGGCCGTGATGATCACGCGCACACAGTTACGATTCAATTTTTTACATAATAATTCATATATTACAGGTGATTCAAAAGTATATTTTCTCTAGTAGTCAGCTTCTCTAGAAACGCACAGGCTGTCTTTCGAAAGCTAAGTAGTAAGTCCTATTTTTTTATTACAATTGCAAATATCAATATCCAAAATACCTTAAGTTCTTTTTTCACTTAGATATACTCATCAGGTAAGTAAATAGAAACAAATGAAAAAGGAAGCAAAATGGAGGCCTTGAAAGTAAAACGTAGACAAATTCACCAGTGTACAGAAGATGATGTCTACAATGCACTGAAGAGAGTGGATAGGTGGGCCCGAGTGGGTCAGTGTGGGTGGAGGATCGCAGTGCGTCACGTGTTGTTAACCCACGACACACTGACCCACTCACAAATCTTGACCCACTTGACCCATTGACGAACCGGCCCACTCCATCTCTGTTGTTAGCTTTAAAACGGGCCATATTCCTCGATTCATTTGGAATTTAACATCCCTTTCTGCAGCCCTAGGTGTATGAGACGTAAAATCATTACCAAATGAACTGCAACTGGAATAAAGTTCATAAGGAGTAGTAATGCCAGTGGTTAAAAAAAAATAGTCTATAAAGCGTCCAAGAATGAAGGTCGTTCCAAATTGTGCCTCTAATTTGAATTACATTTAAATAATGTTATCCTGGACCTAATTTGCTTGTTTTATCCTATTTTCCTATGTATTTTCTGTTGATTTTTTGTATAATGTATGAAAAATTACTAGGAGGAAGCTTGGTATTTTCAATTTGTCCGAATTCTCTCGCACTTTTCGCAGTAGATAATGCATCTGGATATTCATTGAAAATTATATTTGTGTGGTTCAACACATGTACGCATGTACGAAATCAATGTTATAATTATGATTTGTAAGATCTTTATCAAAGGAGTTTATATTTAGCATGTTCCAAGTTTGTTTTCTATTCTAGATTAGTGATGTGAGTGCTTGAAAGCCTCTTACTTGCTATTCTTTAAAGCAGGGACGTAAATAACCATTCGTCCGGGGCGAGTGTTTCATCGATGCGGGTGAGTATTTAATATCATACCGAAGGTAAGTAAATGATTTATATTGTGGAATGTGGGCTAGTAGCTTTTTTCTTGGGCTAGTAAAATTTGTTGCTTATTTGCACCCCTGCTTTAAAACCTCTTTTCTTCAGGCCACAACACGCATAGTTCATAAAGTAATTCCTTAGCTCAAGTGGTAGAGCGTTGGCTTCGCATTCGGGAAGTCGTGGGTTCGAATCCTGCTGCCGACCATCCTGACTGACGTTTTCCAGGGTTTCCCTTAGTCCTACCAGGCAAATGCCGGGATGGTACCTACTAAGCAGGCCCTGGCCGATACCTTCCCAAATCCTTTCCATTGTAATTGTTGTTGGATATCCAGTGTAAAATGGCCTCTGAGCTGTATCTGGTGATTGTTGAATAAATTTCACACCTATGGAAAACATTGGCGTACCATACACGAAGAGAATTTTCATAGGGGTCAAATCTTCCATACATGTCCATTTGAACCTGAATTCCCCTCATAGAATTTCCGGGAATCCCATATGCAATTGCCTCAGAGTCTCGAATTAGTTATTTTTTGAAAACTGCAGGTATGACTTCCTGTGTAAATTTCCTATCATTATTAGTATTTTCGCTTTAGCGCTTCAAGGTCTAGTTTTACAAGATTTCTGGCGCGTAGAAAGACAGTCACTTTGGGCGTTTATGCACATAGATTGTTTTATTTTTATTTTTTTAAGAATATTAACCTACTAAAAATTGTACAATCCTCGTATGAATCTCAAATCACCCTGTATATTATGGGCATATTTCGTGTGATACTAGTAATCCTAATTATCTTTAGCAGTAAGCAGTGACGTATTTACGATTTTATTTCGGGGGCTTTGCTAACTTTCAGGGGGGGGGAATTGCCTGAAAATGTGAAAATTCTGCAAGATATTTCATATACTGTACTATAGTAAGATTTCGGGGGGATTAAGTCCGGAAGCCCCCTGCCCCCAAATACGACACTGGCAGTAAGTAGAACTATTTTGATATATGACCTAATTTTAACAGCCTTTGAACGTAAAGAACTAGTTTCACATGCTACGCAATAAGTAGGCCTATATATTGCAATGCTTGGTGACCTTACGATACACAAGAATTCATATTTACTTTAACTTCAATGTCAGGATGTTGCAATTCCCACTGCAATAGTGTACAATTATAATACCCCAACCCATATATAATACTCTAGTGTTAGAGAACTGAAGGAAGAATTACAAAAGATATGGGATGAAAAATAAACTTTAGGAAGACAAAAGTCACGATGATAGGACGAAGAGGTCGGTATCAAATATAGAAGTTCGAGGCGAGAAAATAAAATGATTGAATAGTTCTTGATACCTTGGTAGTTCTAGTGATAATATAAAGAGTAAACGATATTGATTTCTCAATGCTGTACTTACTTTCCAACGCCCACAATCTGAATTTCTTCAGTTCCTCCAGAAATATCCTACTGTGGTTTAAGCACAGTTCATTTCCAGTGGAAATTGTGTTGGGTACTGGTAATGGAGCATTGAAGAAAACTTCTCTCAGACGTTCTTGTTGTATTCCAGTCCCTATTCTACGTCTCTGTCGTTTTACGTTGGATGGAAAAATCTTCCTTTCATCGCCTGTGAATTGACTCTCAGTAGGTGGTGAATGTATTTTGTCCGTATCTACAAATAAAAATAAATAGCACAGATTAAATTGATGAATTTAAGTCTTTAACGTTTTTAACAAATAAAAATACTTCTATTTTTTATTTAGTTATTTTTAAAATTTTGAACAAAATTATTGCTATTTTTTGCTTTACGAGTAATAAGTGCGTCAAAGTTAGGAATGCGTGTCAGGTAACAATAATATCAACAGCTAAAAGTAGAACATCTAGAAGTAAAATAATAATAATAATAATAATAATAATAATAATAATAATAATAATAATAATAATAATAATAATAATAATAATAATAATAATAATAATAATAATAATAGTAATAATAATAATAATAATAATAATAATAATAATAATAATAATAATAATAATAGTAAAAGTAATAGTAGTAGCACTATACAAAATATGCGTAAGAATGAACAAATAGAGGTTACAATGTTTTTGCTGAACTTTAGTTTTCAGCATTGTTTTCCACCGTAAATGAAGCGCCATCTTACCTCTGTGCAGTTAACTTGTGAATTGCAGCAATAAAAAGTTAATTTTTACTTATGTCAATTTTCTCAAAAGCAGCTTATTTGCTGAAATTGTCAAACAACATTTTCCCCATAGTAAAATAAAATTAACACCAGGTTTTAATACGTTACTTTGCAACACTATATATATATATAATTATTTTGTTATTTAACTATAAATTGACAATTATTGCGCTAAGTTTCAGGCTTACAAACAAAACTTCTTTAATCACTATAATTTGTCACAATAATAAAAATTGACACGTTTCTTCGCAGTATTTAATTTTCTCGCTAGTTTTTCATTCCAACACATCGATGACCAAATATGTGGAAATTCTGAAATTAATGTTAACTGGAATCGAGAATACTGTCCACAATAAGTTCCAGATAATCCCACTTGCTGTTATTTCATCAATTTCATAACTTTCATTTGCCCTGGTGCTCCGCCATCGAAAAGGGGGCGCGCTGGCTCAATGGTAGAGCGTTCACCTCCGGTACTTGGGGTCCCTGGTTCGATCCCAGCTCGCTCTGTGTGGACTTTGTGCTGGACAAACACCGTGCTCATGGGTTTTCTCGAGATTCTCCGGTTTCCTCCCACTTTCTTCATTCCGCCATTTCATTTATTTCTCATCAACACCGTCTCCTTTAGCCTAACCGGCATAATCGTGAGACGTAAAACTAAAGACTTCATTTCATTTTTTCCGCCTTCGGAAACCGATATAAGCTTAGCAGCAGCTTGACTGCTCGCCTGTCCGTTAGCACTCTGTTAGAACAAGAAAAAAACGTGGATACGTATAAGTTATACAATTTTTGCTTCTGACACTAGACAGCGGTTTCCCCAGCGTTGCAACATCGCGAGTCTGAAAAAGCAAAAAGAACTGCGTATAAAACTAATAACGACTGCCTTCTTAGTATATATATATATATATATATATATATATTGTAAAAGTTCTTCACTTTGAAGGGGTTGGTAGAGCTATGTTGAGTCCGAAACCGACTCCACTACCGGTTTATTATTTTAAAAATCCTCTAATATAGTGCAACAGTCGTTACGGAAATAGTACAATATAACTCTCTAATGCGAGGTAGAAAAAGATAGTCCAAGACCTTATAGCCTTAGGACAGGAACCCTACTGAGCTCCGGGTAAGCTAAGTAGAATGGTGTAGGAAACTCCAATGCTCCGAAGCAAGCAGTGAGGGGGTTAAGAGCCACAGAGCCCCGAAGCAGGCTAAGCAACTGAGATAGAGATCCCGATAGAACTCCGAGCAAGCTAAGCTAGGTGGAATGGAAACCTAGAGTCTTGCAGCAGAATAGAGGCTTTGAGGTTGGGTTTCTCCTAGAGCTCCAGGCAAGCTAGAGAAGGGGAGACTTATCGAAGACTGGTAACTGTCCATTGAATCTTCTCCATTATATAGGCATTCCGGGCGGCAGTGACGCTGCTGCTCCCATGTGGTCATGTAACTTGTAAGTGGTGCTGGAAGTCCGTCGACTGCATCTTGTATTAGTCCAACGTGGTGTGTACTACTCCAACGTCCTTGATGTTTATAAACAGGAGAACATGTGATTGTTTATAAACACAAGCACCGGGTACATTATAATATATACTTAATGCTTTACTTATGCCTCTTTCCTAATCTGGTCGTATCAGGGAGTCGTTCATATTTTCTAAAATTGTGGCAGTGCTCTTGCTATTTAATTTAGTATGCATATGATTGCTTTACTGCTATGGTTACTTAAGCTATCACCTTCCACTTATAATATTAGGTATAGTGTTAGGCCTAACGACACCTAAACATCATCACAAATAATTAAGTTATATATTCACACTCCAAATAAATAATTGCCAGTTTGTAGATATACATTTTAATACGGTTACAATTTCCCACAGAAAATGATGTCAATATAAACATATATATAAACAATAGCATGGGCCTAAAATGTCAAAATTTTTATTTCAAGTCATAATACCTCGGAAAATTTGCGAATTGGGGATAAAAAAAGGAGTTAAAAAATCGTTTTGTATCTTCCGGTTAGGCGTGTGCTCTAAAATTTGCCGAAATTTGGAAAAAAAATTCTTATGTTACTTGACTTCTCAGTATTTAAGTGTAATAGCCCTAGTAATGATTCAGAAGAAAGAATTGTCCCAATCGGTCAAGGTATTCCGATTGCGTAACGTCTGGCAATTCTAAGAAATTCAAGCGCTCGTTCTAACTTGCGCGGGTCAATGACCACGACGCTCCATTTACTCATAAATCATATTTCAAAGTACGTTTAGCTAAGAATGAACGAAAACGGAGATGTTCAATTGTTCAACATGAGTTTCTTGGAGTTACGAGTTTTCACACAAGAACTTAGTTTTGTCATAAATATTACTAATGGTCTAAAATACTTTCCTCATGCCGTAAATGTCGCCATCACCTAGTGGCCCACTTGCCGGTAAATGTCGATCGTCGCTATAGCGATGCGTCGAAGGATTGCCGCTAGTGTGCCACTGGCGGCTGGGTTTCGTCGAACCGAAAGAGATATCCAGTCGAGGTGTTGAAGTTACCACCGCGTACCAGCGAGGACTTCATTTTGGTCCGCGCTCCTTCGATTCCTCGGGGAGAATCGCGAAGTGACATACACGAACTATCGCCAGTGATGTGCATGTGGTTATTATTATATACTATTTTTTTCCTGACGAATTGTTCCTGAAGTGAGCTCCAGGGTTCAAGAGTTACCCCTGCTTCTACATCATGAAGTGAAAACTCTTGAGATGAGTGAGTATAATTGTATGAATTTATACATAGCAACTGTGGCCGATCATTAGAAAGTGAACACATGGGAGAACCACAAAATAAAGTAAATAGACGCGCGTCATTTTGTTACAAAATTACGTGGCGAGTGGATTTTATCTGATCGCAAACGGTTATTGTCGAATATACACGGTCACAGGAGCACTCTGATTAGCACAATTTAAAAGACTTCAACGGTTTATCTCTCTACAAGCTACGTTTTATTCATCGCCTCCGTGACCAAGTCGGAAGAGCACGCGCCTAGTAATGAAAAGGTTGATGTTTCGCGCCCACACCGGCGTACTTTTACTTTTTAGACTTAATTTTTGGATTTTTTAAACTCACCTTAATGTAAACAAATCACGCATACAGCCGATTTAACATACCTTGTGGGAGAATTTTGTTTTTAATTGGCGTTTCGTCGCTGCTCTGTCACTGGTGGTATAATTTTCAAAACGAAAGTGGGGCCACCGAGGATCGTCGCTGCGATGCCGCCAATTTTTGGCGAGATGTCGCTAATTGCTCATCGGTGAACTGTGATCTACCTTTATTTGTAAAACTTTCATTTATTTCAAAGTTTCACTATCTTTGAAGGCAATACTCAATCCAAATATGTTGATTGATTTAAATAATATTTTAACATTATTTTATGTAGTTTCAATAAGTAAGTATTCGATCTATTACACTCGGAAAGAGACTAATTGAAAAATATTAAAATTATTGTAAAAATGTGATTTTTTTTCAAATTTCGGCAAACTTTAGAGCACATGCGCGACTGGAAGATATAAACGGATTTTATTTATTTTTTTTTTTAGTCCTTTTTATCCTCCCCATTTCGTAATTTTTCCACGATCGTATTACTACTAGAAAAATAATTTGGACTAAAATAATAAACACTAGACATCAAAACGAATACTTAATAGAATACAAGAAATCAAAAGTAAATATAATAACCAAACCTTATGCCCGATTCTATTTCTTCTTTCAAGGTGGCTCAGTGGTCGAGCGTTCACCTCTGGTGCGTGAGGTCCCTCGTTCGACCCCAGCTCGCCCCAAGTAGACTTCGTGGTGAACAAACACCGTGTTCTTCTCGAGGTTTTCCTCGAGGTGCTCGCTTTTCCTCTCACTTTCTTCATTTCACTCTTTCATTCATTTCTCACCATTACCGTCTCCTTTACCCTAACCGGTATAATCGCGGAACTTAAAAGACTTCATTTCATTCCATTTCAAAGTTCTCAATTACCCAAAAGGGACAAAGATTAAAATCCTTAAAATTCGGGATGACCCGCCTGTCGTAGCCCTAGTGCAATCTATATTTAACATACATTTCATAGCGTGTTTATAACTCCACTAGGTGTATGCCTGTAAGTATTTCATTTAAGGAAAATGTTAATAAAAAAGTTTCCCTTGAGAATTTTGTCTCTGAACTTTGTGTCTAATTGTCAAATTATTATGTAAGTCATCATTATTTTTAATGTAAAAGTGGAAAAAACGATAAAGATATAGTAATACGTTGGTTTTGACCAGAAGCAGGAGCGTAAATAAGGGCCTCGCATACCCCGCATCGCGGGGGGCCTCAAGCCATCAGGGGGCCCCCCAAGTTTTGAAGTGGGACGTAGAGAAGGGACCCCGCTTCACGCTGTCTGCGGAAGGGCCCCCGAACCTTTAATTACGCCACTGACCGGAAGTACAACTCATTAAGTCTGACATTATGGCATTATAACTTCATAATAATGACTTGTTTACTTTGAAACAAAACATAGGTCGCGAAGGTGACGACATGATATTTACTTGATGGAAACTTTAGAAAGTCACATAAAGGCTCATGACATTTTGTTTTCTTTCTTTCCTTCTTTTAACTAAGAGAATGTTGAATGTACGCATAAGTATTTATTCAGCCAAAGGGGAAAAAAAACGACCTTGGAGATTGTTAGTGTTAACATTGAGATGACCCTGAATTTGATATTTATTTGCATTTTCCCAGTAAAATGTCACGTATTTTGTTTTGAATCCATTATGATGAGAAATTTTGCAAACTCAAGTTATTATTTTTATTTACATTTTTTTTTAAACATACACAGTCTTTTTCCTTCTTTTCCCAAAAGAAGACTTTATTTGCAACTAATACAGTACAAAGAAGTTTTTTTTTTTTTTTAATTGTTAAGAGTTTAATGTCCCTTCGTCACATTAAGGTTTTGTGAGAAGCAGAGGTAAATTTGTAATTGTAACCAGTGGCGTCTAATGTTAATGTTGCAACGTTGTGCAACGACCAAAATTTTTCAAGAAGAAAGTATCGTTAGCAGTAGTAGCAGTAAAGAAGTGAATACTTTTGCTTTCTATCACTCCTTTACATAACTTAAATAGCGTTTTTTTTTTTTTTTTTTTTTTTTTTACATCTTTAACTGTAAAATCCATTCATCCGTTTAAATAAGGAAAAACCGAGAAAACAATCCGTTACAGTCTCTAGTTTATGCAGCGTTACAGCGAGCATGCAACGAGCAAATTTCTACAGCACGGATAATTTGAACGCATGTCAAGTATCCTTTCCCCGATTTCAGAAGTTAAAGGCTCTGGTCGTTGCAATTCTCGTGCAACGCGATGCGATTTTCATTGAACGAGAAAAGACTTTTCGCGCCAGATAAAATTTTTGAATTTTATTTCACTTCCAATTAACAAATGAAATTTATTTTTATGCGTTCATAATTATATTTAGAGCAAACCAATATAGTGATATTTTTTTTAAAAGTAATTCCAAAATTAGAAAATAAATAAGAAAATATATGGTAGTGCAGAAAACAAATAAAAGTAAACTCGAATTTACAAGTTAAATATTAGCTTGTATAAATAATGAAAACTTCTACAGTAATTTGTGAACCAAATAATAATAATAACTCAATACATATTATCATATTTCAAAAATTACTAATATGATTCCTTAATTTCCGAATTCAGGGAAATTTGTTTAACAGCTACTATGCGTGTTTGCTTCTGACAAGAATTGCTAATCAAGGAAAAATTTTACTAAACCTTAGAACTTAAGTTGATGTAATGAGTCTCCCTTAGCCTAACGGGCATATTCGTGGGACAAGGGCGCCCATGTTGTGGTTACCAAGGGGGGGGGGCAAGTATAAGCAACGTTTCAAATATAGTTTCAAATTTTGCTGTAACTAATGTAAAAAATCTATTGGGTTTTCGATATTCCGGAGTACAATTTCCTCTTAGGGGGGGGGGGAGGCGAGCGTGGGCGCCCTTGTCGTGGGACGTTCAACTGAAATATTTAACTTTCCATATAAAAATGCGCCATGATGCATTTAGAACTGGTTAGCAATGCTGTTCGTTTTGACTTTCTTTTACTTTTGGCTCCTATTATATGTTGATCCTACATTTGGAAGGTTCTGAAGTTTGCTTTCCAGAACGTATGACATCGATAAGCATTGTTTCGTCTCGTATGGTACAGGGGCGGCTTTAGGACTTTAATTTTGTGTAGGCCCGCTCCTCGCTTATGGATACATATATACATTTGATTGATTAATGACAGTAGGAAATTACTTTTACAGAAATGGTTTATGCTATTTGTTAAACAATTATCTACCATTAATATAAATACTGGAAAATATATTTACTCTTTTTTTATTTTTAGCGTTTATATATTTTTCAATTTTTTGGGGGTAGTCCCGTGCGTACCGGACCTACCCGCTAAAGCCACCACTGGTGTGATATTGTGTTCATAGTACATTGGTTACGATCCAGAATGAACTCCTACAAGTAATGGTTCAAGTTTGTCAAAAAAACGTAAGATATTAATGAAGATGATTTCCTAGCTATTATAGGTTACGGTTAGGCCCGATGAGAGAGTTGGGGAGCCGAGGCTATTGCCTTTGGGTCCAGACTGCTGAGCAGCCCGGCTAATACAGAAAATGTTATTACCCTTGTGCTAACTAGAAAATTGATATAAATATTTTCCAAGCAAGTAAGAAAAATTACTTTGGATGTTGAAATTGGCAATATCACAAGTTAGACAAAAGATTTAATAGTACTACGCAGTGGCGGCGATTGGACGTTGAAAGTGGGGGGGCAAAACATGATCTGAATATTTGTATATCAATGTTAGTTTCCCTGGTTGTTTCTAACACTTTGTTTGACGAAAGGTTGTACAACTAATAGGATACTATCTTTTTCGGTTAAAATACCGTATATCGTATTTCATATTTTATTAAGTAAATTGACAAACCAAAGGAAGTAGGTACTAGATCTTTGTACTCTTAAACAACGAAGGTGTAAGAAGAGGTTTGATTCCTTGCTCATGAACATCTTAAAATTCTGTCTGGAAAATTGTGTGATCAGATTATTTAATACCAAATATACATAACAAATACTGTAAATAGAAAGGATAATATTAATCATAGTAATGAATAATAAGGCATGTTTTGCAGAAGTTGTATTGAACTGGGGATTAATGAATAACTTAATTTTTAACTCCACACGTGCTATTAAATGTATGTTACTCTTAGAAAATGCAGAAAATGTAGAAAATTTAAAGACAGTAAATACTAAAGGCCTATGCGACGACATTTAAAGAAATACTCATTTTGCAGCTTCCCGAAACATGTTCGTTGCCATTAGATGCAGTGTTCACTTTCTTGGAACACATCAAAAGACTAAAATACTTAGAACCACTCTACACTCTAGTTATAGTCTACAAAATAATCCTAAAACATAGAATTATGTTGAATTCACTAAATTTGATTGTATATACACTCGTACTCGTATTAAAGAATAACTTGTGACTTTTTTTTTTTTTTTCTTTCTTGTGCGAAATGTGTTCTCAATTAGTTTCAAAGCGGCTGACTAACATATCGAGCCCTTGTAAGAAGAAGTGAAAGTATGCTAGAATTGTTGTGCTTCAAATTTTAATTTTTGTTTTTTTCCGTGACAATTAAAACGCAATTCCTGTAGCTTTCTTAACTCCACGAAAAAACAACCAATACGAACTCACGCAACGGCAAATATTATATGGCACCATTTTTTCTATTAACCAGTAATACATACAAAAACTTTACATTTCCAAATGAAATTATATACATTAATGCGGAACTTCAAAAAAGTGGGGGGTCAACTGCCCCCCTTCGCCCCCCCCCTAATCGCCGCCCATGGTACTACGCAGTAATGATAAAACATTTTACAAGAATGTAAACTTGTGAGCAGAAATCTAGGAACGACTTCAGAGTTTCCAGAAAAGCGTACAATCAAGAAACGTTTAGCAGACGGAACTATTGAAGTACAAGAAAGAACCCCGAAGAAGTTTTCAGTCAGTTTTTTTTAATTACTTATTCTGGATTGTGTTACAGTCAACCTTAAATGCCGCTTTGATCTAAACACGAAATTCTTTTTCTTGTGGAAGTATCCAACGTTGAGCATTAATGAACTTGAAGGAAAAGAAAGAACATAGAACTACACAGCGATGATATATCAGATGATAGCCTATCATGAATGAAGTGGTTCATCTACAAGAGATTCAATCTGCGGCTGCTCTGACACCATTTCAGTTGTTCAAACACAATTCTTGACCAAAAACTAGTCAACATTTTCCCGAATGTTACTATTGCTCTTCGTATTTTTTTGTACTCTGCCAGTGTCTGTGGCGGAGGCTGGAAAATCAGTTAGTACAATTCCAAAAATGAAGAACGTACTTCGATCATTGATGACAACAAAGATTATCCAACTTGGGAAGTCTTATAATGGAGTCTACTTTAGCCTGTCAGCCAAACTTTAATGATATCATAGATACATTTGCTAGCAGGAAAGCAAGAAAGGTTGTTTTGTAAATTATAAAGTGTAACTCTAGTAATGTAATTAGTATATGTATTTAATGTAATTAGTGTAATGTAACAAGTAAATATATGAAATATAGTTTGCCAGTATTATGCCGGGCCCGATGATAACTCAACCCCGGTGCCCGAGTTGGCTCTCGATGGGCCTCGATGGTTACGGTTATTGTTTTTTTGTAAGTAATAAAGGACAAACCAGTAGAACTTTTTTTTTTTTTTTTTTGAATTTTATTTCATCACCAAAGCATGATGCTAAAACATTAGCTTCTTATTTGTTTGCAGAATTAAAAAAAAAAAAAATAAAAGGTCTTCATCAATATTCACCCAAATTAATTGCACAAACATATAATAGACCTTCTTATGTCAGATTCTTCTGGGAGAGGGGCGGCGGGGTGCAAGCAATAATTAAATAAACTTCTCTTAATGCCGAATATATACATTGTTACGTTCATCAAGTCAATTTGGTTATGAACGAAGTTCCATAAATAGAAATGTAGGAGTTTTCTTTTCTAATTTACAAGGCATTTGCACTTTTTTTTTCTGGTAGCCTACAGAGAACCTCAGATTTGGACTCAGTATTTCAGAAACGATTACCTCGGACAAGTACAACTAATTATAATTGTATGTCTAGTAGTATGAATACCGTAGTTAATCATGAAAAGGACATCATCCAGTGCATGAAAATGAAAAGAAATGAAATCTTTTGAGTTCTACGTTCCATGGTTATGCCGCCTAGGCTAAAGGAGACGGTGATGATGAAGAATGAATGAAATGTTGGAATGAAGAAATTGGGAAGAAACGAGAGAACCCCGAGAAAATCCATACACATGGTGTTTGTTCACCACAAAGATCACTTGGCGCGAGCTGGAATCGAAGCTAGGACCCCACATGCTGTGTATGAATAACATACTAATGATGAATTAGATAACAAAAAAATGAAAATACAATCCCATCAGGCTAATGGTTTAAAAAATTCTTAACAGTCACCACTTCAATTTTTGGTTATCTTATTACAGCACAATAATGTCACTTGTTCAAATTTTGTTTGGGCAACTTCAAAAGAGAGAAACTGATCCGTCTTCTGCACAACAAGCTATTTTAAACTTTGAAAGGAACATTTCCTTAGTGAAGAAAGTTACTGAGGAATGCCCGATTAATAAGTTAACTTTTAAAAAAGGGATTAAGGCAACCAACTACGAACTTGAAGGACCAGAGTTCAAACCATAGAAAGAGTCAAAGTATTCATTTATTATTATTATTATTATTATTATTATTATTATTATTATTATTATTATTATTATTAGTAGTAGTAGTAGTAGTAGTAGTAGTAGTAGTAGTAGTAGTAGTAGTAGTATTACGACTCTTCATAAGCCAAACGTTTTAATATTTTACTCCTAAGTGAGGTAAAAAAAATGCTATTGTCGTTGACGATATTGTAAAGATTTCTCGGGTAGAGCAAATAATGTACTCGGGATTTGGACTTTTCCCTTCACCTTTTTATTACAAAAGTTTTATATACACAAATTATAGTAAGAATTTCCTCTAATATTTAGGTGAGATTAGATAGGAGCCCGGTGACCAAGCGTCGTGGGCTTTGAGGTGAGGTACTCTCGGTGACCAAGCGTCGTGAGAGGGGTGTAGATTAGGTATCTCTCTCTCGGTGACCGTGCGTCGTGAGAAAGAGGAAAGGAACCCGGTGACCAAGCGTCGTGGGTATAAGGATAGGTACCTCTCGGTGACCAAGCGTCGTGAGAGGGGTTTTAGGTGTTGTGACCAATCCGTGAAGATTGATGTTGGTCGAGGTGTGCAGGTCCTTTTTATTCTGTCTTGTCGGCTTCCATCGTGGGTACTCGTCCTTCCGACTGATGGCGATGGTGATCGACTCCTCTTCGGGAACGTCGTCTGTTTGTTTGTGTTTATTATCAACACATGTAGTTCACACGTGGTTATTGCCTGGTACGGCAACGTGGGGATCCTTACACCCCCGGGGCGTAGAAAAAAAATAAGCCACTGGATTATTTTTTCGTGTTTGTGTCAGCATCTGGAGTCTGCATTGGGCACAGTATACACTGGAAAGCACTATAACACTGAAACACAAAATCAAAGTTAAAAAGCACTGGTCACTGATATCACTGTTTGAGATATTATCACATAAGTTTTAAAGTTGAAGTTGGAGCACTGACAGTTTGTCCTCTTAAGCTAAGCAGGATCCGTATTTCACGTCATTTCCCTCAAAGGAGAGGCTGTCGAAGCTCTGGTGATTACAGTTAATAGTTATAACTACGTCACTGATGGTAATGTCCGTAGTATATGTTATGAAGTTCGCACGTCATATGGTGCTATTATATAAAAGTTTCGAATATTGGTCTAGTTCCGGCTAGTACTAGTGAATAGATGACAGAACGTACTTAGAGAATGGCTAAAGTCATTACATTGATAATTGTAGTCACGGCGGAAAAAGGTTGCCAATCAAAAGTCCTGATTTTCTGAACGCTCTGTATATGTAGGTTAATGTGTTAGTGACAGTTATATGATACGCAGCAGAGAAGCGAAGAGAAAAAAATGTTGTAGCTGGCCTTGTGAAGTTCGTTCGCTCGAAGTCGAAAGAAAATGCTGGCTTGCAAATAGACGCCGACGCATCTACCATGTAAAGATTTCTCGGGTAGAGCAAATAATGTACTCGGGATTTGGACTTTTCCCTTCACCTTTTTATTACAAAAGTTTTATGTACACAAATTATAGTAAGAATTTCCTCTAATATTTAGGTGAGATTAGATAGGAGCCCGGTGACCAAGCGTCGTGGGCTTTGAGGTGAGGTACTCTCGGTGACCAAGCGTCGTGAGAGGGGTGTAGATTAGGTATCTCTCTCTCGGTGACCGTGCGTCGTGAGAAAGAGGAAAGGAACCCGGTGACCAAGCGTCGTGGGTATAAGGATAGGTACCTCTCGGTGACCAAGCGTCGTGAGAGGGGTTTTAGGTGTTGTGACCAATCCGTGAAGATTGATGTTGGTCGAGGTGTGCAGGTCCTTTTTATTCTGTCTTGTCGGCTTCCATCGTGGGTACTCGTCCTTCCGACTGATGGCGATGGTGATCGACTCCTCTTCGGGAACGTCGTCTGTTTGTTTGTGTTTATTATCAACACATGTAGTTCACACGTGGTTATTGCCTGGTACGGCAACGTGGGGATCCTTACAATATAGTTTTGGTGATAGAAACTAAGTTTGTATGATCGTGAAAACAGAAGTGTTTAGTATGAGGATGAAAGTAATGGAAGCTACAAAATTATTGCCGAAAAGTATGTGCTGTTAAGTCGTGCATCTTGTTAAACGTATATCGTCCAAAACATTCATTTTGAGAAGCAAGGCCACACAGCATTTGAGAACTAAATCCTGAGACGAAATTCGGACCCAAGACGAATGGGAATGGCGGAAGCTTTATAACGAGGAACTACATAATTTATACGGTTTCCCAAACATTGTTTGGGCCATCAAGTCTAGAAGGCTCAGGTGGGCAGGTCATGTAGCCAGGATGGAAAAAAGTAGCAACGCTTTCAAAGTCTTAATTGGAAAACCAATCAGAAAACGATCATTAGGAAGACCTAGTCGCAGATGGGAAGACAATATTAAGATCGATTTCGCAGAAATAGAAATACAAGGTAGAAACTAGATCCAATTGGCTACGGATAGAAGTCAGTGGAGAACTTTTGTGAACGCGGCATTGAACCTTTGGGTTTCATAGGTCATAGAGTCAGTTAGTTAATTAGGCCACATAGCATGTCTCATCCGCGTGATTGTCAAGATTTTACTGTAGCTCCGTGTGGTGAAATTGTGAAGTAGAGCGTCACGAGGCCAGAATGCATCTCACATCACTAAAACATTTGGTTGCAACCAACAAACGTTTTGCAAATGTTTAGATCAACAACATGATAATGGAGTTAAATGAGCCCCAAATCAGATATCATACATCCACGGCAATAACTGCAGATCAGAATAAAGCGCTAATTGAAGACATCAGGAACGATTAAATATGCCATAGATCCGTCTTATGGGACAGTTTTGTAGAGAAAGGCTGCTCCAATAAAACCATACGACAAAGACTAAAAGCAGCCAGCCTTAAAAACTGTCGTCTTGCCACTAAGATCTTTCTCACTACGCGCAGAAGGAGTGACTATTAGAATGGCCACAGCGGAACACTAAACTCCCAGAGGCATACTGCCATCTAAGCATATAGAGTAACGAGAAGGTATTCTTGTCCAATCAACAAGGAAGATTTATCCTCTATAGGTCACGAGGGACAAGGTATGAACCCCAACATGTAGTGCATACAGGGCATTCTGGACACTTCTGGGGAGACATTACAGCCGCTGCCTCCAGTCAAATTATTTCAGTGCTCAGGCGAATGATCAGTCAGGTTTATATTGATGTTCTGGAGAACACTTTACTGCCATTTGTGCAAATATTTCGGATCTAGAGTAGTAAAGTTCACGAACGACAACAGTACTGTGCATACTTCGAGACACATCATGGCGTGGCTATAAGAACACCCAAAATTCAACTGCATGGCTCTTTACAGTTTCCTGATCTCAACTCAATGGAACATCTGTGTGGTTTAATGGTGCAGGAATGGCACGAAGGGAAAAGAATATAAATTAGTATGTAGAAAACAGAAAGATGAAAATTAAATCTTTGAGTCTAACGTCCCACATTTATGCCTCTTAGGCTAATGAAGACTATGATTCAAGTAAGTGAATTATGATGGAATAATTAATGGAATAAGAAAGTGGGAGGAAAGGGAAGTACCCGAGAAACCCACAAGCACGATGTTGTCCACCACAAACTTACATGGCCGGGATCGAACTAGGGACACCACGCACCAGAGGTAAGCGCTCTACCACTCAGTCACTGTGCTTCCCAAAACAGATAAAGTACTAGCAAAATCTTAAAAACCATAGTGGGTGGTAACCGGAACTGTCCGAACAGTCATATCCTCTTACTAGTGACATTGTAACTTAACTTACGTTCAACGACGTTGCCATAGCTTTGGTCCCCATTACACTGTGATGAATGACTTACACATGTGTGATCTTTCTTTTTATATAGAGAAGGGGGAAATGAACAAACACTGAACAACTTGCCTGCATATATAGATCATTCCTTCTCAATGGAAGAAGAAATATTCTGCTGAAAGCAGGTTGAAAGTGTCAAATAAAAACCAACATCAAGCACTCGGAGTTTCCAGACTACTTTTTTCTTCGTCAAAACATTTAAAACATTCCATTCCTTATTCATGTGTCGGAGAAGATCAGCTTTCGGTCATCCCCTATTCTCTCCGAGAGCTGTCGTTCAGTTTGAATTTTGTTGGTAACACCGAATTTCGGAGAAAATATCTGTTTCACTACCATGTAGTGGGAGGAGAAGGCTAATAGGTCAATTTTCTATACCACCCACTAAGGCTTTTAAGATCCTTCCTAAAGAGTATAAGGGGTCATTCACATATTACGTAACGCGGCAAGAGGAAGGGGTTCGGCCGGTGACAAGAGGAAGGAGAGGGTTTACGCCTTCGTTACATAACGCATTTTCTGCTGTAATTTTTATTTTTATTCTTAGGTTTATATGCAAGTTTTTAAACAAATGATTTCATTCAGTTCCTTTGTTTTTTATAAATAAATATTTCTATTGTTTGGGGAAATTGCGAACATATAACCCATATAAAACGAATCATGAGAAAGGGATTCGAAGACGCTACTAGACACCAGCATGACTGGTAACGAACCCTGTATGAATTACAATGCAATAAAACTCCGTTTCGTGGCTATCGCCGCATTGCTTTTACGGCAAACGAAGCTTCTCTTAGTTAGTTGTTAGCAATCGCGACTACCGCTTAAAAATGCCCTCACGTTCCCGCTCGTATTTCTATTTCTGAGAACATGATTCAAAACTTTTGATTTGAATCACTACCCACTCTGTTCTTCTAAGGAGTTTCGCATGTGAAATACAAGAAACTCATGTTTTTCATGAAATAATATTTTCCACGACGGAACGATCCACGATTTGCAGAGCGAAATAAGATATGTATTTCAATCAAACCGAATTAGTCGGATATTCATCACGTACTGAAATTTTTACTCTTTGGATTAGAATTTTCCTAGTGAAATCAAGTTTATTCCCACTCTGACATTCTTTTAGGAAAAGAATAATTTAGAAATGGGTGAATGAGTCCAAAGACCGAAGAAGATACTCGAAAATTGTTCACAAACGAGATACTACTGCTCGTTGACGTGTGCAGCAAGGTCGAATCTGTGGTCAACGAAGAAAACTTATTTGCATCGTCGACACTGGTAAACTTCAAATATACAGGAAGCATCCTGGATCTCGGAAAAACAGGTCAATATCAGTTCTTTAGATTCAGTTTCACCTGTATCTTCCGGCATTATTTCCTTCTTGTTAATCATCAGTGATCTTAAAGAATGGGTACGATCTTCTTGGGAAAACGACAATATGTAATGCCGAAGAATTAAGACTGATTAATTAAACAATCTTATGGGATTAAAATATTATTACGTTACTACAATTTTCTAATACTTTGATTTGTTCAAAATGCAATCATTTTGTAAAAATATGTTCTGTCATTAAAATTTGTTTTCTTTACTGTAATAACTCCCAAAATGAGCAAAATTGGTGAAAAACAAAAACCAAAAAGTGTTACGTGACAAAGGAGGAAAGGGTTCAGTCTTGCGTTTCGAAGTATGACAAAGTGAGAAGGAGGGGTAAAACTCGGTCAAAAATACCATTACGTAATATGTGAATAACCCCTAAGGAATGGTATGTGGTATGAAAAGAAAATAAAAGTAAAATTCTTGCTAGTTACATGCAGATGGTCCAAGTGTTTAAGGGATATTCAATCAAAACAGATAGTGGATGCAGCTGATGTAATGGAGTCAAGGGCGCCGATCCTGGGGGGGGGGGCAGGACTCCCCAAAGCTGATGGGGGCTCCCTTATTTTATTTAAGAATATACAATACTTGGCATAATTTGAATGAAATTTGTCTTAAAATCCTCATATATACCTTCTGAATCTAAATGAGCCCCCAAAATTTACAGATAAATAGGCGCCCTTGAATAGAGAGCGTGTCAAACTTAAGGGCGTAAGTTTCTTTTTATCATGGGTTATAATTCCATTATATTTTTTAAGAACCTGAGTTTTCTTGACAAAGAAAACTCATTAATGAACATAAGAAGATTATAAAAGAGGACGCAGCTTTCTACATAGTAAATTATAGCATATACGTTGCTAAAGCCTAAATGTTCTTGTCGTAGGTGATTGTGAAACTTAAAGAGATTGCCTTCTAGTAGCTAACTACAAATTGCGCCCAACCAACCTTTATTCTTTTTTATATAATTTAAAAGTTACACTACAGTCACACAATGGCGCACTCGTAACTAAAATTTTCAACCGGATACTCTCCTTCAGAAACTTATTATCTTCAGAAAGAAAATAAAATAACAACTACAATGTTTTACATCGCATATAATCAGCATAACTATAAGTGGCCAAGAATGTCTAAACACAACCCTTTACAACAGATTCAGGCAGTATGTTGTTGTAATTTTCATGCTATGTTGCTACATCCACAATGACAGATAAGAGACTGTTATGAACTAGCTCATTTCTTTGTTTTAAATTAAAATTTCATTTTTTTCATTCTCTGTTCCTTATAATTCTCATAAAGAGAGGAAACAGACTGGAATTTTAGAGTTTAGACTGATCCGTCATAAGGAGGTGATCTAGCTTCTCAAATATTTAAATATGTAAGCCTTATACAGGGTGTTTCAAAACAACACCGATAACATTCCTGACACCAAGATAAGACGAAAAGTACAGACTAACAAGGGTGCACAAATGTTTCCTTTCGGAATTATAGGCTGCCGAAAACATGAAAAAAAAATGAACTTTAAAGGTCCATATCTCCAATACTATGGGACCTACCGTAGTCGGGTCAAGACTTGATTTAGGAACTAGCATGTGCCCTATCCAAATATCCATGTTTCAGAATCCTGCGGTATTTCCGCAATAATTTTTGTAGACGTAGTTGATTATTACTTCAAATCATATGCCCATAGCCAAACCGCCTCTATAAAAATTGTTGCGTGAGTACTTTAGGATTCTGAAACATTGATATTTGGATAAAGCACATGCTAGTTCCTAAGTGAAGTCTTGACCCAACTGCGGTAGGTCCCATAGTATTGGACCTATAGACCTTTAAAGTTCATTTTTTCATGATTTCGGTAGCCTATAACTCCGAAAGGAAGCATTTGTACATCCAGGTTGGTCTATACTTTTCATCTTATCTTGATGTCAGGTATCACTTCACAAGCGTTGTCGGTGTTGTTTTGAAACTCCCTGTATATGTGCGTTATGCAACCAGTTACGAGTGAAGAAACACCTAGAAGTTTAAACTTTCTTTCCCTTGTTTGTGATACTTTATTTCTGGGTAACTACTAGCTAGATTTGGACGAAATTTTATGGACAAGTAAAATATTGTGTAAGAAATAAAGATCACTATATTTGTTCACCAAACACGTCCACAGACAGGGTCGCCTCAGTTCAACTCGGTTTGTGTGTGGTTCTTAAATTGCACTTTCCATGAGAATTAATGTTTAGGTGGGTACAAGTGACAACAAAGACTGTGTTCTACAACTTTGCACGCTCGAGCTTCTAAGTTCGGGTCACAGGCTTGTTTTCTTCGTACTCTAGATTTTGATTCCCTGAGTATGCACGCCTATCTACTTTGCTTACTTAGTGTGCCACTATCAGCAGCAGCAGAAATGTGTGAAACGGAATTAAAATTATGGATCAAAAGTTTCAGGTATTTCAGATCAGAGTTTACTATAAATAACAGAAACAGAGAAAATTATTTTGCAACAATTTCATCAGATCAAAGCCTTTCCGCTTCCCCACATACACATTTTATCTCGAATATCACAATATTTCAAAACTCATCAGTGCACTTCACAATAGCACGTCAATCTCTAACACCTAGGAGCGGATTAAGAGCGGAGCCAATGGAACCCAGGCTCCGGGGCCCCCAGGCTTAGGGGGTCCCCAAAAATCCCTCTTTTTAATATTAAAATATAGCAATCAACTTATTATATTATAGGCTTCAGACCCATGCTAAATTTTTTCCCGCTCGCTACGCTCGCGATATCGCTAGACTTAAGTCTTCTTCCACCAGCGTCTTCACGATACTTATTTTATGAGGGAGTGAGCTATTTTGGACCTCTATTACAAACCAAATTATTAGCTGGTGGTGACAATTCCTTTTAAATATCTGTCATTACTTACCAGGGAAGGGTCCAAATGGCACTCGAGTTGCCGAACGACATGTATCAGATATGAAAGAGGGTGTGAAACTATGTACATATGCAAATTTATAGCGGCTGAGGGCAACATGGAAAAGCAGAAGAGCCGGAAGAAATATGGCCGACCGTAGAGCTCAGCAACAGAGAAAGCTAAGGAATCATTTGTTCCGTGCGTGAATGGCCACAGAAATGAAGCTAAATGTTTAGTAGTAGATGCATAAAATCTACTATATGTAATTAACATCAGACCGCCATATTGAAAGTGGCCATCTTGCATTTGGATTCACAATATAAAAGAGAAAGTGGGTCGTGTTACACATGAAATAGCACTGAAATATTATCAGGAATACATTGGTGTTAACCATTCTGTAGTAACTGTTGTGAGTGGAGAAGAAACATGCAAAAAGGACACATATAAACTGTGTGATATAGACTCACTAGTATGACGCAAAAACTAGAGCTTGGATAACTCTGGTTTGTATACAGACCAAAGGAAAAATGTGTTTACATGCAGAATAGTTGCGAGTAAGGGAAAGATAGTCATTGACGACAGAGAAAGAAGAGACCAAAGGTGAGTCCATGTTACCTACTGTGTGTCCAGTTTGCAGACAGAAAATACGCGAGAAAGCTCATTAGCTAGTATCTGCGTTATCAGTAAAGTAGTCAAGTAAGATACAGTGGTTGGTAGGAATTTAAATGTGCCCTTGGTCAGTGAGCCACAGTTGAAGTGCTAGAAAATGAAAAGGTATATTCTAATTCATCATATGAAAAAGTTATTTCTTCTTGTGGGCATGAATATGAAACTCCAGGGAGTTGTGTCATTATTAGTTAGGGACATGCAACAATAATTCCTGTGAAGAAGATCGGAAATGTAGTTATTAGTGAATATTGATACAATGGTCGAAGAATATTAAACGTAAGAGATAAATGATAGCGTGTCAGGTGTCAACAGCTCTTGTGTTTTCATCACACTCTTATAGATACTGTTAACATCAACTGTCTTCATAGATTGATATGTATCTTTATCAGTATACTTGCTTATGTGATGATATTTGTTATTTTCTTTGAGAAGAACGAAGAATCACGTCGTAATTGTAACTGTAATCCCCAGCCCTCCTTTGTGTGGGGTGTTTCAACATGACAACAACAACCCATCTTTTACACTGCAATATTACCAGCTCTTTGCACGTGCAAATGCTCTTTGTAATATTTTTCTAGATGTGCATCCTGTGCCAACATTATTCCAACAAATTATTCCGCAGTATGTTTAAACATCCCCTCACGACTTTCTTGCATGTACTTCTGAATTCACAATAAAGTTACTACAAAATGGTTTATACCAATGAATTCCTGATAAAATTTCAGTGCTATTTCATATGCCACATGACCCACTTTCTCTTTTACATTGTGAATCCGAATTCAAGATGGCCACTCAATATGGCGGCCAGGATGTTAATTACAGATGTAGCAGATCTTACCATGCATCTACTACTAAACACTTGACCTTGATTTCTGTAGCCATTCACGCGTAGAACGAATGATTCCTTAGCTTTCTGTGTTGCTGGGCCCTACAGTCGGCCATATTTCTTCCGGCTCTCCTGCTTTTCCATATTGCTCTCAGCCGCTATAAAAATTTGCATATGTACATAGTTTCATGTCTGATACATATCGTCCGGTAACTCGAGTGCCCCATTCGGACCCTTCCCTGGTTAGAGCAAATCTAGGAGGTTTTCCAAATCTTCTTCACAATAAACGTTCCTATTCAAATCAATTTGGTTTGATATTCTAAAAAGTCATTCCCTAACAATTCTTTGGAAAAATGCTCATACAATGCAGTATATGAGCATTTAAGTGTTGATAATAAATATATTAAACTAATTATTGTAAACTTCGAGGACATTAAATTTTATTACAGAATAGTTCCCGGTGTTCCGATAAGCCTATGAGGCTGTGGAAGGCAGCAAAGAAAATTTATGCGCTGGCATTATTTGTAACATTGGGCCCCCTTGAAAAGGTCCACGCCAGGGCCCCAAAAGCGTTAATCTGCCCCTGCTAACACCATACCAAATTTGATCGAAAATATGACCAGAAGTTTGCTGATCCATAACTCAAAAACCAAAAGCTTGCATCCAACAATATTTCACATGCTTGTGTAACAAGTCGAGGTAAACGACCATGCCAAGTTTGATCCAGATCGAATGACATCAGTTAAACACGTTACGATGTTTCATAGTTCTTTAATTTTACAAAAAAAAAAAAAAAAAAAAAAATCAAAGAAGAATGAAAATTCAGGGGCTCATTACGTCCGTTTAACTGATTGCAAACTTCTTTCACTATAACGTGGGTGATACTAACCTGTGGGAGAAATATTTTGTGGGATTTTTGTTAACTTCTTGAAAAGGGATAAAGGGAATTTTCGTCGCAATTGGCAGCAAATATGGAATTTTTCATCGATGGAAACACTTTTTTTATGGGAGGAGAGTAGGCCAAATAAATCCTCAGTAATATTGAAATTAGTGTTAATTATTCATTTTGTTGCCGGAAAATGAGTGCTAGTGCAGAAATAACTTACGATTTCCAGAAAACAAGATCCAAGAAGTGTAAATTGTGCTCTGGTACTTTTTAGATATAAACAATATAATTAACAGAAAAAAAGTAAAATGCAAAATGAAGAAACAACCACATTCGAAACCGTTGTACACAAAATAACTGGAGAATGAAGCTCTTTTAAAATCCTCATGTTCATTGCAATAAGATGACACAAAGGAATTATGTAAATGCTAAATCCTGACGACAAAATGTTTCTGTTTTCGACAACATTTTCCACTGTCTCTTTCAATTAAGAAAAATAGTTATTCATCAACAACTTCTTGATAAACGTAGAAGATCAAAATTTATGATTAGCTTACACATGTATTGGAGAAAATGTGTGGCATAACAATAGTTTCATTTTTCATTTTTTTTTTAAAGTTTTAATTTTGTAATTAGTGTACGTGGGAAATTCAAGAGAAAAATGGGACCGCTGTGGCTCAGTGGTAGAGCGTTCATAGCAAGGATCTTATAAAATAGAGGATCTGCCCTTACAACAAAATCTTGAATCCATACGTCACAGTTTCGCCACCCCTACTCTGCCTAATCCGCCCAATAAGATCGCAATGTTTTGAGCCAACAATCATGGCGGAAACGAGAGTAGCCAATCAGACGTACCGATCCTCGATTGTTTTTTGGCTTCATTGATTTAATAGGATGAAGATACATATGGGCACATCCTCTATTTATAACATCCTTGGTTCATAGGGCCTTGGTTCCATCCCAACTAACGCCAAGCGAGATTTGTGATGGACAAACACCGGGTACGTGGGTTTTCTCGGAATTCTCCGGTTTCCTCCCATTTTCTTCATTCCACCATGTCATTCATTTCACATCATCACAGTCTCCTTTAGCCTACGACGTAAACTTATCTGTGGAACGTAAAACAAAGATTTTCAAGAGCAAAATGGGAATTTCTGCCAGGGGCGGATCCAAGACCGACTTCTGGGGGTGGCGGTGGGTTGTCATACTGCTACTTAGAGCTACTTTTAAGAGCTTCAAACTCTGGGATGGGTTTTATATATATATAAAATAAGAAAGTTTCCTCTTCTGGGGGGGCGATCGCTCCTCCCCCTTGGATCAGCCACTGATTTCTGCCTTTCGATATGGGATTTTATAATGGTTTTGCTGGCATCACTGATTCTAGCAGATGTCTGCAAGAAGATAAAACGGAAAGAAGCAGGGCTGCTAGCATACCAAAAGAAAACTACAAATTAATAAAGTCTATGCAATGCTGTAATAGGTCTACAGCACTCCTGATACAACTGTTAGTACCCGGCTATTTGAGGCGATCGCAAAATGTATTTATTGCTCATGCGACTCTTGGAATACGCTGACCATGTATTTAAATGTAGATGGCTGATCATAAACGCGAAAGCATTAAAATCGCTGAGAAAACGTCAGCTCGTATTTGGTGCGGGTCGGAACAATAGACCGCCTGCTGTTTAAAAGATTTCAAAAGGAAGGGGAAAAAAAGAAAAACGTGTTGCCAGGCAAAGGGATTGTAGCAAGAAACAGCTGCTTGGAGGATGGTTTGTGCAGAGTATTGGAACTCTGCTATTACACACCTGGACCTGGCAAAAAGACCTGGAAACCCTGACTGGCTCACAGTATGATTTACATATCTGGTGAAAGTAAAATTACTGAATAGCCACTTCGGCCGCGTTCGCTACAGGGGGTAACGCTTTCTCGACTAGCCTAAGACTTAGAGACAGGATGACGCAGCGTGCTGCCGACGTGTTCATCGCTAGGGTGAACGCAGTTCAACCTATCGCTAACAGATGGCGACGAAGCGGATCAGGCCCACAAAAAAGGCTGTTAAGAGTCTTCATCCCGGCGAAATTAAAATACCGCCAAGTTTACAGTAATTATGTGATATCTTCAAATAGATAAAAGATAATTGAAATATGGAACAAGAGCGCCCTAGACAATATTATTTTGCGTGAGGTACCGTTATCACCAGTCACCTAGTGGCTTTATGTTTTCAGCTGTTTAGAAACGCGAAAATAAATGCCGATTTTCAAAATGGCTTGAAATCGAAAGCAGATAAGTCAGTCGTGATAACGGTTTTTCATGTAAAATGATATTGTCTAGGGCGCTCTTGTTCCACATTTCGATTATTTTTTGTCTATTTAAAGATATCACATAACTAATGTAAAATTAGCGGTATTTTAATTTCGTCGGGATGAAGACTCTTAACGTCAAGTGGATGTAATGTTGTTAGTGATGTTAGCTAGGTTAACCAGCTTCCTCTGCATTGCAATAAAACAAATTAACACACTAGAGAGCTTCCTATTGCATACAAAAAATAAAAAATCGCAACGGATACAATCATCAATATGACACGCGATTTTCAAATAAAAGAAAAAATTACCCAAGACAAGAGAACATTTAATTAAGCACGTATAAGTAATTAACTTATCTCTTTCACAATATGAAAACAAATAACCACTATAGGCAGCATTATATAACATATCAAAAAAATAGTTAATAAAAATCGCAAAATCATCATAACGGAACGGATTTTTTAAAAATTAAATTCTCATGAGAACAGTATATTCTAAATAAGGACGTATAACGTCTGAACTTCTTTCATTTGCAACAAGGGAACAACTGAAATAGCTACCAAGGACATCATTATAACATACCAAAAACAAAAAAGAGAGAAAAAGAAAAGCAAGAAAGAAAGAGAAAGGAAAAGAAAAGTCATCGTACCTCATGGAAATATCAGAGCGTCAAAAACAAGAGAGTATTAAAATTATTAACGATATAATGTTTCAACATCTTACTTCCGCTGCACGGAAACAACTAAAATAAATACCAAGAGAAAATGTCTTTAACATACTAGAAAATAAAAAAAAAAATCGAAACGAATGTATTCATCGTAACGGCACGAAAATACAAAAGTAACTGCTAAAACAAGAGAATATTAAAATTATTAACTTTGTAACATCTCACCTTTTTTTTCCTGCAACGTGGAAATAATTCAGGTAGCTATCAACATTTTTCTATAACATACCAGCAGTGGCGTATTTAGGGGGGGCTTCCGGGCTTAAGCCCCCCCCCCCCGATGTCTTACTTACTACAGTAAAGTATATGAAATATCTTGCAGAATTTTCACATTTTCAGGTAAAGCTCCCCCCCCGAAAGTTAGTAAAGCCCTCCCCGAAACAAAATCGTAAATACGCCACTGTACCAGATTAAAAAAAAAATATGGAATTGTGTACAATAATCGTAACGCCATTGGAACATCAAAGTTAGCTCCCCAAACAAGAGAATATTAGAATTGTTAACAGTACAACGTCTTCACTTCTTTCTTCTGTACCATGGAAATAACTCAAAAATTACCAACTATATAGTTCTACAATATACTAGAAAATCGAAAAAGATCAAAAGGAGTTCAATCATCATAACGACACGGAAGCATCAAAGGGAACTCCCATGACAAGAAAATATAGTAATTAAATATCGGTATAACTTCGGGACTCATTCCTTCCCATTTTCAGTATGAGTCAAACATTAGGAGACGGTTAGGGAATATTGACTCAAAAGCACTCGAACTTCAATCTAGTTAGAGAGTATTTTTTCAAAAGGCATTGAATTTCATTATAGTTGGGAATATTTGACTTAAGATGCGTTGAACTTCAAACTAGTTGAAGAAATATTTCACCGTAGAGTCGTCCAACTTCAATCTAGTTGGGGAATATTTCACTCAAGAGGCGTCGAATTTCAATCTAGTTAGGGAATATTTTACCAATGAGACGTCAAACTTCAATCCAATTGGAGAATATTTGACTCAAGATGCATCGATCTTCAATCTCGTTGTAATTATTTGACTCATAAAGTAATGAACTTTAATCTAGTTGGGGAATATTGACTCAGAATGCATCGAACTTCATTCATTCTACTTAGAGAATATTTAACTGAAGGGACATCAAACTTCAATTTATTTGGAGAATATTTGACTCAAGAGGCGTCGAACTTCAATCTAATTGTAATTGTTTGACTCATAAAGCAAGGAACTTCCATCTAGTTGGGGAATATTGACTCAAGATGCATTGAACTTCAACCTAGTAGGAGAATATTTGACTGAAGAGGCGTCGAACTTTATTCTACTTGGGGAATATTTTATTCAAACTTCAATCTAGTTGGGGAATGTGTGATTCAACATGCATCGAACTTTAATCTACATGGGGAATATTTGATTCAGAAAACGTCAAAGTTGAATCTAGTTGGTTAATATTTGACTCATGAGACCTCAAACTTCAATCTAGTTTAAGAATATTTGACTCAAGATTGACCGAATTTCAATTTATTTAGGGAAACTTTGATACCAGAGACTTCAAACTTTATTCTAGTTGGGGAATATTTGACGCAAAAGGTGTCAAACTTAAGTTTAATTGCAGAATATTTGACTCAACTGACTTTGAGTTTAAAACAAATTGGGGAAAATTTGACTCAAGATGCATCGAACTTCAATCTGGGTGGGAAATATTTGACTGAAGACGCGTCGAACTTTATTCCATTTAGGGAATGTTTTACTCAAGAGACGCCGAGCTTCAATTTAGTTGGAAGATCTTTGACGCAAGAGGCACCTCACTTCAGTCTGGTAGGAGAAAATGGGAGAGGAGGCGCCGAACTTCAATCTATTTGGAGAATATTTGACTCAAGTTACATCGAACTTCAATCTAGTTGTAATTAATTGACTCATAAAGTATTGAACTTCAACCTAGTTGAAGAATATTGACTCACGATACATTGAGCTTCAAAGTTGGAGAATATTTGACTGAAGAGACGTTGAACTTTATTCTAGTTGGGGAACATTTTACTCAAGAGGCGTCGAACTTCAATTTAATTTGGAAATATTTAATTCAACATGCGTCGAACTTCAATCTAGTTGGGGAATATTTGATTCAGGGGACGACTAAGTTCAATCTAGTTGGAGTATATTTGACTCAACACGTGTCGAATTTCAAGCTAGTTGCAGAATATTTGACCCAAGATGCGTCGAACTTCAACCTGGTTGGGGAATATTTGTCTCAAAAGCAGCCGAGCTTTATTTTAGTTGGAGAATATTTGACTCAAAACTATCGGATTTCAATCTGATTGGGGAATATTTGGTTCAGTTGGTGACGAACTTTAATCTGATTGGAGAATATTTGACACAGGACGTGCCAAACTTCAATCTACATGGAGATGTTTGGTTTGAAATGCTCTTAAATATGGGAGCCAAAAATTCTTATAATAAACTGTAATTCTGTGATGAGACGATTAGAAATATGGCGATACTTCTGGTCTAATGTAAACATCTATTAATTTGTTTGGCCCTGCGTCAACGAAGTCGCCACCCTCGCGCATAACGGCTTGGGAAATCTAATCAGAAGGTCTTCAGATTAAAATTTTGATGACATACATAATGTGAGGTTATTGGATGTTAGAATATATCCATAAAATATTCTTATATTCTAATTCAAATTTGAAATATACATAGTTTAAATCCAAGACAAACATAAAGCAAATAAAAAGCGATACACATGCAACTGTTATCGTTTATTGCAAAATACTCTACATAAAATGATGACAGGGTATACCGATGACAGAATCCCATATACTTCAATGTTTCCATGACTTTTTGATATATACAGATTCCAGCTCATCCATAATGTTTATTATTATTATTATTATTATTATTATTATTATTATTATTATTATTATTATTATTATTATTATTATTATTATTATTATCTGTAAAACTAATATTCTTTTCCGCCACATTATAAATAATATTTCTCTTTTCGTCTTAAATATTCATCATAATCATAATTATTCATTGTATTATTTATATTCTTGGGGTATGTTTAGTACAAGGAGTCCAGAAGCACGTAAAACACACAAAATTTACAGGAGAAATGAATGATGCAAGTACTTCGACGTGACATAACGTAACCAAATCTAACCTAACCTGCCATAAACTAACTTAAGCTAACCTTAACTAACCTAAACTTACCTGATATTAGTAGAAATAAGCGAAATTCTATCGTTTTTTTGGAAAATTATGCGGGACCCCTACACTAATTTAACATAAACTAACCTAACCTAACCTAAACTAAACTAACGTAAACTAGCCTAAACTAACCTAACGTACTCTAAACTAACCGAATGTGAACAGAAATCACCAAAATTGTAAAATTTTTTAGAGAAAAGAGTTGAACGCCTTCTGCTAAACATAGGTCATATTCTTTTCCATATAAACCTTTTATTCATTATATATCTTTGGTTTATATTTTATAATACTTTGTACTTCTTTTCTTTTGAATAGCATAAACAACTTCTGGACGGATTAATATATTCCATTAAAAATTAATAATAATAACTTCTGGATGAAAACACGTTATATCAGCTTGATATTATTTTTAGGTTGTAAATCATCTGTTGCCATACAGGATACATTGTAAGCATTAAATTGATATGAGTACCTAGCGTAAAATTTGCAGTAATAATATCCAAATAATGAAACTTAAATACATGGAATTTAGAAACTTATTTAATTTTGCATAATTTTGAAGTCAATCAATCCATTTATTGGCAGTAGCAGCACATTTATGGAGAAACGGGAGAGGGAAGTCTCTTCTAACATAAATTTGAAATTAATACTGCATTTTAATTATCCAGTTCATCACAATAATATTTCGTTATTTCTAGTTTACCTGCTAATTAACTTTCCTTTTTAAAATGCTCTTCCAATAAATTCTTCAATTTTATATTATTATCAAATTATTATCCTTACATCAGTGACAAACTTTTATTAATATATCTTGTTTATTTATTATTTTCGATTACAAAACATTTTATTACGAATTGTATCTTCCGGTACCGACCGATGTCTACATTGCCACATACAAAATTTAGTATTCCTGCAATGCGGCGCTGATGCACAATAACGGGGCATTACAGGCTCAAGAGATGTTGAACTTTATTCTAGTTGGAGAATATTTGACTAAAGAGTTGACAATTTTCTATTTAGTTGGGGAATACTTGACTTAAGAGGCATTGAATTTCAATCTAATTGGAGAATATTTGACTCAAAACTTGTAGAACTTCAATCTAGACGGGGAATATTTGACTCAACAGGCACCGAACTTCAACATAGAAAATCAATGAAATAAAGTATAAAAGTTGAATAAAATTTATCTATCTAAAGGACGATGGATTCGTCCTTTGACTTTAGTAGCCTGTACAGCCATATTTTTAATTTTGTTTTTGAGCATAGTTACGAAAGCTTTTGTTTTTCTTTTTTGAAAGCCGTAAAGTAGAACTAATGGAATTTTTTCTACCTTTCATAATATTACTGGAAAAACCCAGTCTTAACGGATCCACTGGATATTCGCATTGGCTAATTCGCTGACAAAATTTTAACTACTAGGTCATGCGTACGGCGTACACATTACATGAAAATATGCTACATTCATTCAACAGATAATTTCTCTAGCTTCTGTATTTCTTGATTCATGAATCGATGGACAAGAGACAAACATAAATTGTATATATATATATATATATATATATATATATATATATATATATATATATATATATATATATATATATATATATATATATATATATTTATATATATATAGGGTGTTCCAAAAGTTCCAAAACATCACAGACAACAGTTGGAAAGTTATTCCCGACGCCAAGGTAAGACAAAAAGTATAGACCAACTTGGCTGGAGAAATTCCTTCTTTCGATGTTATGATAAGCCAAACTTTTGTGCACAATTGGATCTATTAACGCACATTTGGGTGTGGTGTAGGAGCGGCGCAAAAGTGACTCCGCCCCCCCCCCCAAAAAAAAATTGAAGAATTCCTGGGGTATTTTATCAAAATTTGAATGAGGAAAATAAACAACAAGCAAATACAATCTTTCAACAAACAAAAATCATAGTATATCGTTTAAATTAGGAGAGCACTATTCGAATTCGAAAAGAGAGATACACATGTTTGATTTATCTACTTTATCTTAGCTGAGAATAATTCATGGGGAAAGACCTGTCACTCCGATGGAAATATCTTGTTAGTTTCGTAACTTATCATTTACGAAAAATATTGAAATATGCATGTTGCGTGGGATTCACAGCGTTTCCTAAGTGTAATTATCAAGAATGTCTTGCACTTTACAAACAATCTCCATTTAATTTCTCTTTTCTATTTCTTTTAGATTGTTGAATATATCCTTATACGATATTTTCACCTTCTCTATTACATGTGGTATCTGTTTTTTTTTTTTTTTTTTTTCATCTTACTCTTCAAGTTCCCCCAGTTGAAGTTAGTCGCCTTTCCTTCGCGGTCCCATTCTACGAGGGATGATCGCAAAAGATTACAAAGCCTATTATGGCTTACGTGTAAGACAGCTGGAAGATCAGCACACCTGATGATAGAGGGCACTCAACACTAGTCTTCAATTTAATCACAGGTTTTGTTCAACCTTTTATCACAACGGCAGATAAAGTTTTCTATATCATTTGCATTGAAATCCAACTCAAGTTCTCGTACCCAAAGTGAGGCAGAGGTTTTGACATAATTATATGCCAGATAATGGTGGCCAGCCATTTTGGTTTAAAACGGGGAAAAGGTGAAAGTCACTGGAACTAGGTCAGGGCTATTGAAAGGGTGCCCTAGTTTTTCCAAAAGTACCGTCAATGGTTGAAGTACTGGTTTTACCGCTATGTCCAGTGTTGTCATTAACAATATCAAACCGTCTTTCTTTAAAAGCACGACATCACTTCCCTACATGTTGCTTTGAAATTTAGCCCTCCCCACACACCCTCATAGAGAAGAGAAAACAGGCAAAATTACGGTGGCTACAAAATCCGAATGAAATAACTACACAAAATTTCGCAGATATCAGGCGGGAAACTTCCAAAACTTTTAGAACAAAGAAACGCGATTTTTTGAAAGCTAAAATTAAGGAACTTGAAGATAATAGTAAAAATAAAAATATTCGGGACATGTATAAGGGGATAAGCAAATTTAAGAAAGGCTATCAACCTCGTGCTTATATATTAAAGAAAGCTGACGGAACAGTTCTCACTGATACGGATAGCCTCTTAAATAGATGGAAAGATTTCTTTGACGATTTGCTGAACACGCAGCCAAAAACTAATGCGCGTGGAGAAAAGGAGATACACACCGCAGAACCGTATATTCCAGAACCCAATCGAATAGAAGTAGAAGCCGCTATAAAGAAATTAAAGAAACACAAATCTCCGGGTGTGGATGAAATTCCGGCTGAGTTAATTTTAGCTGGAGGCGAAAAATTGTGGAACAAAATACACAAACTCATTCTCCTTATCTGGAACAAGGAAGAATTGCCACAAGAGTGGAAAGAATCAATCATTGTTCCAATTCACAAGAAAGGCGACAAAACTGACTGTAATAATTATCGAGGCATTTCTCTTCTGTCAACATCCTATAAAATCCTTTCAAATATTCTATTAGCAAGACTGACCCCATACGCAGATGAAATGTTTGGAGATTATCAGTGCGGATTTAGACGAAATCGATCAACTATCGACCAAATATTTACCATTCGCCAAATACTCGAAAAAAAGTGGGAATACAATATCCCGGTACATCAACTATTTATTGATTTTAGAAAGGCGTACGACTCGGTTAGGAGAGAAACATTGTACAACGTTCTTACAGAACTTGGAATACCGAGAAAGCTAATTGGATTAATTAAGATATGTTTAAGTGAATCCCAAAGTAAAGTCCGGGTAGGAAAATTTTTGTCCACGAGCTTTCACGTCCAAAATGGCCTGAAACAAGGAGATGCGTTGTCGCCATTATTATTTAACTTTGTGCTGGAATACGCTATAAGGAAAATCAAAGATAGCAACCAGGGCCTACAGTTGAACGGTATTCACCAGGTGATGGCATATGCTGATGATGTAAATTTAATAGGGGATGATAGGAGAACAGTAGAAATAAATGCAGAGATCTTATTAAATACTTGCACGGACATGGGTTTAGAAGTAAATGCAGAGAAAACTAAATACATGGAAGTGCGTCGGGACTGTAATACGGCAAATTGTGGAGGCGTTAAAATATTAAATAATACTTTTGATAAAGTGGATACTTTTAAATACTTAACAGACGAAAATCATATTCACGAAGAAATTAAATGCCGACTAAAAGCAGGGAATTCGTGTTATTATTCGGTTCAAAATCTCTTGTCGTCGCGAATTCTGTCGAAGAATTTGAAGCTTAAAATATATAAAACGATAATCATGTCTGTTGTTCTGTATGGTTGCGAAACATGGTCACTTACTCTGAGGGAAGAACATAGACTGAAAGTATTTGAGAACAGGATCCTGAGAAGAATATTCGGACCCAAGAGGAACGAGAATGGGGAATGGCGGAAACTTCATAACGAGGAACTACATAGTTTATACGGTTTACCCAACATTGTTAGGGTCGTCAAGTCTAGGAGGCTTAGGTGGGCAGGTCATGTAGCTAGAATGGAAGAAAGTAGAAACGCTTTCAAAGTCTTGACTGGAAGACCAATCGGAAAACGACCATTAGGAAGACCTTGGCGCAGATGGGAGGATAATATTAAGATGGATCTCGCAGAGATAGGAATACAAAGTAGAAACTGGATGCAATTAGCTAAGGATAGAAGTCAGTGGAGAGCTTTTGTGAACGCGGCACTGAACCTGCAGGTTCCATAGGCCATAGAGTTAGTTAGTTACACACCCTCATAGTTTCAATCTACCTATGAATGTCAGCAGTGTAGTATTTTTGGCCCACAGGAACAGCACCACTCCACTCTTGACCAGTTTTCCAGACGAGTCATTATTTTTAATGTCAGCTTCTCGGGTCGTATATGATCAGAATGCGGTCTTCAAACTACCACCAAGACAGACATGCTATTAAACTACAAATAAATTTTCGTTAAGTTACGGTGAATAACATAAAAGTTTTATGCTTTATAACCCTTTTTCCATCATCCCTCGTACATCGTATGCGCTAATATGTTTCCCATGAGTTAATTCAAGGCTTTTTTCTTTCCTTTTTTAATGCTCTTTACTCGCACCTGCAGAAGCACAGAAGGTAAATTTTGATGCAGAGGCTGACGAGAAAGATTCCCTCTCCCCAGACCAATTTGTTAAAAACTTTTGTATCTAAGGTTAAAGAGAGCTTCTGGGAAGTATTTTTTTTAAATAATACAGTACTTGTGATTTTTATAACAAAAGTCGTAATTTTGGAATCACAAATGGAATATACTGGATATTACCCTAACAGCACAATTACATAGCGGGCATATGCCTATCATGTTCCCTCGGGTACATGGGAATCTGCCCAGTATGTGCCTTATGTACCTATGAGAGAGAAATCACATAGATGGCAAGTGATAATCACAGTCTATGTCCACCCCTGTACCTAGGTAACTTACCTAGTATGTTCTAGATAAGTTCTTCCCCATACCGTAAGCGAAAATTACGCCCCCAAAATATATTAAATCGCCTTTATGCGTAATTTCTTTGCATTAAGGTGAATCTAGAAAACACTTAAACAAGAAAGTACCCGGGGGTGGGCGCGAACCATCAACTCTTTGATTACTAGGCGCGCCTTCTTGCAACTTCGCCACGGAGGCGATGAAGAAAACGTCACTTGTAGAAGAATAAATCGTTGGGGTCTTTTTAATTTGGCTAATCAGAGTGCTCCTTTAACCGCATATATTCGACTATAGCCGTTAGCGATCAGATAAAATCTGCTCGCCATGTAATTTTATAACCAATTGACGAGTGTCTATTTACTTTATTTCATGGTTCTCCCATATTCACGTTCAAATGATCAGCGACAGTTGCCATCTAATAAAGTTGATGCGTTTATTGCTTCTAGTACATAATCGCTTAGAAAACGAAGCAACAAATGCATCAAATGTGGGAGATGAATTTAAAACACCTAAATGGCGAATGCCTAGCACATCTTGTGCTGTTAAGGTATCTGAAACAATGTGTACCTAAAGGACGTACCTAGAACATGACAGATATATGTCCCAAGTGACGACATAAGAACAACTGACTGTGAGAGTACGAAAGTGAGCCAGGTATATAAATGCTATATTTGTGGTAAATAGTTGCAAATATCAATTAGGTGTAACAAGTACCTAAAACTGTAGGTAGCTGAAGTACATACTTAGCACATGAATACCATATGTGCCAAGTGTCGGGTACCTAAAAAGTAGCTGGGACACATAAATGGCACATGCCTAGTACATCTTGTGCTGTTAGGACATATCACCTAATTTTTGTGCATGAATATAAACTATCTTTGTTACGTTTCTTGAATAGACTAGGTTTGAATCAGATGTCGAGATGACACTTTCATATCCGTTCCTTGTAAAATGGGTGGAATAGAGTGGTCAGATCCTTGTCTACGGCACTGGTTTACAGCCTACTTTCCATAGCATATAGCATATAGCCCACTTTCAATAGATTGAGTGAATAAAATATATCAATTTTAAGAACAGTTCTCACGTTTTTGTCTACTGCACAAGCAGTTCTTTCTATTATTTTATTAAATGCAATATAAGTCCACTTCATGGTTAAGCGGTTAGTGTACACGCCTTTGGCGTCGGAGGCATGGGTTTGATTCCCGGCGGGAGCTCATATGGTTTGAATTCCACGTTATCTGTAGGTCTCGTCTCATATAGTGTCGCTGCTGAAAGGGATGTTAAACTCAAAATCAACTAAATAAACTCTGCTTTTATATTTCTCCTCGGAAAAGCTTCAATATTTTATACGTAGTCCTTATGCATTACTTTGGTGGCGATTCCTCCCACCTCATTTTCCACTTCAAATCACAACAATGATTTTAACGTGCTCTAATGTTCTGGCCAACTTGTAAGGTAATACAGAAAACAACTCATACCTCCCCTCTTGACAGCTCCTTCAACTAATATAGCATATAAACACTACAACAACAACCTTCACAAAACAAATGCACGTACTCGTCAGGTAGGTAATGGTTGTTTGTTTATTTATAGTACTTTCTTTTTCTTTTTTCTTTTTTTTTTTTGCCTGTCAGTTCGGATTCAAGTAATCCATAAAGCATACAGGGTGCTCGAAGAATAAACCGACAAACTTCGCATACGTATTCAGAATCTCAACACAAGAAAAAGTTTATCTGTAATTTTGGTCGGAAACACCTAGTTAGGGAGATGGGGCAAATTTAAGGTAACCACCGTATGACCAATTCCACTAATTACGTTAAATATGCCTTATGTTATTACAAAAATTATGGAAAACTATTAAAGATAGCTACCATATAGGGTAGCAAGCAAGCTCTACCGTGTACTTGATCAAAATCAAAATGACATTAACCTATACTCAAGTCAGGAGGGCAATTTTTTTTTGTTTTTTTTTTTTTTTGTTTAGGTAAAAACCCTTTACCTAATGACAGGGCGCCGAAATATTTCTCGCTTAGGTTATCAAAATACCCAGAGGTAGCTCTGGATAACCTACATTATTTGAAAATACGAGAATTAATCTTCGATTACCGTCTAAAGAGAATTTTCCTCCAATTACTGTCTAAAGAGAATTTATCATCGATAAACCATCCCCCCTTCTGGATTTTTTTTAAGGAAATTAATTAGGCAGAATTGTAGGCCAATAAAATAGAAAAAGATCCATAAAGCCGTTTCCAAGAAAATGGTCGAAACTAAAATCCTGCAACAAAAAGAATGTTGTTTAAAAAGTAAATAAATTATTGCACGGCTATAAAAGATACAATTGTTTGCGAAACACTAGCTGAAATTCCCGTACTTCGCACTAGGTGAATAGATTTAGGAAAAGTGTTCGAGTCCATCTCCCCCTTAGGATACGCTAGATGACAAATTTGACTTACACGTCATCTGGAGTGCCACTATTCATCTCAGCGATTCTGAAAACTATGGATTGAACAGTAATAAGTCGTTTCCGATTATTTTTACACATCACCCCTTCATTCATATACCGTATGTGGCTGAACTTTGACTTCAGTTGCGTCGAGTATCGCTATTCATCTCAGCAGCCCCCAATACTATGGATTGGACACTAACATCAGCCATTTTCAAATACTTTTACTCATCTTATTCCGATGAGGGATGAATTGGTATCTAAATGGTGTTGGAAGTGTCACTGTTCATCTCAGCGACCCTGAGAACAATGGATTGGACACTAATATTGGTCGTTTTCGATTATTTTTATATATCATACGCTTGTCCTTCCTCTTTCTGAAAATTTGCTAAAAGCTTAAGTTAGGTCAGAGTCTACTCATATATCAAAAAATCATCAAAATCTGCCTTTCTACAAGAAGTTAAATGTCCAACGTTATTGCATCCAGGGATGAGTTTAGGGGGGTGTAAAGATGCACGTGCACCCCCCCCCCCTCTTTCGTTGCAAATATACACTATCTAAAATATGAAGCTAGCAGTGAAAATAGCAACACATTCCGAAACTTTCTGCCGTCATATTTTCGTTTGGGGCTTAAAAAAAAAAAAAAAAAAAAAAGCAGAGCTTTGCAAAAGCAAGTTTAAGTTGATTTTTTGAAGGTTGAAGCAAAAGGATTCACTAAGCAAAACAATATAACATTTTTAAAGTAGGAAAGAAAACAGAAGGCAGGAAGAGAAAAGGACATTTTTTGTCCTCCATTCCCTTGCGACCGTCTTTAAAATACGCCCCCCCCCCCCCATCCGTTCTATGTATCAGCGTTGTCAGGGGTAAAGAATACTGTCACATGTCACTGAAGAGTTTCAGTATGATCGGTTAGTTTGGTAGTTATTGGTGCCCCCATCCCCCCTCAGACAATCCTGGATCCGGCCCTGATTGCATCCATGTTTATTTATTTATATGGATGAACAAAATCTTTTAAAGCTATTTCAAGCAAGCTTCACCCTATCAGTAAACTATCGTTTCTGGATTATTATTATTATTATTATTATTATTATTATTATTATTATTATTATTATTATTATTATTATTATTATTATTATTATTATTATTATTTAGGAAGAAAATATTATTTCATGTTGTATGGTTGTTAATGATACAACTATTAGACTTCCAAACAATGCTATGAATAAATTTGTGGAGTCTTTGTATTGAACGGCTATGCTTCTCTGTCTGTCTGTGTACATTAGAGCAAAAATGGCAATATAAATAGCAAGAAACGTTTTACTTAATATGGATGTAGCATTCCATGAACAGATGCGTCTCCTCCTTAATCCTCTACTGAAACCGGAAGTGCTAGAAGCGTACTACAACTTCCGGTTTCAGTATTGATCTCCATACAACAAAGTCGTTAATACGAGGGGTATTCAAGTTTATCATACCTCCATTTCTTTTCTAAGGGCTGGTAACAGATAGAAACGTGCTGTTTGTTTTGAAAATACGCAAGTACTCATTGTCGATTCATGACAGAGATGACGACACCGTACGGCACACAGAATTCTACCGGCAGCGGTAGGACTGTTTTTGATACTTACGATACTTGTCGTTTTCTCCATTTGCGTGATGTGACACCACTTGAAATTCAACGCCAGTTGAGTGGTATGTGATGATGGTGTCATGGATGTAGGAATATCTAATGTGTGTGCGTGGTACGACAGTTCAAAGAAGACAGTATGTCGTGTGACAAAAAAAAAAAAAAAAAAAGACAATCTCGGCCTCGCCAGTCTGACGACATGATCAAACGAGTGGAGAAAGTTGTTTTGGCGGATCACCGAATGAATGTGGAACACATAGCCTCCAAAGTTGGCATTTCCGTGGGATCTGTACACACTGTCGTCATACTGGCTTGTGGGAGACCGGGATTGTTTTGGTTTGTTAACACATAACATTCTGCCTTCTTTGAACTGTCGCATCCACGAACGCACATTAGACACATCCATGGCACCATCATCACACGTCTCACTTAACCGGCGATAAATTTCAAGCGGTATCACACCACGGAAATGGAGAAAACGAGTACACGCTGTTTTTGTAATAAGAACATCGCCATTTTACCAGCATCGTAAGTACCCCTGTATTAAAAACAGTCATCACTCTCACCGCTGTCGCTAGGGTCTTTGTGTCGTATACGGTTGCCATCTCTGTCACACTTGACAACGAGTGCTCGCGCATTTTAAAACAAGCAGCACATTTCTATGTTACCAGTCCTGAGAAAAAATGTGGATGTGTTATAACCTGAATGCACCTCGTATATATCACAAAACTGATTTTCTAATATAAATTTACTGTTCCAACAATAAGTTCGATGTTGGCTCTGACGCCTTTATTGAAACTGGAAATTATATAAATCTATCATTTCCGTTCTTAATCCCACAGAACGAAATCGGTAATACATAACGTGAAATGGTTTCTTTGATATAAATTTACTAAGTGTTGCGGGAACAGCTTGAATCTCAGTTTTAACCGCTTATCGTAAAATCCCGAGTCACCTCGGGCATTTCGTTTTGACTGTAAATCCCAAGCATATTCGTACAGCTCAAGAAATTCTGGATACAACTTCAAAATATTACGTTGCGTTATATGAGGTTAAGTGCGAGACAATGTGTGTGCTAGAAGATGCTCACATTCAATTAATCAGTGTTCTTTAGTATCTTGTAGTACAGGCAGTTATTCATTCACGAAACTATAACACTAATAATACCACATATACAGTATGTCAAAAATTTAGTTAGCTAGTTTTAGTTCTTCAAAATAATACAATTTCTAATGTACTTTTATTAACTCTTGCAATAAACTGAAGTGAATATCTACTATAATACTCCGCACTTTCCGTTGGATAATGAGCAACAATAACTGCAATTTTCTTAGTTTCAGGCTTTAAAGGTAAATTTAGCAAAAAGGGAAAACGGGAACTTTTTGATAAAACTTTGAAATCCAGGGAAAATCACCTTCTGACTCATTGACAAATACAAATTTTTAAAATTTTATTTTTCTTTGTTCTTCAAAAATAAATAAAGCCAATAGCAATAGTTTATGCGTATGTGTGTTCAAAGTAGTATAATTTGCACCCATTCCCTAACAGAACAAGACGTTCTAGGCATATGCCATTTAGGTGTCCCAGCTACTTTTTAGGTACCCGACACTTAGCACATATGGTATTCATGTGCTAAGTATGTACTTCAGCTACCTACAGTTTTAGGTACTTGTTACACCTAATTGATATTGGCAACTATGTACCACTAATATGGCATTTATATACCTGGCTCACTTTCGCACTCTCACAGACATTTGTTTTTATGTCGTCACTTGGGACATATATCTGTCATGTTCTAGGTACGTCCTTTAGGTACATATTGTTTCAGATACCCTAACAGATCAAAATGTGCTAGACGTGTACCATTCAAGTGTTCTAAATTCATCTCCCACATTTGATGCATTTGTTGCTTCTTTTTCTAAACGATTCTGTACTAGAAGCAACAAACGCATCAGCTTTATTAGATGGCAACTGTTGCCGATCATTTGAAAGTGAATATGGAAGAACCATGAAATAAAGTAAATTGACACTCGTCATTTTGTTATAAAATTACATGGCAAGCAGATTTTATCTGATCCCGAACAGTTATCGTCGAATATACGCGGTTAAAGGAGCACTCTGATTACCCAAATTCAAAAGACTTCAACAATTTATCCCTCTACAAGCGAAGTTATCTTTATCGCCTCTATGGCCAAGTCGGAAGAGCACGCCGCTAGTAATCCAAATGTTGGTGGTTCGCGTCAACCTTGGAGTTACTTGTTTAAAGTGTTTTTTAGACTGACCTTTATGTAAACACATTACGGATATAGGCGGGAGTAATTTTATGGTTGATTGATATCTAGATGTTGGGAGGTTTGAAGGAATAAACTAATAGAAAATAAAATATTTAGGTGCCAAAAAATACTCAGAAAAATTATATAATAAATTTTTATAATGTGCAGATGGCAACACTGCACCAGAATAATAGCTCAGAGTGCCTCTGATATTGTAATACTAAATTTGTTTCAAAGGAAAATTAAATAAATAGCCAACTCACTGAAATACAACAATTAGTGTATGCGGTGAATAGCCCCTTAGTACTACCAGGGGGGGAGGGAGTCTGAGGCCCACAGCACTTTCTTTATTTGTAAATACAAAAACCAAACCACTAACAACTAAGCAAGTACGTTTTATGATGAATGGGGTCAAGCATGACAATATCAATTTTTTTTTAGATTTTTAATGTAGTTAGAAATGTTACAAAATGCTAAAAAAAATAATTTGTGGGCCTTTGGAGCCCCCTCTTGGTGTTCCTAGGGTTAATATACCTAATTAACCTTATCACTCAATTTCTGTCATAAGAATTGGACACTTAACAAATTAGGGAAAATTTTGTTTCAATCGAGGAAAATTTTCTTAAGGAAACTTACGAACACGGCATAGACGTTGCACAGTCAAAGCAAAGGAAACCCACTAAATCATAATCATCACCATTATTTTTCAAGTAGCCTAAATTGTCAACAGTGACGACGCCAGCCTTAATTCTTAGAGGGGGAAAGGAGAGGCAGATACATTTTCGGGGGTTCGATCCCAGCTCCCGCCAAGTGAACTTTGTGGTGGACAAACACCGTGCTCGTGGGTTTTCTCGGGGTTCTCTCGTTTCCTCCCACTTTCTTCATTCCACCATTTCACTCATATCTCATCATCACCGTCTCCTTTAGCCTAACCGGCATAAACGTGGGACGTAAAACTCAAAAGATTTTTCATTTTCGGGGGGGGGCGGCTATTTGCCACATCAAAAATGACATATTTATTACATTTGACTTATTTTACAATACATTGTGTAATTTCGTTCCTGTTTTCATATTAGACCTATATGATTATAAATTAAACTTATTTCAAGTAAAATTAGTAACTAACAAATAAGTAACGTCTGCACATGAAATATTTTTCAATGAAACTTTTGCAGCGTAAACATAAATTGAATTACTTTCGCGTATGCTACAAGTAACACATTCGTCTAGTACTATATGCTACGTATCTCTCTCTCTCTCTCTCTCTCTCTATATATATATATATATATATATATATATATATATATATATATATGTGTGTGTGTGTATGTATAGAGAGAGAGAGAGAGAGAGAATTTACGAGGAGCTGTTGAAAATGTCCTAGTCCAATCCAGAAGGAGTGTAGGTACTAGGTAGAAAAATAAAACCGTAGTTTAGAAAAACATATCTCTGTATGTACAAATACAAATTTTCATATTAATAATGAAATTCTTATTGTTTCTTAGGCCTCTGAAGTGATTATGTGTGCCCAAAGAGATAATTTCATGAACATCCAGATCCTACCTGTTATAACATTTTTGTTCCACCAAGGAAAGTCATCGAAGTAAATTAATTAGAAAATCAGTGAAACACCACCAGACTCTCCTCCGTTACACAGTGGTGAAGAAGTAAATGGTTTAGTATAAACGTGGCGATTTCTCAACAAATTATGCTTTACATCCAGGATGATTAAAAGCAATGACTCTTCCCGAAATCATGGATGCAATTTGTGATATTATTCTTGAAAATTACAGCATTTCAGTCAGTGGTGGATATAGCCCGGGGCCGGAGGACCTAGGCCACTCCAGTTTTTGAGTGACAAAAATAATTTAAGCTATTATTTATATACTTTTTAAAGTGTATAGTAAACTCACGATATACTTATTATAGTCTGAGGTCTGGTTGCTCCCCGCTTTCTCAGTTTTTATCTTCTCAGCAAAACTTGTGTCAGAGATTCTGAGCATTTCTTTGGAACTCGTCGGTAGCATAATTCAGAATGGCTTGGGTATGCGTAAGTTCTCGGCGTAATGGGTTCCCAAAATATCTGTCAGGAGAATAAAAGATTGACGGCATTAAGAGAAGTCTTCTTCCAATTTGACCGTAATGCTGATCAATTTCGCTCTCGAATAGTAGCCATAGATTAAATATGGTTGTACCACTATGATCCTGAATTGAAACAAGAGTCAATGGAGTAGTAGCACTCATTTCTCCATCGCCCCAAGAAGTTCAAGAAACAGAAGTAGGTTAAGAAACTGTTTGCAACATTCTTCTGGGATAAGTATGGAGTCTTACTCATAGACTACCTCCACAACGGTCAAATATTTAATCCAGAATCTCTATATTACTTACAAAAACTGAAAGAAAAATTCAAAGTTCAACGCCGCGGAAAATGAAAAGAAAGGAATTCTGTTTCTTCAGGAGAATACACCTGTCCATCAAGTCCCTGCGAACACAACTGACATTGCATAATCTAGGATTTCAATGTCTAGATAATCATTCTTATTCCGCAGATTTAGCTCCGTCTAACTATTACGTGTACTTATTTCCCAAACTTAAATAACACTTGAAAGGACGCCATTTTAGATCTGATAGGGGTAGTGCTACGAACAGTGGTGCGAGGAAATCTTCAGATTTTTTAACTTTTCTGCAAAAACTGGAGCACTGCACAAGGTAGTATATTGACTCTCGGGGGAAGAGAAGAAGAAGTAAAATTTCACCATTCCACGTGAACTCCTTCTGGTTTGGGCTACGAATTTTTCAGCAGTTCCTAGTCAATATGGTAGACGTCACGTCAGTACTTTGAAACAAAATAAGTAAGGGAGCACTAGTATATACCAATTACTAACTAAAGATCAGCACTCTGACAATACATTTTATTGTGAATCAACATATTTCCATAAATTTATTATTATCATTTGCAGGAAGGGAAAACACAACTCTTTTTATCCCCTTCAAAAAATTAAGCCCGGGTAGTTGCAAATTAAGATGTTATAAGCACATCCTCTGAATATTGAAAGCCGAGAATAATGTTTCTGAAAAAAGAAGTATAGAACCTTTAAATAAAACAAAATATGAAACTGAAAACTTCAAATCTGGATAAATACAAACAAGTTACGTAACTGGTTTTACCTCTCTTTTGTTTCCAATCGAAGTTGATCCAATGAGAAGAAAACAAGTCGACCAAATCTAGTATTGTTCGCTAGGCACAATAATTAAAAATCATAAGAAAGAAGTATAACTAAAATTTACCTCAAAAGGTGCTAAATTAGAAAACAGAAATATGCGTGCATACCCAGACGCTCAAAGAAGAAAGCTTGAGGACTAATCTGCCACATAGCAAATGCATTGAAAGTGGACTACAATTTGACAATGAGATTGGTTATGATACTGATATAAAATACTGCATGTAGAATGTTTAAAGACTGTATGAGTCTGGGGGGCAGCAGTAGCTATTAGGGGGACGATCGCCCCCTTGCCCCCCCTGGCGTCGTCACTGATTGTCAAGTTTCTTACTTCTGCATTCTTCATGGATAACACAACACAAGAAGTTAATGCATACATCACAAAATCCTGACTCCTTTACCTTATCTTATTCTTTCCATTGAAAACAAAATCATGCCATGTACAAAATAGCAAATACATGCTAAATGTTCCTCTCTGCCAAGCGCAGAGTAAAGTTTGGATTTTTAGTTAGTTTCCGTTGGGCAAATGTTAGGACTGTGTAGAAAGTAACACGTTTTGAAATAGTGCAAAAAAAAAAAAAAAAAGTAACAATGAACAAACCAAATTGTATTATATACGTTTGAAAGGTACACTCCTATGCTATTTTTCCACATAATTGCCATACAAATTAAAGCTTATCATACTGTGACACAAATTTTTCAATATTATTCACGGTAGAAATCTTCCGCCTGCGATTTCAACCACTGGCTTACATCGGCATGCAGCTCGGCGTCAGTACCAAAGCGTTGTGTAGCGAGCCATGTCTTCATCGCTGGGAAGAGGTGGTAGTCGCTCGGCGCCCAATCCGGATCTCTCGGGTATAGTGTTGTCAACGGCTCGAGCGGCTCGGCTCACAGCTCAGTCACCACCAAGCCGAGCCGAGAAGTGAGTCGAGCCAATAGCTCTCCCAATCGAGCCAGCTCGAGGCCTCGACTCATTGGGGCCGAACCGAGCTGAGACGATGGCTCACCTGAGCTGAGCCGAACCGAGCCGATGGCTCACCTGAGCTGAGCCGAACCAAGCCGATGGCTCACTGAGCCGAGCCGAACCGAACCGATGGCTCATCGCAACCGAACCGGTTCAAGTCGATGGCTCACCTAAGAAGAGCCGAACCGAGCCAGTGGCTCATCGCAATCGAGCCGGCTTGAGCTGATGGCTCATCTGAGCTGAGCCGAACCGAGCCGATGGCTCATCGCAACCGAGCCGGCTCGAGCCGATGGCTCAGTTGAACCGAGCCGGTTGAGGTCACTACTCGCGTACTCTTGGCCGTGTGTTGTCAAAAAACAAGTTTTTCCTGGCGCTTGTTTGGCGATGGATTTCAATTGGCTTGTGTTTACGCCAACAAAAACCTAATCACAAAACGCACCCCACAAGAGGCGGGAATATCTATTGCAGCGCATATTGTAACATGTCACCGAAAGCACAGTAAGAGTGTCACAGTCCTCACGCTACTACAGCTGGATGCGTACTGAGTGTGGCAATGTTCTGACACCAAGATGGCGACTCTAGCCCCGCTCACTGCCACGATAGGCCAAAACGTCTGGTAATTTTCAGACAGCCCTCGTAAGATAGTGTCGTGACAGTGATTTTCATATAGTTTAAAATCACTGAAAGTGGCAAGTGAAGACAGTGATGTTTCTAAAATTGACAGAACTGGACATGTTCGAAGGACTATCCTCATCATCTACCGAATTTCCTTCCATAGAAAATTCCAAGGTTCAAGTAGTTTCGTATTGCCTATTGAAGAATGTATAGTTTATATTCGGTATTTTAATATTTTATCTGGAAAATTGTAAGAATAAATTTTCATAAACCTAATTCTGAATAAATTTATAAAACGATAACAAAATATGTTGTAAACTCAATTTTTGTTTCATTTACACCATTAAATCTTCGAAAAGAAATCCACAAATAAAATATAATTATAACAAATATAATCGTATTTTTAAAATAAACTGTTTTTAAATACCTATACTGTACCTAAATTTTGTGTATTTTTTTAAAAAATATTTGTAATTATTATTCAACATAAGTATTATAGCATTTGTACGTCTGTCTGTCAACAGTTATCAGAACAAAAACGGTAAGAGATATCGAGATGACGTTTCTTGCAATGGATTCAGGTTCCAAAGATTAGGTTCCACTTTCTTCATGAAGACTCTTTGCAAACTGGAAGTGGTTCCAATTAGAAATTTCAGGTTTTAATGTTTATCGCCATAAAATGAAAACGGTTATAGATAACAAGAAGAAGATTTTTGCAAACGATACAGCGTCTCAAGGCAACGTACACTCATGTCCAAAATTATTGTCGCATTTTTATAAATATGTTGTTGTAGGAATAATTTGATAAGGAATTCACCCGGTATTTCTTATAATGTTAGTATGTGTATAATCGGCAAATATATGTATGTGGAAAATTTCATGTCAAAAGTGCAGTAAATAAGAACAATAAAACGAAAAGAAAACGTTCTTGTCAATTTAGCAACATTTTGTTTTACTCATTCTAATTTTCGTATTTATAATTAATTCTTTTCTTATGAACTTTACCACAAATATACATTTCCCGATTACATACACAGTGTCAGTATTAAAAGTACCCTGCAAAATCATTATCAAATATTATTCTTATAAGAAGACAGTTGTAGATATGCCACAATCATTTTGGACATAAGTGTACCATGACTATCCCAAACATTCTAAAAATAACTGGTAGTGTTTGACATTAGCTACTACTGTACTTCCGGTTTCATTACAGATTTTCATAGAGCAAAAGAAAAATAATAAAATAAAATAAGAAATATGGAGATGCGAAATTTTTGCAATTGATTCAGCGTCCCAAGATTTTTGCAATCAATTTCATTCTCCACACTAACACTTTATTCAAACCGGAAGTCATTAAAATAAACCATTTCCTATTTCAACATTTATCATCACAAAACAAAACGGTATTAGATAAGCAGTTTTCTGCAAAGGATTCAAGAAGTCAAAAGAACATACCATTACAGCCAGAAACACTGTACAGTCACGAAAGAAAGTATTATTCATTTGACAAAATTTCTTTTCCTAATAACTCAAGAATAAATTAATCTATTAGAGCACCGATTTTGACAAGTTATCAAATCATAACTATTCTAAGGATAACGACAGAAAGATCCAGATTAAATTCATTTGTTCCCGAGTTATTGGGAAAAGAAAATTTGTCAACTGAAGAATACTTTCTTTTGCGTGTGTACGAAAACCATACATAGTTGAAATTTGCTACTGCTTCCGGTTTCAGTACTGATTTCCATTGAGCAAAAACGGTAGTTGATATCGAGATGCAATTTCTTGCAATTGATTTAGCTTCCGAAGAGTATGTTTTGACTTCTTCCTTAACCTACTATTGAATCCGGAAGTGGTTTAAATTAACCATTTCCAGTTTCAACACTTATCGCCATAAAACAAAAATTGTAATAGATAGCTATAATCTGTCTGCAGCAATCTATTCGGGATGTCAAGAGAACATACTATCACAATCCGCAATACTCTACCAAAACCAGAAGTGGATGAAGGCTATTACTTCTTCCTGTTTTAATATTGATTTCCGTAGATTAAAAATGGTAAGATATATCTAGATTAAGTATTTTGCAATCGATTCATATTCCCAAGAGTAAGTTCTATCTCCTTCCTTAACCATCTATTCAAACCGGAAGTGGTTCAAATTAACGATTTTCAGTTTCAATCTTTATCACCATAGAACAAATTCAGTAAGGCTTAGCGAGTAATGGTTTTCTGGTATGAATTCAGAAATGTTAATTTGTTTCAAGGAAATCTAGGAGGATAAGTTACCAGCTCTTCTCCAGATATCTACCTTCTTAACACGACTTTTCCTTCTGTTTGTTACATAACCAGTAGTGTTGCTTTTATGTGTCGTCAGCTCCCATAAGTTGTAAACAATCTGTTGTTCACTACGTGGGAAAAAGGGTGAAAAGGGAATACATGGGAATTTAGTGGTAGTGTGCACGTTATGGCAAGGTGTTTCATTTTAGATTTGTTACCAAGGGAGTTTGTGATGAAAACATGTTGTTCTTATTTTCATCTTTTTTAATTTTTATTTTTTTTATTGCGAGGATACTCTAATTTTCTCGCAAATCCTCATTGGATCAATTCTTCCAAAATCATTACGTATTATTGATGTCTGTCTTCTTTATTATACAGGTCATGATTGTGAGTCATCAACCTGCAGATGTAATAATATTATTTAATTTCATTTTATCCACTATATTCAGTCCCTACTCTAGTTATGCAACCACGTACAACACACCAAAAAACCCTCGCCTTCTTGATTCTGTTCAAAAATGGTCTGTCAACTACTTTCTGTTACTTGATGGGACGATGTTCCATCTGTCATGAATCGTATTCATCTGTTGTAACGGAATATTCGAGGACCCTCATTTACTGTATGGGACTCCCTTGGGCCGCCACTGAACGATTCAGAATCATGCATATTTGGATAGAAGTCTAAGACAAAAACATGCCGCTTCAGCTCAATAGTTAATAGTTTTGGAGATATTTGCCCCCAGAGTTCATTTTCCCACAGTTTTGGACAGTCCTAGCTATGAAAATGTGCACTTTTGACCATTGATCCATATGAAATTTTTCCTTATTTTGATATGATATGAGGAATCACCTGTTTCAGCTTGTCGGTCTAGTTCATTAACATACACATATATATATAAAGTGGCCATCGCTTGAGGAAAGTTTAAGAAACACTCCTCTAGAACCAAAACTGCTCAGCAAAGCTTTCACACACGCGACAAGTTGGTACACATTTAACTGTGTAGATGAAACTTAGCGCATCTATGTTCAGGGTCTTCATTTCAGGTTTCCCAGACTGGAACTTACTACCTCTTAATTCTGCTAACGTGCCAATTTGTGAACAAGTGGTTAATGTTTGTGATTCCAGGTTCGAACGCTACTGTGGCGTTTGCTTTAACCCTAGAATGGCAAGCATTCGTAAATTTTACGAAGCGCGTTAAACTTTTGGCGGGTACTAATTAATTGTTGCGTTGACAACTCTGACAGTCCGGCTATTCCCGTCCCGTGCTGTCTCAAGGTCAGTGTGGTGGCGGCTTCCGCTAGAGTCCGTTCCTTACTCTTGATCTGAGGGCGTAATCGTGAAAATTACGAATGCTTGCCAGTAGTGTTACTTTTTCTTAACTAACTTTTTTATTTTGTTTTGGTGGTTGTGCGGTGAAAACGTTTTAAATATCCCATATTTTTAGACAGGAGATGGCGCTAAGTTCATCTGAAATAGCCAAATTGGTAGACGATGAGTCTTCAATAACATCTAGTGATGAATCCGAGGAAAGTGGCAGTGAATTACATCATGATAACATTTTGACTTATTCTGGGTCAGATGATTATGAACCGTCGTCAGATGATTATGAACCGTCGTCAAGTTAACTGATATCTGACGATGAGTTTGAAGACACTTGGCCAAAAAGGAAAAAGAAAGGGTGTCGATGCACTCGACCAGATGTGCAGCACAACATCATGTTTAAGAAAGACAAAGCGATTGCCGCTTTGTGTGTTCTTTGGCAAGCTAAACATTGCTGGCATAAATTCTTGAGTCATTCGAAATGAGATTTTGAGAACAAAGAAGGAAAAACCAGTATCAAGAAAGAGATTTCTCTGTGAGCTCCACACCCAGCTACTAACTCCCTGGCTGGAGCAGAGGCAGAACTTGCCAACAATCCAACGGTCCATTAGGACAATTATAATCAACGTTCTGCGCCTTCCAGAAGAGGTCCTGCTATTTCCCGGCAAGAAAACAAAAGGACAATATGCAAGATTTGTCCTTATTGAAAAAGACGCATCACTGCAAACTATTGTGATCAATGCTGACAGCCGTTTTGCGCCGAGCATCGAGGTATAGTGTGTGTCGTATGCACAGAAGAAAGCAAAATTTCAAGTGTAGACTTTGCGTCCTCTGTTTCCAAGTTATATAACTAATTTATGTCTAAGACTTAGTATTATTACTCTAGTTAGTAATTTTGAGTAAATTACGCATAATTTGTTAAGTTAAACATATATTTAGTTTATATATATATATTCATTTACATTTTTCTTTATCATTATGTAATACTTTTTTATATTGAAATATTTGTACAATATATTCTTTTACTTAGGTCATATAGCAACGTATCTTATTGAGTACTAAATAAACTTTCAGAATATGTATAAAATATTTAGTTTTTTTTTTTCCATAACCTTACCCAAATTCGACTTTATAATATAGTCGTAATATTTACTAATGCTTGCCAATAGTGCTTCTCTTAACATGCTTGCCATTCTAGGGTTAAATACACGAGAAGTAGTTTAGATTTCTCTTTAATGTGCAGGTCACATATCATATAGCATCGGTACCAAATAAAGAAAAAGACATTAAAATCTAATCTATTATAATAGTTCAAGCAGGAGCGGATTAAGGGTTTTGGGGCTATGGAGTCGACTATTTCAAGGGGGCCCTATGATACGAATAATTCCAGCACGTAAATTTTGGATTTAGATAGATTTGGAAAACTGCTTGATTTGCTTTAAGTAAAGACAGAGGTATTTCAAAGGAATTGTTATCACAAACTAATAATTTGGTTTGTAATACAGGCCAAAAATAGCTCACTTCCTCACAAAATAGGTATTGTGCAGATGCTGATGGAAGAAGACTTAACTTTAGCCATATCGCGAGCGTAGCGAGCGGGAAAAAAAATAGCATGTGTCTGAAGCCTATAAGTTGATTGCTATATTTTAGTATTAAGGAGAGGCGCCCTTAATCCGCTCCTGAGTTCAAGTCACTATAAAATCATTCTTGGTCCTTACTAGACGTTACGAATCGATAGGTTAATTACGCATGCCGAAGCACATAAACTGGTCCCTTTGTTACACCTAATGGGCCTTATGTAGATTCGTTTTGACGCATGACTAGTGCCATACTAAAGAGTTCGACTAACATATGTTTCCTGCAGTAGTCAGGCCTTTAGTATGACGCTAATCATACGTCAAAACGACTCTGCATAAGGCGGAATAAGTCTATAATAATAAGCATTATCATCATCGTAGGTATTGGCGATGGCGAGTCACTTTTCGGATGCTGAGAAACCTCGATACACAACGTTCCCTTTGCCCTCATTAGTATCTTTCGTCCTCCCCCACTTTTCTCTGAAACTGTACCTTCAATCATGTTCCGCATGATACAGTTTCATCTCAGATAGCGTCTCAACTAGTTTTTCTTTCTTCTTCTAATTCCACGTCATATTGTTATTTTCTCTCTTACTATTTTCAATGCTTCCTCATTCATTTCCCGTTCCACCCAACTAATTCTCATGATTATTCTCCACACCCACATTTTCAAAGCCTCTTAGTCCTTATTAATCGCTTTTGCGTAATATCCGTGTTTCTGTCCTACAGAGAAAATCCTTATTTACACCTAACTACTGCAGAATTTTCACAAAAAGAAAAAAATCAAAAATTAGCTTCGAAATGCTGCACCAATCAGACCAGTGGGGTACCCAGAATTTCGTCAAGGAGATATTTAAGTATTTAATTTCGTTTCTTTTTAGAGTAAGTACATAACTACAGCAACCCCATTATGCTTTATATTTTGTTTAATTATGCTTTATTTTTTGCAAATTATGCTTTATTATGCTTTATTATTAATTTCAATCATTGTTTTACATTAATCGTGTATAATGTATAATAGTTACTATATATTAAATATTCTAAACATCTTGATCTATTTATTAACATTTTATGCAACCAGTTTCTTTCATATTTAACGAAGTTTCTACCTAATCACTGCAAAGAGATATGCTGTACTCTAGTCAGTTTTTTCTATCACTTGTATGCGTCTTAGAGGTACATATATACAGAAAGGGAAAATAAAAGATGCCACCATAAAAATACAGAAAGTGCTCAAGTTCAAGAGGTACACAACAATATAGTGTGAAGTTCTTGTGCACTTTTTGTACGTATATTTCGAATCATCATTCATAACTGCACGAGGAAAACTATTGTTTATTCATTATCGGTGGGAAGTTTTCTTCTTCTTTTTCTTTGTTCTTTTCTCCATTTCAAAGGATTACACCGAATAGTTTACAGAAATAAAAATAAAGTTTTCATCGTTGCATTGTCATATTCTCAAAGATTTTGCATTGTAAATACTGGTTTTAAAAATTATTAATATTGTATGTGAAACTTCAGTTAAATAGAATATTCCAAGAATTGTGCTATATATTTTAAATTATGCTTTATGCTTTATTTTCTAAATTTATGCTTTATTATGCTTTTAAAATTAGATTCTTCTGGACCCTTAGACAACCACAACCATGGTTCAAGGTACCAACCATATGTGTAAAATGCCATTATGCTTCTTATGCTTTTGGGTTGCCCTATACATAACTTAATATACTAAATTATTAACTTTACATAATATCTTATTCAAGGGGAATTAAATCCCGAACACCCTCCCCTTGCATATGCAACTGAACCAGATCTTTGAACACACGGAAGAAGACACAAACAGACCGGAATAGATATCGAGCACTTGGTTCCTACGTGTAGTAACAGAGAAAGAAATGAAACAAAATTTGTAGTTTTACGTCGTACGATTATGTTCTTTAGGGTAAAGGGGACGGATACTTAATGAAAGTGAATGATTATGAAATAAAAATAATGGAATGAGAATGTGGGAGAAAAGGGGAAAACTCCGAGAAAACCTCTGGACACAATGTTGTCCACCACAAACTCATATGGTCAAGGGTTGAATCAGAAATACTTCGCACCAGAGATGAGCGCTCAACCACTGGACCAGCCAGCCCGAGAGAGAGAGAGAAAGATTGATGTAACTAAGATACGGAGTTGGCGCAGCCTCTTACTTCTGAGCAATGGCGTATTTACGATTTTGTTTCGGGAGGGGCTTTGCTAACTTTCCGGGGGGCTTTGCCTGGAAATGTGAAAATTCTGCAAGATATCTCCTTTACTTTACTATACTAAGTAAGATTTCGGGGGGGGGGGGCTTAAGCCCGGAAGCCACCCCCCTAAATACGCCACTGCTTCTGAGAATTAATAGAATGTTAGCTGTGGTCCAACAGTATTTTAGAGGCTGCACCCTGGCCCATCTACGCACGCTTATGGAAAGAGATAATTAACTATCAGATTCCAGTGGCGGATCTAAAGGGTAAAACCTGGGGGGGGGGCAGCCAAAACTCAGACTATGAAAAGCAGTGGCGGATCTAGGATATAATCAAGGAAGGGGCTAAACCATAGTTTGCCACTTTATCCAGTGTAAAACAGGATTTAAGTCCATTTTATCCAGTGTATACTTGACCCCTTGGATTATATCATGAGTTTACTAAAAACTTTCAAAATATATAAATAATAGCTTAAAATAATTTTGTGAGTCAAAAAACTGGTAGTCCTAGGCACCCCTAGCCCTGGGTTAGATCCGCCACAGTCAGATTTGTTGAAATTTGAGATTTGTTATTTTTAATTAAATGTGTGTCTTTGATCGAAAAAAACAGGGAATTGGATATAATATCTTAAAGTAATTAAACGCATAAAAAAACTTACCTTTTAACATACTGCAATTCCTCTCATCATTTATCATATGCGATTTTTCATGGTATCTTCTCTCAATACAGCAATCGCCAGTGTCTTCCAAATAACCACTAACATTTTTAGATTCATTAATTTTCTCCCGTTCAGACCCAGTGCTACAGTGACCCACTGGTAGTTCTTCAGCTTGCACGACAATAATTGTGACACATGCTAAAGCAAATGCCGTCATTACAGTTCGTACCATCTTCATTTTGTTGTATCACAAATTATAACAAATAACCAATATCACTTTCACTCGTCAGATTAACACTTTTAAATTGTGTAAAGTCTTACTTGGTAGATGTCTATGCCAATTGTAGAATCGCTGAACCAGCGCCTTTAGCTATTATATAAGATAACTTGATTATCTAAGGATACAAATTATAAGCAAATATCATTAAAGCAGGGAAAAATAAAATACAATAGTATCCAGTGTCCACGCCTCGTGAGCTATTGTCTTTGATGTTCCCACTACTTCCGCTGGCAGACGAATGACTCTTCAGCTGTGGCTCGTCTAAACTATGAGAAACAAGAATTGTTTGTATTATCTGAAAAGTATGTGCTTGTGCGACCTTGGACGTTAAAAAAAAAAAAAAAAAAAAAAAAAAAGCTTTGGAAGTCAGCTAAACCTTCTGTTGACACCACCGACCAATGAATGGACAATTATAACAGAAGCTATCATCTCATCTGCATTGTAAATGATATCTTACAAGTTTTACCTTTAACAATAATAGTTTTGTCTTCATTTCACAGTATTGTCCATTAGTATTTCGTAGCTCGAACCTATAATAATAATAATAAAGATAAATAAATGAAGAAGTGAAATGGTGTGTTAATTGTTTATTTGTCGTTCAAAACTAGTTAACAGCTATTGTCTCTGGTTAGTGCTCTGACAGTGCAACAAACAATATAAAAAACCTGTCTGTTAATTGTGACAGTACATACTGAAGCATTACACCAGAGCTTCATATTCATGTTTGAAAAGCGATTCTCTCACAGTTCACAAAGAAAGTTACGAAATATACCTCCAGTTCATTTTCACGGTCTCATCTCAGTTATAAGTGGAGTTTCGAAATGGAGTCAGAACATGGAGTTTCTCTCATACAAAAAACCCACCACATCCTTCTCCTTAAATATGTTTGTTCATATTTACACATCATAATACATACTTAAAAGTTTTCTCGCCTTCCTTCAGTAAATAGCCACTACAATAAAATAAAAATAAAAAAGGAAGTCTCCACCTCAAAATGCTGATAAGTTCTATAGCTTGAATAACAAAATGGGTTGTATTAGATGACTTGAGTCAGTGAACAGTCATTGAAACGTCGTTAAACTTGAGAGGTTGAACCTCTTTCCTTTGACGAGCTCTTCTCTCTGGTCTAGTGGTTGCACTTTTTTTCTTTTTCTTTTTTTTTAAGTTCCACAATTATGCATCGAAGCTGAGGAAAACGAAGATGATGAGATGGGTGATAATGATGGAATCAGGCTCATAGCCAGAACATGAAGACAGGGGGGGGGGGAAGCGAGATTATTTTCGGAAGGCTGGAGTTAGCCAAGGAGGGCTAAGCCTCCATGGCCACTACCTAGCTAGTGATGATTTCAAAAGTATTTTCTTCGGAGAATTTTCAATACACAACGGTAAAAAATGAAATGAAATCTCTGAGTTTTACGTCCCACGGTTAGGCTAAAGGAGATGGCGATGATGAGAAATGAATGAAATAGTGGAATGAAGAAAGTGGGGCAAAACGGGAGAACACCGAGAAAACCCACGCACACCGTGTTTGTCCACCACAAAGTTCACCTGGCGTGAGTTGGGATCGAACCAAGAACCCCATACACCAAAGGTGAACGCTTTACAACTAAGCCACCGCGGCTCTTGAAGGGTTAAACTAATACTACAAAAATAGGGTTGTCAACTGGCCGGTTTTCCACCGGCCTGGCCGGAAATATTGCTGTTATTTTGATTAAAGCCAGTGGGTAGTACAAACGTTTTGCCAGCCCCTTTATGACCGGTTTGCACAAATTTGTATCTAGTTCTAAGCAATTTCAACTAGTTCAAAGTATAGATTTAAAAAGTACCTTTCATTCTGTAAATCCAAAACTGTCACCTTTCACCATGTATCAACGATTAATATAATGTATTTTGTTTACCAGTTTAGATAATTTTAAAGAGATGACAGGGACTGTATCAGGGAAAATTTGAAATTTACTTGTAAGGAATTTTATACATTTATTGAGAGTGAAGAAGGACTTCTTAAAGCAATTTCCTGTAGTTGAAGTATAAGTTTAAAGAATAAATTTCATTTTTGAAATCCAAAATTGTCATGTAAAGATTAATATACTTCTGTTCATCTTTAATATACTTTCGATAATTTTAAAGGAGTGGCAGTTACTAGTAAATACAATAAAATGGTCAATGCCGATTTCAGTTCCTCATTTATAGCTTAACACAATGTATCTATTAAGCTTATTAATGAATGTACTAAGGATTTGCAGAATACAGCTGCTAATGCACTTTTGTTCATGATAGTACATTTCCTTCCCATGGATGGGTCCGAACAGAGATACTTCACACTTAGACCTATATCATAGAGAATTTTGAGGGGGTGCCGTTTTTTTATTTTCCAGAGTTGGCAACCCTATGCAAAAACACTAGTAATTCACATTCAGGATAACCGTAGATTTGCTCCGGGAAGAATTTCATCTTCAGGAGGGGAATGAATCCCGGGCTAAACCCTGAAATTGAAATTGTCCCTAGGTACAGACCTTGGTAGAATAAAGGAAGTGAGAGGAACGAGGTGAACCCCAAAAAACACATGCACACCCAGGGCCGGATCCAGGATTTTCTGGTGGGGGGGTGCACCAATAAATACCAGTACATTTGAATTAAATTTAATTTTTTAAATGCTTTTAGGCATCTGTGATGTGAATGAGGAATTCCTATGGAAATGCTAAGTGTCTGCTCTCGATGAATTCTTTTCCTTCAACCTTCAGAAAATTGACTTAAACTATTGATTTTGCAAAACTCAATGCTACCTTCTCACTTTAGGTAGTGAATATTTATAACGACGGGGTGCACATGCACCTTTGCATCCCGCTAAATCCGACCCTGTGCATACCTTATTTGTTCACCAGAGCTGGGTTGAACCAGGGAGCACCAGAGATGAACACTTTACCACTGAGCCACCATCTTTGTTTATTTTTAACCCATTCACTTATATAGAAAATTTATCGTTTATTTTCCTTGATATGAGCTGGGATTTTAACGGTTCGATTGCATTGATTTCCATTGACCCCCATATAAAAATTGAGTTCTTATAGATAGATAGATAAAGATATATATTTTATTTCTTATGTCCAAAACATACGGCTGATTTCTTCTTGTACGTGTTTTGTAAATTCTTAATTTACATGAGCAATGGCACCATAATTATGCATCATGTGCAAGTCCCATCTCTTAGCTATCCCTCTACACCTCAGTTTTCGCCAAAGGAGACTGTGTTAAAGCCCAATTTGATCAAGTCTAGTCCAGTCCTCCTGACAAAGTTTGCCAAAGTCCATCCGTCAAGTATGCATGGTGCTGGTGCAGGCAATTTTCAGTAGGGCATGACAGTGTCATTGACGGTGATTGAACAGATCGAGTATTGACATGGAACAGTGAGAAAACGTTGAACGAGTTAATGAACTTATTCAAAGCAAAGAAGAATGAATGAAATAAGTTGAGGAAGGGGAGCTTATCATTGGACAAGCACGAGCATACACATTCAAGCTGTCCTGCATTATCGAAAAGTTTCGACGCAGTGGGTGCCTCACCATCTATCTCCTAATCACATATCAACCACATCAGTACAGACTCTGCTGCGTTATGAACGAGATGGCAACATGTCCTTAGTCAAATTCTCATAGGAGACGAGAGTTTTGTTCACTACTACACACCAACGATGAACAAGGTGACCAGACGACCCGTTTTAGCCGGGACAGTCCCTTATTTTCAACTGTTGTCCTGTTTTTTTCTGATTCTAAAACGGGACGCCTAAATGTCCCGTTTTTAAGCAAAAATGACCCAGAATCCCGTAATTATTATTCAAAATATAAATGGTCAATGCAAATTCTACTCTTTAGTACCAACACTCAATGGTTAGGTTCAGGCGTGCCTAGAATTCCTGAATATTCAAATGAGAATGGAGTGTTTTGTGGTTTAAGTGGGAATTCTGAGTGTTCAAGTAGTTAAAAGTATTGTTGGGTAGGTCTAGTACTTAAGTTAAAAACGCTGTGTTATCATTCTTACTTGTGTATTTTGTAAGTTGACAACACTGCTGTCCCAAAATGCAATGTGGAAGTCACCCCGCCCCCTCGCCGATTCGTATGCGTCACGTTTTTGAAAGTAAAAGTTCTGGTCACATTGACGATGAAATCAGTATCCATGGAGCGGAAACTTCCAGTTCACCAATTCTGCGATAGATCAGGGTGATTCCATCGCAGATTAAAATGTTCATCACCTTCTGGAATTTAAGTGTTCTTCTGCTGGAGTTTCCTGAAGAATGAACTGCCACTGCACAGTGGTACTGTGAAACTAACACGTTTGAAGGCTGCTATCAAGCGAAAGCAGCATAACTTGATTAAATCAGGTGACATTCTCCTTGACGATGACGCCAAACTTCATGCAGCAAGAAGAACTATGGAACATGCGCATAACCTTGATGGGAACGCACTGAACATCCTTCTTACAATCTATATTTTGCACCCAGTGACTTTTACCTATTCCCTGACTCGAAGTAGAAAACATTGGACAGAGTGCGTTTTGCAAGCAACGAAGACGTGAAAACCATCGTCCGTTGATTCTTCCATATGCAGGACACAATATTTTATCAACAGTCATTTTCCAAGTTAACGCAGCGGTATGGCAAGAGCTTTAATGTCAATGGTAACTGTATAGAGAAATAGAGAGCATACGTATTTACTACACAAAATGAAAACTACGTGAGTAACATCAGCATAAGGGAATAAACTAACCCTCATAGTTATTGCATGTTGAATAGGGTGGGTCGAAAAAAACGATTTCTTTCAAATCGAATTCTAATAATGCGGAAAAGTTGGACCATCTATCGAAACGTGTAAGTGTAATTGTTTTTTGAAATCGTGTAATATCTTCAGTTCGCGCATCCAGGTTAAAGTTTTACCAAATTGTCAAAAATCGTACCTTTTTTGGAACACCCTGTATAGAAGACAGGTTGCTTCTGATAGTTGTAATAGAGCGCTAATTCTCAAGTAGGCATGTGACAATACACAGAGGAAAAGAAAATCAACATCGGATAATATCTTCAGTTCTTGCTCTAAGGTCAAAATCTCGTGAAATTGTAAAAAATCGTACTTTTTTGGAACACCCTGCATAAAATAGTTTACGTTGTTATAGCCCTAATAGGGCTGTGATTTTCTTCAAGCATGTACCAACAGGCACACAAAAAAAGAAATCGAATACATTCTTCACGAAAAATAGAAATTCCACAGTGTTTCATATCCCCATTTGTAAAATGTATATTTTTTTTCTTCAGAAATCAGTTCATTGCCCATATAACGCCTAGAACTGGATCTGCAAAGGATATATCTGAGAGCATACTTTCTTATTTAAGTGACAAAGACGTGGACATAAATGATCTTGTTGCTATCGGCTGTAATGGGACAGTGGTTAATACTGGATGGAAAAGTGGAATTATTCATAATATTGAGGTCAAACTTGGAAGACCACTCTAGTGGTTGATTTGTTGATTACATTTTAATGAGTTACCTTTCAGACATCTTTTCGAGTTCCTAGATGGTGACACTTCAGGCCCAAATCATTTTCTAGAACTATCTTCAAACAATTGAAACACTGTGAGCAGCTTCCTGTTGTTGGTTGTGAGAATATTCAGACCGAAGATATCTCCGTAAAAGAAAGTTATCTGAGCAAAGAAAAAAAATATCTTCTTGATATTGTTAGAGTTATAAACAGCGGCGAGTGTCCAAGTCATCTTGCAGTAAAGGATCCAGGCCCAATAAGTCATTCAAGGTGGCTTACTATAGCGTATCGTATTTTAAGGTTATATACTTCGACAGAAGATCCTTCATTTGAGCTGAAGACATTGGCGACTTACATTGTAAAAACATATGCACCAACTTGATTTGCTATTAAACAAAATTCGTCTGTAAAAGATGGTGCAAAACATGTGTTTAAATTGATTCAGACATCACAATATCTACCGGAAAGTTTACTAGAAATTATCGATCCTGTAATACAGCGAAACGGTTTTTTTGCGCACCCTGAAAACCTTATTTTGGCCATGGCGATGGATGAACGGAAACACATAAGAGAATTAATTAGTTTTTAGAAGATTGTGGAAATCGAGGAATCAATCACCATCAGGTAAAAGTGTAAGAAATTTTTACCACCTGATCTCAATTTTGAAGCAACCGACTATACCGAATTGATAGATTGATCAACGTGTAAACTTTCATCACCACCAATAATGGCCCATGTAACAACAGCGAGTATTTTGTTGTTTCTAAAGACAAAACAACTACCAGAGTTTGACTACCTAAAATTTCCATGTCACACGCAGTCCGTAGAAAGATGTGATAAACTTGTAACAGAGGCTGCTACAAAAGTGTGTGGCTCCCTAAACAGAGATGTTTTATTCGGATCACACTTTTCTCACGCTCTATAATGCCAGATTTTAGTAAGAAGTCTGATTTTAAAGTTATACCCGAAATACAAAGGAAATAAACTTGAAAGTTCTACAATAGTAGGGTGGTTGGCTAGGGTGTGGGTGAAGTGCAGCCACCTCCTCGTGGTGAGTTCTGGGTCATTTCTAAGATCAGAAATGAGCGAAGAGCTGCACGATCAGATCGGAAACATAGAAAATGATTCCTTTCGTAAAATTTTCTATTTTTAAGTTCCAATACACGAACTGAAGATACTATCCAATTTCTATTTTCTTTTTTCTGAATATTCCCGCATGGTTAGGAAAAATATAACCGCCATATTAAAACTATAACAACATAAACTATTTTATACAGAGTGTTCCAAAAAAGTACGATTTTTTACAATTTCACGAGATTTTGACCTTAGAGCAAGAACTGAAGATATTATCCGATGTTGATTTTCTTTTCCTCTGTGTATTGTTACATGCCTACTTGAGAATTAGCGCTCTATTACAACTATCAGAAGCAACCTGTCTTCTATACAGGGTGTTCCAAAAAAGGTACGATTTTTGACAATTTGGTAAAACTTTAACCTGGATGCGCGAACTGAAGATATTACACGATTTCAAAAAACAATTACACTTACACGTTTCGATAGATGGTCCAACTTTTCCGCATTATTAGAATTCGATTTGAAAGAAATAGTTTTTTTCGACCCACCCTAATGTTGAACAATATGTGGCGTGAAACAGAATTAGGCTTAATAATGAATCAGGCGCTGATATATTACGTATGCCGGCTTAAGTGCCACAGATTAAGTCCAAGAATATGGTATCTAACCAAAATTAAACTAAACCAACCTTAACTAACTTAACCTAAACTAATCTACCCTACGCCTTAACATGCTGGACCTACGCTGCCACGCAAATGTCCACACTCAAAGACAGTGGTCAAAATTATTATATGTGGATAAAAATATAACTTTTTGGACGTTTTGCTGAATGCAAATTATTTCAATTTCATGCGAGAGCTTCCAGTAACATAAGTAAAAGATCTTGTAAGCATTTTTTACATTGTACTACTCTGATTTTAAGCAACAGAAAGACAGATAAAGTAAATTAAAATTATTAAAAAAAAAAAATGGTCTCAACAATGTAATATGCAAACTTTTAAGATTTTTATTATTGTTTTCCGAGTAATATCTGTGGATTTTTAAGAAATGTAAAGAACGATAGGTTAAAGTGGAGTAGCATGGTCCCTATTTATTTTTAATGAATAAAGGTAATTTGAGTGTGCTGATTCAATTAAGCTCGGTCTCGACCTCGAAAACTGATCGTAATTCAGCCGAACTTGAGATCAAAAGAAACCTAAGTCTAGAAATGATTTCTAAGTATTTCTTTTCTCTTGATAAATTTACAATTTGTTCAAATTCGACGAACTGCTTCAGTCTTTCCGGCTTCCATCAATTTGATTCCATCCTGCTGTATCTTTTTAAACTCAAAAAGTCTTCCGGTTATCTCCACCAAACTTTTCGAACTTTTACCGCCTTCGAATCAAATTTCGACTTTGTTTTGCTGAGAGAAACTCTGCTTCAGAACGAGGATTTGTAGGCACAGACAGTGACTTGGAAAGAGACGGAGACGACACGAAGGTAATGTTAACCACGAGACGAGACGAGAATAAATTTTCGCGTCAAAATATGAGACGAGACTACACAAAATATGTACATAATGTTTGATATGTTATTGTATTGTTCTGATTTTTTCGAATGGAAAATGTTACATATTAAAATTTTATATCAATAATAGAAATATATAGGCTTTTCAAGACGATACTGCTCTTTTAGGACATGTTTTCGAGACAAAATTTCCACAAATATTGTCTCATGGTCACGGGCGACACTATATAAAGATCAAAGACACGTTTGATGGTGGCACCATCTGGATTCAATGAAATGGATTTATTCTTGGTGTAAGGCACTTTAATATTAGCTCTATGGGTTTGTGAACATAGCGCCTCACTCTATGAGGAAAAGGAACAAGTTGACTTTCTTTTTATCTCGAGTTTGACTGAGTTGCGTCACTTCTCGAGGTTGAGACCAACCGAAATCGAATTAGCATCCTAAATTTCCATTATTCATTTTTAGAAAAGGACAAGTTACTCCAATTTAACCGAAGAATATTTAAGCTAATCATGCAGAATACTTTCATTCTAAAATTCTTGCTGGTTTCAGGAATCATTTTGTATTCGTTAATTGATGAATCAAAAACACTTGAAGGAAATTAGAGCTTCCTCATGGTTATATGGATAGCGTGGCGCGGAAGACCCGGGTTCGGTTCCCCGCGGGAGCTCATATGGTTCGGTTCAGACGTTGAGTTGTAGATTCATGTCGCACATAGCCTTGCTGTTGAACGGGACGCTAAACTCAAGTCCAAGCCAAACCAAACCTTGAAAGAAATTGTTAAACTTCTAGCTTGAACCGTCATTGCCGACACTACAACTAAAATTTTCTAAAATATAATTTCTCTTACTAAAATGTTAATTCTTCATTTTTATTCAATTTATTCAATGTTTATATGTTATTATTTCAATATTTTTTCATTATTTATTAAGATTTCATGAACTGAAAAGCGAATGGCGCTATGGAAATAAATTGCGACACAAGAAGAAGAAGAAAAAATAATATAGCATCTAAAATATAAATCTTCTAGATACTGAATTTAAAAAAAAAAAAAGTAAACGTAAGAACTTAACCAAAACTTCTGCGGAATTTAGATTTATTTTGCAATCAAGACTTTGAATTTGTATATGTATATTCAGAGGGCTAAACATTAGACAGCTGTATAAAGTAAAATCGACTTCAAGGTATTTGTAAATGTTACTCATTCTTATTTATATATCTAGTGAGATGATGATGATAAAAATGATTTGAAAAAATGAAATGAAATCTTTAAGTTTTACGTCCCACGGTTATGCCGGTTAGGCTAAAGGAGACGGTGATGATGAGTAATGAATGAAATGAACAAAGTGGGAGGAAACGGGAGAACCCCGAGGAAACCCACGCACACAGTGTTTGTCCACCACAAAGTTCACTTGGCGGGGGCTGGGATTGAACCCGGGACCCTAAACACCAGAGGTGAACGCTCTACCACTGAGCCACCGCGGCCCCAAAAATGATTTATCATTAAAGGAGTCACCGGTTCGGGGAGTGGAATCTTTATTCCCTCCTCTTATTGCTATCCACTCGTAAAATGAGGTAAATTATATATACTCATCTCGATCAACAGATCAACTAAATTTGCTGTGACTGAATACCTCGTTCAATTCTGTTACTTATTTACATTTATTTGACTCTTACTGTTTAGTATAATCTGCAGTTAAAAAATGATGGCACTGACAAAGATTGTGGCACACAAATTTAGCTAATTCCAGTTGTTTGGTTACTATAATATGCACGTAGCAATTCAAATCTAAATACGCATTAGAGCGATAATAATCAATATATCTGCTTCTCATGTACATTTCTGTCGACTTCTGTCTTCTGTAGTTTCATTATTCTTACTTCAGCGTATCATCTGAGTTAGCTGCGTTAACCTGTAACACGACATTAAGAAATTCAATTAATAAAAGGATACGGCGAGATATAAATAAATAAATAAATAAATAAATAAATAAATAAATAAATAAATAAATAAATAAATAAAGGAATAGATACATATATGTAAAATAAAATTTATAATAAATGAGTTAATAAAAGTAAAATAATAGAATATAAATAAAAGAAATGATATAAATTGTAAATAAATAAAAAGAATACTTACAAGTCGTGGTTAAACAGCATAGTACGTTGAGGATGGAATACCTGAAACGAAGATGAGACTTATAACAAATGTGGTTACAAATATATAATATTCGATAGAAGATACTATATTTGCTACTAATTGTACATAAACTACGTGAAGCACCTAGCATTACTATATACTTAATATCCTACGCTACTGTGCAAATATGCGTTAACATACTATAGCTAAATCAAAGCACATTAAATAAAGAAAGGTACTACCGTATGCCAAAGCTCACCATCTATTCTACTTAAGTACAATACTTACTTTCTTGAACATGATATTAATCTTGTGTGTTTTATGTTTTATTATGTTCATGAATAATCGAAGGCAATATAAAATTACATAAAATTCACAGTCATATATTATTTTAATGGTAATTGTATGTTTACTGTTTTACTTTTGAATTAATTAGCTAATAAATAACATATGATAAGTTTATCTGTATGAAGTAATCCAAATATGTTCACTGTCGGCATTTATCTTCGCGACTACGTTCCTGGACAACATATTTTTAATTTTCCGTAGCAATTGCTGCGGTGGCGACTAAGAACACTGGGCCAAATTAGATTAGTTTCACCTTAAGTCCACGCTATGGACAGGTAAACTGAAAGAAAATAAAAGGTCAATGTTACGCGGGAATATGAGGTTTTAGTACAAAAGTACTCCTTCATGGTCAAAAAGAATAAATTACGTTGTCTCGAGTGCAATTCTCATTGGGAATACAAGACGAAGTGCGTAGCTAGGGGTGCCATGGGGCTTAGCCCTTCCTGTTACTACCTTCAGTCTTCCTAAAATTTTCGATTTTAATTTAGACAACGTAAATGTATGTTCAGAAAATAAGAAGTCAGAAATTCTCGTATCTTATTTCGTTAAAAGCAAAGAAAGAAAGAAAGAAAAAACTCAAAAAGAAAAAGAAAGTTAATTATGAAATTGAAAATGGGATTTAAAGTGTTAATATTGCTAGCTGATTGATTCTTCCAGAACCGCATTCATGTTTTTTTTTTTTTTTTTTTTTTTTTGAATACTCTCGTTTCTTCCCACTTTCTCATTTCATCAAATCTTCCATCATCATTCACTTGCCTCAATTATTGGAATATTAAACTCGAACATTTCATTTTCTTCGAGAGAAGGTGAACGATTTTATTTTTCCTTTTTGACTGGCTCTCTTACCGTGGAGTTTTGTATTGTCCTTATTAACGTGACAACGATTGCTTGCATTGCTGAAATAGTGTTGGTGGTTGGTTTCATAATTTCTTGTTTCCATAAGTGGTTTCTCGGAAACGTTTTATTTATTGTGCTTATTTGTCTGCTGCTGTATTTATTTATTTTTTCTTGTCATGAATGTTCCGGATGGTTTCGTCATTTGACTTTTGCGTTGGTCAGTCAACCAGACAGAATTGTGATATTTAGCAATAAGGTTGGCACTCCCAAATTTTGAGAACTACGTTCACCTAAATTTAAAAATTTTCGTACAGAGAAAAAAGGTATACTTTATTATAGCTAATGGCATGACCGGATTAACACTGATGTACCTAGGCTATAACCTACTCCCTCAACTGCTCCACCCACCCCCCCTTTCAGGAAAGTAATGTAAGGTAATTTCAAATATATTTCTACTAACCGAAATTGAAGGTGGTGCTGTTGTGTTCTATTTTATTCCAATATCGGTACACAGTGCTGCACTTTCCATTAGGCCAATACACAATGCCTAGAGCGCAAAAGCTATGAAGGTCTCAAAATTCGAAAATTAAATAATATTTTAAAATATTTTCGTTTGAAAAAGTTAAAAGAATCAAGAGCAAATATACTATTTCATACACATTTTTTTTTTTTTTTACTGTTCTAATATGTTTAATGATAGTGTAAGAAATCTAAAAATAATTCAGAACATATTTCCCACTTGTTATTTTTTGTTTGTAGCTGTAGCGTCTATTGCAGCGTTTCTCAACCCTTTTCAACTTGCGGCACACTAGGGGTGTAACTTGAATTCTCGCGGCACACTCATAGATATTATTATTTGCAAATATAAAATACCATGGTATTTTTTTTTCTGTGATTACTGATCTCCTCCTCACAGAGATGAAAGCTCGATCACTGGTTCTCCCCTTTGCTAATTCATTGTGCTTATTATTTTTTTAATTCTAATTTTAAAATAGAAAACAATTGCAATGAAATATATAACTCAGATTTTTAAAAATACGCTTTCTTTTTCGAAAACTGTACCCAACCTTTCACTAAGAACGAAGATCACTAAATAACGAACGAACAAACAAATGTCTTGTACTTTTAACTTTGGTGTTTTAACCAAAACCGGTGCATATTATTGCAATCACACAGCTTGCGATGCGTCGAAGTCAAAACACAGCTGTTGAATAAAGTGTTGTTCTGTCATTCACGTGCGAATGAGTGTTCTATGAATGTTCACTTGAGTCGTACCGTACAAGTGTTTCCATTTCTCGGTTTTAGCATGACTCTCAACACTCTTGAAGCGTAACATAGCAGCTAACCGTGGAAATGTGCACAAGCCGAAATACTGTCTGCTACACAGTAATAGATATAGAATAATATATTACAATTACAGTAATTTTTTCCATGGTAGAAGTTCATAGTAATGTGAAATAACAAAAATATACATTTTTTTCCCTGTCTTGCAACTTGGTTGCTATAGAATTAATAATTTTGTTTCGATTTCCTCGCGGCACACCGGTTGGGAAACTCTGGTCTATTGAGTGGTATTTAATTGTAATCGTAAATTGTTGATTCACTAATTAAGCATAATTTACTTATGTAAGTTTTATTTTTAAGTTTAGGGATGAAGGGGTGGAGAAACACGTAATTATTGAGCACGCCGACAGCAAAAGTGCCTAAGGGGTACCAAGCTTCTAAATTCGGCATTGCCAATACAGCGCGTAAGTTCCTTAGTTTCATCTCGACGAGGTAAAAAGCATATTATAATCTATAATACTGAAAGCCTACATCAGGAACTTTTGGTACAATAATAAAAAAATATATATATATTTTGAAATAAATAAGGGAGTGAGAAAGACAAATATGATGCCTCTAGCTTGTATGCAGCCTTAGGTTTCAGGTCTAGTCAGCAATTCAGGCCTGGCTAATCGTCCTAACAACATACAATAAACATATTAAACGCAAAACCACGCACTTTCAAGGGCGGTACCTGTATCACCTTTCGTATGGAAAAGCCCAGTAAATATTGAAGTGAAAGTTAAATCGAATTTAACAGCGTCAATATTTGTGTTTCATTTCTTCTTTTCTTTTTTCTCCCGTTTGCTTATAGCACAACAGTAACCAGATAAGAACTTGACGTAAATAACCTTGGCGATGTCAAACGAAGACTTGGCAAACAATTATGAAGCTGTTTTGTCTATGAATTGTGGTCACATACCTGTCCATTTCAGATAAAAATAGCTAGAAAATTCCTGTCTAAACAATGGAGGTCATTAAGAACTGGATGATTCAGATGCATTCCCTATATTTTTACTATTTTTTTTTTTATTTGTTTTATGAAATGAAATGTTTCAGTTTCATGTCCCACGGCTATTCTGGCTAGGCTAAAGGAGACGGTGATGATAAGAAATGAATGAAATGGTGGAGTGAAAAAAAGTTTAAGGAAACGGGAGAACCCCAAGAGAACCCATGCACATGGTGTTTGTCTACCATTAAGTCCACTTGGCGCGAGCTGGAATCGAACCAGGGACTAGGGTTATCAACTTTTGAAAATGAAAGTACCGGACACTCTCCTGGAGTACGTATACTCTTAAGACTGTAACATCATCCTCGTCAAAAATGTGATTAAATTGAAAATGGTTACTTCACATAAAATTGTGCGATTCGGGGTTCGAATAGTTACTTTTGAAGCATTTATTAAACTTACTTATTCCATTTTTGGTTGAGTCGCCATGATAACATGACGATAACATCACTGCGAAGGAACAACAAATTCGCCGTAAAACGGAATAGCTCTATGGCCGTGATCAGCCAGTTGTCAAATGTAGTTCATTTCAGAAACCAGATTCAACTTAGTCTACTTTCCACGAAATTAAAAAAAAAATAATCTGAATAGAATAGAGAATAGGACTAGTAAGAGGAAAGATTACCGGACATTTAGATCCGGTTTTGAGGTTGTATCGGACACCGGACAAGGAGGTAAAAAAACTGAACTGTCCGATAAAATGCCGGACGATTGGCAACCCTACCAGAGAGTCCAGAAGTGAACGCTTTACCACTGAGGCATCGTGGCCCCTTTGGTTGTTTTAGTTAGCAGTCGACGCAATAAGTTCCAGCAGACTATCTGACTCTCTGGAATATGAGGTGACAAGTGTATGATCCGTTTTGTTGTTATTGTTGTTCAGTTTAACGTCCCTTTCAGCAACGAGGCTATATGAGACGTGGAACTACTGATTAACGTGGAATCCGAACCACATGAGCTCCCGCCGGGAATCGAACCCGGGTTTTCCACGCCACAGACGAGTACGCTAACCGCTTAGCCACCGATGAGCTTTTATTATCTGTTTTGTCCTATATAATTGATAGGATATATATTAGTATATATGGTTGTCCAGATACAACAGAGGTAATCAATATAAGAAAGAATAGGTTTTTCTTACCTTGATTTCTACTAACATGTTCGGACAACCCAGCGGGAAAGTAGTGGCTGCCTTTTTCGATGCAGATCGTTCTTATCTTCACTAACGTGTTACTAAATACAGAAGTTAGTCACGCATTAGTCAAGCTCTTAATACGGCTAGAAACGAATCTGCATAGAGCCCTATGTTGTTAGTTGTCAATCTAATGCAGTAAATAGTGTTTATTTATCCTCCTAGAATAGATTATTTATTTATTTATTGTGTACTAGCGTCAATTACCCGCTTCACTGGGTTAAAATAAGGAAGATTAGTAATATTTTCCGTTAGTCAGTAAAAATTTTATGTTACTGAAGCATTTTCTGATATCGGTCATTTTCAACCATTTTTATATAGTCCATCCTCCCCTCCCCAAGTTGCAGGTCTGAATTTGGTTGAGTTGATTTTAGTTTAGCGTCCATTTCAGCAGCGAAGCTATATGAGACGTGGACCTACTGATTAACGTGGAATCCGAACCACATGAGCTCCCGCGGGAATCGAACCTGGGTATTCCACGCCAAAGGCGCGCACGCTAACCGCTTAGCCACGAGGGAGCTCAAGTCTGAATTTGGATTTAAAAGGCATTGGAAGTGTCACTATTCATCTCAGTTACCCTGAAAACTATGGATTCGACACAAATATCAGTTATTTTCTATCATTTTTATATATTTCCTCCTCCCCTAAGTTGCACCGTCAAAGTGAAATGTTAAAACTACTTCAGGCTCGAACCTCATCTATTTTGAAAATTTGATGTAGATCGGATCGTTGGTTCAAGAGTTATTATTATTCACATAGTCATTTTCACTTTTATTTACATAGATTAGAGTGACCAGATCTAGAAAATTTAAAACAATGTACTGGTCAAAGATTGTCATCCATTATACACTTACAAAACGCATCATTTGTCAAACCACCTAAGGAATAACCATTGTTACGTTGTTATTAATGTCTATTAGAGTTTTTGAACCAGGATTAGAGTAAAATGAGATATGAAACTTCTTTTACAAAACTTTGAATTTTTTATTAAACGAAGACTCAACTATTGTTATAAGATCACATAAAAAAATTACTACGTCATCGTTATACATATTTTAAAAATGAAACATTTTGCACCCCATTTGCGTTTTTCTCGACATTATCGCTCAACTTTCTGAGAAAAGAGACAATCCCATTATTAACTGGGATATGTTACCTCCCAAGCGTGGTCGCGCTAAAGCTCTCGCCTGTAGTGTGGGGTCTCAGGTTCGATTCCCAGTGATGATGCTCGGTTGAAAATCTGTAACAGCTTTTTTCAGGCCAGCGGTTTTATTCTGGGTTTTCTTCATCTACACTAGACAAATATCGGGATGGTACGTAACATATAGGTGTTAGGCCGCTTCTCTCTTCCACGGATAGTGTACTGGTCAAAGATTGTCATCCATTATATACGACAGGTTTAGGGCCATATATGCCAGCAATGTCAGGTAAATATAGTATATAAATCTAGATACATGTATATAAAATATATGTATGTGTATGTATACATGTGTGTATGTATGTTCCAGCATAACTCTGGAACGCCTGGAGCAGTTTCAACTAAACTTGATACACATATTCACATTTACAATCTCAAAAAGAATACTGTTGAATGATCCCATCTATAGAGTAAGTAGAAGTGACATAAAAATGATCTAAAATGACCGATATTATTGTCTAGCCCATAACTTTTGGGGTTGCTGAGATGAATCGTGTCACTAGTCTCTATCAATACCCATGGGAGGTGGAAGAGTGGCATAAAATAACTGAAAACAACTGATATTAGTGTCGAATCAATAGTTATCAGGGTAGCTAATTTATTTGGTGACAATTCCAGTGTCCTTTCCAAGTCCAAGATCAGCCCTACGAGGTTAAGGAAGACGAAAACGTTTAAAAATATTCAAAAATGATCGATATTAGTGTCGATTTCATAGCTTTATGTGTCGCTGAGATGAATAGTCACACACCATATATCGTAAAAGTACAAATTCAGTCCCAATCGGCAGGATGGATGTGAGAAGGAGGATTAAAGAAAACATCTAAGATGATCAAGATTACTGTCAAACCTATAGTTTTGGCGCCGCTAAGCTGTTAGTTGCCAATTCCGATTACATTTAAGCCTAAGTTCAGACAAGAACGACCATGTCAACTGGGTCGGGGATCTACAATAGAGGCAACGTCGAAGACGTTGCTCGTACTTCTCTCTCTTTCTCCATATATATATATTGGTCTTTCAAAACAACACAACGTTTGGGAGATGATTCCTGACACCAAGATAAGACCAAAAAAATATAGACCAACCTGGTTGCGAAAACCCGTCATTTTGGACTTACAGGCTGCCGAAAACATGGGAAAATTAAATTTAAAGGTCCATAGCTCCAACACTATGGGATCTACCGTAGTCCGGGCAAGACTTAGGAATTATTATGTGCGCTATATCCAAAAATACATATTTTAGAATCCTGTGGTACTCATTCATAGTTTCCGAAATCGCTGAGATGAATGTTGACATGCTCAATGCTGTTCAAGACCACGTTCAGTCCTCATCCGCACGATAGGTGAGAAAAGGTGGAAAATAAAATATCCACAATGACAGACACTAGTATCCAGTCCATTGTTTCAGGATCGGGAAAACTTCTGACCCATTTGAAATAACTTCTGGAACATAGTAGTGATCCACTTGAAATCGGGTTTTTATAACGCCGCTTCGATTTAAGTTTGTATGCTATAGAAACAAGGGGTTTTAAAATTTATGTGATTAGTAGAGTATGTTATGGATTTTTATTATTAGAGTTTCATTGAATTGCAGATTCTCAGTGGGCAGGGGATTCAAATATTTCCCTACATCCAATCCTTTCTTTCCTGTTCAAAGACTTCCAATGGATAAAATGCATAGCAAAGGATGTCGCGGTATATGCTCTTAACAGCTTCTTGTTTATAGTTTTTATCCAATTCTCACTTTTGTTGTGGTATATAAGTATAATAAACAATGACTTACTTTTTAGTATCCTTTTATTTTTTGGGACCATCACAACATCTTCCATTGTCTTTACCTATTTAAAGAATTTCAAACCGTACTCTACTATTGCAACCATGACAAGCATCCCAGAATACCAGGTGAACTTCCAATTAACAGTATCATAGTCCACAAAGTTAGTTATGAATATAAATAAACACTAGTGTCTCCCTTATTGGATCAAAACGTCTAATATATTTCAATCAAAAAATTTTCTTCTAGGCCTTCTATCTAGAGAACTAAATGTAGTGTAGACAAACCCAAACTATCACTTAACTCAGTATGATGTACTTATTCTGTACAAAATACGAAAACTCGATTTAGGGGCCGTTCAGAAATTTTGTGTCTCCTGATCCAAAAACTAATTATTGGCCAAAGATTGCAATCTATTGATACATTTTTTTAGATCATTTCTAAAAATCCTTGTTTTACAAGGATTTTTTGAATACTTGTCAAGAGCAACGGATCATAAGATATCCAAGGATCCTAAAAGTAGTGAAATCTCATTTTTTTTTTAAATGTGGCCTAGCACTATATTGCTAAAAGCACTTCAATTATATAGCATCGTGTCTTTTTTAATCTTAGTATGTTAATGATCAATGTTCTTAATCTTGAATTTGTGTACTGTAACATTGTCAATATAGGATATTATGCATAAATGAAGCTATAGTTCTTACAGATTCTGTAAATAATAAATAAATATACAATTTTGTGATGTTCTTTGATGTCTTTGTCATTGCACCCTCAGTATTCAGTTCTACCCCTCCCCACAAGAAACCAGGCTGGCTACGGGCCTGCTGTCGTTCAATTGATCCTCACGTAGGACGAGATTTCCCTAACACACAACGAACAGCTCAGCGTTGTGATCGCCACCTGACCGTTGCCATCTGACGTGATTCCAACTTCGAGCGCTTCTATTTAATTGATAAGGACATACTTACACAGGTGAACGGTAACTACGTGGACAAACTTCAACAGGTGATTCCGAACACCTGTACGAGTAAAACGTCTTGGGAACACATGTAGCCGATCAATAGTTTGGAAGGGGCGTAGACGCAGTACGTATTACCATACATAGATGGCACTCTGTTATCCAGCATGTTTGCTGTACGAGTGTGCCTCGCTTGGGAATGCGTGTTGTGTTGTGCTGGTAAAATGGTCCGTTATTCCTACTGAGACCACGCTGATATGTTGTTCGCGTATGGCCAAGCAGACGGCAATTGTCGGGAAGCAGCAGAAATTTACGCAGAGAAGTATTCTCATCGACAGCAACCGAATCACCAGACGTTTGCTGCAATATTTCGAAGTTTGCGTGAAACAGGATTGTTTGAGGGAATGCATGAACGTGGAGGCCGTGTGGAGTATGTTCATGCATCAAATCTCTAAGAACGTGTGCTACAAGAGATTGCAAATAGCCCCAGTGTAAGCTCTAGAGAAGTGGCCCGCCAGTATGATATAAGCCAAGCGACTGTGTTAAGAATTCTGCACGACAGCAACTACTATCCCTATCACCTGACGTGTCCAGGTATTATCATCTGTGGATTTCCCTCCGCGAGAAAGGTTTTTTTCGGTAGTTATTACATAGGGTCACCACTAGTGTTGGATTTCTGTCGTCAATCCTCTTCTTAGATGATGCGACTTTTGGTAGGACTAGCGTCATCAACTTACACAACCGTCATCTGTGGGATACAGAGAATCCCCATGGAATGGTTGAATCGTCCCATCAGTAACGGTTCGGCGTCAACGTGTAACGGATCAAATTTTATATTTGTTTCGTTACAGAGATAAATGAATTCCTGACAGCTCTTCTAGTAGCTCCTTCGTGAAGAAATAACAAATAGTCAAGTTTAATATTAGTTGTCGATTGTTATTACAATAATAAAAAGCATAATATGCAATCGAACGCAATTAGATTTCATTAGAATTAAATAACCAATTCAATTTTATTAATATTATCCTTTTATTTACAATTTAACCCTACAACGGTTAGGCGGAAAAAAAGTTTCATAAACGGTCGGGCTGGTTCTGACAGACGGGCAATTCCATCGTTGCGGGTGGGACAGTTCAACTACGTTTCTGGTGCTTTCACATTGAATAAAGAATTCCATGTAAGTTATTTTGGTAGTTTTCATGGTGTACGTAGAAGTAATTTACAAGTATTGATATTAATTGTCAGAAATTTACGAACAAAACTGAGAGCGGAAATATTTAAAATAAGAGGACCTGTTACGGGTGGGACAAAAAAGAGAACATGATTATACAGCAACAGGAATATTGACCAAACTCTGCGAATTTAAAATTGGTATCGAAATATTGGTTTTGTTTTCGAGTCCAGTAAGAAGTGGCATGTTTTATGCAACGAAGATAGTTATCGAAAAATCATTCTATGATCAAATAAAACGGTCATTTTTACTGTTACGGGTGGGACACCATTTTGTTACAGGTGGACACATTTCGAACTACACGCAAAAATTTCTATTGTAGACAAGGAAAATAAAACAGTCAATCTCTTTTCTTTTCTTTATCATCACATATACTGCCTCCTAATAGTACATAATGTATATAGACGTTGTTCCAGTTTTAGAAATGCAAAGAATTCTTAATTGTAATTTACAAGCAATAAAACAATTCTGTAACTAGTAACATAAAACATTCCTACCTCTATCTGTACATGTTATTAGAGTTGTATAAATAAAAATAACTCTGAACTCAACTCCACAAACACAAATACAAACAGTTCAATAAGAAATATCTTCAAACATCTTTCCGTTCATAGTCTGAAATGAATAACCATATAGCATCTATGGAATTTCACGCACATCTACAGAAGATGGAAATTCGTACAATACCGCTTCCTTTCTGACATCTTGGATGAAAGGTGTCGGTCGAATGGCTAGGACTTGCTCCAGTCGAATGTAACTTAAGTTACTTCTGTCTGTTTTGAGTAGTTTATGACTTTTATCAAAATTTATTAAATACATTACATGGACATCTTTCTTAATATCTGCTTCGCCTTGAACAATGGTCACTTATGGGAGATTATTTTCTTCCTGAATGTTTTGATGAACTCCACTAGTAGAAATGACCCCGGTTGTATTTTAATAAAACTGTCATCCTTCTTGCAAAAATTTCCAGAGGCGCACCATCTTCAAATACTATTTCTACGTTAGTACGATAATAGTACACAAAACAAAAATTCATGACCGCTTGTCAACGAGCCGATCGCGCATGAAAACATCCTTGAATCGTTAGCTTCGTTATTTGATAAAGTGCCAGAAAGTTGTACAATGACCAAAATGTTATTAAATACCATCATCACATCAGAAATAGGTCTAAGTTTGTTTTACGATTAACTAAACCAAACTCTACTTAACCTGAATGAAATATATATATATATATATATATATATATATATATATATATATATATATATATATATATATATATATATATATATATATATAAGATGGCCAATATTTTGTAATTTTTTTTATATTTTTTTTAAAGAATAAAGTTAAATTATTTTGCTTTAAAAGTTGCAAGATAAACAAACTTATGATTCATTGAAAGGTGTTTAGTAGTCATATAAAATACTAGAATATATGATTCAAGATGTTATAGGCTCGGACGCCTCGTAATTGTTACGGGTGGGACAGTTTAAAATAATTAAATATTTCCTAAAATGTTTTAGCTTCCTCTATTAAAATGTTTACAAAGGAAACCTAGTCTAATATTGCTTACTTTTATCAGGAATTGCAATTAATCAGAAAATACATGTGTTACCATGATAAACTCTCAGATGTTTTCCGTTACGGGTGGGTCACAACAGCAAGCAATACATAAACTTGGAGAAAAAGCCCACAAAATGTTATCTTTTAATAAAAATTTCAGCTGAAGTTAGACTATAGGTCTTGTAACTTCTTTCAGGCACATCTGTGGTATTCTAACAAAATATCATCGCCAAATCTAGTGTTGACAAGTTAGATACGAATTAATCATCTGAACGAATCACGTCGTGAGCTATGTTATAGGCACTATAAAATTCATTTTTGTTTTTAAAAAGAGAATCCTTCTTCCAGGCTCAAATGATTCAAAGTTTTTTCTACTATTCACATAAGGTAATATTCTATTTAGACAGGTTTCGAAAAATAATGTCAAGATTTACCTTGTCGTGGAATTGCCCAGACCCAAGAAAATAAAACTGCATAATTAATCTGTAAACGATATTTTAAAAATAAAAACATACTTTTATGTAATTGCAAGTATTTCTAAAACATGAAAAAGCATTTCAGCTCTAAACTGTGTGTAAGCTTATTTTTTGAAAAAATTATTGTAATTGTTTACACAATTTTTAGTAAATTACACGAGTTTTATTTAATTATATAAAAAATAATACTTGTTTAAATGTTGTTATAGATAAGTAATATTATGAAGGGCACTTATAAGTTTATTTAACATAACCTAAGGCACCATTTATATTGAAATGTACTGAATGTGAAGGAGTAAAGTTTTCTTAGTTTTCATAGCATTCATCACAGGTCATTTTCGCGAGATTCAAACATAGCCATGCTTTACATACTGTGCAATGATATTTAGTTTCTTTGTCCTTACATCTGTATCATCTTCACCTCTTTCCTATCCCCTAAGAAGCTCTTTTGTCCACCTGGAAGTCAGAAAATCTTGCTGCAAGAAGCCTACTTTCAAGGGAGAGACTTTGCGTTGCGCGCTGCATCACATAAGGCGTTGCCAGAGATTCCGCTAGTTTCTAGAGATAATCCCATCTGGCCGTTTTTGTTTGGTTTGCCCTGAAAGTGAGATATCCATTCAGTACGGCAATGTTCATGACTGCGAAAAAAGACAGAATGGACAACGCCTGGTTCCTTTTGCGCCTGTGTATTCACCGTACATAGCATCAACAAAGTCTACACCATCCTTAGTTTTGCTGTAATATGTTTTTATGCAAGCTTCTTGTCTTCGCCGTTTTCTAAGTCAATTTCATCATAAATATGGAACTATCATGGTCACTAAATAATTCAAAATCAGGATCTGTATCGGAATCATCCAGTTCACTTTCATCATCATATAAAATTCTATGTATTTCACTCACAGAAACGGTTTCACGTTCCAATATGTTCTAAAGTTGCTCGTAATGCAAGCTGAAATGTTGTTCGTATATACAAATTCAAAAAATGTCGAATAAGTAATCACAATAAAAAAAAAATAAACTTCTTGCAAGATTCTTTACACTAGCAATAAAAAGTTACGTGAGCGGTCGTGTTGGGTCTGACAGACCCACGGGTCTGACAGACCCGACCATAGCTCTACTAAAAGCAACCTAACAATAATTCAAACTGGTTTGCGACACTAGCGTTTCTTATCGGGAGTTTCAGCAAGGTATACGAAGTTACAACTCAAACCGCTAACTTTAAGTCGGAAATTTTTAAAAATATGTGTAGATGAGTCTCACAGACCCAGCCCGCCCGTTCTAGGGTTAAGAATATAAATGACTACTTACTGTAAATAATTATGTCCAATACACTGAATTTTTAGCAAATCCTAAAATATGTTTTATCAATGTCTTGATTTATTTCATTACTAATTTGCAAGAAAACAAATCGCACTACATGTATATATTAAGGATACACTATTTTTCACTTAAATTTGTACTGATCGCTGAAAATTAGTATCTCATAACATCTTTAATTATGAATATCTGATTATTATGTGTCAGCTTTTGGCATTTTAAGATTTCAAGGCATTTTAACGTTAGATTTAGAGAAATCCATTGATGCTCTTATGGTTCTAGAAAGTTAACTCCTTCTTGAAATTTCTGCAGCTCCTTTTTAAATTGGACAAATCTGAGTTCTGATTAGGACGCTTAGACAATATCATCTGGGAGGTGGAGCTCTGAGAATTCCATTGGCATGGGAGTCATATCTGCGCTCTTCAGAGTCGTAGGTAACTGGCTCCCGTAGATTCATCACCAAATTTTCTAGAACGGTAAATAATAATTTGTGAGCACTTGTAATGTAAATTTGAAATATAATTTCAAACAGCTGTTCACTTATATTGTTATACTAAACAGTTAGTTGTGGTTAAAATAATTATATTAGATTTGCAAGAGCCAGTCTAAAATTCTTACTTAAGATGTTTACTCAGATAAAAACATATCACAATAAACAGTTCATCAGATATCATAAATGTTATATACTATACTAACAACATACTTTTCCTAAGAACTGAAAATATCTACAAACAGTTTGTGTACGAAGGGTAATTTCACTTTTTGATATACTCAATTTTGATTTTGAGTTAAACTAAAGTGTTAGTTCCTGTATGATAGCACAATTACTTCCAGAGTTAAAAACCTAGTCCTTCGCAGCTTATTGCGGTATGAGATACTGCTCTATACATACCATGCAAGACATGTGGGTTTGAGAAGTTACTTTCCTTTTTAATCTATTTCTTTTTCCCAGTCACTAATGAAAGATAAATTCTACCTTTCGTGTTAATGCAAGTAAATATGTAGAAATAGAAACAAAATATTTTATCGTACACTACCACACCAATATTTTAACCCTTAGCCCTTTGGGGATCTTATGGTGCATTTTGTACCATACGCATTTTTCATGGTACATTGCGTTATTTCTCTTCTATTTGAGCTTTTTCGTGCGGTTTTTTTTTCCCAAGTCCAGAGACATAGTAGAAGACACTACGTATGGTTTCAGACCGTCCTGCGTCCAGACATGGGAGGTGATGACGTCATAATCTTAAAATGTATTTTTTCCCTTTTTAAGCCTATGTTCATTATTTTTTGGCGGGCTTATTTTTGAACGTAGAAGATTGAAATTTCGCACAAACATTCCGTCCACCGAGTAGTATTTACCAGATTTTTTGTTCCGATGTCAGTGTTAAAACAGGGGTGGAACCAGAAGGGCAAATGGGTAAAAAAGGGATATTTTTACCCCAAAAATCCCGTTTTTCAGGATTTCCCCCCACACATACACGATGGAGACACGTAAGTCATACCGTCTGAAAGGCAGTTTCATTCTAAAGAGAATGACGGTCAAATCATTATCCTAGGATAATTAGGGACGTCTCAGGGATTTTTTGAAAAATATACTTCTATATAGGGAAAAATGGGACATGGTCGGTATATATTTATTTTTTTTGGCGGGCTTACTTTTGCACCTAGAAGATTGATATTGTGCAAAAACATTCAGCCTACCTAGTAGTATTTATCAGATTTTTTCAGGTTTCTCCATTAAAACAGGGGGGGGTCCAGAGGGGGGAAAATTGAAAAAAGGGATTTTTAGACCCAAAAAATCCCGTTTTTCTTGATTTTCCCGCCTGACATACACGATGGAGACACGTGAGTCATACCGTCTGAAAGGCAGTTCCATTCTGAAGAGAATGACGGTCGAATTATTATTCTAGGGCAATAAGGGCCGTCTCAGTGAATTTTTATCCAAATATACTTCTGTATAGGGTAAAAGTGGGGCATGCTCGGGAAATTTTTCCTGGCGGGCCTATTTTTTCACGTAGAAGATTGGAATTTTGCACAAACATTCAGTCCACCGAGTAGTATTTACCAGAATTTTTTTCCGATTTCTGCGTAAAAACAGGGGGTCCAGAAGGGCAAAAGTTGAAAAAGGGATTTTTAGTCCCAAAAAATCCCTTTGGTTGGGATTTTCCCGCCTTACATACATGATAGAGACACGTGAGTCATACCGTCTGAAAGGCAGTTCTATTCTGAAGGGAATGATGGGCGAAACATGACCCTAGGGTAATTAGGTATGTCTCAGGAAATTTTTTCCCTGAGATCATGGTGTTTTGTGGTAGTTTTGGGCATGGTGGGAATTCCTGATAAAATTTCTCCCGCCCTTACTATTCAAGATAGAAACTTGAAATTTGGTACAGACACTTAGTTTACCAAGTACTATTTATCAGATTTTTTGGAGGTCTCTACGTACACACAGGGGGGCCAGGGGCCGAAAGTTGAACAAAAGAATTCCCCTCAAAATTTTCCCTTTGACATCAATTTTCAATCTCCTTGTATATCTCCTGGCCAGCTCTATTCTGAAGAGAACGAAGTATGAACCATGATCCTAGCATAAATAGTGACGATGCAGTAGCTGCTTGACTGAAAGTCTCAAAAATAGCCCAAAAACACAAGATCTCTAGAGTACCAAGCTTAAAATGTTACGTAAAGTGCTAGGCTTCGGTCATTTTGATCCAGGCGTGTTTTTTTTTTTTTTTTTTTTTTTGTTAAAAAAGATATATCAAATTTGATTCAGGGAGTTAAAATTTCCAGCATCAATGAAAAGGGCAATGTGCCTAATTGTTCTTTATATTACAGTAAATTTTATACGCTGTGTACACTGCCAGTGGCGGCTCGTCACACTTTGAAACAATAACTGAATTATAGTACTGTAACATTAGAAATTTATACATAGAAATATGCTGTCTTTGTTAGAAGTACTTCCTGTCACACATGGCATTTTGATTACACCTGACAGTCTTTGCAGAGCAGTTTTCTGGTGCAGTGTGCTTTGTATACAAACTTGTGGCAGATGGCACAATTTTGAGAGGTGAAGAATCACGTGGCTTGCTAAAAATAAAACCAGATGTTGTAGGGAACTGAACAACAATGTAGCAATTGCTGAGAAAGAAATGTACAGCATTTAGTGTAGATGCGGGGAGAAGGGAGGGGGAAACAGCTTGCAAAAATAAAACTTTCTATTACTCTCACCCCTATCAAAGCTCGGTAGAACGAGGAAGGGATTGTTGCAGGTAAAAGAAAAAATGTCGTTTCAATCAGCAAACAAATAATAATAATATATATTGATCCCTGGACAATAGTTTTTCTTTGGTAATTTACATTAATGCAGTGTAGTTATGTCATTCGGCTATAAGTCATTTTTCTAGAAAATATGCAAAAGAGATAAGTTATTTCTGAACAATTCTCTCAAAAACGAAATCGGGCAATTTTGTTCATATTTTATTAACAAATTTAATTCTTACAATTTAACATTTCAAATTTAATCAAATATCTTAAAATATATCAAAAATGTTAATATTATGTAATTGAAACACGCCAATTATTATTGGTGCCTAAATTGCGGTAATAAAAGAATAAATAAAATATATTTTAAAAAATACAAAATATACATCACTTTAAACTATTAGTATTAAAGAATTCTGTTTTCATTTAATTGTAATAATAAATTTAAATATTCCTTATCAGTTAAAACTATTTGTGAAGACAGTGTTCCGTGCACTCAGAATAATAATTTGTGATTCTAACAACTGGCGGAAATCCACTGAAGATTTATTATTGCCTAGATGTTCAACTTACGCCACCACAACACAGAAACCATTAGTGTTGCGTTTACAAACAGATAGATAGCACATTTTTTTAGAATATTTCTAACGTTATTGAATTCTCTGATGGTACCTATTAAACAATTGAGATATAACACTTATGCTTGTTCTAGATCAGTTCAGGTTAGAATCTTTAATACAAGGGTTGTTCAAGGTTGACCGGGTTTTTCGTACATAAATAATCGATGAATAGCCGGACCACGATGAAACTTGCGAGTGACATAATTTATTCCTTCTCGAGTAACCAGCTCCCGGCATGACGTATTTGGCGCATGCGTAGCAGTTGCAGCGAACATGGCGACAAGCACTGTGTCTGTGATGGTGGAACAGCGGTGTATAATCCAATTTCTTGTGAAGGAGAAAGTTAAACCAGCTGAGATTTTCAGAAGATGGCGAGCACGGTATGATGAACAAACGATGTCACGAACAAGAGTGTACGAATGGTGTGAACAGTTTCCCGAATGACGGTAGCTGGTGACAAATGAAGAGCATGGACATATTCGCCAGACTGCAGTCACATTAGTGAATATCGCACGTGTTGAGCAAATGATTCTTGTGAACAGGCGAGTAACAGTGCGGGATATTGCTGCCGAGGTGAATATCAATGTCGGGAGTGTTAAGATAACCCAGGACCACTTACGTTTCCGCAAAATCTGTGCAAGGTGGGTTTCCCGCCAGCTGACATTTGATCAGAAGCAGATACGCATGACGGTCTGTGAACAGCTTCTGAATCGGTTTCGAGCCGAAGGTGATGAATTGTTGCAATCCGTCATCATTATCATTTGTTTGCACCCCTTAAAGACCATCTGGGAGGGAAAAAATTCACAACAGATGAAGCACTCAGCGAAGCACTGCGAAACAATGTCCTCCAGTAGCTACGACAACAACCAAGTTCTTTCTACGCCAAAGGAATCAGGGAGCTGCCACAACGATGGCAACGGTGCCTCGACGCTCGGAGAATACTTGCTGATATAGCTTGGTGCTTCTTGTGATATCTGTTTCCTCTAAAGAAATAAAAGTCCCGGTCAACCTTGAACGACCCTTGTTGTTATATATGGGGAAGAAACCTCTTACACAACAATTGACGATAGTCTTGCAACTGGTGAGGAAATGTTCGTACCTGTAATAACAATAGATGAAACGTTTATTCTCCAGTAGAAAACAGTTTAAGCAATGAGAAACCTCCTCTCTACTTCCAACAAAGAAATTTCGTCCGTTCCTTGTAAGCAGAAAAGTTCATCGTGCCATTTACTTGAATGAAAGATACTGATTCTGATGTGTACAGTCACCCCGAGTGCTCTAATTCCATTACATGGGGTCCAGATCCTTTGTAGTTTGTAAAACACCTGGAAAAATGCAAACCAACTTCCACGTAACTTTTTTCGGCAGTGACAGCAGTTGGTAGCACTCAGCCAGGCCTTTATGCAAGTAAAATTGTAAGTAGATGGCGCATGAAACAGTTCTTCATTCTGAGACAAATATCTATGCTGCGGCGCGTTTTGTCTACGATTCGGAACTACATATATTAATCTCAATTTTGCTGTGTGTAATGTATTATTTCATTTATACGGTACATGTATACTGTATGTTCATAGAAATAAAAACACTGATCAGCAAGAATCAGAAAATGCTTGAAAGTAGATGAAGATATCAAATCTAGATCAATTGCTGGAAATAAGTTTGTAAATCATTGTCTCTATTGACAGAAAGTCTGGAATTATTCTCATTCCAACATATTTTTCTTTCTGGAGAGGAGAAGATCTTGCTTGTCACACTGAGTATGCATTGAAATTGAAATCGGAATTGAAATATTTGAAAAAGTGTGGACCTAGCGGGGATTTGAACCCGGGTCTACTGAATAGAAGTCCAATGTCTAACCACTTATCTACCGCCTCACTTCGTCTTTGAGCCAAAGTATTAGCTAGTTAAAATAGTTTCATAGAAAACCACACACAAGATACTAATGATAGCATAAGGAGACGTTCCTTATGCGAGTGTCACAATGACTTACTCGAGATTTCCTTCTTTAGCTCAAAAACAAGTTATATTGATCTTCCTCAATGAGAAAAATGTCATGAAACCTTCTTCAAGTTGAGACTACGTCATCGTCTTCAGCAATAGTCTCTATTTATGTTACAATTCTTCCTCACCTTAACTTCTAATTTCTAAAGAAGAAAACACGATAGAAATTATTTTTACATTCTTTGGATTCTCTCAACACGTGGAAAAATAGAAAGTTCTATGTTTATCTTCATAACTACTATTTTTTCTTATCTTTGTATGAGGAATTTGTGACGAAGTGTGAAGCAAAAACTACATTGCAGCGACCCGTGTTCGAATCCCGTCGTAGCAATTATTTTTTATTGGAAGGTATTGTTTACGCAATTGGTATTTTAATTATCTTATTTCTTTTTCTTCTTCTTCTTCTTCTTATTATTATTATTATTATTAACGATAGTTTGAGCTGTTTTATTAAAAAATAAATCATCTCATCAAAAATATTTCATGTAAACAAATTGCTTAGCCTCCAGCCTTGTTGACTTTTAACAAGTTATCTAATCTAGGGCCAAATCTGTTCCCTCTATACGAAATCTAATACTTTCATTCTAAGAACATAAAAGTCTCTACATGTTAGTGCAAGAAAATTTCATTATTTGGCTGCTAAGGAACACTGAAGTTGTTAAATCTTACGATCTGTGATAATTATTTCATTAGAAATACTTCTGTACCAACATTCATTTTCACTTATACATAGATAAAGTTCATTAATAAATGGGTGTATTCCACATACATTGCAATATATTGCACTAGATTACCAAGATACGTTACAATACCTGGGTTCGCTTCATCGTTTCTTCTCAAGTTGAGCTCGAAAGACACTACAGTTTATTTCTTGAAGCAATTCGGTATGTTTTTGAGTGTTGTGTTCTGGACACTATTTGCGTTTTCAGGATAAGTTAGTCACCATGCTTAGAAAACGTACTAAATCTTACCCCCATACCGTAAGTACCCCCATACCGTAAGCATCGGTGAACCACCGACAGGCAACTAGCGACATCTCACCAAAAATTGGGGGCCTCGCAGTGACGATCTGCTGTGGCCCCACTTCCTGTTTTGAAAATTATACAACCAGCGGCAGAGAAGTGACGAAACGTCAGTGAAACACAAAATTACTCCCCTAAAATATGCTTAGTCATCTATATGCGTGATTTCTTTACATTAAGTTGAGCCTAAAATACACTAAAAATACCCGGGGACGGACATGAACCAAAAACCTTATGACCTTATTACATTGGAATCGAACCCGCGACCCTAACAGTGTGAAACTAATGCTTAAGCCACTACTCTCACATCACTGTTCAAGGAGAAGGAAAAAACTAAATGTGCGTCGAATTCAGTAAATTGCATACTTTTACGATTCCAATGTAATAATGACGAAACTCTGATTTCAGTCGTGATAAAATTGTAGTGTTATATAGAAAAAGTAGTCCAGAAAATTCAACTTTAAATTAAAAAGATGCAAGGATGCAAAGATGAAGGAGAAACTGGCCTTTAGAGGGCTTCGAATTCTTGAGAGACAGTGCCCTGCCAACATGGGGGTCGAGCAGGGCGACAGCCTTGAACAACGAAGTAAAGGTCATAAAATTTGGTAGGAAAATAAAAGAAAAGAAAGAAAAGTAATACAAGCGCTCAAAATAAAGGAAAAAAAGGTTTATTTTTGAAATTCTTTTTTACGACCCGCGCCAACCATTGCGCTTCTCGGCTGGTCTAGCAAACTCCCTGATACATGCTAAGAGCTGTCGTATACTCTCGCTGTGGGTGCTGATTTTCCACGGCATGGCGCTGGTCAGGCACTCTTCTTGATTGCAATCCGGTATTTCAGAACACTTAAATATTTTTTTAATTAATTGAATTAACGAACCTTTCCCAGCACCATATGTTTCCTAATTTTACTTGTTTTACTCATATTAGTTTTCCAGTAACTCTTCAAGAACAGAGACAGAAACACGTTAAGATTAAGGACAGTAAAACTCTCAAAGACTTCGCGCGTTCTACCGTTTCCTAAAATAAAACAACAAAATGTGGTGAAAATTTTATTTTGGGACTCCTGTCTTCTATGTGTTGTCATGTCTGTAAAGACAAACTAAACAAAAAGTAATATTAATACACAAGATGCTCAACCTCTTAGCCTTTCATGACATAACAACTGCACGGATCCGAACATCTCTAGTATATCCGCAAATCATCATTTCTCCTATTTTCTCAAATACGTCATGACTTTTCCGACAAATTGATATTTTAAATGTTGTTAATACGCGAAGTTCATCGATTTCGGTGAAATGTAGTATATAGGCTTAGTGTTGCGTGAATATAACAAAGAAACAAAAAACAGCATGATAATATTTCCCTCCTATAACCCCTTACAATGGATGTGTTCATTCTTCAACAAAAAGACTTGAAATCTAATCAGAAACTTCTTAAAATATAAAATATGTATCCAAGTCTCGAGTTTGCCATAATAATAATAATAATAATAATAATAATAATAATAATAATAATAATAATAATAATAAACGAATAACCGAATTATAATACCAATTACGTAAACAACACCTTCCAATAATGAAAAAGTAATTGCCCCGACAGGACTCGAACCGGGGTCCCTGCCATAGGAGTTTCATGTTTTGCCACTCTGCCTCAAATTCCTCATACCTAGATACGAAAATAACCTGAGAGTTACGGAAGATAAAAATAGTACTTTCTATTTCTACACGTGTTGATACAATTCAAAAAATGTAAAAATAATTCTGACGTCTTTTTATCTTTACAAATTGAAATTAAGGTGAGGAAGAATTGTAATGTAAATCGTGCCCTTCGTGCCCATCGTTAAAAATGATGACGTAGTCTCAACTTGAAAAACGTTTCGTGATATTTTTCTCGTTGACGAAGGTCTTATATATATATATATATATATATATATATATATATATATATATATATATATATATATATATATATATATATATATATCTGTGTTTGAGTTAAAGAAAATCTCGAGTAAGTCATTGTGACATTCACATAAGGATCGTCTCCTTATACCAGCATTAGTCTCTTGTGTATTATCTTCCATGAAACGATTTTAACTACCTTATACTTTGGATGTAAGATGAAGTGACGAGGTAGGGATGTGGTTAGCACATTGAACTTCTACTCTGCGGACCCAGGATCAAATCATGACCATGTTCAAACTTTTTTTCAAAATGTTTCAATTCCAATTTCAATGCATATTCAGTGTAACAAGCAAGATCACTTCCTCCCCGTATAGAAAAAGATATTGGAATGAGGATAATTGCAGAAGATCTGTCAATAAAGGCAATGAATTTCAAACACTTATTTCCAGCAGTTTTTCTACATTTGATATTTTCATCTACTTTCAAGTACTTTCTGATCCATGTGTGGTCGGTATTTTTATTTCTCTGAACACATAGTATATAATGAAATAATACATTACATACACAGCAATATTCATGTTAATATATGGTGTTCATTGGGCAACACGATCCGAACCATAGAGATTCATCTTAGACTGGAGAAATTTCATTAATCACCTACTTTACAATTTTACCTGCATAAACACCTCCCTGAGTGCTACCAACTGCTGTCAGTGCCGAGAAAATTTTCATGTAAGTTGGGTTGCATTGCCCAGGCGCTTTCACAACTGCAAATGATCTGGACCCCATGTAATGGAAATACAGCAGTCATGGTGGAGATAATTTTGTTGGTGGCTGTACAAGTCATCAGTTGGAAGTATTGTTCAAGCGATAACTTCTAGAAGCGCAGAGCAGATCAAAGAAATTACAGTTAGTTATGGTCTTCACTGAGTAGTTTTGCTTATTACATGGAGCCGATATGGTGACAGACTGGATGATTAGTTTCAGAATCAAGGCTGTATGAGACAGGATTCACTTACTAAGACAATAGACTTATTGAAATCGCTAGTGAGATTTGTGTTCTAAGAATGTATCCTCACCGGGAAATGAACCTGGAAGCATGCTCATGCAAAGCATGTCTGTTAGGCACTACGTAACAAATTATGGTAAACGTTTTAGATATACGTAAGAATATTAGACTGCTTGTTAATCCGCTCTACCCCACTTGGTTATACCTTCGGTTATTTCTTGTTGTTTTTAAACCTGAAAGGTTTTTGTTCAAGCAGTTTTCTACACTGAAATGGAGTTCATGCTTAAATGAGATCCCTCAAAAGTGTTCTCATAGCTCTTTGACAGTTGAGTTAAGACGAAGACTACAAATTTAGTGTAGAAGTAGACTGAAATTATGTTGAAAAGTAACAGAAAAACATCACTCATAAAATAAGAAGCCTGTGATATATGGGGAAACAAAATCTAATTTTCGTACATATACTGTATACCTCAATTTACTGTATATGAAAATATAAATACAATCCTTAGGGTCGAGTGAGTTAGAAAGATTGTATTTTTTTTAATTTTGATATAAAAAGTATTCTTACATTTAGTCAAACAGCGCTAGATTCAACTTTAACTCAAATAGATTCAAAAGTATTCTACGAAGCTGTGAGAACATAAATAAACTCGTCATTTTAAACAATTCTCTTACCTTCTGTTTCAATCACTGTTATTTATCATTGACTATTACTTGTTTAATCAATTTCTTGACTTAGCTGCTCCCTCTCCCACTGAATCTGAAACATAAAAACTTTATGGTCACTACTAGTTTTTCAGAAGAGTAAGGGAGGATCTTAACAACTTTAAACGTAACAAATATTTATATAATTCTTTAAGAGTAGAAGTAAACAAGAATATAGACTTTCCACTTTCAGACGGACTTGGACCCCGAACGACTACCATATTTATTATCTTCTAGATGGTTGGTGCCTACAGCGTCTAATTTTCCGATCAATAACTTGATGTTCCTTATTAATGAAGTTTCGAAGCCGTAGAAAGAATCGTTTGTAAGGAATCTGAACTGTGTAGAACAATAATATCTGGCAACATTGTGCACAATAATTGCACCATCATGATACTCCTTGCTCAAGGAGTTATTAAAGAAAGAGTGGACATAAGACAGAAGACGATAGCTGATATAATGAGAAACGAAAAAAATTACAATATCCTAAAGAAAATAATAGACCCTTACTCGGAATTAAAGAAAGAACAATTCTATAGAGACAAACACAAGAAAAACAAGAGCAGAATTAATGTGGAAGGATGAATGGAATCCAGTTTCTCCTCTGGACCGGAGACATCAGGATGTCTCATGGAAGATGCAGGAACTCCGTATTTGCCGGGGGGGATGAGTGTGATCGTGCTAGTGCTTCCCGAGGCATAGGTGCCTTGTAGCGAAACTCCGGACGCACTAGAGTGAGTTTTTTGGAAGTGTGTCTTTCCTTCGGGTTGCGGGTTCATCTGGTGTGAACGTGTGCACGTTGGTTGTGACTGTGTCCCCATATTTCACAAGTTTGACTTCGTGAATGTCTCAATTACGGCATGTTAATAAAGACTGATCCCTACATCGGCAGAGATGGAAGGATACCTCGGACCAGGGTCCACACTAAGTACTCTGAGTGGGCCCTAGACCTCAAACCAGAAAATCTATTTACCTGGAGAAAATCTATTTACCTGGAGAAAATCTATTGCAACCACGACAACATTCAATAAATGAATACCCAAAGGACTATCAAGAGGAATGCATTAATGATTAGTGTAGACTAGTGTAGCTTAGTGTGGTTTGGTGAATGTGGATTAAGTGTCAAGTTAGTGTTCTTAGTGTGCAAAATGGGCAAAATTAAATAAAACACACAGGAGAAAACCAGTGTATAAATAATGAAAGAATTAAATATGATCACAGGAGAGAAATCTGAAATAGCAGTTGAAAACCAAGCTCATACAGGGAAAACCTGAAGATAGAAGAAGAAGTCCACCAAAATAAATAGAATTATACATTAATAAAAAATAAACACTAAATAAACATCTAATCAAAAAATAAACAAAAATAAATAAGAAACAGAATAAATAAATGAAGCATAAGAAAATTTAAAGAATTAAAACATAACAATCATAGCCAATAAACATGGACTTAACCAAGTTAAATCAAGAAATAACGTATAAATAGTTTTAAAAATTATAATAATAGTAAAAACAATAAAATAATAATAATAATAATAATAATAATAATAATAATAATAATAATAATAATAATAATAATAATAATAATAATAATAATAATAATAATAATATAGACATATAAATACCAAAAATAGAAGCAACTAGGTAGTTAGAAGTATTTAACTAAATATTTGTAGGATTAGGATTATATAAATAAAAATAGCAAACAGAGGTAGGAAATGATAGGGTAGATCAGATGGGATTTTGATAACTTTGATTTGATTAGCAATCAATTTAGTATTAGAATATGCTAGGGTTCTTGGAAATCGTATTAGTCGATAGTTGAGTTTTGCATAGTTTAGTATTAGAATATGTTAGTGTCAAGCTCAATGGTTATAGTAATTTTGAAATTATATTAACCGATAGTTGAGTTTGCATAGTTTTTTCTTTGTTTTGTTTGCTTTGTCTTGTCTTTTTGTTTCCTGTTCGTAGTTTTGTTTCCTTTTCTTTATCCAAATCCCCTTTTACCAATACCAAAATGGAAAAAAAAATAAAGGAAAGAAATAAAAGGCAATAATGATAACTCGTACCGGTTTTAATTTTCAGATACCGGCTCTGAAAGACGGGCCTCAGTCTAAACAAAACAATATTACTTTCAACCTCCCCCTCCGAGTTTATTCAAAGTCTCATTGAAAAAAGTCTTCTGAAATCATCATTGATTATCACCAGCGCATTGGTTCTACTCACAATTAGTGCTGGCTTTCTAGATCGGACTGCGCTACTTCCTTTTTCAAAGCAGCTCCCCAATTGTCCTCACAACAGGCTAGATGGATGCCGCAATGCCAATGTTATCTAGCGAATATCTGGGTTTCTAGAGCCACCAAAATAGTGTTGTCTGTGCTAGGCTCTTTACTACTGGGACTTTATTTAATACAGTTAGGTAGATTTAACTTAAAAATAAACTATTGAAATTTATTTAAAATTATAATGTACCTAAAAATTAATAATCATATTACATCATTGAATATTTTGCGGTGATCCTGGATTTTGCTGAAGAAAGTTTAGGAACAGCTGTTATAACCTAATAATGTAAGTTTAAAATTTATTGAGATTAGTGTCCTCAAACAGTTTTACACAGTAGTACTAAAAGGACGCATTATAGAGTTGTAGTTGTACATTCCTTTTAGAACTGACGCAAATTTAAAATTTGAGGGGAGTAATAAAATTAATCTTTTAAAGCTAATTCTTGTTGATAAAATCAAGTTTTATAAGAAAGCAATAACGACAGTAAGAAATCAGAGAAAATAAAACAGCCGTAAAACACTTAAAAATAAGCTAGAAACATGGTTGTTTCACTTATATTCTCAGAAATATATTCGTTACTGTCTTACGTCCGAAACGTCACATTTCTATCTTAGTTTCGGCCGAAGCAGTCTTCCACTTCATTGCGCTGGTAATGTCACTGCAACTAGGTTGGTCAACATGAGAGCAACGCTCAGGGTCATACGCCAGTACGGGTGCCGCGTACTATAACATTACAATTCTTATTATAATAGCTCTTAGAGTGATAATAATCCAATCGCATATAATGAAATGACTAGGTATTAGTAGAATGAAAACAACTATTTCGGAAAGAAAGAAACGGATTCACATGTACATACCCTCCTTAGTCTTAGATCAGAGACCAGTGCAAGTCTTCTCTTAAGTTCGTCCATTTCCTTTTCTTCATTTTTAATCATACGCACAAGCTTTTTCTTGTCTGATACAAGTTGTAATATCTGATCTTCCAGTTCTATCTAAATAGGTATACAAAAACACCAATTATATTGAAGTAGTTATTGAAGAGTAACAAAAACAAATATTAATTAGTCTATACAGTGAAATAATAAAAGACTTAAGGGGCAGACTACTAAATATTTTTCAAAAGCTAACAACTTTTCTTATTTTGTATTTATTTTGTAATAACTTACATAAGATTTTACAAAATAAATTATTTCCAAATAAATACAAATAATATTTAAAAAGTAGTTAACAAGGAAGACAGATATCATGATAAGTCATCAATTACCGTTCAGTTTATTTTTCTAGTCTCTGACTTAACCAAGATTTTTGGGTACTTCAAATTTTGGCCACACTGTCATTTCTATGGATGGCAAAACTGATTATTCTTCCGATTCGTATTTTCAGGTGTAGAATAACATTATCTATTTTTGTGGTAAATTATCTTTCATTATCTCTTTTCACCTACGAAAAACGGGCAAAAGAAAAGTTGTTAGCTTTTGAACAATATTTAGTAGTCTGCCCCCTTAAGGAATTTACGTCTGAACTGCGGAGAAAAGTTAAAAGGCGAAGATATATTAAAATGAAATGACATTGCCGGTAGCGTTGATTTTTAGCTACATTATTTTTTAAAATCTATTTTTGACAATAATAAAGGAAAATTTAAAGTAAACTAATTAATTTTCAGAGGTACGCCACTTGTTGCGGAATGTGAATGGGAAGTTTTACGTTGTGTAGCGCGTAGGGGGCCCCAGTTATTTGCTCAGATTACAGTTAGTAAACAGCTAACTAAGGGATAAAAGGATGGGGATGACAACTGATGTCCTGCACGGGACTTAAATAACAAGGGTTATGTTTGAGTATAGATAAAACTCAAAATATCCAATGTTATATTTAAAAAAAAGATACTAGTTTAAAAGGTGAGATAAAGTGAGGAAGGAAAAAAATATTAAAATAAAGGATTGAGAACTCCTGTGTGACTGGTGTCGTCCTCGTCGTCTGGAATGACGAATCGAATCTTAACAGCTCTTCCACTGTCTAGCTGGAAATGGTAGAAATTGAAGTGGGTTGACATCTGGAACCAAATCCTGTTAAGCTGCTAGGGGCGTTGGGGAGAACCTACGATGAGTGTTGGTATTCATCTCTGCATGATGAATTAGATGTTCTATTAAACTGTTTCTGTGGCGATATACTTTCACAACTAACACCGAAAAGGTGTGGAGCAAAGCCGTCTCCAATGGTGTTGAACCTTTCTGTTCTCGATGTTGCTCGTACTGTCTTCATTACGATTACCCCTTGAAAACGTGTTCTCTGCCATTTTGTTTGATAGGGACGTTCGTTGACTGTTTCTTACAATGAACGAGGATATACATGTTTACCTAAGCTGTCTGTGAACGTACAACGCAAATAAGAGTTTTGTCTTAACTGAATTGAGGATTTTAATAATTTTCATATAATTTACTTTTAGAAATGAACATAAACTGATAAATGATTGATATTTAATTTAACAATTCACAGTAGGAACACACATAATGTACAGTTATAATAGAAGCAGATAGTATCACAGTTCGCTTTCTATTTCTTGAGTACCAGTTAAACTGAAAGATTTCATGTCATTTTTTCTAGTAACTCTTATACGTAGATTTTATTCAAGAGCTTCTGTTAGTGCTGCGAGTTGATTTTAGTTCTTTACAATACAATGACAATCTCTAGTTCGTACCGCTGAGGGAAGCCGGCAGTCACCATGAACCCTTTTTAGAAAGCCTTTTTGTATTTTCAGGAGCAACTCGTTGGTTTCTTGCAGTCGCGGAGGTACACCTAAGCCTCACACAATGTGGTTTCTTTGATGATTCTTTTGCTAATTCCGCCGTTGGCTCAAAGTACAGTTAATCGTTCCCCAAAACATCTAATTACCTAGGTTATATGATTAGCAAGATATGGTCGAAACAAATTCTTGCATGGGAATCTTGCAAAGCTTCGCCTTAACGTTGGTGGTATGAATAATTTCTGCTTTTCTACCTTAACCCTTTCGAGACAGGATCATTTTTCGCGTTTTCAGCCCATTCTTCGAGCAAAACGTGAATGAACGAAATATTAGGAGCCAGTCGCAACTCAGAGAACACTCAGTATATATAATCAGATTATCACATAATTATATATTTAACAAGCAGTTTTACTATACGGATCCACAGATTGTAAAATGTACGTACAAAATTGAGGAGGTCTTTAATTTTCCCATTTTACGTCTAGAACAGAACTCAACATACCCCATGCGGGCAAGGGCGCCGATCCCGGAGGAGCCGAGCCCCACCCCCACCCCAAAGCTCATGTGGGCCCCCTTACTGTATTTACAAATTTACAATATTTGGCGTAATTTGAATGCAATTTGTTTTAAAATCCTCATATATGCTTTCTGAATCTGAATTCTCCCCCCTCCCCGCAAATTTACAGAGAAATCGGCGCCCTTACATGCGGGGCTTCTAACATTCCTATTCCTACTCCTACTTCTACTTGTACTATGGATCCGTATAGTAAAAGTGCACGGTCAAATTACTTGCATTCATATTATTAATTGACCCTTTATTATTAATATTCTCTTTTTTCTATATATGCATGTCTTAGAAATATGTTGTAGAAGTGAACAGAGATCATGATCCAATATTTGTTTCATTTGAGCTCTGTCAACAAGAAGTTCAGAACTAACATTGTAGAAAGAGATTAGAATTAGGGTGAAATTTGAATTTGGGAAGAAGGAAAATTATGATCCCTTTTTAGCAAAATTAAATCGAATATTTGTATAATAAATAGTGTTGGAAAATTCGTTGTCAGCTTGAATTTGTACGAGGTCGGGGTGAAAAGTTCTCGGCCTAACCCAGAGATAGCACTCCAATCAGCAAAATTATATTGTTCTTGCCTAGGAGCTCTTTTCAATTGTTCGTATAACAAGTGTCAACTTGTTCTCTCAAGCAGTTTGTGTGCAGGCATTGTTGCAGTTAGACGTCTTGAGTGTTAGCTGTGAAAATGGATAAACTGAATATCATACGGTAATCAAATATTACGTTTTGGATGGATATTCATCCGAAGTTGACAAAAGTTTACAGGGACTCTTCCCCTTCCATGTCAACCGTTAAAAAGTGGGCTGCTGAATTTAAACGTGGTTGTACATCCCTCGAAGATGACCCGCATGAAGGAAGGCCGAAAACCGCAACCACACCGGAAACAATCGAAAAACAGGCGAGTGAAGGTGGGTGAGAAAGCTGAGAGTGTGGGGATATTGGAGGAACGGGTGTGAAACATCTGGCACAAAGAACTAGGGATGCGAAAGCTTTGCGCAAGATGGGTGCCGCATTTCTGATTGCCGACCAAAAGCAAATACGAAAACGATTTTTGAAGCAATTTTTCGACCGATTCAAAAGGGATCCGACCGATTTGTGCAGCGATTTGTGACAATGGATGAGACATGGGTTCACCACTACACGCCAGAAATGAAACAGCAGTCCAAGCAGTGGGTGTAAGCCGGTGGTGCAGCGCCGAAGAAAGCGAAGATTATCGTATCGGCCGGAAAGGTCGTGGCCAGTGTGTTTTGGGATGCGAAAGGATCCTGTTAATTGATTACCTTGCAAAGATAGAACAATTACAGGCGAATATTACTCCAACCTTCTTGACCAGCTGGATGCCAAAATTCGCGAGAGGTGAGGCCTGGCTTGAAGAAGAAGAAAATCATCTTCCACCAGGACAACGCACCTGTGCATAGGGATGCGTTGGCGATGGAAAAACTGTGGGATTTGCGGTACTATTTGCTCGCTCATCCTCCATATTCTCCTGATTTGGCACCATTGGACTTCTATCTGTTCCCAAAGTTGAAGAAATTTGTTTTCTGGGAAGCACTTCACATCGGATGAAGAAGTTGAGAGGGTCGTGGATGACTATTTTCACGACCTTCCAGACTCTCACTTCCGGGAAGGGATACTGATGTTGGAGAAACGATGGACCAAGTGTATTGAAGTTAAGGGAGATTATGTCGAAAAATAACATCATTTTTGAACTGAAATTCGCAGTCTTTCATTGTCAGGCCAAGAACTTTTCACTCCTTCCTCGTATTTACTTAAATAATGATTATTCTACTTCTATGTAAAATAGCTGCGGTAAAAATATTTCCATAAATGTAGTTTCTTTGAAAGCATATGCCTAGTAACCATGAACTCACTTAATATTTGTTTTGTTCAACGAAAGACAAACGTAAGTTCGGCAGTGATCGTGGAAGTGACAACATCCCCTAGTGTGGTGTCAAGAAGAGGAAGGGGATTTAGTAAAAGTTTTACACTTTACACTGCTCACACACACTTACATTTAACCACAAATACATCATCTATATATATATATATATATATATATATATATATATATATATATATATATATATATATATATATATATATATATATATATATATATATATATATATATATATCGGTGCCTTTAAAGACTTACGCCAAAGGCCCTGAACGTGGCCAGTTCGACACTGCAGACAAGGTTAAACTTGTTGTAGATAGATCTTAATTTTGGCTGTTGTGATAGTCAGTTTTAACATTTAAGCCAATCTGGTAAACCATATATTTTGGAGACTAATTCCACATTAACTCGTAAATTATGGATAACCATATCTAGCTTATTAGACTGGCCCAGAAACTATAAGTGACGAACTTTTTGGTAGGAAGACTCAAGAAAACATTTGCAATCGCGAAAATTCGACCAAGGCCTACAGGTCCTGCGCCTCGTGATTTCTGTGGGCCCCGTACGGGCCTCGGGCCCTTGGCGATTGCCAAGTTGACAACATGGCCAGTCCGGCACTGCTTGTCTGTCAAATACTTCAGTAGCAGTGTTTCAACATGATGCTTACAGGTTATTGACAGCCAGGGACACATAATTGACTGACACAAAACGGTTAAATAACTATCCGAAACAACGAAAATTTTGGTTTTCATGTATACAGAAGAAAATGTTAAGCGTAAATTATTTGTTTCTGTATAATTCTTTAAGGAACCCGGGTTGAATACGAAGACTGAGCCCTTCTTTCTTGTGTGATACAATGGGCGGAGCCACGTCAATCGATTCCATTGCCTGCGAGATCCTCTGATCTTAGTGTGTGTCATTTCTTCCTATGGGGACATTTTAAAGGCAAGATGTACCGTACACATCCTGAAACAGAAGATTGAAGGCGAAATCACTGCCATTCTGCGAGATATGCTACACCGAGTATTCTGCAGTTTCTATAACATGCTATTAGTATGTGAACCACGAAATGAAGCACATCCTTGCGATGTCATCTTTAAGAAGTAAAGAGATATTCTCGCCGCGACCTTATCCTGATAGCCGAGATACGCAACTTCAATTCGGGCGACTCCGCGCATAGTTCTTCACGCTACACACGTAAAACATCACTTAGGAGATCAATTCAAAGAGCTAATTGAGTTCAAGTATATAAAAATGTTAACAATATTTAAAATAAAAGGTACTAAATTTATTAGTAACGGGTTATGAGAATGACGTCACGACTCAGAATCGGAGAGAAGGAAAGAAAGGAGTGAAAAGCCGGCAGCTTAGATGCGAGTCTCTTGCAAGTGTTGCAAGATTATAAACTTGAAAAAATCTTATATTAAAAATAGAAGACCAATAAAATTAGTTAATTGATCAATGTTAGAAATCGTCCACAATGGATAGGAAATGGCTTAATATTTTTATATGATATATATAAAAAAAATAAAGTTGCTACCCCGTAAGAAACTTCTGTGCCTGCTGATAAATGAAACAAAAGAAAGAACGGAACTCACATATAACTTCTGCAATTTTTGTGCAGAGAGTAACAGTGCTCTGCCAAATATCGTCTTCGCGCGTGCGTTAGTGTGGGTACGTGGGTGTAGTGAAACTGAAACCATGGAGAGTGTTAAGCGCGAAATTGAAATCATGAATGAATCCGAATTATCATCTTCTCAGTATTATGGCAAACACGAGGAAGAGTAACCTCTTTAAAGTCAAGCAAAGTAAATTGTCATCAATGTGTACGCTCGACTAACATAAAAATATGCAGACAAAACTGTTGAAGAAATTGTTGATATGATTGTTGCCAGTTCGCAGCTGGTTTACTCATTGCTAACTGTGCTGTGCTTTGAGAGAGAGAGAGAGAGAGAGAGAGAGAAAAATCGTATTTTTAATTTATTATGTGGGAGGGTGGATACTCGTGTGTTTCTGTTTATGATTGACCTTTTCCAAGTAGATATATGAGAATAACTTCATTTCTTATCCTTTCTTACCTTATAGGGGTGCGCGGTGGCTCAGTGGTAGAGCGTTCACCTCTGGTGCTTGGGGTCCCGGGTTCGATCCCAGCCCCCGCCAAGTGAACTTTGTGGTGGACAAACACCGTGCTCGTGGGTTTTCTCCGGGTTCTCCCGTTTCCTCCCACTTTCTTCATTCCACCATTTCATTCATCTCTCATCATCACCGTCTCCTTTAACCTAAACGGCATAACCGTGTGACGTAAAACTCAAAGATTTCATTTCATTTTTCCTTTCTTACCTTATTCAATTGAAATGAATAAACAAAATAGTTTTCATGCTCTCGAGTTTTAATTGTAAGGATTGCAAATACATCACATGCGAATTTCCAATACATTTATTACCATTGTCGTGTCTTCATGAATTATTAAAAGCAAATAGACCAAGAAACATATTTTTCGTTAGCGGCAGGAAAAGGACGAGCGCCAGTTGAAACCCTGGCGACTGAGAACCCAACCAAAGCACACACACACATAAAAAGGCTTCCCTGCGAAAAGGTTCGCGCGCCAACATGTACTAATGCGCTTGTGATTCGGCTCTCAAGTTAACATTGCGTTTAGTATAGTTTGTGACATTTTGTAATGAAAATATAAATGTCATACTGTATACATGCCAGGGTTATATTCCAACTTTTACAGAAATAAAGTGCTTGCTTTATATATGTATATGGAGTGTTGTGAAAATATAATGAAACTTTTAAGATAACAAACAAATGAGACGGACTGGATTCTATGCGATACTCTTGGAATAACAGGTAACGTACTTGATGTTCTGTTACAGTAAATGTTCTTCTCGAGAACATTTATAATATGCTTGTCCAGGAATTCTGTGAAACTCTGCGATTTCCATTATTTATTAACTATGTATTACCATTTGCTTGTTCCGGGCTAGCACTTCGAGAGTATACATGTTTTCCTTTTCTTACGTATTATTCCCAAAATCTGACGGCAAGTACATAATTTCTTCATATTAGTGATGTCTTGTAATTCTCATAGCTTTACTGTTATATTACAATCAATCTGCTACAGTTGACTCCGAAAAGTTCCCGTTTCACTATTAGTCACACCCATTCCATCTTGACCACCAACATATCTCGTCTTCTGCAAGTAGTAGTATATCTCGTGTTAATTCGCGATTATTCTATATTTGCTTAACACAGAGACCCTGTGTGAGGTACCCAATGCAATGACCGAGACTTGAGCATTTATCTCAATGTTGCCACCTTGGTTGTAAAGTTGTACGCAGGATATCACACCATAAAAAGATTTTTTTTTTAATTATTGATGTAGCAGAGTCTTCTGCAAGATCATATCCAGAGATTTTCTGAGGATATTCAAACATCAATTCTCACAACTACAAGGGAAATTTCTTCTGAGATACCACCATGATTATCATCATATTCGAATACTAAGAAGAGGGTAATATCACCTTCACCCGTTGTCTAAAAGCCGCAAACAGAAGCAACTGGCAACCTTTACAGTAATTCTGTGTGTAATTAACAGAACAAGACAATCAAATTTGAAAGAAAGAAAGACGTTCCTCACTATGAGCAAGTAACAAGTGTAAATAGAAATGTTTGAACCTTCAAATGAAAATACTAAAGACATATACATTCTATTTGTAAGAAACACAAATCCATGACCATGTAATTCTATACCATTAACTGAATGTACTGTAATATGACGGATTTACCATTGTATTTTTGTGAATTGAAGCTACAACCTTGAAAAATACTTAGCATAAAATTACTAAATTTCGAGAATTATTCTCCACCACCGGCATTGAAAGCTGGAAAATGACTGAACACGTCATTCAATAATATCTATTGCCGAATACATAATAATGAAAATTATAGATGTAAATCTATGGTAACATTTGAAAGAAAACATGAACACAATTTCATTTTCTACAAAATACAGAATAGGATAGGAGTTAAGGAATTTTTCATAATATTCTAAGTATAGCGTTGTCACTGTATTGTTTCGGAGATTTTACTGTACCTTTGTCAGTAGATGCAAGTCCATTCTTTTCCTCCCTCTTGTCGATATTGCTCTTGAAAAATCAAAATTCAAGTACTCCGAGTCCCTCCGAGCAAATGGTTTTGTTTCGAAAACGAAAACACTAACCACGCCTTTTCTGCCTCTTCATTTTCATATAAGGTTAATTTTTAAAGCTCGAACCATCCTCTCAAAACGTACTTGTGATGTCAGAAAGTGAACGGTAGTGAGGGCGAGTCTTACAAGGAACCCTAGGTATCTATCAGAGCCCGATTTTCATGAAACTTTGTATATAAATAGAGTACCTCGGGAAACACTCACAGCCAAAATTGTAGCTGCAGAGTCCAAGACGTTGGATCACTAGGGCTCGAGAAAGATCAAAAGTGGAACGTCAGTACATTAAGGACATGGTGAGAAAATGCAAGTTTTTCTTTAAAACTCGTCATTGTATCCACACGAAATGAACATACATGGATACGAGATGGTACATATGTACATATGATCTGTTAAAAGTGATGAAAAGAATATCTGCCATCTTGAAAGAGGCTATGTTGAAACTGGTGCGATTGCTGTAAGTGAGAAGAGAGTCATGCAATGCATCAACTTGAAAGTAAATAGACGCAAAAACCCGTTGGTGAAGTCTGTTGTGGGATTACATTATTTCTGTGCTTCTGGTAGAGTGGTTTATGTACAAAATGAGCAAAGGTATCTCATGACACTCGAACAGATGGAGGGTATGGAGCGCTATGAGTGAACTGATAGGCGTTCTGATTTCTGTTCGAATTAATGGAAATATAATAAACAGTTACAAATTAATGCTAACCATTGCATTATTATAAAGAACCCGTTGTATCAGCACATCCACACCAATTATATGTTGACTCTGACACAAATCATGTAGTGCTAAAATTATATTTCGCTCTGTTTTTCTAGTTACACTGATCCCACTCATAGCGCACCACAACCTGCATCTGCTCGAGTGTCATGAGATACACTTTGTTCATCTTGTACCTAAACCACTTTGCCAGTAGCACAGAAATAATGTAATCCCACAACAAACTTCACCAACTGTTTTTTGTGTATATTTATGTTCAAATTGACGCATCGCATGACCCTCTTCTCATTTATACCAATCGCACCAGTTTCAACATGGCCTCTTTCAAGATGGCGGATATTCTTTTCATTACTTTTAACAGATCATATCTACCACGTAGTATTCATGTATGCTTATTTCATGTGGTTACAATGACGAGTTTTAAAGAAAAACTTGAATTTTCTCACCATGTCCTTAATGTACTGACGTTCCGCATTTGATCTTTCTCGAGCCCTAGTGTCCCAACGTCTTGGACTCTGTAGCTACAATTTTGGCTGTGTTTGTTTCCCGAGGTACTCTATTTATATACAAAGTTTCATAAAAATCGGGCTCTGATAGATACCTAGGGTTCCTTGTTAGATCTTAATGCAGGGGTGTCCACCTCAAGCTTCATGAGTGGTACCTTTCTGAGGAAATCGAATTGATAAAACCTAACCTCAGCAAATAGAAATACATTGATGAAATCCAAGTTCGAAATAATCGCAGGGTTGGTAATATTACAAATCCTTAATATCGAAAGGTCTCTAACAAATTTGACGAGTGCAAGGTGGTCGGTGATTTTTTTTTTCATAAAAGGGTCAATCCAAGCTAAGTGATCGAGAAAAACGGAAAATTGCCGCTCGAACATCTCCAAAAAATCTAATTTTTTAAATGTTTATCCTATATTAGAGTACTTCAAAACCGCAATTAATTATTTTTTTTTCAAAATCGCATGCGACGCAGCGGCTGCCGCCATTTTGCGTTTCCTCGATTTTAAGTATTTACGTTGTTTTGAACATCTCAGCATGTGTTTGTCCTACCTAATTGAAAGTTGCTGGACGTCTCCATCTTGTGCAGAGTTAACATTTTGATCTCTTAACATTTTTACCTAAAACCACTTAAAAGGGGTGAAATCAGGCTTATAGTAGCAACATTTTTGGACATTGAAGACATGTTTGAGAATTTGTATGCGCATGTAGTCCGGGGTCATAAGTTTATACTCAAAAATTTGCAGACCTGTAGCTGCTCCCAAAGGCCTGAAGAAAAATCGTAAAGTTGGGGAATTATGCCAATCTGCTACATTTCCTTGTTCAATATCTCCAATGGATCTGGATAAAAAAAAAAATCTGAAATTTTGGGAATAGTTAGTCGTTTAGCATGTTACATTTCAACGATAGTGCTTTTAATTAAAAGTTAAAACATTGATTTATATTTTAATATGATACGAATTAGACTTACCTGTCTTTTCGTTTTTACCCAAGGTGAGAAATTAGATCTTATATTCTCACTTGTATTTTGGCGTTCAACTCTTAAGTTTCTTGTGAATAAATCAATTCTGTATTGTAATCTTCTCAGGGCTGTTTGATGCCTCTCTAATTGTGGCATTTTGCCTGCGTCAAATAGAAATCACAAGAAAGATAAGTATATACGGAAATTAACAGCAGAGGGAATAGAAGTTTCATTTAAAAGTGAATAAGTAAAAAAAAAAAAAAAAAAATCTGAAAGAGAAGTAGAATTGACTAAGTAACTAACTGTATGGCCTATGGAACCCGGAAGTTCAATGCCGTGTTCTTTGCTTGGGTAACGATGTTTGTTGAATGGTATAAATTATGCAGTTCCTTGTCATGAAGTTTCTGGCAATCATCATTCCCGTTTCCCTTTTGGTCCGAATATTCGTCTCAAGATTTTATTCTCAAATACTTCCAATCTACGTTCTTCGCTCACAGTAAGCACGCATGCATACAACAAAACAGACATGATTGTCATTTTCTATATTTTACGCTTCAAATTCCTCGACAGAAGACGAAAGATTTTGAACCGAATAATAACACGAATTCCCTGCTTTCAGTAAATATTTAATTTCTTCATGGATGTGATTTTGGTCTGTTAATCTTGTTCAAAGGCATTTGAAAGTATCTACTTGGTAGAAAGCATTACTGATTGATATCTTGACGAAATTATAATTTGTAGTATTGCCATCCTGGCGAACTTCCATGTATTTAGTGTTCGCTGTATTTATTTCTAAAGCCATGCCCCTGCAAGCGTCTGATAAAGCCTCAGCATTTCTTTCTAATGTTTATTTATTTATTTATTTATTCAACACAGACTCTAGGCCCAGTTGCAGTCTTGTTCCTTATAAATACATTTACCTTTAGTTACATATATATATATATATATATATATATATATATATATATATATATATATATATATATATATATATATATATATATATATATATATATATATATATATATAACTAATATAACAACGTTTTCATTATCACATATATTTTAAGGCTATTCTTGTAGACTGCCTCCGACATTCCAAAAACATTTTAAGCATATGTTCTTTTAATTGCAATGTAGGAAGCACTCATCCTCCATGCACGAGACTTAGCGAGGATATTTGATCTTGCCTTTTTGCAGTAAAATGTACTGCTATTTCCTACACGGGTTTTACCTGATGGGACATGCAATTGAACTTTCGAAGCAAGATTCGGAAAATCAATTTTACTATGTAGTAATTTGTGTAAAAATAAAAGATTCGTATCTTCTCTCCGTTGTTTCAACGTGTTTATATTGAAGTTTTGTACTATTTCTGAATGACTCGTATTTTGGATACATGCTAGTTTTTCTCAAGAATTTTGATTGTATTCTTTCAATCATTTAAAATAGTCAGTCAAATTTAAAAAGAAAGTATTCTCTTGTGTTATCACTATTTTGTTATATGCCCAAATAATTGTGTACAGATTGATAAGATGTATGTAACTTGATGTGCTATCGAATTTACAACGATATTGTATATTTATTTTTGTACTTTCTTCTATGTTTATATCTTGGTTTTGGGCAACGGTGCCAATAAGTAGACAATCTGTCATGCAGAAGAAGAAGAAGAATAGAATTTATGTGTTATTGATTATTTATAGAAAGAATCAGGGGGGCGCCGCAAACTGATATTACGAACTATGCCGAACGCATATTTTCGAAATACACTGAACTCTAGCCAGAAGGCATTGTGAACGGGGTTACGCTTGGCAACAATGTAGGAAAAATGAATGACGTTTATATCGCGATCACGAGTCATGACCTACATATACCACAAAGTAAACGCCAGCTGGTGTCGGTCCGGGTAGCCGAGTGGGAGAGTCTGTGTGTGGTTGCTGAAGTGTGTGGATGCCTCTGCGCGCTGTGCAATAGGGCAGGCTTTTCTGTGACTATTCGTGCTGTAAACACATCACATTATCTTCTTTAATAGATATATCGACAGAAAATCTGTTTATTTGCATAAACTCTTGTTTTGCAACAGTAGAAGAGAAACACAATTATGAATAAAAAGGTAAGGCAAAATACAGTTAAATTTTCATTTGATAGACAGACAATGAGTGTTCGACCAAAACCTTTTGAAGTTCATGTTTGGTTAGCAGATGTTGTCAAGTTACATATTGATCAAATCGAGGGCTTGCAGTTAAATAGTGATGAGTATTGTATATATGTCAAATTTATATCCCAAAGTGCTATGGACAATATTTTACGGACTTTGCCGGATAAATTACCTTTCAAGCATGAAGACGGCACTGTAAGTGACGTGTTCATAACGAGTGCAAATGAGGATATAACAAAAGTTAAAATAGTCAATTTGCCTATGGAAGTTGAAAATCCATCAATCAGTGCTGAATTACGTAAGTACGGAAACATTAAAAAAATTGTGGACGAACAGTGGTCAGAAAAATTTCTATTTCCTGTAAATAATGGGAATAGACTAGTGTACATGGAAATCAAACAGCATATCCCCTCCCGACTCGTAATCAATGGTCATCGTGCAACAGTATCTTACTATGGCCAGCCACCAACATGTTTTTTGTGTGGCTCAGACCAACATCTTGTGCATAGTTGTTTATTGAACAAAAACCGTCAAAAAAGGGAACCGTCCCACAATACGACATTACATGATTTATTACCAGAGCAAACGATACCAAGTAGTAAAAGCGATATTACGCCCTTCAAAAAAGAGCCGACTGGTGCATCCAGCTCTGTAAGCGCATGTACTAGTGCTGACCAACAAGGTAGACTTACTCTAGCACAGGCACAACCAATAAATCAAGATCCTGTCCTTGCTGACTCAGTTTTTGAAACTGAATTTCCGACTTTGCTCAGTACCTTATCGAACCAACAAGCATTACCCCTTAAAGAACAAATACATGAACAGAGTACAAGCACAAGGACCAAACACGTACATACTGCCGTTCGTTCTAACACTGAGGTCTCCAATCAAAGTGATACTTTTGCCGAGAAAGTTTCACAGGAACAACCCGTTTCAGCTGACGCAAAGTCAGCAAATGTGCACGAGGCGACTATTAGTGCGGGAAATATGAACGATACTGGTGTTGTCTCCACGCTACGGGATGGGGAAGAAAACGGTACACCATCATCATGTTCAACGAAGAAAAAGAAAAGGAAGCTCAGCCAAAGACAAGGTCAGACTGGCAATCAACACCTCTTACAGAGCAAAGAATCAGAAAAAGTACAGGATGCTTCTAATATAAATGAGCATTCAACATAGTTTTTTCTTACTTTTGTATATTTTACTGTGGTTCCATGACATGTATCTATACTGTTCGTTTCTAGTTCAGTCCATTTACATGCGTAAAAAAACATGAAAAGAGTTGACATTTCTGGATATACTAGGTCAAATTATATATGTACGTATGTATGCAACCATATATATGCACCCTATATTTACTAACTAAGAAGTAATGAATATTGTAGTTCCCAATGCCAGGCGTATAGGTACATTAAATATCAATGCTTTTACAAGTCCTATAAGAAAACGAGCACTGATGGATTTTATTAAAATCCATGATTTCGACATTCTGAGTTTACAAGAAGTTGTGTTTTCGGAATTCGAATTTTTACAAAATTACAATGCATATGTGAATATCGGGTTAGATGGGAGAGGTACTGCTTTTGTAATAAAAAAAGGAATATCGGTAGACCAAGTGCATCGAATTATATCAGGGAGAGGTATCAGTGTGGTATGTGATAGTGTCCTGTATATTAATGTATATAGTCCTTCTGGAACGACGAAACGGATTGAACGTGAAATCTTTTTTAATGAAGACCTTATACCCCTAATACCACCAACAACGACCAATATTGTGTTATGTGGCGGTTTTAACAGTGTCTTGAGAAAAGAAGATACAACAGGACAGTTTAATAAATGTCATGCATTGGACAATATAGTGCGACAACTAAAGCTACACGATGTTTGAATTACTCAATATACACATATTGAATATGCGTACATAACTTCGACAGTTAAATCACGGCTTGACCGAATGTATGTCTCCCAACAAATCTTACATAATGTATGCTCAATTTCAATTGTTCCGACCTCCTTTTCTGATCATGCAGCGGCCTCCCTAATATTAAAAGTTCAAGGTATTACACGTAAGACATATGGACGCTCGTATTGGAAACTGAATGAACAGCTTTTGTTTTCCGACGATACAAAGCTGCTATTTAATGAAAAATGGAAGTATTGGTGTACACAACAAAAATATTTTCCTACATTAAACGCTTGGTGGGTGCACTATACAAAAGAAAAAATTAGGAAGTTTTTTCAATGGATGAGTGCCGAAAGACAACGGGACAGTAGAAATACTTTAGATTTTTTATATAGTGTCTTAAATGATTTGTGGAAAGCTAATGCGACTCCCCAGAACTATTGGCGTGTAAAAGAAATAAAAGCAAAAATTCTAATAAAACAAAGGCAATACTTCGATATCTATAAACATAATATTCAAACTGCCGATTTATTGACGAATGAACGCATGACACTCTATCATGTAGTTCGAACACTCAAACGGAAAAACAATAATTTTATAGACTATATAACCACAGTTGATGGGAGAAAAATAACAGCGTTTTCAGAGCTTATGACTCACTTTCAGGAATATTATAGAGATCTTTTTACAGCCAACCAGGTGAAAGATGATGAATGGCCTTTCCTTTTTGATAACTTAACAGGTTCATTGTCAGATATTGATAATAACAGTTTGATTGCACCCATTTCAAAAGAAGAATTGTTCACTGAAATTAAATCTACAAGTAAGCATACCAGCCCTGGTAAAGATGGAATTATTTATATGTTTTACGAAAAATATTGGGATATCATTGGAGACGTCTTCACAAAAATTAGTAACGAAATATTCGAACACGGCAATGTACTTCAAAACAACGGGGTAATAATCATGATTCCCAAAAAGGGAACGTCTGGACACATTCAAAATTTTAGACCTATTACGCTTTTGAACACAGACATCAAGATAATCACTAAAGTGTATAAACGTCGCATCAGCCTCTTTGTCGACAAAATACTAGGCGACAATCAAACAGCCTTCTCTAGAGAAAAGAATATTTATTATGCACTAAGTACAATCCGTGACATTATTGCATATTTTCGTTTTCGGAAAGTGCCAGCATGTTTACTATCTGTAGATTTTCAAAATGCGTTTGACTTATTGGAACATAATTATTTGTATGTCGTTTTAGCTGCTTATAACATCGCACCACGATTCATTAAAAACATACAAGATCTATATACAAACGCTACCTCTCAGTTACAAATTAATGGCCACTTAAGCACACCAATTAAAATTCAGAGAGGGATCCGTCAAGGATGTCCTTTGTCTATGCTACTTTTTGGATTAGCAATAGAACCATTATTACGAACGCTAATTTGCTACAAGGAAGCCAATCTTCATGATTTCCGCACTATAACTGTCGTGGCCTTTGCAGATGATGTCACGGTAACATGTACTACTAATGAACAAATCATACATGTCCAACGTACTTTAACAAGATATTGTTCTGCGAGTGGCGCTAAAATAAATTTTAACAAAAGTAAATGCATGATGTTTAATAATTGGTCATGGAGAGCTATGACATCAAATCTTGTGCAATATGATTCGGAACAAAAACTGAAAATTCTAGGAATTACGTTTACTTGTGGAGAAGCCGATCAAGAGAATGCAATTTGGACTCCAATTGTGAATACAATTAGGCATGATAGTGCAAAAGTTCGGTATCGAAATTTAAATCTTGTTCAGCGTATTTGGTACGTGAACACGTATCTCTGTTCAAAGCTATGGTATGCTGCACAAATTTATCAAATTTCAGATACATATGTTAAGAAACTCCAGTCAGTGATCGGCTGGTTTATTTGGACAGGATGCTATTTTAGAAATGCAAAAGAAGTTATGATGAATGATTACAATCTAGGAGGGTTAAAACTAATTAATATAGATCTTAAATGTAAAGCTTTACTTCTCATGCGCGCCTACACCTTGTTTCATCTTGATGATACACATACAAGTCAATGGCTACGTTGTTGGACACCACAATTACCTGCCCCAAATCCACCAAATTATGATTACATAAAACATAGCCCAAAATATATGCAAACAATTATACTTGAATGGAGTTATTTACCCACGGAAGTGCCTGGAATATGTCGGACTTCAAAAATTTTATATAAGTTTCTCTTGGACAGATCTACTACCAAACATGTGCCAAGGGTAGTCACAAAAAATCCATGCAGACATTGGTCCCAAATATGGTCTAATTTGCATTGTACCTTTTTGACATCTCAGGTGAAAAGTTTTTGGTATATGGTTATACATGATTTATTCCCGACAAACAAACGTCTATCCGAGATACAACGTTCCGATTCAAGTGCCTGTGCAAAATGTGGAGATGATGATACATTGATACATAGACTTACAAAGTGTACTACCGTTAAGGACATTTGGATACAACTTGTAACGATGCTAGCGTTAATATGCCGTACATCCCCCAATGCTATCTTGCCTGACATAATACTTTACCCTGACTACAAGTACTATCCGAAATCTAAAAATAACGCTGTATCATGGCTAATAGCCAATACTCTTTGGTATATTGACAGCTATAGAGCTTTCCTCACAGTGGAAGATTACATGGATTTTTTGAGAAGAACAAGATGGAAGACGTGTCAGTTTTTGGAGGAAAACAAAACGTTTGAAAACTTTCTTAAGGTGATATTGGACAAGTAGGATAGAACCATCACTTTATTTCTTCACTTTAGTGATCAAACATGTTTGTTCTCCATTGTAAATCTACTCTGTAATACCATGTATATAGGAAAATAAAGTGACTATTTAAAAAAAAAGTGGGTTAGCGGAACATACTAGTAAGGAAAATCGTGGTTGGCGTGGGTTCAAGTCCTGCTTTAGGCAAGTTTTTTTTACTACTTTAAAAATTTTTTTATAATATTTCTTTCGTTAAAATAAGATTAAAATAATATTGAAAAAGTGATTTAACGATTATTTTTTTAAAATTTTCATTAAACTTCTTTCCTTAAAATAAGTTTGCCCTTGTACTTATACAGATCCATAGTAAAAGTAGTAATAATAATAATAATAATAATAATAATAATAATAATAATAATAATAATAATAGGAACTGGTTAGAATGCAATGGAGCATTCGTTTCCGTGCGATGTTGCCAAACCTAATGCCTTCTGGCTAGGGCTGAGTGTATTTTGAAAATATGCATGCCGAACACCGTGTGACGTCATGAGGTAAGCACAGCCAAGCCAGTGATGCCAGATTGTGGGAAATTTCCCGTAAAATGCGAAATTCTGAGCACTGGCGGGAATTTTTCTTTAAAATAGGCTGGAAACGGGAAATGGAGACATTCTCAACTTTTTAAAATACACTATAGACGAACAAATATTCCATCATATATTGTATCAAATATTTCATCAAAGTGGAATTTGAACATTTATGATACCAAGTTGTATGCAACTTTTGGGTTGGTTACAACATTTGACACAACTGCTCTACATTAGAACTTGTTCTATTTCTATCCAACATTATATCAAAGAGAACAAACGAAAATCGCTATGCGGTGGCACTAAAGTTTTAGTACAGTTATTAAAACTGATAACCATCAAATGTCAAGGTAACGTTGAAACGAATAATGTAAAACATTCAGATTTTACAAAATATTGTAACTTGTGAAATAAATTGAATGTTTGACCAACATTGACTTTTCCTTGTATGTCTTATGTTAAATAAGATTTCTTTGTAACTTTTACATTATATCAATCGTTTTGTAGATGCTAAACGGTGTCTTCTACCCGATTTTTTATTCCTTGAAGAAACATGGATATCTTTATTTTTCATTTTTTTCTGTTTGGTACATTGACATTTTTCAAACAAACTAGTGCACTTGTAGAACACCTTATGTAGTTCTCAAGCAATCAAGTTTATCTGCATTGTTCGTTGTCCAACGTTGCAGGATATGAAAATTGAAAGTGTGAATGCACTTTTGCTCGTATACATATAAAATAATTAACTTATTCGTACAATAGCAGCATACCTGAAATAATATTTTCAATTGAACGTCCCTGCGCTTCCAGGATTTTGAGGTCTAGCTCGTGTGCAGCGTCAATATAAAGAATAAAGTCTAGGTAGAAATATGAATAATAAGGCTCTTCCACTGGAGGGTCAACTTCAGGATTTCCTGGTGATAAATCATCCACTAATGGATTGTAATATAGGTCTTCCGATTGAACAGTTCGATGCCTATTCCGTCGTGACCCGATCCAGGATCTTATTTTCGATAATACCTGAAATAAAACGAACATAAATGAATACAAGTATCGAAATAGTGATGCATGAGTGGCGAAATATATCTTCTGTTAGTCACTGTAAACGAAAGATATCTTTAAACTCGTCGATATCACTGTCCGATATCGCATACAAAATTCACAACTATTATTGACTAAGATCGACAAAGTTAAACTCCGAAAACCAGCCATTGAATGTTATACTTAGTTCATCCACAACTTGACTGATATTTAACATTGAACGTTGTTCCTACAACAAACATTTTCACTGAAATTCATTAACAGTTCTCATTCAACAGTTGAACTTTGTTGGTGAACACGGCCGTCAATTAAACTTACTCGTAGCTAATTATTATTAATTTAAAAGAGAGTTTTTCGGGACTAAAGAAGATAAATTGTCGTACAAGAATTATAGCATTTTCTCCAAATGCATCAGAGAGCTGAACTGAAGATTCTAACGATAAAGATCGGCGCCTTGAACCAGATGAAGACCATGATATACCATATATATCATTGAGATACAGCAATCAAAACTATAGTGAAGGAAATGGGGTATCAAATGATGAAAGCGAATATCATAGTCAGAGACAGTCAGCAGTTTTGTACATTACTTGTAGAATGCTCCGGATGAGGCTAAAAGGAAATCTTACCAGGGATGTACTTGAACCTGAACCCACAAAGTGGGGGTGATGTATAAATTTCCTGAAAGCTTGGATCAAGGTAAGATCAAAACCTGTTACCAAAATTGGGGAGGTCTTATGCATTCCGCTTGAGGGCAGCACTTTAATTACTGTTCTTAAAATCTTTGAAGGTGTCCATAAAGTCCATTGCAATCCGAAAAATCTGAAACGGTGAGACAGATATGAGAACAGAAAAACATGTCTTTCATCACTTCAAAAGTACAACGTATCAAAGTAAAATAAATTGTCCCATGGTTCCCAGCAGATCCCAGACGGGGTCCAACTCAAAATTTTTAAAAGGAAAGGGTGGTCAACTTGAATATCGTATAAAAGTTGGTGTTAAATGAAAGAGGATAAATCAAGTCTCGACTCTCTACGATAAGCCTGTGCAAAATAGCGGTGGGCCAAAATATCAACACAATCTTCATTGCAAAGTCTATGGCCACTCGTATGAATCTGAAACAGTGGAATAGTCTAAGTGTAAAAACAAAAACACGGATATGTCATTATTTCAAAAGTATGAGGGTTTCCTCTCTAGAATTGTTGGAAACAATGGGGAGTTTTATCTAGATGGTATAGATGGAAGAATATTAAGTTCTATATACAGAAATACATATAAAGTAACCAGGAAAGCTCTGCCGCTTTTTCACTCACTATCTTTGAACATCGATATGTCACCTAAGATGTACCTGGAAGATCAAAAATAGTCCCATTAGCGTCGACGACCTTCTGCTAACGTTCTGGAAGGGCATGGATTCCGTCGCGGTAGATCTTGGTGGACCGTAAAGCGAAGAATGTATTAAGTGCATTTTGCACCTCTATTAGGGATTTGAACTGGCGTACTCTAGAATGAATGTCTAAATAATGGAACAATTTATAATCGGACGAAGCAATGTCAGGGAAGTATGGTGCATGTAATAGAATTTCCCATCCAAGGCCTAGAATGATGTCCCGGGTCATCCTAGACACCTGGGGCTTAGCATGGTCCTGTAACAGGAGGACACGTTTGTGATACAGAAGTGCTGGCTCCAGAGTTTTTAGTTTCTCTTGAACACAGCTGAACTGCTGACGGTACACAGTTGCATTGATGCTCTGACCAGCTGGTAGCATTTCTCGATGCACGATGCCGCCTGCAGTTCACCAAACACAGGAAAACCTCCTTCTGGTACAGTTCTAGTTTCGACTGTTTTGGAACCAGTTCATGGTATGCTAACTTATGATGACGTCGCCGTGGAGCTTCGTACAGGACCCACTTCTCATCACATGTCAACATTCTGTCCACAAATGGCTCCTTCCTCAAACGAGCAGCAAAGAAACACAGGTGTCTGCTCGCGTTGCCTTCTGACCCGGAGTAAAATTATGTGGAATTCATCGAACCAACTTTAAGTGCTTTACAAGTTGGTGGAGGTGCTACAGAATGATTTCTCCACTCACACTGAATTGTAGTCCCAGTTCCCAAGCACCGGAGATGAACGCTCTACCACTGAGCCACCGCGTTCCCGTTACATGGGAAGAGTAGACCAATTTGACGAAAATGTAGATGCTTTCAGAGTAGGTTCTAACTTTTCTCTACGTCTTCATTGCAACTCTGCCGATGAAAACTACCCTGCCCCTGTAACCTCTCACAAACTCAATCCTTAACGAGACTCGCGACTTCTCTCGCGAGCTCAGTTCTTAACGAGACTCACGATTTCTAATGAGTGACGAGATTTCAGGGTAAGACTATGAGGAAAAAAAGGCTCTTCCCGCTATTTGCTTTTCATCTAAATGCAGCCTATCGAAATCCCTGGCAAATTCATCAGGTTTATGTTATATCAATGTTAGCAAGGAACTAACCGCATGAGTACTGATAAGTGCTTTTCCATTGAAGCATGCCTATCCAGCGAAAGTGAACAGTACACAAAATGTTCTGTTCACATCTGAGATGTGCATTATGTCACAAATGCATAGAATTCTGTGCAAAAAATTTAACGTTCAATTACATATACAACGCTGGTACAACTTTCATTCAGTCTGTACAGTTAACTTCAATGCTAGTAGCAAATTACTTGTGAGGATAAGTCCCTAAATTAAAATATTAACAACTATTACAGTTGTTTTTGTAATATATTAGAATAAAAAGCGTTATTATTGTAATGCCTAAAGATATCACAAAATGTGATATTTTGAGATTCAGCATACCCCTTATTTTTGATTCGATTCAACTTGCAGCCATATGTCATTTCCTTGTTCTCTCAAAAGAATAATACTTTCAATATGAAATAAATGGGATATAGCTTTTAGGTAGTATATTGGAAAGAGTCAATATTACACATAGTGTTACAAACATTTCTTATATGTTTCTTTAATACAGATGGGAGAATTTTAATTTTTCTTAAACTTCTTATTACTGTCTGGGATTACACGCCTCAGATCTTGATTGTGCTATAACTATGTTTTCTTTATACGCATTAGTCCGCTGCCATACTTTTGAAATAACGTACAGTATCAGAATTGCTTTCAAAATGCACTTTTAGCTGATTCAAAACCTATTTTATAATTAGGAAGCATTCTTGTTTTGATGAACTTCAGAATACAATATAATATATAGAGTACCTAAAGCTGAATTTCAAGATTCAATTTTATTGTAAATCGCTTCATAAGGTAGAAATAAAGAATAGTAGCATAAGGAAAAGGTAGATGCTGTGATACTTATCTTTTAAGAAAGGAGAGATTTAGGTGGAAAAAATTTTTCCACTTATCTTCTGAGCATACCGTCTTGAAATCGTCAAGTATCTCTAAAGAATATGTATGTTAAGTATTTTTTTTATATAGATGAAAACTGTTTAAGCGCATTTATTCTACTATCTTTACTAAAGTTTGCTCTTGTACTGTTATATATCGATTGCATAGCAGTCATGTACCTGTCACAAGAAAGAAATATGTAGAGTACTATTTAGTCGAATGCGTATGAAGACAAAATACAGAATAAAGTTGATGAGGCCTCACCGCCCTCATACCCTCGACTAATCAGGAAAAATGTTCTCCAATTCCACGTATAAAACCTGGATTCTGGGGATGAAGGTTCTGTTCTAAGAAATTAACGGTTAAGAAAATTCGAGTCCGGATGAAATTTTGAAAGATTATATTATTGTATGACAGAATTTTTTTAAATCATTATTACCTTATTCTGTATTACGTATCTGTAATTTAGTCTTCTCTTCCTTTTCTACAAACTTCTAAATAAAGTACAGAAATAGTGTTTAAAGGAAAGAGAAAATTTATTAACACGAAAACTATGCTATTGGAGGAAAAGAAACACTTACTGTGCCCATGGTGGTTGCTTTAGGAGTCTTTGAATCTTGTTTTGTCTTTTTTATATATAGCTCCGATTATTTTGGCTTCTTTCTTCATAAACTTTCTGTCGCATTATAATCGTTGTTTAGTTACTTTAATATTACATTGTTGTCTAACAATAGCATAACATTATTTATACCTCTAAATGCAGTGAAAGCTGTTTCTTTAAATTTGACAACTATAGTTGAAAATGCCCAATTTAATCAACTCATAACTCATCATTAGAGACCGGATGTTTAAGCATTTAAAACCTGGAAAATAGACAGGCAAATAGGCATTTTCAATTTAAAAAATAGACAGTAAAATAGTCACTAAAATGTAACTCGAAATAATGAAGATATATACTCAATGCATTTAAAAAAATTAATTCAAATTATAGGTAATGTTCAAAGAATAGAGAAACATACCTCTTTCTTAATAACTTTTGCTGTGTATATAAAAACGAAGCTTGACATGTATTCCATATGTATTTGGTAAATACATTCTAAACAACACTTTATCACTACAAATAACAGTCCAAATTTTAATAACTTTATCAGTAAACATAGCAGTCCAAAGTTTTAGGGCATTTTATCACTACAAACAGCAGTTCGTAACTTCAGTCCATTATACTTTAAAAAGAACGTTAATTCTTTTGTGTATATGTGGAAGGCTGGATCATACTGTGCCATTGCTTTCGGCGACATTCTTTTCTTGTAGCGGAGTGAAGCTTGATCTTGACCTGCCCATAAGTTAGTTTCTCTTAATCTTATATTTCTCGGAAGAGGCAGAATCTTTTATTTGAAATACGAAATTATATATTTTTCCCAATTAAATCTTACCTTGAAGAAAATGCATAGAATAGGCAACATTTGGCACTAAAGCAATTATTTAGACAGTAAGAGGCGAGATAGGCAAAATAGGCAAAATAAAATTGGCTTAAATTTAAACTATTATCCCCCACATAAACTTTAAAACTTTATTTTTCATCATATTTTTAATATTAAAGAATAGGCATTTTGCCTAACTGCGATGCCCGGTCTCTACTCCCCATGTTATACTTGTATGGCTCAACGACAATTTGGCAAAATGAAGTCGGAGGTCAACTGATGTAGGCTTTACAGTAGATGAGGTGAATTTCAGTTTAGCGTCCCTTTCAGCAGCGAGGCTATGTGAGACGTGACCTACTGATTAACGTGGAATCCGAGCCACATGAGCTCCCGCCGGGAATCGAACCCGGGTCTCCCGCGCCAAGGGCGCGTACGCTAACCGCTTAGCCACGGAGGAGCTCAGGCTTTACAGTAGAGTCTAACGAGGAAGGTCCATAAACCGTGAGAGTTGAATTTAGATGAAAATTTGTGACAGGATTCAGTTCGAGTTGCTAAGTAACGTAGTAATAGTCACTGATGCGCAAACGCTTCGTTGAGCTGCTACGCCGACGCCATCTTGAAATCCTGTAGGCAATGTCCAAGAATACCTTTTAGCACAAAAATGAAAAAGCTTTTGATAAATATGACTTCAGTGTTGTAAACCAAGGTAGATCATCTATATGTGAGAGTACTTCCAGTGCATGATCCCCATCTTGAAAGGCGCCATATTGAATCGCCGTCAAATATGATAAATGGTAAGGGGGTCATGTGGGGTATCAAATAGCACTGGAATTTACTTCTGAATCTATTTCCGTAACCAAAGTTTACATATCTGTTTTCACTTCAGAGTTAAGAGCTCTCTCCCTCACAGGAACATATAAAAACTGAGCAAGTAAAATTTGTGTAACGAAATGCGGTCGTGCGAACACTTGCATGATTTTAACTAATGCAGTAGTAGTCACTTGATCTGCCACTATACCAATCCGATCTTGAGACTTGTGAGAGATATCGTTAATTAAATTGAAATTTCTGTAGTGAAAAATGGAATATCAGCATGCTACAAGTTATACGTATTTCAAAGTGCGATTGAATAGACTGCTGGTCGATGAAACACATGCCTAATTGTACTGAAAAGCAGAGAATACCAAAGGGATTGTTCGTATATATATTAGAAAAATGATATAAATTGGTACATATTAGTTGAACGACCAAAATGGTTCGGATTCCACTATGATCAGTAGGTCCACGTCTCCTTTAGCGTAGCAGGCGTGTAGGGCGTTGAATTGTATCAAACCAAAAATCTATTTTAGGCAATTTTACGTGGTCCATTATAGTATATTAATTTTTCTTTTCCAATCTAGAAACCTTACGCAAAGACCATCATTGTTGCAGAATATTGCATTCTTTTCCAATACTCATACTTGACAACCTATAATTTACCGTGTATATTACGAAGTTAAAATACTTTAATGTATTTATTGCCAGTTTGTCTAAATGCAATCGATTTATTGCTGCCGCATTGAACAATGAAGGAGGTTTAAATTATCAGTTCACAGCCAATTCTTAGAAGATACACCTGGAAACTTAGAATTCACTTTTCTTTTGTCCGTTCTGCTATTAGTGATAAGAGAATCCGTGCACACCTGCTAAGAATATATGGCAGTAAAGATTATTACAAGATTCAATTCCAAGTTGCAACCCTTGAAACAAGCCTCTTTCTTGCTTTTCCCTTCAATATTAAATAATTAAATATCTGCATCTTTCCACCTTTAACGATAAAACACTTGCTTATAATAAGGGCAAGACTAGTTTTCATATCAAAACTGTGAAAAATAACTGATTGTAGCAGGTGTTCACTTCTTCGGTGTACAAGTTATATGGCAGAATTTTCATAAAGAAAATGCATTCTGTTGTGTATCATCAATTTTGTGCGCCAGTCCTAGAGGACATGCTTGCATATGCATGGCAGAAATGTGAGTACGTAACAGGAGCAATAGTTGGTTCATTTACAAATGTTCTGAAGACTAGTAGAAAATAGTGTCTGTGGTCATGAAGATTGTGACGAAAGTGCATTTGTTAAGTGTTTGCACTGCTCCATGATGTTGTGTGCTAATCACTACGTTTTGGATCTCCATCATCACAACCGAAGAGCAAAAGGTTATTAGGTTAATATTTGCTTATGTGCAAAAGTTTATATTATTTTTCTAATATTTTTTCTATTATTTTTTCCATTAATTTTCTAATAACTTCAAGACAGATTCTTGTAAAATCATATGTGCCGTTGCACCTAACTTATATTACAGAATTTAAATGCTGTGCATAATCGCAGCACACACAGACTCATAGCGCACTTTGAAATAGGCATAATTTGTTACAATGCTGCTATTCCATTTTTCATTACAGAAATTTCAATTTAATTAACGATATCTCTCACAAGTCTCAAGATCTGATTGGTATAGTGACTATTGTAGATCAAGTGACTACTACTGCATTAGTTAAAATCATGCAAGTGTTCGCACGACCGCATTTCATAACACAAATTTTACTTGCTCAGTTTTTATATGTTCCTGTGAGGGAGAGAGCTCTTAACTCTGAAGTGAAAACAGATATGTAAACTTTGGTTACGGAAATAGATTCAGAAGTAAATTCCAGTGCTATTTGATACCCCACATGACCCCCTTACCGTTTATCATATTTGACGGCGATTCAATATGGCGCCTTTCAAGATGAGGATCATGCACTGGAAGTAATCTCACATATAGATGATCTACCTTGGTTTACAATACTGAAGTCTTATCTATCAAAAGCTTTTTCATTTTTGTGCAAAAATGATATTTTTGGACATTGCCTACAGGATTTCAAGATGGCGTCGGTGTAGCAGCTCAACGAAGCATTTGCGCATCGAGTGACTATTACTACGTTACTTAGCAACTCGAACTGAATCTTGTCACAAATTTTCATCAAAATTCAACTCTCACGGTTTATGGACCTTCCTCGTAAGTATCTGCTTTTGTTAAAGCTAGCATTAACAGCTAGACATTTTATATTTGAGTAAAAATTGAGACTATTAAGTACTACTAAGTTCAATATTAAATACATCTTCAGATGGATCTTCAAAAACATAAACACAAATTTCAATATCTGCATCTCTGAAAGTCCCCCTAGAAATCAATTTTTAGGACACAATTCTCCACTTGAAATATAGGCACGAACATAGGACACGTTCTTCCCGAAAGTAGAAAAAACTTCAAATGTTAATACATTGTTATAATAAGACGATATTTCATACGTGAAAGGTTCATTCCCTGTGTGTTTAAAGCAAGTCTCTTATAAGCGCAACGACATGACAGGAGAGGAAAATGCTACACCAGGAGCCGCTAGCTTATTGTGTATGTTAACAGTAATAAAGCAAGTATGTACAGGGCAGTCTTGGGAAGTAACGTAACGCAAGTAACGCGTTACTTGTAACGCGTTACATTTAAGTAACGTTTCCTAGTAACGCGTTACATTTTTTCCAAAGTAACTGTAACGGTAACGCGTTACAAATTTTTAAGTAACGTACCTAGTTTGCGTTACTTTTTTCGCGTTACATTTCGGATGAGTAACTACAATATATGTAATTTTTTTTCGGATACAAATTTTTCTTTCCTGTAAGTGAATTTCTCAGAATGAAACAATCGAGCATGAACTACGTATGTCAGTGACCGACAGTCACCAACACACACAGAAACAGATAAGTTCGTAGTGCCACTTGCTGTGTTTGGAAGATGAGGACAGCCTCAGGGAAGTCACGTGTACTGATTGCAAGCACCTGGCGGATTTTGTCGTAGATTTTGACAGCTCCAAATCAATACATTCAATAAGTGAACTAGGAGTGCAATGATACCGGTAGTCTATTTTACTTTGATTGGTGTTGTTTTTATGAAGATGGCGAACGAAAATACTTTACCATTCATTCGAACATTTGAAAGAATAAGTTTTTCTTAAGAACTGAGGATGATGGCTGACAGAATTTAAAAATAAAGTGTCTGAAGTGCCCCGGCGGAAAATATTTATCAACAGCTAGGGTGCCATAATTAACGATATACAGTAAGGGGTTAATATGAATAAACTGTGTTCTGATGAGCAGGCCTACGTTATTACTAGAAAATAGTTTGCTGATGGTATGTAATATTGGAGTTCTTTCAGATCAGTTTGCTTATCCTAGAGTCCTGTTGATTATAGAGTTTGAAACTAGCTTTAAAAAGCATGTATCGATTTTAGAGTTACTGGCAAGTTTTGATTCACCCCAGTTCATATGTTCTCATTTTATTAGTTGTAGTGTGATGATTCTTTATATTATGTATTTTTAATTTTACATAACAACATTGTTATTATTATATAATTAGTTTAGCAGAATAATAATAAGCAACCATTTTTTCTAACGCATGGGAATGAGCACGAGTCAAGCTAAAACTCGACTCGACTCGAATTCAAGTCGAGTTTCGAGTCAAGTCAAAGATAATATTCTCGAGTCGAGTTCTGAGCCCATTCAGTTTTTCGCGTCGAGTTTCAAGTCTAGTCGAGTTTGATAAATGGTTCGTTCGTTTAAACTCGTCTTGAAATCATGGCCTGATTACACTGGAAAGCGAAAGCCATGAGAAATGTAAGCTAAACAGTAATATGGAATACTTTTAGTGTTGCTCACGAGAGGGGACACTGCTCGCATCTCATCTCGTCTCGGTAGCGAGACCACAAGAGATTTTTTTATAACAAGCTCAGATCGGCTCGGCTCAACTGAGAAGTGGCTCAAGCCGGCTCGATTGGAGTGAAACATCGGCTCGAGCTGGCTTGGTAGGGATGAGCCATTTGCTCGGTTGGGCTCAACTGAGCCGAGGGCTCTAGTCGAGTCGGTTGGGTGAGCTGTTGGCTCGGCTCACTTTTCGGTTCGGTTCGATAGTGAATGAGCTGTAAGCCGAGCTGCTCGAGTCATTGACAATTCTAAACCCGGGCCGAGCAGTTTTGAAGATATTTGGCCAGTGCTCTATAACTTTTAACAGTGTTTGACTCGAGCCCGAATACTCAATCTAGACCCTCAACCCAAATTCAGAAGCTAGTGAAAAATGTCCTTGACTCCTAGACTTCACGACTACATAGGTTGGCAATCAACTAGTTTTTTAGTATTCAAATATAAACCGCCTATCTTTCATGTTTATATACAGTGTTGTTATAATTAATAATAATAATAATAATAATAATAATAATAATAATAATAATAATAATAATAATAATAATATAGCCTAAGTTGTTGTAGTAGTAGTGTCATTGAAAATAATTATATTGTCTTTGTAATATACTTGAAGAATTTACTCGAAACTACACACCGGATTTGGCTCGACTCGACTCGAAACTCGACCCTAATTCGAGTCGAGTTGGAGGAAATTTTTCGAGCCGAGTTCTCGGGTCGAGCTGAAAGATTTCTGTTTTTAGTCGATACGAGTTTCAAAGAAAACTCGATCGAACTCGCTCGTGGCCATCCCTACGAGTAACGCAGTATGGCATTTTATCAATGTTACATTATATGAAAATGTTCATATAGCTGTCAAGTAAAAATTTGTCCTTGCATTTAGATAAAGCGATTCAGAATGTGCAATAATAATAATAATAATAATAATAATAATAATAATAATAATAATAATAATAATAATAATAATAATAATAATAATAATAATAATAGCAGTAGTAATAGTAGTACGGAAAATTGAAGTTATAATTTTTTCACATATTTAAAGTTTCGGACCTAAAAGTAACGCGTTAGTAACGCGTTACTTTCGAAGTAAAGTAACAGTTACTTTTTGGGGGTAAGTAACGCGTTACTAACGCGTTACATTTTAAGAGAAAGTAAAGTAACTTGTAACGCGTTACAGTTTTACAAGTAACTTACCCAACACTGGTACAGGGTAGCCAAAAAGTTCCTTTACATCTGGACTTATTTCATCCGTACGTTAATAATACTTTTGCAGGATGAAAGCATTACTGACGCACTAACTACTGCACACGTTTCCTTTCGGCTTGACAGACGACCAGAACAAGGGCCATCCAAAACACTTCCCAGACGAAAAGGTTTATTCTCCCATGTGATCAAAGCTGACGACTTGGTGGCTACTTACTTAACCGTTCACGAAACCTATACATCACCTACGACATATTTTTGTTGTACTTCCGTTAATGAACCCACACACTTCCCACTAAGTGCTCCTCCATAGAGAAGTAAGTGATATCTGCCATTGTTGTTCACGAAACACGGATATACCAGACAACTAACTATTCAACGCACAGATTTTATTGTCATCTGTCCGCGGGCAGTCACGTGGTAGTTACGCGGCAATCATATAGTAATTCGTGTGAGGACCAATGTTTCCATATCAATTATTAGGATGGAAGGTTCAAATGTTTACAACTTAGAGATGCAAGGGCTGGGAAAAAAACGACTTTTTTGAAAAAAAAAACTCGTTTTTTTCTGCTTCGCTTTTTTGCTTGGGAAATTTTGGGCTTTTTTCAAAATTCTGCTTTAAATTGATAAAGCACACTTTGTTTCGCTTCTCTATAACACAAAAAACATTTAATTAGTGGTTGATGCTGATAATAATATAAAACCTCGAAAATAAACCATGAGTTTCGAAAAGATATTTCAAACAATATTACTTTAACATATTTACATTATGAATTCCAAAGGATTAGCCAATGTATATAATAAGAATTTTTTAACCTCCTAAATACAAAAGTAAGCAGGGTTGGCAAAGTAAGCAGTGTTGTTTTTGAAAATGCCAAAAACCCGTTTTTTTTGGGGGGGGGAGTTTAAACCAGATTTTTTTGGTTTAAACCAGGTTTTTTTGATTTAGATATTTTGCTTTATGCATTTATATTACATATTCACAGAAATAAGTTTGTTTCGCCTTTATGTTATTATGCAACAACGGGGCTATGTTGGAAGAGGTCCCATAAGTTTAAAGAAGTCCGGACAGTAAATTTCTTAAATTGAGAAACTCCCGCCCTAGCCATCGGTAAAATCCCGTCATTACTTTAAATGTCAAACAATAACGGGAAAGCCTTGTTATTGCTTTGCATGTAAAATTTAAAGGTCAACGTATCACAATCAGTACTCTAAAACTGAGGTATTAAATTACAAATTTAGTATGTAGATATCATTGAAAGTCCAATCCAAGCTAACGTTGGAAGCTACGTAGGCAATCGATAAATTTTGTCAATTTCTATCAATATATTTAAGTAACCTTGGCTTCTTTATAAAACAACAGGCATTCAGGCATGCAGAAATATATAATTTGGTTTCGTTTCGTCTGTTTAGGCTTAACATCCTTACGTAATACCGAGGTTATCAACGAGAAGACTTTCGCTTAAAGTGACATCCGAACCGCTACTTGGTTTACGCATGAAAGAAGGGTTGTTGTTCGACAGAGAATTGAACATGGGACACCTTGATTGAAAGCTGAAAAGGAAATAAAACTAATGCAGATATGTGGAAACGTCACCACGAAGTTCACACGATTCGCATTTTTCATTCTTTTTATTTATTTTTTTTTTTTTTTTTTGTTTAAACCAGTTATTAAAAAAAAAAGCTGGTGTAAACCAGCCAACTCTAAAAGTAAACACTTGTTTTAAACAAATACACAAATAACTAACAAAATTATATGTAGTATATTTATTTCAAAATATTCCATACCCTCTTTTTGAAACAAAATAAAATTAAAATAAAACATAAGAGAAATACTTAGATTTATATGATACACTTAAAGGCTGCACATCTAGAGCTTTTGGTTCTGTATATTCTTGAAATTCTACAGTTAAGTTTTATATAACCACCGTCACGGTTTACCCAATCCTCAAGTTTTCTAAATTTTTAACAAGAGGAATTCAACATATCATTACGGACCCCCTCCCCCCCAAAAAGGACTACGGAATATAGACCCTATTTGAGTTAAACTGCACAACAAACATGACTGAGTGGTTAGCTTTTGCGCTTCTATCGGGAAGTCCAGACACAAATAACTAACAAAATTGTATGTAGCATTTTCATTTCAAAATATTCCATACCCTCTTTTTGAAACAAAATAAAATTAAAATAAAACATAAGAGAAATACTTAGATTTATATGATACACTTAAAGGCTGCACATCTCGAGCTTTTGGTTCTGTATATTCTTGAAATTCTACAGTTAAGTTTTATATAACCACCGTCACGGTTTACCCAATCCTCAAGTTTTCTGAATTTTTAACAAGAGGAATTCAACATATCATTACGAACCCCCTCCCCAAAAAAAGGACTACGGAATGTATTTGAGTTAAACTTCACAACAAACATGACTGAGTGGTTAGCTTTTGCGCTTCTATCCGGAAGTCCGGGATTCAACCCAGCATTCGACCATTCTGACAAAGCTTTTCTTCATTCCATATGTGAATGTAGAAATAGTGCGTGTACTGTGTGTTGGCCGACTTCCTTTCTTATTGGTTTTAAATCGTTATTATTACTAATTACCAGCAGTGACGGTTTTGCGAAGGTTAGGGGAGCGGTCTTTCTGACTGAAGCCTGTTCCCCAAAGTTACGGAATGTCTAAAACAAACGAAATATCTATTAATTATGCCTGTACTCATAAACTTCAAGCACCTCCCAAATAAAATTAGGACACTTTAGAAAACGAAACAATCAGAGAAAACCCTCCCAAAGTACTTTTCTAAATCCGCTACTGATTATTTGTGTAAATTGGTATTCAAGATTGTATCCGGAAAATTATTGCTAAATCATTGCACAGCTACAGCATAACAGAAATGTGGAAGTACGGTTTGACGGATATATTGAAAAACGTACGCTTTGACGGATATATAGAAAAACACAAGTTTTCAAACTTTTGCGCTAGAAGCTAAAGTACTAAGCTCTTAGAAATGAAACACGGATGGCAAACTAAAATGATCTAGAGAAGAGAAAGAAATGTCCATAACTCAAAAGTTAATATAAAGTTAAATAGCCTCTAAAATTGCCCTCAAATACTACATTCTTCATCTTAGCTTTAATTCGTAAAAATGTGCTCCATCCATCTTGATGGTGAATTTCAGAGCGAAATATGGCATTTAGGTCATGGAATTCTTATCTAACTATAGAACATACTATAAGAAAGCTATTTAGATAGAAAAATCATGAAAATGAAAAAAGCGAAAATTTCCAAAATTCTCGTTTTTTTCCCAAAAAAAGCCGGCTTTTTATGTGAAAAAAAACATCGATTCAAAAAAGTCGGCCTTTTTTGCATCTCTATTACAACTTACATTGCTAGACGCATTTAATTCACACATCCACAAAACAAGATAACGCAACGCTGTGTCGCTCTTTGCCTCAATGGACATAAGGGATATGACCGGTCCGGTTTCGTTGATAAAGAAAACTCGGTCGAGCATGCAGTTACATACGCCACAAGAGGAAAGCACTATCTTAAGTTGCTGCCCAAAAATTTGGGAAAGCAATATATATATATACAGAGCGTTCAAAAAGTCTCTATACACCTGAATTGTCACATATTCAAAGCAACGAGAAAATTATTTTACTCAAAATTTATTATATTTTTTGGCATAAAAGTACTATGTACAGGGCATAGCATATACACACACATTTTCACAGCAAATGTTGGAAATGTCCCCCATGAGCCTCCAAACATGCTTGCACACGTTTCTTCTTGTTCTCAAATACTCTCACAAGTTGTTCTTTGCATAGCCCCAGAAGTAAAAATCCGGAGGAGACAAGTCAGGAGACCGAGGTGGCCACAATCCCTTTGAAATTATTCGATCTCCAAAAACCTCTTGCAGTAATCTCATGGATTGGCGAGCTGTATGTGCTGTAGCGCCATCTTGTTGTATCCAAGCATTACGAATTTCGTCTTCCGTTAGTTCTCCCATGAACTGGTGAATAATTTCACAATAACGAGTTGAATCTATTGTTTGTCTGAAAAATATGGGACCGACTATTCTTCTTCTGGATATTGCAATCTACACCCCTATCTTCTGGTCATGCAGAGGAACTTCATGTATGACATGTGGGTTTTGTGCACACCACAAACGTGAGTTCTGGGCATTGACGTAACCTGATAAATGAAACCACGCCTCATCAGTAAAAAAAAAAAAAAAAAAATATATCCAAAACATCGTCAGACATGTCCATAACAAACCGTGTAAACTATTCACAATACTGCACTCGTTTTACACTGTCGGGAGGAAGTAACTGCTGCACCGCTCTCACCTTATACGGGATAAGACGCAGTTTCTTACGAACCACCTTTGGTGCCGTACCAACACATATTGCTTCTTCCTGGGCAAGTTTTCGAAGTGGTTTATGGGGTCTACGTTGCATTGCATCCGATATGTGCAGCATTTTTCTTCATCGAGCACTGACGGTCTACCACTTCGATCATAGTCCATTACCGTTCCAATGTCTCTAAATTTATCGATCAGTGCCCTTACAGTGTGACGATTCGGAACAGGTGTATCCGGAAATCTAGCTGCAAAATTATCTTTGACTGTCTGTTTGTACTCACCTTGTTCACGGAACACATGTTCAACCAGAAATATTCGTTGTTCCAAAGTTAACACCATTGTTTCAGAGACCGCTAACTAGATGCAACGATCACTTCAACGTCACTTTGCCGACTGGAATCTAAGAAAGGAACTTCACGCAAGGCGATAATATAGTAGTGTTACAAACCTTCGCATAAAATTTTATTTCATGTGGCTTTGAATGCGACTTTGTCTTGCCACGATTCAGGTGTATAGAGACTTTTTTGAACGCTCTCTCTCACAAACTAAAATCAGCAGCAACATGAGCATAATTCTAGTTTCGAAATGTCCATGTACTAGCATCAATAAAGCAAAAGAATAAAAATGAGACGAAACAAAATTCATAGGTTTATGTAGAGAGAAAGTTAAACACATTAGAGGAAAAATTTGAAACGAATAGATACCCGTTAGATGTACAGAACTGAGACAGAGAGAGACAAAAGAGGATAGAAGAAGAAAAAGAAAAGGAAGCAGATAAAAGCATTGGATTTAAACGTATTAAGGAAAGAATCTAACATTATAAAGTTTCGTTTCCGGAAATCCAATAATATAGAAATAACGTTTGCTTTTTTATATTTTTGAGAACCATTCGAATATATAGAGGATGCTTGAAAAATTCATCACTTTAAAAATGATACAAATACCGAAATAGTTGCAAATTCGGTAGTATTCATTAAACATACCGATCCGAAATTCATTATAATAAACCCAGTAGGTTATACCTTTCTTCCAGACTACAAATGCAAACTGAACAAAAAAGAAAGAAAGAAAGATAAAGAAAAATAAATGAGTGCTATTTCATGCCACAAGAAAATAAAAGAGATTTTACTTGTTTCCTTGACAAGATGTCTGTGTGTGTGCTTAGATGTATGTGTGCGAGAGACAAAGTGAATTCGACTTGCGGGGTCGAGTTTTGTGTAAAAGCAGTTACTTGCGGGGTTAAAAAATCTTTCGCGGACGAAAAATCGCGTCCCGCAAGTCGATCATAGTTTTTCTTAGTTTTTCTGTATTTTGCAATTTTATTTAAATAATCTGTACTTTGAATTAAAAATTTGAACTTTATACTTCCTAATTAGTAAACTTTGCAGCAAGGTTAAATAGATTTTATGTGTTTAAAAGTTTATCATTTAGAACCATACGAAAAAGACTTCTGTACAGCTATTTTTGTAGATTGGCAATTTCCGGGATCGCTTGTTTTTTTACGAAATAAAAATCACTTAAGAGCGTTTAATTTGCATAAATAGACATATTGATAACTTTAAAAGTATTCTTTTAAATTCTAACAGAAATTATACTTCAGTATGCTTTATATACTTAAACAAAACTACACACACACATTTGCCTCAATTGCCCCCCCCCCACTCCATGTCAGTCATACTATGAGCAGGCTTTGTCAGTGCATGGCTCCTGCCACTGCCCCCTTCTTCCTCTTGTCAATCATTGTCAATGTAGCACGTGGATTGAACTAAATTGTACGTACGAATCAATAAAAATTAGTGTAATAACTTCAGTTGTTGCGTCTTTTTAAATGAAGAAATTAATTAAATGGGGCTTTGCTTTTCGGGAAAAACAGTAGTTGAGAAAGACTATATGTCAGCATAGCTAAAACTAACTAACTCTATGGTCTATGGAATCCGAGTTCACAAAAGCTCTCCATTGACTTCTATCCTTAGCCAATTAAATCCATTTTTTACTTTGTATTTCTGTTTCTGCGAGGTCTTAATATTGTCCTTCCATCTGCGCCTAGGTCTTCCTAATGGTCGTTTTCCGATTGGTCTTCCAGTTAAGACTTTGAAAGCATTTCTACTTTCTTCCATTCTAGTTACATGACCTGCCCACCTAAGCCTCCTAGGCTTGACGACCCTAACAATGTTGGCAAACCGTATAAATTATATAGTTTCTCGTTATGAAGTTTCCGCCATTCCCCATTTCCGTTCATCTTGGGTCCGAATATTCGTCTCAGGATCTTGTTCTCAAATACTTTCAGTCTATGTTCTTCCCTCAGAGTAAGCGACCACGTTTCGCAACCATATAGAACAACAGGCATGATTATCGTTTTATATATTTTAAGCTTCAAATTCCTCGACAGAATTCGCGACGACAAGAGATTTTGAACCGATTAGTAACACAAATTCCCTGCTTTTAGTCGACATTTGATTTCTTCCTGAATATGATTTTCGTCTGTTAATATTGATCCTAAATATCTGAACGTATCCATTTTATCAAAAGTATTATTTCATATTTTAACGCATCCATAATTTGTTGTATTACAGTCCCAACGCACTTCAATGTATTTAGATTTCTCTGCAGTTACTTCTAAACCCACGTCCCTGCAAGCGTTTAATAAGATCTCTGCTTTTCTTTCTATTGTTCTCTTATCATCCCCTATTAAATTTACATAATCAGCGTATGCCATAACCTCGTGAATACCGTTCAACTCTAGGCCCTGGTTGCTATCTTTTATTTTCCTTATAGCGTATTCCAGAACAAAGTTAAATAATAATGGCGACATCACATCTCATTGTCTCAGGCCGTTTTCGACGTGAAAGCTCGTGGACAAAATTTTTCTACCCGGACTTTACTTTAGGATTCATTTAAACATATCTTAATTAATCTAATTGGCATCCTCGGTATTCCAAATTCTGTAAGAACGTTGTATAATGTTTTTCTCCTAACCGAGTCGCACGCATTTCTAAAATCAGTAATAGTTGATGTACCGGGATATTGTATTCCCACTTTTTTTCGAGTATTTGGTCGATAGTTGAACGATTTCGTGTAAATCCACACTGATAATCACCAATAATTTCTTCTGTATGGGGTCAATCTTGCTAATAGAATATTTGAAAGGATTTTATAGGATGTTACAGAAGAGAAATGCCTCGATAATTATTACAGTCAGTTTTGTCGCCTTTCTTGTGAATTAGAACAATGATTGATTCTTTCCACTCTTGTGGCAATTCTTCCTTGTTCCAGATAAGGAGAACTAGTTTGTGTATCTTGTTCCACAATTTTTCGCCTCCAGCTAAAATTAACTCAGCCGGAATTTCGTCTACACCCGGAGATTTGTATTTCTTTAATTTCTTTATAGCGGTTTCTACTTCTATTCGGTTGGGTTCTGGAATGTACGGTTCTGCGGTGTGTACCTCCTTTTCTCCACGCACATTAGTTTTTGTCTGCGTGTTCAGCAAATCGTCAAACAAATCTTTCCATTTATTTAAAATGATATTCGTATCAGTGAGAACTGTTCCGTCAGCTTTTTTAATATATACGCACAAGGTTGATAACCTTTCTTAAATTCGCTGATTCCCTTATACATGCCCCGAATATTTTTATTTTTACTATCATCTTCAAGTTCCTTAATTTTAGCTTTCAAAAAATCGCGTTTCTTTGTTCTAAAACTTTTCAAAGTTTCCCGCCTGATATCTGCGAAATTTTGTGTAGTTATTTCATTCGGATTTTGTAGCAAGCGTAATTTTGCCTATTTTCTCTTCTCTGCTAGTTTAGTGCATTCCTGGTCGAACCATGGTTCATTCCTAAGTATTTCCGCGCGTCCCAATTTTTCTTTTGCTGAACTTTTAATGCTATCTCTAATTTTAATCCAAGTATCCCCAACACTAGTGCACTCCGAATCTTCTAAAACCGAGAATCTATTCGAAACTTCAATCTGGTATTCCTCTCTTACCTGGCTCTCTTCTAATTTCTTTAAATTAAATCTCTCCGTTTTCGTACATTGAATATTACCGTTATTCAACGATAATCTCTCTCGTGTTATCGCTGCTACCAGCTAGTGATCAGGGTCACAATCAGCCCCTCTAAACGACCAGACATCAATTATGCTAGATTGAATTCTTCTATCTACTAAAACGTGATCAATTTGATTATGTGTTTTTCAGTCTGGTAATGTCCAAGTGTATTTATGAACGTCGCGATGTGGGAATTTTGTACTCTTCACGATCAGGTTTTTGAATGTTGCAAAGTTCACGAGTCTAACACCGTTGTCATTACTTTCCTTATGCAGACTTTCGTTCCCTATAATCGGTTTGAAAATACCCTCTCGTAATACCTTCGCATTGAAATCCCCTAGTAGAATTTTCATATGGTATCGCGGGAGTTGGTCAAATATCCGTTCCACTTCTTCGTAAAAACTGTCTTTTACATCGTCATCCTTATCTTCAGTTGGGGCATGTACATTTAAAACAATAATATCACACCACCGACCCTTAAGATTAATAAAAGAGAGTCTGTCAGTAATAAATTCAACCCGTTTAATTGCTAGTAATAATAGTTTGTAAACGAAAAACTGTGTTCCTAACTGGTGACTTTTATTTCCTTCCCCGTAAAGAAACGTAAAATTTTCGGAATTCACAGATCCATTTTCTTCCCACCTAAATTCCTGAACTCCTACTAGGTCCATCCTATATTTCTCTAACTCACTCGTTACGGATTTTAACGCGCCTGCCCTATAAAGACTTCTAATATTCCATGTTCCAAATCTCATGTTCATTTTCTTTTGCTGAGGTCGTGCCAAGTTATCAATCCTTGTCCGAGGCTTTTGTGAATGTTTCTGAACAAGTGCCTTTTTTACAGGGTGAGGTTTTTAGCCTTACCCAAACTCCCAAGCTGTAGGACCACTCCTAGTCGTCTGTCCGCGACTGCTTATTAAGTATATTCGCAGCTAACCTCTATGTCTAGAGACCTTCTCCTCGATCCGTAGCCTGAGGACGCGCCATGCCGTAGTGACAGGAACCCACGTTACATGACTATATGTCGGCATAAAGAAAATTATTTAAGTATATTATTTTTTATGTGAAAATAATTATGTATTGTCATAAATGATGTTAACTTCGTTGACGCATGCACACTTCCTCTAGCTTTGCTCAGATTTGTAATATGATGCATAATGATAATCATTACAAAAATTCTATTATGATCATACATTCTTAACCAGATCCTCTAGTATCTAACATAAATAAAATGAAGCGTTTGTTTGCTTATGTTTGTGTTTTTCTGTCTACCTGTGTGCGGCCTGGGGACCAGACGAATGGGCCGAGAGTTACCAAATTTTCGTCACCGGTACCTTGAACCAGGCCCCAGACCAAGAGGAAGCGCTTTTTTCAAAATTCGAACCAGGGGTCTCAAGGGGTCGTTTACCGGGAAATGTAAAAGTAGTAGAAAATGACAGATATTTGTGTCAAATTCATAGTTTTCGCGGTCTATGAGCAATGATGAGACTCCGATCGCATTAACTTCCAAATTCAAACCATTCGGCTGCGGGCCTGGGGAAGGGGGATACCAAGCATGTGAAAATAATCCAAAATAACCGATATTAATGTGAAATCCATAGTTTTCACGGTCGCTGAGATCAATAGTGACACTACCATTAGCGATGACGTTCAAATTCAGCTACCACTGTATCCGATTCAGGGGTCACCGGGGGGATACCGAGCCATATAAAAGTAATCCAAAATCATCGATAATAGTTTCAAATCTATAGTTTTCGCTGTCGCTAAGATCGATAGTGACACTTGTATTAGCGATGACTTTCAAATTCAGCTACATTGTATAAGGACCGAGGGCATCTGCAGGGGGGGTGCCAAGACATGTAAAAATAATCGAAAATCACTTATATTAGTGTGTAGTCCATATTTCTCGGGGTCGCTGAGCTCAATGGTAAAACACAACATTGCGTTTACTTTCAAATTTAGACCTTATTAGCTAAAGAACCGGGTCCATAATAAAAAGGGTACCGAGATGTGTAAAAATAATCGAAAATGACCTATATTAGTGTCAAATCCATGGTTTTCGCGGTCATTGAGGTCAATGGTGACACTTCCATTAGCGGTGACTTTCAAATTCAGCCACCATTGTATGCGAGCTGGGGGTTTCCTACTGGGGGGTAAACGACATGTAAAAATAATCTAAAATGGCCGATACTAGTGCGAAATTCATAGTTTTATCCACATTTATGTTTGTTTCTTCTGTTTAATAGTAGATGGTTTAAAACCATGTTCACTATTAAAATCATCCGAATGATAACACATCTACGTTGTAGGATATGCATTCACACAAAATATATCCATTTTCAGAAATGTTTTTTAATTGCTCTTTCGTTGTTCAGTTTGTTTACATCGATGTTTTATTTGATTCGTGCGAAGAACGGACATAACAGCTAGTTTTTAATAATTTAAAGAATATTTCATAAAAATAATAACTTTTTTTAATTTTCCGCACACAAGAGGTATATCGTAATTCTTATGTAATTTTTGTGATATTTTCTTCTAGTGTTGTCCACATGAGAGAGGACAACACTAGAAGAAAATATCACAGGAAATAAGGGTTTATCGCCTCGTTTCAAACATTTCACAGAAGATTTATCGCCTCGTCTTGATTCTTAAAGAATTCTATCTTGTTTCGTATTGATTAACTTTTCAAAATTTCTCGTCTTGTTTTGTAAATGTATGTATTGTACAAACTTTACGCGTTGATTTTTCTACTTTAATTTTTTCTAGAAGTTATGAGATTTTCTCGAGTGGCTGGAAGCCTCAAGAAGATTGTTGTAATAACTTTTAACCCAAATTTATCACTGGGGTATTTGGATAATAACTTGCGTATCTTTAATCGTTGATAAAGCTGTTCAATATGTTCGTACAATCAAATTATAGTTTTTATATTATGAATTATGCAACACTAAAATAGTGTTTGAAAACGAATATTAACTACGTCTGAAAACGAATGGAAACTAATGTCGCTTAATAGACACGTGAAATTTGTCGTCTTCTTTTAAAAACGAGCCGAGAGTTGCAGTGGTGGATCTAGTCCGGGGCCGGGGGCCTATGTCCCCCAGTTTTTTGAGTGACAAAAACAATTTAAGCTATTATTTGTATATTTTTGAAAGTTTATACTGAACCCATGATACAACTTTCATAGTCTTTTTCTGGCTGATCACCCCCTCCCCCTTAGTTTTCACCTTCTAGACCCGCCCCTAGAGAATTGTCATATTTCTCGTCTGGACCCAAATACAAATTGTAATTCTCTCGTCTTCGAGCCAATAATAGAGACGAGGCTAAAAATTTATTGTCTCGTAGAAAACACAAGCTCCCTTTCACCTACTTTTATTTTCATAATACACAACGTTCATTTTCCTAACGAATGTAGATTAACAAAACTATCATCGTAGGTGTTGCAAATGAAATGTTTTAAAGTCAACGAACCTATAATTATTAACTAGAAGTTCAACTTGTTATCTATGCTAGGTACGCTGAGCGAGAGACATTGTGATACAAGGTAAAATGCAGGAGCATGAGAGTATGTATTAGCATGCGATAGCAGGCCATAACTCGAAATCTCTTAAGATTAGCGATATGTTAGGGATACGAGAACTGTGTGGAAGTAGGCCGAGGAAATACAGGTCTTCGGGTCGGCCTCGTACTTTTCGTATATATATATATTTATATATATATATATATATATATATATATATATATATATATATATATATATATATATATATATATATGTGGCTTGGGTCTAAAAGGGCCAATGTCACTTTTTGATGAAAATGAGATACTCTTCAATTTTAACGTCTATAAATGGATGTTTTCTTGTGCAAGAAGAGCAAAATGTCAACACGAAATAGTTTGGAATGTATACCATTCATATTAACATTTGCTTTTCTTGCACAAGAAAATGTCCTTTTTTATGCCTTAAAATTTGTCGAACATTTTGCCCCCTCAAAAATGACATTGGTCCTTTTAGACCCTTGCCAAAGATATATATAGATGTTCTGTCTGACGTTATAGATGTTCTGTCAAAAATCTCTGGGCTATCTTTAGTCGTTAAGGAAAACGTTGGCAAAGGTGAGTGGAAGGCTTTAAAAAAATTAACCGATTGCTAGAAAGTTTGCATGTAGAAAATGCAAATTTGACCGTTAAATTTAACCGTGGCTGTATAATTTCTGTAATCACCTTCGGTGTGAAAGAACAGAATTCTCTTCCCAATGGGAGTACCCATGTTCAGTGATGACAAGTTCAAACATTCTAAAATTCCATCTAGACGGGCAAAAATTCTCATTTTGCTTTTGAATTTCCCACGTTATAGTAATTTTTTTTTAAAAAAATAAGATTTCAAGATTATTAATGAATCATTGGCTTATTTCACACCAATAAAGAATTTACTTGTTCTCAATGAAAAATCCCATGATTACTGCCAATTGAGACAAAAATTCCCTTTATCCCTTTTCAAGAAATTAATGTCAAAAAATCCCACAAAATGAGATTTTTTTCACGGGTTGACATCACTGCGCATGTTTCGGATTCCACGTTAAATTCTACATCTACTTCTCATATTATCTCTGTCCTGATAGGGATGCTAAGCTCCAACTCAACCAAATAAACATGATCGTTGATCTGGGAGGAAGAAGAATAACTTGGTCCTTACACCTAACGGCAAGTTGTACCGCTATCGTGGTCGCAAGTTAAATTTTCCACTTTTGTTCTGTTGCATTCAATGTTCCATTTCAATAATGTTGCTTTGAATATTATGAGACATTTTTAGCGTTTGTGCGATCTTTCGTTATACATTTGAGTACAAAAGTGTGTGATCATCTGTTCCAGTTACGTTTGAAGAGTGATACAATAGAAGTGTAATCACGGGGGAGATAGTGGAAGTCCGGCCTCCAAACCATTTCCTGGCCCCCAAAATAGAATTTGTTTGCTAAGTGTTTATTTAAACATGTTTACTGTAGCAAATGCATAACGTATATAACAAAACAATTTAAAGTCTTGGTTCTTCGCACAGGAAGAATAAAATTTTTGCAAATATAAAACTGAAAGTTCGAATATTGGAGAAATTGCCCCTATTTTCACTTTTCAAGCAGAATTTCGAAATCCTGCAATACATAATTCTCTATTGTTAATTATAAGTTTATATACCGAATTTTATACCTCCAGCTCAAGCAAATCCTCACAGTAGTCATTTTCTGATAAATAATCAAATCTTTTTAACACTAGAAATCGTCTCCTATGAAGTCGAATTCTTGAAAACACTGAAATATGCTTTCGGATTGTTTCAAATAGGAGTTTATATACGGAATGTCATCCCTGAAATTTAAGAGAATGCTGACATTTAATTTTTGTGTATAAAAAATTGGAATTTTTAAAAACGTCGAAACATACATTCTCTTCTTTTTAATTAAGAGTTTAAATAACGAATTTTACATATCTAGCTTAAGTGATTCATCACTCTTGACAGTTTCACAATAAAGATTCGAAAATCGTAATATAGAAATTGCTTACTTTCCCATATTTAGGAATGGATATTTTCTTTAAAAAAATGCTGAACACATATTGAGTTACATCTATTTTTATTGGGAAGGGCATATGCGGAGTTTCATTCTCTTCAACTCTCTTAAGATATGTATTGAAAAACTTTCTTATCCCTTGTTTCATAATAAAAAGAACTTGCTGCCCAATTTGTATTTTCCAGGTATAGTTGTATGCATGTGCGCTCACGCTGGATGAGATCGGTAAGGGGGCAATTACTCTGCTAGATTTTTGACACAGATTCGGTTCTTGGAGATACGTGTCACAGCACATTAGATTTGCTTAGATGTTTACATTGTTTGTGCCGGTCTTTTGTTCCCCCTTTTTCTTCGAAAAAGTTCGGCTGGTGTTTTGGATAATATGATCTTTATCTTGATAAGTGAGTCAGTTTTACTCTTTTATATGGATGCGCACGAGTCGAGACATGTCTCGAATCTCGACTCGACTCGACTCGACTCGAATTCGAGTCGAGACACACTTTGTAAAATTCGAGACGAGTCGAGACAAACGTATTTCTCGACTCGAATTTTCGAGTCGAGTCGAGACAGCTGGTAAAAATCTCGACTCGACTCGAATGTCTCGAAAATTTTTCTATAATTTTAATATTATTTTAAAGAAAGTGCTCGCTCAGAAACACTCGGCAGGAGAATTTCGGAAACTGCAGGGCTTGTCAGGTGTTCGACGAGTGCTGTGGTGATTGTCTTCAGCAAATTGCGCAACCAAGGGGAAAAGACGTCCAAATGCGGAGGAGTTTGGTGCCCCCACCTCATTACAGATGTCGTAGGCTGCGCACACTGGTTGTGATGTGCCCTATATAACACGTATATCATATAGTATGTTCCTTCTACTATCTTATACTACGCTTCAAAACCTGAAAATTAATTCGTGAGACACTCACATAATATAAATAAATTTGCTTACTAATCGTCTAGGTAACTAGTAAACAATAAACTTAATATCAATACCCAAGGTTCAGGGAATTTTTATTTCAATCAGACTTTTCCAAGTAGACTAGTTTATTCAAAATTTCAAAAAACAAAAAAACAAAGAAATGTTCTCTGAGATTAATATTCCTTAATGTAAATGATTTCTCTAGTCAAAAAAAATTCGTTCAGGGACACCTCTAACCCCGGAGGTCACCACCTATTTAAAACCTTAAATAACAGTTCGCTCCAAACATGAAGCTTCCTTTAAAATTTGTCTAAAATTCCTTAAGAGAGGTTCTGAACATGCGTCCTCGTACAAGCCATCATGAACCTCACATACTCTAAAGACAGACCCAACATTCTGAGTACAGCCTGGCCTAAATCCCTAATTTAGGAATCGCCCTTTATTGGACAACCCTTAAGGAAATCAGCTGGCTAACAGACTTTAAAAGGTAAAGGGAAATGGAAAATTCCTTCATTTAGGAATAAAGCACCTTCTCTCAGGCTCGGTAGTAGGAATAAAATTCAAATCAAACAACAGCCTACCATCCCCTTATGTGAGGAATCAGTTGTGAAAATTCTAATCGGCTAATCAAAAACAACTAACTGGAAAAAAAAATATATTACTCATCCGGCTCGGTTGCCATAGCAACAGCCTTCCCTAAAATCAAAGTAAAGAAAATTTCTGAAAACATACAGCGTTCGGAAGGAACGTTGTCACAATAGATCTAAAGATCCCTGCTAAATTTCATTTCCTTAAATATTATTAACCGGGAATCGAACCTATCCTTAGACTATAAACCCATGGATATACAACCAGAACTCAAATATTCTGATTCGTATTCCGCTTAACAAGTCTAAAGGTTGACCTATACACAGCCATCTCTTTCGGCTGTACCCCTGCTCTGACTTAAAAAGAAAAGTCGCGAAGCAAAAAAGAGACCCAAGGAGCACGAAAGCTGCTCCCGCTAAAAAATTCCGTCTCGATTCTATCAAAAGAATCCAAAATCTGCCTCTCCGCTGCCATTCCCTTCTTACTTATATACGATTTAACAGGTTTCCCCCCCTCCGCTACGTCGAGAAGAAACTGTCCTGAGCTTAACAGTGTTTCCAAATGAGCTAGCTAGCTACTAAACTTTTGCCTTACTTGGAATAATTTTTTTTTTTTAACTGAAAAGAATAACTTTTAAAGATTAACATATACATATATATACATACATTAAACAATACATAATGCACACATGAAATATATAAATTTACATAAAGATTAAGCGCTGGTTTTTAACCTAATTATATATGTATTAATAAACAAGAAATAATATGAATATTAGATTTCCTTTAAATATATGCATATATGTACAAAACTAGCAATGGGCCTGAAAGTGCTCATTGCATGGTAAAACAGAACAGGCGGCGAACTGTCGGAACTAAGATCAGAGTTTAATGCTGGGCAAAGTACAAGTGTGTCTGAACTAGTGTTGTCAAATTTCCGGAAATTTTGAACCTGTTTTTTTTTTTAAAAAAAAACGTTTTTTTTTCGATTTTCCGGAAAAATTGAAAAAATAAATGTTTGTATTAGGTTAATTTTACTAGTAATGATATCTCTTTTTTTTCAAACACGAAAAATGTAAGTTAAAAAATTTCTATATTGCGAATATTAAAAAATAGCACTCGAAAATAAAACTATTCCAATTATTATCTATATATTAAAATACTAGATTTACGCGTATATGATTCTTCTCACAGAAAAGTTTATATGTTTGTCTCCAGTCCTTTCAACAATGAGATCTCGAACCCACAAGTGCTAGAAAAGTGCCGTTTTCACTTGTCGATTCCATATTTTATGTAAATTGTCCAGTTCTAATTGAATATTTTTATAAAAAAAACATGGCCATAAGTTCTTTATTACATTTATAGGAGTACACAAGAAGTACTGTGGGGGCGCGGTGGCTCAGTGGTAGGGCGTTCACCTCCTGTGCTTGGGGTCCCTGGCAAATGCATGCATACACGATATGGGCATTCAGTAAATGGATACTTGAATATTTGAATTCAATTATCTATACAAGCCGGCTACACGTCTTTTGTTTTGGTCACGGGTGCAGTCCAAACTACTCTTTGGATTGAGTTTCTTACCGGATGTGTAGCCTACCGAAAGACCACACAGATGTTATTGAAACTATTGTGCTATTGTTTCTTTGTATGCTTTGGCAGAAAGTTCTGTATATATCGAAGGCAGCCAGTGAAGCCATATCTAGCATCTTGGTGCTAGATCTAGCATAATTCACTACCATTTAGCATCTAGCTTCTTGACTTTAGCATCTTGGCAAAATCTCATTCTTTCCTCTGGAGAACAGAAAAAGAACGAAAATTTAGATGGTTCACTGGCCGTTGGGAATTATCCCTTAGTTGAAGCGATGGTTGGAGTAACAAAACCAGTTGGTATTTCAACTGTTGTATTGTTGAATTCACAGAAATGTTCAAAAATAAGCAAAACGTGACTCTGTACAAGATATTTACTTACCCATAGTTTTATTATTGTCAACTGAACCCTGAGTGTCTGGGATGTTCCTGTCCCTTCTCACTTCACAACTTGAGAGGGGAGGGAGTATGACCACTAAAAGAAATGCTTCAGTGCTGCGTCGGAAGCGGCATGTTTTGTACATATTTCTTAAAATGTTATCCATTCATAAAGTATAAATGCCCCCTTCCTCCCCTGATTCCCAATCCAATACAGAGAACCGACTCTTTAAATGAAGAAAGAGCCCTGAACCCTCCCGAAAATGCAAAAATGAATGATGCGTTCAAATAACAAATCTGCGGATGAATCAAATAATGCAGATACATGTGAAGATGATGATGAAGATAACAGTGCTTGATGCAGCGCAGTCCACCACATGTAAATAGATTTGAAGTGTTCATATTTGTGTATGTGTATGTGTGTATGTGCTTGTTTCTGAGTATTTATATGAGCGTGTGTCTTGTAATTGTTATATTAATATCCACTGGATTAAGTGAAAGTATAAAATGGATTTGATGACTGCCAAATTGACGTCACCTTGGTAAGTCATTATTTTTTAATATTTAGTAATATTAAATTAGATTATAGTTTAGGAGCAAAGCTCTACAAGACGTGAACGTACAGTTTAACGTCGGATTTGAAACACATGAGCTCCTACCATGAATCAAACCTCGTTCGAGAAAGGCGCATACGCTAACCACATAGCAACGGGGAGCTCAACATTTAGTGATATGCATATTAAGTTGTAAAATTATATTCGTTTAATTTTCACTAATATAATCTTCACAATTGTAAAGCATTCGCTAGGCACGTTACCTTGTTTGGAAACAAAAAGCCTATCTCTTATGTTTCCATCTCGGGGTTGGACTGCGGGATGATAGAAATCCGAAAGAGATGTTTCTATTATATTTTGTACAGTAGATCTGCTCCTTCATAATCTCCGTGTTTGATAAGAATGAACCTCCCTGGCTCACGAAAATGTATACGTAATATAACAAACCATGCACATTAAATGCCAGACTAATATAGCAAACATTGAAGATGCCCCCCTAGAAAATTTTCTTCGGCCGCCCATGTCTGGAGGTACACAATTTCGCAACTCAGTGGATACGATGTGGATGAATTCAGTCTACTGATTTACCCATAAAATTTAAATGTTATAACAATATTCTCAGTGAATACTAACCTGAGGAGAACAATTTTTTTAATTCGATCGCTAAAGGAGTTTTTTTTTTTTTTTTTTTTTTGTTCACCAGGTCTTGGTAATCATCCGGCACGAAAACTGAAGTTTCCCCAGCAAATTTTTTGAGAAAGGGGTCCTCCAGGAGCGTTATTTAGGGGTAATTCCTGTGTTTGTTATATACATATATAGATATAGATAGATATAAATATAGATATACTGTGTATATATATAAAGATAAGTAGGAGCGGGTCTTTAAAATTAGTTCGGAAAGATAATATAAAAATCTGGCATAATTTGCAAGAATCTATCTAGTCTAATATAAATAAAATAAATAGTTTGTTTATATTTGTCTGTCTGTATGCGGCGTGGGGACCAGACGAGTGGACCGAGAGTTACCAAATTTTGGTCAGGCGTACCTTGGACCAGGCCCCAGATCAAGACGAATCTTTTTTTTTTAATTCGAACCAAGGGGTCTTAGGGGGCGCTTACAGGGACATGTAAAAGTGGTAGAAAATGGCCGATATTACTGTCGAATTCATAGTTTTCGCGGTCGCTGAAATCAATGGTGAAACTCTGATCGCATTAACTTACAAATCCACCATATTCGGGTCGGGGGTCACCGGGGGGGGGTCGGATACCGAGACAAGTAAAAGTAATCCAAAATGACCGATATTAGTGTCAAATCCATAGTTTTTGCGGTCGCTGAAATCAATTGTGACAATTCCATTAGCGATGATATGCAAATTCAGCTACAATTGCATGTGGGCCGGGAGTTAGCGGGATCTTAAGGTTACGGTATCCGCCCCCGGTGACCCCCGGCCCAAATAGGGTGAATTTGGAAGTTATTGCGATGAGAGTTTCACCATTGATTTTAGCGACCGCGAAAACTATGAATTCGACAGTAATATCGGCCATTTCATACCACTTTTACATGTTAGTGTAAACGCCCCCCTGACAACCCCCTGAGACCCCCTGGTTGGATTCCGAGACGTAAAAGTAATCCAAAATGATCGATATTGGTGTCAGATTCATACTTTTTGCGGTCGCAGAAATGAATGGTAATACTTCAACAGGCGTTATCTTCCAAATACTGCCCCCATGCGAAGAATGAGTGTATTCAGCTGTCTAATATAAATAAAATAAAAGAGTTTGTTTGTGTGTTTGTCTGTCTGTGTGCCGCCTGGGGACCAGAAGAGTGGACCGAGAGTTACCAAATTTTGATCAGAGGTACCTTGACGAAAAGTTGTTTTCAAATTTCGAACCAGGGAGGTCTCAGGGGGGGGGGGGCGTTTACCGGAACCGGCTTGGTAGGCAGAAAAATTGACCAAGAGTTACCAAATTTTAGTTACGAATACCTTGGTCCAGGCTCCAGACCAGAGTTAAACGATTTTGTCAAAATTTGAACCAGGGGGGTCTCAGGGGTCGTTTACTGGGACAGTAGTAGAAAATAACCGATATTAGTGTTGAATTCATAGTTTTCGCGGTCGCTGAAATCAATGGTGAAACTCCGATCGCATTAACTTCCAAATTCATGCTATGCGGCACCGATCCGGGGGTCACCGGGAGGGGGGAGTTGAGATATCGAGACTAGGGATGGGACTTGGGTATTTACCCATTGGGTAGGTAAATAAAAATTGGGTAAATACCCGGTAAATATCGAAATTTTATTTACCTACCCAAAAAATGGGTATTTATTACAAACTTCAATATTACATAATTAGAAGACATAGTGGGCTCTAAAATAGCAGAATAAAATCTTCCAGATACAAATGTGGTTAAACAAAAGTGCAAACCTGCAACACTGGAAACTCATAATATATATCTGGTAAAATTTCTTCGAACCATTCCTTTTCTAATTAAGTTCAGTACTGGTACTGATTTGAGACTTGAGAGTAGACGAGCCTCTTAGTTGAATTTCCTAAGTTTTCTTTTATTCAGGGAGAGAAAAAACTTAAAATGGGTAGAAGGAAAAGTAATGTTTGGAGCGCATATAATGTACAAAGTGTTAAATCAGTAAACTGCAAGTAATGTGATACAAACTACAAGCACGCATATGTAAATGAAATGTCAGATCATGTGTATAAATATTTTAAGTATCCTGAAAGTCTAAAGAAAACAATTTTAAAAGGTTTACAAGTGAGAAAGCTGTCTGATTGTTGGCAAAATACTGGGACAGAACAAGTGAATGAAAGTGTATAACCTACGTCAAGTTGCAGTAACAATAAAAGCATTGATGACTCTTTAGTGAAGAGGGTGTCTTATAAAACTTTGATGCAGTTTCATATATGAAGGTTCCTTCATCAATGTAAAAAGTTCATCTAGTAGCATTATCACTTTTATAGATACAATGACAGTTGATGAAAACCTAAGTAGCCTATATATGCATACCGTAACATATGTAAGTTAATGAGTTAATGAGCTCACACAAACATCGCATATCAAGTTACGTTTTTGGTTGAGCGATAAGGGAGTAGTAGTCTTGCTGGCTTGCAGTGTCTATAAGTTGTCTCAAAGTTCAGATGAAAATTGCAAATGGCAAAGGATAGTTTACTACTTATGTAATAAATTCAACAATTGATTTCTTATATATGACTTTGCGTTTTCCGTAGCCCAGCGCAAGTGTTTTCTATTAATGTTCACGTAATTTTATTTCATATAATTCAAGGACTTGACATATGACCTTGTAAAAGAGTCAAAAAACGATGGCTGAAAAGGGGTTGGTAAAACAATTTACAAGTATTTTCAAATAGCTTATATTTTGCAAAATAATGGCCACATGGTCAAATAAGTTAAAATTTTTAGGGACAACTTGATGCCAAGTTTAATGAAATGCAAACAAGATTGGAAGTATCTGAATCTTCAATGTGACGGTTGGAGTAATGTTCGTAATGAGGGAATAATCAACTTTAATATTACAAACCGCCATCCAATATTTGTTCATTTTACCAACACGGAAGGTAACTGTCACACTGCTGAGTGAATTAGAGATAAGTATTTGATGTCATTGAAAAATACGACTCCAGCAAGTTCTTTGTTCTAATTTGTGATGATGCAGCAAATATGCAGAAGGATTTTTCTCTTGTCCAAGAAAAGTATCTCCATTTGCAACCACTGTCACGTAAAACACACACGTTGAACCTTGTCTGCAGTTATATTTTGAAGTTTTCTTCAATTTCCTCACTTATGGCAAATGTTGTAAACGTTATTAAAATGGTTAAAATACTTAGGTATTGAATGCCTTTTCATGCAATTAACAATGAGAAGAACATTCACACTTCTCTCACTCTTCTATGTAAAACCCGCTGAGGAAGCTATTTACAATCTCTTGAAAGTCTGAAAGCTAGAAAATCACTTTACATAATCTAGCTGTTCATGAAACCACTTCAAGATATACAGCATTTATCAAAGACCACAAAGCAAGGTTGCTTGAAGATGAGTTTTTCTGGGTGACAGTTGAAAAGGTAATATATATTCTTAAACCAAAAGTCTTCTGGATAAATATATTAGAATCTGATGAATGTAACATACACCGAGTTGTTCCTGCTGTCAAAGAAATCGATGAACAACTAAGAAAGGCTGTACCCGAATTCCCATTGTACAAAGCAGAAGAAACAAATATTCTTAATAATATCGAAAGCAGAAAAGTTACAGCATTTCAGCCGATTCACTATACCAGAGCCACCCATCATCACAGGGGTTTGACTTGACTCCAGAACAAGATCTCGATGGATTGGAGTTCATACACAAGGTTGCAGAGAATATGAAAGTAGATCTTGTAAATGTTATGAAGGATTTCGACATTACAAGGCAAAGAAAAGTTTGTGGGGCAAGAAGTTCATTTGGACAAATTCTGGTGAAATGAGCCCAGTAATTTGGTGGCAAGGTTTGTGTGGAAGTACCCATTATCTGAAGTCGCACAGTGGATATTAACAGCATCGGTATTATCAGCCGCCACAGAAAGATCCTTCAGTAATTTCTCAAAAATTCACAGTAAGTCAAGGAATAGCTTTCAGAGCGGGAAAAATTACGTATATATCTTATAACTGGAAATTGTATCACCGGGAACAGAAGCCAAAAGTATCAACACAGCCTAAAGAGACTGGGAAGACTGTTGAGACAGAGCAGCAGGAAACTTAGAAGATAAGTTATCGGAATATACAACTTCATCACATTTGGAATGCGCCATTGTACCAAGAAAAAGGAGAACCCATAAAGAAGACATTGAAAGTGACACTTCTTAGATGTGTGAGATAAATGGAGACATTACCAGCGATGATTCCATATATTCATTTCACGTGTCCGATGAATATGATGAGTAATCTTGGAAGAAATGCCATCTCATAACAAGATAACGTTTTGCCCTTATGCGTATAGAATATTTCGAGAACTTTACTGTCCTGAATGTTCTGTAATGCAGGACTTTCATTAGTTTGATACTGCCAATTGAGGTGTTTGAAACCAGCGAAAACTAACTGAATTTTGCACAATTCTAAATTAAAGCATGGAATCATTTGAATTACGCGTATGAATCTGATGCCACCCAATCATAAACTAATTAAAGAAACTGATGTAACCGTCATTTGAAGCCTATTAACCAATGGCATTTTATCTATTTTGTTCCCAAGAATGCTAGTTTCCCGCAAAACATGAAAATGCAGTTACTTCATTCTAGCTTCAGACAGCTCATTTTGTTGAGCAAGTGTAGGGAAGTGTGGAAGTCTTCGTATATACTCCTAGTCTTGCTGTGTTCAATTTGTAGTTATTAAAGCATGTATGTTATAGCAGAAAATATGTTTCAAGTCATGTCAGTTGTAATGGCTTGTCGCCCATAGTCACTTACAGAATGTAAATTGAAAGACAAGCATTTATCAGCGTTCCATGTACTTGCTTAGTTTCTTTATTTGTAGAAAAATAAATGTAGTCTTTATCAGAGTGATCAGCTCTTAAAACTGTGCTCTCTTGAAAAATATCAAAACAGGAATGACCACATAACTCATTTCTATTAATGAAAATAATAAATTTAATGCTTTTTGACAATTGTTCTAGCTTCTACTGGATCTACTGTTACCTTTTCATTATTTTTATGTACTCCTCAAGAAGATCTGTATCACATATATGATGAAAAGGAAAAAACCCTTATATTTACCCAATTTGGGTAAATACCTGGGTATTTACCCAAGGTAAATACCCAAAAATATTTACCGGTAAAAATCCTATCACTAATCGAGACATCATATAAAAGTAATCCACAATGACCGATATTAGTGTCAAATCCATAGTCTTCGCGGTCGCTGAGATCAATAGTGGCACTTCCATTAGCGATGATTTGCAAATTCAGCTACAATGTATGTGGGCCGGAAGTCAGGGGGGGTACCGAGACAAGTAAAAGTAATCCAAAATCACCGATATTAGTTTCAAATCCATAGTTTTCGCGGTCGCTGAGATCAATGGTGAAACTTTCATTAGTGATCATTTGCAAATTCAGCTACCATTGTATGCGGGCCATGAGTCAGTGGGGGGGGATACCGAAACATGTAAAAGTAATACAAAATGACCGATAGTGTCAAATCCATAATTTTCGTGGTCGCTGAGATGAATGGTGACACTTTCATTAGCGATCACTTGCAAATTCAGCTACTATTGTATGCGGGCCGGGAGTCAGCGGGGGGGGGAGATACCGAAACATGTAAAAGTAATACAAAATGACCGTTATTAGTCTCAGATCCATAGTTTTCGCGGTCGCGGAAATGAGGGCAATACTTCCACAGGCCTTGACTTCCATGCGAAGAATGGGTATATTTAGCTAATATATATATATATATATATATATATATATATATATATATATATATATATATATATATATATATATATATATATATATATATATATATATATTCCAAATTCCAAAAAATATATATATTCCAAAAAATTAGGGAATCAGATGAAAACACATGTAAAACTTCTTACGAATAATGTGAGAACACTGTATCTTGTCCAGTTCAGATTAAAATCATGAAGGCCCAACGTGCAAACGAACCGTTTGAAACATCTGTGCACGTGATCAGTGACGTGGCGCTAACAGATATCATTTTGTAGTGTGGATCTGCCAACACATTCCAGCTCCAGGATACCTTTGCTCTCATTGTGTTTAGTGCGTCACAAATCTACGTAGTGAAATTGCGCAACAACGTGATTTGCCAGAATCGTTGGCATGGCGAGCTCTCGGCAGGTTCGAAGCTGGTCAGTCATGGCGGGAGGTGGCACATGCCATAGGAGTGGCACAAAGTGTGATTTCCCGATTGTGGAATTGATTTCAAACAACTGGAAGTGTTCGAAGAAGACAAGGACAGGGCCGTCCACTAGCAACCAAAGCCAGAGACGATCGTTATCTCTTGTTAACAGCCCGTCGAAATCGGCGTCAGAATACAACTCTGCTCCCGCGAGCCTTCCGAACAACAACAGGACGCACAATATCTACTCAAACGGTCCGCAATCGCCTTCGAGAAGGTGGTCTCTACGCACGTAGGCCTATGGTGTGTGTCCCATTAACTGCACGACACCTTGTTGATCGAAGAGCGTAGGCGGAGGAACATCGTGGGTGGGGACGCAATGGGGCAATGTTTTGTTCTCTGACGAGTCTCGATTCAGTGTAGAGCCTGATAATCGACGTGTTTTATGTGCGAGTAAGATCCCAGTATCATGGTGGTAGACTGATGGTGTAGGCAGGAATCAGCATTGGTGGGCGTACTGAGCTCCACATCATCCGAAATGGCTCTTTGACGGCTCTCAGATATAGGATGAGATCATGAAAACTCTTGTTCTTCCTTATGCTGGTGCCATTGGTGATTCGTTCCTTTTCATGGATGATAATACTCGTCCTCACAGAGCTCGGTTAGTGGATGAGATGCTGGATGCTGAGGGTATCGCTCGGATGAAGTGGTCAGCATGCTCTCCGGATCTCGTTCCAGTTGAGCATGTCTGGGATATGCTTGGCAGACGAATTGCCGCTAGGCCAGTAAATCCAACAACCATTCCAGAGCTGGAAGTCGCTCTTCTGGATGAGTGGCACAACAACCCACAAGAACTCATCGATAATCTGATTGAATCCATGCCACGCAGGTGCGAGGCTCTGTTGGCTATTCGAAGTGATCATATGATATATTAAGGAACAATCAGTGTTGTTGCCTTGCCTGTTTGTGAGCAGTTCGAGAGGTGCACACATAACCATCTTGTGTCACGAGCCATGTGAACAAGGTTTTCCGTGCCCCAACACCAGTATGTGCCCCATTTTTCTAGTGTATCTTAAAGCATTCCTTCTTGTATGATATATATGAGTCAAACACAAGCTTATTCATACACTACCTTAAGGTCTTGTGTGATATTTCAGCTGAACCCCTAATTTTTTTGAGCATTATATACAGTATATATATATAGTAGCGGATCCAGGATATGATCAAGGGAGGGGCTAAACCATAGTTTGCAGTTTTATCCAGTGTAAAGCAGGATTGAAGCCCATTTTATGCAGTGTATACTTGAGTGTGAAGGGGAGGCTATAGCTCCCTTGGATCCGCCTCTGTATATATATATATATATATATATATATATATATATATATATATATGATCGAAAATGGCCTCGAATCCATACTCGCTGAGATGAACAGAAGATGCCGTTTAAATCCACAAATTCAGCCTCATTAGTACTCTAAGGAGGATGGTGACATGTAAAGGTAATTGAAAATTTTCTATATTAATGTCAAATTCATAGTTTTGGGGCTCCACAAGTTCATTGGTGACAGTTTTGGTGCCCTTTGTGTCCAAAATGAAACGTATTCTCCCCGTGCGAAGAACAGATATTCTGCTAGTCTGTAATAATAACTAACGGAAGTTTCGCTTAATATATTTCTCGCTGCTCAAATTTACTCACTTGTGCGGTATATGTGTGTAAAGTAGAATTAAAACCTGTTGCTTTAAGTATTTTTCCGTTAGCGAAATACATTGTATATACAGTAGGACGTCGATAATCCTAACGTTAAAAATCTGAACGCGGTCCCTAGAAGTTTTTTACATTTTGTCCTAACGCTAGCGATAAACAAACAATAGCGTGTCCATCGACGTTATGTGAAGTCAGTGTTTTTACAAAAGTTCATTTATATGTAATTGTTTGTCATGTATTTTTATTTTTATTTTTTTCTTAGGCCTATAAGTTTGAAGTGTGACTTACAAGAACAGTGTTATTTAGAGTACAAGCAAGTTCTTCAGAAACATTAAATGTAAGTAGCCTTACGTACGGAATTGTGATTACTGTATGTACTGAATAACCACTGTATCGATAGAAGAACATACCGTACAGTATATGTAAGCCTAAATGGCATTTTCTTGGTCATTTTCGAAAATCCGAACAAGTTGAAAATCCGAATACCTGTGGTCCCAATTAGTTCGGATTTTCGACTTCCCACTGTATATGTTGCAGACAGGTTACAGCAAATAAGATTACTAGCATCAGGCCAACAAATAGTTTTTAAACTATTTTCCTGTTTTTGACAATATTTCCGAACAAATAATTTTTTCTAATGGTTTCAAAATTTCCGGAATTTTACATAGAACAATGAAGATATCTCTATGAAATATATGTTTGATTTAACATATTAATTAAATGATTCTGTAATTAACAAAAATGATGATTCTGATGATACCCGAATTTTCCGTTTTTTTCCCAGCTTGGGAAAACAGTAAAAAACCGTTTTTTAACCCAAAATTTCCGTTGTTTTCACAGGCCTTCACAACACTAGTCTGAACATACAGTGCACCGAACACTCTTAACGATGGTAAATGTTAACACCACGTTAACTGAAATGAACACGTGACCATCGCCACTAGACCTTGGCACAATGGCAGAGCGTTGCATTGTCTGATGAATCTTTTTCATCATCTCGAATTTGAGTCGAGTCGAAACAGAGACTGTCGAGTCGAGACAAGTCGAGACAGCAACATATTTTCAAGTCGAGACAGCATTTTCTCGAGACGAGTCGACACAGGCTTAAATCTCGACTCGACTCGACTCGTGCGCATCCCTACTCTTTTATGTAATAGTATAGATAGGAAAGAAAAGTTCTAAACCACGTCAACACATTATAATAAGTAGGAACTTTTCAAGTACAATAATTTAATTAATGCAATACTGATTAATGACATAGCCAGAAACACATCATAGAGAGCGGTTATAATTGCCATACGAAGAAGAAAACTTAAACACAAACATATACACCAACCATTATCTGCAGTCATCGGCTGAAATGTGAGCCATATGGTTCAGCAAAAACTTCGCCGACTGCTGTGACACGAAGTTTAGAGATTTATTTCTTTCAATAGGCAGAGGTAGGGAAAATTGCAGGAGAGACAGATAGGAAATAGATTACTTTTGACATTCTTCAGTTATACAAATTTGAAATACAGACGATTTTTGCAAATAATACTAAATTAAACTTCATGGTGCCCAGGGTTTGTTTCTAGGTTTCTGGAGTGGACCTTGTTACCTCTTAATTGAAATGCAAAAAAAAAAAAAAAAAAAAAAGCATTTATATAGGTGTATTTTAGGAGACTTCCGTGCTTGATCCCCTCCCCTTCCGAAATTTTATGTTTATTAAAATAAAATATTGTAAAGTGAATGAAATATCTTGTAGAATGTTCACATTCCCAAGAATGAAGTTAGCAAAGCCCCCCGAAATGAATAATTTTCATTTTGAACGTGTGGTTTTAGATATTCAACTGTGTTCAAATTTCTCATTTTAGCGTTTTCGTATATGAATTATGGACATGGCGGGCTAGTAAATGTGACAGGGATTTGAAAAGTGACAGTTCGTCGAATAATTTGTTTGCAATCATTTCACAGTAGAAATTTATATTTATAAAAATGTTATATATTTAGAAAAAAAGGAGGAAAAATTTAAGTTTCCGCACGGAGGCACGAACCGTCGCCCTTCGTTTCAGAAATGTCAGTAGCAGTAATAAATCTGCTTGACTACGGACGCAACTTTCAAGAGATTGTGTTATAATATTGATAATAGAATCGCTCCAAGCACAGGTTCCTACTTGGAGGTTTAAATATCCATTTTCTGTCGTTTTCAGTAATTTCTACTTAAGATAATAGTTGATTTTGCATATTGGAACTGTGCATGAGGTGTGCAATCAATATTAATCTCAGATATAAGTAGTTTGATTTTGTTTTTACATTTTCACATCGCTCGGATGACAGTACGGTTTGCAGCTAGTGTCTATATAAAGAACGGCGGGAACATGCAATTCCCTGTGTATAGATCTATGGAAATTGTGACGGATCTAGGCTTACTTTTTCGGACTTAGTTTCTGAACGAGTTTCCAGCTTTTTGTGAACAGGTGTGTACGTTAGACTAAGCCGCTGCAATATTGTATCGATTCATAATTTATTTGACATCACAATAAACAAAAATTCGTTCTATTTCCTAATCTTACGGTGATAGCAAAGCCAAAAAGGTGTGATATCTTACCGACAAGAAATAGGCATCTTACACCGACAGTGAGGAAAAGATGCCTATTTGGAGATGTTTACTCATCCGTCTCTCTATCACTTATTGTATCTAGTTCTTCCACGACCGTCACACAAGATCTAACGGAAGGACTAAACTACTTATCCTGTAAGTTTGTCTTCAACTCGTATTTTTCTGTTTGCTATTGTCTTGTGATTAAAAACTATGGCATCTTCCCCCCACCCACTTAGAGAATGTAACATCCCCAGGCTCCCGAACAAACTATGATACTAGAGTAAAGTGAGGAGGGCATTTATCATACAGTACACCGCTTCAACGCCAAAAGGCCTAACTCCAAAATTGAACTTTTCCACGAGTAAAAGTTGAAGTTTAATATCTCATGGAGAACCCATATTTCTGTTATGTTGGCAACCAAAACCTAACTATATAGTTCATAGTTTTATAATATACTGTTTATAGAGATCTTTTTTGAAAAGATATATATCTATTGAAGTAAAAGTAAACATCTGAATTATAGTTGAAGTTCTATCAAATATCACGAAAAAAAAATTATTAGTTTTAATTAACTGAAATGAGATTAAAATTAAATCTTGTTGTCGAAAGGTTAACTATTAAGCTCATGCATTCTCTATCTTTTTTAAATTAATAAATGCTGGTATTGGTTTCAAACCAAAAAACTGTTTTTGAGTAAATAGCTTCTTCGAAATTATTTTTAAAAATATGCAAAGATTTTCGAGACGAGTCGACATTTTTATGAGTACTCTCATCTCGAATTCCACGAAGCTTGTCTCGACTCGAATCTCGTCTCGTTTTTGACTCAAGTCGAGATGAGATTCGAGATATGTCTCGACTCATGCGCATCCTTACTCGCAACATACTTGCTTTATTTTTTTATTAATAGTAAATTATAATAATGAAGAAAATAAGTCTCTATGAAGTTATGACTTTATGTGCGTACCCAAGTAGTACTGACCATTATTACTGCCACTGGACAAGATGGTTGGTACAGTTCACAGCTTAGGAAATATTACAAGAAATTTAAGTCAAAATTACTCACAAACTCTTGCGCATGCATTCAGAAACACACGTCTCGATCGACTAGATACTCTCGGGGTATTCAATCTAATCTGTGCAGCATGCCACGTGGGGTTCTTGGTTCGAATTCAGCTCAAGGCTTTGGGGGACTTTGTGGTGGACCAACGCCGTGTGCTTGGGTTTCCTCGGGTTTTATTTATTCTGCTTTCTCCGTTCCATCATTTCGTTCATTGTCATCATCACCGTCTCTCTTAGAATCAGGATATGATCACGAGACATTAAACTCAAAACACTAAAATGATGATAAGATGAAGAAGAAAATTCGAGGTGCGTACCAAAAGTATTTGTCACTCTGATGTATGTACTAAACACATGAGGACATTTTAGTGAAATTACAGGGGATTAATATTTAGATTTTTAGGTGTCATTGTGCCAAATTTCAAGCTTCTATGCTCGTTCTTAATAAACTTAATCAACTGAAAATCCGCTTAAGTTCAGAAGCTTAATTTGTGTAACCATCGAAGAAAACAGTAGTCTTGTCGAAACCTGGTTATGGAGGACAGAAAGCCAACCGTTGAATATATTTGTAACCTTACAGATTCTCTCATTATATCGTGGAAATAATTTCAACAGACCACTTGAAGTTGTTCGAGGTGGGTTCACGTTAGATCCCTCAACAACCGGATGAAAAATAGAAGCTCCCTTAGTCCGGAAGAAAGCTTTACACAGGATAAGAACATCGAAGTGGTCCCTCATCCATTTTGCTTCCAAGAAAAATCACCTAGTAGCCTCTGTCTCTTTCCAGTTTCTAAAACATACCTCTGCCCCCCCCCCCAATGGAAATTTCACACGCTTTTAATAGTAGGATAGAAAAATGCAATGTGTGTAGATGTGGAAGGGAATTGTTTGAAAAGAAACAGAAATAGATAAGTCGAAAATTGTAAATTGTAGTGAGTTATGGGAAAACGGCAAATACTTTTGGTACGAACCTCGTATGAATAAGCCCACTGATTGAATGACATTATTTTAAAAATGCCTGTAGAATAGATGCCACAATCATTGACCTTAATCCATGCACTTTGATATGTGGGGAAGTTTTAAATCTGAGGGATATGCGCTGTGAAACTCTTGAATCTGGATTGTTTCTCGGAGTGGATAACAATTGCATTGGTTGCTTAGAATATTCACAGGCAGAAGAAGTTTGAACGAAACACATTGGAGGGTTTGGATAAGTGTATAGTGAATTGTATCAGATAGGTGGAACATGGTTCACATTAAGACAAAGTTGTTGTTCATTCGTTCTTTCATTGATTCCGGACTTAACAACTACCTACATTTTAAAGAAAATAACAACACTTCTCTAAGCATTATTTTTTATTTTAAATTGGTAAAAAAGTACAACACTAAACATATATTGTACACCAAAAAATATTCCAATATCAAACAACATATCTTCTTTTTATCAGTCTCAAATTTTTAAACAATGTGTTATCATTACAATGGATACGAAATGCTACTTTAAAATTATTGTTATTTTTTAAGATCAATATAAACCTTTGTTCTGAAGCTTATCTTCATGATCTTTGTATATTGTAGGGGTTTCCAAACTTCCTGATACCGCTTCAAAATTTCACTTTTTCATGTGACTCCTCTGTATCCATTTTCAAAGTTAAAATACAATTCGTTCCAAATTAGCTAATCCTTCACTAAGAGTAAAAAGATCGAATTTCCGGAAGAAATGGAATTGATTTCGGAAGAATCACAGAGAGACTAACTGATGCTATAGTTTATCCCTGAGTAAGTAATTACAACCGAAAAGAAAACACGCGATGATTGGAGCTAACTTTGATGTCATCATTTAATTGCCATGGTGACTGTCACACTAGAATCTACGCTGGAAGTTTCGATGGAAGATGAAAGCGAACTTTAACAACAGGTTAAATTAAAATTAGCGAAGGTTGTGGAATCAACCAAAAGTACCAACCACTATTTGTTCATTGTTACGTATATTTTGTATATTATTATTATTATTATTACTGTTGATAGTAATAATAATACGATCAGTGACAGCCCATGCTATCAAACCAGAATATGCCACTGCGTAATATGTATGTATATGAAACGGAAGATTGTCTCTTTCCTTCTGTTAGTGTTTCATTCTAATACCGCTAGCTGTATTCAGCTATAACTCTTTGAAATCGGATGAAGATTTTAGATACCATGAACTTAAAACCGTAGAATCGATTCAGATTGAGTTGCTATAGTAAATACTCTATTTATTTATTTATTTATTTATTTATTTATTTATTTATTTATTTATTTATTTTCCATTTTGTTAAAAAAAATCAAAAACATGCAACATCGTACATATACAACAAGTTAACATCATTTATAAATCACAATATTGTTTTTCAAGTTTCGAATTATCTTCGGCTTATAGTGCGCATATATCATACCGTATAACACTGTTAATTCCATTTTATGTTCTCAATATAGTCAGTTGAATCAATAAACTTCCAGCGTGATCATAGTCATAGTAACTCACATGACATGGTATCATGTCTTCAACCCGTATGAACAAAAGGATTTGGTCTAAGTTTCTTTTTCAAAAGAATCGATTTTTGTAAAGTGAAGCAAATTCCTAGTGACGAAATAACAGTTATTTTGTGTTTAATTCCATTCATATATTCATAATTTGAACAACTGAAAAGAAATATTTCACGCTATTATTAATATTATTGATCATAATTATGTGTATAACTCAAAAGAATTTTGCTTCTAATTTCAGTAGAAAATCGCCATCAATTCTCCATATACGTAAATATCATGTTCTCGTTGCATAAAATTCAAATTTAGGTTTATAATGTACAATATTGTTTTACTAACTTACACATATACATATATTCTAAATTTTGTTAATACCCTATCGTCAACATTCGTAACATTTCTACAATCTACACACACACACACAGGAAATAATGCAATCATCTCTCTCACACACACATTCACTAACAAAAATACAATTTTTTGAACACTCCTTATTTACAAAGAAAAAACACACTATGTACAGGTTTTAATATGTAGAGACAGTCACTTGGTGCTCTATCACAGTTATGCTATTGTTCGTTTACCGAGCTCTCCGTTACATATGCCATTCATAATATTTGCATTCTGTAAAGGATGGTTCACTTGTTCATCAGCACCACTGTTCTTTGACTCTTGCTTCTCGGATTCTCTATTGTCTACGTTATTTTCGGTCTTCTGTTTCCTTTTGTTTGATTCTGAAAGAAATAAACAGATACAACAGTATTTGATTACAATTATCCTCCTTTTTAAGCGAAATCAAATATTATATAATGTTTTACCACTGTTATACATATTTGACAGATTCCGATCAAATTTTCAACATATATGAGGTCCAAGCCTGGGACGGCTTTTATCGTATGACTTTGGCGGTGCAACTTACGGGGGGAAGTAGAGGGAAATATTTTAAAATGATCGAAAATTCCTGATATAAGTATCGAATCCATAGTTTTCGGGATCGCTGAGATAAACAGCGACATTTTCGATGCAGTTTAAATCCAAATTCAGCCCTTTATGTCAAATGAAATGTATTTTCCCCGTGCGAAGAACGAGTATTCTGCTAGTTTGAAATAAATTGTGATACGAAGTGAAAGGAACACGCACTAGAAGTTTCAGTTTCGTCCAGTAATGTCAACCACTGGATGCTTTTTACTACCATCGAACGGCGCGCAGTGGCCGGAAACTGGGAAAAAGCGGTCAAAAATCGATTTTCTCAACTTCGCCGCCTATGAAATCGGTATTGACATTTGATTATAAATATTTCTCCTTCTTCCAAATCCGGAGTTTCAGGACAAAAGAATATTTTCGCTGTTCACAAAATACATGTAAACATGAACAAATAGAAATGTCGAAAAATCAGTAAAAACAAATGAACCGAACAAAATGATATGTTTTAACCATTTATATCGTTTCTGAGGTCGATGAAAGTGGTCGGATAGCACATTGAACTCAAATACTGTGTGTTTAGTGAAGAGTTTTGTTTGTTATCCATTGTCATATCATTTATATGATAGCTTTGTTAGTGTTATCGAAAAGTTACATATATGCTGATATTAGTAGCTCTGTAGTCTAAGTTTATCCTTGTTTATCTCCAAAATAAGGTTTATTGAGCTGACCATGAGTAGTACAAAGGTTGAACACTGAAAGTAGCTGCAGCCAAGTGCAGCTGAAGGACTCAAACCCATCTAACTGGAAATGCGTGATGAGTAATGTTGTTATAGTCTCAATTAAGATCCGCTATCTGAGACTTGCAAAGGGAAAAGGCATATTGTCTTGTACGTAATTTGGATTGCCCTTCGATCCTGAATCAAAGTTATAGTGAAAGCCTCATACATATTGCAGTGATAAACTATTAGTCGTATGGGGCTGTTCTATATTACACGTCAGTGCAGTAGTGTATAAGAAGATTCTATAATGAATATTTTAATCTTACCTAAACAACGTAATCCTGAACTAAATTACATTCCAGTAACTATTAGTGATTTTCTTCGAAGATGGTGGGAGTACAAAACCGCGAACTTTAATTTTGTATTCTAAGGTCAAACACACATTTGTTTTACATTGTCTTTTTATTAGTTGCACATACAATAAAGGGAGAGCACATTGAACCTATAACCGCTTCTTGGATGCATATTAACACCTGTCATAACTTCGTACTGGTTAGCGATGTCCAATTCACATAAGGCGTCAATATGTTATGTTTTTAATTTATAAACTGTATGTATGATTCACGATGGTGGATTTCAAGATGGCCGCTATCATTGTTCTGTATCCTCCCCAATTTCTCCTCACCATTATTGCTCACCTACATTATTCCTTTGGTTATATTTTTCAGTATTTGACATTTATGCGAAGGTTTTCCACACTTTTGGACCACCCTGTGTATATATAAATGCACGTATTGCAGTAGGGGTTCTTCAAATCACTTTTGCAGTACTTGCAATTGATATAGCAAGGACAATTACGTATAGAACTTCCATTCTTTCGGAATAAACTATTTTTGTCCGCTTTTTCCAACTTTCCGACCACTGTGCGGCGTGATGTGTAAGTTCTAATACCTTTGCTTCAATAGTAACGAATGGGATAGAGGTAACTACCGTTAAAGCCATCGTTACCAATGAAAATGTTAACGGAATGACTTCAGTATCTAACTAATTCGGTTGATGGTAACCGTTCTAATTATCTATTGCAAACAACAGAATTCGCTTTCGTTATCGTGTGGAGTAACGGGCGATCGTAAGTCACTGTTAGCCGTTCAGAGTCCCTATCACTGCGAAATTAAAATATCGCTAATTTTACAGTAATTATGTGATATCTTCAAACAGATAAAAGATAATCGAAAAGTGAATCAAGACCTCCCTAGACGACATTATTTTGCATGAGGTAGTGTTATCGCGAGTGACCTAGTAGCTTTGCGTTTGTAGTTATTTAGAAACGCGAAAATAAATGCTGATTTTCTAAATGGCTGTAAATCGAAAGCAGATAAGTGAGTCTTGATAACGGTATCTCACGCAAAATAATATTGTCTAGGGAGGTCTTGTTCCACTTTTCGATTATCTTTATTCTATTTGAAGATATCACATAATTACTGTAAAATTAGCGGTATTTTAATTTCGCAGTGATGAGGCCTCTTAAGATATTAATGGATGTTGTTTGCAATAGACAATTACAGCGGTTATCATCGACCGTGATAGGTAGATACTGAAGTCAATTCATTAACATCTTAACAGCTAACAGTGACTTACGTCCGTATACTACTCAATACGATAACTCTTTAACGAAAGTGCATTCTGTTGTTTGCAATAAAGATGTTAACGTAATCCTTAAATAACAGGATTATGGACGAAAAAGGGAGAAATGTTAAAAGAAATGATCACGGAAAATGAGCTAATGTTTATAAATGAAGAAGGACATTCGCCAACATTTAGAAACACGCAAGGTGGGGAATCGAATATAGACGTAACATTATCAACGTTACAACTAAGTAACAGAATATGCAACAGGCGGGTTTTAGATACGGCCACGCTAAGTGAGCACAATGTTATTATATTCAAGATTGATTGTAAAAATCGGAACGAAAATATGAAAGCATAAAGAAACTCACTAAGCTACAACATCAAAAGAATAAATTGTGAAAGATTTTGGAGAAACATAAACCTGACGAATATAAATGATGATCATGTGGGATGTAAATGATTTTGTCAGTAAAAATAGAAGACGAAGTAATAAACGATATTAAAAGTTTAACAGAAACAAAATCATAACATGACAAACAGATTAAAACTTTTTTTTTCTTTTTGGAATGGGGAGTTGTATAATCTGAACACGAAAACCAGAAAAGCAAAGAAACTATACCAAGCCAAACTCAAACAAAAAAGACTAGAAAAATATAGACAAACAAAAAACAAATATCAAGATAAACTAAAAGAAACGAAATTTAAAAGTTGAAGAGCGTTTTTAAAGGAAAACATAAATCTAGACATCTGGGGTGAACCCTATAAAATAATTAGTAACAAATTTAACAAGCGAACAATACTTTCTACCCTCAAAATGGACAATGGAGAGTATACCAACGGTTGCGAAAATACAGTAAATTATTTAATGACAAAGCTCTTACCGACTGACGACCCAACAAAAGACAACGATGGACACAGATAGGCACAAAATCAAACGAAAATACCAGCGAGAAATGATGAACATATACAAGAAATTATGAATGGAGAGATAATAGTGCATGTAAAAATGCTGAAGAAGAAGAAAGTCGCAGGACCGTACGAACTGAAATAACAAATATGCGAGTGTCAGTCAAAAAGTTAATTGCACTGCTTAGGAAAATAAAACAGAATAGAAATTTTACAATAACTTCATTTGTATCGTAAAGTTCCATTCACAATCTATTTTTCAACGTAATAACCTCCGTTATTTAAGCATTTGTCGAGGCATGGTACAAGTTTTTCTATCTATACCTTCTGCAAAGAAATCCCTTCTAATGCCCGATAACCAGTCTTGGGCTACAGCTTTCACCTCGTCATGCGAGTAGTATTGTCGTTTTAAAAGTTCGTCTATTACGTCACTTTGCAAGAATGTATTCATTCACGGGAGCAGCGATTTCCGGATTTGTCACAGTTGGTCGCGGCCGGCTTCCCTCGCGCTCAGCATCTTCAGTATCTGTACTTCCGTTCTCAAACATGTTGCACCACTTCGCGGCAGGTTGTGATATTGCATTTTCACCATACACTTCATGCAACTGCCGATAAATTTCAGTGCAGTTACACCTTTTCGCCCAGAAAAAGCGAATCACTGCACGCATTTCCAATTTGGACGCCACTTGCAGCCGTCGAGACATGTTTACGACTAATTATTATTATCAAAACACCTCCACTGCGTCGTAAAAGCCGCTACGTCAGATGATACAGCTACATGTCTGCAGTTGCCACACAGTTTCATCAAAATAGTCTTTGACCGAAAATATTTACGAAGGAGTGCAACTAACTTTCTGACTGACCCACGCACAAGAATCAAATTGAAAAATGGGCCTCGTACTTATCGACACTGTGCAACTTGTATCTAAAACAGAGGAGGGCACCTAAAAACGGGAAGAAAGCCAACTGAGTCATAATCAAAAAGAATGACGACAAAATGAATGATGATCCAAGAGCATACAGATCATCTTGTCTCTTAAATACAATTTGCAAACTTTTCGACACAGTAATCGTACAAAGGACAAACAAATACAAAAAACTATAGACTACAGCATGGTTTTCGTAAAGGAAGAAGTACTGAGACTGTAACAAGGAGACTATTGGAAGGAATTGAAAAGGGAAAGACCGAGAAATATCAGGTAGTAGACCTAATATACATAGATATAATTGGGTCCTCCGATAGAATATGATGGCCATCATTATTCAAGCAATTTAAAGAAATAGGGGCACCAAAGTCCTTCTTTGAATTGATGATGGATTACTGTATTGATAGGAACGTAACATATATAGCAACAAATAAAAAATATAACTACGTTCAATACGAAAGGATGCCCACAAGATTCCATAACTGGCCCAACATTATGGGATATTGTAATAGATCCATGTCTGAAATGTCTCAATCGACTTGAAGAAACAGAAGGAGTGGTTGGATATGCTGATGACATAGCGATAGTGTTGTCGGCAATCTCAAGACACGAAGTAGAAGGAAAGGAAAACATAGTATTAGAGAAGCTACAGAAATGGTGTTCAAGGTGTTCAACAAATAACTTAATTATTTCTGCAACAAAAACGAAGTATACAATTCGACAGAAAATTCAAAAAGGTTCTATTCTAAGGGTATCCAACAAAAGGATAGAGTTAAAGAATTTAAGTACCTGAGATTATGGATAGATGAAAAATTAAACTACGGAAGACATGTAGAGGAGATTGCGAACAAAAGCAAAAAAGTAGCACACAAATTACTAACAATCAAAAGAAGGGACTACCAAATCTCTAGGAATTTATTTCAAACTTATAACAAAACAGGGATCATGCCAGTGCTTAGCTATTGTGCCAGTGTCATAAATTTCTTATGAATATAAAACTAAGACAAACAACAAGAAAGAGGGGTAGTACTTATAAGAACTCTGGATGCAATAAAAAACATTTTAATTCAGGCTCTTCAGGTACTGACTCAGGAAGAACCCATACATTTCCAGGTATACTAAGACAGGCTTACAAAATATGGACGAAAAATAACGAAACGACAAAAATTTTAGAAATATTAGAACAAATTCCAAATAACGAAACAGAGTTAGATAAAATTATTCAAAGGAAATAGCAACAGGAATGGGAAAACTCAAGTAAAGGACAGAAACTAAAAGAATACATACTAACGATACAAATAAGGAAAAATATGATAAACCTAAATAAGGAGATCATGGAGACATTTTCTGACCATGATTCTTTTAAGTTACATTTATATAGGAGCACAATAGAAGACCAGACATGTATCTGCGGAATTTCCTAGACATCCGAACATGTAACATGGACTTGTGTGCGCTTCATAACAAGGGAAGATATAATAAATATCAGAGATAAACTCAAATAAGATACATGGAAAAACATCAAACAGGATAGAATAAAGCTACAGAAGTTCCAAGAACTAACAAAGCATATAGTGGGAAATACGAGGAATAGAAGAATTGATAAGAAAAGATGGAGAGAACAGAACACAAACTACATTATAAAAAGAAAACATTAACATACAGAATTCTGTTCACAAATAATAATAAAACAATTCCTGGAACGAAACCTGGAACAGAAAAGACGCTTCTTTTGTTTTGTGTTTAGTGTCAGTGCTAGTGTCATATTGATATTTGTGTCTTAAATGTGAATGTTTGCTGCGACCTCAAGAAGTAAATAATAATAATAATAATAATAATAATAATAATAATAATAATAATAATAATAATAATAATAATAATAATAATAATAATAATAATAATAATAATAACCAGTAAAAACTCAAAAGAAACTTACAAACCAATATTTCCTTCGCACTGTATCTCTATTTTACTTTCATATATTCTTTTCAGTTTACTTTTAGGTGGCGGTAGAGGAAGCAACCCAAAATAGTGCAACCGATTAAAATTTTAATGAATGACAAATGGAAAAGGGAAACTTTATCTTATGTGTGAATTGTATTATTCTTTTATCTGCTTCTGTAAAAAAAAATATTATATAATAAAGAATGAATAAAAAAGTGTATATTAAAGGGCATGGTTTAAAGTATTAGATACCATGCTAGAAAAATACGCCTCATCTCAACCTGCTGGGGAACAAAAGACGAACAGAAGAGAGAGATAAACTGGAATAAAAATAAAAGAGAAAATAAAGGCAAAGTTGCGACTGCCCTATAGTAAGTCCAAAAGCAATTGGCAACGGCAGGGGTATGGGAAGGTCTTAAAACAAACAACCCCCCAAAAAAACAAAATAATAATAATAACAATAATAATAATAATAATAATAATAATAATAATAATAATAATAATAATAATAATAATAATAATAATAATACTTGCCATTTTAATCATAATAACATAACCGAGCACCAACAATTTACTCTCTTTAGAAATTAGAGAGGTTCGCCATTTTACACCATCACTGCTCAGTTCATTGCACTCTGTCGCTCTAGTGCTCCTTAGATGGTACAGAGGAGCATATCACCACCAACAGCCTGGCGCTGCGGTCGCGGCGTGACCGTTGCCAACCTGGACACTTGACATGTATCCAGTTCCAGGTGTTTCCATTAAATTAATAAGTATCTCTGTGTTTTATATATATATAAGTGCATATACAGTATATGCACAGAGGAAAAGAGAGATGGAGTAGTTGACAGTGGTCCTTCAAAATATTAGTGGCTCCTTCGCTGAACCCCGTTTTAAAATCCTAGCTACGCAACTGGTAAGTTACTAGATTGTGTTTTCAAATAACTACTGAAATTGAAGCCCCATAAAGCGTACTCCAGTTCATCATTTGCCAATGAGGCGTTCTTGGCTGCTATGTCTGCACTGCACGCTTGTTTCAAATATAATATTACTGAGAATATATACCTTTATAAAAACAATATTTACCTTTCTTGGTGAGAACATTTTTTAACTCCTGGAACGGCATATCAAACAGTAAAGTCAGGACAACTGACGCAGCAATGACGGCCAAATATTCAATTAGATTGAACTAAAGAAAAGAAAAAAGATCACAAAAGAAACAATACATCAATAATGAGATCCAAGCTTTATATTAATTTATCATCTACAATAATTTAAGTAAATAATTGAGAAAAGGCAGAAAGTGACAGGCTTAAAGAAAAATATATATTTTATTTCCCTGTAAGTAAAATGAAATAATTTTGTGTCACCATCTCACTCCTCGTTGAGTTCTTCTCCCATAATCTTAATGTCATCCTTCAATTCTCTTGATCTGTCACCCATATGTTTCCTATTGTTCAAAATTTCCTATCCCAAATCTTTGCTATCGTTTCGGAACACTTGTATCACCATGTCAAACCTTTACAGAAAAAAAAAACATTTAAAAATTTCTGTAAACCTGGGCTACAATCAGGAATGATTACATCGGACGTCACTATAATCTCTTTTGATCTAATTTTAATACTTTTATTCATAGATCGAGACTTACTTGCTTCGTCATTGGTTTCCTTATTTTCGCTATGCTTCTCGAGATAACATTCAACTTTAGTGTGCTTCAAAATTTCGTATTGATTATTGTTTACATGTAAACAATCAAAATGATATCTGAGTTTACATTTGTACATAACACAGAGTTCACCAAATCCTTACTAACATTAGGCAGTTCTTGCTCACTGCAATAATGCCCATAAAGTTCTTTAACAACACTTCTACCAAGTAGCATTACGTTCTTATTTAAGTAGAATTACAATGTACTTAAATTTATTCTTCTCAAATCTTCGTTATTCTCTTTTCGCACGTTTCACTGGTTCAGGAAAGATATTGCCATATCAATAACATACAATGTTTAGGCTGTTTTACGTCCAAGTGGATTTTCTCACAATACTTACACTGGTGACGACATCTACCTTCTAAAAGTCTTGAAGAGTGGTCGACGAAACTTGTTACATATCTTTCTTCTTAAAAGTGCATAAATTATCTTATCTTTCTACCTAGGTACAGTGCATGAATTTTTGAAATTATTTTTTTCTTTTTATATTACCATTTAGTGTTTACGCGCTACCAAAATTCAAGTACATGAGATCTAGTAGGAAAAATTATAACTAGAATCACAGCAGAGCATAGTATATGCATGCATGGTATAGCCGTTTGCAGTTGTACTATTGAGGTTGAGACAGTGTTTGTTGATGTTTCAAGTGAAGATGATGTTTAGGATGGAATTCAGTGAGCAATATGAATCAGAGAAAATAAATTTGTTTCAGAATTACGATGATTCTGACTTTGTAATATTTTCCGTTGAATAAATAAATAAAAAAAAAGGTATCTTTTCCTACTCTGCACTATTGAACTTAAGTAAGAATTTTCCTCTACTAGTACTTTATTTCTTGTTTTCTTTGGTGTTCTTTCGATATAACAATGGAAACTATAGCTCGACAATTTATTAAGTATTCTGTCTTTTGGCAGTTCCTGGGACTAATGAGTGTATATTTTCTTTTCTTCTTAATTTTTTGGCTTGAGCCTAGAAATGTTTCTTCCATGTTCCTTGATTTTCAGCTTCCTCTTTTAACTCCCAACATTTTCTTCTATTTTTCAAATCATCGATCAATTGCATTCTGCTTCTTCCTACTCCTCACTTTCCTTCCATCTTTCCTTCAATGGCGGTATGAATAAGACAATTTCTTCGCAAGATGTGTCTAATCCAATTGGCCTTTCTACGAAAGATGATGGCTAGAAACGTCCTCTTCTCTCCTATCCGTTTTAAAGCCTCTTCACTTTTTATTTGGCCTATATATCTAAGTTTGAATCTTGAATATCAAAATATGAGTGCGTGATCTTTGATTTTTATTTGTAACTGAGTTCCGTCTACCTTTCTGAACTACTCATAATTCTGAAATTTAAATGGTACTAAATTATTTATTTTGAAAAGAAAAAGGTTAACTTACCACCACAGTCATTGTAGAGTAGTAATTGGATCCTTTGGTGGTACCTACGTTATAAAAGTAAATTGGAAATTGTGTCAAGTATACAGCGTATGATATTTTTGTGAATGGTGCCCAACCTTTCCATGACAAGGCTTTGGTAAGCATTCCTGAAAACAAGAGGTGAAGATGTTAATATTTTTTACCTCTTCGAATATGCATTAACACTTATGTAAATTTTACCTTGTGGAAAACTTTTCCAATGTAGAAAGTCTGAATTGAAGTTTCTTTTTTAAAAAAAATAATAAAGATTAAATGTGAGTTTCTAGTGACTAATTGACACAGCTGGTCGCTGGTTGGAAAAGTACAAAATATAACGTTTTGTTTAGTCAAGAATATGTATACTACAGTACAGGCCCATAGCCAGCCGAAAAATGTAGGAAAGGACCTTTAGAAGTTAGGGAGACCGATGCAACCATTTTATAGTTCTTTCGCAACCCCACCGTGAAAATTTTGGAGGGCCAGTAAAAATTTAGGGGGCCCGCCCCCTAAACCCACGGCCTGCTACAGTACAACCTCTTTAATCTGGACTAATTTTGGGTATTAGTTGACCGGATTAACTGCCAGCACCGTCACCACACTGGAGCAGCTATGAAAGCAGAAGTACCACAGCAACTACTATCAGCCCTTGGATGGTCACTTCGACTCATTTAGCTTGCTTGGAGTACTAGGAGCTACCTAACTCAAAGCCATTAGCTTGCTCGGAGCTCTATACCTCCTTTCCTGCCCACTTAGTTTGCTCGGAACTCTGTGGGACTCCTAAACCCATTCGCCCAGCTTGTGTAGAGCTTTCTGGCTTTCAAACCTCCTTCTCCTTGCATGGAGCATTGGAGATCATAAATCCACTCCACTTAGCTTGCTCAGAACTCTGTGGAGACCCTTCCATAGACTGCTCGAGCCTTGGGATACCTCTCTTTACCCAGTATTAGTAAAGTATTTATATTAGAGTGATTTGTATACCATTTATAAGGAGATTTCTATAATAAATTTATTTCGGCAGTAGGAGAAACGTTCTCGTGTATAATTTAGCTCTATCTGTGCTCTGTCTATACCAGCACAAGCAGAACTTTACAATATTCTGTTGGGACAGTTTGGAATGTAGTATCCATAATGATGGACAAATACAAAACTATACAACGAATGCTTTGACTTCTAACCCATTTAAAATATTGCTTTTTTTTTTTTTTTTTTGCCTTTTCGGATTAAGCGAAGTCCGGCTTATCTGAGTTTCGAATTAACGAGGTTTCACTGTATTTAATAACTATAACCGTATCACTAAGGTAGGGAAATTTATTGGTTAGAGTTGAGTAAAGAGTGGGACCTATTATTAACGCGGACTCCAAAACCACGACCGAGGCTTGAATTCGGTTCTATTCGCGGATGTACAGACCATCATGCAAAGATCAACATTCGCAGTTTAAGCCGTTCCCCACTACACTATCTCGCATCCAAAAGAGATGGATTATACGATCACGCCAGCCATCTATAGTTCCGGCCAGAGATGCCATGGGTTAATGAAAATTTGACCCATGGCAAGCAACCTACAAACCACCATAACCTACCAACCACCGTGACCCATTATGACCCACCATGACTTGCTCTTACCCACCACCCACTAAAACTCATTCGCATCAACTTTGATCCATGATCCACGCTCTCCTCTCCTTGACTAAAGAGTTTACACTTCTAAAAATACCAAGCTGGAAATTATCACTAATCGGAGTTTCAATTTCTACGATCAATCATCCCAGCACCGATCTGTTACAATACCGGTGGACTTTATGTTTGAGATATAAAAATAGTAAAGTGTTGTCATGGGCCAAATGACGATGAATTTCAATTTAATTATCGTATATATTTAATTCTTTGTTGCATTACAGATATTTTTCAGTGGAAAATGGGATGAAAATTGATGATATCAAATCAAGGAAAAGTAGGCCAATACAAAGGGGAAAAAAACAAACTAAAATTCGACTGTGTCTCGAAAGCCAAGTACTAAGTCCTACTGCTATTATTACAATTACAAATATCAATATCCAAAAGTGCTTGAAGTTCTTTTTTCACTCATTTCAGGTATGTAAAATAGAGAAAAATGTAGCCCTTGAAAATAAAACGAAGACAAATTAACCAGTGTTCAGAAGATGCTGTCTACAATGTATTGAGCAGTGGTTCGGTGGGTCAGAGTGGGTTATAGTGCGGGTAGTGCGTCAGATCCTGTTGACCCACGAACCACTGACTCATTCCATCTCTGACTCCCCACACTTGTTGATTAGAGTTTAACGTTTAATTAAAATTGCTAAAGGTAGGATCACTGAAACATTTATCTATGAAATATAAACGGAATTATAATAACCGTTTCCAGAAAGCTTCAAAGAAATCTCACCCAGAAAACTTAACTACTATTAAAGGATTTTTCATAAGTAGTGAATATTTCACATTGTAGAGTGAAGCTTAAAATATACAGGGTGTTTCAAAAGAACACGGACAACGTTTGGGATATCATTCCTGACATCCAGATAAGACAAGAAGTATAAAACAACCTGGGTGCACAAATGCTCCCTTTCGGAGTTATAGGCTGCCGAAAACATGAAAAAAATTAACTTCAAAAGTGCATGTTTCAGAATCTTGCGGTATTCACGCAAGAATTTTTATAGAGGGAGTTTGGCTAAGATTATATAATTTGAAGTACTCACCAACTACCTCTGTAAAAAATGTTGCAGGAGTACCGCAGGATTCTGAAACATGGATAATTGGATAGGGCACATACTAGTTCTTAAGTGAAGTCTTCACCAGACTAGGGTAGGTCCCGTAGTATTGGAGGTATGGACCTTTAAAGTTCATTTTTTCATGTTTTCGGCAGCTTATAACTCCGAAAGGAAACATTTGTGCACTCAGGTTGGTCTATAGTCTACATTTTGTCTTATCTTGTCAGGAATTATCTTGTCCCAAACGTTGTCGGTGTTGTTTTGAAACACCCTATATAAAACAGTAGTCATGCCTGTTGCTTGCGAAACATGGTCGCTTACTCTGGAGAAAAAGACAGGAAACGCGTTAGGGTAATCAAATCTAGGAGGCTCAGGTAGGCAGGTCATGTATCCAGAATTGAAAAAAAGTAGGAACGCTTACAAGGATTTATCTGGAGGTCCAATCGGAAGAAGACTATTAGGATGACTTAGGGCCAATCCTACCATCTTCTGATATCTGTCTGATATAAATATCCTCCTGACATTTTTCCGATAAGTGTTCTACAATGTCCTGATAACAATCAGGTGGCTGATAAACCCTATCAGCTGGTTGGTACTTTGACAGGAAGTTCAATTGCCTGTTAACAGCTATCAGCTACTTGTTAGTTGTCGTGTAGTGAATCATGGACGAAATCGAAGAATTGTTGATGGTGTGCGAGGACGATGAGGAGATTGTTCAATATATAGCGAGGCCTAGAAGACCATTTTAGCTCGAATATATGCCAATTTATAACGATAAGTAGTACCCGTTGGCTACAAGTGCCCGCACATAAGCGCCATGTAATTTATGTAGTTAAAAGATGAAGAAATATATTCTATATAAAATATAGAGTCAGGGGACTCTCGGGATAGCTTTTCTGCTCTCATTTTTCCCAGGATACTTTGCGGTCGGTGACGTCACGTGGAGGTATCGCGGTATTTTTCAAAATAAGTGAAATTCTGCATAAACAATAACACTACTGTTTCAAGATGGGGAAAAGTTATCTTACTTGTGCAGTAGCTTATTCTTATAACATAGGAAGCAATACAAATCAAATAATGTTCCATCGATTCCCTAAAAATGATGAACTTCGAAGAAGATTGATTTCCCGCTGTAAGCGAAAGAACACTTTTAATGTGGATAACGCACGAATATGTTCTGTTCACTTTTCACCAGAGGATTATCAAAGAGTTTGAAAAAACAAGCTTCTAAGTTTCCTGCAAAAGTAGTGTTTAATATCTGACGTTGTTCCTTCATTATTGATAACAAATGGCATGGGGAAAAATAAACTAGACACTAGTCAAGTTGAAAAACAGGTGTGTAACAACAATAATTAATTTTACTTTTATGACATTTGTTTCTGAGGGCCTGAAGCTTAAGGGGTTTATGTACGTAAAGCGAAGTGGAAGGGGGTACCAACGAGAATATATTCTTAGATTTAAATGATATTCGTAAGTTTTCTTAAGTATCTGAAACATTATTCTAACAAAGTGCTCAAAGTGCATTTTGAGCAAAACATTCATAGGAACCTATTACGAACCGAACCTAACCTAACTTTACCGAATCTAAAATAATCTAATCTTGTTTAACCGAACCGTACCTGTTACGTCCAAATCACATTGATTTTAATATTTCTCGAATGCCACATCGTGTGACAAAATCATTTGTTCTGATCAAAGTGCACTCCTACCATATTTTTATAATTAAAGGGCTGGCCGAGAGAGGGGGCTAAGCCACAAAAACTAAATTCCGATGAATCGAAGGGCACAGTGTAGGACAAATAACTGCAAATTTTCCCCTGTGAAGGTGGTTCTTTTATGTATGTATACCACTCTATAGATATCTGTGCAACTTATAACCTGTAATACATAATGTAAAATGTGTTATATTGAGTAATAAACAAATATTAGTAATTTAAAGGAAATATTTTGCAGTCATGATTTCTGACAATTTGGTTAATACACACTAAATACAACGGGTTAGGTTAGATTTCTAACCTGACCTAACTTAACCTAACCTAATCAAATGAGGTTAGGTTAGATTCGGTTATACTAGGTTAGGGTGGATAAGATTTCTAACATAACCTAACCTATCCTAACACAACCTAACCTAATTTGTTACTACATACCCGGAATCTCTGAAATTTTGAATAATGTTTGCTTTATGTATTTTACTACCTGAAATGTTCTTATTGAGAGGATTGGTTTATGGAAAGTATTTGAACTCCTTCCACCCTTATAATTCACGTTTCAATGAAAGTGCAACGACAAAAATCCATAGTGCCACCCCTTCCCCACGCCCAAAGAGGATGAATTTGGTTTTAAACAGTAGCAGTGGTCACTATTCAGTGACCCTGAAAATTATGGACTGGACACCAATTTCAATTGTTTTTGATTATTTGTCACCTCCTTCCTATCTCCTCTCATCCCGAGCGAAAAAATGATAAGATCCTAAGTTAGGTCTGCTTGCATTAAAGTACCAATAATCGTTAAAGTTGATCCAGGAGAAGTTAGCAATCAAACATTGTTACAATGAATAGAAAATGCCCCCTCTACCCCTTAAAAGGAAAGTTTCAAAAACAATGGGACATGTTTTTATTTAAGCTTAATGAGGAGTTTATATACCGAATTTCATCTTTCTAACTTGATAGGTTCGTGAGATACTGTATTTGAGGTGCAAATTTTGAACCCCTTCTCCCCCTTAGGATTCGCAATTTAATCAAAGTAATAAGAGCCAGGTCAACTCATGTACGGTACTAAAAATTATAAAAATCGATCCAAAGCTCTAGAATGAATTAGTAAGTAAACATTATATTCATTTTTATTTGTATAGATAATTAATCATTATTGACGGTATTTATATATTTATTACTTTATATTGTATCATCTGTGAGTAGAAATAACTCATTATTTGTATTTGGAAAGACAAGGAATATCATAATTATGTTTTGAATCCAGTTTTACGAATAAAGCGCGAAGTGTAACAAGCAGGCAAGCGAAAAAAATCTTCACCGATACCTCCACATGACGTCACAGACAGGGAGCCAATCAGAAAGCTAATCGCGAACTGGAGCTACCTGTTATTTTATATACCTTGATATAGAGTTTAATTATTGAAATTGAATGATATATAAAAACATATCTAAATTATTAATCTAATTTACATATTTTTAGAGGTGGAATATCAAATAATTACGTGTAGTACTATTACAAATAGTTATTACGTGTAGTACTATAAAATGGAGTGTAATATATAACGAAATTAACGTTATAAATTTTAGTAATGCTTCTTAGGTTGTAAGGATGAACAGCAATATTTCTATTTATATAGTACCAATGCATATGTAAGTGTGGCCTAAAAAGTGTTTATTACTTAAGTTTGTGTTTGCCTTTACGATAGTGTGCCCCTAGACAATAACGTGCATAACAAAAAATACCGGTACTCATTTCTGTTTCCCATGTTTTTAATAGGATAATTTAAACAAGCACACTGAAAACGCACTTGACGTTTCAATTGATTTCAGTATGAGCAACAGAAAACCAACCAATCAAATGGTCCGTTAAAACCTTGATTCGGGTTAACTATCTGACAGAGTATATATCATGCACAGTATATTGTAGAACGAACCACGGGTTAAAGTAACTGACAACTTCCTGATATCTAATTCTGACTGATAGTAATCAGAAAGAATATCAGGATATTGTAGGACTGTCCCTTAGGCGCAAATGGTGGGGAGGATAGTATTAAGATGGATCTCTCAGAAATAGGAATACAAAGTAGAAACTCGAAACAGTTGGCTAAGGATAGAGGTCGATGGAGAGCTTTTGTGAATGCGGCACTTAATATCCGGGTTCCATGGGCCATAGAGTTAGTTACATTGAGGAAAAAAAACCTTTGTGGCGTATGTGAAAAGGTAGGATATATTTGTAAATCCTGTAGTTTTTGGACTTAACGTACAGGAAACGTAGACTTATTGAATAAAGTATATTTTATACGTGCTTTCCGTATAAGTGTTTCGAATAAACATACTTTCCCTACGAACGAAATAACTGTATATAGGCGGTCAAGATATCACATACAGATGAACGTATGTAACATGTATTTATTTATTTCATTTTCCGCCGTAAGAACTTAGCGTTCATGGCTTCGTCAACAGATACAGTTACTATTACAATTAATAATACAATTATATATATATATATATATATATATATATATATATATATATATATATATATAATACAATATATAATAATAATAATAATACAAAATATATACGTAACAATAAAACTAAAAGTGTATTTTTAGAGAAAATATAAATTGTATGTTGTTTTATATATTTCAAAATTCAAATAAATCTTAATATTTACATTACAAAGAAAGATCACACTGAAAATATTCATCAAAACCATAGAAAAGATGTTTAAGTAACAGTAACTTGAGGTGCCTTCTAAACTGCAAGTTTGGCACTCGTTTGACACGATCTGGTATTTAATTATAAAGTTTTATTCCTATGTGGTGTAACGAATTTTGAGTTCTTGTTAGACGGAAATTTTGTATATGAATATGATTGGTTGTTCTTGTGTTGTATTGGTGTAGGTCCGAATTGAGTTGAAAGTTACTTTTATTCATATGTATAAATGATGATGTTTCGAGAATGTATATACACGGCAATGGTAATATTTTAAGTTTCTGAAACAGTGGTCTACTTGGTGTATGAAACGGAACTGATAACATTATTCGTAACATTTTCTTCTGCATTGTAAATACTTTCTTCGCATAACAGGTATTACCCCAGAAAATGATTCCATACGATAGAACTGACTGGATCAATCCGAAATAAATTGTTTTCAAGGTTTCTGTAGTTAGAATCTTACTAAATTTACGTATAAGATATATTTTAGCGCTTAGTTTCCTCAACAAATCATTCACGTGATCATCCCATGTTAACTTAGAGCCTAATTTTAACCCTAAAAATTTACAAGTGTCAGATACCTATATGAGTTCCCCGTCTATACGTATTTGATGTATATTTAGAGAGTTCAGTTTTCCTTCATTGAAACTCATTATAGTTGTTTTCGCTGTATTTAAGTTAAGTTGGTTTGCTTTTATCCATTCTGTAATTTTATCTGTCATGTTCTTAAATAAGGAGGGGATGTTAATTCTGGACGTATCCTGAGGCGGCGGTATAGAATATATAGGAAAGCGAAAAATAGAAGAACTATTGCGGCCGTGATAATGAGTGGAAGAAGATGAAACATAACTGTATTGTTAGAAAGTTTTTAAGTCCGTATTTTTGTTAATAAAAAGAGCGCCCCGTAGGAAAGTCCTTTTAGTGTCTGCAAATAGACGCCGACGCATCTACCATGTAAAGATTTCTCGGGTAGAGCAAATGAAATGTACACGGGATTTGGACTTTTCCCTTCACCCTTTTATTACAAAAGTTTTATGTACACAAATAATAAGAAATTCCACTAATATTAGGTAAGATTAGATGGGAGCCCGGTGACCAAGCGTCGTGGGCTTTGAGGTGAGGTACTCTCGGTGACCAAGCGTCGTGAGAGGGGTGTAGATTAGGTATCTCTCTCTCGGTGACCGTGCGTCGTGAGAAAGAGGAAAGGAACCCGGTGACCAAGCGTCGTGGGTATAAGGATAGGTACCTCTCGGTGACCAAGCGTCGTGAGAGGGGTTTTAGGTGTTGTGACCAATCCGTGAAGATTGATGTTGGTCGAGGTGTGCAGGTCCTTTTTATGCTGTCTTGTCGGCTTCCATCGTCGATTCTCGTCCTTCCGACTGTTGGCGATGGTGATCGACTCCTCTTCGGGAACGTCGTCTGTTTGTTTGTGTTTATTATCAACACATGTAGTTCACACGTGGTTATTGCCTGGTACGGCAACGTGGGGATCCTTACAATATGAAATCCTCGGTGCAAATGTTATTTGGAATTTCAACTAAAATGTTTGTATCATCCGCAAAGAGTACGCTTTTGTTTGGAACTATATAATCGGGAAGATCGTTAATGTATATAAGGAAAAGTATAGGACCTAATATTGGTCCTTGTGGAACTCTGTGCCTAATGTGTCTTACCTCTGACTTGGTTGCACCTATTTCTACATATTGCATGTGGTTAGTCAAATAGGACTGGAACCATAAATTAGCATGACCTCTAATACCATAACTACGCAATTTATTCAATAAAATTTTGTGATTAACAAGGTCAAAGGCTTTTGTGAGATCCAGAAAAATTCCATATATTTTATTTCTTCTTTCTCTCGCTTTATATATATCACTTAGAAAAGCAACTACAGCATTGTTAATTGATTTGCACTTCCTAAACCCGAATTGGCTATTCGTGAAGATATTATTCTTTTCCAAAAAGGGCACCAATCTGTTATACATAACTTTTTCTAAAATTTTGGAGAAAACAGATAGAATAGAGATAGGACGATAATTTCCTGGGTCAGCAGTTGATCCTTTTTTGTGTATAGGTTTTCTTTTAGCAAGTTTAAGATCTTCTGGAAATGTTCCCGTTTCAAGAGAGAAATTGCATATATCAGTGAACGGTATAAGAAAATATTCGGCACACATTTTAAGCAAATAATAAGGAATATCGTTGGGCCCAGAAGATCTTTTCATGTTCATTTTTTTTAATAATCGATCTTATTTCTAACTCTGTGGTAGGTATTAAGTATATAGATACAGAATTACTAGATAATTTTATGTTGTTCGTGTTTTCAGACTCAGAATTTGAGTATGTTTTCGCAACATTGGCAAAAAAATCATTAAGTAGGTTTGCAATATGGTGTTTATTGGTTATTTCTTGGCCATGGTGTATTATTTTTTTAATTCCTATTTTTTGCGGTTTCGATGCGGTTGATTCTTCGCTTACTACTTGCCATAGTGTTTTGTTCTTGTTATCAGATTTAGATATCCTATTTGATGTGTGCATTTTCTTTGCTTCTTTTATTACTCCTTTAAGAATACTTCTATATTTATTAAAATATTCTTTTAGTTTCACATTATTCGTCCTTTTCACAATTGTATGTAGTTGTTTCTTTCTCATGCAGGAATTAACTATGCCTCGTGTTATCCAGTTGCATCTAGTTTTGTGAGAATATACCTTTATCTTCTTAAGTGGAAAGGCTATTTCGAAATAGTGCCTAACGGTATTAATGAACTGTCTGTATTTATTGTATACGTCATTTTCTAGTAACGTGTCCGTCCAGTCTTCCTTGCTAAGAAGATATTGGAAGTACTTAACGTTCGTTTCATGAAAGTTTCTTGCCCACTTACATTCTTTTCTATCAATTTTCCGATCTTGGGGTTGAAGTGTTATGTTTATTTGAACTGCATTATGGTCGGAGAGTGATGTGTGAAGATTATTTGCTTTATAGGAAGTAGTTTCATTATCTATTATAATTTGATCTATACAAGATTCTGAGTTTTCTGTAATGCGGGTTGGGGTGTTTATAGTGTGTTGTAGGCCGAAGGATTGCAAAGTGTTTGATAATAATGTTAGGTGATTTGATGGTGTCAGGAAATCAATGTTTAGGTCGCCACATAATACGATTGGTTTACTTTCTTTCTTAACTAGAGTTAACAGTTGTTCTAATTTTTCAAAAAAATGGGGAAAGGAGCTGTCAGGTGTTCTATACATGACTATATCCTATCTGAACCTATATCCTGATTTTTCGATTTCTATTACTGCATGCTCAAATGTCTGTTCCTCATTTAGATACATGCTGTTGTTTTTTACCTTATACTTTAATATTTTTCTCACAAACATTAAAGCACTACCGCACCTACTGAAGGTCCGGCAAAATCCACCAACACATATATAATTTGGTAGGACTGTATACTCTATTTCACCTTCCCTCAACCAGTGTTCGGTAATACAAATTACATCTGGGTTCATCAGCTCACTGTCGTTTCTAATTAGTATGTCTAGTTCATCTATTTTATTTCTAATGGATTGTATATTCTGATGTAGTACCTTTAGTTCAACTGTATTACATTGGTTTGATTGATAGCATACTGACCTAGAAGATGTATCTATGTCGATGAGTGGAGCATTTGTTACCTCTTTGATGGTTAGATTTTCATCTAACTTATGTAGCTGACGTATGTAACATGCGTATACTGTAGGTATCTAATATAGGGAAGACTGTTGGATGGCAGACATTCTGCAACGGCATGATGTAACATCTAAGCGGGAAAAGTATGTAGCATATGGATAACATATGCTCCTTACTGATTTCCGTAGTAAACATAAGGATTGCGTATATTTGTACAATATATCGCTGTCCGGAGAACGGATTTTTCTCAGTGCATTTAGAGATATTATTGCTTTTGTTTAATGGACAAAATCGCGTGAACAATTTTCATGAAAATCGTCTGAAAGTAACTTATTGCAAAAAGTAAACATACCCTAAAAAATGACTGATATGATATTATAAAGTTATTAATTGTATACTGCTTTGTGAAGCATAAAGTAAATCGCTAGAGCGGTTTTTGAGAAAATTTTTAAATTTTTATTTTCGCCTTCCAATAAACCACCTTTATTTTTGGGAGTAGGAAGAATTAAAAAAAAGTCCCCTAAAAATGTTATGAAAACAGTAGGGTAGCCTAAAATTTGATCGGTATACATTGAAAGATATAGCCGCTAGGAAACGAATATGGGCACAAACGTATAGGTGAGCTGCACAATAGACATACAGATTGTTTTTTAGAATGTAATAGCCATAATAGTGTAAATCTGTTCATCTAGAATTCGTTTCTTTTTCAAGGTCACTACACTGATCACCTATCGCCTCTCGAAACTAAAATATGAACCAAACTAAGTCCTATAACTACATATGTATAGATAAATGTGTGACCCCAAATGAAATCTAAAGGCTATAATAATAGGGTGAGAATATAATCAGGGGCGTAAATAAGGGCCCCGCAGACCCCGCATTGCGGGGGGACCCTAGCCATCATGGGGCCCCCAAATCTTAAAGTGGGACGCAGAGAAGGGGCTCCACTCCATGCTGTCTGCGGGGGGGGGGGGCTCCAAGTCTTTAGTTACCCCACTGTATATAATAGGTATTCGTCTGTAACGGCACTGGAAAGAAGCAGTGATACAAGCATGTGAGAAAGGAGCCATTTCGTCGGATTTTTAACACTAAGTTTTCTGAATAAGGGATCTTTATTTATTTATTTATTGATTTTTGCAAAACTTGCCAACATATATAGGGAGTTCTCAAATTTATACACGGTGTAACAAAAGTCATGAAACACTTTAAAGAATTTATATAGCCAAACGAGTGCACCATTTCAGAGTTTCGCTGCAGGTGTTGCGTGTAGTTCCATATATCGTTCCTAGAAGGTGTCATAATCAAAATGGCGCTTTCTGAAGCTGAGAAAGCTTTCTGTTTGCTAGAATTCCACAAAACAAACAGAGCAACGGATATCCGACGAAACTTTAGAAGGAACTACGGGAAAGCATCACCACTGATGTTGAGGAACTCAAAAGGAGAATTGAATAAGTAACAGCCACGTCTCGAAAGACATGTTGAGCCGTATGTGGTAAGAATTCTATTATCGCGTCGACATTTGTTGGAACAAACATGGTTTCTACATACAGTAATTGTAAAGTGAGTGCTTTTCAAAACAACTTACAAGTTTACTCTTTAAAATGATGTACTTCGCTACTTTGTAATGCTACTCATTTCGCCACAATCTATATTTTTAAAAGTGTTCCCGGATTTTTGTTACACATTGCACAATCATTCACGCCAATAAAATCTCTAGAGGGAGGCAACAAATCGACGTAATGAGAAGTCATGCAAAGAATTTGCGCTTTACCATTCGTCAGGCCCTGAACGAAGAAGATCGCTGTCCTGGACTAAGCGTTCCATTTACGAGATCCTGTCTCTATGATTTTTTTTTTTAAATTCCCCAAGCAGAAGTGGATTATCAAGGGAACCTCTTTTAAAGGCATGGAGGCTATCAAGAAGGGAGTAATGACTGAACTTCTTAACAACCCAGCGCAAACCTTTCAACAGTGCATTGAGGCGTGACACACCGGAAGAAGTGCATTAGAGTGAAGGGGAATTATCTTGAAGAAGACACATACAGTTTGGCATAGAAATCAATATTGCCAGTACCACCAGTCTAGTTATCTTCATACAGATCTTGAATGCACTGGTATGTGGACACAATCTAATATTCTGTTGAAAAGACATTTCATCTTAAACATGGAGTTGAAGTGTATAGAGTAAAATCTATGTTTAACAGAATACTACTTACCGTGCTTTATCTTCGTTGTGGATAGGTTTCCAATAACTACAGACCAAATAGAGGTAAAGTCAATTTCCAGAAAAAGAGGCTGTTAGAACTACCTGAACTTGATATATTGGAACTACCTGAACAAACCGATGTATTCTCACTTGGAATCGAATCTAAGCCTTCTGTACACACAAGAACACACAAAATTTCCATAATATAACTTAACCATGGTATAACTATGGAGGCTCAAAGGCAGACGACCATATAATGATATTTAGCAGATTTGTAATTACTTCGTTAAACAAATAACGATTAAAATAATCAGGCAAAATAAAGTTGTTAATGTTGAATTTAATCAATGACATTTTTCAGGAATTAATTTTTAATTGCTAATCGTTACGAATTTTAATTGCTAAAATTCATAAAGATTAGAGAATTAATGTTAGTGTTAATCATAACTTTTCCACGCATTAATTTATAAGTTAATCAATTATATTTTCATAGGTTTAATTTTAATCAGTTCTTTTAACTATGAATATTAGAAAGTGTGTAGCAGTAACGTAATTTGTATTATTTTACTTAATATGCATAAATAGAACACTTAAAAATTTATTAGCATTTATTTCATTATTCAACTTTTTACAATGGGCTAAATAAAACTTCCTAACCTTAAGTACTTCCAAGTATAACCTAATGAATTACAATAATCCAGAATACCACAAACCAATACCAGGAAGTACCTAGATTTATTTTGCGAACATGTTTACGGAACAAGGTCATTAATAGGAGCAGCAGCATACACAGAAATCCGTTAAGGAGAGGGGTTCAAACTCCCAAGTTCATGTAATTTCCGGTGTTTTGTATACACTATATTAACACAGCATACCGTATGTTAATTTTTGTTTACTATCTTCCTCAAGGCTGGTTAAAGCCGCGAACTCCTTAAGCGTACGCCATTGAACAGAAGCATAATTCCAGATGATTCAGAGAGAGAATAGTTTAAACTAATATCATCTGCTGAAATTATTATTTTTGGGAGGAACAGGGAGTCTAGAATACGTTACCTCTCAATAATAATAATAATAATAATAATAATAATAATAATAATAATAATAATAATAATAATAATAATAATAATAATAATAAAAGAAGATAATGTCAGATAGCTAATTCACGATCCTGCGTTAACTTTGAAATTTCTGTAGCGCGGTTGAGAATTGATCCCGGGACAATACCCACAAAGCCATGTACGTTAACTACTCGGTTACATAGAACTCCCAGGTAAATCTTTCTGCCATATTAATTATATGTAGAAGCTATGTGATCTCGCCACACATTTTGAAAACAGATGAATGAAAATAGACAAATTATTTAACGTAGTTTACGAATAGCTAACGACTTATACATACCACCATTTCCAGTGTAAACTGCGATAAATCCCCATCCAAGGAGTATAGCCCACAGAATTGGTGTCAATGACGAATAGATGGCCGCCTCTGTTGCATTGTATACGTACCCAAGGTTCGCCATGTGACCCATTCCAAAACCAGCATACAGCCCACTAATTGTTGCAATTGTCCATCCGATACTAACCTGAGGCTGGAAAATAAAACAATGCGCTTTAGAAAATACCGGATCCACTTGGCTAAGGACAGAAGTCAAAGGAGATCTTTGTGCATGCGGTATTGAATTTCCGAGTTCCGTGGCATAGTTAGTTTTTAGTTTTAGACGGAGATTCAATTTTCCAGTGTGATATTAGAAAACAAGATCATATTAATAGCAGTGATGCCGACTAGTGGGGAAAATCCCATTTTGTAGGATTTATTTACATTAATTTCTCGAAAAGAGATAAAGGGAAATTTCGTCGCAATTGGCAGCAAATAATGGGATTTTTTTTAGCAGCGACAGCAACAACATTCTCTATGGACAGAATGTAGACTAATGACTCCTCAATAATCTCGAAATAATTGTTAATTGTCAAATTTTGATACCGGCAAATTATGCCAGTACAGAAGTAACTTGTGATTCTCTAAACACAAGCTCCAAAAAATGTAAATTGTGCTCTGATATTTTATAAATACAAAGAATTTAATTAACGGAAAAAAGTCAAATGCAAAATGAGAAAGAACCAACTTCGAAAACGTTCTACTAAAAACGACTGGACAAGGAAGATCTTCTACACTTCATTTGATACAACTTGTCCTTTTTGACAGTTGCTTTCTTTTTTTCCTTCCTGCACGTGCTCATAACAATCAGGTAAGAAGAACTGTTCCTATGGCAACAGCACGTTCAGCCAATTACAGTGGCTCATTTCTCTCGCTCTGCAATGATAAACATTCCACCCTTTCCGCACGTTGCCAATTTGAATATAAACAAATGCACATTGTTTTAGTTTAGTTGAATGTTAACTTGAGTAGTAGACTTGCTGGTTATTAAGAGCATTCTTTTTAGTTCTCTTTTGTGTCATTTAATTTTATAAAACTGATTTACTTGCAGTGAATGATTTCGTGTTTCAATACCCAACGTCGAACTAGATATACCAAAGTCGACATGATACATTTGAAGAATTGACAGCAAGGATCCGTAAGGATATAGTCCAAATTCCTGTAGACGTACTACGTCGAGATATGCAGGATGTCCCTTGACGACTGCGAGAATGTGTGCGTGGAAACGATGGTCATATCTACTAGACATCGTTTTCAAGACATGAATATATCTACCTTTTGGACGTTTTTTTTGTTATTCCATACTCTGTACATTTCGTTGCCATGAATATATATATATATATATATATATATATATATATATATATATATATATATATATATATATATATATACTTTTATAAAAAGGCCTTGTGTCCATCTTAAACTTCCGAAACTGTAACAATTCTCGTTAATTTATAATAAAGAATATAAACAGCCTTGTAAGAAACTTATGTTTAATATATATATATATATATATATATATATATATATATATATATATATATATATATATATATATATATATATATATGTGTGTGTGTGTGTGTGTGTGTGTGTGTCCCAGGAGGAAGGGAAAATATTTTGAGAGCTGGTAGTATGAGTGATCATAAGCAAAAAGTTCATATGAACATAGGTCCTAATCTCAACCGTTTGAGAGCTACAGGTTGGGAACCATTTTTGACTTTGTTGCGCATTGTTCACCCTTTAACTATTTTACAGAGGTAAGACATAGCGGATTTGAATGGTGATGGAATGACCTTTCCAACGGTATGCAGCATGTGGCAGTGTTGTCTTTGGAAGGGAAGCTATTGAGGGAACTTTGAGAAAGTTAAGGTTATTTAGAGAAATTGGATGGCAATACTGATTCCAAGTATTTCACAATAATTTCTCTTTCAAAGATATCACTGCCACATATTGCATATCGTTGGAAAGGTCATTCCATCACCTTTCAAATGAGCTATGTAGAATGGCACCTATGTAGAATAAATACAGGGTGTGCAATATGCAATATAAAGTAAAAAATGGTTCACAACCTGTAGCTCTCAAACCGATTAGAGTAGAACCTATGTTCATATGAACTTTTTTGCTTAGAAAACTCATACTACCATTTCCCAAAATATTGCCGCTTCCTCCTGGAACACCCTGTATATATATATATATATATATATATATATATATATATAGATAGATAGATAGATAGATAGATAGATAGATAGAGAGAGAGATAGAAAGATAGATAGATAGATAGAGAGATAGATAGATAGATAGATAGATAGATAGATAGATAGATAGATAGATAGATAGATAGATAGATAGATAGATAGATAGATAGATAGATAGATAGATAGATAGAAATATGGTAGGTTTGATATATATTTAGTATCAAAATAACATTAATAATTATCACTGTTATTATGGTATATTTGAATGACTAAAAATGTAAGTGCTCCTTCAAAATAGCTCTCCTTACAATAAATCTTCACTACGCTGCTGTAACAGTGCATATTTTCAGTTACTAGCGTTGACAGGTTTATTCACTGCAACTACAGAACGTGCGTTGTACAGGACGTCTAGGATAGGACAATCCTGTATAACAGAATAAGAAATTATATTGTAAAGTACAGGACAATCCTGTATGTACAGGACGTCTGAGGATACTAGTAATTGTATTATTTGCAATGAAGACAAATGTTTATGTCTTATATTAATAAAAGTTACTTTGTTTTAACCCTTTGTAACCGGGCGTGGCATAAAACATATAATCAATCGTTTTATTGAGAACGGGCGTGGTACATAAACACAATACCTGGACAGATGATGGGCTATATAAACACAGCACTTGGATAGAGATTGTGGGTATGGTATATAAACACACCTGGATAGAGGGTGAGTGTGGTTTATAAACACAACATCGGATAGAGATGTGGGTGTGGTGTATAAACATATCGCTTGGATAATGAGGTGGGTGTGGTATATAAACACAACACATGGAAAGAAAGGACAGGTATGGTTTATACAAGTATACATGACTTGCATTTGTCAAATAAGTAGCCCTAATTCTGTGTATTCAATAAAATTGTTTGATTTTTTTTTCTTTTGTCTCTGAAGAAAGCCTAATATAAAATACTTGTCCCTAAAAGCTTAAGATATGAATGGAACTTACCCATGTCATTCGAATTCTTTTCGGTAATCTTCTCAGTACATAACCCGTAAGAAGTCCACAGAGGTAGATTGTTGCACGATGTGTCGGTAATATATATGAATAGTCTGCCGTATCAAACAATTGCTTCACTCTGAAAAATTTAAAAGTTTATGTAATAATGTTTTTTTTAAAAAAAATATTCTTTCATGTCTCTAAGAAGCTATTCCTCATATATTTGGTTGGAATAAATTATTCACTTATAAACCTTCAATTAAACAGGAAGAGAAAATTAATGTATAATCTTTTTATTATATGTCTGATATTCTACTTGTGCAGAGGGCAACATTGCGAACTAATTTTATTGTTTACAAGTAAAATCAGACATATACAAATGTTGTCAAAGGTAATGCTTTTACGTTAAATAGTGAGATACGTATTATGCGTCTGATATATTTGTTCAAAGGACATTTGGTGACTAATTTCGTTGTTTACGGTCACATACAATTAGGCCATAGGTGTAGTAATCATTTATGCGTAGTAATGAAGTTCCATTAGCAATTCCTGGTATCAATACAACTTTGTGCTACTTGCTCCCCTCCCCCTGTCCCCCCTTGTCTACCATGTCCTTGCTGTGTTACCATCATGCCGTCGACCTCATACTACACGAGATGGATATTTTGCTATAATCGTCATAGCAGTTATAATTGCTTTTTGCATGTTTTGCATTGCGTTACGTTTCGCAAATTTCGTGAAGGCTTAGAGGGTCAATCCATACGAAGTTGCCCAGAGCAGGTTGCTCGAACATCTCCGAAAATTATAAAACTTTGAGTGTGATTAACCTTCTGTATTAGAAGGTCAATAACACTATTCACGTTGTTGTAAGTACAAGCGTTCCTAAATGGTGGTAGAGGTCTGCATGACCCGGAATTTTTTGCCAGGGTCCAGCCCGGCCCGTTAGTTTATAATATGAGGCCCGACCCGAGCTGAAATATGTTTTAGCATTTAGTCCCGAGCTCGTGTGTTAATCAAATGAGCCCGAAATAAGCCCAAATTACAGAAACTAAATAATTAACGCGAAGTTGTATTTTTATTTACATCAATAAGAGGTTTAGTTGTGCAGTTGTGCTTTAAAAGTTCTTCAAAATATAGTATATTTACAAAGTTAGGCCCGAGAAATATGGTTGTAAATTTAAAAATTTACGGCTCCAGCCAGCTTCGGGCCCGAAGTGATATATACTTTGTAGGTCCGAGTCCGGCCCGCGGGCTCTACCCGAGCCCGTTTAGATCTCTGAATGGCGGCCATCTTTGTTGTCGGTGGAGTGCCATTTTTTTTTTTCATTTGCAAGCATTTACGAAAACTACAGTTGTTCAGGACGTACGAATCAGACGAACACCAAAGAGAAACGAATGTTTACCGGAGAGACTGAGGTGCACGGAGAATATATACCCTTGCTTCTAAATAAATATGCAGAGTTGCAAACCAATGCATAAAATTACCAGCAAAAGTACAGAAATTACGCTTTTAAAGGGCGGCGTATGGAAGGGGATCAGGGTTTTAACCTTCTCCCTTCAGTAAGATATAATAGAGAAAAGAAACATTTATCATATTAAAATATGTGCACAAAAATCGCGCGTGCTATGAAACGTAATCAGCTTGAACACTCGAACCACTCTTGATGAAATTCTGTGTGTACCACTGCTTTGAATTCCGTGCAAAAGCTTGCGATTTGTGAAGAAATTATGTGCAAAAGCTTGTGATTGGCGTTTATTCCATATTTCTAGCCCCATGGTCATTGGCACGTCTAGGCCCTTATGGGAGAGGGATTAGCTCCCCCTTGCACCCACGACACCCATCGTCGAACTGCACCGCGATATTAAGGCACTCAATGTAAAAGCAAAGTATCATTGAAATCCGATCCCAGTTACGGAAGTTAATATACCTAGATTGCGTTATATAGGATAGATAGGTGTATATAGGATAGAATTTGCACAACAGAAAATACAAACAAAAACGGACTTAATTGCTGCACCATGCATAGTTTTTGAGATCTAGCGTGAAACATATCCAAACATTTAAATTTTTCTTAGCTGTGATCATCGTCACGTACGTGCTTTCTTCGCATTTTTACCATGTCCTCACTTTTTTCTCCATGTAATATCAGTCATGATTTTTTTTCAATAGTTTATTCACATACAGAATTACTTTGTGGTCTAAGCAGCAATTTTTTAGCACTTTGCCCTCCTGAGATATCACACTCCAAAAATGGCATCAAAATCACAAACTTCAACTTTCGGACCCCCATAAATCCACGGTGCCAGTTGTATCATAGCTGAGGATATTTCAGCAGACTCTTTACATGCAATAGTATTCAGCAAAAAACTTATGAACTCCCCTCCCTACAATATGCTATTCCAAAATCCAGCCCCTTTAAAAGTGTAATTTTCTATACTTTTTCTGGGGATTTCATGTATTGGTTTGCAACCCTGCAAATTTATTTAGAAGCAAGAGTATATATTCTCTGAGTACCTCAGTCTCTCCTGTAAACATTCGTTTTTGTTTGGTGTTCGTCTCATTCATACGTCCTGAGCAACTGTAGTTTTCGTAAACGCTTATAAATGCAAAAATTGACACTTCACCGATAACAAAGATGGCCGCCATTCAGGAACACTTCTGCAGTTGCCACACAGTTTCATCAAAATAGTCTTTGACCGAAAATATTTACGAAGGAGTGCAACTAACTTTCTGACTGACCCACGCACAAGAATCAAATTGAAAAATGGGCCTCGTACTTATCGACACTGTGCAACTTGTATCTAAAACAGAGGAGGGCACCTAAAAACGGGAAGAAAGCCAACTGAGTCATAATCAAAAAGAATGACGACAAAATGAATGATGATCCAAGAGCATACAGATCATCTTGTCTCTTAAATACAAATTGCAAACTTTTCGGCACAGTAATCGTACAAAGGACAAACAAATACAAAAAACTATAGACTACAGCATGGTTTTCGTAAAGGAAGAAGTACTGAGACTGTAACAAGGAGACTATTGGAAGGAATTGAAAAGGGAAAGACCGAGAAATATCAGGTAGTAGACCTAATATACATAGATATAATTGGGGCCTCCGATAGAATATGATGGCCATCATTATTCAAGCAATTTAAAGAAATAGGGGCACCAAAGTCCTTCTTTGAATTGATGATGGATTACTGTATTGATAGGAATGTAACATATATAGCAACAAATAAAAAATATAACTACGTTCAATACGAAAGGATGCCCACAAGATTCCATAACTGGCCCAACATTATGGGATATTGTAATAGATCCATGTCTAAAATGTCTCAATCGACTTGAAGAAACAGAAGGAGTGGTTGGATATGCTGATGACATAGCGATAGTGTTGTCGGCAATCTCAAGACACGAAGTAGAAGGAAAGGAAAACATAGTATTAGAGAAGCTACAGAAATGGTGTTCAAGGTGTTCAACAAATAACTTAATTATTTCTGCAACAAAAACGAAGTATACAATTCGACAGAAAATTCAAAAAGGTTCTATTCTAAGGGTATCCAACAAAAGGATAGAGTTAAAGAATTTAAGTACCTGAGATTATGGATAGATGAAAAATTAAACTACGGAAGACATGTAGAGGAGATTGCGAACAAAAGCAAAAAAGTAGCACACAAATTACTAACAATCAAAAGAAGGGACTACCAAATCTCTAGGAATTTATTTCAAACTTATAACAAAACAGGGATCATGCCAGTGCTTAGCTATTGTGCCAGTGTCATAAATTTCTTATGAATATAAAACTAAGACAAACAACAAGAAAGAGGGGAACTCTGGATGCAATAAAAAAACATTTTAATTCAGGCTCTTCAGGTACTGACTCAGGAAGAACCCATACATTTCCAGGTATACTAAGACAGGCTTACAAAATATGGACGAAAAATAACGAAACGACAAAAATTTTAGAAATATTAGAACAAATTCCAAATAACGAAACAGAGTTAGATAAAATTATTCAAAGGAAATAGCAACAGGAATGGGAAAACTCAAGTAAAGGACAGAAACTAAAAGAATACATACTAACGATATAAATAAGGAAAAATATGATAAACCTAAATAAGGAGATCATGGAGACATTTTCTGACCATGATTCTTTTAAGTTACATTTATATAGGAGCACAATAGAAGACCAGACATGTATCTGCGGAATTTCCTAGACATCCGAACATGTAACATGGACTTGTGTGCGCTTCATAATAAGGGAAGATATAATAAATATCAGAGATGAACTCAAATAAGATACATGAAAAACATCAAACAGGATAGAATAAAGCTACAGAATAAAGCTACAGCAAATTTATTTAGAAGCAAGAGTATATATTCTCTGAGTACCTCAGTCTCTCCTGTAAACATTCGTTTTTGTTTGGTGTTCGTCTCATTCATACGTCCTGAGCAACTGTAGTTTTCGTAAACGCTTATAAATGCAAAAATTGACACTTCACCGATAACAAAGATGGCCGCCATTCAGGAACACTTGTACACAGTGGTGGCAATTGGACATTAAAAGTGGGGGCAAGACATGATCTGAATATTTGTTTATCAATGTTAGTTTTCCTGGTTGTTTCTAACACTTTGACGAAAGGTTGTATAACTAATAGGATACTATCTTTTTCAGTTAAAATGCGGTGGTATATCGTATTTTATATTTTATTAAGTAAATTGACAAGAGCAACGCAAGAAGGTACTAGCCCTATGTACTCTTAAACAACGAAACTATAAGAAGAGATTTGATTGCTTGCTCATGAACATCTTAAAATTCTGTCTGGAAAATTGTGTGATCAGATTATTTAATAAAAAATTTGCAAAAGAAATGAATGGAAAGAATAATATTAATCATAGTAATGAATAATGAGGCGTGTTTTGTAGAAGTTATATTGAAATTAAAGCATGTCATTAAATGTATGTTATTACTCTTAAAAAATGAAAGACAGTAAACACTCGTACAAGGATATGCTACGACATTTAAAGAAATACGCAATTGTAATATTAATTGCTTTAAATTGCAATTAAAACACAATTCCTGTAGCTTTCTTAATTTTACGGGAAGACAAATAACTAATACGTACTCACGCAACGGCAAATATTAAATGGCACATTTTTTCTATGAACCAGTAACATACAAAAATTTTACATTTCCAAATGAAACTATACATTAAGAGGTCATTCCAAAAAAATGGGGGAAACTGCCTCCTCTTGTCCCCCTAATTGCCGCACTGGCTTGTACATACGACAAAGTGAATTATGTTATTGATCTTCTCATACACAAGGTTCATCACACTCCAATTTCTATAATTTTCGGTGATCGTCGAGCAACTATTTTCGCCATCTTTGGACCACTTCAGATGGATTGACCCTATGGATTGACCCTATACAGAATGTGATCCCTAGTAATTGATCAACAACTTTGACGTAATCACTTGCAGACAGTGTTGCCAATAAGTGCTTCCAGAAAATAATTAAATGGCACAAAAACATTCATAAATTACCGTAAGACGGGATTACTTTGCACAAGATTTGAACAATTTCAAAGAAAATTACGTGTAACTTACAAACGTAATGATTTAGAACACTATATTTTAAATATATAATAGCTAGATATATAAGGAAAACATTAGTGCAAGTTCATTAGTAAACATTCAGTATAATCATAGTTATTAAAATATAAACTTTGGTGCAAAGTAACCTCGTAGCTGGGGTTACTTTGCGCAACATACAAAAAAGTATGTTAAACATATGAACATAATGTTTCTGTGCAATGTTTTTCCTTAAGTATTTATACATTTCATTTTCTACACAAAACTGCATGAAGTCTACAAATATTGATATTAGAATGATGGTACCGGTATTAGTACTTAGTTTGAATTATCGATATTTGTAAAGAAAATTATGTTTTTTTTCTGGTACAGGCACAGGAATCACATTCTAATAGTTTAGCATATGTCCCACAAAAATGACAACTCAGGAACAGAAAAAAAAAAAAATCCCCGTGAACTGATTTGCCTTGGTTATTCCTTATGTCCAAGAATATCATCCCAACCGTAATTAGTGGAAGATTTATGGGATTTGGGACTTTCAGGCTGAAGCCCACCCAAATTGCACGATTTCTTTTTTTTAATCTAATGTTAGCCATTCCTATGTGTATAAGCTGCAAGCCCCCCCCCCCCAAAAAAATAGTCTAATGATTTCTAAAAAAAAAAAGTCTTTGTGAGTGAAGCCTCTCTCAAACTACTTTTTTGGATCTGCCACTGTTCATAATTTATTTTCCAACAAGAAATCCATTCCGGTATCTACCTAAATAGGAAATGTACCTAAATTTAGAATACAGGAGGTTCCAGTAGTAATAATTTCCTATCTAAGCGATATTTTGGACCGGTGCAAAGTAACCCCGAGTAGAGACTGAAACTGCCTTCTCCCAGTTTTACTTTTTTATGACTTTAAAACGTTTCACACTTCAATTTCAACTATTGCTTCAAAGTCTCATTATACACAGTAGTATTCTATGAAACTGACTTTACTTTGACGGAAAATCTTGTACGTGATATCTTTCAAATTTTCGCGACCTTTACAGTGACTGCTTTCCATACCTGTACAACAATGGACCCTCCCGGTAATTAGAACTGATGTTTCTGCCGACATATAGCCAAAATACAGTTAAATGTTTTATCTTACGGTGGCAGTTGAAACTTCCTCTTTACTGTTCATGGTTTTACCGACAGGAAACTGTGAAACTCTTCATATTTTGTGCAAAGTAACCACGTCTTACGGTATAGCTAAATTTATAGCTAGCAGAATTTAACAATAAAAGAACCAAAATATTTGTTAGCTTTGCTGTATGCCTAAAATATACTGTAGTATTCTTTCTCGTATTCTCAAATAAAAATATTTTTATTCTTAAAATATTTAAGTACATTTTCCTTGCACTATGGACGAGATGTTGTAATCCCTTGAGTTTCTTCTTTCGTCCCCAATTCCTACAGTTATGTTTATTCACATAGGTTGCGCTACTTATCTAGGATAACACACACACAAAATACATTGTGCATGCCGTACATAGGCCCTACCGGTACACTTAAAAAAAATTCGTTCGTAAATTAATTAAGCACTGAAATTAGCCATGGAAAAGTGGAATTTCCAGAAATCCGATTTACAGAGACCGTGATTGAAGGTAAGAATAATAATATACGTAAGATAGTTTGTGATGTAGCAATATAAGCGTTATGACAATCAGAGGGATTAGCACGAAACAAAAGGGGAAAAATGAAAGATTTTAGGTTTTTATTTATAATTTTAGAGAAGTTTTGATCGGAAAAGATATTCAACTACTGTTAACCATAAATAGCTAGAAATCAGCCACTTTGAGAATTGTAACTAAAGCCTGTGACAAACATCTTGGCACTTCAGCTAAACGAATGAAACACAAGCTCTGACGCGTCGTTGCCGAGCAATAAGGAGTGTGACTATGGCTAAGCAGACGAACTACAGCGCGATCAGGTGGCAGAGAATAGACGTGGATGTGTACAAAATAAACGTAGCAATACCGCTGGCCTCTCATTTGCTAGCAGCATTTAAAGGGGGCTTGGAGCCCCGCCTTGAAATGCCAAGATGTTTTTCACGCCGTTTGATATCTCAATTAAGATATTACTGACTAAATCGGCAATTTTGCTGACAAAATTTGAAACTACTGTAAAGTTAAAAATTCCAGATAACCACTAAAACGCTTAACTAAAGATAAAATACAGTAACAAGCCGCATTACAGAAGATATTAGATATAGGTATCTTACTCTATTGTTAACAGATATATTAAATTATGAATTCCAATTACCTCAATGCCACAGACATCATCATGGTAGAGATAAGCTGTATACAGTGTTGAGAAAAAGTGACTATTTCAAAGATAAAAGATCATCATTCATTGTTGAACATAAGTATTACTTTTAGCACAACCTATTCACCAACACAAGCATTTGATTGTATATTATCACTTGAATGTATTAGATGACAGGAAGCCTATGCTTCAAAGCAGTGGTACACACAGAATTTTTTCACGCATTCAAGCTCAGTACGTTTCAGAACACACATGATTTTTGTGCACATATTTTAATATGATAAATGTGTCTTTTCTCTATAATATCTTACTGAAGGAAGAAGGTGATCCCCTTCCATACGCCGCTGCTTCTGAGGTCAGCTGATTGAATACTTACTTGACTCCAAAATAAATAAAAGCCGAAAGTTCTCTGGTGTAAGTGACAACGTATCGTAGAATAGTTGAATAGATAATGAGGCCAGCGATTAAGACGGATCCCAATTTCGTCCACCTCCACAGTATGTAGATTATGAATGGTGACACAACAAACAATTGCATATCAATTCCCAGCTGATGAGTGTGTGTTAAGCACTAGAAAAGACCATAAATAAATAAATAGTGAGTGTGTGCTAAATACCAGAAATCACCATAAATAAATAATAAATGTGTGTGTTTGAAGCACTAGAAAAGACCATATTTATATAAATGAATAGGAGGTTTCGTAAAATACTAGAAAATACAGTAAATAAATATAAAGATAACCAAGAAAGTTCTGTCGCTTTTCCACCCACCACTTTCGAACATAAATATGTCACCTAAGACATACCTGGAATATCAAAAATAGTCCCCTTCAGCATTGTCGACCTTCTATCAACGTTCTGGAAGACTGTGGATTCCATGGCGGTAGAACTTGCTGGTCCGTGAACCGAAGAAGGTATCAAGCGCATTTTGCACCTCTCCTAGAGATTTGAACTTGCGTCCTCTAAGGTGATTGTCCAAGGAATGGGGCAGGTGATAATCGGACGGTATAATTTCTTTGGAATATGACAGATGCAATAGTGTTTTCCATCCAAGGCGTACAATGGTGTCCCGGGTCATTCTAGCCACGTGGGACTTAGCGTTGTCCTATAACAGGGCGACTCCTTTTCGATTCAGAAGTGCTGGCTCAAGAGTTTTGAGTTTTTCTTGAACACGACTCAACTGCTGACAGTACATAGTTGCAATGATGCTCTGACCAGCTGGTAGCAGTTCCCGATGCACGATGCCGCGAGCAGTCCACCAAACACACAAGAGAACCTTCTGGTACAGTACTGGTTTCGGCTGTTTTAGAATAGGTTCATGGGATGATAACCAATGATAACGGCACCGTGGAGCTTCGTACAGGACCCACTTTTAATCACATGTCTACACCCTGTCCAGAAATGGCTCCTTCCTCAGACGAGACAGCAAAGAAACACAGGTGTCTGCTTGCGTTACCTTCTGGCTCAGAGTCAAATCATGTGGGACCCACCGATCCAACTTGTAGTGCTCCCAAGTTGATGGAGGTGCTGCCAAATGGTTTTTCCACTCTCACTAAATTGTAGTTCCAGTTCCTCACATGTCTGGCCACTGTTTGTCTCAATCGCTGCCTGAAGATCATTTTGTACATGTGTTGGTCTTCCGGCACGTGGTGAGTCTTCGAGTGTCTCGTCACAGTTCTTAAACTTTTTAAACCACCGCTGCACTGTCCGCGTAGTCACGACACCCTCGCAAAAGGCCTGGCATATTTTCCACCCCGTTGGAGCGGCGTTTGACCCCAGTTTGAACTCTTACATCATACACGTCATTATGACGCTCTGTGGAGGTCCCATGTTCACTGTGTCCTTACGCAAGTTCACGGTTTAACTGAACTGCTACAACCAGGTAGTATGTTGGCTATACCCACACCAACAACTGACCTTTGCCTTATCTACATTCGCATTCAACCTACGGTGTGAGGACCAATGGGACTCTACAAAAAGCGACAGGGTTATCTTATAGTATGTTTATGTGTGTAAAGCACTAGAAAAGACTATAAATAAATAAATAGTAAGTTTTTGTAAAATACCATAAATTAATAGTATGTTTGTGAGTGTACACTGAGAAAAATTCTTTATCCTTACAGCGGTATATTGTACAAATATACAAAATCTTTATCTTTACTACGGAAATCAGTACAGATAATACGTTATCCATATGCTAATATTTTTCCGCTTAAATGTTACATCATGCCGTTGCAGGATGTATGACACCTAACAGTCTTCCATATATTACATACAAATACGTATGGTAGATAAGTCAGCTATATGTTACATACGTCCATCTGTATGTGAGATCCTGACCGCCTACATGGAGTTCTTTCGTTCGTACGGAAAATACGTTTATTCGGAACAATTATACGGAAAGTACGTACAAAATATACTGTTTCAGTTATACGTTTGCTATACGTTAGGTTCAAAAAGTACAGGATTTACACATGCAACCTAAGTTTTTACGTACACCACTTACGTTCTTTTGCTCAGTGTAAAGCACTACAAAAGAATATAAACAAATAAATAGTGAGTTTTTGTAAAATATTAGAAAATACCATGAATAAATGGTATGTTTTGTGTGTGTGAAGCACTAAAAAAGACCATAAATAAATAAATATTGATAGTGTGTGTGCGAGCTTAGATTTTGAAATCAATATGATTTCCATTATTTACTGTCTATAATACCAGATTTAGACTTTTGTATCAACTTAATTTCTATTATGAATTGCTTAGATTCTGGAATTTTGAATTAGCATTATTATTTCTATTACGAACTGGTTATAACTCTCGACTTGCATCAGCAATGTTTCCATTATGCAAGGGTGTAGCCAACAGGTTTATCTAGGAAGAGCCTATTGTTTTTGAGGTGGGGCAGCTACAATCTACAAAGCAAAAAAAAAAAAAAAAAAAATTTACATCTAGCGATTTTGAGGCCCGAAGAAAACAAAAACTTTTGGTTTCGGTCCGAAAACCTAAAAATATTGTTTTTTCTAGCTTTTTTTTCTCCATAAATATTATGTACGCGGTACCAGGATTAACCAAGTAGCTACTACTGCCCCGGACCAAACGTTATACCTTTGTCCATAACTATTTTAATTTAAGCCGCTGTAAACAGAACGTATTACATAAGACTGATTTTCTTTGAAATTTAATTTATTTCTTTGTTTCCTGACAAAAATATTTATTATTTATTACTCGTGACTGAAAACACCATAATTATTTTGTTAACAGCTATATCTTACTTCCTGTTTTACACCAAGTAGTTAAAAAAAAAAAAAAAAAAAAGCGAATGAAATCGAAACTGAAAACTAATTAAAAACGTTGTTTTTCGTCATTTTTAAATGACTGAAGTGAGGTAATCTTACGATGATGTTTTAAAAGCTGAGAGAAATCATTTGGGGGGCCTGGCCCTGATGGGTGCCCCCGTGGCTACACCCGCGAAAAAAGCAAAGGCGGTATGTTTTATTACAATTTTGACTCCACATATCAGTTATCTAAATGTTGAAATACAGTGAGGGTATGTTGTCTAAAAGATTGCATTTCTTTTTACATAATGACTGAAAACTATTGGAGAGCTTCTCTTTAGTTACGAATGGGGAAGGGCATGGAGAGACTTTGATCCATCGCTAACTTTCTGGGGGGAAAAATAAATAAAAAATATATTCTTATGTTGTATTATAAAGAATTATACACAAAATACTCCAAAATCGAGTTTTTTATATAAACAACTCCCTGTGGAAAACTCCTGGACCCCTACTCGAATATGGGGTATTTCAAACCTCCGTAAGATCCGCCCCCACAACAGATAACCCAATTCGCCCATGCTGTAAATACATTTATATTAATTAAGACAAGAAGACACACAGATACATACGAAAGAAACAATTCAATATGGCATATCAAAATATAAACTAGATGAACTTCTTTGAAGACATCTCATTTTAAAAACAAGAGGTAGAGAAAAGGTAAAAAACGTCGGTGTTGTCAACTTAGAAATTATTTTTGCATAAGAAATCAAATATTTTTATGTGAACTGCTATTCTTTCATTACTGTGTATAAAAATGGATTTATTAAAGGTATTTAGCATCTACTCTTCCGTGACGGTATGTCTTGATCACTGAAAAACCACAGGCAGTATGGCATATTAGACCATACGGTCTCACTTTGACCACTGTCCCTGCCATTATGAATCCTAAAGAAGGTTATTTGCATCCAACGTATGTATAATTCAAGACTCAACCGTTATTTAGTTAATGAGAATAACTAACCATGTTTTCGAATCCAAAGTAGTTGTGAATATAAAGGAAATTCTTCCACATATTTTGCTGACAAAGATCTGAATACTGTTTCACAACGACATTCCATTGTGGCCCACTGCCAAGGTGATTTATAATATATGTAGAAAACAGAATCACAGCCAGCAGATTAGGTGTTAACCTAAAAATAGAAGGAACAAATTATTTCATCATTATTTCTTTTGTTACATTTCATTTCATACATGCATATAGTGTGATATACGATATGTAATAGTCATAATTATTATGCTAAGACAAAGATAACATTAAACGCATTATTAATAATTATTACATATAGATGTGAAGGTAATTAAAACAGAAGACGTTAAAGGTTTTCACTACAGCGAAATTAAACTACCGCTAATTTTAGAGTTTTTCTGTAATATCTTGAAATCAATTAAAAATATTCGAAAAGCAGAAACGTAGTGAACTAAACAATACGATTTTGCATGTGATACCGTTATTACAACTCATCTATCTGCTTTCGATTTGTTACTGTAGAAAGATTTAGCTTCTTTTTTTTTTTTTTTTTTTTTTTGCGGGTTCTGTAAATAGCGGGATACTAAAAGCGGATAGGTGAATTGTGGTAAAGGTATCACATGCAAAATAGTATTGTCTAGTTCACTACGTTTCTTCTTTTCGAATATTTTCATTTGTTTTGAAGGTATTACAGAAAGACTCTAAAATTAGCGGTAGTTTAATTTCGCTGTAATGAAGACCGTTAAGGAACAACGTGAATCGGAGGCAAAAAAAAAACTGTAGGATTAGGATTAGGAATTAGATTTCTGGGTATTCGGCATCTATGGCCATGTTAGCTCGTCACGTATGAAGGGATGAGATCCCTCGGCGATCACACTAACCGATAAAAGGAAAGGAAGGGGGAAGGAAAAAAGCGTCCTGGGACCTGTATGTTAGGTACCATCCCGACATTTGCCTGGTGAAAATGAGGAAAATCTCATCCAGAATGTATGGCTTGAAAAAGCTTTTTACACTTTTTCGACGGAGTATCCCCACCAGGAATCGAACCCAGGACCGCTCGCACCAAAGACGAGAGCGGAAAGAACTGTAGTAGGTGAAAAGGGTGCAGAGAGTATTCAAGTACGATGTAATAAATATAAAATTAAATAAAAAAAAGTATTTTTCAAATATGCTTTCTTTAAAAAAAAAACTTTAAATAGGAAATAAAAATTCCGCCTATGTTTAGTTAAAGTTGTTCAGCCTTATTTTCGAAAAAAAAATATAAAATTTTGCTTATTTCTGTTATTAGGTTAGTTTAGGTTTGGTTTGGTTAGTTTAGATTAGGTTAATTTAGGTTTGGTTTAGTTTGGTTACGTTAGGGTTAACTACTTGCATATTTGTATTCTTCCGGTGAGTACATATAGTCTCTATAACATTTTTGCATTTCTCATTTCTATAACATGTAGGACGATTTTATTCTTAAATGATAAAGAAATCAATTACAATTCCGTTAGTTCAACTCATTTACCTGAAATCTTTTTTCTTTCTTACCTATCTCTGGATCCCTTCAACATACTTCAAAAATTGTACTAAAAAGTAAAAAAAACAATTGTTTTCAAGAAAATTATTTTCTTAAATCTTTACTTTCGAGGAATGATGGGGGAGAAGAAAGTATAGTGATCGTAAAAAAAAAAAAAAAAAAATGAAAATCGAATACGAGATTTCATATTCAGCGGATTTACACGTTTCACGAACCTACATGTCAAAAGGCAGATACTTGGTTATCTGTACGTCTGTTCGTTCCAAGGTACGCGGTGACTCAGTGGTAGAGCCTTCACCTCCGGTGCGTGGGTATCTGGTTTCGATCCCAGCTTGCGTCAAGTGAGATTTGTGGTGTACAAACACCGAGTGCGTGTGTTTTCTCGGGGTTCTCGCGTTTCTTCCAACTTTTTTTGTCCCACCATTTCGTTAATTTCTTAACAGCATCGTCTTCTTTAGCTCACACGGTATAACCGTGGGACGTAAAACTCAAAGATTTCATTTCTTTTATTCCAATGTTAACTGATCTAAAAGCCATACCGTGCAACGTATTGAGAGCAAATTTAAAACTTAAGGTATTTTATATAAAATTTCACAGGAGTGTGTTTTTGAATTTTCTTCCTATCCCCAAAATAAGGATTGTTCACTGAAGAGTGAAGATCAAAACTTGCGACTTTTTCGAAAATGTTTCTAACGACCTTGGCATATAAGTCGTTAGAGACATTTTGCATAAATCAATGTTTCACTAACAACCCTATAATGCGGTATAAGTCATTTTGCTAGGAAAAATCCAGAAGGGGTAGTTTATTCTTAAGAGCGGGGTTTCCCGGACAATTTTCTCAAACACGACTCAGGTGATTCTGTTCATATTTCATAAATAAATATTTCATTAATTACCTAACAATATAGTATAACTTATTTCCCGTGAAAAATTTACATCTTAAAAAGTGTGTCTTTTGCCGACGATTTTTTCAAAAATAACTCAAGCGATTTTTGCTCATATTTCATAAATCGATGTTTCATAACTGATCCAAATATATGATAGTAATTTGTCATTTAAAAGTCCACAAACGGTAGTTTACTTTTGTGGCCGAGTTTTCTTTGAGCGACTTTGAGCTACACAATATGTACGATATGGATATGAAATTAGAGAATTGTATGATCGCTTTCGATTTTTTATAAATACAGTTAGTACGATTTAAGAAATATTACAACATTGATTTCACTTCCTAGACTGAGACCAAATGAATTTTACAATTTTAGAATTCTCTCTTAGCTAATTTAGCATTTTTCATGAGAAAATTGAAACCACATTTTTCTTTACTTACCTGACAAATCTATTAATATATTTGTTTATAATATTAATTTTCTTTTTCCTATCTAACTCTTTGGTCATTGTGTAGGCTGATAGAAGACCACTTAAGAATATAAAACTATCTGTGTACAAAATTGCGCTTCTTAATATTGAAGTCCATCTGCCACTAGTTGCACTCTGAAAGTATACAAAACAAGAAATTAAATAGTTGAAAACGAGAAAGATACGTAACTTAGCATATTCTAGCTGATTTTCATCTTTAAAAGTGAAGGTCTATATAAATGCAATGTTTTATGTTAAAATGTATTTAATATAGATATCAATGAACACCATTTAATATAAATAGTTTACAAAATAAGATGAATCGGGACAGCACAGGATACTATTGGGACAGATTCACGCGCACAGTCAGAAATTTTTGTTGGGAGAACCTCTGGGAGGTTCTAGCTTTGGGGAGAGGGGGTGAATCCAGTACTATTATTATAACGCATTGACTTGATCCCTAGTCTTCCGTTGCAAGCGCTGCTATCGTTTGAATGAATTCCACTCGCTTTCTCTCGCTTAGCAACAGCTGAACCCTTATTGGCTCAACGCAAGGGTGTGTCAGGGTGCGAACTTTAGTTCGCATTTTTGCCACGGCTCAAGACATTTTGGCAGCATAATACAAACCACTACATCTATGTAGTATTGAACAAATATTATTCTGCATCTGAAAAGACGGTAAGTAATAGTAAAATACTTCCAGTTATATTTTGAGGGGACAAATGATAGTACTAGATTATTTTTATAAGAAGAAAAGTACAAGAGATGAAGTGTAAGATCAAATTTTTATGATACATCAATCATTTCTTTGTTAAACAAGTATGTGAAAAAGTGAACAAATATATGTTGCATTAGGAAGTTCGAAGGGATCCGGACCCAGTGGACACCCCGTTGGTGCGCGCCTGGATAGATTACGTGCAACATGGACACCCATGGACACTATTCAGTACAAAAAAGTTCGCAAAATCAAATGAATCGGGACAAGACATGTTACTACTGAGACATATTTATTGTAATGGTTGCAATAGTATATAAAGGCTTTTAAATAGATTTACAGATAAACTTGAGTGTCTTCGTTGACAAGCAGACAATGGGGTGCTGTTTCTTTTTACATAGCATATAAGCCTTCAATTTGATATATACAGGGTGTATCTAAAGGTCGTTCAAAACGCTTAGAAGAATCTATACATGAAAACGAACAAAAAGTTTATATGACATTTTGTTAAGTTCGGACAAAAGAAAGGTGCAGCATCAAGCGGTTCCAAACAGTTTAGACAAAGTAATGCCTAATGACTCAATGGTGTCAGAAGCTGGGCGGTAGAGACGCGGTATAAGGAATTTTTCAAAGGGGAGTTACTAATGTGGACAGACAGACAGACATGCGGAAAATTGATGTAGAAGACGAGAAACGGTGAACTATGCATGTATGATACATAACCGAAACCATCGGGAGAGGTCAGTGGCGCTACAGCAGGGACCAAGGAACAGTTGGCCCCAACAGCAAATTTGTTCTCCGAAAGAAAAAGAAACAGTGTACTGGAGTACATTGGTAATGCAAGCAAGGTGTTACCCAACCATAACGCAGTCTACCCCACCCCTAGACAACCACTGCCAATGCCAATGAATGCTCGTAAGTTTTGCCGAAATAGTTTGCAAGCGAGAGCCGTGAGCAAGTCGCTTGGTATTGGTAGAAAGCAGCCGTAGGGTAAGAAGGAGTGAACATACCAAAAGTGGGTAAAAGGAAAACAGATAAAGTTACACTTGAAGAAGACAATGCTGTAAACATTTGTGCGCAGTGCAGAGTGCGTAGAGACTTCACCAAAGGAACGGCGAAATCCTTGAATAAATTATGGAGGAAAACGTTGGAAACACGCACATAGTGACAGGTAAGCAGTAGTAGGCATAATGGTAATGCGTAATAGCGAACTTATGACCCAATACAGCTCACTACAGCTTCATTTATGTTCGTGATAAAAGTGTCAAGCCGCAAGCATTCCAAACCACGGACAATTGAAGCTGGTCATTATGCCTACTACCGAACATGGAAGAACTACAAATACCATTGGAGTATTAGATATGGGAAGCAAGGAACAGTGGCGTAACTAAGGGCTTGGGGGCCACCCCACAGATAACGTGGAATGGGGCCCCTTCTCTATGTCCTACTTAAAGATTTGGGGGCCCCGTGAGGGCTTGGGCCACCCCGCGATGGGTCTGTGGGGACCTTATTTACGCCCCTGGCAAGGAACAATGGTGAAAGATATTCCCCACGAACAAACACTCTACAGTTCAATCTACAACTACCCCTGCAGTTGCAATTACACGAGCAAGACAAAGGCACCGATCATGGGGCCGAATCCCCCCAAAGCTCATGTGGCCCCCCCTAAGGTATACAACATTTGGAATAATTTGAACGCAATTTGTCTTAAAATCCTCATATATATATCTGCATATCATATATATATCCTTCTGCATCTGAATGAGCCACCAAATTTACAGAGAAATTGGCGCCCTTGCAGCAAGGAGATTCTCCTTAGTTGGCACCGACGTCTCTCAGGCCAATCATTTCATTTCCTCCCACACAAAGAAATCCAGCGGTGTGAGGACGGGGGATCGAGGTAGCCACAGTACAGATCCACTTCTGAAAATCCAACGAACGCCAAACACATCGGCAAGGAAAGCCATAGTTCCTTCGTCAAAATGTTCGGGAGTGCCTCATGTAGAAACCACATGTTACATCGAGTTTCCAATGGTAAGTTCTTTAAGAGTTCCGGCAGTATATCACGTAAAAACACACGATACATCGGACCACAAAAACGCTGGGGCAACATGTCCTAGCAAATGGTTATTTACTATGCCACACCACATGTTCACGCCGAACTTCCGTTGATAATGTTGAATAACGACTGCATGCGGATTTTCTATAGCTATTGTCAGAATTGTACACGCGGACAGTTCGAGGTCTTTCCCGGTCCCACTACTGGGTAATAGAGATTCTGTTTTATTGACGCAAACATCAAGTCTTTGAAAGAAGACATGTGATGGTAACCGTCTATCGAAAACCGTGCGTGACACAGACAACGTGCTGCACGGCTATTTTGAAGGACCTCGGCAATATACGATATGCATATCATTAAGCTCCTGAGTGGAGTAGTCCGCCATTGTTGTGTTTCACACTTGCTAACAACAATGGGTAACTTCACTTCCTCTTGCAGAGTCACTATTCTATTATTACATCCTTTCAACTGTTTCAACACGAGCAATTAACTGAAACATTACAATACAACACTTGTACTCCTTGGGGCAATTCAACCATATACCCCAAACTATTATTCCAAGCTGGAACACGAAACACTGGCAGGCATATCAACAGTGTGTTACGCTCTCTCGTATCAACCTCTCATACATAACTCCTGATTTTATGTTAAGCACCCCTAGCGGATCTCATGCGCGGACACCAACAAGAAGCTTTGTCAAAACAGCGTTTGGCAGTTCGGACCATACACTGTTCCGAAGAACACACAACAGTTTAGTACAGTAATTCGCAAACACTGTTTTACACCAGCTGCTACGAAGCACTAAGTACGGACCATGATGTTCGTAATGGGATGCAAGGGAGTCTTGCATCTCGGTAGTAGAGTGTTTAGTGTTATGTTTCGAAAAATGATTAGTGTGGATGTATTTATACCTTTTGTTGCAGGTCCGTAGCTCTTTTAATAGAACATGATGTTGCATTCGGAAGGTCTGCAATTCTTGGTCCGACCATCCTGACTGGGGTTCCGCAAGGTTTTTCTTAGTCTCGCCAGGTGAATGCTGGGATGGTCCTATGTTATGGAGAATATGGACTATAACATGGCCTCGGCAGCTACTTTTTTCTATCATTTCCCACGGCATAGGCCATAGATGCCAGTTAGACTTAAAATAAAAGTCTCAACCTATTGCTACATCCTTCCGGTTGGAATCGCTTTTCTCACGGCACTCACTAGCAAACAAGACAATTTCGACCAAATATTCAACAAGAATTCTTCGGCATTGACAGCGGTAGTCGGAAAAGCGGGAGAGCAAACTGCGTTATGGTTGGGTAATACCTTGCTCGCATTACCAATGTATTCCAGTACATTGTTTTTTTTTTCTTTCGGAGAAAAAGTTTCCTGTTGGGAGCAAGTGCTCCTTGGCTCCTGCGGTAGTACCACTAATCACTCTCGGTGGCTCCGGTTATGTATCATACATGCGTGGTTCACCGTTTCTCGTCTTCTGGATCCATTTTCCACATGTCAGTCAGTCCACATCAGTATCCCATTTAAAAAAATCCCTATGCCGCGTCCCCACCGCCCTGCTCCTGACACCCATTACTTTCTCGACACTGTTTGGAACTGCTTGCTGTTGCATCTTTCCTTTGTCCGTAGTGAGGTGTCACACGTCGTTTTGCCACCCTTTGCGACAGCTTGTAACGCGGAAATGACGCCGAATTTAACAAAATGTCACATAAATTTTTTCTTTGTTTTCATGTGCAGATTCTTCTCCCAAGCGTTGTAAATGATCTTTACATACACCCTGTATAAAGTCGAAAAGCTTATCCCATTAATCTCAAAAGAACCGAAGTTCAATTTCCATATTGGAGACCCTACTAACAAAGACGTCTTACATGACATTGAAAAGAGCCTTGTAAATCGAGGTTGCTGGTTTCCGGTCTAAAATTCGTTTGTTGATACCCATTTTTCTTCTGCAACTGGTGGAGTGCAGTTTTCCACAAGTGCGATTATATTTTGGTGCTGTTTGCTACAATATTTTTATTGCAGATTTATCAAGTATGCGTACCATTATCGTGAAGATTGGCACATACCTGATTCAATACGCAAAGGTTGCCAAGTATCTCTATTTTTTTTTTTTTTTTTTTTGGATAATATCAGGATCGCTTCATTAATTGACATAATTGTATCTCTTCACGTCATGCAGTCCTTAATATTAGCTCCTGATACACAATGTTCTATTCTTACATTATGTTATGCGATTGTAAAGGGGGTTTGTGTAGTAAAGAAGTACATTAACAGTAGTGGCTATTGCCAGAATAGGAAAAAGAATATTGCAGCCCATAGCATCACAGACCCACCGCCACAAGGTGGATGCAATGCAGTGCTACATTCTTGTCGCTCTGGCGCATGACGTCATCTTGGTCTCAGACGTGGCCAGCGAGAGTCAGATGAACTTTTAACAAGCGCTTGCTCGCTGGTATCTTACACGCAAACTTCTCTTCTATTTATAGTGATCTTCAACGAAGTAAAAATTTTAGTACAAGCAATAATTATTTAAAAGTAATGTAATCAATGCTTAAGCTAAGTGAATTCAAAGGTATAACGAAATACTTTAGTTTTTATAATATTTACCTGTACCGTGGGCAAAAAGTGCTCATAAATATGTAATATACTTAGTAGAATGTTCATTTTAAATTAACAGAAAAGAAGAATGTTTTTAATATATGTAAGAGATTATTATGGGATAGTTGTGGCTATGTACATGTTATGTGTTGACCTAGTCAAGTGAATTTATGTATTTCACGGTTTTAAAAAGGAATATTTAAGACATATCAAGCAATAAAGGTGAGACTAATGATCTTTGAATATCTTAATTGATTCTTGCATAAAGAAAAGTAATTATCGCTTCGTAACTTATATATTACAAGACGGACCAGGTTGACGACGCTTTTCTATAGAGTCGTTATAAAAATTTGGTTTACCAAACCCGGGACTTTTGAAAATTCAGTTCCCGAAGAAGGAAAGTAGGGCTGAATTTACTTTGATATTACCATTTATGAATACAAACTTAACCGTATTACGAAGCGGTAAGGTCATCACAAGAATAATGGATAGTGAAATTGTGCAACAGGAATCAAATACCAGTAATCCAGGTGAAATTAGTGCAACACCAAGTTTGTCATCTGAGGATCGACTTTTGTTAGCTGTGCAGCGACAAATTATGCAAATGACGACTGAGATAAAACAAACCATGGAACAGAAGCTCAATGAATCTAACACAAACATGGAACAGAAGTTCTATGAAGCTAACAAGACCATGGAACAGAAGTTCTATGAAGCTAACCAGACCATGGAACAGAAGATAGAATTGAAATTCAACGAAGCTAGCAAGCAGTATGAAGAATTAAGTAAACGAATAGAACGGATAGAACTGAAATCAGACGATACGAAACAAACAATCGTCCAGGTGATGAACGACATATCCTCGCAGTTTGAAGAGAAGTTAAAAAGGTTAGCCGATGAGTGTCAAGAAAAGCACGATCATCAAAATCATGAAATCTGTGCTGTAAAAAAGGATTTAACGTTAATAGAATCTTCCGTTAAACATCAAAAGATCCAGTTGGCTACTATGCAGGAAGAAATTAAAACGTTACAGGCTAGAGATAACATTTATCGCAATAATCTGGGCAGTGATCGCTTCGAGTTTCCCCAATCACCGGATATAAATACGCCTTCGCCGGAATCTGAGGAGGATATTATATTAGAGGAAAATTGTCCGAAGATCACTGATGAACGAAATATAAATGGTATCATGACACAGCACGCTACGGACCGGAACAATCACACCACAAGAACAAGGAGTGAGAAAAGAAAGGTAAAGTTAAGTGTCAAGATGAGCGAAATCAAAGCCATGAGTAAATTTAGTGGTAAGTGCAATGAAAATGCTAGTTCTTTCTTAGAGAAATTCCAAGACGAATGCAATATAATGTCTATCGACCAATCACAATACATGAAATTAATACCTCATGTATTACTCCCACCTTGTTCCTTATGGTTTAAGGCAATACGTGATTACATTAGTACATATGAGGAATTTAAAGCGGCATTGATCGCGAATTACGAAAATGACTTTTTGCTGGCAAACAGAGATGCCACTCTTAGAAATCAACATTTCAATCCTCGATTGCACAAATCTATTGTAGAGTTTGTTGTAAATGTCTATAATGAATTAAAGGTTGTTAATCCCTTGCAATCGGAATCAAGAATAATTGCATCGATTCGCAATTTGCTTCCATTTAAATTACAGCAGATCTTATTTTCCACACAGTGTATGAGTTTCAGTCATTTATTAATGCTTGTACAATGCTACGAAACTCAATACCATGCTATGAATCTAACACAATCAGGAATGGGTAAAAATAAGAATAATTCAGATCATTTGGTCCCTGTTCGGAATTTGAGTATCCGAAGTGTGAATAATACTGAACCGAACCTAAGACGAGTATACTCTAGCAATCAAAATGAACAAAATAGACAAGGCTATGTAGGGAATCCGCCTAACCTAATCAACCGAAGTAGACACAAAATTAATAGAAATACATGTCGAAATCCTAGAGATGCTACCAATCCTATGTATAGACATAATCATTGTTCACGAGATGGTACTTCGTATCCAAATTCAAATCACGATGAAAGACATGTACAACCTAATGTAGAACCTAACCACGATTGTGCGGTACAATGCACTTTATTAGATTCATATGCCAGTGCGAATGTAACATGATTACCGTTAACGAAATTAGGTTAAACCCATGTTGGTTATAGATTCTTGTGAATTTTCGTTTTAAAGTTTGTGTTAATATTAATAATGAAAACGATGGTTATAAATATTTGAAATGCATCTAGTTAAAGAGTTAGTAGCACCCAACATTCTTGATCAAATAAATAAGAATGAAAAATAACAATAATAATGAAAAATGTGTTTATTTAATAACAAAAAGGTGTCTTTTGTTTCTGTAAAATAAATTTATTTACTTCCATTTGATTATTCAAACGTAGGTTATGTTTAATTTTTATTCTTTCTTATTAATGTGAAGAATCATAATTCAATTTATAATTAGTTAAAGGCAAAAATTATTTTATATCAGATTGATTTGTGTTTAATTATCAAAGATTATGTTAAGAATAAGATCCATTCTATAAAATCAATTATTCAATGACTACCTTGAGTGAAATTCTTCTTTATTTTGGACATCTTAGTGCTACTATGTATACATTACAATTGCAACATCTAACTTATTTGTTATACAATGCGCCCGAAAAGAACAAATATTATTTGTCACATCATCGTTTGTAATAATGATCGAAACTAGTAATCTTGATAATTTGTATTTCACCCTCGTTAATTATATTTCTAAGCGACGATGTTTTTAATGATAAAGAATAAATAATAATGTAATAAAAGAGAAATATTAATGAAATCAAAGATTTATTGTAAATGTATTTATGTGAATGATAATGACTAATATTTTATATATATATGAGGGTTAACCAAAAAGTAATGAAGATATATACGAGGTGTGATCAAAATATAAAGAACATATGTAATGTACGAACATTAATCTAATCAGACCAGTGGTTCTTGAATATAAAAGCCAAGCCTACTCATGACTTTTATATTCAGTCCCTTTGTCGGGCGACATTTTCTATAACGAAATACTTTAGTTTTTATAATATTTACCTGTACCGTGGGCAAAAAGTGCTCATAAATATGTAATATACTTAGTAGAATGTTCATTTTAAATTAACAGAAAAGAAGAATGTTTTTAATATATGTAAGAGATTATTATGGGATAGTTGTGGCTATGTACATGTTATGTGTTGACCTAGTCAAGTGAATTTATGTATTTCACGGTTTTAAAAAGGAATATTTAAGACATATCAAGCAATAAAGGTGAGACTAATGATCTTTGAATATCTTAATTGATTCTTGCATAAAGAAAAGTAATTATCGCTTCGTAACTTATATATTACAAGACGGACCAGGTTGACGACGCTTTTCTATAGAGTCGTTATAAAGGAAGATATTTACAATAGAAAAAGAAACAGCAATATCAGTTCATGAACAACTTTGAAGCTTGAACAAGCCAATATTACTCACTATATTTTGTTTTTTCTTTCTTTTCTTTTTTAAACATCTGAAGTAATACACTCGAGTATGTATAGGCCTGAATAATCTATAACACAGTGTGTCGTTAATGTATTTCATTATTACATATTTGTGTATGCTCAAGTATATTTTCGTGACACATTGATCGGTTTTGATTTACTATTATTATTATTTTGCTTGAAAGAGAATTCTTTACTGATGACCCCATATAAATTTTGAGAATATCTCAAGGGAGAATTCATGGTTTTCGTAAACAGAAATGCACGTTCATATATTTTCGTCATGCTTGGACAGTTTTTTAAAGAGGTTGCTTCCACGTAAGTTTCGTCAGAATCTCAGGGGAGGTTAAAAACTTTATTGAGCAGGGACGCACGTAGTTAATATTTTAAATATCGTTTTTATGTTTGATTTATAAAAAAATCATCTTATTTGAAATCGCTGATCGCTTATTTATAGAATTTGTATTTGAACAAAAGGTTTGGTGAAACTGACAGTTCTCTAAATATTAGTGTCAAAATTTACGGCATAACAAACTGTATTATTAAACATTTGTACGAAATAAAACGTTACATATACTATTGTGTTCTAAAAATATATAGAAATAAATATGTATACAAAGCACCTCAAACAAAGAAATTGCAACTTGACTATTTCAAGCAAGAAACAAAGTACTAGGCGTAGGTGAAGAAGATGTAGGGGTGTTACAACTAGACTAAAAACATATAAACCATAAAATTACATAATTTTCTTAATTTTCTTGATAAGTTTTCTCTTTTCTGTCCCGTGGACTAAAGAAGACAAAAGATAAATGCAAGTGAATGATTATGTGAAATTTGGTGGAATGAGAATGCGGGGGTACTCCGAGAAACTCACGGACACGATGTTGTCCACCACAAACTCACTTGACCGAGAAGCGAACCCCTTGCACCAGTGGTGACCCTTCTGTCACTGAACCACCGTGCTTCCTTGATTGGTTGAGAATCTACCATATTTTTAAAATTAACTGCAGTCATTCTTAATTTTGTAATTCTGGAGGGGGCCCCTAAATATGTATATGTAATTATCCAAAGTTATGATTAAAATGAACAAAAATTTCAAAATCTGAGTGTAAAATGTCCCGACAATGTCGCCCTGACATTGTTGGTGGATACTTTATTCTCTTGATCTAATACATTGTTATATATCTTTGTAACCGTTAATCGTTATTACGAACCTTCCATTCATTAGTTAATTTGAAGTGCAACGTCCCGTTTTGGTACCGAGGCTACAGGGAATGCAGACCTCCAAAATGAAATGGGACCTGAACTACTTTAACGCGTTCAAAGCTCTCCATTTGCGTAACTCGAGGGAGGTAAGCCTCCAAGATCATCGTGCCTCCCTTCTCGAGTTACATGCCTGCCTCTGTGGGGAAAATTTTGTCTCAATATCTTATGTAGAAGGAAATGATTATAGAAATGATCAACTTTGTCGGTTGCCCTCCCTCATGATTTCGAATCCGGGTCTTGCCTCACAGTTCGTCTTTTTAAATCGTACTATTGGATTTTTGTATGCAAAATCAACACAAGCTACTGTAGCCCTATATACTATTATTACATACTATTAATACTACAAAGAAACTACATAATGAAATCGCTTTTTTATAATTTCATTTAACATTGCATTCATTTATTACTTTTATGTAAAACTTACCATATTTCAGGTTTATTTTGTCCTGTCGCCTGCAAGCTAAAATCCATTTCTGGAGACATTCCCCCTCTTTTTGAGGAAATCTAAAGTATTTTATATTAGTTCCCTTAGTTTTTCTGTAATAATTACTACAGCCGTACACTGCACAGTTAGGCATTCTCGATATCATTTAAAAGAACAAAGTAACAAAGAATTTCCACTTGTCACTTAAAGCCGCGCCTTTTCCCGTTGTCTCTTGCAAACCAGATGACGTCACAGCCACGACAGCGCTCCAGGCGATATGCGCATGCAACCACCTTGTAGTCTTTCCACCATGCCCACCGCCAAGTTGCAATGTTGGGCGTCGGTCACAAATAAACACGGCCTGTGGTTTGAAATAAGGTAAAAGATGATTCGTCTGACCCAGGCTTGTAGCCAGCCCAAAAATGTAGGGGACCAATAGAAGTTAGGAGAGCCGATTCAACCATATTATAGTTCATCACCATATTATAGTTCATTTGCAAGCCTACCGTAAAAATTTTAGAGGGGCCAGTAAAAATTTACGGGAGGCCCATCCCTCCCAGATTCCCCGTGGATACGAGCCTGGTCTCGTCATATCACACATTTGCAGTCACTATGGTTCATGTTCCATGTTCGTGCTAAAGCGTTATGGTCTTTTTATCAGTGCTTTTGCGTGGGAACTCTGATATCATATGTCCATGTCATGTAACTTGTGGAGAACTGTGATTGTCAACACAGGATGTAAAAGCTGCTGCTTGAATTCATACGTCACTTGCACCGCAGTCGCACGATGGTTCTAAGTGACAATCCGCTATAATGCTTGGCGATATCTGTCACTGAGAGTTTTCTTCCGATAACTGTTCCTCTACGCTGATGTGGTTTTCCTGTGAATTTTGTAGGTCGTCATCACATTGGACACCGTCCCTCGCAACACACCCAACTCACTTGTCACTTTCATCACGTTTGCACTACATAACTAAGCGTCAACAATTTGCTCTCTTTGAGAAAGCAGAAATGTCAGCCATTTCGTACTATCACTATCTGCTCAGCTCACTGCTTACTGCCGCTCTACAGCTTCTCACGTAGTACGGAGTTGCCCTAACATACCAATATCAACAGCTCGGTGCTGCGATATCTGCCTGACCGTAACCAACACAGCTGTGCTTCTATTAAATTGATAATTAGTATTTCAACAACCTTTTTAACGACCCAGTATCGTGAGACAATATAGAAACTATTTGAGTTAAAAATTAATGAACTCCAGTTATAGGAAGTCAGAGATTAAGTAAATGAAGCTGATGTGCTGACCACAAACAACTCAACTAAAGGCCGAATCGCCGTCCACAGTCCTTTGAGAATTATAAGATTTCTCCCATGATACTGACTTTTAGACGAAAGGAAATGATGGAATACAATAACATGAAATCTGTTAATTTAAAGTCCCTCTGACATTTCCTTTAAATTAATGATTGAAGTGAATGATTGTGAAAGAATTGGTGAAATATTATTTTGGGAGAGAAATAATGAACCTTCGAGAAAATCTACACACACGATGTTGTCCACTATAAATAAGGTAAAATAGGCCAAACTTACATGGTCTAGGATCGAACCCAGGATTCCTTGTAGAAGAGATGAGAACTTTACTACAGAACCACCATGCACCCAAAGAAAACAGCAAAAAACTAATTGAAGATTTTTATGGAATGACATGGGAAAGGGCAATACGTAATATCCATGCCTTACGCAGAATCTGAACTAATGATACGAATAATCTCGCGAATCCATTGACGGATACCAGTTAGTATTAAGTTGGTATGGAATGGATAAAATGTCTGCCGCATTTCCAAAGGCCAGAAAAATGAAAACTAACAAGCCTGGCTAATGAAAATAGCCTCCAATCACGCACCACTACTCAGCCAACGATTAGACTCCGTGCAGAAACAAGTTTGAGTATGCGACGCAAGGAAGTCCGCAACAGTACTTTGTACAGCCTTATCATCAGGAAAGATCTTCCCTCCCAAGAATCGATAGAAATGCTGGAAGACGTGATACTCAATTGGAGAGATATCAGGAGAATACGGTGGGTGATAAAAGTTTCATATTGCAACTCACCGAGAGAATGCACCTCCACTGTCTTTTATCTGACAGCATGTCGTTCAACGTGAGTACACCTTATTAATTGACCATTTCTGCAAACAGGTTACAGCTGCTTTTCATGGAGTTCAGCACTATAATGGTCTTCATTGATGATTTACCTCGCCTGAGAAAGACGTGATGGACCACTCTCACATAGACATGTAACATTGATCAAAATTGAACCTTCTGTGGGTGTAGAGGTGGAAATTGTCCTGAACATTGATCAAGATCCAACGATTGTCCTGACCGTGCTTTAGACGATCCATTTTTCATTTGAAGAGACAACCGATGCAGGAAATTTTGCGGATTATTATTTACAGTCAAAGAACTGCAAGTGTCCAGACGGTAATTCTTGAATTGAATTCAAGTTTAGCGCCTCTTTCAGCACCGAGGTTATATGGAACATGGACCAACAACTTAAAGTGGGATACCAATTACATAAACTCTCACCGAGAAAAGGCTGTGATTCTTGTTGGCCAGTGTCAACTATATGGCATAAATGAGTCCAGCCTTTTCTCCTTACCAATTATACGGAGCAGCTGCACAATAGTGGCATGGTGTGTGCCTAAGTCATCTGCAATGGCACAAGCCCTTTTCCGACCGTCCGCTTCTACAGTGTTCTGACGAGCTCATCCGAACATATTTGTCAGTGGCATCGGAGCTCATTTCACAATGCTAAGTCACAAAAACGAAATTTGACAAACCAACTGCGAATGAGGCGTTCATTCGCCATTCCTCACCCAAATGCATTGTTAATGTTTTCAACGAACTTAAAAACTTTGTTACTGAATTCTCTATGTCTGTGTGTGTCTGCTATCTAAGAATTTTTTCTATTTGAGCCCTCCATTCGATACAACATCAACAACTATCTGAAAGAAGTGATGGAATTCTTTTCGCGTCACTCTTACCGTTCCCGATATATTGGCCAAAAAAAAGTTCCGATTTCCGGAGATTTAAGGAGGCATATCTCGGGAATCGTAAATCATGGAGAGATGATATTGGTGTTGATCAATATCTAACAAGATTTGATACATTTAGTACAAATAGTAACCGGTAACCGCTGGCCAACTGGCCACCGTTCACCAGATAAAGTTTGGATTACGAGAGATTAGAGGAGCCATATCTCGGAAACTGCAAGTCATACAGAGATTATATTTTGCGAATTTTTCAATTTTGAGTCCTTCATTTTGAGTACCGGTATGTGTTTTCGTAAAACAACAAATCGGAGAATGTTTTAACAGAACTCAAACAAAATATGTGGAAAAAATTTAGTACTCAAGGAAATTATAAATTGATAGATATATTACAAGAATTGTTTAGGGGGCCGCGGTGGCTCAGTGGTAGAGCGTTCACCTCTGGTCCATGGGGTCCAGGGTTCAAACCCTCCTCCCGCCAAGTGAACTTTGTGGTGGACAAACACGGTGCGTGGGTTTCCAAGGGATTCTCCGGTTTCATCCCATTTTCTTCATTCCACCATTTCATTCATTGCTCATCATCAACGTCTCCTTTAGCCTAGCCAGCATAATCGTGGGACGTAAAACTAAAAAAAAAAAAGAATTGTTTAATGAGAATAATAATAAAGTACATAGAACAATTGAAGACTTTGGGACAAAAACAGGTTAAGTCCAAAAACATGAAAATGTAAATGAGGTAGCTTCACAACGGTTTCCACTCATCCGATTTTCTTCAAACTTGGCACATATACAGGTATAGTAAACCGAAAATAAATCGACACGTATTTTTTTTTTGTTTCTTTCGGAAAAGAAGTTAAGGAGGGCAAAGGCCCCCTTTTCAAAAATGGGCCCTCTTAATTAGAAGGGCCAAATTAAAGAAACGAAAATCTGACGATGCAAAGATGACTTCAAAGTAGGAAATACGGGTTTTGTCGTTTTTACGAGAAAAGAGTTTCAGGGTGCAATGGCTCCCTTCGAAATGACAAAACAAAGGACCCCGCCAATTATTACGGAAATTAGATTTCGGTGGGATTGCTCGAAATCATAATATGTTGTAGATATTGTGTACCTGAGAAAAAGTCTCGATGGGCACAACCAAAAATCACTGACCTTTTGGCCACTACAGGGCCACTTTTTTTAAAGCAGCCGAAGATAGTGATTTCTGGGTTTCGATGAAAATGAATGAAATCTGATATGTTGTAGATATTGTGATCCTGAGAAAAAGTCTTAATAGACACAACCACAAGCCACTAATCACTTGGTCACAACAGGGTTACTTTCTTAAAAACAGCCATACGTAACGATGTTCTGGATTTCTGTAAGAATGAGTAAAATTGTGATAGGTTGTAGATCTTCTCATCGTGAGAAAAAGTCTTAATGGACACAACCATCAAGTGTTGACCTTATGGCCACTACAGGTCCAGATTTCTGAAAACAGCCGGGTATAACGATATTTTTGATTACGGTGTAAATGAATGAAACTGTGATACGTTGTACATGTCATGATCCTGAGAAAAATTGTCTAGTGCCTTCCAGGGTTTTCCTTGTCCCTCAAGTTGAACATCGGAATGTTGTCTATGCTTAAATGATGTTAGACGCTACTTTCCCCACCCCTTTCCTGGTTGTTGGTTGTTGGTTTCATACAATTTCACCAAAATTCCAGAATATCCTTACCTTCTGATGTTTTAAGAAATGTGGTCCCGTAGTTGCCAAATGGTCAGTAATTGGTGGTTGTGTCCATTGAGACGTTTTCTCAGGATCACAATATCTACAATATATCACGGTTTCAACCAATTCCACCGGAATCCAGACCTACCTTCTGCTGTTGTCAAAAAAAAAGTGGCCTCGTAGTGGCCAAACGGTCGGCAAAATATCACAGTTTCAAGTAATTACACCGAAATCCAGAATACTGTTACCTTCTGCTCATTTAATCTTTACAGGACGAACGGCTCAAGAGTTAAGCCAGCAGTTTAAACCTCCATCGCTTCGCTCCTAATTAATCTAAAGAGATGATTTAGGTGTCTATCTCTTTAGGAAGGATCAAACTTTTCAACGGTGTGCATTTCGTTTACATCGGGAATCCAGCAGCAGAAAGGTAGGGGGAGAAGTTAGATGTACTAGTTCCCCCGCCCATCAGCATTTGGGGGAGGGAGACTCTCCCTCCAAAGGAGCTACAAGCATAAAAAGTTGTATCAATAAAGATAAATAAACATCCTAACTAATGATACCCTGTGTATGACCATTCTTGCGTACGACAAATAACAGTGTTGCCAACTTCGAGAAAATGTATTTTACTTAATTTTTGTAATTTCTTCTTCTTCTTCTTTCACGGGTTGGGCACAAGGGGCACAAAAGTAACCTCGTTGAGATCTGTCTTATAAGCTTTCAAATGAGGTATGTCTTATATCTCTGTGCCAATTAGGGACGTCAGGGTAGACCAAAATATTTCGAAAAATGTGTACAGGATGATTCTAGTAGGAAACATATTCGGAATTTTTTCTCACTTGGTATTGAACTTTCGCCGTTCACTTTTTTACATGATTGTACCCAATATCTGGCGTACACGGAAAATATTTTTTCGTGCGTACGACAAGTAACAGTGTTGCCAGCTTTTGACAAATTACCAAAAACAGAAAATCTCATTTTCTTCAGAATTTTCTTCTTCTTCTTCTACGAGTTTAGCACGAGGGGCTTGGAATCTGAGTTACATAACCTTTACAACGAGGTAGTTCATTTCCCTGTGACAATTAGAAGGGGTACTAGGGCCGCCAACGTAAAGGTCTACGGTTTTTTTGAAATCACTATCCGTCCAATAAAAAAATGGCCCTATAGTGGCCAAACGGTCAGTGATGCGTGGTTGTACAAATTGAGAATTTTTCTCAGGATCACAATATCTACAACATATCACAGTTTCAGTCATTTCCATAAAAATCCAGAATATATGTCGGCTTCTTTAAAAAAAAAAAAAAGTGGCCCTGTAGTGGCCAAACGGTCAGTGATTGGTGGCTGTGCCTACTGAGACTTTTTCTCAGGATCACGACATCTGCAACATATCATGGTTTCAGTCATTTTCACTGAAATCCAGAATATCGTTATCTTCGGCTGTTTTCAAAAAAGTGGCCCTGTAGTGGCCAAATGGTCAGTGAGTTTTGGTTGCGCCCATTGAGACTTTCTCTCAGGTACACAATATCTACAACATATATATCACGATTTCAAGCAATCCCACCGAAATCTAATTTCCGTAATAATTGTGCGGGGTCCTTTGTCATTTCGAAGGGAGCCATTGCCCCCTGAAACTCTTTTTTCGCAAAAACGACAAAATTCGTATTTCCTAGTTGAAGTCATTTTTACATCGGTAGAGTTTCGTTTCTTTAATGTGGCCCTTTTAATCAAGAGGGCCCATTTTTGAAAAGTGGGCCTTTGACCCCTTAACCTCTTTTCCGAAAGAAACACAAATTACGTGTCGATTTATTTCCGGTTTTTATATATGTGCCAAGTTTGAAGAAAATCGGATGAGTGGAAACCGTTGTGAAGCTACCTCCTTTACATTTTCATTGTTTGGACTTAATCTGTTTTTGCCCCAAAGTTTTCAATTGGAATAAAGCCTGTAAAAGTTAATAAGAAAATTTAATTCTTTTAAAGCTCATTCTGGCAATGCTCTTGGAGCATTCTCAACTTTTTTCCATTCTTTTTAGGTTGCTGTACAGAATGTTTCAGTTTGAATTGTCACTCGCAATTGTGTATTCTTCATGGTGCACTTTTATACGACCCTGTCTAACAATGGATTGCCTTCTGATTGACTGGGTACTCCAGGCTGTTTGCTAGACGCATACAGAGTTTGTGACGCTAGATGTGTGACTTTAGTCCCTCTCTTGTTATGTTGCTGAGGTGAGTTTTTCACTGGCCGTCGAAACGGACACTTTAATCATACGAACCTAATATTATCGGTCTTTTGTTATAGTAAAATCTGTTGTGAAAATTGGTATCAGTCGTGCTTCGTCCTAAAAAATGACTGGTCATTCAGACTAACCTCTGAATCCACCCTTAAGAGCGAATTGTGGATTGTTTATTAAGTGGGAATTAACAAACTCTCCACAAAAACTAGAATTTTGGAAAAGAAAGAAAGCATTTTCCCCATTTTTGGTTATCAAAAGTTCCTAAAATATTCTGTTGTATTATAAACATTTCCAAAAAAGAAGAAGGATTTTATCTGTTTCTAAAATGTACTTTTCTTAGTGAAATGTCATCTTACATCCTAATGTACAGTTTGTGTGTACAGTTAATTGTTCTATGGAAACTTCTGTTACAATTTTCACTACCTTACAGAGTGTAAATGTAGCGTGTAAAACGAAGAAGGAAATAAATTTCTTATGATCCGATCAGAAATAGAACTCCCGAATCTATACCTAAGCTGAGATATCTACCAGTAAGATTCTGTGGCATCTAAAGGCATCACTCTTTAAGATCTACCAAGTGAATGGAAGGCAGAAAAGATCTCATTCTGGCTTGGTCGGGTCACGACTCGTAAAATTAAGAAGGAAAGAAATTGTTCATGATCTGATCAGGACTCGATCTCCCGAACGATACTCAAGCTGAGAAAAATCTTCCAATTTTAGGTCCCACAACTGTGCCCTTAAACAGACCCGGGCTAGAATACTAACGAGGGCAATGGATAAGTCTATCAAAAGGACGCCCAACACTAATACTTATTATATCTATCTATTTATCTATCTATCTATCTATCTATCTATCTATATATATATATATATATATATATATATATATATATATATATATATATATATATATATATATATATATATATATATATATACAGGGTTATTCAAAAAGAAAGAACAGATTTCAAACATTTATTTCTTCCAAACTACAGAAGATAGAAACATGTTTCGAACGTTACTTGATTGAGAAAAGTTTACAATTTATTGTTAGTAATTATGGTGTGCATTCAATATGAGCACCGTGTGTTACACGACAAATGTCAAAACGGTGGCTTATTTCTTGCCACACACGAATCAGCTGGTCTCTAGTTATCGGATTCAAAGCTTCAACAATTCGATGTTGTAGACCTTCAAGAGTGTCAGGCACAGGAGGGATAAAAACACGGTCTTTTACGTAACCCCATAGATAAAAATCACACGGAGTGAGATCTGGAGACCTGGGAGGCCGCTGGCGATAAAGTTTACCTTCTGCTCCTCCTCTTCCAATCCAACGTCTTGGAATGGTGTCATTCAAGTAACGTCGAACGTGGTTAGAGAAATGAGGCGGGCATCATGTTGCATGAAGATGAAGTCATCTGAATCCTCTTCAAGTTGGGGAAATAACCAGTTTTGAAGCATGTCTAGATAGGTTAATCCTGTCACAGTTTTCTTCATGAAGAAGAAAGGCCCATAAACTTCGCACACAGGACGTTCATCTTTGGTGAATTTCTTTCATGTTGAATACCTGCCGTAGGATTTTCACTAGGCCAAATTCTAACATTATGGCGATTAACTTTACCAGAAAGATGAATAGTGGATTCATGGGAAAAAATAATCGTTGAGCAAAATTGTCTTCTTCCACATCATCTAACATGTTAATACAAAATTCGTACCTTTTGTTGTGGTCGTCAGGATGCAAAGCTTGCAATAACTGTAGTTTGTATCGCTTCATGTGCAGATGATGTTTTAGAACTCGCCATACCGTTGGTTGAGGAATGTTAAGTTCTTTGCTTGCTCGTGATGTGGATTTCTTTGGGCTCCTTTCGTAAAGTGTACGAATACGCTCGACATTCTCGTTCGATGTGCGTGGACGTCCCTTTGCAGATGCAACCATCTTCTACGAATTTTCGATGCCACTCGTAAATTTCCTTATGATGCGGCGGTTGTTTTTAAATTGACGGTGAAATGCTCGCTGAACTGCAACAATGGACTCAAGTTTTGCCAATTGTAGGACACAAAAAAGACTTCTCCTGTGGTGACGCCGGCATTTCACTAGAGACAAACAACAACAAACAAAAGCGCCAATGCGGCCGTAATTGGAACTTCTATCCGGGCTGTTTAAATTGTAAACTTTTCTTAATCAAGTAACGTTCGAATCATGTTTCTATCTTTTGTAGTTTGGAAGAAATAAATGTTTGAAATCTGTTCTTTTTTTTTGAATAACCCTGTACATATATATATATATATATATAGGGTGGGGCAAATAAAAGGGGCCCGGGCGGATACAATTGGACGTGAATGTATGCATGGAACCACAGCACGTGACGCACGCACACTTGTACGCACACTACCGTTTCAGATCTTAGTGTGGGCTGTGTCAGTGTGAATTGAGATGGTACTCACAGTGTGAGTACAGGTAAAGATGGTACTCACAGTGCAACAGAAGGTGTTCGTTGCGGAGGATTACGTGAAAATAAATTCGTGGAAAGAGTATGATCAGTTGTTTGCTCATGAATTTCATGATGTCAAAGTGCTAGTAAAGAGTGCAATGCAAAGATTAGTCAGAAAATGGCGTCCGACAGGATCTGTTTTGAACAAGGCAAAATGCATTAAGAAATATGTCTAAGCACCTGAAATTGTGGTCATTTTCATCCATGTGGTCATTCAAGAGATGAATGGTGGTCATTTTCAACATCTGCTATAAGCAGATTAGGGAACTATTTCCTTTCCTTTGCTGTGTTTCAATTGTACCCTGGAACTCTGTTCTCCGGGCCACTACTATTTGTCCCACCCTGTATATAGTGGCGCAGATTAAAAGTAGCCCATTTAAGAATAAAAAAAATGCGCTAAAATTACAGAAACGAAGAGGTGAAATTGACTTACCATTTATTTACAATGAAAAGTTTTTTATTTTAAATGAATAAATCTTCGGCGAATGGCTACAATAACTTGTGGTGTGACGCTTAAAGACGGTTAAAGAAATATTAGAGAAAATACTACGCCATCTATCTAAATAACCATGTTTCAGAGTTGGGACGTATCGGCGCAACAGATTTTATAGAGGGAGCTGTGGTATAGGTTCCGCTCTTTCTTCCCTCTCTAAAATCATATGGCCGGTACAACCCAACTCTGAAACATGGTTGTTTAGATAGACAACGTGTATTTTGTGCAAATTTCAGATTTTTCACTTGCGTCCTTCCAGAGATATTTGATGGTGAAAATACACGATTTTCGAAAATTCGCAATGTTTAAAAAATTCAAAAAAAAAAAAAAAGGATAAGTATATGGTTCTCAAATCTGAAACTTGTTTGGAACATTGTCTATTATCTAGTCTCTATGTAGACAAAAAATTGAAGGTCATTTCAAAATGTACATTTTTAGGTTTCCAACATCAATGTTCAGAGCTTTTCCCCCTACGTTCTAAACTATTCGTTCCATTATCTTTCATATGGTTTAGGTTTGATCTCATTAACTTTAAAACCTAAAATGTTACCGGTACAGCATTTAACGGAATCCTCTGAAAAGTTCAAAATATGCTCCGACTCCTATACAAAATGGTCGCTACGACAAAACCTATGCGGCTAAAAAATAAATAAATACCCGTTTTCAACTCCCAGAAAATTGTACAAACTTAGGTTAAAAAAAATAATCAAAAACTAAATTTTGTCAGCAACCATCATTGGTCGATATCATTTGGATTGACTAAGGAATAAAATCTTATACCTTGATTTATAATGTGATGCTTCGAAAGGGCGCACCGGGACATGATCTAGTGGGCCAGCCGATTCCTGCTTTTTAGGCTAAGGTAGACGATGACTGAAGCAAGTGAATGATGATGGAAGAGTCGGTGGAATGATATTGTGGGAGGAAACGGGAGTACGTCGAGAAAACCTGCGACCACAATGTTGTTCACTACAAACTTAGCCGGAAAGTCAAAGTAAAAGATCTACCAATAAGCTACTGCGGCACCTGAAGGCACCAATCAAACATTTACCAAGTAATTCTGAATGAAAATTAGAGGAACATCTCGTTCAAAGAGTTTTAGTCAGATAGAGACCAATAACATGAATAAGGGAAGATATTTCTCATGATTTGATTACGATTCGAACTCCCGAACGTATGTTTAAGCTATCTTCCAATACGCCACTGTGGCACTTGAAAGCAAAGCTCGAGGGTTTACCAAGTATTTTGAATGGAAGCCCAGAAAAATATTTCATTCACAAAAGGTTTGATCGGTCGTGACCAGTAAAGCTATGATTGAGAGCATTTCTTATGATCCGATGAGGACTCGAACTCCAGAACCTATACCCAAACTGAGTGAGAGATTAACCAGTCAGTCACACTAGCGTCTGAAGGTAGCACTCAAGGATTTGCCTAGTATTATTAGCAGAAGACAGACCAGTCAACCGATGAAGAAAGAAATTTTCATGGTCTAATTAGGACACGAATCCCTTAACCTACACCCAAGGTGAAAGATTTACCAAGTGAACTACTGTTGCGCCTGAAGGCAACATTCCAGGGTTTGCCAAGTACTATTAAAAGAAAGTCTTGATTAGGTTGTGGCCAGATGTTGGACTCATCTTGTTCATTAGAAATTAAAGCTTCTGAAGAAAAATAATCCAAAGTCACGCCTACAGAATAAGAACTGCTTTAGCGACTACAGAATAAAGAAGGGTAAGATAAGAGGAACCACAAGTAGAGATAGTTGAAAGCAGTGCTTTGAAAAGAAAGAACGCATGATGACATAACCAAAAGGAAAGCCAAAGGAGGATATCAGTGAACTTTACTTATTGCATGTGTAAATGCAAGTGGTTGCTGTTCATTGTGAGTGAAAGTGTACGCTTACACACACCTCGTTGTTTCCTGTATATTGTATCTTCCTTTTACGGATGACTAGGCAAGAAAATGGACTGTGGTAAATCAACTTTGTTAGAAGATTATATAAGCAGTGCACATGCCAAGAGGAGGAGATTCTTCTTCGCTTCACAAGGCCAAGTAGTATGCTTTCCTATTAAAGTGTATAATGAACTCGAACTATATTTCAGTCTCCCTTCAAATGCGTTTCGCTTCCATTTAACACTGCTGAAACATTGTTTCTTTATTATTATTATTATTATTATTATTATTATTATTATTATTATTATTATTATTATTATTATTATTATTATTATTACAATCGATGAGAAGTTATGTCATTGGCGTACTTCGTAAACTGGTCTCAGGGGTGCCTTTGCCATAAAAGCTTGAGTGCAACTCCTCACATTTATCATTTCCTCCCGAAATTTACGATTTATCCCTCTAATTTATCATTTCCCCCCGAAACTTATCATTTCTCTCCCTAATTTATCATTTCCCCCCGAAATTTACTATTTCTTTCCCTAATTTATCATTTGCCCTAAAAATTAAAATTTCTTCTCCTAATTTATCATTTCCCCCCGAAAATACCATTTCTCCCTTAATTTATCATTCCCCTCTATCCGAAATTTATCATTTCTCCTCTAATTTACAAATTTTAGCCGGAAATTGATAATTTCTCCCCTTAATTGATCATTTTCCCCGAAAACTATCATTTCTCGCCCTAATTTATCATTTTCCCCAAAATACCATTTCTTCTCTAATTTATCATTTTCCTCCCAAATTGACGATTTTCCAGTGTGCCATTTGTAATGAAAACTGACGCCTCCCAAATATTCTATCTTATGGTTGTAACCTACGCCCTAATACCTGTCTGTTGGACTTCTGACTGGCCTTACGCATTACATCTGGAAGTTTCAATAAATAAAGCAGGTTTTCGTTTCACACTGTACGTACATCTACGGTAGATTTCAAAACTATTGGATTTCAATATATAAGCAAAAGCACTACATCAGTTCTGGTTTCAATGGAAGAATAAGGTCGAAGGTCTATTCAAAAATCCTTATCAAAAACCAATTCCCTCTCTCTCTCTTTCTCTCTCTCTCTCTCTCTCTCTTTCTCTCTTTCTTTCTTTCTTTCTTTGTTTCTTTCTTTCTCTTTCTCTATCAAAATCAATATTGAAACCGGAAAAACTGTTCTAGATAGGCTAGTGAGGAGCGGATTCATTCAGCTATTTTTCTGTATGGATTCAATTGAACGTACCTAGAACAGGATTATCATTTTATTTCTCTACTAAAACCAGTGGTGGATCTAGGGGTCGATCGGGCCGATGCCTCCCCCCCCCCAAAAGAGGAAACTTTCTTATTTTATACATATAAATAAAACCCATCCCAGATTTTGAAACTGTTAAAGGTATCTCTTAGTAGCAGTATGATAACCCACCGCACCCCCCCCCAGAAGTCGGTCCTGGATCCGCTCCTGACTAAAACCAGAAATAGTAATAATATACTACTACTACTACTACTACTACTACTACTACTACTACTACTACTACTACTACTACTTGAACTGGGAATTGAAACTATAATCAAGTGCATAGAAAGTGCAAACTATTTCCTCTCGCTTGACGTACCTTGGTGAACACACTATCGGAGGAAGGGGAAAGAAATAGGAAAGGAATCGGTGTGGGACCTGTAACTTAGGTACCATCCTGACATTTGCCTTTTGTAAATGAAGAAAATCCAGGACAAATCTCATTCGATACAGCTGACCTGGTAAAGCTCTTGCGCATTTTCGACCTAGTTCCCCATTGGGAATCGAACTCAGGATCGCTAGCACCATAGACGAGGGTGTTAGCGACTACACTACGCAAGGTTACCAAAGTTCTAATGTAGGTAGAAGCTCACCAACCCAGTAACCCAGTATCTTTGATAATTTAGGCGTTGTGTAAGGTCGTAACGGGGAAGAATTAGAAAAAGCTGCTGGGCCACATGCTATCTCTTTATAGCCTCGCTGCTGAGAAAGAATGGCATATTCCTTATTCAGCCAACGACTTACGTATGGAACAGAAGCTTTACATTTAGCGCTTCACGCAACTTGCTCCTTCGTTAAGCACATTCTTATTTCATATACGTTTATTTCTAAGTTGAAAATAAAATGAAATGATTAAAGATTAGGAATTTTGAACATTGAAAAAATTATTTCCATTTTTAATTGTCAATTTAAATAAATTGAATGGAATGAAATCTTTCCGTTTAACATACCACAACAATGCCCTTAAGGCTAAGATGATTAAAGCAAGTGAACAATGATGGAAGCATTGGTGGAATGAGAGAGTGAAAGGAAACGAGAGTACCCCGAGAAAACCCACGGACGCGATGTTGTCCACCATAAATTTACTTGGACAGGGATCGAACAAGGGATACCACGCACCAGAGGTAATCGCTATATGACTGAGCCACCACGCCCCCTATATTTCTAAGTTGAAAATTATAGGTAATGTATTCCTTGTAATTCAACACCCGTGGAGGCGACGTAGTGTGGTGGGAACGGCTTATAATAGTAAGGATTGAACTAGCATGTTGATGTGTGTGCACACCAACTGCACCAGATTCAAGGCCCGGTCATTTTCCGGTTACGATAATAATAAATTCTGTCCCTCCCCTAGTAGCAGAGACAACCTGCAAACCATTTGCTGTAAGCTTGCATTGGAAGTCTGCAAGCTTACATGCAGCTTGGTTGGAAAGCGTGCAATGCAAGCATGCCGCAAGCTGGATTCCAGTAAGGAAATTACATGGGGACAACATTGCATTCAGTGATCCATTTAAGCTTGACGCAAGCGTTTACGCTGGCAGCAAGTCAATAGCCAATGAACAGCCAGTGATGCTATGACGCTCTGCTAAGGATCTAAAGTATCGCTTGCAAGTACAACAAAAGAAAGGTAGTATAAAAGCACGCGCAAAAAGCCAAAAGCCAAACATGCGCCAACTGGAAAGCTTTCTTGCTACTTGGGTCATAACCTCGGTGTTGGAAACATGTAAAAAAAAAAAAAAAAAAAAAAAAAAAAAAAAAAACGAAATCGAAGTTGAATAATCTTAGTTAAAATAAACAATCTGCTACGTAGTCATTTGTTTCGCGTAGACTCTGGTGCGCATGGTCCCAGCTTCATTTCCCAGTAGGAGCACTGAATTTTCTGTTGTTAATCAACATCGTGATGATATTGGAGAAATCTAGTAATAGTGTCACTGTGTATACCACGTGAAGGAATTTGGTTTGGTTTTGTTGGTAAACCAAACTTCTTAGCAAGCTAAATTTCACTAAGCATAGGCTTAAATATAATATTCTACCTCGAATTAAATAAACTATATTTAAAGATGAATGAATACTTGAAAACAAAAAAGTATTTAAAACTTTGGATTTTTTCGAGTCGAGAGTCATTTACCACGTTATTCCAAAAGTTTTTTCGAGTCGAGAGTCATTTTCTACGTTATTCCAGAAGTTTTTTCGAGTCGAGAGTCATTTTCCACGTTATTCCAGAAGCTTTTTCGAGTCGAAAGTCATTTACCACGTTATTCCAGAAGTTTTTTCGAGTCAAGAGTCATTTACCACATTATTCCGGAAGTTCTGCGCCAAACAAGGAGAAAATGAAACAAAATATCAAAAGCAAAGACAGAATTCGTTCAGCAAAGAACAAACCTGCCTTTCATTCCTTTACCTACAGTACCTTTAGGACAACAGTTCAATCTGCTAGCGATACCAGATAGCAAGTTTAGAATTGAAAAATTCGGGACAGGTAGAATGCACCTCGCGTCACATGAATTGAACTGCATACCTCACAGAACATGTGTAAGAGAGCGAAACAATCTTAACCCGATGGTGCAATGTCCGGACTATAGGTAGTACTCGTATGAGGTAACAACAAACCCCTCAAGTTTAGCCACGGTGTTGATCACTCTCCGAGACTGGTGACTCGGAGCATTCTAAATTTACAACAGTAACCTCTTCCTTCTTGTTAATGTCCGGTATTTCTCGTTCAGAATGGATCAATTCTTTATGACATAAGTAATCTGTTACAGCACGATCTTCTAGAACGAATTAAAAATGGATAATCCTATTAATACTCTGCCAAACACTCAGTATGAGCTTTTCACCATGTTTCCTATGAGCTATGGACTCCTGTCCTCTTTTTACCCACTGTTTACTGTATCAGAGTTTTTCTTCTGCACCCCCTGTCAGCTCATGTGAACTTTGTCGGGAATGTTTACTGATATAATCCATGATATGCAAGCAAGTTTACTGTCAATTCAGATTTTCCAACCAATCTTAGTAAGATACGTGTATTGGATTATGGTTCAGCATCCGCAGAATCCTACAGAGGATCGTTAATGTCCATCGGAGGTCTTCCTGTGCGACACTTCTCCGCAAGAATTAGATCACATGATGCGAATTTTTAAAACCAAAGGGAAGTTATCGATCGGCTCAGCATCGATTTTGCTGTTCCTCCTCTTTTCCATGAAAATCATAGCACTGCTCGAATTGCAATTTGGTCTCCACTCATATTGCCAACTTTGACTTCACTGGAACACTCGCTACACAGACAATTCATGCCTTCACTTGATCCCACGAACCTGTTCTCTACACCTGCCGACAATATCTTACTGGTCGTGGCAACTATCCTAGTGAATTTCGCCACATTTTCCTGATTGAGAAAATTTTTTTAGATAACTCTGGTAGTTTCATTTTAACGTCTATTTTTATTTTATTTTATTTTATTTTACAGATAGATTAGTTCTTTGTATCCTCAGCATTATATAAACCCACTCATCTCAGCAAGACCGTGGATAGTTTATCAGGTAAAGCTGATTATTTATAATTTGTTTCATAGGAATACATGGGGAACCGATTTTTGATTTTCCATATTTTAGGTACAATTGTATGGATCACCTCTGTCAACGAACTAATTTTTGATCCTTTATAACTAACTCTATGGCCTATGGAACCGGAAGGTTCAATGCCGCGTTCACAAAAGCTCTCCACTGACTTCTATCCTTAGCTAACTGCATCCAGTTTCCATTTTGTATTCCAATCTCTGCGAGTTCCATCTTAATGTTGTCCTTCAATCGGCGCCTAGGTCTTCCTAATGGTCGTTTTCCGATTGGTCTTCCAGTCAAGACTTTGAAAGCGTTTCTACTTTTTTTCATTCTACTACATGACCCGCCCACCTAAGCCTCCTAGACTTGACGACCCTAACAATGTTGGGTAAACCGTATAAATTATGTAGTTCCTCGTTATGAAGTTTCCGCCATTCCCCATTCCCGTTTCTCTTGGGTCCGAATATTCGTCTCAGGATCTTGTTCTCAAATACTTTCAGTGAGGATCCTTTATACCTCAGCCAAAATTGATGGCAGTTCTTGAGATTCTTTTGTCTGCCGGACGAACGGGCAAATAGAGCAAATATACAAAGTAGGGATGGTCATTGCCAAAAAAATAGTTTTCCGATTTCCGCAAATCACATTTTCCGTTTTCCACTTTCCGGAAAATTTTCCGCATTTCCGTAAAAATTTTCTGTATTACGTTTTCCGTAAAATTTTCCGCCTTCCATTTTCAATTTTCCGGTTCCCGGAAAAATATTTTCCGTTTTCTGTTTTTCCGGAAAACATGGCCATCCCTAATACAAAGGAGTTTTTTGGTAAATTTCTTAAAAATTAAAGAAATGTAAATGAAATTTTTTAAAAAAAAAACGTATACACACATAAATTAAGAAGCTGCTAACTAGACACCATTCCGTTGAGCCATGTATTACGCATCTGGTTGGTACAGTCCTTTAGAAACTGGAATCTACATTATTGTTATTAGTAGTAGTACTACTTATTATTCAAAAAAAGACTAGTTAGACATAATTTGACTTTCTATACAGAAGAGATGTTATCTAGAAAATATGTGATTACAATATTATATTCATGTCACGTTATTCGATAGTACTTACTGGTCTAAAACTTTTTACTTCCTCGTAATCTAATTCAGTGCAGTCTGGGTTGATTTCCTTGTTTTTTAGATTGACTTCATCAAGGAAATTCTAAGCCGTTTCTTCGGAGAGTAGTTTGTGTTGTTACGTGTTATCAAGAAGCACGGATTCGATTACCGACAGAACTACAGTGTGTCTGGCTTAAAAGTACTCGTATATATATTCTTTTAAAAGGCCTGACAATCTATATATATGAAAATGAAAGTGACTATGTCTGTGACTTAATAACTCCTGAAATAGATTAGATTTTGGAGCTAGGATGGTTTTTATCATTACATTTTGATGGTGAAATTTAGGGAGGAAGGAAGACACATAAAAAATGATCAAAAACGACCGATATTAGAATCGAATCCATAGTTTATGGGGTCGCTGAGATGAACAGTGACACTTCCGATGCCGTTTAAATCCAAATTCAGTCCTATTAGTACTCTTAGGGGGGATGGCGACATTTAAAAATCATTGAAAATGGCTAATATTAGTGCCGAATTCATATTTTTCGGGGTCGCTGAGATGAACAGTGACACTTCCGATGCCATTTAAATCCAAATTCAGTCCTACTAGTACTCTTAGGGGGATGGTGACATTTAAAAATCATTGAAAATGGCCAATATTAGTGTCGAATTTATAATTTTTGGGGCCCCTAAGTTGATTGGATACAGTTTTGGTACCCTTTATGTCCAAAATAAAATGTACTCTCCCTTGCGAAGAACGGGCATTCTGCTAGAACTCTCTATTTGATGAATATGTTTCTTTTTTACTTTTGTCTCATTACTTAGATCTCAATTTTTTAGACTAGCAAATTATCTTATGCATGTGTAATGGAAGACATACGGAACATCTACGCCCGTCTGTGAATTGACAGGTACCGTATTCGAGTTGATTTTGAGTTCAACGTCCCTTTAAGCAGCGAGGCTATATGAGATGTGGGCCTGCTGATTAACGTGGAATCTGAATCACATAAGCTCCTGCCGAGAATCGAACCCGGGTCTCCCACGCCAAAGGTGCGTATGCTAACCGCTTAACCAGGAAGAAGTTCTTGACAGGTATTCGAGTAAAAACGTTAAGAGAGAGCGAAAATCGGTAAAAATATACCGAGTTTTCTGTATTCACTCAGCGTCCCAAAAATATGTTACATTTCTGTTTCCTTATAATTATGTTTGAACCGGAAACGATAAGAAATCTAACACTTTGTGTCCCAATATTAATCGCAATGGGACAGGAACGGTAAAAGAGCATCGTTCTTTTTTCTTAAATATATGAATTAAAAGACTGAATATAGATTCCTTCTCTGTCCCTGTCAACCTAGTAAAACTGGTAAAGTCCGAAATCCACTGCAACTTCTGGTTTCGAACTTGTACTTTACAGACTAAAACACATTTTGAATCGACAAGCGGTGATTTGATGTGAATTTACTGTCTCAAAAATACGATTCAATATGGTACCTAATATGTTATTGAATCCGGAAGTGTCAAAAATATACCATTTCCGGTTTCCATTCTTATCGTTATACAGAGAAAGCGGCAAGAAATAGCAATGGATTAAACATTCCAACAACAGGTATCGTCTTTTCTCTTAACCCACTACTGAAACTGAAAATGGTATAAATTTAATACAACTTCCGGCTTCAACATTGATCCCCGTAGGACACAAACCATAACACATGAAGAAGATTGAAGAATTTCTTGATATGAATTTACTATCCCAAGAAGAAATTCAACTCAACTCTAATGTTCGTATTGAAGAGAAAATAGTAGAATTCTACCACCCACTTCCGGTTTCAATATTTATTCATATAGGGCAAAAGTAATAAAATAGTAAGAAATGGTTTCTTCGATTTGAAATTTGTGTGCCAAGAATAGATTCAATCTTGGTCCAATCTTTCTATTGAAACCAGAAGTTGCAGAAATTTATAGCTTCCGGTTTTACTGCGAGATTACCCAGTGGTGTTACAATTCTGTCCATAAAGAACATGAACAAGACTGGGTCGGTTGCTCCATATTTGGCCGTTGTTTCCGATATCCGATGGAAGGTTCGTAAAGATAAAGAACGGCAGTATTCATTTGTTTTACACTGCAATTCATACTACTTGTCCTTTCTGACAGCTCGCTGCGCGCACATGGTGCTCAATGCTGTGTTGCCTGTTTTTGCGTTGGGTATTGAAACACGAAATCATTCACTGCAAGTAAATATCAGTTATAAAATTAAATGACACAAAAGATAACTAAAAAGAATGCTCCCAATAACCAGCAGATCCACTGCTCAAGTTAACATTCGACTAAAACAGCGTTTCCCAACCGGTGTGCCGCGGCACACTGGTGTGCCGCGAATGAGCCGCTGGTGTGCCGCGAGGAAATCAAAACAAATTATTAATTCGATAGGAACCAAATTGCAAGACATAGGGGAAAATATATATTTGCATTTCACATTATTATGAACCTCTACTATAAATCTACAATTGTAAGTTTCATACTGTGTTACTTTTCTGTACATTTTTAATGTTGAAAAACGTATTTATGATTGTCATGACCATTATTGCTTCTTTATTGTTGCAGACTATTTCGTAACTTGAAATTTTAACATATCATTCAATAAATTCAACAAAGCAAACATGCATACAAATTAAATACATTTGTGTTTTAAAAGTATAGGGGATTTGTTTATTTATTCGTTATTTAGTGATCTTTCCTTTTAATTAAAGGTTAGATACAGTTTTCGAAAGAGAAAATAGATTTTTAAAAACTCGAGTCCTATATTTCATTGCAATTTCTTTTTTTTTTTTTTTTTAATTTTAAAATTAGAATGAAAAATAAGCATAATGATTTACCACGGGGGAAAATCAGTGATCGAGCTTTCTTCTCTGTAAGAAGATCAGTAATCACATAAAATACCACGGTATTTTATATTTACAAATAATAATAGTAGTAATAATTATATATATATATATATATATATATATATATATATATATATATATATATATATCATATGGGTGTGCCGCGAGAATTCAAGTTGCACCTGTAGTGTGCCACAAGTTGAAAAAGGTTGGGAAACGCTGGACTAAAACAATGTGCATCTGTTTATACAGTGAAACCTCTCTAAAGCGGACAGCCGTGAGGAATCAAAAATTGTCCGCTATAGAGAGGTGTCCGTCTTAGAGAGGTTTCGATATTTTCTTACGTAAATTAGTAAATAAGGTGATATGAAATTACAAACTATTGAAGGTAATTTATCAAGCCGTTCTATGACTGTGGGCATGACGACATCTGCGGATTCTCCACAAATCGATTTGAAAGAAATTTTGTGTCTAATCCGAAACTTCTCTAACCACTCGTTCGAGACCTTGAAATCCGAAACATTCATTTCTGTTGCTACCTCCAAATTCTTAGCTTTTAGCATCGACCCTAACACAGGAATTTTTTTCATTCCGCACTCTACAAAAACATTCACTTGCACACCAACTTTGTTTAAAGCAATGAGACACTATTTTCATTGTCATTTTCACACCACAACTTTATTAACTTGTCTTGGTTTTATATTATCTCAGGTGCTTGTGTTTTACCGATACAAAAATTTTCAGCTATCCCTCGCCCACCTCAGTATTCTTCGAAAATTCAATTCGATTTTAACATTAGCGCTTCTCGTGGCATTTCGAAAGCTCACAACTTACACCTTATTGCTTATTCGACGCAGAATGACTTAAAAAGATTTCCGTCTACAAATAGAGGCACTAAGGCAATATGCGAATACGCGGACAAAAAATACCGAACATGTCTTCTGCTTGATTCCAGCAGAACAGTAGAATGACGTGTCATCCCAAATGACAGGCAACTGTCAATCACTTTTGATTCTGAAACAGGTTGGGTGGAAGTGGAATGCAAGCAAAGGATATGAGAGTGTTGTTAAACAAAGACGCTTCATCTGAGTTTCTGAACAGCCAGTTGACGAGGGAAAATGTTATTACAATGCTTCCTTGGTGATACATGTATGAATTTCTGAAAATGTATCTTTTCTGTACTTTTCAACTTGTTTCTAGAGAAAGTGTCCGTAATATGGAGGTAAATAATACCTATAAGAGACAGAAAAGACTGTCCGTGTCCGTACTCGAGAGTGTCCGCTTTAGAGAGGTTTGTTAACATGTTTTTTTCCTATTACAGTGTTTGGGGATTACAAAATATGTCCGTTATGAGAGGTGTCCGTTAGTAGAGGTCTCATTGTATTCAAATTGGCAACGTGCGGAAAGGTTGGAGCGTTTGCCACTGCAGAGCGAGAGAAATGAGCCACTATAATTGGATGACGTGCTGTTGACATAGAAACAGTTCTTGCATGATTGTTATGACCACGTACAGGAAGTAAAAACAGAGAAAAGCAACTGTCAGAAAGGACAAGTTGTATTAAATGAAGTATAGTTTGCTTTAATTGTTAGCGTTTTACTTGCAAATAAAAAAAAACAATAGATTTAAAGAAATATTAAAATACTTACCGCTGCCATATGTGTCCTATTAGAATATGGTAAATAATACATAGCCATAGTTTTGTGAGCTATTAATAAGGCTATGGCATTTAGACTCCTGAAACCGTGAATGTATGGCATTTCATCTTCCCCAACTGATGTGTCGATAAGTTTGTTACAGTTTTTGCGCAGTGAAAAAGCCAAGAACAATTTAGTAATTGTGTCTGAAATAAAAGAAAATTGTGATAGCATTAATGGAGTATATATAGATAAAAAAATTAACAAAATTACATTCTTAATGTTTTCATCAACCTGATAATTACAGGTTAGTTTGAAAACATATCCTCTACGAGCTCGTATAGCACATGCTTACGTAGGATACGGTGGACAATGCATTTAATTCCTTGTTCTACGTCTTTGATATAAAAATTTTCTGAACTGAAAGCCTAACACGAAATTCGAACACGTTGTATGGGCATCATAATACGTAATGATCCAGTTCCCTCTTTTTGCATCCCTGTTAGGTCAAGTGGCAAGAAAACCAGTGTGACCACCCAGCAAAAATATTTCGTATTAACCTATGCAGGAAAAGTACTAGATCTGCGGGAAAAGTACTAAAAAATTTATCTCCTCCCGTTTCACCCTATTTATGACATTTTACGATATTAATATATTGACCCCACATTCTTGACAGAACCTCCAACTTTATTATTATTATTATTATTATTTACAGTCAAAATTCAATACAAACCGTGCAAACCACGTATCCGCTCTCATTTTTGACTTTACATCCCCGAACTAAAAATCCTGGGAGAATAGCTGCTTAATTCTCGTATTAGAACTCACTGTAAAACCACTAAAGGAACAAAAGCATGACAAATAGAGAGGATATCGGGAGAAAACCAGAAATATCAAAAAATGGACTTATTGAGAAAATAGAGTTTTAATTCCTTAATAATATACAGTTTAAACGGATTACCAAATATGTAATATCGTTTACTGTGGTCATTTATTAGTTAGAGGAGGCGACCGGATGGCACCTACGTCCTATTTCCACTCTTGTAAATATCACTGTCCAGAAAAAAGAAATAAGCAGAAAAAAATTACCAGGAACAGTGAAATTTGCGAACACTGCCAAATTTTCATGAGATTCCTTCTTCTCTCCGAAATGTATTTATGAGAAAAAAAGGGGAGGAGAAAAGTACTTGATTTGCTGGTGAATGTACTAGGAAACTAAAATATTACAAAAGATACTAGATCTAGTACGAACGCACAAGCGGTGGTCACACTGAAAAAAAAAACACTGAAACATGTGATTAATAGACATCGGATTTTTATGCAAATGCATATTTTGTTTGCATACATGCATCTCTGTTAAACTTGGTAGGGGTTTCTAACAAAAATAATACATCTCAAATTTAAAGTTTTATAGTGCATATAAATGCATATTTCGAACGTTAGAGCATATATTAGTACTTAAAAGCATATCCAGCATATTATATAAGTTTGTATTTCAGATGTATGCTTATAGCTTGGAATAAATCCAGTTTTAATTTGTATTTTCAATGCATTTACATATCTATGCAACAGCCAACAGAACGGCATTTTTGCATGGGAGCATGAAATAATGTCTAGTTTATAGAGGACCAATAATATCAGCAACCAATCAACAGATCAAATACGCTTACAATTGTCAAGACGTTAAGAGATATCTCATAACGATAAAGACATTGTAATATTGTATTCACATCAATTCAGAAACTAGAGACGCGACAAGCTTCTCAGTGAATGCTTAGCTCTAGTTGATGAAGTTCGGCCCGAGCTCAATCAGTTCCTTGTAAATTAGAACGTTGTGTGAAAAAGAAATTGACAGATGTTATTGCCAGAAATTCAGACTACAAAACAATTGAAGACATGGAGAAAATATCTTCGAGGGTTAAATTTTAACTTGTCAGAACTTGCCAGTAGATAGATAATTCTAAACTCCCTTCTCTCTCTAAACTTGCAAAGAGGTGCTGCGAGTGGTATAAACTATTAATCATGATTGTAGTAGCTGTTCAGTATAGATCAAGTAGCTGCGGTCTGATATATGATGACACCTTGATGTAGGATTGGTTGCTTGAGGGCATCAATTTCCTTTGGCTAAATGTGATCCTGAAGGTATGTCACTTATCTTGACTTCGTCCAAAGGAAGCACTACTTCACTTTCTTATCGTCTGTGGTTATATTGCCTGATTTCTTAGGGTATAATTGCTGCCATTAAGTCTATGAATATTGAGAAATTACTTAGTAAATCCGGAGCGGTCTTTAGCTTCGGTAGGTAAATGCGAAGAGTTTGGAGTACCTAAGGTAGGTTTAATTCCTGAATTACCTGAATAAAGTCCTTGAGGTGACTGACCGTGTCTTCAGATGTTCTACTATCCTCTGTGGATTTCCGAGTGTTGTGTGTGGCAGTGGTTTTAGTGGCGCAAGTGGGATGCGTAAAGATTGATGCTCAGATGGTAGTATTGTGTTGAAGTCCAGAGACTGTCCTGTTTTCTCTTGGTTCTGCTGGCGATTCTGTGGGAACCGGTCAAAATCCCCACAGCCAAAACCCCCACACTCAAGAAATGTCAAAACGCCCACACGATCGGTCATAACCCCCACACAAATGGACAAATCCCCCAAACGCACGAACGGTCAAAACCCCCACACTCAAGAAATGTCAAAACGCCCACACGATCGGTCATAACCCCCACACAAATGGACAAATCCCCCAAACGCACGAACGGTCAAAACCCCCACAGGCAAAACCCCCACACTCAAGAAATGTCAAAACGCCCACACGATCGGTCAAAACCCCCACACAAATGGACAAAACAGCCACACATAGCAACGGTCACAATCCCCACATAAATGGACAAAACCCCCACACAAATGGACAAAACTCCCACACAATCGGTCAAATCTCCCACACTCTGAAATGATCCTGGTTGTATGTCTTGCCCTTGTACTTTTTAATAACATTTTTTATTCCACTTAAACCTATGTTGCAACTATTCTTCTTGCACTGTTTTGTAATGATAGAAACACTAAGGTGGGCGTCGTAAAGAGCCGCAACAAAGACGTGCAATCACGGTATTTTCAGAGTGTGGGGGATTTGTCCGATTGTGTGGGGGTTTTGTCCATTTATGTGGAGATTGTGACCGTTGCTATGTGTGGGAGTTTTGTCCATTTGTGTGGGGGTTTTGACCGATCGTGTGGGCGTTTTGACATTTCTTGAGTGTGGGGGTTTTGCCTGTGGGGGTTTTGACCGTTCGTGCGTTTGGGGGATTTGTCCATTTGTGTGGGGGTTATGACCGATCGTGTGGGCGTTTTGACATTTCTTGAGTGTGGGGGTTTTGGCTGTGGGGGTTTTGACCGTTCGTGCGTTTGGGGGATTTGTCCATTTGTGTGGGGGTTATGACCGATCGTGTGGGCGTTTTGACATTTCTTAAGTGTGGGGGTTTTGGCTGTGGGGGTTTTGACCTAGACCCGATTCTGTGTGGTCAGTTATTTCTTTTTCGAAAGGAGAAGCTCTTCTTTGAAGCTGCCAGTAGCCCGGAGTAATTTCCTGAGGCTAAATAGAAAGAGCAGTAAGGGAAACTTATCTTCGTTGGTGTTTCAGTTGGGAGTCCGAATGTGGTAAACGGAAGAGAGCGGGCAGTCCTTTTCCTTGATAGCCTCGGAGATATCTTGATCACTTGTGTCGATGGGTATGTTTCGAATAACAGTGTTGATGGTTTCCACTTTCTTCATAATTTCCGTAGCGTACTGCAGTTTTACTGCAGTTCATAATCGGCTTGAAGTGCTTGCTTGATCTTCAAATAAGTTTTCATAAAAAGAATGATAGGAACAGCCTGACACTTTTGAGTAATCCATTATTTGAGTTCATAGCCTCGATTGAGAGGCCAGCTATAGATATAGATCCAGATGGTTGGTGTCTATGACGGCATCATATATATTCATATAGAGGAAAATGTGGTAGTATGTAACGGGACTGAAAAATGGGAACATGCGTATGTCTGGAAGTATTACTGCATTCTATTTGTGGTGCTGTCATACTATGTAAAGGGCTACTAGAAGGTCCTAGAAGGCATAAGGCACCAGTTGGTTAAGAAGTGTTAGTCTGGCAAGTCTGCACGAGTGAAAACTTTTGAAGAGGAGGATTGCAACACAAATATCCTGATTAATATGTAGGTTTAATAAAGAATTAATGTGTGTTTCTGTACTACATAGTAGTGAATTAAATGTAGTAGTAATGTGAATCCGATAATTTAATGGATAGGTTAGTGGCAGAGTACTAAATGTTATACGCGTGAGGTGGTATTATGGGACACAAACGTAGGAGGTGTCCCATAATAGAACCTCTTCTCTTATTTCACAGGTTGCCACGCTGGTGTCTGTGGATATGCCGATGGCTAAGTTAGGCCCAGCGCCTAAAGGAGTTCGAAAGAAATGGGGAAAGAAACAAGAAATCAAAAACTGAATGTCCGTAGTAAATTCACCCAGACAGAGCAATCATCTGATTCCGACGACTAAGATATGTCAGTATCTTCAGACGACACAGTTCTATCAATTCCAATTAAAGTTGAAACAGGAATAGGTGATGCAAATGCTAAATGCAAGTTTTGTGGCGTAAATTACAATAATTCAAAACCTGGTGAAGTATGGATTCGGTGTATTGTGTGTAGCAAATAGGCGCATGTGGAATTCTCTGTCTGCAGGCGATGTGATTTCGTATGTGATTTTTTTCAAGTGAGACTTTATTGTATGTCCCCCATTCACAGTCCTTCATGAAACACTTTCTCGTCCTGGCAGACTAGAAAACATTTCTCTGCTTGATCTGTAGTTAACACCGAAATATAGTTCCATAAAGTTGTTACGTGCAGTTGCATTGCTTTATTTGGTCCACTGCAAGCATTTGCTTACAAGCATTGTACATACGTTTATGTTTTAGTTACATGTATAATCTGTCCCATATTACCACATCTTTCTCCAGGATGTACATTTTGAAGCATGTTTAATTTTTTATTTTATACTTCTGGTATTTTGCGATTTTCAAAGTGAAACTTTTCGTATATGATGCTCAGACATACGACAATAGGACCTTAATTAAATCAATACATTTTCCCTTAATACTTCCGATTTCTGCCAAGGAATAAAAGACTGTTCCATACTACCACCTTCTTCTCTCTCTCTCTCTCTCTCTCTCTTTATATATATATATATTCAAGTGGAAACCTTAGAACAGCAATAAGTTTCAGAAAATATTGATTTCTAAGCTGACACGTTATTGTTGTTGGAAGAAAGGCCAGTTGGTGGCAGCAACATGCAAAAATGCTGAACAAGAAAGCAGCATCAGTGGAAGGATGACCGCCTGAATGGTGACATGCACCATGTGAGAACAGCGATCTTTAATGATGTTTTAGTAGTGGAGGTTTTTAACAAATTAAAATTTATCACAGCTGAGTCGTAGTGTGTGGACGATTTTCACTATCTCTTCTGTTAAATATGATGCAAATCAACAGCAATTTCTCAGCTTTATCTACTCGACATGACCCTATTCCGGGTTTTGAGCAGTATACTACTAGTTCTCTTTGAAGAGACATCTCTATCTCAAAGGATCAAGTTATCACACCGGAGAGATAGTCGTTATCAGAAAGACGTATTCATAATGTGAACATACTTACACCCTCTCCATATACTTACATACCCTCACCACACAACATGACATATATACGGCGAAGTCCACCGAGATGTTCTACTACCTCCTAGTACTCCAGCGGATTCTCTACGTTAGCTTATTTCCCAGATCACTGAGAAGAAGAAGCAAAAGGATGACCAAAACCCAATTGGGCCATACGCACCCTTTCAACTGAGAAGAAATTACTCCGAACTAATCCGCCTTCATCAGTTACATTCATTTCAAGTATATGCAACCCTTACCAAATCCAATGATAATGTCATCATAGACACCAACTATCTGGATCTATATCTATGGCTGGGCTCTCAATCGAGGCTATGAACTCGAATAGTTGATTACTCAAAAGTGTCAGGTTGTTCCTATCATTCTTTTTATGAAAAGCTATATGAATATCAAGCGAGCATTTCAAGCCGATTATGGACTACAGTACAAACTGCAGTACGCTACAGGAAATTATGAAGAAAGTGAAAACCATCAACGCTGTTATTCGAAACGTACCCATCGAGGTAAGTGTTCAAGATATCTCCGAGACTGTCAAGGAAAAGGACTACCCGCTCTCTTCCGTTTCCCACATTCGGACTCCCAACTGACACACCAACGAAGATAAGGTTCCCTTACTGCTCTTTCTATTTAGCCTCAGGAAATTACTACGGGCTACTGGCATCTTCAAAGAGCAGCTTCTCCTTTCGAAAAAGAAATAGCTGACCACACAGAATCGCCAGCAGAACCAAGACAAGACAGGACAGTCTCTTGACTTCAACATAATAATGTCATCTCAGCGTCAACCTTTACGTAGTCCACTTGCGCCACTAAAACCACTGCCACACAGCACACTCGGAAATCCACAGAGGATACTAGAACATCTGAAGACACGTTCAGTTCTCTCTAGGACCTTATTCAACTCATTAAGGAATTAAACCTACCGTAGGTACTCCAAACTCTTTGCATTTACCTGCCGAAGCTAAAGACCGCTCAAGATTTACTAACCAATCTTTCAATATTCATAGACTTTATGGCAGCAATTATACCCTAAGAAATCAGTCAAGATAACCACAGACGATAAGAAAGTGAAGCAGAGCTTTCTCTGGGCAATCTCCAGATAAGTGACATACCTTCAGGATCACATTTGGCCGAAGGTATTACACTGAGCTACTACAATCATGATCAATTGTTTATACTACTCGCAGCAGCTCTCTGTAAATTGTTACCCAGCTATCCCTACTCAAACCAGAAGATCGAAAGCACATCAATTACGTAGTTCTATCGTCATTCGCCACTATCTTTAATTATCACAAGCGAAGCGGCAATTACTATTCTATTAATTCCAATGTCTTCAAAACAAATAACTACTCACGTCAAATATGAGACAGGAGCTAACATGATGCTCGAAACATAACCAAGCGAAACTTGTCAATTAATACTTTCGACAGAGTAAAAGTGCAGAATGGTGATTCTTGTGTGTCTCTGTAGCAAGTCTATGACAGATGTAGAAGTTTGAAAATAGGTAATTTCTATGAAGGACGCTCGTGACAGGTCCAGACACATTAAATGCTGACAAGCAACAACTCGCTGCACTGGAAGAATTTGTCAAATTAAAATAGGTATATTGTGGCGAAGAAAAAGCGACCATTATGTTTATTAGTGTTGGTTTAGCACATACTATTTCATGACGTACAGGGTGACGTAATTACTTGCTGACCTGATATTGTTGATTCCTGTGAAGAACTGTTTCGTCGTTTTCCGGCCGAAGGCATAGGCGTAGCCAGAAATTTTCATGTGGGTGTTACAAAGCTAATTGAAGCCCATTCACCTTCTCACTATAACTTCCTTGTGTGCTCATTTTATTGACTTTTAAGTGCGTTAAAACAAGATAAAAAGCAATATCACCAAATTCAAGAATACACAAAAATCTCAGAATGCATGAGAATTTACAAGAAAACAATCAAACTATTTTATTAGGAAATGCACAAATAAAACTCGAAGGTACGCCTATGCCGAAGGAGATTAATTTTAGGGTATAATTTTTGCAGATGAGATCTAGGTTCACTACCACTAAACTAAAACAAGAAGAGCGAGGAAGGAGTAATCCCATAGTTCGTCACCATAACCCGGAAAATTCCACACCACACAATCAGCAGAAAAAGTGGTGTTCATTCACTTTTGGAATGAAAATGGGCTAATTTCGGGACATGATAAGAAAAAGACCAATAGCAACCAATGCTTTGTGTGCAGATCTGCTCCAATATCACTTTCACCATTCATTCAGGAGTAAACAATGAGGATTTCTGACTTGAGATGTTTTGTTGCTTTGTGTCAACGCTCGACCTCATACTGTTCGTTTCAAGGTGTCCACAATACAAGGTACCAAATGTTTGTGTCACATACCCACCCTGTTTTCCAGATCTCCCCACAATGACGTTCATGGTTTAGGACCTATTCAAAAGCCGATGTGGGCTAAGTACTTGCGAACTGATAAGGAAGTAAGAATCGCGGTGCAGTATGATTAGTCACAACAAAAAATGATTTCTCATGAAGTATTCATGCATTTCCAAAGTACTTGAATACATGCATTGCACATCATGGGGACATCATGGGGGGTCGAAGAATGAGATATGCTTATTTTTTCTGTATTTTCTAATTTCTGAACTATCAAATACAAATATTTTCATTTGAATAATCCTCATATATATATATATGCTGGAGCTGTTGCTAGTCGTAGAGAAGTAGAAAAGCAAAGGAAATATAACAGCCTCCTTGATAAATTTATTTTTGCTCCAATTGCCATCAAGACTAGTGGTGCTTGGGGATCTGCAAGCCTTGATTTTATTAGAAAAGTAGGCAGACGCATTTCTATCGTTACTGGAGATATTCGTTCAACATCTTTCCTAATTCAACGCATATCTATTGCTATCCAACGTGGCAACGTGTCGTCGGTTCTTGGCACCTTACCACATGGAAAAGAACTAGATGAGATGTTTCTTCTCTAACACAAAGGACAACACTGAACATTTATACAACTGGACGACATACTATACAAATAAGATGTAATATCATTGGATGGCGTAAAAAAGCAGACAGTAACACTAGATATGATGCCGTTGATAGGCGGTTTTCTACCCCTTCCTTTGGTTCGACTATCGAAATATATTTCTTGTTGACTTAATTATTTTTTCTTAATTGTTTCGTAAATTTATTTAATGCAATTGTTACAATTTTATTCAAATTATTATATTTTTCTGTTATTCTGTTAGCAATTATTGTTCCAATCCTCATTTATGTCTGTTGTTATTTTAGTTGAATGTCGAATAATTTAGAATTGTAATAAATTTTATAATTGTTGAATTATATATATCGAATGAGTATGTTTTACTGCAACATATTGTGCAAAATGTTTTATTGCTCTGAGTAAAATTAATTCAATTCTGTCGAAAATACATCATTGCCAAATGTAAATTTTGTTCGAAGTTGGCTCTCAAGGAAATTCAGTAAAAATCTGCACAACATATTTCTCATTGTACTATTTATCATTTGGAAACTATTTCTCCCAACTTACAAAAGAAACTAGAACTATCGTGTAAAGTTGCTATAATTAGTTAGTAAACGTGTAATGAAAAGTTAAAATATTAAATAGTATGATATTATTTACTTACGTGCTTTTATCTCAGATTCCTCGTTGAATACAAAATCTATAACGGTACCCAGAAGCGCTATGCCTATTATTGTCATAAAGAATGCTCTGAAATAGAAAAAATATATATAAAACATGTGTAGTTACAAAAGTAATAAATTTAATTACATTCAATTAATATAGAGATTTGTTAAAAATCACCTTTTTAAAACAAATTCTTGGTGTTGCTTCCTTTAAGTCTGCAAAAGGCCTATCCGCTTGCAATAATCTGAATACAGTTTTCGGAAGATGGTTGAAATTCTGCTCAAATGTAGAAGATACTATGTAGATTCTATATTCAAAAAAACAAATTGTCCTAAAATGATAGAGCATAGGCCAAAAAGCACGAAACATTAACATTAATGTAAATGGAAAATCAATTAAAAACAAATAATTCAGGTGGCTAAAATTAAGCTCAAATGTAGGAGAGAGAGTATCTAGATTCTATATTTTAAAAGCAAATTGTCCTAAAATGGATGGAACACAGTCAAAAATCACGAAATATGAACATTTAAGTCTATAGATAATCCATTTAAAAAATGAAGTCGTTCACATATTTCAAAAACTATAAGAAGATGGCTAATTAATAGCTTATTGTAAAGACATAATGAAGAGCTTAAAAACGATGTATAGCACGTAAAGTAAATATGGATAGATTACGTGCTTGAAATATCTCACATCTTGATTTGGAACCTCCAGATTGGATTTAACACGCAACGTGACTTTTGACCTGATGACGTGACACAGTCTGATCCTGATGATCAAACCGGTTAGGCCCTTTATGGTTAAAATTCGTTACTTCGAATGAAACCGAACAAATAGGAAGTTGATTTTTATTTTACATATGCTTTTTCATCATCTACTGGCAATTGTACTTTCTGCGTATACAGGATAATCATTATAATTTATTAAATTCTATTATTAGTACCACTCGAGCTTGATTCCCGGCGGGAACTCATATACGTAGTTCGGTTCCCACTTCAAGGTGTAGGTTCACGTCTCATATAGCTTCGCTTCTGAGAGGAACACTAAACTCAACATTTAGTATATTGTTAACTAGTACCCTAAAAAGTCGTTATTCCTTATCTTTGTTTAGGGTTAAATTCTGAACACTCCCGTTTATAAAGAAAAATACTATAAATGTATTATTTGTTTAAATTATGTCTAGATAAACTACCTCTGTAATAATATAAAACAAATATATTCTTAACTCATCTAACTGAGAATAACTTAAGATAAATTAATTACAAGGTGTTTCAAAAAGAATGGCCTGATTTTAAAAGTCCACATGTATTCATAAAAATCTTCAAGTTTTAGCTAGGCTACAAATGCTTGCGCGACGAGCAGACTTCCGCAGACTCCGCTCAAATGTTTGCCGAATTGTTTCCACCATTTCATCGGAAGTGCGAAGCCGACCTGGACTCGTACCTTTGCAGAAACATCGTGTTTCTTCAAATTGGCGATACCAATGACGAATGTTTTTGGATGCAGGCCGATCAATGCCAAAACGCTGACGAAAAGCACGCTGGACCGCAATCAATGACTCAGTCTTTGCAAACTGTAGCACACAAAATGCCTTCTATTGAACGGACGCCATCTTACTTCTGACCTGACTGCAAACTGAGAAGACGCACTGACTGATATCTAACGTCGATTTTCTGAAACTCTAGGCCAAGTCCATTCAAACAATGCTCATTTCATTGCCGGCACGTCCCATGTTCCATAATTATTACAGTCCTAAATTAAGTCTTTTTTTTTTTAAACACGGTGTACATCTAAAGTTGCCTTAAGTCATGGTATCAATGTTTGTCGAGCTTTGCTAATCTAAGCTAATGATAAACAAAGCTAGGCTGACCTAAGTTATACGTGTGAAAGTGACTTCGAATAGCGTTTGATCGAAAGTAAGCTTCAATGCCTGAACTTTCTATGCCATTCCCTTGCCTCAGTTCGCTCCGTTAGATAGATAGTCCTTCACTAGATCCAATCGTGTATGAGGGTTCTACTTTTAATTTCGACTCGAGCGGGGGAATGCACAGATCAAGAAACATGCAAAAATTATGTACAGTGAAGTATAGTGCCTATGAGCTAGGCAACGCAACTGTTCTTCATACCGCCCAGGTTGCATACCTTACGACAATACCGAAGGTATTGCTCGTCGTTATGTATTTCACGCAATTCTTTCCTTTCAAAAATTGTGCATAAACGTTATTCTTACCGTAGTTATACCGGGAAGAACAGGTATATGTGCTAGTTACAAATAATTAAACAATGTTACAGCCTTTTCGAAAATTCGAAAATTGCAAGGGATTGAGCGGGGCAAAAAGCGTATTAATTGCTGTGTAAAAGAGCTACAATTTCTTATGTTTTAATGGAGCAAGGTCTGGTACTTCGCCAGCTAGAATAATAGTACAGCTATGCCTAGGAATCCGAACTGAATTCGTTCCAGACCGTGTTTGAATTCCAAATCGTTCAAGTTCCATTATAATTTTTCCCCTTCAAAATAACAGAAATTGGATTAATCCGTCTCTGAGTCCCGTGATTTCGAATTTTCGAAATTATTTCAACAGTAAATACACTGAATTTTAGGTTAGAATATTGAAGTAAAATTATTTAAGGCGAAATACGCATAAAAACATGAAAATTAGCTGCAGAAATTACACTAGATACTTTCAGTACAATATTCAACAACGAGCTGAACGAGAGAGTTCACTCGCGGTAGCGTGGGAGATCCGGGTTTGATTTCCGGCTGAAGCTCATGTGGTTCGGACTCCATATTAAACTGTAGGTCCACGTCTCATATAGGTTTGCTGCTGAAATGGATGCTGAACTCAATCAAATCATATCAGACGAACTGAACGGCCAAGCGTATGGGTTCCGGAGCAAAATAGCAGCGTTCAGATTTTGCAAGGTACACCTTGCTGTATTTCTTATAATTTGTGTATATTAGTAATAAATAATTAGTAGTTATATATATATATATATATATATATATATATATATATATATATATATATATATATATATATATATATATATATATAGTCTATGTAAATGTGTACTTATCCATATTCATATTTTTTTTTTATTTTTGTAAATTTCTTGTATTCAATTTAGTGAAATTACTATAGTTGGAAACACTCCTCAGGGGAACGTGAAACGTTATAGTTTGAATTAGGAGAAGAAATTTTTTTTGGGTGAGGTAAACTCATACTCCCCGCTACCCGCAAGAGATTCCTTTGACCGAGAATTGCTCAACAGCTATAAAAAGAGGCGGATTTTCAAGTTAAGTCATTCTGAAAGGAATCCTCCAAAGTAATGGAGTCCCGTTTTTCGTCTTTATGTTTCTCAGAATAAGAGGAAAAGTTTTCGCTAGAGTATATCTTTGGGGAATTATTGTCTAACTTATAAATGTTGGTTTTAATTTCGAGAGAGGATAGGATTCGAAACTTAAAAGAAATAATGAGTTGGATAACTCGGATTTAAGGAGTTTTTGGAAGGGATCGCGAAAGGTAACTATCGTGTGAATTCTGGCTAATTGAATATGGGTTTTTGTATAATTAAGGTGCGAGGAGAAGTGTGTAGGGAATGTAAAGAATATTTTATTCAGGACTAAAGATTTAATTTTGGACATTTTGTTCTCTCGTTTATCACAGAACAACGAGAAATTTGAGTTTAAGTGAACTAAGAGGTGTTCACAGGGTAATTAAATGAGTACCCGACTATTAATTGATCGAAGGTTCTTTTAAGGATCTTAAACTTAGTTTGAAGCGGAGTCTTGAAACATAGACAAAGCTGAGAGAGTCCCCCACCACTTGATTTATCCTCGGATTCAGTTTACGGGTCCAAAATAACCTTACCGAAACCTAACTACCTTTAATAATTAGCTAGTTTTTTCCCAGTGAAGCAGTTCATATAAGAAGTTGTTTCATGCTTAGGGCAACTAGGTGAAGCATACTATAAGCAATTAGTATAGCTGATAGAAAAAAATAAGGAGTAGATTTGTCAGCTTGTAAGAGAACGCGAGGCAAATTACTCTACAGGCCAATCCCTTATTAGAGATCACTATATATATATATATATTCTAGAGCAGTTCAAATTAAGAATTTAGATAGGAATGTTCTGAGTGGGAGCATTTAGAGAAGAAATAGACAACTTACTAATTATTGAACCAATTAAACTTTCTCAATAATTTATTCAATAAAAGTTAATTGAAAAAAGAAAAACTATGTTTTCTAATTTCAAAAAATCGTTCCCGGAAAGGGTGAATTTTCTCGAGTAGTTTTACCCTAGATGAGATTAATTAAATTTAAAAAACGAGCTATTTTATATGCAACCTCGCTTTCTCAATTAGGTAAAGGAAAGAGAAAGGAGGACACCCAGGTTAAGGGTTGATAAGAATCTTCTTTTTAGTATTAATATATATATATTTTTTGTAATGTGTAAATGGGAGGAAGGGAAAATAGGGAGAGATAAAAAAGGTTCTATTGCAATTTCGGGGGGAAATTTGCCTGAATTTTTCGTTCGAATTATAACTTGCTAGAGTTCAGATTCCAGAGGTAATATTGTACAATACAAATGGGTGAATAGTGCAAAGTCAGCTTTAATTAAACAAGCGTACACTTACACTTTGTGAGCGCACGTGACACATAAAGTACACCACAAACGCACATTGTGTTCTGAATAAAAGCAGATCATTTGGAAGTGAAAAATTAGAATTAGAAACTAAAGCACGCTTTAATAGGTATACTCACAAGGTCCATCTTGTTCCTCTGCTCATCGCTTTTGTGGGCTCTTTCACATGACACATTCTCGGATCAACAGCCACCTGGAATTTCACTCCAGAAGTTTCATTAAAAGGTCGTAGTGTGTCGATGAGAATATCTTCAAGGTCTCCAGCTGTACAAGATGAGGGAATACAGAATGCCCAATGCACCGTTGAAAACTTTGGTAATCTGTGTCCTGGCTGAAAAAACAAGAAAATGTACATTATTGGATGAATACAGTACGTATTAACTTCTCAGTAAAAATAACTATAAGTTAACAGTGAGTAAAAAATGCGCCTTTTAACTTGTCAATCTAGTTCAAAGATAGAGAAAAAGGAGAAAGAATGGCTAGATGTCACTAGACTCACCTTCAGATCCACCTGTCAAAATGAGTTTTTGAACACTCTTAAGGCAGTTTTTCTGGAGAAAATTAGTATAACTTTGTCCTAGCAGTCAGAAAGTATTTTCACTATATCCCAACAGTGCTTTATACAGAAATATGTCTTGCTAGGACATATTTAAAAGACCCCCCCCCCTTTCCATGGAGGAGAGTGAAAATATCGCTAAGTTACATTTTTACGGACATTGCTTGAAAATAGTTACAACACATACACTACACTGTTAAAAAAAGTTTAAACACTTTTAGTACAGATGTTGAGGGGGAAATATATCAAGTGTGTGTTTATAAAGTGTGATTCGCTTGTCCAAAAGCGTTCATTCTCCGAAAACAGTTTCTAGTACGACATATTTAAAACACTTCTTCTTCTCGGTAAATAGTTCGAAAACAAAGTGATGACATACATTTTCACATTTTGTATATACATCTGGGACACACTTGAACCAGACAGTATCTAAAAGGGGTGAATGTGTGCAATCTAGAGGTGTTCAAAGAGTGTTGGTAATGTATATAGTGTCCTACTGTATCTAAAAATACACTGTGTATTTTTTGCAATACATTGTGCATTTTTCGCAATGTGGTAATGAAGTTTCCGATGTAGAACAAATACCAAGAATAATTATTGCAGATGATGGATGAAATCATAGACTGACTTCATTAATGGGTAAGGGAAATCAATGTGTATTATTCCGTGAAGTATCTACAAAAAAATAAGTTTGTGTCCAATGACTACTCTGCAAATAATAATAATAATAATAATAATAATAATAATAATAATAATAATAATAATAATAATAATAATAATAATAATAATAATAATTAATAATTAATAATAATAATAAATCTGTTTGAATATGATTTGGACATTTTTTAGAAATGACATTTAAACGACCAAAACTGTTCTGAAATGTTCTATCAGTGAACAAAAAGTACAGAATTTCCATGAAAGTAGTTAGCAAGAAAGTTCCGGCTCCGGCGGAACCGGTTCCGCGAGAAACTGGTTTTTTGGAGATTTGGTTTTCAGAACCAGTTCCTGACCTTGATCCGAAAAACTTGGTTCCGCAACCGGATCTTGGGAACCGGTTCCAGGATTGGATCTGAAAACTCGGTTCCGGAACCGGATCTTCTAGAACCGAATCCGTTCAGAGCAGAAAGCACGTTCCGCCAGGAACCCGTTTCGGCCATGCCTAATAGGAACAGGGGCGTCATTTCAGACTTCGCTTGACGGGGGCAAGAGCACCACAGACATAAGACTTTCACGTTTTGTATTAGTATATTAGTAGACAATTTATTAAAGTATATGTATTCCTCAAACTCTTGGGGGAGGCAATTGCCCCCTCCTGCCCCCCCCCTAAATGACGCCCCTGAATAGGAACTGCCCTAAAAACTCCTGAAGTGTTAAATGAAGAGTATTTGGGCACAAACAAGTTGCAAATGTATAAATGGTATTGTATAAAGTGTCATAAGTACGTTTCAAAGTTGCTTTTGTACTTACATACTCATTGGACACATCAGAAGTTCAGATACATTTTGAACACTTTCAGGGCAATTCTTATAAACAACTGAGAAGATGCATTCTGGACATCTTTTGTTCTCTGATAGAACACTTCAGGACATTTTTGGACATCTTAAACACCGACCTAAAAGAGATGTTTCTTTTTAAAAATTCCAAATGTCCAATTTAAAAAGATAATTATTCTCTCTCTGTTATTTTATTTTTCTCCCTATTACTGTTACATGTTTCAGTGTAAAATGGCCAACGTGATGTATCTGGAAGTACCTAGGTACGGAGAAATAAATAAATTACCTAGGTAAATAATTAAGTAATACATAGTGAAGTTGTTTCTCGAACAAACAACGCGTAGAAATTCCACGTTCACACCAAGTAAAGGACTTTGATTTATATGGCGTGATATCTTTCCAATTAATATCGTATTAAAGCCGTAGTAGATTTCTACCACTTCCGGTTTTAGTAAAGAGGTAAGAGTGCAGATGGAATATATTGTTGAGACGCTTAACTGATTAAAAGAAAATTGCTTCTCGCTATCTATTACCGTTTTCATGCTATAGCGATCAACATTAAAACCGAAAATGATTGATTTGTGATACTTCCGATTTCAATATAGCGTTAAGATGAAAATAATAGCAATTACTAGAACGTTAAATCGATTCAAAATTCGCTTCTTCCTTTTGCATTACATATTGTAGATCAATATTGAAACCGGAATTTGTAGTAGATTTATGTATTTCTATCACGTTCGGTTTTAGTGGAGAGTTAAACATGGAAATGATTCTTGGGACGCATATTCGATTGCAGGAAACCACTTTTCGCTATCTATTACTGTTATTGTTCTATAGGGATCAATGTTAAAACCGGGAAAAGTTTATTTGTACCGCTCTCAGTAGATTAATCACCTCCATCAATTACAACGGTTTCTAACTTTCGAACTTCTCCAACTTGGCTAAAATAATACGACTAGTGGTCTATCAAATAGTTCTTGAGATTTATATATCTATATATCTATCTATCTATCTATCTATCTATATCTATCTATATATATATATATATATAAATTAAAGTGAGTATCTTTGTCACTTAATAACTCTTGAACCACCCGAGTGGTGTCGATCCAATTTTCAACATAGATGAGGTTTGGGCATTTCACTTTGAAGGTGCAACTTGGGGAAGGAGGAGATATATAAAAATGATTGAAAATGACCGATATTAGTGTCGAATAAACCTGTTTAGGGGTCACTGAAATGAACAGTGACACTTCCGATGGTGTTTAAATCAAAATTCAGCTCCCATTAGTACTCCTAAGGGATGATGATGTCATGTAAAAATAATTGAATATGACCGATATTAGTGTCAAATTCATAGTTTTTTGGCGGAGTTCTCTAAGTTGATTAGTGACAGTTTTGGTGCCCTTTATGTCCAAAATGAAACGTATTCTCTCCGTGCGAAGAACAGATATACCGCTAGTACAAAGTAAATATATAAAGGAGTTTTGGTAATCCAACATGTAAACAGAACGATTTTTTTATTTCTTAACATTTTTCGGGGTTATATATTTAGCTAATGCACTCTGTATTCTTTCGTCCTATCTTATCCACTGACATAAACGCTTTCCATCAAGGTTGAAATTTCTTCTTTCATGTAGGTCTAGGTAGTCGTTGAAGAAGAGCCTCACTTTTTTTAAGACACTTCACTAACAGTACAACACGTTAGGATTTAAATTAACATGTTATTTTATACAAGACGCCGTAAATATGAAAGCAATTTAACCTTACGTCACTGGTTATGCCGTAAAATATTTTCAATAAAAAATGGCGAATTCTTTTTTTGAGTCTTCATCCTATTGTAATGTCGTTTTACGTCATAATCACATGTTTCATTTTTCTTTCTGTCCTTTACAAAAACGAAATAATGCTGAAGACACTCAAATAGTTGCAAATGTCATCGACATGCCAGAATAAATCAACAACAAAGAAAAGAATGCCATCATTACTTTCACTCCTATCAAACCAATGTTCCGGCTGTCCGTCTTGCAAGAATGGCTTCACACAGAGACGAAAGAACAAAAAAAAAAAAAAAAAAAAAAAACAATTTGCTAAAGAAAAGTATCCTAACCACAGGACAATTATGTTGTCACTTCCCCATTATTTTTTGTTGCTGTCGTCCTTTCACGTAGCCTTTTCCTATTATCAAATAAATATATTCTGTTTTCTTATTGTCCGGACAATCGGAATAACAGGTATTTTACGTAAGTTGGGGTCTCCTAAAAATGGATCTCCTCAAAATAGGAAGTACTATGCAGCAGTGTGTACTAAATGAGCAGGAAGTGGAACACTTTTTTGGGGCGATAATGCACATTCACAGAGACAAATAGCATTCTTTAGAATTCACTGACTATATTATCTAGACCTAGATTTTAAGGTATCATAAGCATTTTGAATAAAAAGCGCTTGGTTTTCCAGTGAAAGAACTACATACAGTGTGTTCAATTTAAAACCGATTCAGAGGTCCGTTCCGCTCTCTACATCATCTCCTTCCCCTCTCATCCCTACTCCTCTACACACTTCCTCACATTCATCCACTGTAAGTGTACTTTTAAGATTGGAACAACTATGAGACAAGTTAAATTAATTAAGATATGTTTTCTAGTTAATCACGTTGAAGTTGGTTTTAAATTAAATGAAATATATATAAAGTTTGTACACCAGAAGATAATGGCATATGCTAGTGATCCAAAAATTGCGCCCATGGAATTTCCCTCGGCTTGAGAGACGTGCGACCTTATTGAGGGGCAGAAGAACCTCACGGTGTGCAGTGGCAGTCTGCTGCTTAACTGACAAGGCTTGCTTGAAAACTTAACAAACGAGAATATGCATGGTATCAAGAACTTACTTGCCAACCGTGACCATTCTTGACAATGAATTACCTGAAGACTACCAGCATTGGCTCTAACCCGCTCTCAGTACTTAGTAAACAATTCCTATTCCTGTCTTGTAGTAGACCAAATTCATTACCAACCTGATATACCAGCAATAAAGCATTGGTTTTCTGTTCTTCGTTGTTCGACCTTCAGCTTGGCATTGCAGTTTTTCCAGCTGTTAGAATCTAGACGTGGGATAATTTTCTCAGTTTGCTGAATTTTATCCATTTACACCATTCCAAACTTACTAACACTTTTAGTCACCGTTTCTTCATCTTTTCCTTCCAGAACCATGAAAGATAACCTCTCGCGAGTGTTAGGAACCATAAATTAACCGTAACATGACTCTGTGTGTTTCTAGTAGACCAATTTAGTGCATGCAGCACCAGATGCTGCAAGATTTGTGGGGCAGTACCCCAAAACAATCTTTCTGTTCCTGTTCCACCTCTTGGTCAGTCTATTCCGAGATGGCCGTTTACCACTTCTGCTACTCTGTTCGGCTGCTTTGGGCCTTGGGGTACTCCTTCACAACCATTTACTGTGTTCGGCTGCTTTGGGCCGTGAAGTGCTCCTTTACGACATATACACTCTTTCGGGGGTTTTGGGCCGTGTAGTGCTCCTTACATCGACCTGCTCTGTTCGGTTGCTATGAGCCGTAGAGGATCCTTACCAAAAATCTCACCTGAATCACAAAAATCAGAGTCTACAGGAAATAGTGACTCAGCAGAGTCTCCGGACGCTCGGTTTAGCAATTCTTATTTAACTTTATCATAACTGTATCATATTGTTTTGTAATAAAAGGTGGCGAATATAAATCACAAAGATTTCGTATACTTTCTGCTCTACCAACCTGGTATCACAAACCATTGCAATATTTTGAGGGCTAGCGCATATTCTAAGGATATTAACATATTTTTGTGTGTGTTTGAAGTTACGAATCATTTTAATATTCTTAAAGTCTTCAATCGGTAGTATCGTGTGTTGGACATCCGTTGATAAATATTTTCCTACCTTTTGAGGACAACTACTCCTTTCTAACATGTTTTTCCAACAAAACAATTTCGTCTCTTTCACAAGGTCTCGCCATCATTAATACGGATTGAGCATTCGGGAGTACCTAAGAGCAAATTAATGATATTCAAAGTTGTTAAGAAAGCATCGTTAAATTCTTCATCACGCGAAACTCAAAAATTGGTTAAAGAAAACTTGGTGCTAAGCTCAAATCTATCATTAAGAAAGATCGAATCAATCACCTAGTAGAACTAACACATGTGACGGATCAATAAGTCTTTATTCCAAACTTTTTGTGTCATTGTACAAATATTGTCCATTTACATTACTTGATGATCAAGTGGTCATTTTTGACCTATAAATTTATTGTAACAGCGTACACGAAATTGGACACCAGAAAACTGAAAAAAAATTCTAGTGGTGTACTGTGGAAATACATTCTACTCACAGTAAACAATGTATGCAAATCATTCTGAAATGAATAAACTGTTTGATGTAGAGGGTCAAAAATTAGGAATCGAGTTCGTTGGTTGAGGTTATCCATCCACCGGAAGTGGTAGAAATAACACTTTTTTTGGTTTCACCGTTGATTACTGTAGAGCAAAAAACGGTAATAGACAGCGAGTAGCGGTTTCCTGAAATCGATTAAGCGTTCCAACAACACATTTCATCTCCATCTTTAACTCTCTTCTTCAACCGGAAGAAATAGGAATCCAGTACAACTTCCGGCTTCAATATTGGTCTACATAAGCAATAATGATAGAAGACATAGCGAGAAGCGGTTCTTTTCGAACCAATTTAGTGTTCTAAAAATAGGTACCATCTTCTCTCTTAACTATATAATCAAACCGGAAGTGTCAGGAATCAACTACTTCTTGTTTTAACATTGATTACTATTGACAAAAAGTGGTAATAGATAGGGAGAAGTGGTTTCAATTATGAGTTCCAAAAATATGTTCCATCTCTACTCCAATATATCGGAAGAGATAGAACCTAACTTCTACAGGTAACATTGATACTTTTTGATAGTGCACATTTCTAGGTCTTAACGCCTATTTTTAGATTCTTAGTGCACATAAACCCGGATCCTAGTAATAAAAATTGCTTCGCTGAGAAAGGAGATACGGCAACACCTGCTAATTTATCACTCAAGTTTCACAAGATTGTAGTATAACGGGCAGCATCATATAAATATTATTCTATATATTCTATGTCATCATATGTAAGTCACTTGGAGCAAACGCTAATCTTCAACTAATTTCTTTGTCTTGACGTACTGTAGTGAGAATTACTCTTGGGAGCCGTCCACTAGGGATGCGCAAGAGTCGAGTCGAGTCGAGATTTATGCCTGTCTCGAGAAAATGTTGTCTTGACTCGAAAATATGTTTCTGTATATACTCGACAGTTTCTGTCTCGACTCGACTCGAATTCGAGACGAGACGTCTCGAAATTCGAGTCGAGACAAAATATACAAGTTAAAATGTATGCACACATTAGCCAGAACATCATGATTACCTACCTAATTGTCAGTGTGTCCACCTTTTGGCACTGATAACAACGGCTACGCGTCTTGGCGCGGACGCAATGATCCTTGGTATTTCGCTGGAGAGAGTTGGCACCACATGTGGACACACAGGTCACCTAATTCTGTTGAGGTAAATTCCGTTGAGGGGGGACGATGAGCTCTGACGTCATGTTCAATCACATCCCAGATTCAAATCCGGAGAGTTCGGGGCCAGCACATCACTTGGAACTCGTCCCTTTGTTCCTCGAACCAATCCATCACACTCCTGGCCTTGTGACATGGTGCATTATCTTGTCGAAAAATGCCACTACCGTTGGGAAACATATTCGCCATGAAAGGGTGTACATAGTCTGCAAGCAGTGTGTGATACGCCCTGGCCGTCATGGTGCCTTGCTCGAGCTCCACTATACACATAAATGCTCACGTGAATGTTCCCCAGAGCGTGAATGTCATAAAGAAGAAGGTATCGGGATTCATCAGACAATGCAACGCTCTGCCACTGCGCCAAGATCCAGTGGCGATGGTCATGTGTTCATTTCAGTCATAGTTGCCGATGTCGTGGTGTTAACATTCGCACATGGGTGGGTCGTCGGCTGCGGAGACCCATCTTTAGGAGTGTTCGGTGCACTGTGTCTTCAGACACACTTGTACTTCACCCAGAATTAAAGTCTGATGTTAATTTTGCCACAGTTCGCTTCCTGTCCTCTTTTACCAGTCTGTCCAGCGTATGACGTTCGACATCTGCAAGGAGGTGAAAGCGCCCAACCGCTCGACGTTTGGACGTCGTTTCCTCTTGGTTTCGCCACTTGTTGAAGACACTCACCACAGCACTCATCGAACACCCGACAAGTCGTGCAATTTCCCAAATCTAGTGCCGAGTGTTTCTGAGTGAATACTTTCTTCAAAATAATATTAAAAATTATAGAAAGATTTTCGAGACATTCGAGTCTAATCGAGATTTTTACGAGCATTCTCGACTCGAAAATTGGAGTCGAGAAATACGTTTGTCTCGACTCGTTTCGAATCTTATAAAGTGTGCCTCGGAATCAAGTCGTATCAAGATTCGAGACATGTCTCAACTCGTGCGCATCCCTACCGTCCACATATTACGTAACGCTATTTTTGACCAATTTTTACCCCCTTCCTCCCTCTCATCACACTTCGTAATGCAAGGGGGAACCCCTTCCCCCTTTGTTATGTATCACTTTTTGATTTTTGTTTTTTCACCGATTTTGTTTATTTTTGGACGTTATTACAAGAAAAAGCTATGTTTAATGCTAGAACTTTTTATTACAAAATGCTTGTATTAGGAATATATTTGTAGTGCTTTTCATCAACAAATCAGAGTATTAGAAAATGGTAGTACCGTAATAATATTTTAACCCTATAAGGTTGTTTAATTACCGGTAACCAGTTTTAATTCGTCGAAATTGCATCCTGTAGTTTTCCCAAGGAGATCGCACCATCCTTTTAGGTCACCGATGATTAACAAAGAGAAAATACTGCCGGAAAATACAGGGGAAATAGGATCTAAATAACTGACATCGACCTCGTTTTCTGGGATCCAAGATGCTTCGTGTATTTGAAGTTCGCCAGTGTCGACGATGCAAAGAAATTCTCTTCCTCGTCGACCAGATTTGAAGTGACTGCACATGTGAAGGAGCAGGTACATCTTTGAGAACAAGCTTTCGGGTATCTTCTTTAGACTTTGGACTTCATTTTATCCCTTTTAAAATTTTTCTTGTCTTAAATCATTGCCAGAATCCAAATAGACTCCACTTCACCAGAAATATTCAAATCGAAAAGTACGAAAAGAAAAAAAAAATCAGTATGAGATGTATATCCAACAAATTAGGTTTTTAATATCTTATTTTGCTCCAAATCGTGGATCGTTTCGTTGCGGAAAATATTATTTCATGAATACGAGTTTCTTCTGTTCCACATGCGAAACTCTTTAAAAGAACAGTGGAGTAATGATTCAAATCTGAAGTTTTAAATAATATTCTCCAGTAGCGGTTCGTAGTCTGTAGAAGCACTGGTTGCAATATCAAAGGTATGTAGATGCGGGCAAGTGTTTCCCTCCCCCCAGCGTTCTTGAGTTTTATCCAAAAAATATTCAGGAAATATGAAGAGGAAAGTCTTTTTAAGCTATATTTGTATATTTATTGATTGAAGTGTATTCTCTAATATTGATTTAATATATAAGCTATTTTCTTTATTTGAAACAACCACTATAAATGTACGTTCATAAACTATTTATATACCCAGGTACAAAACTTCTACACTCGTGTTATTGAACAAGAGATAAATCGAATAAATAGTACGTGCTGTAAGCCATGAATGATGGCGTTAACCCAAAAGAAGAAAAAAAGCAAGGAAATTGCATATATTCAAGCAAGTAGTTAAACAAAAATTATTTAATTAAACAAACTATGCATTATTTTAAAATAAAAGGTCTTTCTTCGTTCTTTTCGAACTTCAAATTTTTATATGACTTCATTGAAATCTGAAATGCTGCTCGCCAAGTTTTTCTGAATAAAAAGCATCGCTACCGCAAATATTTTCCACTTTATTTTCTTCAAGGTACAGAAATACGTCTCTCCGACAATATGCATTTTGTTAACATTTCTTTGTATGAATATAAGGGACAAAATGTCCATTTTCAGTAACCACATACTTTTGTCTGCTGTTCTACTATAAAGAAGCATGAAATCTAAGATGTTTTCCTTCGAAAATAATTATTCAAAAAATAGTTTAACATTCCAACAAATTAGGCTAAAGAAGACAGATGATTATTGAAAGTGAATGATTTGAGATTAATTTTTTATGCTTTCCGCCGGAAATCGAACACGGGATCATGTGCATGAAAGACACAGAGCTAGGAATTAGACCAGTGATAGGACTTTTTCTCCTCCGAGACATGATTTACTAAATATTAATATTTGGAATGATTTGTTAGTTTTCAATTGATGGGAATTAACCGTGAATTCGAAATCACTGAACTTGAGCTGAAAATCTCTTGAATATAGGAATTTCTCTATTGGGAATGGTAGGTATATATCTCAAAGTAGAAAAAAAGAACGAACTGTGATTGCAAGGACTAGATATTTCTGTTATTATCAATGTTCATTTAATTTGATTTGGTTTACCATTCATTCTGTACATCATATTATATGTATATTTGACTATTGTGTCTTCTTTATTTCAGTTCTTAACTGTAACGATGTTTTAAATTGGAGAAATTTTGTGAGAACAAAATCAAGCAACCTCTTAAACCCAAAAATAATATGTATACTTCTGTGCATAGTAAGATAATTATTCTTTCAGTGTCACAAATTATTTCCTATATTGTAAATTACTTTGCGGCCCCTGGTTCGATCCCAGGTCGCGTCTAGTGGGCTTCGTGTTGGACGAACACCGTATACGTGTGTTTCCTCCCACTTTCTTCATTCCAACATTTCATTCATTCTCATCATCTTCTTTAGTATATGGCCATAAAAAGTATTGATGAGAAATAATTTACAAATTACTTAACTGGGTGGAGTAGGAAGAAATATCATAAATACAATATTAAGTCCCGTTGAGTACATTTATACATACTTCCTGGTGTTCCATGTTGGAATCTCTTGATTTCATGGCTGGTAATATGACAATACCCCCCCCCCTTCCAGAAAAAAGGAAAACATCTTGCTTGAAAGAGAACCGATAGGGACAGTCCTTGAGGCAGTAAACATTCTTAAAAACTGTACCGATACAAGCACAAAATTAAAATACAGAATTATTTTATATTTTGATAATTCCTCTGTTTTAATCGTAATGAATACTTAGGACCACAACCACCCAACTTCGAGAGGACAAAAATCCCCCGATATTAAGAAAGAAATAAACAATACTACCACTAGACGCGTATTTGTTCTCTGCGAGTTTGTTTTGTGAATAACTTATTTCTTCCAAGCGTCTGTATGTTACCCTATCAATTGAACCAAGCGCTGCCAAGCGGAGGAATTCGTAACTATTACAGAAGCTGACGATACACCAGTTGCGCAACGAGCTGCAACTGGAAACAGGCACCTCATGTTAAGAGATAGGCGCTCGCCGCTATATACTCAACGTTACTGCTTCCAGTGGCAACTCTCGCTGCAACTGGAAATGTAAATCTCTCTCTCTCTCTTTCAGTTTTTTTTAATTCATTATTTTAGAAATGCATCAATACTGTCTTGCGCCCAAGAGCAAGGTTTATTTTTTACTGATACACTACTTTAATACCTAAAATATAATATCTAATACCTAATACATTTTTTAATACCTAATATCTTTAGTATTAAAAAAAATATCCGGTTGCACAACCATGCAACATATATTACCAGCCGCCACTGATATTCTCAGAAATGGCGATGCGAGTGCATTTTCAAGCGATGGTTAGTATCGCTAACAACTAACTCCAGAAAAGCGTATGCCCTAAATGCAATCCTGCAATAGCCACAAAACGGCGTTTTATTGTATTGTAATACAAGAAGTGTTCGTCACCAGTCATGCTGGTGTCTAGTAGCGTCTTCGAATCCCTTCTACATGATTCAATTTATATAAGCTATATGTTCCCAATTTCCCGAAACAATAGGAATACTTATTTATTTATAAAAAAGAAAAGAATTGACTAAAATTATTTGTTTAAAAGATTGCATATAGACCTGACTTGTGAGATAAAAATAAAAAATTACAGCGAAAGAACATGCGTTACATAATGAGAACGTAAAAGCCTCTCCCTCTTTGTCACACCTCGTAACGCAAGTCCGAACCCCTTCCCTCCTTTGCCGTGTTACGTAATATGTGGACGACCCCTTGTTAATACTGTCTATTGATTGTAAATTATTTCATCTCTCCTTATTTTTCCTTTCACTGTATCCTTTATCACTCCTTCAGAGCAGAGTTCCTTATCAGCGATCGTACCATCTTTCTTTTTTTTTTCTTTTAAAAAAGTATCCTGTATTGCTTTTTACCCCTTCATATTCCGGACACTTTCTCATTATTTTCCGTTTGGCCCAGATTGTTTTTTTTCATTCTTCTCTATACTCTACTTCAATACTCTGCTAGTCTTTTTTCGTCGCTTTTGTAGCCTATAGTGATCACGTTATCTCCTCTATATAGTGCTAGTTAAAACGCCCGTTCTTCGCACGCGGAGAGTAGGATTATGGAAAGTATTCGAACCCCTTCCCCTTAGGAGTATGCATTTAAACGAATGCGTAAGGACAAATATTCGTAGTGTCACCCCTTCTCATACCACCAGCCCTCACCTTTTTCTCACCCCTATATGATGTAGGCTGAACTTGTACTTAAAACTGCATCATTGTGCCATTATTAATCACGCGACTCCATAATATATGAATTGGACAATAATATATGTTGCTTTTGATTATTTATCCCCTGCATCACTCCCATACCGATGAAGGCTCAACTTGGACTTAAACGGCATTCGAAGTGCCACTATTCATCTCAGCGACAGCGAAAATTATGGATTCGAAGCTAATATCGGTCTTTTTCGATTATTTATATATATCACCCTTGCTTCCATACCTCACCCCTTCTTACCCACATGCCTAAATTAGACTATCGATATAAAAGCTTGAGATTCTTGGGAGGTCTAAGATTGGCAATAATGCCAAGTATATTTTATTTGGTTCAGTAATTATTGAGTGATGAGATCAAACACGAAATCGTTGTAGATAATCCATACGATACATTATACAGGTTGTTTCAAAACAACACCGACAACGTTTGGGAGGTGATTCCTGACACCAAGATAAGACTACTTCTATATATATATCTATATATCTATATATATATATATATATATATATATATATATATATATATATAAAATGTTGCGGAAGTACCACAGGATTGTGAAACTTGGATATTTGAATATGGTACATACTATATCCCATGTAAAGTCTTGACCCGACTACGGTAGATCCAATAGTTTTGGAGCTATGGACTTTTAAAGTTAATTTTTTCATGTTTTCGGCAGCCTGTAACTCCGAAAGGAAGCATTTCGGTTGGCCTATAACTCCGAACACTCAGGTTGGTCTATACTTTTTTGTCTTATCTCGGTGTCAGGAATCACCTCCTAAACATTGTCGATGTTGTTTTGAAACACCCTGTATAAGTCTATTTCTTAAGTCTTTATTGAAAGACGATTTTTTGCCTTCCATAGGCGTTTTGCATCAATCATTCCTGCTTTTATTTCACGCTCCCATTCCAAGCATTCTACTAATAATATTGTATTAGCCCGAATATGGTATGATATTTTTAACATTAAAACATGTTCGTAAAAACCATGTTCGTATTATAAGCACAGTCTAGTCCTTTATACATGAGAAGAAAAAGTTCATTTCGTACCACAAATAAGTCTTAGAATAGGAGAAGGAATGACAAGAGAAAAGTGCAGTTGGAAAGAGAGATTAACAGGGACGCTGTCTCTCGCCAACTTTATTTAATATCTATTTAGAAAAAGTAGTGAAAAGGAGCCTATACAATCAAGACGGTATTTTCGTAGGAGGAAGAATGATTGGGTGTATACGGTTTTTCAGATATTATGGTGCTTATTGCAGAATTTGAAAAAAAGAAATAATATGTTAGAAAAGTTGAGGAAGGGCTGTGAAGAATATGATGAAAATAAATATTAGAACAGAAGCCATATTTATTGGAACGAAGCGGTCGGTGTCAAATATAGAAATAGAAGGGGATAAAATAGAACAGGTGACTAGTAGTCGATATCTAGATAATATTATTAGTGATCTTACAAAGTGTAAGCGTAAAATAAAAGCAAGAATAAGAATGGTGAAAGATCGATTTAGGAGGAAGAAAAGTCTATTTTGTAGGACATTGAATAGAGAGTTGAGAAAAAGACTCATAATGTGTTTCGTGTGAAGTATTGCACTATATGAAGAAAAAATATGAACATTACGGAAAAACGATGAAAAAGATGGGAAGCTTTCGTAATGTGGGTGTGGAGAGGAATGAAAAGAATTAGCTACGTTGCAACGAAAACGAAATGGCAGGGCAGAAAAGAACTATTTCAAATGTAATTTAAGAAAGGAAGAGGAACTGGTTAGAACATTGATTGAGAACGAAATATATCATGAGGGACATGTTAGAGGGCATTGCAATAGGAAAGAGAGGGAGAGAGCAAAGGAGGCTGCAGTTGACGGTGTCAAAACAGGAAAATCATACGTGAAGACGAAGAGGTTAGCTGAAGATCGTGGATCATAGAAGTTTCTCAGTTGCAGCAAGTGACTTGCTAATAATGGCAGAACAGAACATCTATGATGATAATGAATTAGGAATTAGATTTCTGGGCTGTCGGCACCTATAGCCATTTTAGCCTGTCACGGACATAACAAATGACGTCCCTCGACGAGCACACTGTCCGATGAAGGTGAAAGACCCGGCATTTGCCTGATGTGAATGAGGGAAAACCAGTAAAAATCTCACTCAAGATGGTTGGCTTGAAAAAGCTGTTACACTTTTTCGACTGAGTGTCCCCACCGGGAATCGAACCCGCAACCGCTCTCGCCTTTGGTGAGAGCGTTAGCGATTACGCTACGCGGTGCCACGATGATAAGTATGATGACACAGTACTTCCGCGACCATGCCGTGCCGTTGTGTGTCTTGTCAAGGTCAGACATATACATAGGAAATAGGTTATGATGTAATATGTCATGTTATGGTTCGATTTGATTGACAGCAATAATTTATTATTAATATGTTTTGTCTACGCATGACACAAGGTATTCAAATTGATCTCAGTATACTTTCGGTATTCCCAATGATCCGAATTTCCGTGTAAGTTCAGTACGAACTGATTTTGTTATGTTGAATAACCTTAATGTTACGTCGGCGAATTTGTATGAATAGGATTATATATTCCCATATGTTTGTGTCATTAATAAACATATTAAGGCAAGGATTTTCAACCCATCAAGTACTGTGGTGTACATTAAAAAATTCAATGACTCGCGGGCGACTAAGGTATACTACAGTGTTTATGGTTGCCTGGAATACGAAACAAGACAGAATATTCATGAACAGACAGAATATTCATAGTGAGATACGCGTATGAGTTTCTTCCAGCAGAAACAGGGCCGGCGTGAGAGGGGGTCAAGCTGTGCCACCGCCCAGGCGGCAAGTCTGATGGGCGGCAAAATTTGAAAAAGAAAATAATACAGGGGCGGCAAAAATTGAGAAAGAAAATAATAAGGGGCAGCATGTGAAAGTACCGCCCAGAGCGGCAAAACTTCTAGCGCCGGCCCTGAGCAGAAACATATATACTTTCCGAGACGAGACAGTATTTTCATAACGAAATACGAGAAAGGACAGCGCTCTTCCACTAGAAACGGTTACACTTTCCGAGATGAGATAGAATATTCGTAACGAAATACGAGACGACACAGTGATCTTCCACTAGGAATGGTTACACTTTCCGAGACGAGACAGACTTTTCGTAACGAGATACAAGACGAAACAGAGATCTTCCACTAGAAACGGCTACACTTTCTGAAATGATACAAAGATCTTCTACTAGGAACGGTTACTTTCCGAAACGAGACAAAATTTTCGTAACGAGATACGAGACGAGACAGAGATCTTCTACTAGGAACGGTTACACTTTCAGACACGAGACAGAATTATCCTAACGAGATGTGAGACGAGACAGAGATATTCCACGAGAAACAGTTACACTCTCCAAGACGAGACAGCATTTTTGTAGCGAGATACGAGACGAGACAGAGCTCTCTCATTAGAAACGGTACACTTTCTGAGGCGAGATATCACTTTCGGTATTCCTTTTAGAGACCGAACAGAGCTCTTCCAATAGAATAGAAACACTTTCGAGGTAAGACAGAATTTCCGTGACGAGTTACGGGAAGAAATAACGCTTTCACAATATATATATATATATATATATATATATATATATATATATATATATATATATATATATATATATATATATATATATTGGGAGACTAAATACCACTTACGCATTTCGAGACGAGATACCTTTAACTCTTTTCTTCTAGACAACTGTAAAAGTAATTAGAATTTTAAGATTTTGTCATCTATTTTTATTTAATCGGGTTTCCATGTTAAGGACGCGAGCCGCTGTAGGGAACTCTATGCGCCACCTCTGGTCTGTTGGCTTTGCTTAGAAATCTCCGGTATTAAGTTGATGATTATGATAATGATAGGGAGTGATGGAGACTGGGAGCGGTAACCATCAAAAGGAACACGTGCTATAAAGACTGATATTACTGTTGAAAAGAGCTTTTAAATTGATAATTCTTCCACAAAGTACAGTAGGAAGTCGGAAATCCGAACTAATTGGGACCACAGGTAGTTCGAATTTTCAAATTGTTCGGATTTTCGAAAATGATCAATAAAATGCAATTTAGGCTTCAATATACTGTAGCTCTTTTATCGATACAGTGGTTATACAGTACATACAGTAATTACAATACCGTGCGTAAGGCTACTTACATTTAATGTTTCTGAAGAATCTGTTTGTACACTAAATTACACTGTTCTTGTAACTCACACTTAAAACTTAACTTGTATAGGACTAAAGGAAAATAAAAATATGTATGATAAAGAATTACATATGAATGAGCTTTCGTAAAAACACTGGCTTCGCACAACGCCGACGGACAACTCTATTGTTTGTTTATCGCTAGCGCTAAGACAAAATGTAAAAGGTTTCTCGGGACCGCGTTCGGATTTTTGACGTTCGGATTATCGACGTCCTACTGTAATTTTTTTAAAGGATCTTGTAGTACGAATTTATGCTCTATATCTTCTTTTTTTTTTTTTTTTTATTAAAATCAATTCAGAAACTTGAAGTCGTATTATATTCGAGATCATACTATATTCAATCCAATACGGTACTACATAGATATTAGTTCCTTTAATAGGTCTACTACAGTGAAACCTCCCTTAACGGACACCTCTCAATAATGGACACCTCTATAAAATACGGACACATTTTAAGTCCCGGCAAAAATATATGTTCCTTTATGGAACAAAACCCTCCTTTTTATGGACACTCTCAGATACGGACGCGGACAGTCCTTTTTCCCCCAGACGTTTCAATAACCTCTTTATAACGGACAGGAATTATTCTCGGTTCTGCGATATATTGTTCCTCACAAGCGTATCTATCATGAGTCTAGACCTAGTGAACCATCAAACAGAACAGCTTCAAGCTGAACTTGAAATTCTTCTTTTCTTCTGACTGTAATAAACTGCTTTCTGGTGGAAATCCTAGAAAGCCTTTAATACGCGATAACACTCATGCAGGGTCAGTCGTATGGCCAAGAATTCTATGCGAACTATCTTCCCTTCCCTAACAAATTTAGTCCTTTTGCCTCTTGCATCTTTCCCGACAATTTCATAGATAATATAACAAACATTGTTTGTTTTACAATAACATATTCAACGAGCATCCTCTCTTACTTTTCCTCTTTTACTTTTTTTTTTAATCAACATTTTGCTTTCACTTATGATACTGGAACAAGTCTGGGTTGGAGTTTTCCCGGCTTCCTTTGTCACTTTCTCTAAGAGAATATTCTTTGTGATTGGGGCTGGGTCAATAAACATATGCACCACCATATGCACTACCGCAAGTACATACACAAACATGTTTCTTCCGCAACCGTACTGAGGATTCTCAGAGAACACTAGCTAATGAGTTTTATTACCCTTGTAGAGGAAAAATTATGCCTTTTTCGCTAAACCAAAGAGTTTAACCGATTAGTTAATTCCTAATGCATATTTTGAGAAGATTCTGAGAATTTGAAATAAATGAGGAACGCTTACAGGGTGATGACATGTAGTTAAGAAAATTAACATACATGCATTATCTTTCGCAGTACCGGTATACGAATATATTAACACATCCCTCGCAATAATATTATTTAACAGAAATGAATTTCTCCTTCATCTCTCCCAGTAATTTAAATACGTACTAAATAGAGTATTTTCATAATGAATTTTACGTACTTATATTCATACACAATGTATTTACTGTATATTATAGCACACAATTACCGTTGTGAGAAATTAAATTTCTGCAACTTCTCTGTAACGGACACCTCTCAATAACGGACAAAAATTCATGTCCCATTGGTATCCGTTATTGAGAGGTTTCACTGCATAAGAATTAACATCTCCAGCTTTCAAAATTAATTTTAATCAAAAAATGAAATGCAATCTTTAAGTTTTACGTTCTACTCTTATGCCGGCTAGGTTAAAGGAGGGGGTGATGGTGGGAAATGAATGAAATGATGGAATGAAGAAAGTGGGAGGAAACGGGGGAACCCCGAAAGAAACCCATGCACACGGTGTTTGTCCACCACAAAATTCACTTGGCGCGGGCTGGGATTGAATCAAGGACTAAACACAACAGAGGTGAACGCTCTACCACTGAGCTACCACGGACCCTTTTAATTGAAAGAGGAGATACTATATATAACAATACATAACATAATATAAGTCTGCCTGCCAACATTATGGCTTGTACTTTCTCTTAACTTGGCTAAGTCATTTTCGTTTCTTTTTTATTTTGTTGTGGCTACTGTCATAACCACGTTCAGAATTCTTTTAAAAAATGTATGTTGTTTCTCTTGAGGATAATTATAGAGCTGATGTCCTATAGAAGAGACATTTCAGACCTTATGACGGTACCTGAAGACATTTATTGGGATACGTAAGTCTACTGATAGTTATTATTAAAAATAAAAATCTGTGAATCAGTCAGGAAACATATAGAAATACGCTATTGCAAAGTCTTTAAAACAGTGACTCAATACGTGTTACTGTTTAACCATAGCGAAAGTTTATTCCAACCATTAAAAATTGTTAACCAACTAACTTTTGCTTTTTCGTAACTGTTTATTTACCTTGGGGACTCATACCATAACGAAGAAGAATATTTATATCGTAAAAATACTTATACAGGGTGTTTCAAAACAACACCGACAACGTTTGGGAGGTGATTCCTGACACTAAGATAAGCAAAGAGTATAGACCAACCTCGGACAAATGCTTTTTTTTTTTTTTTTTTTAGTTATAGGCTGTCAAAAACATGAAAAAATGAACTTTAAAGGTCCACAGCTCCAAAACTATGAGACCTACCGTAGTCGGCTCAAGTCTTCACTTAAGAACTAATATGTGTTCTATCTAAATATCCATGTTTCAGAATCCTGTGGTACTTCCGCGACAGTTTTTGTAGAGGTAGTTGGTGAGTACTCCAATTTATATTTCCGTAGCTAAACTCCCTCTTTAAAAATTGTTGCGTGAGTGCCTTAGAATTCTGGAACATGGATTTTTGCATAGGGCACATATTAGTTCCTAAGTGAAGTCTTAACCCGACTACGGTAGGTCTCATAGTTTTGGAGCTATAGATCTTTAAAGTTCATTTTTTTTTTCATGTTTTCGCATTATCAATGGAATCAGATGTTACACAGCTAATGTTTTGTAATGAGAGATACGCGTACATCCGCAAAATGCCATGGAGTGTGATTACGACCTCTTCTTCAAGATGAAAAAAATACTTCGCGGGAAACATTATGATCCCCGGTAGCTGTCATAAGGCAGTCCTAATTGGAACATTAACAAAGATGGACTAGCTGGCAATATACAATGTCTTTTACAAATATCGGTAGAAGTTCGTATATATGACGGGGGATTAACTGAAGCAACGTAACTGTTTACTCTTACCAATAAAGCAATGTAAGAATTATATAGTATTTTCTTTCCCAGTTCTTGTGAATGCTGTGATGAAACCTAGCGAGTGAAAGTACTCTGAAGAAACACGTGAAAATGTTCTCATCATAAACTCATTCCTCAAACCAGGAATAAGCCCTGTGCCTCAGAGACACTGAAATTCATTTCTTATTTATAAAATGTCCCATAAACAGTATTTGAATTATGCGGATAAATATGGTATTTCTAGGTCTAGAAAAACGTTTTTAGAGTATTTAGTAAGGATTGTGCTTATACCTAGGTATTAGACAGAAGTTGGTTATCCTATCTTGTTATTTAAAGAAAATCTTTATAAATAGTAAATACTTACATCAAAATGTTTACTGCTTATCATGTAGTGAGCGTTCATGAGATGTACAGCTGTATGTATATTTCTGGAATACTCCGACTGATCCTTGAGTTCCGGCATCATGTCCAGGAACGCTAGGCAGTATTTACCAGATATGTGCCCATCTTCAACGTTATACTTAGATTTATCCAAGTCTACATTAACACTCAGACACTGGTCAAAATCTCCTAGCTGGTTGATATTACCATTCAGTAAACCTGAGGGCAATTTTCCTGTGGCGTCAAACACTAGAACAATCAGAAAAAAATATACTTAGCTGTTTTTATCCTGTTCACAGCATAGTCTTAGAAGTTATTTTATACCAATGATAACACATAAGCGCTTAAAATATGAACTGCCTCAAGTAAAGATGAAAACTAAAACTAATATATCTTAATACTGTTACGGTAATTGTAGAGTTGGCATGGTGACATAGGGACCAAGATTTATTCGAAATCTTCCATCATTACTCTTCGGCCGTAATCAAAAGATACAAGTGCGCATTTGAAGTACTCTTCTTTCTGGAATTGACGTCACCTAGCGCATCAAAATGTCTAAGTTCACAAGTCAACGAGTGCGTAGTGTACGAAGATATACACTACGTTAGTACTTAAAATGGCGGCTCCTCATAGTAGGAGCAACGATGCTGCAAAATGACTTCTTAGTAAAAATTTTAAAAAGCATATTTTTAACACTTTTTTTTAAGGTGAATATTTTTGTGAGCTGATGTTATAATAATTTCCTCGAAAGATATGCAAATTAGTAATTCTATAAATGAAATATCGAAATCGTGACAAAAATAACTGAAATGTATTTATGTTATGTTCTCTAAGGAAAATAAAAATAGTGCAGGAATTTAAAATAGTGTGGAAAAAAAAAGTAATCCAAATAATAGCTTTAATAATGTTATAAGAATTTTGTGTTTAAAATAAGGAACAGAGACGTTATAACTTTGAAAACTCGAACTGATTTATTTATTTAGATTACAAACATGGTTTTCGTGTCATTTTGTAGCAATGTGTCTTACTGAACATCCAGTTTCAATAAAACACTTATGCCAATGATAAATAATAGACCTACTGGGAGGATCTTTACCATACTTTGTACGAAAATTACGTTGCACAGTTGTCGCAGACTTGGATTCTTCAAACCAAAACGCGCAGCAGCTAGCACGCTCGGGCCCAGTGAAGGCAGCCATCTTTGCTGCAACTGCCGCTAGCGCTTGCGGTGGCTTGTTTCTGAACTAGTGTACTACGTGAGTCAAAACTTGAAGTATTTTGTTACAAAATGACACCAAAACCATGTATAGGGCCTATAAGATAAATGAATCAATCAATGTGAGTTTCCAAAGTAGTCCTTTTTGATACACTCTTATATATGGTTCATGTAGCTTAATTGTAATAGTTAGACTATCAGTACTGTAGTTATTTTCACGTAAGTTACAAACTTTAATGACATATGAATTAAAATTTTAAGATACAGCATAGAATAATGAATAGCTATATTATTCATTACTGTATGGTTAATATTAATTAATATGTAGATAGTAATACATAATTTCCAAGTTTTAATTCTAAACATACAAATTCTTTTCAAGGCTACCATATTTCCTTGCACTTGATCTGTGTGAGCTATCGTAATATGCCAAATACCGTACATTTTGCATTTTTGACAGCGGGCCAAACGTAAAATACAGGCCAAAAATGTATATCTAAACGTTTATCAAAGTTTTCGCACATGCTTTTTAATTCATATAATCATATTACTGCACTCATTATGAAACGATTATGAACAAGTACTCCCTTCCGTGTAGTCGAGAGCAATTACATAATATACATATTGTAATATTTTTCATAAAACCGTGACTTAATTTCCATAAAATTCTTATTATATTGGCCGTTTTTATTATGTTATTTTGTACTTGGAGGAGGGGATTTGTTTTATAACTGAGTAATCATTTTCGCAGCGGGGAGCATGAGGAAGAGAAGATAGGAGTATACTAAGAGAGGAGTAGGGCGCCGAAAGCGTAGTAGTCCGCTTTACTTGCTATGGCTCAGAGTATTATAGTGAAGTGCATGTAAGTATTGGAGAGTGCACACAAGCACAGAACTACATTAAAGTTAATTTATTAGACAGTAATCTTACACTTTTTTTTGTTATGTTTACCATATTAGGGTTATTCAGTCTGTGTATACGTGATCCTTATACATTGATATTTCATAATGACATAATAGCTCTTTCTGTAAATTTTGCAAATTTTGGTTCTCATATTGTTCAACTGCACCATTTCTTTCCTTGTCATCCTCCTAAGTATTAACTCTTGGTGTAGATTTAGAATATGGAGATATTATTTCGAAGATTCGAGGGTAAAATGTATAGATTCACAAAGAAAGGTAGCAACTAAGGAACTTAAATATTAGCGCAATAGGTAGTAATATCACAATTAGCATACCTCTAACTAGAGCAATACGTAGAAATAATACAATTATAGTGTCATTGTTGTGTAATCCAAGATACAGGAAGCAATTATATGAACTATCTTATGATAGACCTGATACATTATACATTTCCCAAAGTAGTTTTGTGTCACATTTACTGTAAATAGCGCTCCCCTCAGTACATTCAGTCCCTTAACGCTCTTACTAGTTGCCTGCCTTTGCTTGCAGTGAATTTCCTAACTTATTTTTAAGGACAAGTCACATTGCTTGTAAATAGTGCCCAGAACAGTATACAGTACAACCCTCAAATCCGAACCCCAAAAATCCGAAAACCCGGCAAATCCGAACACGTTCTCAGGGGAAAAAAATTAAGTACAGCTGGAAAATGAAAAAAATAGATTTAATCATACAAATTTAGTTTTTTTAAGGTTTTAACATTTTTGGACTTAATGCTTATTCAAAACGTTATAAAATACAGTTAAGTTTAGATAAAATAGGAAATAGTTTACGCCTACTTCCGTATTTCAAAAAATCCAAAACAACGAAATCATTTTAGGTTAACTGGATTACGATTCACACGAAAAATCTTCACTGGGCCACCCTGTCTAACGTCAGTCGTTGTTTTACCGCCAATTTAGTGACGAAATAAGTACGTAATATTATTCCCCGGGTAATCCGAACCCCCCGAAATCCGAACAGGCTTCAGCCTCAATTAGTTCGGATTTGAGGGGTTATACTGTACTCCAATTCTATACTTTAAGCTCATACTCAAAGTATGCACTTTCCCTTTTGGTCACGGCCTTCATTTTTTCAGTTCTTACATTTAAATTGCTATGCTAAAAAGCAAATAACATTATTTAGCGACATAGGTATCTCGGACCTGGGTCTGCATCTCAAGACATAAAACTTCAATTAAGGTTTGGAAAAAAATAAAAGAATGATCAATAAATAATTACAGATTGAAATTAAGATATCTATCTATACATCTATGATCTATACAGATACTAATGCATAACCATATATGGGTTTATAAGTAATAAAGAAGAAACGTGTCCTAAGGAATCTTACCAAATATTTTAATTAATGATTAAGAACCAGTTAAAATTACACGAAAATACATTATCGTAATAACTGGCAAATCAATAATAAATTATGGGAATGGGTTTTGGAAGGCCTACATTTAAGGTACCATCCTAGCTTTAACCTGGAGATTTAGATTTGGTTGATTAGAGTTTAGCTTCTTTTTCAGCAGCGATGCTACATGAGGGGTTGAGCTAAAGCTTAACGTGCGTTTTTAGCCAAGTAAACTCCTATCGGAAATCGGACCCAGATCTCCCTCTCCTCCACTAATGACACATACACTAAATATATAGCCAAGAGGAAGCCAAGAGGAATATGATTTGTCAACATCGTTACCTTAACTGATATTACTCTAAAATGTCTATTCGCGAAGTGACTGGAGGGATTTAATATGCAATATCTTCCAAACGGTACAAGCTACGGTAAAATTAGCTACACCAGTGGATTTCCGAGAAAATTATACATGAATTTGATATATCACTTGCATCTATTCCCATTTGAAAAAAACAAAAACGAAAGTTAAATCCAAGATGGCGGTCGGGGTAACATGTATCAGAGAAGCCGTACTTGATTCAATTTGTTTTGCATATACCCACATTCATGTCCATTTACATCTAACGAAACTAAAAGCAATTTGTGTCCGAGCGTTATAGTAGTGTATGAATTCCGGATATATGTAAGTCCTTAAATATGGAAATTACCCGTATGGGCCGCTAAAATTAGTACAATACACATTAGGCCGCTGAGAACTTTGCATTTGAATCAATTTTAGCACGAATCCCGAGGGGACACTTCGCGAATGTACCTTGTAAGTAAAGGTATTACAACCCACCGCCCCTGCTGTATGGTACGCTTAAGTACATGTAACACTGTTTTTTTTTTTTTTTTTTTTTTAACATTATAAGAGGTATTAACAATGTTTCCCTGGAGAGGAATATTTCAAACTCTGAAAGGAACTTCAAGATAAAATGCGTTAAAGATAAAATATGTCGGAATGACCAAAAGTGAACTTGGTTCTCCTTGTGCATGCAAGGTGGGCCAATTATCAATTAACTAAAGTTCATTCAACGAACCTTCTGATCCTGATGTAAACATTGCAGAATGGTATTAGTCCGCCATTCATCAGATGATTGGCTATCGCAGCGCTTCTTTCGAGAAGCACATGCTTGTATCCTTCCCGCACGCGGCCATATTGTAAACTGTGATTCGCGCGTAAGATGGGTCAAAGCCACCTTCTACGCATGCGTATTCTCTTTTATTGCATTAATTCAATTTAGTTCTTAGATACAATGTTGTTTCTGTTATTTAACTGTAAGGAAACTGCATTTCTAATAATGAGCCTTAAAAGCAACAAAGACATTGAAAAACAGCTTACTTAACAATGGACTATTTTCTTCTGCCGCATGGATGTTCCAAGGCTCTTTAACCAATAAAATGAAACAATCACCACGTGTATTTGTTTACATGAGGTATTGAACGTTCCTTGAATAAACTTTATATAAAGACTTCCAAATCAAGCTATTGATAACGATACTAAGTTATTACAACAGAGGATATTTTACTGCTAACAATTATTCTCAAAATGTGTTACAGTTAAATATTTTTAGCCACATTTTTATATGAGAATAAGGATTTGTTGTCCAAAATGAATAAAAACTTCATAGTTCATAGCCCTTACATAATTAACTATTATTGGTAATTGTACTCTTACTTCAATTCTTATTGTTTTTAACAATTTTTGTACTATTATCTAACTGCCACCTTTAGGGCAATTCTATAAAATACCTAAAGTTTGTGTAGCCCATGTAACGAGAACTATGTGCAAAGCAGGGGCGGATTCAGGACGGACTTCTGGGGGCGGGCGGTGGGTTTTAATACTGCTACTTTGAGCTACTTTTAAGAGCTCCAAACTCTGGGATGGGTTTTATTTATATATACAAAATAAGAAAGTTTCCTTTTCTGCGAAGGGCGATCGTCCCTGCATCCGCCCCTGGTGCAAAGGCTTGCCAAGCTAGAGAAAACGGAAACGGAAATATTATTTTCAGAGCCATGGTGTCATATTCTTTTCCTAATACTCAAATCTAAGTAAAATTCTGTTAAGAACAGGGAAAACCTTAACGTATGTCGGAAATATTCTATTTTCAAAGGCATAGTGTTATCCTCTTTCCTGATACATAAATGGACGTAAAAGCCTATCAGAAATAGAGAAAACCTCAACGTGTATCGAAAATGTTCTGTTTCCAAAGACATGGTGTCATCCTGTCTTCCTAATACACAAATGCACGTAAAATTCTGTCAGGAAAAAAGATAACTTCAATGTGTATCAGAAATACTGTATTGTTTCCAAAGTCAGCGTATTGTTTTCCCCTCCCTTATACAGGAATGGGCTTCAATTCAAACCCTGTCAAGTACAGAGAGAAACTTCAACGTAGATATATTGGAAATTTTCTGTTTCCAGAGGAATGGTGTTACACACAAATGGACTTCTATGTCTCCCAAGGACAGAGAACGAAGAAATTGGATTGCACACGTATCTTGGTAGAGATTCACGTAGAGAGCGGTGAGGTGGTGTGTTATCTTTTCAAAGTCATTGATCCTACGTCTGGTCAACCATTTTAATCTCTCACACCGTACAGTATTCCATAAAATCCTGATAATACAAGATCAAATATTTCTAAGAAAGATCAAATAACCTCGTTGCCAATACTAGCCACTACATTTCTCAGCAATAAGTGAAATGTGTCTAAAATATGATTAGAAATATATTCTATATCACTCCGGTCCCAAATATGACCTAAACTTCATATATAGTTCATATGTGCATTTATATTACTAAAACTGTGTTTTCGTGTTTACAAGAATCGGAAATATATTAGTGGGGTAGCATAATGATAGAATCATGCATATTGTGATAAGAACATAAAATTTTGCACAGAGCTTACTAACATAGTAACAAATAAATTTTGACGTAGACCCCAAAAATCTGACGACAATTTCCTGGAATTCCAGGCGCTGGAACATCTGGAGCACTAGAGAACGGTATGTTATCGCTGGAATAGCCATTACGTGAAAACGGCTTGACCTACAGAGCCAAAGTAAGACTCAAATGCAAGAGAAATAACAAGCCTTTAATTTAAATTCTATATTGTCTTAATTGAATATCATCGAGGGCCGCACGAGGGGCCCAAAATTCATTAAAAAACAAAAAACCTATGGCGTACTTTTTCTTTGTGCTTTTTATTTGGTCACTTCATGAAGAAAATGTTACATAAAATAGTAATAAAGTCAAAATTTATATTAAGTAAACCACAGTTTCTTGCTTTAGTAATTGCATCAATTTATAGTCATTTACACATACCATCACAAGCACACAAGGCTGTGCATGGAAAGAATAGGCTAGCACATTTACACATATTAGTGCACAGAGATTTGCATCCGCAACGAACAAGTTCTTGGCAGTGCTTGGGAAGTTCTGGTAGCACAGACCATAAAGGTGAATACCCTGAATCACTTCTTTTCCAGCTCCACTGTTCAGGATCTGGGAAATTAGGTTGTAGCGCGGACCACTGTGATCGAATATATGCTCCTTGCAAAAAGGCTCTTTTCACATGTTAAAGAAGTGCAGCCTCAGTGGGAGGTACGCTTTCCAACTGACATTTTTTAGTTACAAGCATTCGACGACAGTCGTTTACATTTTGCAGGTTGCTGGTTCAATCATATATGTACACGGTGAAACCTTGCAATTTCATGAATGTAGTATCGTCTAATTTTAAAGGTACATGTGAAAGTTCTACAAATGCAGCAGTAATTTCTTGATTTGTCCGCCACGCTTCCCAAGCTGTTTTCTTTCCCCGACCTGCAAAGGCAGATACAGTATCGCATCCGGTGAATGCGTGCCAAAACAGGATGCCGTCACAGATTTGTCCCTAGTTTCTCCGCGTATTGGTGAATAGGAAGAAAGAGTTTATGCTTACCAACACCATACTCAACCCACAGGTGGGACAGAAGTAGTTTGGGGAAAGCATGCAAAGCCAGGACAACTACATCTGAATCTATCGTTTTGATGATAATGGATTTATGGAATGCTTCGGCCATTACGGCTTATGCCATCACGGCCTCGCTTTTGTGCTGTCATCTCAGGTATATGTGCTAATATTCTTTCTTTTAGCCGTGAGCTGTGCACCATTTTCTCGGCATCATTTACTCCAAATTCTGACATCCGACGAGCAACAAGGCCTGAAAGTTTGAAAGCTGGTGAAGATTCATCATGAGACAGGATATCTTTAATATAATAGCTTCGGTTAAAACAGCTCCATAGATTATTGCATTGTTGTCCCCATCCACAAATGCGGGCTGTTTCTTGACCTTACATGCACGGTTGTGGAACTGCACAAGACACTTATGATGATATTTGGCTTCTGTTGCGACCATATCCCCATACTCAGTTTTGCTAATAATTTAGTGTCATTTAGGATCACAGCTTCTTCGCGTACACGATTACTTAGTTCCAACGTGCGCACGTTTACTAATGTTTCATCATCTGCTTCATCACAAAAGAAGCAAGTGAATTTGACTTCACCAACTCGGAATGATGATCGAGTAGATGGTCCTGCTTGAGTGTTTTTATCTTCTTGCTTTCGTTTGGCAGCAACAGCCCGCGCTAGCTTACTTTTGTCGAACTTATTTCTGCAAGTTTTGTGAAATTTCGCATGTTTTCTATTAATCGTGTTCTCTATTCCATTTCCATCGTCGAGCAGATTAAGTTGAATGCTTGATGGAAGTCCAATCTTTTCTTTAAAATCTAGAAGATCATTGCACAAAGATTTATAGCCTGGTCCCTTGTCCGAGCTGTTAGCAGGACAGACCAACGATTCAGCTTTATCGTTCTGAAATAAAATACACATGTTCCAGTCTATGGTTTCAGAATTAGAATGGCTGAAATCGGCTGGGATCTTAACAATCTCACATTTTCTTCTTTTCGACATTTTTTGTAGCTGTTACTGTTTGTTCAGTAGTTGTTTCTCTTTTATAAATACCTCAAAATATATCATACCTGCAAAATATTATATATATATATATATTGTAGCATTATCAGTTCTAACTGTTATATGTTCGACATTATATACACATTTACACACAAATTAAAATTTCAAATTACCGCCTGTTTTCTGTGATATTTTGTCCAATCTGTTTTTATATTTTATAATCTCAAAAAAAAAATCTAGTCAGATATTTTACCAAAAAAGTATAGCAGTAATTTGATACAAAATAATCTCAGAATAGTTTTCATTCCAAGAAAAAAGATTTTTTTTCTTTTTTGATATGTTATAACCAAACCTAACCAGATATATATCCACAAAATAGAACTCTGGAAGTAAATAGTCGAATACATTCCGCACATGTCGGGATCCACCTTTTTATTTTCAGAAAAAAATTCTATTCAAAAAATGACCTAATCCAAAAAATTCAACAGCTAAGTTTTCTTTTATTTAGCATCTCACATCACAAACGCTGATGTATCCCTAGTTGCTTAACCTCCACTTTCTAAAATCTAATCCAACCTAATGTTGGACATGTTATCGCTTGTTAGGATCACGCCAGTAACAATGTACATAAACCACATTTTTAGACCTTCTCATACAGATTGCGAGAAAGTTATTCAGTAGTTGAGTAGGAATTTTTATATATTCTGGTAGCTTAAACAACGAAGATTCTTGTGATATATAAATCTTCTCTCAACTCTGTTTCTGTTAAACAAAAACTTTATCAACAATGAACAGCAGAAAGACCGGCTGGTTATTTAAAGTTCCACCTTCAAGCTTCTTTCACACATATGTAATATTAAAAGGCTTTCTTAATGACAAATATAATTTGATTTTTCAAGGCAACAACTCGTTTGTCAAATATAGATAGATTTCTTCAGTTACGGCGCAAAGTTGCTATCATTACAACCATATTTTCAGCTGGGAGTCACTGTAGCCAGGCACTGCAATTATCTGCAAACATCTACCTAGCCGCGCTTAATTTCTCACTGCTGCCTAAACATTTGAAACTGTATACTGGGAGGAAACACTTACATGCCTTTGTTATGCTTCCCTCGATGTCAGATACAATCACTGGGTGGGTCACTTTTGCATTCATTTTTTGCTCACAAAATGATAAAGTAAAGTGTGATAGTTGCGGGCTTTTATTCAATACTAACATGAACGGAAACCAGTGGTGTAGTGCATCACTTTAAATGCACATAGCTCCGAGACTAGTGATCTCATATACACTAAAAGGATATCAACGTAAAGCTTAAGGTTTTGCTAAACGATTTACAAGAGTGTTATTGCGATATCTGTTAAACCAAAGCTCCCAGATGGATAAAACCCTAAACAAACGCCATAGGTTTTTTGTTTTTTAATGAATTTTGGGCCCCTCGTGCGGCCCTCGATGATGTTCAATTAAGACAATATAGAATTTAAATTAAAGGCTTGTTATTTCTCTTGCATTTGAGTCTTACTTTGACTCTGTAGGTCAATCCGTTTTCACGTAATGACTATTCCAGCGATAACATACCGTTCTCCAGTGCTCTAGATGTTCCAGCGCCTGGAATTCCAGGAAATTGGCGTCAGATTTTTGGGGTCTACGTCAGAATTTATTTGTTACTATATTAGTAACTGTGTGCATAATTTTATGTTCTTATCACAATATGCATGATTCTTATGAATTTTTCCTTTAATCCACTCCACTATATGTATATTTCATTTATACTCAAAAAGATGATAGAATAAAAGTACGACATGCCATATAAATCCCAGCCTTATTAATCAGGATATGGAAATGCTTAGATTAGTCATGAAATGGTTAGACCTGGATTATACGGATGCTAAAAGCACGGCGCTAATGCCAACCGACTGGGGCAATGACTATAAGATTGAATGGAATATACGAACGTTTTGAATCTAGAACGAGGACGCGCTAACACAGCGTTAAGAATATTCAACGCGTCTGGACGTGTTAACAACGCCGCATTAGTACTGTGTACGTCTATGAAGTGTAGAGGAAATTTAGAAATATTCAGTAGCGTGGCAAGAGTAAGGGATTACAGGGAGCCTCATAACTTAACAGAAGAGGGAACAATAATTAATGCTGTAAAAAAAAAAAAATGCAATCCACGCGATTAATATCGTAATTGTTGCATACAAAATTACTTTTCGATACTTGGAAGCAATAAGTAACGTCCTCCCGATACAAAGTTTAGTGTAGCAGTACAAAAATGATTGTTATAAATAAGAAAATATAAAATTGAAAATACGTCTATTTTAAGCTATTGAAAAGAGGTTTTCACATACATTGTGTATTTAGCGTCTGTACAGTCCGAAAAAAAAAACGCGCACTTTTCAGTGTTGTAAAGCTGCGGTAATAGCGTCCGCATAGCCCAGGCCAATCGTTCTCAACTTTTTTTGACTGGCGGTATACTTTATTAAACGCGCATGAGACTGTGGCACATTTACTTGATTTCTTATTAATAATAACATAAATTATAGCAGTGTAAGATTACAAATTTCTGTGAAGTATTGACTCTATGCATTACTAAGAATTGTTGCTGTCATTGGAGGCGCTGACTGGTAAAGTCTATCTCAAAATTGATTTTAACTAATTAATTAATGTGAAATGATATTAAAATTTTAAAATCTGCGACATACCTTATGGGACTGTGTGAGACACGATATCTGTTGAAGCACTGCTCTAGGCCTTAAATTATCACAGTTTGTCTATGAAATATACACATTGAATTTTTCAACATGACTGTAATACAAGAAACCTTGCATAACGCGGTTAATTGATAGCAAGAAACGACCCCGCGTTTTTTGAAAAATACGTTGTCCGAGGTCTGTTTACAATAGACTGAATTTTTTCATTCCATAAATGTGGGATAACAAGTCTAATAATAATAATAATAATAATAATAATAATAATAATAATAATAATAATAATAATAATAATAATAATAATAACTATTATTATTACATTAAACAATGCAAAACATAAAATTACACCTTTTAAACTCATAAAAGTTTAAAAATAACAAAAAAAGTATTTCTTCAATTGTAAATGAAATCTTTAAGTTTTATATCCCACGATTACAGCCCGTAGACTAAAGCAGACGCAGAGAGGGATGATTAGTTAATGTGAAGGATTATGAAAAGAATTATAGAATGAGAATGTGGGAGGAAAGAGAGGGACGTCGACAAAACCAAAGAACACAATGTTATTTACCACAAACACACACATAATCTGGGATCAACCCAAGGATCCCTTGAACCACAGGTGAGCGCTTCCTCTGTTCATTTGTAATTAATATTGCCATATCATGAAAACCAATCTTTTACCCAACTTATGTGGCATTTCCATCTGTACAGTCAGCAACAAAAGTTCTTTCCGGAGAGCACAGTGGCTGAGTTGTAGAGCACTTACTACGGATGGTCACAAAGTTCCGGTTCTGACAGAACCGGTTACGCGAAGAACCGGTTCTTGGAGATCTGGTTTTCAGAACCGGTTCTAGACCTGGATCCGAAAACCCGTTCCAGAACCGAATCTTAGGAACCGGTTCCAGAACTGGATCCTAAAACCCGGTTCCAGAACCGGATCTTAGAAACCGGTTCCAGAACTGGATCCGAAAACCCGGTTCCGGAACCGGACCTTAGAAACCGGTTTCAGACCTGGATCTTAAAGCCCTCAAAGACCCGTAAAGGAGGCACAAAGTTCGCCTTCAAAACACTGCAAAGAGGACCACGCGCTTGTGCCCTTTCCACCCAAACCAGCTTGTGCCCCCCAGAAAAAAATTTTGGTCCACCAGTGGGTGTCTAGCCAAATAAGTTTGCCAGTTTGCCTGTGTAGCCAATGAGTTTGCCAGTAACCCAGGTGTTTAGCCAAATGAGACAAGCGGCCGCCGCCTGGACGTCTACCTGTCGCTTCCACATTTCATCTTGCACACTGTTCACAGCCTGCCAGCAGCTCGAGTTTAGCATAGGGATGGCCATAAAGATCCGGTTCTGGCTGCTTGGAGATCCGGATCTGGATCCGGAAAACCCGGTTCCGGAACCGAATCTTAGGAACCGGTTCCAGACCTAGATCCGAAAACCCGGTTTCGTAACCGGATCCGTTGAGAACCGAAAACCGGTTCCACTAGGAACCGGCTCCTCCCATTCCTGTCACTTACCTCTAGTGCGTGGGGTCCTTGATTCGATCCCAGGCCAAGTAAGTTTGTGATGGACAACATCGTGCTCGTGGGTTTTCTCGGAGTACTCCTGTTTCCTCCTACTTTCTCTTTCCACCAACTCTCCCATCATCATTCACTTGTTTAATCATCGTCTCCCTTAGCCTAAAGGCCATAAACGTAGGGTGTTAAACTCAAAGATTTCATTTCAAGTTCTTTTGTTTGATGAAATTAGTTCCGTAAATAACTTAGAATATAAGGACAATTTGATTGCAGTTTTCAGCAAATTAAAAAGAATGTAATTTTCTGTACGATCCAGCCACACCACCATTATTCCCTAAATATATTTTACCAAGCGGAGAAAAACTTTTATGACTGAGTGTACATTCATATGTGGTATTTATTCTTTTTATGTACAGTGAGTGTAAAAAGTATTCATACAGGCAATATTTTTTTAAAGAATGAGGTTTTATTCCGCTTCTATGATATGTAGGTCCAACTCACTGGGTGATTAAGAAAAGGTGTTCCGAAAGGAAAACTTGGGGGGAGTATAAACAACAAATGCTATTCCGATCTTGGTTTACAGAGACAAAAATGGAAAAGGTATGATAATCCATGCACAGAAAGTATTCATACAGTACCAGAACTCCCACATGAATACTTCACTCTCCGTGTACATAAACGAATGACGGGCATGTGAAGGCACTCTAGTTTGCTCTACATTCCCGTGCAATGCATTCAGGTTACAACGTTACCGCGGAGTTTGAGAGTGCGGCAGTATGGGGCATAAAGGTCCTAAAATTGCAGAAGAGGAACGATGAATTATAATTCGTCTGCATAATTAGTGTAAATTACTTTCATAAATTGCAAGCATTGTTGGTAGTCCTAGAGGAACTATTCAAAGTGTTACTAATAGAACGGGACAGAGAAAAACGTTGAAAAACGCACCTAGAACAGGTCGTCAGTGAAATTAAATACGCATTGGCAGTCATTGATGGTTCGAAAAATAAAAAAAAGCATCCACGTTTGAGTGTGCCAGAGCTTACAAGTGAGCTTTATAATGAACTTAAAGTGCATTTCTCACATTCTATCATTCGCAATTACGTGAGAAAGCGCTTCTTTCATGTCGGGTAGCTCAAAGAAAATATTTTGTGAATGAAGTCAATAGAAGAAAAACGTTAACATTTGCCAAAGCGCACTGAAATATACCGTAGATGCGGGCTACTTGAACCCAATTTTGCAACAAATTCGTTCTTTCGGCCTATTTTAATCCACGAAAACTCGAAAGTTATTGTCATAACCCATATTAAGTGGAACTACAGGCTTTCTTGCACATATCGAGGACAGTTTTAGTTACATATATTGAAAACAAAGCACAGGCGATTATTGTAAAAAATGGGTCCAAGTAAGACTCGCGTTCGGGCTACTTGAACCCACCCCCATATTTTCCTACAGAAAACCATTGAAATCTGCTCTGAGACTAAGTAGGACGTAGGTGTTCCTAGAACAACACTTCTTATTTACTGCAAACAACAAAGAGAACATGTTAAGAGGTACTATCAAATATAATGATTGTAATAGCTGATTACGTTTTCTTCTGCAGCTGCACGAGCCCTATCTATATTAGCAGCGAATCTAGTCGTTGACTGGAGGTGCATTTTCTAAAATAACTTCACTCAATCTCGACTGGAAAGATTGTCTTAGAAAGCAATGACAGTTCTCCCATGCATGGCTAAATAGGACTTCACAATAAATCTGAAATCAAGTTAATTAACGAGGAATCCGAAATCACAAACTTTATCAAGATGACTAGCGAAGGCTAATTCTTCTTCTTCAGTGGACACTTTCAGATGGCCCGGATTCTGCCTTGACCTATTCTTTAATCTTCTTTATATGGTGGAATGATTTATCTTGAAGTGAGCTTCTGTTTCTTTTCGCGACATTTTCCCCGACTGTATTGCTGGTAAACGTTCTTCAAGCTGTTATGAAAAATCAGCATATTTTCGACCTGCAGGCAATCTTTAAAATTGATGTACCATTTTGTACCGGTATCCTTAAGGAAACAATGAAAAGTCTTGTGTGACACGTGACAACAGACCTTTATTTTTCATTGATAAAAATAACAAAGGATGGGGTGGGATAAAGATAACAAAAAATGTGGGACAAAATATCCATGTTTTCCAGGTTATATGTACACACTTCATATACTGTATAATGCAATTACGCATACATCTTATTGTATATGAGAAAGTTTACCATGTCAGTTTCATTATCCTATATGTAACTACTTATGTGTTTACTTAGCATTGGTTCCACTTCCTTGCAAATAGTGTCCACACATAAAAGTTTGGCGCTCACTAAATACACTCTTTTCATCAACGACCTTTCTCACCAATGCTGCTCAATCGTAGCCTACCACAGAACTAGTTTCAATGTGTGTACGCCTGCATTATGATCCCATCTAACGGATCTAACTCTGAACTCACTCATTATTGCATTTCATATGGAACTTTAAACGAGTATTTGGTATGGGTCCAAGTAGCCCCTTAAGGGTCCAAGTAGCCCGCAATTACGGTACCATAAGAATTCTGGAACCGTGTGATATTTACGGATGAAAGCAAATTCAACATATTTGCATCGGATGGACGAACCATTGCGTGGAGGCGAAAGAATCCAGAGTTTTAAAAACAAAACCTGGAACTCACAGTGAAACGTGGTGGTGGTTCTATTATGGTTTGGGGGTGTATGAGTGCCTCAGGTGTAGGGTCCTTGTATTTTATAGATGGTACGATGAACCATCATCACTACATTGATATTTTAAAATCGAACCCCATTTATCTGCTGAACAAATGGGCTTTAGACATAACTTCATATTAATGCAGAACAATGATCCAAAGCATTCCACTTTAAACACACGCCTTCGGATGTTGTGCAATGCGCCAAAGTAGATGCCAACACCTCCCCAATCCCTCAACATTTATCCAATTGAGTATCTATTGGACCAAGTTGACAAAACATATTAGAAAACGACCGATTTCCAATAAGCAAGACTTGCAAAATGCTCTGCAAGAGGAATGGCAGAAAAATCCCTCATCAAAGACCAAAGATTTGGTAGCGTCAAAGCCAAAGCGTTAAAGCTATTATAGCAGCAAAAGGATATCCTATAAACTACTAAAATAGCCCAATATGACGAAAACAAAGGCACTAAGTGAAGTGTATGAATACTTTTTGTTGATTGATATTTCTTTCTTTTCACAACCTTTTTAAATTTTCTGCACGAATAGTAGCTTCTTTGTTTCCTACAGTCCCAATTTGTTTCATATCAGTATATTTTTGTGTTATATTTCCTACACTTGAAAAAATTAAATACAAATTTTCAATTCAACTGGTGTTTGTTCACCGTAATATGTTACATGTTACCATTTTCCAAGGTGTATGAATACTTTTTACATTCACTGTAATTAATTAATTCAAAACAAAATACATTAGTAACCCTGGTTCCTATTTGTAATATATGCGTAGTAATAAAAACGGGAATTAGAGCATAACGCACTTTATATTCCTGTACTTAGTCTATAAATCTATATTCTAAATTACGAGAAAAATAATAAAAATGTCTTACTTTTCATAGCCCACATCTTAAACTTGTGCAGCTCTTGGAAGAAAATCCTGCTGTGATTTCGACAGAGTTCATTTTGAACGCTAGAAGAATCTGGCATCAACACAGGCATCAACGAAAATATTGATTTCATTTCTTTGCTAATCTTTAACTCTTCTTCTTCATCTTCATCATCCCTTTTCATTTTGGTCCTCCTCCCTAATTCCTTTTCCTCTACTCGCAATTCTTTCATTTCTAGTCCATCGGATACCTCCCGCAAAAGAGTTTGCTGGGGGCATAACGTCACAGAGGACCATCCTAGGTTTCTGCTGTAAACTGTTTCGTCTACAATAAAAAAGAATATACACATTACTTCATTGAGTTTTTGTTTTAATATTTCATATTCTTATTTAACACAATACTTTCTTTTCAAATGCTTAGAAATTATATGGTTAGTATTAAGGAGGCAGACTACTAAATATTTTCAAAAAGCTAACAATTTTTCTTTTGCCCGTTTTTCGTAAGTGAAAATAGATAATGAAATGTAACTTACCACAATAATAAGATCATGTTATTCTACCCACAAAAATACGAATCAAAACAATTTGCAGTGTTGCTATCATAGAAATTTCAGTGTGACCAGAATTTGAATTACTCAAAAATCTAGGTTAGGGCAGCGTCTAAAAAAATTAATTCAACAGTAATTGATCACTTATCATGTTGTCTCGATTCCTTGTTAATTACTTTTTAAATAATATTTGTATTTATTTTGTACTGTTTATTACAAGATTATTTATTTTGTATTATTTATTACAAAATAAAACCAAATATTGTTTAAAAAGTAGTTAAGAAGGAACCGAGACAACATGATAAGTATTTATTTTGTACTGTTTATTACAAAATTATTTATTTTGTATTATTTATTACAAAATAAAAACAAATATCACTTAAAAAGTAGTTAACAAGGAACAAAGAATGCATGATACGTCATCAATTACCGTTGATTTCATTTTTCTAGTCGCTGTCCTAACCTAGATTTTTGAGTAATTCAAATTCTGGTCACACTATAATTTCTATGATAGCAACACTACAAATTGTTTTGATTCCTATTTTCGGGGGTAGAATAACATGATCTATTATTGTGCTAAGTTACATTTTATTATCTCTTTTCACTTACGAAAAACGGGCAAAAGAAAACTTGTTAGTTTTTGTAAAATATTTAGTAGTCTGCCCCCTTAATTACTTGTATTTTAAGGGTCGTTGGGGAGAGAGTTATAAGAAAGGCTCATCAAATGATATGGTACGAAATAATATAAAAGTGTTTAAGAGTCTTCATCCCGGCGAAATTAAAATACCGCTAATTTTACATTAATTATGTGAATCTTCAAATAGATAAAAGATAATCGAAATGTGGAAAAAGAGCGCCCTAGACAATATCATTTTACATGAGAAACCGTTATCACGACTCACTTATCTGCTTTCGATTTCGAGCCATTTTAAAAATCGGCATTTATTTTCGCGTTTCTAAACAGCTGAAAACAAAGCCACTAGGTAACTTGTGATAACTGTACCTCACGCAAAATAATATTGTCTAGGGCGCTCTTGTTCCATATTTCAATTATATTTTATCTATTTGAAGATATCACATAATTACTGTAAAATTAGCGGCATTTTAATTTCGCTGGGATGAAGACTCTTAACAGAAAATTGGTGTTACGGAAAAACAAAAAGGAAAGCGACTGGTGACTTTCGAATAACGGGTATAAAATAGAAAAGAAATATTAGTTGAGTAGATTAGAAGTCCTTTAAGGAAATTTTGGGAATTTTTTGAGAGACAAAAACGTAACTGGAAGTAATATTTGAAAAGAATAAGAAACTTGTTAAGACATGATTTTCAAAAGGAAGTTTTATGAATTACGTGATAGGAACTACGTAGAGAGTAAAGCGGAAAGAGGAAGAAAATAGTAAGAAATGAAATATTTAGTAGTTTGTCTTACGAATAAGCCAAATAGGAAAAAGGAGATAGGTAATTAATAAAAGTGAATAACTATGAAAGTGAGGCCGGAATAAGAATATGAAAGAAAACAGGAAAATGTTGAGAGAAAAAAACACATTACTAAAATGAAATCTGAATCACAATAGCTCATTTGATACTCTTATACAGGAAATCCAATCTAGCACCTTGTACACAAAAGATAATTGCTTTAGCCAACAGATTAGGTAGAAGGCCTTCTTGAATTTTGGCTGTAAGCCTACTTGAATTTAGACGGCACCAACCTTTTGATTACTAGGCGCGTGCTTTTCCGACTTGGCCTCGGACTTGAAGAAAACGTCGCTTGTAGAGGGATAAATCGTTGAGGTCTTTTTTAATTTAGCTAATCAGAATGCTTCCGTAACCGTGTATATTTGACGATAACCGTTTAGGATCAGGTAAAATCTACTGGGAAATATTGCTGATTTGAAATTAAATTACATCAAAATGTTTTAAAAACAGAAACCATAACTAAACATGTCTTTCAAAACAAACTAGGCACTAAATGGAGCTTCCCCCATCCGAAGAATAGTCATTTCCAACTGGATGCTATATAGTGTCACAGTTTGGTGGTCACATTCTGAGCAAACCACACAGAGAGAACAAGGAATAGACAAGAAACCCGGTTTTAATAAAAATCAAGAAAGAAATAATTTCGGTGTCGTAGTCGTGGTTTTGCGAACACGAAAACTATTTTTTTTAAATCTCAGCTATGGCACCATGGGAGAACTACGTGAGATGATGAATCATGGGTAAGACATAGCTTATTCGTTGAACCATGCCCACCCCATAATTTAATTTCTCTAGACGTAAGGTGTAATAGAGCCGCAGTTTATTGTCGAATGAAAGAATTACTTTAAAAGTAATTTAAAGGGAACTTTAAAAGTAATAACTATGCGCACATCTGATCCAGAGAGTTAAAAAATAGCTTACCACCGTACATACGGAAAAGACCATGAATGGAAATCTATGGTAGAAGAAGACCATGCTGAACCCGTAAGTTGTATGGCTCGTTAAAGGCGTAGATTAGTATTTCTGAACTGTCTACTGAGTTCCCTTGAAATTTCAAGATAGTGCCTGGAAAATCGAATTATACCAGATAGTTTAGACTTGACTAGAGCTTCAATTGGACTCCATGTTTTAAAGTTTGCTACACCACAACAATCGAAGATCAGAATTCGTCTATCGATATGGGAAGTGAGAGACATCCAATCAGTTTGCTACATCACAACAATCAAACGTCAGAGTTCGTTTATCAGTGTGGGAAATGGGCAACGTCTAATGAATTTGCTACATCACAACAATTAAACATCAGAGTTCGTTTATCGGTATGGGAAGTGGGCGACATTCAATCAGTTTGCTACATCACAACAATCAAACGTCAGAGTTCGTTTATCGGTGTGGGCAACGGGCGACATTCAATCAGTTTGCTACATCACAACAATCAAACGTCAGAGTTCGTTTATCGGTGTGGGCAACGGGCGACATCCAATCAGTTTGCTACATCACAACAATCAAACGTCAGAGTTCGTTTATCGGTGTAGGAAATGGGCGACGTCTAATGAATTTGCTACATCACAACAATCGAACATGAGAGCTCGTCTATCGGTGTGGAAAGTGGTAACGTCCAATCAGTTTGCTACATTTCAACAATCGAACTCATTAACTATACTGTAAACTATTATCTTGCTAGTGTCATAAAGAGAAATTTGATGAGGGTTTACTTCAGTATCAGTTTCCTGTTAATAGATGGCGTAGTTGTCGTAGAACAGTAATTTTTAAGTTTTCAAAAAAAAACTATTTTTTTCCAAAACTACACATGGAGATTTACATTCACGCATATCATTTTATTCAACTACAGTAGGTGACCTCTATTGAAAGGTTTGTGTTTCATCTTTAGACATTTTGCTCTTCATTAAACCCAATTAATGTTGGAACTTTCTTAAAACCTTTTGATGTTTCCCGTTGAATTGTTATAGATTTATGTGTTTACGTTAGAGATATGTTATCTTAAATGTCTGGAGAAATTAATCTTAGCAGTATAGCACAAAGACCATAGCACACAAAAGACCATAGTGCAGAGAATTCTCAGCCATTGTTTGTAAACAATATCACAGACAACCAACCTTTTGTGACAATACAATCCAACGATTGTTCAAGTTTTCTGTAGTTTATGCTTGTTATCACGTGAAATATCGTATATACTGGACATATAAAGCTCATGATAAAGACTCCAAAAGTTGCTGTCTTGAATTGTTACGTTTGTAACCAAGTAAGTTAATAATGAATATAAAGTTATTAAAGCATGAATATGTGTTCGTATTCAAAACTAGTTACTTGATCACAATTACCACGATTTGATTGAGTTAATTTGCAGTGTTTTGCGAGAATAACGAAAGATAAAGTTTTTTTCTGAAAAAAATAATTACGTCACTTGAGCAATGATTCCGTGTGACATTTTATTTTCTTTTATGTTCTCATACTTAGGATATTTGTAATACACATTCTTACTCAAATAATTTTTGCCAGTCTCCTTGCTTTTAAAAGGTGATATTCTGGCAACCGTAGTAACAAATTCCAATAAACATTTCAATTGCTCAAATTGCCCCTCCCCCAAAACTTACATTTGTTTGACTTAAATCCAATAGGTAAGAGTACATGACTTTTCAAAGAAGTGGCTGGCCAGGATTTTTTAAAAAAACAACACTTTACATTACCTAGATCTTAACCAATTCAGAATAACATATAAAAAATAAAAGAAATATCAAGATTATTAATTTAGGCCAAAAGATGCATCACAGTGTTGAACTTGTAATATTAGCTATACTTAACTGTTTTGGTCTTTTTTTTTTTTTTTTTTTTTTTTTTTGAAATCTCAATTTGTATCAGTGTTATATTGTTATAAATGACACATTTAGTGTTGTAAGAATTAACATATCGTTTCATTGTTATACGTAAATATACGAGGGGAGATCAGAAACTAATGTTACAAGACCAATATTTCTGGAGTTTCGTCTGTTATTGAGGAATGAGGAGTGTGTGATAATTTTAATACATGGAGTTGGCAACTGTGCCCAGTTTCAGCTACCTGCCACCTACGGCGTTAGTTATAGGTAAACACAAATGACGATCGTTTGCGAAACTGATCTCGCGAAGAAGTCCGCTCAATTATTAGATTTCTGTGAGCGAAACATTTAACCACGGCTAAAATTCACCGGCAGCTGGTAGAGGTTTACGGAGAAACTGTACCGAAAGTTTGCGGCTGGCAAAGAAAACGTTCCCATACAGCCCAGAGGACTACCATGCTGTTGAAACAATTTCGTTTGGACATCATCGACTACCCTCCCTACAGCTTGGACCTCGCTCCAAGCGACTTTCACTTGTTCCTGCACTTGAATGAGAACCTCGGAGACCGTTGTTTTGCTTCAGACGAGGAGGTGAAACACTTCGTGACAACATTGCTAAACACTCAAACAACATGATTTTTACAAGGAAAGAAATCTTCAAACTCATCCCACGATGCGATAAATGCCTGGCATCGAATGATGCCACATATTTATCGGGAAAATAATGCGAATTTTTTTCACGAAGAAGAGCGCGAACTGAAGGTAACTAAATATAATATTTCTGAAGCACTTGTTTCAGAATAAATATGTGGCATCATTTGATGCCATATCCGTGAAGAGGTTAACCGATATGAAGACTATGTCAAAAATTAATCTAATGTAGTAACTATTTGTTGGCTGTATTGATTGCATGAAATAATATATACACTTTTCTGTTTCAAATTGTATGAAATAATACATACAAGAAATATATGCATATACACGTTTCACTGCAGTCTTTGTAACCTTATTTTCTGATTACCCTCGTATTTTTTAAAATCATTTTTTATTTCATGGGAGCTCGCGGAGAATTAATAGTCCGTACAAAGGGTCCACAATATCACAAACATTGGGAAACGCTACTCTAGAGCATTTGAAACAGCATATTACATTTGAATTTCGTAAATTACCTTCCAACATCAGTGATGTAATATGTTCCTTTGTGTTTTAAAAAAATGTGATTGGTGCATTTTATAATGATGATGAATATCACTTTGAACACTTGATTTAGGCAACCTAACTTCCTACTCAATGCACGGTCCATATTAGCTTGATTTTGAAAGGGAGATTAAGCACTAAATAAAAAGAAATAGTTGCAGCCACTACCCACTTTTGCTTACTAACGTAAAAATCTTAAAATTTATCTTGGTCGCTAACAGCACATCGCAAATCCCACGTCCGCAACGAGTACGTAAAACATTTCATCATTTATTCAATAGCGCACCTGACATTGTCAACAATTTACCCGTTCAAGGACAGAATGCTACTGGTTTTATTTACTCTTCTTTCACTTTGAAGAACAACAGAAAGTACGTCGCGGACATTGTCGTTGTATGGTTGTTCTAAGTTGTTTTTATTGGGAAGGTGAAGAACAGTTACATAAACTGTTGGTGATGTAATCTTCCTTAGAAAGTGGGTGGAGAAGACCAATGACAGAAAGTACTTCAACTTACTTCTTCTTTCTGTCTTTTTTACCTCTTTTTTATCGGTTATTTACTCTTTCACTCTTCTTGGACACTTTCGCTCGATGAAACCTCAGATTTTTTTTTTTTTTTTAACTCGTGGTAGACCTTGTGTGCGCGTGTGTGTATGTGTATAAATCTCACGCTTTCAAAATTTACCGACATACGTACGTACTTATCGCACACAAGTGTGGGATCGTTATTCATGTTACATAACTGACAAATAATAATAATAATAATGAAAATACTTATCAAATTTAGATCTTAGTTGGAAGGTTTTGTCAGAGTTTTGACATAAAAAGGAATTTTATAAGTAATCACTCTATGTGTCACTGTTGCGAGTTTGTGTGCCTCTGTTAATGACTATATATGTCACTGTTACGTATATGTGTGTCACTGTTCAACAATAGAACAACAATAGATAATTAGTAGTGTCCTAGCTTAATAAAAACTACCAACTGTAATAGATTGGCAACAAATGACATACAGTAGGTACTTTTAACACCTTAAAATTCATTTTTCAAAAAAAGGAAAAAAAAGCATCGTGATGAAAAACGACTGGAAGTCTTCGAAATGTAGGTGTGAAGAAGAATGGAGAGAATTAGCAAGGTCGAGCGGAAAACGAATGAGAGTGTTAGAAATGATGGGGCAAAAAAGAATAACTTTAAATATTGTTAAGAAGAGGAGGAGAAACTTGTTGGAACATGGGCTAATAAGAAACTGTATGATGAGGGATGCGCTAGAGGATATGGTGGCAGGAAAGAGAGGGAGGGGTGAAGTAGACTACAATATTAATAGGTGATATCAAAACAGAAAAATCGTACATGAAGACGAAAAGGTTTGCGGAAGACCGTGGAGCATGGAAGCTTCTCAGTTGCAGCAAGTGATCTGCCATGCCAATAATAGCAAAATACCTATGATGATGATGACGCATCCGAATTTATCCGAAACTATGTAATTTTATTCAGCTAGTTATAATCTATTGATTGACATAACCTGCTGTGGATTCAAATGAGACATATTTTTGAATTGCTGTATTTTGTCTATTTGCACATAAAAAGGCATAGTTTTTGTACTGATGACACAATAGACATTCTACAATCAAATGAAATCAGTTAATGGCAGTGCATCCACATTCACCATCAGCTGTTCGAAGTAGTTTGCACTGAATTGATGTCGGGCCGCGGTGGCTTAGTGGTAGAGCGTTCACCTCTGGTGCTTGGGGTCCTGGGTTCAAACCCTGCTCCCGCCAAGTGAACTTTGTGGTGGACAAACACCGTGTGCGTGGGTTTTCTCGGGGTTCTCCCGTTTCCTCCCACTTTCTTCATTCCACCATTTCATTCATCTCTCATCATCACCGTCTCCTTTAGCCTAACCGGCATAACCGTGGGACGTAAAACTCAGAAATTTCATTTTTTTTTCACTGAATTGATGTATTATTTTTCGGGCTCGTTTTTCGAAACGTAATATATTTTTTTGGTTTATATGGTGGCTGGAATGCTTTTGCTTTCAAATGAGCCCAGAATTTCTCAGTGGGACGAATTTTCTCAGTGGCAGGTGCATTGCGGCCTTTCCGCAAAAACTACACTCTCTTCCGGTCAGCAGCTCCTGCGTCCCTATTGCATAATGACAAAGACGAATCCGGGGGGCAATCGCCCCTCCAGAACAAGAAACTTTTTTTATTTTATATATAAATAAAGTCTATCCAGAGTTTGGAGCTCTTAAAACTAGCTCTAAATAGCAGTATTACAACCCACCGCCTCCCCCCAGAAGTCCGTCCTGGATCCGCATAGTGAGAAAAAGGCCTGAAGATGTAATCACCATTCGGATAGTTTTCTTTGATAAATGGGATAAGTTTCTATTGAATACATTCATTTTGATATATATTTTGATTAATTGCACTCGTTGATTGCTTATGAAAATAAAAATGATCTTTTTTTCCTTATTGCCATCCAGATAAGTAGTTTCTGTGGAAATTTAGTTTTGAACTTAAATTTTACGGATTCAGGACCAGACTCAAAGTATGACATGTTTAAACTAAATTCATACCCTTTCATATCAATATATGTTTCACCATTTATTATTACGTTCCTATCATCATTCGAGGCACGAAACTCGTCCCTGGTAATTTTGTTCAGAGTGACTTTTTGTTTCTCACCTGCATATGGAGCTTTTTCTTCTTCTTCCTTTTGATCCTCAGTTCAAGTAACCACTTCCTCATAACATCACGACTCACTTTTAATTCACGTGCAATACTTAAAAAGGCATTCATCGCTCGCATGCATCAGTGACACAATCTTCTCTCTGAGGTTTTTCGTCATAATCATTTTTTCTTTCCTCTTCCTTCTCTTTTCTTCATTGAAATCCTATCTTTCATCCTTTTTAATGTTCTGTACACAGTTGCGCGATCCAAACCTTATTTTTGAAAGTGCTTCACGACTTTAGCATCAGAAAACCACGCATTCCTCAGCACGAAATCTCGAACACGAGTCCGATTGACTTTCGCTTTCGACGGCTGCATTTCCCGCTGTCTCCTCAACTGATACTGCTTGTAATCGCATAACAGACGTAATGTGTGAAACAGTGTAAACGGCACTCCGTTCAGATACGTGTGTCATGAGTAATACGCGTTCAAAATAGTATCTCATTTGAATTCATGGCAGGTTATTCCTTATTTGTACAAGATTATCGTTAAGCAAAAATTAATATTAAAGATGATAATTTTGGTCTATATTACATTAACTATGCTGTTGCTTATACTCCCGTCTTTTAAAAAAAAAAAAAATAGGTGGATCGTACAACATCATTTTTTAAAAAATCATTATTCTAGATTTTTTCGAAAAGTACGCATGAGGATTTAAATTCACTCCAATGACATACATCGATTCGTACATATCTCATCTTTGGACAAAACTCTTGTCTTAAACGCTAATCATACTGTAGAAGTGTTGACGATTTTATGCAGTGGTGTCATCAACCAGTTTGCACTCGTTCACTATGCTCTCAAAACCGGTTAGATCCAGCACTTACGGAAAAAAAAATAGAATATGTATTATTTTTGAGAATCTATATACATATAGAATATGTATTTTTCTTTCCAGCTTTTAAAGGATAACTAACCTAGGACATATTGTGTTGCCAAGCCTGCTGAATTTTCGTAGTTCTGCTGAATTTTCAAGTTACCTACTGATTTACTGATGAGTACTTTAAAGGTTATTTATTAAATCTTCTAAAATTTACCCTCCAAAGTAAGACAATTACTACTATTTATCTAGATATATTATAATCATCATCCAATATTAAATTAATAACCTCGTAATGACGCTGTTTTACGGAGTTGCTACACGGCAATGATAACCACCTTCTATGTAATAATAATGAATAAGCACATAACCCGGACAACTGACAGTGAGTAGTGATGAATAGTTCGGTTCTTTACGCGGAATCGATTCCTTTCAATCCATTTCAAGAAGAAGAATTCGTTCATCCGGATCGAATACTTGAGTTTCGCAATGTTAAATGATTCCGAGTTCCCTGCAGTGGCGTAACTTCGTTCTATGCATCCACCCCCAGCAAGAGAATACCCAGAGCCTTAACTTTTTTTTTTTTTTTTTTGCGGGGGTGATAGATAACATAATAAATAACCATATTTCCTTGTATCTGTGAATAATGAGTTAAATGCATGCAACTGTTAGGCCTAAATATTTATAAATGGAAACCACTTTGCTATACGTATAATTTATTCAATTCTTTCATGATAGGATCGTATTTAGCAAGTAGCTGAAACTGAGATAAAACATTTCCAGAATAACTTTCATTTATGTCCTCCTTGTGTCCCCTGACCGCTAGGGATTTTTTTGTTAACATTAGTGTAATATGTTAACACTAGAACCTGACACCAGGAATCCCCCAATTCCGGACTTATTTGTGAATTTAGTCTAATTTTTGGGCAATTTTACAATTATTAATATAATTAAGCCTGAAATTGTGTTTGGACCGCCCCCAAAAATTTTAGAACCCTTCCCGAAATACAATTCCTGCATACGTCCCTGCCTGACACCACAAATTGGCTTCATACCTTACTTGTTTCTCGGCTTCATCATCAAGACACTTAATATGTTTCCACTAGTCATAAATAGTGCATGATGCAATGTGATCCTGGGACTTACTGTGACCTACACGTTCGTGGTGTTTCATCTACACGTCAAGCCTCCCAAAGATAGGCGAAAAAAGGGGAAGGTGAAAGAACATTGCCGACTAATACAAAACTGAAACGCATGTTGATTTGACGTATTACGAGACTAGGGTGAAAGGCCCCCTTGGCTAAGTGTCGGCCCCCAGGGGGTTTCGCGCCATAGTAGTTACGCCCCTAATTCCCTGGTTTTCCAATTTGATTCTTCCAATCAAGTAGAATAATTCCGAATTTCCGTGTGGTTCTCCAGTGCGATTCCTCCTTTCATCGAAAATAGTTAAATCACTTTTATCACTTGAGAAGTTATTGCAAAGTATTTTTCCAATTGGAAGGTTGATGGGAGTGATTAGAAGCGAAAGGAGGGAAGAATAAAAGAAGAGATTGTCATGTTTGGAGACATGTGCAACAAATTCAACTTTTCTCATAAAGATAATATTGTGTATGTACTTACACTGTAAAAAATCGTTGTGTTATTTCAACGACATGCCCATGTGTTAACACGATTGTGTTAAAATATAACGATTGTGTTGGGAGGGGTTCTAAGTGGTTAGAACAACTCACTCTCCATTTGGAGTTGTGTGTCAAATGCCGGTAGTTGAAATGACACACAGCCTGTGTGTTAAATTAACACAAGTGTATAATCTTCGATGTTGTTTTCTGCGTGATTGCCAAATATGTTGGGCATCTAATTATAAAGGCTTATGAATTGAAGCTACAGACAAATACAGTAGAAAGAAATACTTAAACAAATCCAGGTATACGCAAAATTTCAAAATGCAAACCGCGGGATGTGTTTTCAATTGTTTTACATAATGTTTCTGAAGAAAACCCTAACAGCACAAGATGTGCTAGGCATGTGCCATTTAGGTGTTCTAAATTCATCTCCCATATTTGATGCATTTATTGCTTCTTTTTCTAAGCGATTGTGTACTAGAAGCAACAAACGCATCAACTTTATTAGATGGCAACTGACTCCGATCATTTGAAAGTGAATATGGAAGAACTATAAAATAAAGTAAATAGACAGTCGTCATTTTGTTATAAAATTAGGTCTACATGGCTAGCAGATTTTATCTTATTCCGAACGGTTATCGTCGAATATACGCGGCTTAAAGAAGCACTCTGATTAGCCAAATTCAAAAGATCTAAACAATTTATACCTCTACAAGCGACGTATTTATCATCGCCTCCGTGGCCAAGTTGGAAAAGCACGCTGCTAGTAATTGAAAGGTTGGTAGTTTGTGCCCCCTTCCCGCCGTTGGAGTATTTTTTTTTTTTTTTACTTGTTTAAAGTTTTTTTTTTTTTTTTTAGACTCGTCATAATGTAAACACATTACGCATATAGGCGATTTAACATATTTTGGGGGAGTAATTTTGCGGTTCATTAACGCTTACGACATGGCTCAACACTGGTTATGTGTTAAAGACGTAACACCCCCCCTGTGTTAAACGCCAACACCGCGGGGTATGTATTGAACTAACACCGCATAGTGGTAGTCGCGCTGGAACCACTGCTCTGTGTTAAAATTGAGTTGAATTAACACAACCATTTTTTACTGTGTAGAAAAAGAGCAAATCAAATATTATTTGTTCCTTTGAAGTCCTTTATTCATTAAAGATTGTTACTATTAGTACACGTTGAAACTTTTAAAAGACGCTTTTTTTTTTTTTTACGTGACAAAAATTATATTAAAGGAAGGCCAAAACAAGTTGCTTTTCTGCCATTTACATCTTTAAAAATTATTCAAATATAAATACTAGCAACTACAAAAGAACTCTCGTCAATTTTGGATCCATTTTTGATTATCTTGAATCCACAAAATTTATTGATTTTGCATTGCCTATATTTTCTAATTTAAACAGACAGACACAGGGTGAAGATCTCCACATTTTCATGCTTCTTTGAGAATCATTTTTAATTGCTACATAAAATCTGAGTACTTACAAAGTGTAGAGGTGGAAAGGTGGACTATTGAAACTCTAGTATCTTTTTGCCTCTAGAATAAATGTTAATGCGAGAGTAGAAGCTTCTCGGCTATCAATAAACTTCCCAACATGACACTTTAACATAGGTAAATTCTTCTCAGGGTTAATCTTCAAGATAGTATCATGAAAGATGTTGAAAACTTAGATCCTACAAAAAATGCAGTCATTTATTTCATTATTATTCTTGTAACATCGTTTCCAGACATATAGTGATATCTGAACAATTTCAACAGGTTGATCTGAATTACGATTGCTACAAAAACAAAAGCATTCCGTTTGGTAACAGCAAAACAAGATTTTTTAGAAGAGTTAGAAACAAAAATCGCGGATACTCTAAACCAGTATTTCTTTCACCTAAAATCGTTTGGAAAATCTTAAGAGCCTGCCTTACTAAAAAATAATACAAAATTTACCATTTTTCTTTTGCTTGTTTATTCATCAGTGAAAGGAGATATGAAATGCAAGTCACCACAATCATAGATAATGTTATTCTACAACAGAAAATATGAACCTGAAGAATGTTCAGTGTTGCCATCCATAGAAATTACAATGTTGCCATAAAACAATTTCCCTAAAATCTAAGTCAAGGCAGCGAGGAGAGGAACAAACTCAACTTCATTTGGTTACATTTCATATTGTTTTGGTTTCCTGTGAACTACTTTTTAAATAATAGTTGTATTTAGTTTGTAATAAACAAAATAGTTTTAACATACAGTTATTAAAACTAAATAATAATATTAATTAAAAACTAGTTCACAAGAAACCAAAACAACATGATAAGTAATCAAATGCAGTTGAGTTCATTCCTCTACTCGCTGTCTTAACTTAGATTTTAGGGAAATTGTTTTTCTGGAAACACTGTAATTTATATGGATTGCAACACTGAACATTCTTCAGGTTCATATTTTCTGTTGTAGGATAGCATTATGTATGATTGTGGTAACTTGCATTTTATTATCACCTTTCACTGATGAATAATCAAGCAAAAGAAAAATGGTAAATTTTGTATTATTTTTAGTAAGGCAGGCTCTTAAGTCTTCCTCATTGAAACGCAGTGGTGGAGCTTGTATTTTCTGCATTCAGATTGCAGGAAATTAAAACGTGGACAATCAAGAGATTGTTGCAATGTTGTTTGTTACTTGTTTCAAGTTACAAGTTCAATGAGGAAAAAGAGGTCAAACGTGACATGCAGAGCGGTCAAGAAAAGGAGAGTGAGAAGAAAACGGATTAAACAAGCAGAAGCATTGATCAAAAATGAGTGGTAAAGAGGTATGATAGGAATAACAGAGGGGAAAAAGAATGCTTCTTTATTTTCCTTAAAACTTTATCGTAAAATCTTTAATCATTCACTAAGAAAAAGAATGTGTATTTTATAGCTTAGAACAAAATATACGTATACGCGCCTTTGACGTAGAAGACCCGGGTTCGATCCTCGACGCGACCTCGTGTAGTTTGGATCCCACCTTAAGCTGTAAGTCAACGTCTCATATAACCCCGCTGCTCAAAGAGACGCTAAACTGAAAATTAAATAAAAAAATATAGAACTTAGTGCAATGGATTTAAACATTACTGTGAAAATTTCTTTAATTAAATAGCTCAGAAATTACATTAAGACGCCTATAGATTAGTTGTTCAATGTTTAACTAATTTTTAAAATCTACTGAATTTTTTGAGCATTTACTACTGATATTTTGGATCTTGGGGTTGGCACCGATGAAGACATGCTGCAGTTGAAACATGATACTTTTGTCTTTAACTGTATCTCATTGATGGAATTATAATTCAGCCAGTATGTCGAAGTACTCAGTTTCTGTTAACTATGTGCAATTCTGTCAGAGAAATTTTATGTTGAGCTGGCGAAAACCTGACACGAAATAGATCATCAAATGATCTTGTGTCTTCTTTCAGCTAAATAGGCGTCACTCTCATTGTGTGTTGCGGTGGCCAGAAGGTATAGGAGTAAGTATTTTATTTTAGTTGGCAAAAAATTTTGGGTCTAAGCGGGAACTTGCGTGGTTTTGGAAGAGGAAACTTGCTGTTATGAAACTGACAACTCTGTGCTACAGTTGTTAGTCTACTACTATCGTTTTCATTTTTGAGTTTAACGTCCGACGTTTATGTACCGAGATTGAGAAACACGATGATGATGATGAAGATAATGGACAAAACGATGGAATAGGTCTGGAAAAAAGGAAGATTCCCAAGGAAACCCACGCACATTGTATTTCACCACCACAAAACTCACTTGGCACAAACTGGCATCGAACCAATAGGCATGGTACAGAGAGAAGACTTAGTGCAGTCTCAGTTGAAAGTAGCGGTTTCAGTTTTGATCTCGTCTCGAGTCGAAAATCATCCTATTACCTCGGTCTAATGTCTAATCTTCATTAACATATTTTTGTTTTGATCTCGGTTCCCGAGAATCCCTCAGAAACTTGAATTTGCCTAATGAATTTTGAGTGGGGAGTGTTACACTTCCCTTTAGGTTTGCTTCTGACAGCACATTATTAAATACAAAGTAAATTTACTACATCAATCATTCAACCGGTTGTTAAATGATTCGAATAACACCACCGGATGTGTGGTATATACTCAGTACCATTATCAGAGATCTACTGTTCAGATCAAGACACAGAACCACTTTCCGTACCTGTTTTCAGAAAATTCTGTACACAGCAACGAAAAAAAAAAGAAAGAAAGAAAAGGAAACAGTCATTATAACTAGTATGCCGATTATCGCAAACCAAATCGCAAATTTTGCATTTTGCTGGCGTAAACCTCTACAGAATGACTCCCCTAGAGAAATTGTACTTTAAACTATAGGATGATTCAAAAACACGGGAAATTTTGAAAATTAAATAATTTCATGAGATCACTTTTTTTTTAAATTTTTAAATCTCATTTAATAGCAAAAATAATGTCAGTTTAGAATACACAAGCTGACAAATCAAGGGATCTTGGAGACCATTGGACGTCACCATTTTTTGATATTACATGTTCCCCAAACAATTAGCGTATAGCAATCATCGATATTCGTGCTGTGTGGGACGTTGATAAACCTTGTTGAAACCAGGCTGTGTCAATAATACGTGGAAATTTCTGTAGTTGTTGCACAATAAAGGTTTCAAGCATGGCGACGTTACAATTCGATGTGACTGTAATAGCATGGCCATTCTCATCCTCAGAACAATAAGGACCCATCACACCGCATGATGACATAGCATTCCACACATTAACTTTGTTGCTGTGCAATGGAAGTTGGTGTAGCTCCATTGTCTTGTGCCCATGGCGTCCTCAGTGACAGCACCAGACTAAAAATAATGGAGGGATAAGGCATGTGGCTTTAATTTTCAGGGGAGTGACTAAAAAAACAGATAGTTATTAATTACCTCTACGAATATTTTAATAAAGGGTTAATTTGATCAAGTCAGTGCTCAGATTCTAATTTGAATAAACGAATAATTCAAAGTGTAACATTTAAGATACGAGGTCATTCAATAACAAGTTAATATATGGTATAGTTCATATATTTTTTCTTAATGGAACTGAATATACTACCAAAATATAAATGAATGAAATATTTACAATTGAATGTGGTCCATTGCTGAATATTTTTTGAATAAATTTAATTTTTAAAAAATATAAAAATGTGTAAAAACATTGCATTGAGAACTGTCACTTATCCATATATTCTGAACTCTGATTAAACCAAAAATGGCAGAGAGCTGTTTTACTGTTTTAATCAAGTTCAATGTTACACTGTCTTTGTTTAGGTAATATTTTGATTTCCAATCAACAGTAGAATTTCAGCAATAATGGAAATACAACTATTTTTCTCTATTAATCTTTTATTGGCATCACTCCATTTGGAAGTCACTGAGCTCTCTGGGTTGTTACTCTTCATTGACACATAGCATATCCACTTTGCCATGATGTTTCTATGATTGTTACTCTCGTTATGTTGTTTGATACCAGCATGCTTATTTGTAGCTTTTTCCCAATATTTCAGATTTGTCGATGAAAATCTGCAAGTTGAAGAAGTGATTATGTTCTCCTATGAAGTAGCTTGAACAAATTCTAGGACATTGTTTGAAGTCGTCCAGGATGTCATAAGACGTTTGTTTATCTCTCAACATGAAATTCTGCCGTGGTCAGTGTTATGATGTTGCGAGTAATATCAGTGGACATTTAACAGGATTACAAAGTAGAATTACTCCCTTGGAGCCGAGAGCTATATTTGTTCATTGTTCGGTGCGTAATTTGAATTTGGTAGTGCAAGCTGCAATAAAAGGTGTTAGTTATGTGCGAGACTTTCTGGTGATTCTTCGTGAATTAATATAATTAGTAAGAAATTGGCCAAAGAGATTAGCAGTGTTTCAATCGCTACAAGAAGACAACAAAGTCGAAAATGGAGTTGTAAAAAACATTCCCAGACTGACTTTACGACTATTCTCATTCACAAAGTAGTGTATGAATGTAAAATCACTGAAATTCTTGGAAACTAATTATAGAGTTCTCTTGAAATTTTTGGAAGCTCTGTGAGAAGAAAAAAGTGAAGTCGGTGGGAAGGCTAGTGGATATTTTTCAAACCTACATCAATTCAGATTTCTTATTTTGCTGAAAATGTTAATTCCAGTTTTCGGCAGGCTTGAACAACTTCATTTTTCTTTTCAGAAGAAATCATTGTCATACCGAGAAATCAAAACTTTGGTGGAGACTTTGTCTGCAAGTTTAGCTTGACAAAGGAATAGATTTCTTAAGTTGTGGAATGAAACCATGCACAAAGCGGAGGAATTGAACATTGATGAATCAGTTTTGCCTAGAAAAAGGAAGATGCTAAACGTTACGACGAAGGTAGTGATCCTCTCACGTATCAAACGCCTGAGGAAATAAATGTACAGACAAATATTTTGTACAGAAAAAAAAATGATGTGGCTGTGGATTCGCTTCGGTGAAAGTGGTGCTGATCGAATTCTGTAATTCTATGGGACATACTTTAATAAAGACAGGCTAAAATTGCATAGTTATATGTTTCTAGATGTCTGCAGAACGAAGACATTGTGGAGTTTATGCGGATGATTTTAACTATACCTGTTACTTCTTGTACCTCTTAGCGGTCATTTTCAACATTTAGACGATTGAAAACATTTTTGCGGTCAATAATGACCCAAAAAAGATGGAATGATTTGGCAATTTTGCATGTTTATAAGGAAATTACTAAAAATATTCACATTAACTAGGATAATCAGATTACTGACTTGAAAATAGAGAACGTTTGTCTAAAATAACGTGAACCGAAATAATAAATACCTATAATAATTACCATGTATTGAAAATAGTTTTATTGTGGACTTAGGGCGTCGCCAATGATCGTTTCAAGTTGATGAGGTGCTTGTAAGACTAGTAAGCAATATCACATACTATCACAGCGTGAAATGGTTAAGAATTTATGTATAATGTAAACAGACATTCTGAAAACTTTAAGAAGTATTTATAATTTTTATATTCCTTTCTCAAACGTGGCATTATGAACAAAAATCACTGTTTGAACAGTAAGAGTGGGTACAAAATGTCATTTAAGTAGAAAATATGGTATACTATATTACTGTAATAAACTTAAAACGCTGCACTAATTCGCCAATGATATATTTTCTCACAAAACTTACTCATATTCATTTGGATTTGCTTTCATTGTCAGTTGTATCACATTTCTTTGATGCTCCTATCTCCATTAACATTTGTTTATTTTCCAAAAAGAAATCATAAAATTCAGAACATGGATATTCCTTAAAATTGTACTGCACACACTTAATACTTTTAATTTTTTCTGTGGATAATCTACTCCTTTCCTTTGTCCACTGATTAACAATAATTGAAAACACTTTTTCAGCATTATTACAAAGCGATGAGAAAAAAATTCAGCAATTTTCAGTAGCTCTGAGCAAGCCTGTAACCACCCCAAAAATGTAGGGAGGGGGGGTCGATGCAACCATATTATAGTTCATTTGCCAGTCTACCGTGAAAATTTTAGGGGGCAGCCAAAATTTAGGGGGGGTCTTCCCCCCTAGATTCCTCCTGGATACGGGCCTGGCTCTAAGAAACATTCTTCATTTCTTGATTCTGAAAAATGTTTAACCCAAATATTGCAAGATACCTGTTCACCACCTGCTAAATTATCAGCATTTAAGAATCTCTAAAAGTTACAAAATTGGTCAAAGGATTTTTACATCGTCAGCTTTCACACCAATATTAGTTAGCTTATCATTCATACAAAGGATTGTTTTTCCCACATCTTCCCAACTTGTCACTGACTTCAGATCCATCCATTTAAAAATAGAGAATTCTTCATACTGATACATCCACTTCTGAAGATATTTCATAAATGACATGTAAACACGAGATATTTCATCCTCCATGAAAAAAAGAGGACATTTGACTATTTTCTACAAAATCCCCCCGGACACCTTCTTGGAGTCTGAAAAAGAGGACATGTCCGTGTAAAAGAGGACGTCTGGTCACCCTAACATTAACAAAATTGCAAACAAATTTGTAAATGCAAATGACGTAAGAAGGAATGTGTTTTATATTGAAAGTTAACATGTCATTATTATTATTATTATTATTATTATTATTATTATTATTATTATTATTATTATTATTATTATTATTATTATTATTATTATTATTATTTGGTACATAAAGTTAGTCATTTTGTAGTTTATGCTCGCAACAAAATCCTTACACAGTTCTATGTGTGTGAACCTGGCAGAACCCATTTTCGGAAATTGAAAATAAAACATGTAGATCGTTTGTTCATCGTTTGTTCACGATTGTTCACATAAAATTTTCGTTTGTTCACAATTTATAAACAATTTATACGAAAAACAAAATGGGCGGTGCCAACTTCACGCAGCAGAACCCATTTTCAGAAATCGAAAATAAACCATGCAGATCGTTTGTTCATCGTTTGTTCACGATTGTTCACATACAATTTTCGTTTGTTCACGATTTATAAACAATTTATACGAAAAACAAGATGGGCGGTGCCAACTTCACGTACCTGAAAATTATTGCAAATCGAAAATTAACCATGCAGATCGTTTGTTCATCGTTTGTTCACGATTGTTCACATAAAATTTTCGTTTGTTCACGATTTATAAACAATTTATACGAAAAACAAAATGGGCGGTGCCAACTTCACGCAGCAGAACCCATTTTCAGAAATCGGAAATAAACCATGCAGATCGTTTGTTCATCGTTTGTTCACGATTGTTCACATAAAATTTTCGTTTGTTCACGATTTATAAACAATTTATACGAAAAACAAAATGGGCGGTGCCAACTTCACTTACCTGAAAATTAATGGAAATCGAAAATTAACCATGCAGATCGTTTGTTCATCGTTTGTTCACGATTGTTCACATAAAATTTTCGTTTGTTCACGATTTATAAACAATTTATACGAAAAACAAAATGGGCGGTGCCAACTTCACGCAGCAGAACCCATTTTCAGACATCGAAAATAAACCATGCAGATCGTTTGCTCATCGTTTGTTCACGATTGTTCACATAAAATTTTTGTTTGTTCACGATTTATAAACAATTTATACGAAAAACAAAATGGGCGGTGCCAACTTCACGTACCTGAAAATTATCGGAAATCGAAAATTAACCATGCAGATCGTTTGTTCATCGTTTGTTCACGATTGTTCACATAAAATTTTCGTTTGTTCACGATTTATAAACAATTTATACGAAAAACAAAATGGGCGGTGCCAACTTCACGTACCTGAAAATTATCGGAAATCGAAAATTAACTATGCAGATCGTTTGTTCATCGTTTGTTCACGATTGTTCACATAAAATTTTCGTTTGTTCACGATTTATAAACAATTTATACGAAAAACAAAATGGGCGGTGCCAACTTCACGCAGCAGAACCCATTTTCAAAAATCGAAAATAAACCATGGAGATCGTTTGTTCATCGTTTGTTCACGATTATTCACATAAAATTTTCGTTTGTTCACGATTTATAAACAATTTATACGAAAAACAAAATGGGCGGTGCCAACTTCACGTACCTGAAAATTATCGGAAATCAAAAATTAACCATGCAGATCGTTTGTTCATCGTTTGTTCACGATTGTTCACATAAAATTTTCGTTTGTTCACGATTTATAAACAATTTATACGAAAAACAAAATGGGCGGTGCCAACTTCACGCAGCAGAACCCATTTTCAGAAATCGAAAATAAACCATGCAGATCGTTTGTTCATCGTTTGTTCACGATTGTTCACATAAAATTTTCGTTTGTTCACGATTTATAAACAATTTATACGAAAAACAAAATGGGCGGTGCCAACTTCACGTACCTGAAAATTATCGGAAATCGAAAATTAACCATGCAGATCGTTTGTTCATCGTTTGTTCACGATTGTTCACATAAAATTTTCGTTTGTTCACGATTTATAAACAATTTATACGAAAAACAAAATGGGCGGTGCCAACTTCACGCAGCAGAACCCATTTTCAGAAATCGAAAATAAACCATGCAGATCGTTTGTTCATCGTTTGTTCACGATTGTTCACATAAAATTTTCGTTTGTTCACGATTTATAAGCAATTTATACGAAAAACAAAATGGGCGGTGCCAGCTTCACGCAGCAGAACCCATTTTCAGAAATCGAAAATTAACCATGCAGATCGTTTGTTCATCGTTTGTTCACGATTGTTCACATAAAATTTTCGTTTGTTCACGATTTATAAACAATTTATACGAAAATCAAAATGGGCAGTGCCAACTTCACGTACCTGAAAATTATTGGAAATCGAAAATAAACCATGTAGATCGCTTGTTTATCGTTTGTTCACGATTGTTAATTTAAAGTTATTTTGTTTGTAGAGAAATTTTCTATGAGCGAAATTCACTCAGCAAACTTTACGTAGGGGTATAGGCGTAGTTGTTTGTTCTCGAAGCAGGTCCGGAACTAGAGGGAGGGCTAGGAGGAGCCTTGCCAAGACCTAAACTTTTCGTCACAAATTCTTAGTTTGCTGAGTGAATTTCGATCATAGAAAACTTCTCTACCAGCAAAAGAACTTTATGTTAACAATCGTGAACAAACGATAAACAAGCGATCTACATGGTTCCGAATTTTGAACATTTTGAATTTCCGAAAATGCGTCTTTCCTGGCTCACGCTTATGTCGTTTTTTGTCTTTTTTTATCCCTTTCAGCATCGAGGCTATATGAGACATGGATCTACAGCTTAATGTCGGATCCCAACCACATAAGCTCCCGCCGGCAATCGAACCCGGGTCTCCCAGGCCAAAGTCGCATATACTAACCGAATAGCCACGAGGAGCTCCAGAAAAAGGCGAATGTGTATTGTATTGAATTGTCAATAATACTCAAATATAATCTTGTTCACTTTCTGTTACTGCGGAGCTCCCTCGTGGCTAAGCGGTAAGCGTACGTGCCTTTTGCATGGGAGACCCGTGTTCGATTTCCGGCGATAGCTCATGTAGTTCGGATCCCACGTAAAGCCACAGGTCCAAATCTCACGTAGCCTCGCTGCTGAAAAGGATGCTGAACTCAAATCAAATTAAAATAATTTTTAGGGGATACTCATATATTTTCATTATTGCTATTATTATTTCGAATATAACTTCCAGTAGACGCGCGTAGCGTAGCCACTAATGCTCTCGTCTTCGATGCGTGCGGTCCCGGGTTTGATTCCTGGTGAGGCACTCGGTAGAAAAAGCTTTTCCAGGCCAGCAATCCACAATGAGGGTTTCGTGGGTTTTCCTCATTCACACCAGGCAAACACCGGGGTAGTCCTAACTTACAGATTTATTTCTTCCTTCCCTTTCTCCGGATAGTGTGCTCGTCGAGGGACGTCATCCTTCTTACGTAATGAGCTAAATGGCCAAAGCCCAGAAATCTAAATCCTACATCCCTAAATATAACTTCCCTTTTCCACTTCGAAATTCAATGAGAAGTTAGTTATCTTACAGTGCAATTAGAATTCTAACCGAATTCTTGCACAAAGAACGTAAGAATCTGCACTGGGTAATATTTTCCTTCTTTTTTTGTGTTACATTGTTTTTTTGTATGTATTGTCATCGGTGATTTCAAATTTGAAATCCGTTTTCCTGTAATGCTACAGTTTTCATGCAATTTCAAACTTGTAATCTTTCCGGAGAAACTTTGGCATGTTGCGTAAATGTTTTTACCTCTGTGTCAGTAGTTTATCAATTTGTACTGTAATCTGAAGTAATCCTGTCATTGCTCTCAACAGCCCAAACCAACAACTACTAGTAGTAGTACTATAATAATAATAATAATAATAATAATAATAATAATAATAATAATAATAATAATAATAATAATAATAATAATAATATCAACAATGGTTAAAGTAATTTATTGACGTTAACTAGGAAGAATAATCTTTTAAGACGTGCCTGAAGTTGGCCCCCTCACTTCTCCCAAATTACACCAAACCTCGGACATCGTTAGTGCATCGTTAGTGCACTAAGAACTAACGTTAGTGCTATCGATTTTACGAGTTATTGAAGATTTTTTGCGAGGCCTAACTTCATATTAAATTATTCTCCCGCCCATCGTTATGAAGACAGATTTTCAACAAACTTATCACACCGTTAGTGCATCATTAGTACACTAAAACGCACTAAGAACTAACGTTAATGTTACCATATTTTGGGATTTATTTGAGATTTTTGATGGAGGTCAACTTCAGAAATATTAAATTCCATACAAATTGATGTAGAAACATGGGGTTAATGGCAACTGTTAGACCATCGTTAGTACACTTAAACGCACTAAACACTGTTAGTGTTACCACATTTTGGATTTTTTGCAAGATTTTTGGTGGGGCACACCTTCAGAATTATCAATTCCATACAAACTGTTAGTGTTTTCTAGAAGCACTAACAGTAAGAATGCACTAACGAATTGCACTAATTTTCTCGTTATCGCTTGAAGTGGGACAAGTTCAAGCTGACCACCAAAAATATTTTACTTGTAGCACCTACACTAATGAAGCACTAACGTTAGGGGTTGGTGCACAAAGAAGCACTAACGATTGCACCAGAAGAGATCATTATTGCCTTGAATTTTGCGAAAATTTGATGGAGTGAAAAATTCTCCATAAATTTCTTATGTGAGTTTCGTGACATGTAATTCGTCATAACTACACTAATAGTGAAGCATTAACGAACTTTAGTGTTTTCTAGGAGCACTATTTCCTTTAGTACTTAAAGTTGGAGCCAAGTTCACGCTGGCCCCCAAAGGTTTTCTAACTGTAGCACTTACACCCATCAAGTACTAGTGTTAGGTGTTGGCGCAGTAAGAAGCACTAAGGATGCACTAACGAATGGCACTAAGTTTTTCGTTAGTGCTTGAAGTAGCTGGGGCAGCGTAAACTTGGCCTCCCAAAAGGTTTCTATTTATAGCACGTACACTAATGAAGAACTAATTTTAGTCGTTGATGCACTAAGAAGCACTAATGATTCACTAACGATTGACATTAAATTATCGTTAGTGCATCATGTGGGGGCCAAGTTCGTGGACGTCGTTAGTGCTTCATTAGTGTAGGTGCTACCAGTGAAAATCTTTTGTGGGAACAAGTTCACGCTGGCCCAGCCACTTAAAGCACTAACGAAAAAATTAGTGCCATTCGTTAATGCATCGTTAGTGCTCCTAGATATCACTAGCAGTTTTGATAGTGCTTCACTATTAATGGAGTTATGGCCAATTACATATTATGAAACTCACAAAAGAAATTTATGGAATATTTTTCATTGCGTCAAATTTCCGCCAAATTCAAAAGCACTAATGATCTCTTCTAGTGCAATCGTTAGTGCATCGCTAGTACTTCTTTGTGCACCAACTCCTAACCTTAGTGCTTTATTAGTGTAGGTGCTACAAGGAAAATATCTTTGGTGGTCAGCGTGAACCCGATCCCCACTTCAAGCATTCACGAAAAAATTAATGCTATTAAAGAGTTCTGAGTAGCACTCAAAGAGTTCTAGAGTTCTTGCTAGGTTAGACCAATAGTTCTGGGTAAATAAAGATTTTATAGCGATTTTAAAGTTTCGGAGATAACTTCACGCAACACCAAAAATCTTAAAATTCTATATTTTTTTAGAGTTCTGAGAAGCACTCAAAGAGTTCTAGAGTTCCTGCTAGGTTAGACCAATAGTTCTGGGTAAATAAAGATTTTATAGCGATTTTAATGTTTCGCTGCTAACTTCACGCAAAACCGAAAATCTTAAAATGTCTATATAAGAGAGTATAATAAGTTAACGGACTGATTTCATTTTGTTAGAATAAAAAATATTTAAATTTTCACTGGGCTTAATTCAACCATTCTTCAGTGTAGTATGTAAACATATTTTTAGATAACACTACTTGCATTTAATATGCGATAATTTTGTATAAAAATAATAATTGTACCTTTTACTAGAATGAGGTAATTTCTAAGGCGGATCTATGTGGACCACTTGATGGTCACCTTAAGCTACTACTTCCGCTACATATACAATTTCAGCTGAAAACAATTTATTTTATTATATTGTCAATGTAAATTTCATTTTTTTTTTCTATATAAAAGGAATAAACAATAAACGGAAACAATAAATATAGGATTTTTATGGTATTTGCTGCAGAGTTCTTGTTGACATTGTTAAACACAAGGATTGTTGTTGACATTGTTAACAAAAAAGTCGGGCGACAAAATTACTTTTTTAAAATTATAAACAGGTCACAAAATATACGATAATGCCCATTAGTCAATACTTGAAGATTATGCTGTTTTCTATCCGAGAATGGTTAACTTTTTATTTTATAGCAACTTAAATCAACAACTGAGAAGCTTGTTTCTAAAATGTACTATATCACAGTTAGGAATTTTTAAAGGAAATAGAAAAAAACAATTATGATCGTTAAATTTTGCTGTAGAATGGTGATTCAGTTTCATGTAGGTAGAATATTTTACAATTTATTTTTATGATACATAATTCGGTGAATACATGTAATTAGTAATTTTTAATAAAATATTTAAAATTTTAGAAATTATGGATATGGTACCTTCTGGTTTTATATGTGGATGTAGTACATTTTGGTACTGTATATTTTGGTGCTGGGTAAGAGTTCCGAGTAGCACTCGTAAAGTTCTACAGGGTTCTGTTGGTAGAATGGTTAAATATTTATTTCTAACAATTTAAATTAACAATTTATGCGCCACTCGCGAACAGACTCTGAACAAGGTGATAGAACTCTTTTAATTCGCAATGAAATAGAGTTCCGATGAGATTTCTGACTAGCACTACTCAAGCTCTATTAAAATATTCTATAAAAATTTAGATTAACAATTTATGGGACGCTCGCAAGATGACTGTGAGCAAGGTGTTAGAACTCTTTTATTTCGTGATGAAATAGAGTTCTGATGAGAGTTTTGAGTAGCACTTGTCGATTCCGATGTTTTGGGTAACATTGTTTAAATTTTATTAGGCATGTGTTATATACTTGTTAATGATTTGCACCGAATGCATGTGTGGTCAGTAGATTATGACGAAACATTTATTTCCCATTTATTCCCTTATTTTGCGAGAATTGTTCTAAATTTTCATGAGAAACTTTAGAACTCTTCAAGTGCTACTGACAATTCTAAATACATAAAGACATTTTAAGATTTTCGGTTTCGAATTAAGTTATCAGCGACAATTTAAAATCGCTATACAATCTTTATTTACCCAGAACTACAGGTCTAACGTAGCAAGAACTCTAGAACTCTTTCAGTGCTACTCAGAACTCTAGAAAAACAGACATTTTAAGATTTTTGTTTTTGCGTGAAGTTAGCAGCGAAACTTTAAAATCGCTATAAAATCTTTATTTACCCAGAACTATTCGTCTAACCTAGCTAGAAATCTAGAACTCTTTGAGTACTACTCAGAACTCTAAAAAATATAGACATTTTAAGATTTTTGGTTTTGCGTGAAGTTAGCAGCGAAACTTTAAAATCGCTATAAAATCTTTATTTACCCAGAACTATTGGTCTAACCTAGCTAGAAATCTAGAACTCTTTGAGTACTACTCAGAACTCTAAAAAATATAGACATTTTAAGATTTTTGGTGTTGCGTGAAGTTAGGAGCGAAATTTTAAAATCGCTATAAAATCTTTATTTACCCAGAACTATTGGCCTAGCCTAGCAAGAATTCTAGAACTCTTTGAGTACTACTCAGAACTCTAAAAAATATATAGACATTTTAAGATTTTTGGTTTTGCGTGAAGTTAGCACCGAAACTTTAAAACCGCTATAAAATCTTTATTTACCCAGAACTATTGGTCTAACCTAGCAAGAACTCTAGAACTCTTTGAGTGCTACTCAGAACTCAAAAAATGTAGATATTTTAAGATTTTTGGTGTTGCGTGAAGTTAGCACCGAAACTTTAAAATCGCTATAAAAACTTTATTTACCCAGAACTATTGGTCTAACCTAGCAAGAACTCTAGAACTCTTTGAGTGCTACTCAGAACTTTAAAAAATATATAGACATTTTAAGATTTTTGGTGTTGCGTGAAGTTAGCACCGAAACTTTAAAATCGCTATAAAATCTTTATTTACCCAGAACTATTGGTCTAGCCTAGCAAGAACTCTAGAACTCTTTGAGTGCTACTCAGAACTCTAAAAACTATAGACATTTTAAGATTTTTGGTGTTGCGTGAAGTTAGGAGCGAAATTTTAAAATCACTATAAAATCTTTATTTACCCAGAACTATTGGTCTAACCTAGCAAGAACTCTAGAACTCTGTGAGTGCTACTCAGAACTCTAAAAAATATAGACATTTTAAGATTTTTAGTGTTGCGTGAAGTTAGCACCGAAACTTTAAAATCGCTATAAAATCTTTATTTACCCAGAACTATTGGTCTAACCTAGCTAGAACTCTAGAACTCTTTGAGTACTACTCAGAACTCTAAAAACTATAGACATTTTAAGATTTTTGGTGTTGCGTGAAGTTAGGAGCGAAATTTTAAAATCACTATACAATCTTTATTTACCCAGAACTATTGGTCTAACCTAGCAAGAACTCTAGAACTCTGTGAGTGCTACTCAGAACTCTAAAAAATATAGACATTTTAAGATTTTTAGTGTTGCGTGAAGTTAGCACCGAAACTTTAAAATCGCTATAAAATCTTTATTTACCCAGAACTATTGGTCTAGCCTAGCAAGAACTCTAGAACTCTTTGAGTGCTACTCAGAACTCTAAAAAATATATAGACATTTTAAGATTTTTGGTGTTGCGTGAAGTTAGCACCGAAACTTTAAAATCGCTATAAAATCTTTATTTACCCAGAACTATTGGTCCAATCTAGCAAGAACTCTAGAACTCTTTGAGTGCTACACAGAACTCTAAAAAATGTCGATTTATTAAACTTTTGATCGTTAACTTCACGGAGGTCAACTACCTGCACGTTCTTTTACCTTATCAAATTCATCTCATATTTGCCAGATGGGGATTGTTGATTCTATTTTCTCAAATAAATTTTAACAGGACTAAACGATGAAATAAAATATATGGATTCACAAAAACTAAGAAAGTTCTTTAATTTTTGCTTCTTAAAGATGATTCGTCTGTATACGTTCTTAACACACTCTTTTTCCAGTATTCCAATTGGATCACGGCTTCTTCAACTAAACTCACATGCATAACTAAGCCCGATGTCTTCTGCTACATATGTGGCTGTACCAAACTTCCCGCCAAAACGGAATATAACATCGTTTGTCAAGGTTTATATATAAAAATAATTTCAAATTCTCCTGGAGACTTTATTTGCAACATCCACTATATTTCTAGGTACGTGAAGGTGTTACTATCAATTCTCTTTTTGGTATAAATTGTTTATAAATCGTGAACAAACGAAACTTTTGTGTGAACAATCGTGAACAAACGATGAACAAACGATCTGCATGGTATATTTTTGATTTCTGAAAATGAGTTCTGCTGCGTGAAGTTGGCACCGCCCATTTTGTTTTCGTATAAATTGTTTATAAATCGTGAACAAACGAAAAATTTATGTGAACAATCGTGAACAAACGATGAACAAACGATCTGCATGGTTTATTTTCGATTTCTGAAAATGGGTTCTGCTGCGTGAAGTTGGCACCGCCCAGTTTGTTTTTCGTATAAATTGTTTATAAATCGTGAACAAACGAAAATGTTTTGTGAACAATCGTGAACAAACGACTAACAAGCGATCTGCATGGTTAATTTTCGATTTCCAATAATTTTCAGGTACGTGAAGTTGGCACCGCCCATTTTGTTTTCGTATAAATTGTTTATAAATCGTGAACAAACGAAAATTTTATGTGAACAATCGTGAACAAACGATGAACAAACGATCTGCATGGTTTATTTTCGATTTCTGAAAATGGGTTCTGCTGCGTGAAGTTGGCACCGCCCATTTTGTTTTTCGTATAAATTGTTTATAAATCGTGAACAAACGAAAATTTTATGTGAACAATCGTGAACAAACTATCTGCATGGTTAATTTTTGATTTCCAATAATTTTCAGGTACGTGAAGTTGGCACCGCCCATTTTGTTTTTCGTATAAATTGTTTATAAATCGTGAACAAACGAAAATTTTATGTGAACAATCGTGAACAAACGATGAACAAACGATCTGCATGGTTAATTTTCGATTTCCGATAATTTTCAGGTACGTGAAGTTGGCACCGCCCATTTTGTTTTTCGTATAAATTGTTTATAAATCGTGAACAAACGAAAATTTTATGTGAACAATCGTGAACAAACGATGAACAAACGATCTGCATGGTTAATTTTCGATTTCCGATCACTTTTAGGTACGTGAAGTTGGCACCGACCATTTTGTTTTTCGTATAAATTGTTTATAAATCGTGAACAAACGAAAATTTTATGTGAACAATCGTGAACAAACGATGAACAAACGATCTGCATGGTTTATTTTCGATTTCTGATAATTTTCAGGTACGTGAAGTTGGCACCGCCCATTTTGTTTTTCGTATAAATTGTTTATAAATCGTGAACAAACGAAAATTTTGTGAACAATCGTGAACAAACGATGAACAAACGATCTGCATGGTTTATTTTCGATTTCTGAAAATGGGTTCTGCTGCGTGAAGTTGGCACAGCCCAGTTTGTTTTTCGTATAAATTGTTTATAAATCGTGAACAAACGAAAATTTTATGTGAACAATCGTGAACAAACGATGAACAAACGATCTGCATGGTTTATTTTCGATTTCTGAAAATGGGTTCTGCTGCGTGAAGTTGGCACCGCCCATTTTGTTTTTCGTATAAATTGTTTATAAATCGTGAACAAACGAAAATTTTATGTGAACAATCGTGAACAAACGATGAACAAACGATCTGCATGGTTAATTTTCGATTTCTGAAAATGGGTTCTGCTGCGTGAAGTTGGCACCGCCCATTTTGTTTTTCGTATAAATTGTTTATAAATCGTGAACAAACGAAAATTTTATGTGAACAATCGTGAACAAACGATGAACAAACGATCTGCATGGTTAATTTTCGATTTCCGATAATTTTCAGGTACGTGAAGTTGGCACCGCCCATTTTGTTTTTCGTATAAATTGTTTATAAATCGTGAACAAACGAAAATTTTATGTGAACAATCGTGAACAAACGATGAACAAACGATCTGCATGGTTTATTTTCGATTTCTGAAAATTTGTTCTGCTGCGTGAAGTTGGCACCGCCCATTTTGTTTTTCGTATAAATTGTTTGTAAATCGTGAACAAACGAAAATTTTATGTGAACAATCGTGAACAAACGATGAACAAACGATCTGCATGGTTAATTTTCGATTTCCGATAATTTTCAGGTACGTGAAGTTGGCACCGCCCATCTTGTTTTTCGTATAAATTGTTTATAAATCGTGAACAAACGAAAATTTTATGTGAACAATCGTGAACAAACGATGAACAAACGATCTGCATGGTTTATTTTCGATTTCTGAAAATGGGTTCTGCTGCGTGAAGTTGGCACCGCCCATTTTGTTTTTCGTATAAATTGTTTGTAAATCGTGAACAAACGAAAATTTTATGTGAACAATCGTGAACAAACGATGAACAAACGATCTGCATGGTTTATTTTCGATTTCTGAAAATGGGTTCTGCTGCGTGAAGTTGGCACCGCCCATTTTGTTTTTCGTATAAATTGTTTATAAATTGTGAACAAACGAAAATTTTATGTGAACAATCGTGAACAAACGATGAACAAACGATCTACATGTTTTATTTTCAATTTCCGAAAATGGGTTCTGCCAGGTTCACACACATCACAGTTCTTTCTGCGACTCTTTCTGCAATACCATTACAATTTTGTTTTTATGAAGATTTTCCATATTAATTTGATTGAATGTGGTATTTTCTTTCAGTAACGTACTGATAATATCATTGCCTTTTGTAATCATTTTGCATCATGTAAAATGTTTAAAGTATACATTTAATATTACTATTACATATGTTGAGAATATTCATTACAACTTGTTCAACTTAACCTTAATCTTGGACGCTGGTTTCTCTTGTGTTTAAGTCAGCCGTGTTACCGACTAAGCTAGAGCAGTCCCTACTTATCCTTATAGTACCGGTATACTTTACTTTATCACAGCATAGTCCTTTATGACAGTGTTCATAAAATATTTTAACTAAAAGGAAATCAATCCAAAAAAAATATCAAGATTCTCCTGAAAAAAATATAATACGTCCCGCCATTGATAAGCAACTACATAAATTTGGGAAAATCGGCGCAGTTGCGTCTTGGTGCTTATCTGAATTGCAACAACACTCGGCTCATTGTAAGATTATTTCTAATTGTTGAGGCTACCACCTTTTTCTTCAAGATCGGCACCATACCTCAAAGGATTTCATTGTTTTATTTTTACTTTAAAAGAGAGACAGGCGCTGAAGTATATTATTTGTTATATAATGGCTGGCAGCTTCTCATCTAATGAAAATAAAACTAATGTTAACCTGATTACTATCATAATATGAGATCCACAGTCTGTAATTCGCGTAAAGTTTTTGTTCTTCGCTGGAATACGGTAATATCACTGAAATTCATTACGGAAAAATTATCACATAGAGTATTTGGAGAATATGTTTAAATCTGGGGGTTAGTGAGGGGGCTGAAGGCATTTTGGGGTCTATATCCCCAGGCCCGTATCCAGGGGGGTCTAGGGGGCGTCCCCCTAAATTTTTGCTGCCCCCTAAAAAATTTACAGTAGGCTTGCAAAAGAACTATAATATGGTGATGAACTATCATATGGTTGGATCGGGCTCCCCTAACTTCATCCCCCCTCACATTTTTGGGCTTGCTACGGGCCTGGAAATTCCCCTCTAGCCTCCCCCCGTAGCGCCGTCTCTGGGCCTCCTAAACGAAAATGACGACGGAATTCTCTACGTGCCCCCTTCACATTGTCATCATTCTTGTAAAGCTTTGATCGCAAAAGCACATTACGCGCCACTCCAACCATTCATGTTGATAACTAAATGGCAGGGTGTCGTTGACAGCCTGGTTTACACTCATGTCCAAAACGAATGTCGCATATCTATAACTGTCTTCTTGTAAGAATTTAATTTGATAATGATTTTGCATGGTACTTTTAATACTGATACTATGTGTATAATCGATAAATGTATATTTATTGTAAATTTCATAGGAAAGGAATTATAAATGTCAAAATTAGAATGAGTAAAACAAAATATTGCTAACTGGACAAGAAAGCTTTATTTTCGTTTCATTGTTCTTATTTACTGCTCTTTTGACATAAAATTTGCCACATACATGTCTTTGCCGATTATACACATACTAACATTATAAAGAAATACCGGGCGAATTCGTTATCAAATTATATTCCTACAACAACATATTTATAGACATGCGACAATAATTTTGGACATGAGTATACGTTATTCAGTGTTATATACCAAACTTCAACTGTTGCCGACACAACTTTCAAAATTTCCCGTTTCTTTGAATCACCCTGCATTTCCCCACAGAATTGAAACTCCCCAATTGCTAACAGTGGCATGAAATACTCGTATGTGTGTATTGAATTAAACTTTGTAAATCATATTTATAGCGAAAAAAAGCAGAAAGAAAAAATTAACGTCACCTTCCTTTTAAAGGGATTGTATTATTCCCACTGCGTTTATTTGTCGTAATAATTATACAGTGATATGACATGGTCGAGCTTTCTAAGGCATTAATTATTCTGGCGATTGCAAGGCCTGTCTCTAGCGATAATACCCCCCGAAGGATGGGTGTTGTTATTGTCCTTACACAATTCGCTTTTCATTATTCATTTCTCACCGTCATATTTAGCATTAGCGTAATTAGAAATTTTAGCTAGAAGCTGGTGGGTGAAGGGGGAAGGCAGGTATCACGTGACAATCGCATTTTTCTTGGATCTCGAGAAGATTATAGTTATAGATCCCCTTGAATGTATGCCTATATATTAACTCAACTTTAGACTACCGCAACAAAGGAATCTTTGCGAGCACAACACCTCTAATAGAAAGAACATGCATAAAGGTCGCCAGCAAGTAGTGTGCAATATGAACTAAAGGTCAGAAACACTGGAGAATTATTATTAAACGGTGGGAAGCGAAGCAGAAAAGAAAAGGAACCTGAAAGCTCAATTAAGGTGACGTAATGAAGTGTATACAGTGAGAACTTGTTATAAAACACGGAAGTTGCATATAACGTACCTATTACATATTCTTTTTGATTTTTCTATGGCCGGGAGATTTCGAAGTTAGTCTGTTATTATGAGAAAGTTTGGATTATTTCACGCACTTATTTTTAATGCAAAATGTATTAACTTTTCTATACTCAATCATTTCCTACATATTTTCCTTGTTCAAGTTCTGTTTCCCAGTGTTACTTAACGCTCTATATGGGCAGAAAAATATTGTCATATTTTGCATGACTCTTATCATGACTTTTTACCTGCCCAAACAACTTTTGAATTTGCTGAAGTATTCTCTCAAACTTTCCTATTAGATACCAACAGTAGTGACTTCTGAAGATTTGTCCTGGGAGACTTAACAATAGACAGGCGATGAAAATAGGCACGGTGCCTTAGTATTATGTAGCTTAGTTTTGGTGCAAGGGGTCATTCGTTCGATTCCAAGCTGCTTGTGGTGGACAACACCGTTTTCTCGAAATTCTTCCGTTTCCTCCCACATACTAATCAGAGATGGAGTGGATAAATCAAAACTTGACCCATGATTCACTGACCCACCACTTACCAAGACCCACGACCCATTGACACACCACTCACCGTGACCCAAGGGTCCCTAACCCACTCTTACCCATGACCCACTATAACCCACTACCCACCCTCATCCACTCGTGAGATACTCAATTTTTCGCAAAAGTTCGAACCCCCACTCCCCCTTATGATATGTATTATAATGAAAGCGATATGATAACATCCCAGTTAGGATTGGGGACTAACTACATAAAAGTCATTTTATTTGGCTTTGGCATTTGGCCGTGACGATCACGCACACAGAGTTACATTCAATTTTTTACATAATAATTCATAGGGCTATATTAGATGTGATTCAAAAATGTTTTTCCAGTACTCAGTTCCTCAAAAAATACACAGGCTGTGTTACAAAGGCCAAGAAGTAAATTCTATTGCTATTATTAAAATTACAAATATCAATATCCAAAAGTGCCTGAAGTTCTTTTTTCACTTAGATACATTCATCTCAGGTAACTAAATAGAAACAAATGAAAAAGGAAGAAAAATGGTAGCCTTGAAAGTAAAACGTGGACAAATTCACCGGTGTTCAGAAGATGCTGTCTACAATGCATCGAGCAAAGTGGATTGGTGGGTCGTAGTGGGTCGATGGGTCATGGTGGGTAGTGGGTCATATCCTGTTGACCCCCACTCTGATTCTAATTCTACCACTTCTTATATAGTTGTTCATTTTCCTTAATCATCCGTCTTTAGCCGAAGGGCCTTATCCAAAGTCGTTCTGACGCGTGATTAGTAACATATTAAAGAGTTAGACTAACATATGTGTCCTGCAGTAGTCAAACCTTTAGTATGACGCTAATCATTCGTCAAAATGACTTTGCATAAGGCGGTAAATGTCATATCCGTGTGATATTAAATTTAAAATCTCATTTTTCATTTGCGGAAAATGAAAAGAAGTACTGCAAAAATTTTCATTGAGCCTGATTAGAGATATATTCCTAGAGGAAATTTCTTGGCTCCGGTGGGAAATTATCTACCGCCTCCTGAAATCATCGATGAACACCAGAAATACCTTCTCATGAGGGATGTATTCTACAGATAGTAATTTAAGGAACTTTCGCACCCACTGGAAAATTCCCGTTATATCTTCTAATTGCAAATAATTGAATAAACTACTGATGTATGCTATCGACAATATTAATTTGTCCCTAATAATATATAATTTATAGTGTTTACAATAAATAATAATGACCTACTAGGAACATTATTTACTATGACGAATGGTTCGTCTACGTAACAACAAAATCAAAAACATAGGACGATAGGTGTAATTAGATGAGTTCCAGGTAGGGTTGTGGATATTTTCCAATATTCGATTGATATTTTCAAATATCGACATCGAAAAAATATTGTGATCGATATTTTTCGATATATTTCAATCAAGTTTCGACATTTTGTCGTTATCGATTTTTGGTATTCAAATCTGGATATCGCACTGCCCTAATTTCAGGTCCCTAAAATACTGTTGGACCACAGATAAGGTTCTATCAGTACTCACACGGGAGGGTCCCACAAATTGTCGCTAAAATCTGATTGTCCCATAACACATCTGATAGAGCATCATGAGAAATGAACATTAGCAAAATTTAAGGTGCTATGGACCAGAAGGATAGGAGCTACGGGACTTCAAAATTTGAATATCCAAAAAATTATATCATGGAATTATGTACGTTTAAAGTAAAGATCTTAAAAACCGTTAAAGCAATCAAAGAAAACGTTGTCCAATATAATGAGAACAAGATGCTCTATCGAAAACCATAAACAGTGTTGCCATAGGTGAAGCAGTGTTGCCAACTCAGCATAAAATATTTTGTTTGAAATAGTACCATATGCAAGTGTGCACAGATTTAAAATGCACTATTATCACTAAACATAACAGTGAAGTGTAATAGTACAGTGCTGCACTATTGAAGCTACATGTGCTGAGAATGTACAATAGAGAAGTCTGATATATGGCAACAAAGGGTAATAAAGTAATGTATTAGCAACAAGTGAGGATTTTGCATTATACTTATGTAGCCCCGATGAATAAACAGACAACTCGCGAAAACAAAATGATACACGAGACGAAAGAAACAGGTGTTTTCTAATTCTGTAAACTGGTTCTCAGTTATCTTATCAACATTTGGAAGAGTACTTTCTTGGTTTCTGTCTTTCGTGTTAAGTGACATATTCTTTTATTTCTTCTCCTACATACCATATGATTATGTTTGTACCCCGTAATATTACCATATTCACATTGGAAATATAATTATTTTATTACTAACTCATTTCGTTTTTAGTCGGCCAGGGTAGCCGTGCGGTCTAGAAACTAGACAACCGACATATTAGGCATCGCGGGTTCCAATTCCGCCTGGGACATGTTGTACTGTTCACCTTTTCATCATTGTAATCTTTCTCATTCATAGTGATTCGAATCCCACTTTACACTGCTACACAGATTCGGAGCTGACACAGAATGTAAAAATGGCATAACTCAATTTCGTTTTTCAAATGCATCAATATTTTGTGACACTTCTGACATTTTACTATGTTATACTATCTATATTATGCACTTGAACCTAATTCATAGTATGAGACCCAGATTCGTTTATTACCATCTGTTGCCAAATATTAGACTTCTTCATTGTGCATTTTCAGTGGACAGTGTGCAACACTGTACCACTACACTTCACTGTTATGTTTAGTGATAATAGTGCATTTTAAATTGTGCATACTTGTATATGGTACTATTTCAAACAAAATATTTTATGCTGAGTTGACAACACTGCTTCACCTATGGCAGCACTGTTTATGATTTTCGATAGGGCATTTTGTACTTTAAACGTACATAATTCCATGATATAATTTTTTGGATATTCAAATTTTGAAGTCCCGTAGCTCCTATCCTTCTGGTCCATAGCACCTTAAATGTTCATTTCTCATGATGCTCTATCAGATGTGCTATGTGGCAATCAGATTTTAGCGACAACTTGTGGGACCCTCCTGCGTCAGAAGAAAGGAACCACGTCTGCTTTAGCAAAATATCTTAGATATGTTAAAGCCTAGGAAAGATGCAGAAAGAAAGAGGTTATAATTTATGGTGGGATGTCACATGACACGGTTTCAAGGTGTGCAAACTGCACTTGCGAACAATCATGAGGTGCAAATCACTGTGAATGTTGCGGTTGATTGTCACCTGCGATGTGCGGCATTTACTGGACATCATCGCACGCTGTGTGTGTAGTTTTTCTGAGGTTGCCAACACCGAATCATACGCAATAGCGAAGGCAGTCCTCTTCACAGGAGACCGGTTTCTAGTATGGATGCGCAAAATCGGTTTTTATAAAAACCGGAAACCGGTTTCAAGAAAAACCGAAACCCAAAAACAGACATTTCGGTTTTCTCCAAAACCGGTTCGGTTTTCACTGAAACTGGTTACGGTGAAACTTTTTGGAAAACACATAAAACTATTTCTGTGGAAACGAAATCGGTTTCCGGAGAACAACGAAACACTATTCTGGTCAAAAATAAAACAAATTTTGGAGAAAACCGGAACCGATTTTGAAAAACCTAAAACCGGATCCGTTGAAAAACCAAACCAGTTTTGGTGAAAACCGTTTTTGGAAAAAACGAAACCGGTTTCGGTGAAAAACCGAACTGGTCTTTGGAGAAAACCAGAACTGTTTTTTTTAAAGAAAAAACGTTTTTTCTAAAAACCGAATACCGAAAAACCGGTTTTTGTGCCCACCACTAGTTTCTAGCTGTTTGCCTCGGAATAGTGGGCCCAGGACTCTGCACCGCACGTCTCCGTACGATTCACAGTTACGCAATCTACAGTAAAATTATACACTTTTCACATTTCTAAGATGTGCGATACCGTGAAAATAGGGCCACAGTGTACCCCTCCAGAATTTGTACAGTTTCGGAGGCATCAGACTACGCACGACCACATTGCCCTACTGTGTGACTAACGAGATACCGTTGATTGCTTTGTGGCAATCGCACGGCGACGGGTTGCATATGCACGGTACAGTTGCACATGGAATTCGGCTCAATATTGGAATCAATCTCTGTACTATCTATGATCATGGATTTCGAATGAATAGAAACAAAGATATAAGGGATTGAAAATTCGATTTTTTCGAGTCTTTAATTCGAAAAAAAAAACTGCTTAAATAAGCACTGCATTCAATTACATAAGTGGCTTTCAATGCATGTGAAGATCATAATGCCATTTGCAGTAACTTGATATCTCAAACTGTTTTCAAGATATGATAAATACTTGACCATTTAAGTTTGCAACACTGCTTAAAATTATATAATTCCGAGAATTTATTGTAATTACTCCTATTAAAAGTATTATTGTAATGTTATAGAAACAAAGTAAATCAAAAATTGTTTTAAAAAGTTCCCACAAATACGTCATTTTAAACAATATATAAAATTTTACTATTTTTCATATGTCCAGAATAGTTTGAAATATCAAATTGCTGTAAACACTATGATTTTCATGACTATTGAGAGGCATCTACGTAGGTATAATTGGATGTTATACTTACCTAAACATTTTTTTTTCGAAATAAAGTCCCTAGAAAAAAGTCAAATTTTCAATTCCTTGTAATATTGTTTCTACTTGTTCGAAATATGTCATAAAATGACTGTAGTATTCGACACTAATGTACTTGTGATGTCCATTGCCCCCCGTCCGTGTCACTTGAGCTATAACTGTTGTAGAATCCTCCAAAAATTTTCTTGTTTTTCGATGTTTACGGAGCTGTAGGTTCCTAGTTTGGAACACTGCATAACAACTAAGGTATTATAAATTTTCTTTGAAATATGTAACAACCTGACATAGTGCTGTTTGAAAAAAGTATAACTTTATTTTCAGTTGGCAACACTATTAATCTTTTACGTAAAGGTGGTTCCAAAGTAGGCAAAGGAAGGCTTGATAGCACTGAACACGAAACATGTTGGCGGATCAAAACTATAGTCAAGATTGGTCTGTTTGTTAGAATTGTGCATGGCTGCATCATAATAGTAGACGAAAATTTAATGATTCCTACTAAGGATTTCCGTGGTTTTCCTCTATCATATCAAGTAAATCTATGCCTGGAAGAATACCTGATATTTTTTGTAACAATATGGAAGGTCCTCTGGTGCATGTGAGTGAGTGACGTTGTAGGTGGTATTGCAGGACAGGAAAGGTGGTATTGCTGCTCAGGTATGGTAATCATAATGTCATTGAACTAATCGACAAGATCAATACCATCACTTACACTATTGTGAAAGAGTACATGCCAGAAGTAATAAGTTTAATTATCTATGCTGGAAACAACACTTCCCTCCAACTCTCTCTTCTCACACTTTAAGCTGTGAATATATGTGATTACTATTGAGCGAAAATAAATTAGTAAGTAAATTGGGTCCACGCTGTTTACGGATGAATTCATGTAGTACGATGTATGTGTAGGTGGTTAGTATCACTCGTTCCTCGTAATCAATAGGTCCCGGGTTAGACTCGAATTTGTAATACTATAAGGTTATGATATATTCGTGTGTATTGTTGTTATATGATGTGATAACACTGGAATACGAAATTATGTCTGCTATAAGGGTTTGATATTTATCTTTATTCATATCTATGTCCCATAAGAGTCACATTTAATGTGACCACTATGGCGAAGAAAGAGAGCACTTATTATCTCATTTTCATATTTTTGTTACTGCACTGGTTATGTTATGGTCTTAGTCCTTCCTCAGTACCGAGACCAGGGTACAGCACCTAAGATTGCCATTGGCTCCAATCCACTTGTTCACTTGGCATTCGAATCCGGGACCCTTTTATTCAAAGGTGGAGAATGATACCACTCATTGAGTACTATGTGAATGCACTACTAAGTGATGTATGCTCAATCTACTTTTTAGTTTCTTTTCGCTCGTCCTGTGGTAATCTTCTTTGTTGATGCTTCAAAGGGTGAGCGGAAGTTCGGAGATTCCAATGTAGATTCTATTTATTATTCCCAGACATGCCGTTGTGCTCTTCCGTGATAGTGTAAGTAATTGTTTCAAATATGTCTGATAAGTCAATGACACTCATCATCTTACTTCATCAGTAATAGTGGCCTCGAGTACCGTAGTCGCTAACGTTTTCGCCTTTGGTGCGAGCGGTCCATCGGTCTAAAAATGTAAAAGCTTTTTCACGCCCGCCTTCTAGAGTGAGGTTTTTCTTAGGGATGGCCAGAACCGGTTCCTGGTGGAACCGGTTTTGGGTCTGAACGGATCCGGTTCTAGAAGATCCGGTTACGGAACCGGGTTTTTCGGATCCAGGTCTGGAACCGGTTCCCAAGATCCGGCTCTAGAACCGGATTTTCGGATCCAGGTCTGGAACCGGTTCTGAAAACCGGATCTTCAAGAACTGGTTCCTCGCGGAACCGGTTCCGACGGAACCGGAACTTTGTGGCCATTTCTAGTTTTTCTCATTCATACCATTCAAATCCTGGTCCCAAGCCTCTCACTTCCTTCTTCATTTCTTTCTTCCTCTCCAATTCCCCGTGTATTGTGATTGCCAAGGGACATCATTCCCTCATACGTAGTGGGCTAACATGGTCATAAATAACGAAAGCCCAAAAATATAATTCATAATTGTAATCTTAGCCAACAATATCACCTGTCATGTTTCCTATTACTACCTATAAATGTTATATATACACATGCATAACGGGATATTTCATGTTGGTTACCGAAATGATAAGGTATCCTACCAGATATAGGCCGTGCGATGTGACCAGAGGAAAACAACGGAAATCCTCATAGAAATCGTTAAATTGTTGTCCCCCTTGTTGTTATGCAAACACTCATAGCTCGAACAAAATGTCCCCTATTTTCACTCTGGTTATGACTCGTCGACGCATTTCGTGTTTAGTGCTGCCAAGGCTTCTTGTTTATCTACTTTGACTCACCTTTACGTGGAAGTACCTAGGTATATCTGGCAATCCTTGATTCCCTCTGGGGAATTCCTTACACACCTATTGCACATTGATGCATTGGACGGCGTAGGTGTGACTTGCTGTACGCGGTTATGGACCGCCAGCTCCACGGTACCTCATGTTAGAGAAAACGCGTTTTGACGTATATTTGCCCACGATTACCTCTTGCAGTCTATCTTGCAGTCTATGCCTCTTGCACTGATTCGCTCATCAAGACATCTACCAAACTCTTAGACATAGAACGTTGAAATTTTGTGTAAGTTTTCTCCTCGGGTCCTAGGCTGTAGATAAAATGGCATTTTGTGAAATATGACCCCTAAGAGGGAGATGGGACATTTTATTTTTTAAATTTTATTTTTATTGGAGGGGGATTTATCAGGTCACCGAAACTATTTGGCATAGAACGTTGAAAATTTACATGAATATTCTCGTTGGGTTCCAAACCATAGATAAGATGATTGATTGAAAGATGACTTTTAAGGGAAGGACGGAATAGACCTATTTAAATGTTTTAAGGGGATTCACCAAATCTCCGATACTATTAGGTGTATAGCCTTGGAATTTTGTATAAATATTCTCCTTGGATCCCAGGCTGTAGGACTCTTGTAAAATGCAAGCGCTATAAAGGGCGAGAGGATACTAGACTTTATTATTATTATTATTATTATTATTATTATTATTATTATTATTATTATTATTATTATTATTATTATTATTATTATTATTTTCCAGATCTCCGAAACTACTATGTGTAGATAAGACAGGATTTTGCCTGAGATAACACCTAACGGGGAGAAGGTGTACTAGGGATGTTTGAGAACATTTATCCTATCTCCCAAATTATTACGCGATGAACATTGAAATTTTGTAGGAATATTCTTCATGTTCCACAGAGTTGTACAAAATGTGAAGCGTAAGTGAAAAAAGGGGTCTTGATAATTTTTTTGCAGTTCATCACGTTTCTAAAACAACTGGAAATATAAGATAATGTGTGTATTTGTTTTGTATGTATGTAGATAGATAAAAATATCACACAACTAGATACGAATACACACTAACACACACGCATACACACACAAATATCCTAGCAATACAAGTAGTTAATGGAGAAATGATCCCAATAAATTCCTTCAAATTGGAAGCATTTCGTATGTCAATGGAATAAAAGAAATATTGGCAGTGATAGGGGATGACAGGAGAACAATAGACAGAAATGCAGAACTGTTACTAAACACTTACAGGGATATGAATTTACAAGCAAATGGAGAGAAAACTAAATACATGGAAGTTTGTCGAGATCGTAATACTGCAAATCATGGATGCGTTAAAATATCAAATAATACTTTTGATAAAGGGATACTTTCAAATACCATAAGATAAATATTAACAGATCGAAACCATATTAACGAAAAAAATAAATGTCGACTAAAAGCAGGGAATTCGTGTTATTATTCAGCTCGAAATGTTTTGTCGTCGCGAATTCTGTCGAGGAATTTGAAGCCTAAAATATATAAAACGATAATCATACCTGTTGTTCTCTACGGTTGCGAAATATGGTCGCGTACTCTGAGGGAAGAACGTAGGATTAAAGTATTTGAGAACAAGATCCTGAGACGAATATTCGACCCAAGAGGAAGAGGAATCGGAAATGGCAGAAGCTTCATAACGAGGAACTACATAATTTATATCGTTTACCAAACATTGTTAGGACAATCAAGTCTAGGAGGCTCAGGTAGGCAGGTCATGTAGCCAGAATGGAAGAAAGTAGAAATGCTTTCAGAGTTTCCACTGGGACCATTCGGAAAACGACCATTAAGAAGATATAGGCGCTGATGGGAGGATAATACACGTATTAAGATAGATCTCGCAGAAATAGGAATAAAAAGTATATGCTAGATCCAGTTGGCTAAGGCTAGAAGTCAATGGAGAGTTTTCGTGAACGCGGCATTGAACCTCTTGATTCTATAGGTCATATAGTTAGTTAGTTTTGATAGTGATCATTCTTTGAAAAAGACGAAATTCGTTAAGTTAAGTTCTGACCCCTTGAGCCCCTATTCTATAACTGCTTTAAGTTCGAAAATATTATTATTCCTCTTGTTTACCTTCATTTTCAATATTCCTACGCAAACAGCAGCTTGCGTGTGCTTGCATGTCTCTTCACTCCTTTCATTTTCATACCTTCTCACCGTCGTAATTAATCCGATTGGGTAGAAAAACGGAACTAATTAAAGAAGCTCATCACCATTAAAACGCCGAACATGTATTTCAGACTTTGACCGTTTTTGATCTGAAAACCTCCTACGTACACTGTAAGTCATTACTCGGTACCTTGAATATCGCACCGCCATTAATAAATCATATATAATAACTTTCTTTAAAGTAATAAGTAAAAACTTGTAACTCTTATTGAAAACTTTGGGTTGTGAGCAGAGCGAGCAAAAAAAAAATACCAAATATACGAGGGTCGTTCCGAAATTAGTGCCTCCTATTTTTTGTGTTGACTTTGTACTGTATGTCCGTGCTAGATGTCGTTGGTGTAGTGCTAATGCTTGAACCTTCCTCTTTTATTTGCAGCTGGTCCCGTTGTTCTGCGGTAGTTGGCGTCAGTATAGGAGTGTTCCAAACTGGAGCCTGATATGGGCGTGCGTATAAAACAACGATTTGTGATTGAATTCTGAATTCGACACTGCTGAAGGAATTGCGCCGATTGAAATTCATCGACGCTTGGTAAAGGCTTATGGAGACGATACAATAGACGTGAATAATGTGAGACGATGGGTACGGCATTTTCAAGGTGGTGAAAAGGGTGGTCATGACAAGCCACGACCCGGTCGACCCTGCACAGCTGTCATTCCTTGCAATGAAGAGAGTCTTGATCAACTCATCCATGCTGATCGCCGGATAACGACCAGAGAATTGTGTACAAAGCTGAATGTCGGCTGTCGTGCCTTGGGGAAGAATGCTGGAACATCAAAACTGTAAGAAAGTGGTTAGCCTCAACTGGTCCCGATTTTTACAAGCGCGGCATGCAGGCTCTAGTTCATCGTTGGCAAAAGTGCAGAACGAATGGTGGGAACTATATGAAAAAATGACAGTCTATAGCTGAAATTGTGTTGTTTTATTTATGTAACTCCATTAGTTTCTATGAAAAAGATGCATTACTTTCGGAACGACCCTCGTATTTCTTTGCAAACCGACAATTTTGATTTAATAGGGCGCCAATATTTTTTACGAGGCGCCGCGTCGTTTATTCTTTTCCAACATTTTTCTTTCTGCGTGCTCGTTCGGCGCCCTCTTGCTATCAGGGTCCGGAACGACGGCTCCGCTCGCCCATCTGTAGCTACAACTCTGGCTACCACTGCTGACAGTTAGAGAAACTTCTAAATAGCAGTACAAAAAAGTTAATATAATTTAATTCATGGAAATAAATAGCATTATTGTTTCTCAACCTGTTCCTCCAAAAGCAACATTGTTAGATATTGTCAAACGTGCAAACGCTGAAAAGAAGTACCGTATGTACTAGACATTCTAGCAAAGTTGGAAGATCACCAAGTATTCAGACTGCCGCCCTAATCTTGTGAGTTCAATCCTATAGAAACGATTTGGAGTTCACTAAAACGACAAATTGCTTCGCATAGTAAAACCCAAACATCAGTCGGCAGGAAGTGGATAATATTTCGTCAACACTCTAGGAAGCGTGTGTGAAACACTGTGTTAAAATAAAATAAAAGTACTTCTGTATAAGAGTTGGGACAGACGTGACAATACTCAAAAAGAATGTTATAGAAAGTGATAATATTAGTGACAGCGACGACAACGATGACGGGATGGAACTATAGGATGTTTTGTGTACGCCACAAAATGACATGGTTCCTTTTGGGTCAGCAACTGAGCATTCAATTGATTGCTTAGTTCATATATAATCTGGTGTATTCTTTAAATTTTTTTGTTGCTTCAAGTAACAGCTGTAATATTAATGTAATTCAATAGGTTTTCATCTAGAAACATAATTAAATCAAAATAATCAACTACTCTTCTAACTAATTTTCGTGGTAAAATTGTTGAAATTATATTTTGTAATTTAAATAGTTATTTAATTCAGATCGATTTTTTAAAAAAAATATACATATATTTTTGTACAGATTTGCAATTTGGCTTAAGCCCATCAAGTTGCAGGGATAACGTGCCTCGACAAGCAAACCAGTCGGTGAAAAGAATGCCGAAGGTGTTAGAGCTTTTAACTGAGGTATGATCCGGTATTCGCCTAGTGTTACTCAGGAAAATCCTGGAAAACTCCAATCAAAGTGGTCAGAACATCCCGAATTCGAAGCAAGCACTATTCCAACTGATCTATGGTTCGATTATATAAAAATGAAATTAAATCTTTCAGTTTTACGTCCCATGGTTATTCCGGCTAGGCTAGAGGAGACAATGATGATGAGAAATGAATGCAATGGTGGTATCAAAAAAGTGGGAGGAAACAGAAGAACCCTGAGAAAACCTATACACACGGTGTTTGTTCACCACAAAGTCCACTTGGCGCGAGGTGGGATCCAACTAAGAATCCCATGTACTAGAGGTGAACACTCTACCACTGAACCATCGCGGCATCGTTATGCCATGTAGGTTAAAGGAGACGGTGATGATGAGAAGTGAATGAAATGATGAAATAAAGAAAGTAGGAGAAACAGGAGAACCCCAAGAAAACCCACACATACGGTATTTGTCCATTACAAAGTTCAATTGGCGCGAAACGGGATCAAACCAGAGACCCCACGCACCAGAGGTGAACACTCTACCACTGAGCCACTGCGGCCCCCTACGGCAGTTATTTATGACTTACAATGTGGGAGGAAAATGCTGTGAGCGTGAGACACACCTAGGAGTGGAAGGGTGTAACATCTGAAAAAAATCAAAAGCGACTGATATTACTGTTAAATCCTAATTCCCGTGATCGCTAAGCTGATTGGTAACAATCTCGATGACATTTAAGTCCAAGTTCAGTCAAAAACTTGAATGTCAGCTAGTTCTGGATATGTCCTGAACTGTGTGTAACAGAGCTTATAGCATTTCCACTCCGACGAATACATAGCTTAAGAGGTGATTATTACTTTTTGAATTATTATTATTAAGCATTCAGCGTATAACCAATGAATTTGTACACCACATAATTTGTGTAGTAAATACGAATATCTCATGTGAAAAGTGCTAAGTTTCGAAACTGTGAAAACACATTAAAAGAAAAAAAATTAGAAGTCATCGTGTGAGTGTTTATGTAATCCCAGTGAAATCAAACTCGCATCAACAACTACGCATTTTGAAACCACACTTTTTTTTTTTTTTTTTTTTTTTTACGCGTATAAGTATATACCTTTCAATATTTTCCATAAACCGTATTCTTTCCGTGCGACAAATGGGCGTTCTGTTGGGTTTTTTTGGCAATTATGTAACATATGCGTAATATCAACCGAAACATGTCACTGATCTGAGCGAAATAATGTTGAGTTAGGTTATGAAATTGACAAAAAGAAGTGTTAAATAGCTTTTGGTGGTTTCCAGGCAAAAACCTAGAGGTTTACAGTTATTAATTATAAGGCTGCCTTGTAGCCCTTCGTAGCGTAGTCACTAACGCTCCCATCTTTCGTGCGAGCAGTCCTGGGTTTGACTCCCAGTGAAGACATTCAGGCGAAAAAGTTTAAAAGCTTTTTTCAGATCAGCCATCCTGAGTGAGATTTTCCTGGGTTTTTACTCATTCACACCAGGCAAATGGCGGGATTGTACCTAATATATAGGTCCCAGGCTACTTCCTTCTTTATCCAACCCTTTTTTTCCTTCCCTTTCCCTGGATAGTGTGATCGCCGAGGGACGTCATCCCGTATACGTGACGGAGTAACATGGTATTAGATGCCGAAAGCCCATAAATCTAATTCCTACAATCCTAATTCTTATTTTGGCATAAAATTTGAAGTTCTTACTAGTTTAGGATACGTCCTTATAGAATGACATGAAAAAAGGCTAGATCGAGATAGACAGACAATGATTTTTTGAATATGGGAGGAATGCATGGAAAAAGTCCCCCATTTCCTTCGCTAAAAAAGGAGGGGAATTTTGAAAAACGCCTGGAAAACGCGTCAGTTTATTTCAATGAGGATTTTAAACACAGCGTACCATCTTCCTAAATTGTTTGTTTCGCGAGGTACTCAATTTTCCGCATGCTTTTCCAAAGAGGGGCCACGATATCTCACTGGTACAGCGCTTATCTTTGATGATAGGAGTTTTTGGTTCGACCCTAGGCCAAGTGGGTTTGCAGTGAACAACATTGTGTCCTGGGAGTTTCCTCGGGGCTCGCGTTTCCTCGAACATTCTCATTCCACAAATTATTTCACAACCATTCACCTTCTTTGATGATCTGTCTCGTTCAGAATAAAGAGTGCCGTGTCGTGTGTGTAAGCAATAGAAATTTCATTTCAAACGAGGTTTCATAAACAATTTGTGTTTCCTTACGAATACTTGACCGATGCATTTTCTGCAACCTGTGATTCTAACTTCACGTGCTATCATAACTAGTGGTGGGCACAAAAACCGGTTTTTCGGTTTTTAGGAAAACCGAAACCAGTTTCTGAAAATTTTCTTCGAAACCGGTTATCGGTTTTCTTCAAAACCGGTTCGGTTTTTCACCTGATCCGGTTTCGGTTTTCTTCAAAACCGATTCCTTTTTTTTTTCTAAATTTGTTCTATTTCTGACCAGAATGATGTTTCGTTGTTCTCCGCAAACCGAATCCATTTCCACAGAAATAGTTTTATGTGTTTTCGAAAAGTTTTCACCGAAACCAGTTTCGTTGAAAACCGAACCAATTTTGGAGAAAACCGAACCGGTTTTGGAGAAAACCGAAATGTCGGTTTTTCGGGTTTCGTTTTTTATAGAAACCGTTTTTTTTATAAAAACCGGTTTTGCCCATCCCTAATCATAACCCATGCTTCAATAAGATGGCATACTTAATACTATAATAATAATTATTATTACTATTATTATTTGTATGGTTGGGAGGTATGGTGGCTCAGTAGTATAGCTCTTACCTCTGGTGCGTGGGGTCATGATTCGATCCCCGCTCAAGTAAGCTTGTGGTGGAAAACATCGTATCCGTGGGATTTCTCGGGGCACACCCGTTTCCATGCACATTCTCATGATAACAATTCCTCCATCATATTAAATAATTCACTTGCCTTAATCCTCGTCTCCCTCAGACTAAAGGGCATAATCGTAGAACGTTAAATTGAAAGATTTCATTTCATTTTCATTTGTATGACGAGTTATTAGTGCTTTCATGTCCTGAAAAAAATTACTTTTGATAGACCTTTAGTATGTAAAAAGACCAAATCCTCCCAAAAAAATCGTCTTCCTCTCCCTAGAACAACTCACTCGCCATATTCCTAGCTCTGAGATATACTATAATTAATTGAAAAGAAACATGCGACTAGTGACATTTTTTTTTAAGTGCGAAGAAGTTACGATTTGTATATTTTTACTGAATCTAATTATAATAGGATTTTAGAGTTTTAGATTTCTGTGCTTTCGGCCTCTATGGCCATTCAGCCCGTCACGTTTGGTCCCTCGGTGAGCACACTATCCGGGGAAAGGGAAGAGAGTAAGGATAGGGGAAGGAAGAAAGCGGCCTGGGACATATAAGTTAGGTACCACCCCAGCATTTGTCTGGTGTGAATGAGGAAAACACAGGAAAGCCTCATTCAGGATGGCTGGTCTGAAAAAGCTTTTTAACACTTTTTCGACTTAGTGCCTCCACCGGGAATCGAACCCGGAACCATTCGCGGGCGTTAGCCACTACGCTACACGGGGCCTGTGTGCAGAACCAAACATCTACATTTTCAGTGAGTTTTGCTTCTCATTATTATGCAATGCTAAAATTATGAAGAATATATTCTTTAATTCCCCGCGGTGGCTCAGCGTTAGAGCGTTCATCTGTGGTGCATTGGGTCCCTAGTTCGATTCAATCTCGTACCAAGTGAGCTTTGTGGTGGACACACACCGTCTGCACGGCTTTTCTCGGGGATCTCCCGTTTCCTCCCACTTTCTTCATTCCAAAATTTCATTCATTTCTCATTATCACTATCTCCTTTAGCCTAGCCGGCATAATTGTGGGACGTAAAACTTAGGATTTGATTCTCCAAACCATGGCGGGACATGGCTCCGGTGAATAGTAGGAATACGGACCATAATGCAAAATGACTTTGATATAGGGGAAGCCGTTCCTCACCACACTATTTTAATTACAGGACGATTAAAAAATCCATCAAACCGCTTATCCAGATTTTCATGTACAGGGTGTTTTCAAAACAACACCAAAACATTTGGGTACGTAAATGAATGCTCACACAGAAAGAATGAAAATTATACACTAAAATAATAATTCGTCTTTTCGGGGCTGCTACGCCGCGAGTTGGTCGGAACGATAAAAATAAAAAGGCAACAGCTCAAGAAAAAAAAATGTCAGATCAATGTCGGCTGAAATGAGACAGTGCTTATTCTGAGCCTAGATTCCATGACTGTATGCTATGATATTATGAAAAACTATAAATTGATAAAATGATTGTAAATAAAATGTAAGAGCATTTATCAACATTTAAAAATACGCAACAAATGAAAAGTGGCCCCGCATAGCGCAGTCGCTCAGGATCTCGTCTTCGGTGCGAGTGGTCCCGGGTTCGATTCCCGATGGGGGCACTCGGTTGAAAAAGTGTAAAACGCTTCTTCAGGCCCGCCACCCTGAATGAGGTTTTCCTGGATTTTCCTCATTCACACCAGGCAAATGCCGGGCTGGTACTTACCTAATAGGTCCCAGGCCGCTTCCTTCCTTCCCTTTCCCCAGATAATGTGCTCGCCGCGGGACGTCATCCCTCAAAACGTGATGGGCTAAATTGCCTTCGATGCCGAAAGCCCAGAAATCTAAATTCTAAAAAAATTAAATGAATTGAAATATTTAAGTTCTACGTCCCACGGTTATGCCGGGTAGGCTAAATAAGACGGTGATGATGAGAAAATTAAGAAAATGATGGAATGAAGAAAGTGGGAGGAAACGGGAGAACCCCGTGAAAGCCCATGCACACGGTGTTTGTTCACCACGAAATTCACTTGGCACGAGCTGAGATCGAACCAAGGACAAGATATGGAAGAGCACAATAAATATACTCCAGTACGTGGTTTAAATGAAGATCTTGTAATTTAATACACTATAATCGTGCTCTGTTTCTTACATAATTTAACATAATCTGTATACATGGTGCATTCTGAATATTTAACTATTTCTTGTATTTGGATTAGGTAAGAGATAATGAAAGTCTGTAGTTAGAGCTTGTCATAATATATCATTTCACGTTTTAATGATTTAAGCTTACTATTAATATAAAATACGTTTTTATGCTATAGCCTGTACGTCAATCCAAACCACGTTTTCCAGTACTGAGATAGTTGTGTAATTCAGTTTAATGTTTTATGTATTTTAAAACATCTTTACAGCACCCATTTTGCACTACTAAATAAGATTATATATATGTTGAATGTTAAATAGCATAAATTTAAATCTGTTAATATTTTGTTAGTAAAAAGCTGTGTTCAGCTACATTACTTTCAACGTGAAAAAAATCTCTTATATAGGGTATGTATAACATATCTTTCAATACCATTACCAGAATGAGCATACAAATATACTAGCTTCCAAATATAGAGGTGTTTCAAAACAACACCGACAACGTTTGGGAAGTAATTCCTGAGACCAAGATAAGATAAAAAGTATAGACCAACCTGAGTGCACAAATGCTTCCTTTCGGAGTTACAGGCTGCGAGAACATGAAAAAAAATAAACTTTAAAGGTCCATAGCTCCAAAACTATGGAATCTACCGTAGTCGGGTCAAGACTTCACTTAGGAACAAATATGTGAGCTATCCAAAAGTCCATGTTTCAGAATCCTAAAGAACTCACGCATCAATTTTTATAGAAGCAGTTTGGCTACAGGCGTATAATTTGCAGTACTCATCAACTACTTCTATCAAAATTGTCGCGGAAGTACCGCAGGATTCTGAAACATGGATATTTGGATAGGGCAGATACTATTTCCTAAGTGAAGTCTTGGCCCGACTACGGTTGGTTCCATAGCTTTGGTGCTATGGACCTTTAAATTTCATTTTTTTTATATTTTCGGCATCCTATAACTCCGAAAGGAAGCATTTATGCACCCAGGTTGGTCTATACTTTTTGTCTTATCTTGGTCTCAGGAATCACGCCCCAAAAGTTGTCGGTGTTGTTTTGAAACACCCTATATATATATATATATATATATATATATATATATATATATATATATATATATATATATATATATATATATAAATTGATTATTAAGTATCAAATTATTAATGTAATAACTTAATATTTCCCTACACGGTTAAACACATAGTGTATGAATATCACCGTGGTCCATTTTTATAATCATCGATAAATATCGTGTTGTAAATTCTTCAGTTAGTTAAAATGAAATGAAATCTTTCAGTTTAACGTCCCACAATTATGTCCTTTAGGCTAAGGAGACATGATTAATGCAAGTGAGTTATGATTGAACAATTAGTGGAATGAAAATTTGGGAGAAAACGAGAGTACATGGAGAAAACCCAAGGACACGTTGTTGTTCATCACAAACTTACTTGCGTGGGGATCGAACAGGACCACACACACACCAGAGGTTAGCGCTCTACCACTGAGCCACCGTAGCTTCCCTTTCAGCTAGTTATGTTCGTCCCCATTTAACTTCAAGGATTGAAGTCTCTTGTGGGATGATAAATGATCACAAAATGTTTATAGGGAACTAGCAGCGTTCACCCCGCTTCGCTGCGGTCACCCCGGAACGCTGCGGTCACCCCGGAACGCAATAAACGTTGTTACTTAGATAATTTTTACTTTTTCGCTTTCAAGTGATATGATAAAAACCATAGAAGATTGCAGTAAATGTTAACATTATATCGCCTGTCATTTATGTTAACCCGCCCCGCTTCGCTGCGGTCACCCCGGAACGCAATAAACTTTGTTACTTAGATAATTTTTACTTTTTCGCTTTCAAGTGATATGATAAAAACCATAGTAGATTGCAGTAAATGTTAACATTATATCGCCTGTCATTTATGTTAACCCGCCGAGTGACACGGTCATGCGGGTTGCATATAAATACGTTTATTTTTATACCTATGATGAACTAACAAAGGATTTGTACGTTATGGACACTTGAATGGTCAATTATCTCAAGACACTGGTAATTAAAAATTAAAGTGATATGATAAAAACCATCTAGGGTCCAAATCCTAATAACCCCCCAAAAATGAAAGAAATTGGTTCAGCCGTATTAGCGTGATGAGCTAACAAAGGATTTGTGCGTTCTCTTTTATATAATAGATATTATTTGTTGTGTGGTTATGTTCCTCATACGGTATTGTGGTAAGAATTTAATATTTTTATGCTTTTTCTAAAATTATTATCGTTATTTTTATGTTTTTCAGTTATAGTTTAAAAAAATACGTTCTAATTAAAAAGTAAGGCTGTCTACTCTTTACATGAATTGTTTTTAATAGAACACTTTTGTTTAATATTTGATTAATTCCATAGAGGGTATTTATGTTGCATTAGTTACCCTGTTAGAAGTTAGTAGTTTATTAATGCAAATCTCTTTACATTTAATATATACTCTGAAGTTTATCTTTTTAAATTACTTACTTGATAGTTCTACTGTGAACGACTTTAAGTTCGTTTTGCATAAGATTGATTAAGGAACTTTTTTTTTTCACTAATGCTAATACGAGACACATCCAAATTTCAATTTCCGGTGCACTCTAAAAGGATAAATGAACATCAGAAGAAAATGATTTTTACCTTTGTAGAGTTAGTGTTAACATAACTTACATTTTAATATATGCACCATACTTGTTGAGACACTTGTCGTAACGAGGCACTAGCTTTTTATATGTCACATGAAAAATTCCTAAAGCCAAGGACACGAACCTAGATGTCGCAACCGTCTGCAACTCAGATATGAATTGAAATGAAATCTTTCAGTTTTACGTCCCACGATTATGCCGGTTAGGCTAAAGGAGACGGTAATGATGAGAAATGAATTCAATTGTGAAATGAATAAAATATGAGGAAACGGGAGAACCTCGAGAAAACCCTCGAACACTGTGTTGGTCCACCACAAAGCTCACTTGATGCGAGTTGGGATCGAACCAGGGACCCCATCCACCAGAAGTGAACGCTCTACCACTGAGCAATCGTGTCCCCAATCTGCAACTCTGCGCTGTCGTAACGTTACGGCCAGAAATCGCTTCAGGTAGAGGAATAGATGAAAATCACTGGTGCGATGTCGGGACTGTAGTTGTAGGACACGTAGGAGTTTTTTGTATGTCGCGTCAAAGAATTCTGCCGCCAAGGACACAACCAGGATGTTGCAACCATGTGTAACTCAGCTGCGCTGTCAAAACGTTCCGGACAGAAATCGCTTCAGATAGGGGAACAGGTGAAAGTTACTGCGTGCGAGGTCGGGCTATAGTTTTAGGTTACGAAGAACCTTTTTGTATGTCATGTGAAAGGATCCTGCCGCCAAGGACACGAACCAAGATGTCGCAACCGTCTGCAACTGAGCAGCGCTGTAGAAACGTTCCGGTCAGAAATCGCTTCAGGTAAAGGAATACGTGAAAGTTACTGGGCGCAATGTCGGGACTGTAGGGTTAGATCACGCAGGATACCCATGTTCGTCCATGATGATGATACGACTTTCCTGGTGGTAATGCAGCAGGAAAGTCAAAGCAGATGCTTCTTCCCGTGCTCCGTTATCAATTGTTCGTTATCAATTCCGTTATCAATCAATTGTGCCGTGGGGGGAAGGGGGCGAGCGGGGCGACGGCCCCGGGCGCCGAAATAAGGGGGCGAAAAATTCGGGAAAAAAGGAAAAAAGATAGGAAAAATTGCTTGGAATACATGTATGGGGGTGCCGTCGTATACTCTCGCCCCGGGCGCTGATTTTCCACGGCACGGCCCTGGTCTGCTGTGAATTGTCTGCACCATCTTTCGAGTATAACTTCACTCGTGACATGACATAACCCTTATACTGCACACAGAACTGTCGATGATATCTGATGCTAACAGCTTCTTAGCGTGAAGAAACCTGATTAGCATGCGTACCTTGCACTCGACGGAAGACTGGATATGCGCGTACCCATGTTCACCGGACAACTGATCACTGGCTCCACATAACTGCGCTCACGTCAGGTTAGGACTACTGGTCCTGACGTCCTGCTTCGACAACTCGTGCCATCTTGGGACACTTTCAGAACTTACTTTTTGGATGCGTCTCGTAGCTTTTGAATTTCCTCTTATAAAGTGCGATATTCTACAAAGGCTACTTCGAAAAGTCAAGTACGTAAAAGATCTCTACAAAATTTATAACATGAGACGAGAAAAACTTATTCTCGTGGACAGCGAAAAACTAACCCTATTCTACATTCATTAACACACTAACGAAATCTAGGATCGAAAAGCACTATATTTATTTATCCTACCTTACTCTTGTCTTTCATAATCAATTTTTGGTGGGTTATAGCTTCAAAATGACGGATTTCCGCAACCATGCTTATCTATAATTATTCTTTATGTTTTCGTGTAAAAGATTAATTTCCCGAATTTTTTAAATTGTTTTTTTCAAATATCTTGTATATTTGTATTAATTGCTTGGTTAATTTGGAATTTACCGTCCCTTTCAGCATCAAAACTGTATGAGACATAGATCTACCGTGGGATCCAAACCGTATGAGCATGAGAATTATGGGAAATGAAATCTGTGTCTCCCACACTAACCATATAACCACAATAAAGCTCTGTTATTATTGGAGGTCTACAATGTTTCCGTATCGATACTATAATACAGGGACTAATAATATATTGAAAAACACTTTGTTTGAGAGTTTCTTCCAGTCTTTTTAAAAAAAGAAAAACAAAAAGAAGATCTGGTTCGTTTTGGATTTAGAACTACTGATACTAACGATTCTCATTTGGTATAAAGTAGCTCGAAGTTTTAACTTATTAGAATATTCCTACAAACTCTTAACCTGGAAATAAAGTCAGGGCTAATAACTCACTCACTCACTCACCAACTAACTCTATGGCCTATGGAACCCAAAGGTTCAATGCCGCGTTCACAAAAACTCTCCATTGACTTTTGTCCTTAGTCAACTGGATCCAGTTTCTACTTTGTACTCCTATTTTTGCAAGATGCATCTTAACATTATCCTCTAATCTGCGCCTAGGCCTTCCTAATGGTCGTTTCCCGATTGGATTTCTACTTAAAACTTTGAAAGCATTCCTACTTTCTTCCATTCTGGCTATGACCTGCCCACCTTAGGCTCCTAGACTTAATGACCTAACAATGTTTGGTAAATGATAGAGATTATTATTATGAAAGCTAATAACTGCTGACAAATTTGGAAAATAATAAAGTGGACAAGCAACAGAATTTCCCAAAATAAAATACAGACACTCCCCTATGTATTCGAACTCCATTACTGAGTTAGTTCATTTCTAATAAAGGTAGTACAAACAGTATGTGTTTGATTCAAGCTAACATCATTTTTCAGCATCTTAGACTATGCGAGACAAATTAAGTTCGGACCGAAACCACAATACCTTCATCTGACATCATCCTGAAACTATATGAATAAACATTACGTGAATAATAGCTTGGTTACTCATAGGTTCAACAATAATGATGATTTTATATATTAGCCCTGCACAACACGAGATATACATTCGAATGTAAGATCCAAATAAATTATATGTAATCTAACTAACAAGGAGCGGGCATGAACATGTCATCCGGTCATCCAAATCAAACCTAGTCCATTCGATAAACATAACAAAGATATGTTCATGCACAAGAAATTAGGTGCCGTGGACAATGAAGTAAGTTCCGGGGGTCCATTAACATTGTTAGTATAAAGAAAATAGTAGACTCGCAGTGAAATAACTGAATGGACAGAATAGGTATGCGGGGAAAGTGTGTATTGGTATACAAGCTTTTTCTTCATATCTATTCCGTCAATCAATACAAAACTTGGTACACACATTTCTTATCCCCTATAATATTTTTCGAGATACACTTAAATTATGTGCTTTTACCCGGGGCCACACCAGAGGGGTCCAAAGTTGATGAGACGGATTCCTGGAGGGAATTTTCTCGACATTCTCCCAATTTTCCCTGTTCAAGTACGTTATGGGCCCCAATACATAGCACCACTGGAAAGCTTGTTTCATACTAAAGAGAATGAACTATAAACCATGACTTTCGAATGAACAGTGTTGATGCAATAGTTATTTCACTGCGAGTCTACGATTTTCTTTATACTAACAATGTTAATGGGCCCTTGGGACTTACTCTGTTGTCCACGGCACGTAATTTTTTGTGCATGAACATATCTTTGTTATATTTATCGAATGGACTAGGTTTGATTCGGTTGTCCGAATCATACGTTCATGTCCGTTCCTTGTAAGAATCGAAACTGGATCTAGGAAAGAAAATAACACGAATAGGAATTGATTATATTTGACATTCGAAGCATCTGATCTATTGAGATAAAGTAATTGATTAGAAAGAAAGGTAACAGAAGGTAAGAACTGATAGTTTAGGATTTAGGAATTATATTTCTGGGCTTTAGACATCTATGACCATGTTAGCCCATCACGTATGTTGGGTGACGTAGCCTCAGCGATCCCACTATCCGAGGAAAGGAAAGAAAGCGGCCTGGGACCTTACCATCTCAACATTTACCTGGTATGAATGAAGCAAACCAAGGGAAACCTCACGCAGGGTTAATAACCTGAAAAAGCCTTTACATTTTTTCGACTGTGTCCCTACCGAGAATGGAACACGGGACCGCTCAAGAACGGATCATATTTCACATCCGAAGTATCTACTCTGCTGGGCTAAAGTAATTGATTTGAAAAGAAAGTAATAAATGCGAGAATTTATCATATATATATCACATCCGAAATGTCTCTTGCTTTGAGCTAAAGTAATTTATTTTATTTAAAAAAAATAGCAGTTTTAATAGTCGTAACATTAAACGAGGAAGAATCAAAAAGGATCTCCGAGAGAGGTTGATTCAGTGATTTGAGGCTGAACGTATGGTCCAACATTTCAGAGGAATACCAATCAGAAATTCACAATGGATGTTAAAAAAGAAGAAGAAGAAGAAGAAGTTTGGAATTTGCTATTAAAAACAATTACAGAGTAAGATCCACTACAAGTATTTTTTTCTGCAAAGATGAACCTTTAGATTTTGCTCACGAAGTCTAAGTGGATAATATGTAGCAGCGCATCAGCTTCCGAAAATCATTATTTCTGGCCTTCTAGTGCAGAGTCTTCTATCATGTAGTTAAAGCAACCTCTCAAATGTCTCACGATGCTGAGTTAACACCAAAAAATAATTTTCCCTCGCCGAGAATTGATCTCATAAATCATGTTAAATGATATAACCATGTCCTTTCGGCTAAAGAGAACAGATCATAAACTCAAGTTAATGAGTCAGGTCTGCTTGTCTTTCCTAAGTATCGTATCTAAAAGCACTAGAGAAGTGCTGAAAGTAAATCACAAGCGCTCCTTTCTGGCTAATAAAATTCAGTTTCCTGATACTGGGAAGGAAACTTTACCTGTGTAAAATATTCAGTGAAACCAGATCTTTTCAATAGTGACAGAAATTTACTGAAGATGAGGATGGTGTTCGGTGGAAGGGAAAATTTGGAGCTTGTTTCTGCTGGCTCCAAAGGGTGAAGTAAGAAGTCGGATCTCTTTAAGGTTCTTTGCTATTTGATTGGTCAGTTGGAATTTAGTGTTCCTTGTCGACACTGAAGCTAAATAAACCTGAGTCTGCAGTTTAAGGTAGAATCCGAATCACCGTAATACGTTACATTGGGAATCCAACCGAGGAGAGAAATGAAATTTGTAGGTTAACAACCCACGATTAGGGGAGACGGTGATGATGTTAGTGAATCAAATGGTGGAATAATAAGAGTAAGAGGAAATGAAAAAAAAAAAAAACGAGAAACCTCACGCATAGGGTTTCGTTCATATCAAAATCTACTTGGCCCGAGCTTAAAAAAAAAAAAAAAAAAAAAGCATCAGAGGTAAGTGCTCAATCAATCACAGAGCCGCAGCGTCCTCACCCCTGGAGAGGACTAGGACCTCTTCTTGATGAGAATAGCCATAACCTCTGGTGGAATGAGACTGTGGGAGAAATAACCTACGGACACGATGTTGTTTAGTTAAAGCTCAGGTAGTACAGAATCGAACCAGAGATCCCAAGAACAAGAGAAGAATGATCTACTGCTAAGCCTGCGTGCCTCCAGAAGCGAACCTGAGATAACTTGCAATAAAGACAAGGGTGTTAATGATTTGTCTTCACAGAGCGAATAATAATAATAATAATAATAATAATAATAATAATAATAATAATAATAATAATAATAATAATAATAATAATAATAATAATAATAATAATAATAAATTTTATAGCACAATATGTCAGAGTAAGTGCATTTGCCTTTCCTTGTAAAATAAATTGAAAGACAAATATCTAAAGTGGCACGAAAATCACAAATATCAATTTAGATTGTATGCAACACTCTCCTTGACATTCACGCAAAGTAATTGATGCATCATTTAAAACAAGAAAGAAAACTTGCACAAACAAACACTCCACACAAACTTTTTTTTTTTCTTTTTGCAAGTATCACATAATGAATGTAATAAAACAACTTACTAGTATCGATTTTGTAAGTAGTGTCATTCAGAAATCCATCAACGGACACCACAGGACTTCTAACACAAACATCCTCCGTTCGATTCCAGACGTTGTGTAACAACAAAGTATCTCTATTGGAAGAGGAACAACAATCGTTCTCGACACCGCAACAGGAACGGTTGACGAACCCAGAGCCCTGAACCACAGAAATCACAAAGGCTGATACGATCACCGACGCCCACAGTCGAAGGACCGCGCTCTGTAGGTAGAAAGTCATCGTTACGAACTGACAGCCCAACTGAACTGACAGTGTGGTTCCATAAAGCGCACGTTTTATGTTACATAAGCAAAACAAGGGAGTCTTTCCTGCTTGGTCTACTTCCACGGTGAAAAGTGAAAAAGAAAGAAACAGAAAAAAAATCTCTCACGAGAACTTCGTCACATTGATGACGTTTGTTGCTGCTTTTTTTCTTTGTTACGATAGGTCTGTAGGCAGTTGGAGGGAAGAAAAGAAAGTGTATTGTCCTAACTTCTTTCCACAGAAGTACCAGCGACCTTGCTTAACACTTCATCAAAAGAGTACATACGCATTTCTATGAACATTCTATATTTATCTGTTTTCTTTTACCAGAAGAAACTCCCCTAACTAGTTTTCAGTTTCTGATACTACTCGTATACTGTACGATACTGTCTGGCTCTTTGGTACTAAGGAAATCAGATTACTTTCTCAAGTGGGTCTTGGAGTGCAAGTTGAATTCATGAAAGTATTTGGGGATATGTAATTTTTCATTGAAAATGGTAGAATCACGCTGGAAAATAGTATAGTTGGGAGAAGAAAGATACATTGGGGACATGATTGTAAATTAGGGAGCCAAGTTGTAAATTTGGGACAAAGAATGGCAAATTTGATGGATTTGCTTTCTTCGGGGGAAAGAGGCGAATGGGCATCTCTGATCGAAGGAATATTGATTAATATAATACAAGTAACTCACTACCTATGTAATAAAATCATAATTATCATTTCTTGTATATGTGGTATCCTTAATTCTAAATTCCTCTTGTTGCAGTTCCAGTACGTGACCAGCCATACATGAATAAACAACAAACATTTTTAAGTTCCTCTTAACATTTAACTGCAGACAGATCCATAGGGTAGCAAGTACGTGAAACAATTGAGACGAATTGCCTATCCCAGTTTATTTGTAAAATCAAGTTGAGAAGAAGTGCTAAAGTTACAGTTGCAGTCTGTTGGTGAATTTAAAATTACAAACGCCGAAACGAAGATTGACTGACGGACTTCTTCCCTCCTGTACCATGAAGAACATTCACTAAGTTACATCAGGTTTTGGAAGCACATCACTAGAGACCGGGTGTTATTCAAAATACCTATTCTTCAATATTAAAGATATGTTCAAAAATTACATTTTAAAGTTTATATAGGGGGTTATAGTTTCGATTTAAGCCAATTTTATTTTGCCTATTTCGACCCTTAATGCCTAAATAATTGCTTTAGTGCCTAATGTTGCCTATTCAATGCATTTTCTTTAAAGTAAGAATTCATTTGCAAAATATATAATTTATATAATATAAATAACACACACATGTATACGTACATTAGGTGTTTGTAAACACAAGCACGTGGTACATTACAATATATATACAGGGTGAACCTCAGAGATATGCACATACTTCAGGAGGTGATTCGTGACAGGAAAAGAAGACAAAAAGTTCTCTTGAATGTCACGAATCACATTTCAAAGTATGTACATACCTGTATGTCCCGTTCCAATTGTCAAGATTCGATTTTCGATTCCAAGTTGGCACTCCTGTCACTCGAACATGACGCGGAATTCGATAAAATGCAAGAGGGCTTTTTTTTTTCTTCTTTTGATATCACGAATCACCTCCCGAAGTATGTACACATCTTTCTGTAGCGTTCCAATTGTCAGGATTCGATTATCGATTCCAAGTTGGCACTGCTGTCACTAGGGATGCGCACGAGACAAGATTTGTGGCTGTCTCGTCTCGAAAATGTGCTGTAAAAGTGATGTCTCGACTCGAAAAATGTATATTTTTCTATTGGAAGAACCGTATCTCGACTCGAATTTTGTCAGGAAAATCCTGTCTCGACTTGTCTCGTGCGCATCCCTAGCTGTCACTCGTACACGACACGGAATTCGATAAAATGCAAGAGGGCTTTTTCTTCTTTTGATGTCACGAATCACCTCTAAGTATGTTCACATGTTTCAGGTTCACTCTGAATATATGGAATGCACAACAAGCTTCGTTTTTATATACACAATAAAATAAGATATTAACAAACAGGTATGTGTCTATGTTCTTTGAATATTAGCTATTTAGTATTTTAATAGTATTGGGTATTTATCTTTATTATTTCGAGTTACATTACAGTGCCTATTTGATTGCCTATTTTCCAGGTTTTTAATGCCTAAATATCCGGTCTCTACACATCACATTTATATTAAATGCAAGAAAACGTAACAAGTTTCTACAACTTACATCAGATCTTATGACTATTTTATACTTTGGTCACCAATGTTAAGTTTCCATTTATACCCTTTTGTGCATCTGACACTACAGCTGCGTGCGCACATGAACTCCAAGCAGTGTTTCTTCCAGAGATTTTTTTCGGGGGCACTACCGCCTCGCAGCTCTGAGAGTGGCCCCCGAAAGAGACCAAAATAATACATCTATAATATAATAATAAATAGAATAGTACCATGTGAAAAGATGTGCCCCCCGCAACCCTTTTTTCTTAAATAAACACTGACTGCAAGTATTTTCCCTTTTCCTAAACATCTTTTGTTATATATATATATATATATATATATATATATATATATATATATATATATATATATATATATATTGATATTCAGTCCTCACCAAGTATAAGGCCTAATGACCATTTCCTAACAAGCATCTCGAGAAATCTCTTTCATATCCTGTTCTGAATTACCTCTTTGACTTTGTCTCACCCTTCAAGTTTCTTTAACGTTATACAATGTTAATAAGAATTTTCCATTGAGTGTATTCTATCAATGAGATTTAAGAACTATATATTAAACATACGAAATAAACGATAACATGCATATATATATATATATATATATATATATATATATATATATATATATATATATATATATATATATATATATATATATATATATATATATATAATATAAACCATTGGTAACTTCTCAATTAAGTGTGGGCGTTCAAACGTTCTTTTCACATAATTAAATATGATTAACTAACTATTAGAATCACATAACATTCAATAAAAGAAAATGAAAGGAAAATACAATAGATTGCTGTTACACTCTGCTCCTACTTTTGATTTAAAGTTATAATAGCTCTTTTTGAAGTATATGGCAGTATCGACTCGTAGTCTGTACAAGCACCGGTTGCAATGTTGCAATATCAAAGGTTTGTAGGTACGCGCAAGTGTTCCCCTCCCCCAGCATTCTTGAGTCTTATCCAAGAAATATTCAGGAAATATAAAGAGGAAAGTCTTTTAAGCTCTATTTGTATATTATTGTTTAAATTATTTCTCTAATATTAATTTAATATATAAGCTATTGCCTTTTTTTCAAACAACCACTATCAATGTACGTTTATACACTATTTATGTACAAAACCTCTACTCTCATGTTATTGAACACGAGATAAATCGAATATATAGTATGTGCTGTAAGCCATGAATGATGGCGTTAATCCGAAAAGAAGAAGAAAAAAAAGCAAGAAAATTGCATGCACGCAGTTAAACAAAATTATTTAATTATATAAACTATGCATTATTTTAGAATGGAAGGTCTTTCTTCGATCTTTCGGGCTTCAAATTTTTCTATGACTTTATTGAAATCTGAAATGCTGCTCGCCAAGTTTCTCTGAATAGAAAGCATCGCTACCGCAAATATTTTCCGCTTTATTTTCTTTAGGGTCCAGAAACACCTCTCTCCTCCGACAATATGCATTTTGTTAGCATTTCTTTGTATAAATATACGGAACAAAAAGTCCATTTTCAGGAACCACGTATTTTTTTTTTTTTTTTTTTTTTTTTGTCTGTAAAGAAGCATGAAATCTAAGATGTTTTCCTTTGAAAATGAAAAAAAAAATAGTTTAACATTCCAGCAAATTAGGCTAAAGAAGACAGATGAGTATTGGAAGTGAATGATTTGATATTAATTTATGCTCTCCGCCGGAAATCGAACACGGAATCATGTGCACGAAAGACACAGAGCTAGGAATTAGACCAGTAGTAAGACATTTTCTTCTTGGAGACTCGATTGACCCCCCCCCCCCCAGAATAGGATTTTTTTAAAAATAAATCTTATCCCAAGAATTTTCACCTTTGTATTATAAATGTTAAATAAAATCTATTGACTTCGAACGACCGCCCCCCAAACTTTCAGCCTGGATCCGTCCCTTCTACCACCAGACTTATATTTGTTCTTTGCAAGTTTATGTTTTGTGAATAACTTCTTTCTTCCACGCGTCTGTATCTTCCTCACCCTATCAATTGAGTCAAGCGCTGCTACGCGGAGGAATTCGTAACTATTACAGAAGCTGACCAGTTGCGGAAGAAAATGCAACTGCAAGGGACCAATACGGGAAGATAGGAGAGTTGCAAGAATAAATCCACTTCCCCATGTTAAGAGATAGGAGCTCGCTGCCATATGCTCAATGTTACTGCTTCCAGTGGCAACGTTCGCTGCCACTGGAAAGGTAAATCTCTCTCTTTCTTTCCGTTTTTTAATTGACTTTTTTCAGAAATGCATCAATACTGTTTTGCGCTCAAGAGCAAGGGTTTATTTTTTACTAATACACTATTATTTTTAGTATTGAAAAATATCCGGTTGCACAACCATGCAACATATAGTACCAGCCGCCACTGCTATATGGGAAACAAGCTTGCCATTCTACTTCTGACCTCCTTGTTTAATGGACTCGCCCATCTACGTTAGGCTAAGTGACTACAGCAATGTTTCTCAAAGTGTGGGTCGCAGACCGTTTTTAGTGGGTCGAGAAAGTTTTTTCCTGTTTTTACGAAAATTTTATTTTGATGCAGAAAAATATATTGTGAAGTACTATTTAAAAAAATGAAAATTGAAAGCGTTTCTTAATGAGGTAAAAAGTATGTGGTTGAGTGTGAATCAAAGAAAGTGAGTCAAAATTTGTCACGGGGTACGGCATTCCGTCGGGAGTAGTTTTAGCTCTGTGTTATCTTTTTACAGAAACACTTTAGCCCTTTCGGCGCATGCGTACAATTTCGTATGTTACAGTTATTGAGAGAGAAATTTACATTACACTTGCTCGATCGTCACTGACTGATTTCGAAGTGTTCATAACAGCTTCAAATAAATTTCATGTTACTCACTCATATGGACTGTTATTGAACGAACTGGAATTAGAGACATAATTTACAAAATGTAATTGCTTTCCAATATTATGTTATGTTTTTTCCAATTTTTATGTTTTTTCTCTTTTTTTGAGAAAATGATGAAAAATGACTGGAAGCTTTCGAAATGTGGGTGTGAAGAAGAATGAAGAGAGTAAGCTGGGTCGAGAGGAAAACGAATAAGAGGATGTTAGAAATGGAACAGGAGAAAAGAACAATTTTATATATTATTATGAAAAAGAAGAGAAACTGGTTGGGACATTGGATAAAGAGGAATTCCATGATGAGGGACGTGCTAGAGAGTATGGTGACAGGAAAGAGAGGGAGGGGGCGAAGAAGACTACAATTAAAGAATGATATGAAAACTTAAAAATCTTACGTGAAGACGAAGACGTTAGCGGAAGACCCTGGAACATGGAAGCTTCTTATTTGCAGCAAGTAACCTGCCAACAGGGGCACACCCACGGGGGGCCACAGGGTCCTGAATTCCCAAAACTTCCTAAATCAACACACATTTGTGAACTTTCTCAATAAAACTATACTTGTTTAGCAGGGAAATGATTGATGTAGCATGAAAACTTGATCTTATGCTTCATCTTATATATAAAAGAGAACGCACAAATCCTTTGTTCCCTCATCACGCTAATACGGCTGAACCAATTTCTTTCATTTTTGGGGGGTTATTAGGATTTGGACCCTAGATGGTTTTTATCATATCACTTTAATTTTTAATTACCAGTGTCTTGAGATAATTGACCATTCAAGTGTCCATAACGTACAAATCCTTTGTTAGTTCATCATAGGTAAAAATAAACGTATTTATATGCAACCCGCATGACCGTGTCACTCGGCGGGTTAACATAAATGACAGGCGATATAATGTTAACATTTACTGCAATCTACTATGGTTTTTATCATATCACTTGAAAGCGAAAAAGTAAAAATTATCTAAGTAACAAAGTTTATTGCGTTCCGGGGTGACCGCAGCGAAGCGGGGCGGGTTAACATAAATGACAGGCGATATAATGTTAACATTTACTGCAATCTTCTATGGTTTTTATCATATCACTTGAAAGCGAAAAAGTAAAAATTATCTAAGTAACAAAGTTTATTGCGTTCCGGGGTGACCGCAGCGAAGCGGGGTGAACGCTGCTAGTCTCTAATGAAAACAATCTAGTATTTTTTTCCCTGAAAATCTAAGTTGAAGTATTTTACAATTACTTATTGTATTTTCAGGTGGAAAATAATATCCGTTCAATACTACATAGATGTAGTGGCTTGTAGTATTGGACCCTCTTCCCCCCCAAAAAATAACTTGGACCCCTTCCAACAAAAATTTCTGGTTGCGCGCCTAAAGTTTATTTTAGGAAAATGCGTAAGATGAAGTTGACTCTTCCGAATTAGTTATTTTCGGACGATTTTCTTTAATAATAATAATAATATAATAATAATAATAATAATAATAATAATAATAATAATAATAATAATAATAAGAAGAAGAAGAAGAAGAAGAAGAAGAAGGCACCCCATCATGTTTCTTTATATTTCAATAATAAATATTTGAATAGTAACCCTGCTCCAAAGCAAGTTATTTTCTTATGGGAAAAAAAAGCATATTTTTGGGGAATAGCTTTTTTTAAAGTTTTTTTTCTAAACGCCTATTATAATTTAGCTGTTCCATAAATAAATATTCCAGTAAGTTTTCAATATTATTAGCATCTTATCGAAAACAAAAGAATGTTCATATACCAAACGTTATATTTCATCGAGCTAAAGAAAATGATATGAGTCACTGTAAATGTCATGCGTAGGTGCCGAGAAAACCTACAGATTAAACGAACAATAATATTTGTAAACGTGAACGTTGACACTACTACAATCAGGTTACGTATTAAGAAGATATTGATACTCAAGCTTGTGATACTAGCAAGGTGATAGAGTATACAGCGTGATTAAATGAGATGTAGCTCAAAATTAGGATTAGTGTCTAAGTTTTTAACTTTTGTTTTGTTGTAATACTGTCCAAATATAACAATATACGTATAATCAATAGATCACATATAGCTGAACAAAGTGGAACGTTTCTGGGTGAATTTTCTTGAGAAAATCGAAAAAACTATCCCTAACACATTTCCTAACAGTGACACACATATTGTAACAGTGACACACATATTCTAACACATATTCTAATGCTCCTAACAGTGATTCACACACCCCTAATACTGACATTCATACTCCTAAAAGTGACATGTATACTACCAACAGTGACACATATATCTTGGCAGTCACACATTGTCGTAACAGTGATGCATATACTTTAACAATGACACTCATACTCCTAACAATGATATATACTCCTAATAGTGACATGCATACTCATAACAGTGACATACATACACCTAACAGCGACACACATACTCCAACAGTGACATACATAGTCATAACAGTGACATACACACTCTACTGGTAACACTGATATACATAATTCTAACAGTGATACACATACTCCTAACAGTGACATGCATACATCTAACAGAGACACATATACTTTAACAATAACATACATAATCACAACAGTGACACACATACACTAACAGTGACACTCATGCTCCTAACAGTGAAACACATACTATTAACAATGACACTCATACTCTTAACAGTGATACACATAGTCCTAACGGTGAAACTCATAGTCCTAACAGTGACATAGACAGTCCTAACAGTTGCATATATGTTCTAACAGTGACACATACTTCTAATAGTGACACTTTATTTTCCTAACAGTGACATACATAGTCCTAACAATGACACTCGTAACAGTGACATACAGTAATAACAGTGACGCAAGTCTCTACTTTTTTAAAAAAATTGGAAAAGTGAGGCTATTTGCCGGTAGCGTAGCGAGCTGAAGGAACAAGCACGTGATGCTTCATTCCACATGTGTTATGCTGTCCAAAAGTGTGAGTTGTATTGGTGCTGCTTATATTCTGGAAAACAGCCGTATTTGTTACTAGAAATAGATATGGATCACAAGAATTACCTGATCTTGGTGTTTGGGGTGTTCTGTCTTTTCTTTAGCCATCGTCTGTAGAGGTCGAAGACGTTGTTCGATGATGATGATGATGATGATGATGATTATTATTATTATTATTATTATTATTATTATTATTATTATTATTATTATTATTATTATTATTATTATTATTATTATTATTATTATTATTATTATTATTATTATTATTGGTTTGCAAAAAACAGTTATGCAACTACACTTTTCAGTAGAGTCTATTGTGGTTGTTTGTTTGTTTTTTGAAGTTTAGCGTTCTTTTTCAGGACCAACTGACAAACTTCAATGCAATCAACCAACCAGCTTTCAATGTCTTTTTTTCCTCAGCTTTCTGAAAAAAAAATCGTATTCCTTTATGAGACATTTCTTAACTTCCTCAGTCCTAAGAAAGATTTTAAATTTCAATTTTAAAAAATTGAATATATTTTACACATTTATGTCCGTTTTAAAGAAAAAGTATTTTGTTTTCATTCCATGTTTGTGAAAGTAGATGTAATGTAAGGTATTGAATTTTTGCCTAGGTGTAATAGAGAATTCTAGTCTGGAATCTGCGAAACATTAGATAGTATAACTTAATTCTCATATAATACACATAGAAATGACACTAACGAAGGATTTTTTCTTCTTTTGGTAGCTAACTTAATGAACAAATTGATACACATTTCATATTTCTTCATTTTCTGTAAGTCACTAAGGAACAAATTGTTGCATATTTCAATTTATTTTAGCAAACTGTGCAAAAATGACACAAAAATTTTTGTTTCGGAATTGTAAAACATTTGAACTTTTTTTTGTGCATGTTAAGTGCAGATTTATACAGTTTTTCACACAATCGGTGATACGATTGGAAGCAATTCCTTCCTTCTACGAAACAGAGATACACCTTGTAGGTCGAATGTTGAATCCGAGAAGAGTAAGCATTACAACTAGGCAGTTTCGAGCAGTTTTTCTTGGTAGGTGTAGGAATTTCTGGCATGTGCAGTCCTCCTTTCGTTCTCAGATAATTTGAAAGAACTTGGAATAGGTGTCGGAGGTAAGGCTAAAATTGCTACTCCCGTTTCTAATAAACTCTTCTTGCTTATGAAGAACAACCCAGAAGATGAAGTAGATGATTTAGTCCAATCCTCGTCTTTGTCTTCACTGGCAGCACTATAGTTTATACGATTTTTTCGTCCTTATCAAAAAAAAAAAAAAAAGCATCGTCATCAATCGTCATCAGAGAAAGTATCACAGTAGGAGTCATCAGCATTTAAATGTTGTTCCACGAATACAGCAAATTTGGGTGAATTTGCAATGAAGAAAACAGTTTGTAAGTGTGGGAAATATAATTTTAACACTATCTGAACCTGCGCTCTCTACACAGCGCATCAATCACGTATAAGCATGAATCTCCTTGTCATTCCTCAACAACATATGTACCTTTACAGTCAGAAGTGAAAGACGTCTTGATAAAAATCGGCAAGGGATATCATAAAGATGAGATTTTCTTCGATTATTTTTTTTCAATATCTCGCACCATTTGCAAGATTTGAGCCTACTTCCGGTTGGAGTTTCTAATTCATGTATGGTCAGCGTTTTCTTTCTTCTTTTATGCAGTATGTAATAAGCAAATATATTACATACACAATTAATTATAATGTCAGTGATATATGGTGTTCATTGAGCAAAGCACTCCATACAATAAAGATTCATCTTAGACTGGAGAAATGGTTATCCTTCGTTTTTCAATGTGACTTGACTATAAAACAAACGCCTGAGAGATATACTACTCCCTATACAATTATGTGGTGTTGGAATTCATAGCTCGTTGGATATTGTGCTTTTTCTTTAAATTTCAACATTTCCAGTTTACCCCTAAAAAATTTTTTAAAAAAATAACGGCTATGTATTTTTTTAAATATTCAATTAAAACTGGACAATCTACACAAAATTTGGAATCTATACAGTGAAAACGGCACGTTTCTAGCATTTGAGGTTTTCGAGATCTCATTGTCGAAAGGATTGGAGACAAACATAAAAACTTTTCTTTGGAGAGAAACATATAAACCTAACATTTTAATATATAATACTACATGATGTAATATCTCAATGTTGTGAGATATTAATCATATTATAAACCGAAGGCTTCCATTTCTCAAGGCGAGAAATAATATATTGATTAATGTTTTTCTTTCACTACTGTCCGGCTACTACTGTCTACTGATTTCTCTATGCTTGATGCATTATTGCACCTAACATCCTCTTATCATGTCAATGGTGAAAAAAATGTAAAGTACAAATCTTTCATTCTACTAAAGTAAGACATATTTGTAGCTCTAGAATCCCAAGGTGGTTTCTCGACCCCACCACGTTATTTTTCCACTCGAGTTATTCGCTCTCTAGAAATCGCTGAACATTATAGGAGAGAAACTTTATGTATAAATAATAAAGTAAGGTTGGAAGGGGATACGTTTTTCCAATTTGTAGGCCCTCTCCCAGAATTAAAACTTTGATACGCCACTGATGTTTACCTAGTGTAATGGACTTTTATAAAGTTAATGTAGTAAATAAAATAAACATTATTCTTTTTCTTTTGAAATAATACAAAATATCCTAGTGTGGCCGCGCATTGCGTAGTCGCTAATGCTCGCCTTTGGTGCGCGCAGTCACGGGTTCGGTTCCCGATGAGTACACTAGGCCGAAAAACTGTGAAAGCTTTTTTAGGCCAACCATCTTGAGTGAGGTTTTCTTGGGTTTTCCTTATTCACACCAGGCAAATCTCGGGATAGTACCTAACATACAGGTCCCGGGCCTCTTCCTTCCTTCCTCAATCCTTTCTTCCCTTCCTTTTGTCGGATAGTGTGATCGCCGTGGGACCTCATCCCTCATACGTGACAGGCTAACATAGCCATAGATGTCGAAAGCGCAGAAATTTAAATATTATACTCCTATCCTAAGCGCAGAAATTTAAATATTATAATCCTATCCTAAAATATACTAGTAGGTCTCCCTTGGAATTACCTCATATATAAAATAACTTGGAGATCCTTGGGTTAGATATGAAACTGCTGACAGTAGTTATGGATAGTCCCTCGCTCAGTTTTCCCGTCCCTTTACTGGTAATTTTCAGTGAACCCGTATAGCGTAGTCGCTAACGCTCTCACCTTTGGTGCGAGCAGTGCCGGGTTCGTTTTCCGGTGGGGGCACTCGGTCGAAAAAGTGTAAAACCCTGAATGAGGTTTTCCTGGGTTTTCCTCGTTCACACCAGGCAAATGCCGGGGTGGTACCTAACATATAGGTCCCAGGCCGTTTCCTTCCGTCCCCCATCCTTTCTTCCTTCCCTTTTCCCGGATTGTGTGCTCGCCGAGGGACGTCATCCCTCAAAAATACCTGACATAGCCTTAGATGCCGAAAGCCCAGAAATCTAAATCCTAAATCCCCTGGTAATTTTCAACTCTCTCGATATTCCCAAAAATTTCTTCCTTTGAGTTTGAAGCAAGAAAGTAAAAGCAAAGTATTTAACGAGAGAAATAAAAACGATTTATTTTGCGTTGTCTAACAGTTACTAACTTCACAAGCGTCCAGAGGTGGTGTTGAAACATTCTTTGCTAGTTTGCTTTTGTTCAATCATCAATAAGAATCTATTCAGGAACCGAAAAGACAGCTAAGCTGGTATTTGATTAAGATATGTTAAGACTAACACCGTTCCGATCTCAGGGAAACACCATTTGCAGAAGCTTTAACATATCACCATAGACCATAGATTATTTAACTTATTAATTAATCTATTACTACTAAGTAAGAATTGAGGAATATGGATGCATTAAGCAGTATCACAAGCCTACGGGTTGCTATTCAAAGAAATGGATTAAGAGATTTTCTTCTGAACTGAAATTTCGTAAGACATTTGAAAATCAGCAGCTAGTGTGGAGGTAATAGCAGGATTTTCGAAGTAATACAGTACTTTTTTATTGACAATCTTTCCACGGAAGCCAGTGTTATCGATTGGTTTGTTAAACAACATTCTCTTGTTTTAGCAAATTATTTTACATTGAAATCCTACTCTAAATGCACTGAATTGTTTCATTTTAGGTTAATACTACTTAAATCAAAATGATAAACAGGAAGAGTCAACACCTGTAATCGTAATAGTATAATTGTTAATTTATATGGTACAAATGTTCATAGGAACGTGTTAATCTTACTGGTTGGCCAAGATCAGATAAGATCAGAGATGCTGGTCGGAAAAGGGGGTGGAGCTGACTCGAGTTGGAAGAAACACCTGTTTGCCAAGAAGAAGAAGAAGAAGAAGAAGAACGGTGTCCCCCTAAGATCATATTTATCCTGGTATTTTTGTTTAAAATTTTCAACAACAAGGATGTAATTGCCAGCTAGTTTCATGCATGGCATACACAATTGAATAACTGGTTCAGTTGAAATGAAGTACTAAATTCGTTTTTTTTTTTTCTGTTGCTTTCTGCTTCTGTTTTTCTTTTATTCTTTTGCAAAATCCACTTATTTATATAGTATTCTATGCATTGGTTTATCACTTTCTCTGTACTTAAAATTACAAACGTTAAGAGCAGTGCTCAATTTACAATACAAGAAGCATAGTAAAACTAAAGAGGACAGAAACGTAACCATAATACATTTGTATTTACTACCGCTTCATGTGGAAAATCTGCATTTGGTATGCTAATATAAATCCTACACGTCAAAACATGTTTTTAATATACACCGAAAAAGCCTGACAAACTAAAAAAATGTTTATTTAAATAAATCATGTTTTTTTTAAATTTAATCATAAGAAACGCCATCTTTTTCACAAACCTATCTTTTGTAGTATATTTCTTTTCATTTAGCAGTATTATTTTCACTTAATATGCTCCAACTCGTGTATTTTATTACTACAAAACATCATATTTAAAATATTATAGAAGTAACATAAAGTCTCTGAGCAAAACACAATGTTTTTATTAAAATATCGATATGTAACAGTTTTACCAACTAACTAAATTTTTTATTTCACCAGACACATTATCTTAAGTTTTATTAACCATAATTAAATTTTATAGTAATATAATAATTTATTCATTATGTAACACTACTTTATTATGTTTTAATTACACAATAAACACTGTTTTTTTTTACACTTTCATTTCGTAGTACTGTGTTACTAGTGAGCTTTTGATTAAACCGAAAAAATAAGCTTTGCTCCTTTATCATAATGCTTCACCTACAGTTATTGCAATTATGATCACACTAATCCAATTATACTTTCATCACTAAAACAAACAATCTATTTAAATCATGTCCGAAACTAAATGACTTTAATAGAATATTTGTAAGTTTAATAAGTTTTCGAATATTTGCGGAACTAAACTCAGTTGGTAACTGTTTCAACATAAATAAATTCGAACTATACGAGCGGTGGCTGAAAAGTTTTGAGCCTAACATAGAAAATTAGAATAACTATATGTATTAGAATAGTACAACAGAAGATTGTAGTAATATTTGCCTGTAATTGTTCTCCCTTTTGCAAGGTAATCAATTAACAGGATTCCTTTCGCATCCCAAAACACACTGGCCAGGACCTTTCCGGCCGATACGATCGTCTTCGCTTTCTTCGGCGCTGCACCACCCTTTGATATTAATGTGTATCAAGCTCTTGGTTATAAGTAATTTCTTTTGTCTTTTACAGGCTCTTGAAGTGAGTAAAATGGCAGAAGTTGGGAAACTGGAAAAATCGAGTACTGGTCAGTCATCAACTATCTGCAATTTAAAAAAAAAAAAATGTCGGTGTCTGAGATTCTCCAGGATACGCTCAGTACCGTAGGTAAATCTTTCCCTTCATATACCACCATCGAAAGATAGGTGCAGGAATTCATGCGTGGTAGGCAGAGTGTTGAAGATGAGCCTAGATCTAGGAGAGCATCAAGTGCTATCACCACGGGAAACATTGGCCTGGTACTCGATATGATCATGGAAGTTCGCCGATTGTCAACTCGACAGATAGCAGACAGGCTGGACATATCACAGAGCGAGCAGATCATATTCTGAAGAATGAGGTTGGTTTATCAAAAGTTTTTGCTCGATGGGTTCCACGTCTTCTCACTCTTGAACAGAAACGCACTCGGTACCTCCTATCCGTGGAAAATTTGAAACTGTTATTACGTGATGTGGACGATTTTCTCTGTCGATTCATCACTATGGACGAGTGTTGGGTACACCATTACTAGCCAGAAACAAAAACAAAACAGCAGTCCAAACAATGGAAGCACCCCTACACCATACCCAAAAGAAGGTGAAGGCGATCCCCTCTACTAGCAAAGTGATGGCCTCTGTTTTTTTTATGATTCCCAAGATGTGATATTCATTGATTACCTGCAAAGGGGTAATACCATCACAGAACCATACTATAGTGACCTTTTGAAAAAGCTTCGAGTGCAAATTCAAGAAAAAAATGCCACAAATAATGTCCAGAGGCGTTCTCTATCATCTTGGCAATGCTCCTGGCCACACACCAGCAGTTCCCATGGCTACTATTCACAAATGCGGCTTTGAATTCGTTCCTCATTCACCTTATTCTCCAGATCTGGCCCCCTCAGACTTCCACTCGTTCCCTAATCTAAAAAAGGCTCTAGCAGGACGACGGTTTGAAAGTGATAATGACGTCATGACAGCCGTGGAGGAGTTTCTGTGGTCACAACCTAAGGATTTTTTTCTACTGGGATAACAGTAGTGCAGCACCGTTGGAGCAAGTGTGTTCCTGTCGAAGGGGATTAAAACATTCCAGATAAGCTACCGAGCTACTTTACAAAAAACAGCATTCCATAGATTTTGCTTCATGATAGAAGGGTTACATTTTGAATCAGGAATTATTTCTATTCCTTCTGCATCTATTGCAATTTTAGCCTGTCACATATGAATGATGACATCTCTTGGCCATCGCACTATCCGGGGAAGTGGAGAAGGAAGGAAGTGGTTTGCGTCCTTTATGTTAGGTACCATCCCGGTATTTGCCTGGTGTGAATGAGAAGAAAAGAAACCTTACCTAGGACGGGTGTCGTGAAAAGGTTTTTACATCTTTCTGACCGAGTGCCAACACCGGGAATCGAACCTGAGACCGCTTGTATCAAAGAGTTCTCTTTCGATCTCATATAATTGTGATATATCTCTCCTCGAAAACCCGACATTTTCGTTTAGATGCCTCTTCGTTTTCAATAATACATACAAATCTACTATGGACTAGACATCATATTACTGGCGATTGGTCGTAGAATTGACGACAAAGAGACCATGTATTAATGTACAGGGTGCGGCACGTAAAACCGGCCCGTCGTAATATTCTGATATATTGTGTTTTTGGCAACACTTAAATAATCTACCTTCCTACCAAGAGATGGCGTGTCGAGGTCGGGTCGACTTACGTGACCTGCAGCAGTCACGTGCAGCCGCAGCCAGTGAAACTTGTCGAAACCAGTTGAGAAAAAGGCCTCGTTGTGTTAAGTCGGGTGAGTGTGCATTTCTGTGCAGAAGAGGGTGCATTTCTGTTCATGGCTGTTGAGCAATGTTGCCAGTGGTTTCTTGGATCCACTAATGCTCATCATGAGTGACGAGGCGTGGTTCCACCTGTCTGGGTACGTAAATTCCCAAAACAACCGGTATTGGTCGACAGAAAATCCACACGCAATTCACCAGGTACCCTTACATGATGAGAAGATTGGTGTTTGGTGTGCCATTTCTGCCACACGCGTTATTGGGCCCATATTCTTTGAGACGACAGTGAACAGTGACGTGTATATGGGAATCCTGGAGGAGTTTTATACACACTTGACCGAAGAGGAGCGTCAATTATGTTACTTTCAGCAGGACGGTGCAACATGCCACACATCAGCTGCATCATTGTCCCTTGTGCATGAGATGTTTACACCAGAGAGGACAATCAGCAAAGGCTTGTGGCCTCCTCGGTCACCAGACTTGTCCACGTGTGACTTTTACTTATGGGGACTGTTAAAAGGAAGAGTATACGAAACAAATCCACACACAATTGAAGAACTCAGGACCAGGATCCAGGATGTCACCAATAGCATTACAACACAAGAACTGACAAGGGTATATATGAATCTCCTCAATCGTGCTCACATGTGTGTTGAAGTGGGCGGAGGACACTTTCAGCACCTGCTGTGAAGGCTGCTGTGAAGGTGAGTAGTCATATTCAATACATTACATTTCATTTATGTGTTGTAGTTAATCATATTCAATACATTATATTTCATTTTATGTGTTCACTTTACGGGCCGGTTGTACGTGCCGCACCCTGTATAAGGTGTATTGGGTTACGAAGATACACATTTAACTACTAATTGAGTACTCGTTACATGAGAATCAGAGGATTGTTAAAACATGGACATTTAAATAGAATGAGTATTTGTGTGTAATTCTTTAAACCACTTAAATAGATTCCAGAGCTCAAGCTAGAATATTTGAAAACGTGATTCCAACCCACGCTTATTATAACTTTTTTCTTTCATTTGATATAAGGAATCGCCTCCTAAATCTAGAACATGGTGCTTATTAACACCCTGTATATATTGAGAAAATAGAAGAGACCTTTGAGCTAGAAATTAGTGAAACGTATTTTAAATCTTCGATTGCATTGATACCAAAAATAAGAAATGGAAATAACAGCAAAATTCTTCGTTTGATATGTTGCCAGTTCCGATTATCTTAATGCTTTTACTTGCATTTCATAAATACTAACGTGTCACTGGTCAAAATTCCTTGTTCGTACTTGTACCAACCCGATATTGATGTCGGATAAAAATGTATATAAATTGCTTAATTAAATCAAATATACTGTAATTAAGTTACACAACATCAAAGACGAATAAAGATTATTATTATGATTCACAAATAGAGTTAGTTATATTATTTATATATAGTTATATTAGTTATATGAATTTGTATGCATCTGTATATATATTTATCTATACAGAGTGTTTCAAAACAACACCGACAACTTTTGCGAGGTGATTCCTGATGCGAAGATAAGAGAAAAAGATATAGACCAATCTGGGTGCACAAATGCTTCTTTCGGAGTTATAGGCTGCCGAAAACATGAACAAATCAACTTTTAAAAGTCCATAGCTCCAAAACTATTGGACATACCGTAGTCGGATCAAGATTTCACTTAAGAACTTATATGTGCCCTATCCAAAAATGTATGTCCTAAGATGCTAAGATACTAAGAAGAATCCTAAGATACTCACGCAACAATTTTTATAGAGAGTGTTTGGCTACTGCGGAACTACCGCACGATTATGAAACATGGATATTTATATAGAGCACATACTAGTTCCTAAGTGAAGTCTTGACCCGACTACGGTAGGTCCCATAGTTTGGAGCTATGGACTTTTAAAGTTAATTTTTTCGTGTTTTTGGCAGTCTATAACACAGACGATTCTACAAGCACAGCCGGGTACATCAACTGCTCCGTATTTGCTGGTAAGAACTTAAATTTTCGAGTGAAAATCAGGTAAAAATTAGATTAAATGTCATCGTAAACACCGTGTGATTATTGAGGAGCCAGCAAACCTATACTTTTGTTGAAAGAACTGCAAAACCAAGGAGAAATATCAAATTCCGGATTTCTGTTTACAGGACGCAATGATGCTGTCATTTTAGAACAAACATAATGGAAGTGTGATTTTACCCTCCTCTTCTTTCAAACCATAAATGCAGTTAGGGATTAGGGAAATACGACCTGTTTCGTGCATTTTGTTAGTGTATTTGGTAGATGTGATTTTTTTATTATTCAGTAAGTGCATGTACGTAGTAGGTTTCATAGTTGTAATGTTAACTATCAGAATGGCAGCTTAATCTAACAAAAGGGTTCCTATTTTCTCTCCAAATTGAACCATTTCTAGCGGGGGGAATGGGTTAGTTATTGTTTGTTTTAGGGCCTTTTTCCCCCTCAGGGGAAAGGCCCCTCAATAAATTTTGTTAATGTGCCCCCAGGGCTTCAAATTCTAGTAAATATGTTTTAAGTAATTGGTCAGGTCAATTGGACCTAGGGTTAAACTTCTCATTTTGTTCCCCTAAAGTTCAATAGAGCCAGCTTTATATACCGACAAGGGAGTAATGTGTTTTAAATCTAATATATCAGGTACTTGCCTTTAATATGCATATAATAAAGGGTGCTTGTTTAGTTAGTCGTCTTTATGTGTAGCACTAATAGTATTGTATGTAGTTAGTAGTTTTGTGTGAGTGCGTGAATTTTCTGTTAGGACAGTGTATAAACATGCGTTAATTTCGTACCATTTGTCTAACTCGAAGTATACTAAGCAAGAGTAAATATTATAGTCCTGATTAATAAGTGTAAGGGTATATATATTTTATTACACAGTAAATTATTTCTCTACCATAGCGCCATCGTGCTCGTTTTCGGTAATCAATTGTTTGTTGACATCACGTCATTGCATGAGTTAGCGATTTAGGTTGTTTGATTTCGACCCCTTGTTTCTAAATTACATCCCGTGGACATGGTTTTCGGTTCATATGAGTGTACATTTCAATGAAATGGCATGAGATCTTGTAGTTTCGAAAATTACAGCTTGCTACCTCAATTAGAAACCGAGATATCCACTGAAATCAAGAATGCCTATTTTCTTAATAGAAGTAAGCTTACATGATGTTCCTGTTTGTTTCAAAATGCAATATTAAATTCTCTTTTCCCGTTGCTGTAGAGATATTCCATTGTTGCTTTAGTTCTATCAGCAAATCAGAAATAAAATCATCGTTGACAATTTAACTTTCAGTGAATGCACGTATGATTTCTTTTACAAAACTGTGAAGTAAATATAATTGGGTGCTTCGGAACAAAGAGTCCGTGGTTCGATTAATGTTATCGTGTAGTAGTTTAAGCGTGACGGATTGTGATAATTATAGATGTATTAGTGCATAATGTAATATGGATATGGCCTGCGTGTAAATGCATGTAATAGGGTGTCTGTAAAATATTATTTCGCGTGGAAATGAGTAAATAATGAATAAATGTAATGATATAGTAATAATATGATTATGATAAAGAATGAATGAGATGATAGAACACCTGTACTTAAATGAATAGGCCCAGTGTATATTATATATTGAGAATATGAATATGTTTATTGAAAATCTCTCACGTTTGGACTTCTACACCGATATATTCATCCAACCGAGTTTGCTATTGAATAGTAATGTGTAGTTGGGAATTATATGTTACTTCACATTTAAGTACCTCATATTAACAGCTCCGGTTCTTAAGCCTTTCATCAGATAGGGTAGCATCATGTAGGAATTACCTTTGAAGGTTTACGGAAATGAAAATTAATATAAATAACTGCTATATCTTGTGATCATCGGAAAGTACAGGTTTGGTCAGTTGTACCTTTAACATTCATTGACTCTCCGAGATTTTTTTCCTTTTTTTCTTCGTTGCTTACCTTATTTACTGCGCAGTGTTCATATGGCTGATGGATCAGAAAGGGCTATCCAATTAAATCAACCGCTACTAAGTTAATATTTAGGTTCATTGCGTACCCGGACGTCGACCCCTAGTCCTCGTAAGTTTCTGTTCTTAGTTTAATTAGATGAGGGAAATTAACGACGTCCCAGACCTTGGCATGTCTGCGCAGGGTAGCTATCGGTGATGTTTGGTCACTGAAATCACCGATCCAAAATTCAATTTATTTAATTTTTTTTTTTTGTTTTGGCAAATTACTCGTTAGGGATATCTTAGATACTACTCTAGTTTAATTACTATTCTGGACTTTCTTAGTTTCTGAGAGTTCGGATGATTTTTTCTTTCTTGAAATTCAAAATTAAGAATCTACACTAACCTTCCGGTATGGCCTAGATCTTCAATGGCGTTGACCGGATACGGTGAGTAGTGGAATTTCCCTAAAGCCTTTGTCTTTCCGAAAATCCCATTGAGGGCACAGACTCGTCTCGTTGTTGAAAATATTTGTTTTTCGGCTATTTATTTGGTAAGCCGAACCCCTTCTGGCATAAAAGAAAATATTTGGTTATAGTATGTTGTATACGTAAATTCGACTACTTATCTTTCGTAGTTGTAGTGTTCTGTCTCTTTCTTCTCTTTTTACCTATTCTTTCTTCTACTCCTTCTCTAAAGTTTTTTTTTAATTTCAACCTCCCCCTCGATTCTGAAACTCATGAAAACATACAATGTTCATATCAGTTATTTCGATCATATGTACTGACTGAGACATCAAGGGATACAATTCGTGGAGGTATTTCCCGGTATTTCAGAACAACTCAGGACCGTTTTTCACTATACTCAATCCACCATGAGAGGGACTGACGAGACGGTACACTACGATTTCAGATTCCCAGAAACTTGATTATTGTTCATCGATCGTACAAACTATACCCATTGATTACTGACTTCTGGTTTCTTTCTATTGATTAGTTATATGGTGTGTATGTATTAGTAGTTTGGGCCCACTAATTTCAAATAATCTTGTTTTTTTTCTTTCTCTGTATATACATTTATATATGTATGGTTACATAGTTTGAAAAGTTACGTGCCTGTTTTACTTGCTGTATTTCCACTTCTTGTCTCAACTTAGTAAATAATATCAACCTTTTGTTTATACGCGGATCTTAGTAAATTGAATCTTTGTCGATTATCGGGTTTATATAAATATATATATATATATATATATATATATATATATATATATATATATATATATATATATATTTCAATGTTATAACCTTATTAAAAGAAAAAGAATTTTGTTAGTCAGGGTTTTTGTTTTGTTTTGAGCCAAGAAAGTGTGAATACTTATTGAATATGAAAAGATTATGTAGAAAATTAAGTGTCGACGAAATACTAAGATTGATATTAGAATAAAATTTATTATATTGAGTAATATGAACATATATATTTATGAGCGAATATGTGTGTAAAGGGCTCGGTATTTACCCTGGTTGTTTTAGGCTGCCATAGATTTTTGACACCCGATACTGACCAACTAGTTGTGATTGTAGAGTATTGCCCCGTAATTTGTAATAAATAACATCTTACGGATTTGTTATTAATGTTCGTAACTATTAAATTTTAATACTATATTAAATGTTTCATGTAAATAGAACAAGTAACAGGTAGTAAAACTAACCTTAATCCGTATCCAAAGTAATTTTGTGAAACTGTAGCGAAATCAGTGAATTATGAAACAGTGTGCCCCAAATCCTTCCCCTACGACCGGAAACATAACTATTTGTCATTCGTCAGTTCAGTGACTCGAATCTCTTGTCTCCACGTTATAAACCAGAAATAAAATTTAGTGATCTAAAATTGAACTGAAATTTGATTAATAATTTCGTAGTGTAAATACAGGACCTAGGATAGGTCCGGAAATTTAGCTCCATCGAACTATTGTATAATAGAAATATGTCCTAATGTTTGGAACTAAATTCACTATTTTTAAATCTCATGAAATTTGGAAATTTTCATACGAAGTGCGTCAAGTGACGAAATGAAAAATATGTATAATGTGAAGCAACTATTTTGTTTGTAGTTAAGAAAAACGACTAACTACTCTCATGGACGCCAATCATAGTGCATAAAGAGAGTTGATAAAGGAGTTTTTATCGACGTGAGAAAATGACTCATAAAATTGTCGAAATTTCCCCTCTTGGGATAGGGACTCAATAAAAAGCTACTAAAGTTTTTTTTTAATGATTAACCAATTATTTTTTTTCTTTCACATTGATATGTAGTAGTTCGTACTGAATCTTAAATATGTTCAATGTTAACCTTTGATTTTTTTCTTTTTCCTCTTTTTCTTTCGTTTTGTCGATTTTTTTAAACGTAATCCAACTCTTAATGTATCTACAAAGAGAAATGTGTTATTCGATATTGGAAAGTAACAAATTTCTATGCATGTCTATAAACTAGATTATTATTACTATTATTATTTTCTTTTCATGTATCGAATTTTTTCCCTGTCCTGTCAAATTACGTTTTCTTGGAATGTAATAAATGTCTATAGAAATGTAGTTAGGTTAGTTTAATTCAACTAAATGGAACCTGAAGTATACATTGTCTTGTATGAATGTGTGTGAGAGCGAAATGTAGGTTTAGTATTAAGTGCACCAATTCTTTTGACATATATGTGTGACTTACTGTAATTAATGGTAGTTGACAAAGTCTTGAAAAGTCAATACTAACTCAATTTAAGTTGGCTCTATGAAGGAAGCAGAAGGGACAGAAATAGCCTGAACGAATGATCATCATGGGAGAACTTTGAAAGTCAAAATCTTCGACAAATATGTGTGTTACTTTGATTTTTTTTTCCTCTGTGGTCAATTCTAGCATGCCGTTAACTTCATCATTTATACTTTAAATACTGGATACTAGTCAAGAACTTTCGGAAATATTGAATAAACTGTTAAATTAAACTTTCTCATCTTTCTCAGAGCTAGATTGGGATAATTCAGTAGTTGGGGTTACATGATCTAAGTCTGGGGGGTATGGGTTAACATGTGTCTACCTTTGATCACCTTAATACCAAACACTCACCCAATAGCTATTGGAAATAATCCCAATTCGATAATTGTTAACTTTCCTTTACCGTATTTCTCAAAAATATCCAGTAACAGTTTCCCTATTTCCTCATCTCCTTACTTTCCTTTTTTCTTTCTTTTCTTCTTCCTATCCCATCTTTCTTTTCTCTTCTTTACTTCTTCTATTTTTTTAATAAAACTGAAAAAGGGGTCATGACTGGGAATTCTATATATAATAAACACGGCCATGTATTTATTTTATTTTATTTTTCTTGAGAAGTCCGATATAAAAGTTTTCTCATTTTTGTTGAACCTTGTATGTTCAAAAGTAAGAAATGGATTATTTATTCCTATGAAATTAGATATAAGCTGATAACTTCATGAATATTCCCCCACCAGGGGTGAAGGGTTCCCACTCACGACTTATTCCATGAGCGATACATGGTTTCCCCCTCTATTGTTTGTTTCTATTTTTTTCTTTTCCCTTTTCAATACCATTTTAGATACTAGGGCTACCTTTCTCACTTTCTGTTTTGATGTTCTTAATTATCCATTAAAATTCAAAAAAGTGTGTGGCGAGAGAGGGGAGAAAGAGCATTAAAAGAAACAAAGAAATTTCAATTTTGTTGCCCGCACATTTAGTCGATAACGATTTGTTGTTGCATAATCAAATACGCATAAACATGAATAGTACTGTTAAGTACTTCTGCTCATAGCAATAACCCCATCAACAAGCTATATAATAAAGCCTTTTTTTAAAAAAAAAAAAAAAAAAGTAGGACACATGTACGCATTCGTCCATAATGCACTTAACCTTTTAATGAAAGTTCATCCGTACATTTATTCTTCTGTAATTGTTTTTATCTAAAATGCACGTGGATGTCAATTTCCTCTTAACATAAAAGAATGGTGACGAAGTAGCTGCTGTGAAATTTTACACTTTCTTTTAAAAGTGTATTGTGATTCTGACTCCACTTTCTGTAACTCTTCCAGGAAGCATTGTGCTTGTTATCCCAAATTACACGTAAATAAACTGCCCTTACTGTGATAATGTTTCTTTCGCTTCCTTTTTCGCAATGGTCAGTGTTTTCTGGTGCGAGTAAACGGAAGTCAACTGTTTGTGAATGAATCATTCGTTTGTATTTTTAATGAATATTATTTTTTTTAAAATTAATCTCGTAAGTCGAGGTGCTAACTGTACAATGTAACCCATATTATACATTGCAATGCTTTAAGTTGCTAACTCTTGGAGATAAACTTGAGTTTAATTCATTTATATCTTCGTCTTGACAATGAAAATTGACAGCTCTCAGAATTTTCCATAATCATAAGTTGAATACGTTAGGTGGTAATTTAAAATCGCTTTTCCAGTACGTACTTAACCCCTTTCAGTATGTTTTTTTTCTTTTAGCGAAAAAAAAAATTAGTATTGGAAATCCTCATATGGGAACTTGAAAAATGAATTTAAACTTGAATTTTAGATTTTCCAGATAATTCCGACGAGAAATATGTAAGTGTCATATATGATACACTTACAACTCACAAAGAACATGCCAAATGACACCAAAATCTCTTATTCATACACGTCAATATCTCACACAGCAGACAAAACAGTCATTTGATGGCTTTGATAAATCACAAAAAAGCTAAAGTGAAAAAAGGGTTTTGTGTCATATATGGCACCGCATGCAGTAAGGGGTTAAAATATATGATTTACAAGTAGCATGTATATGTCACTGTTATAAGGTAAACAGCATTAAATACAGTATACAATTCAACAGTTTACTTTTACATATACAGCATTTACGTTAATAAGTAAATAAATTGGTAATCTGTTGCATCAACTTAAAAACTATCGATTAATTTTGACAGCAAACAATATTAATCTTTTTTTAAAATAATCTTTATTGATTTTCTCAAAAATCACGCATAAGAATTTATCCTCAATTCGATGTGATTTATGTGTCATCTTTTGAGCAATTTTATAGTTAAATTAAAAACAAAGAGCACGGTGGCTCAGTGGTAGAGCGCTTACTTCTGTGACGTGTAGTCCCTGACTCGATCCCCGGCCAAGTAAGTACAATACCGTGTCCGTTGTTTTTTTCGGGGTTCTCTCGTTTCTTCCCACACTCTCATTCCTCCAATTTTTATATAATCATTTACTTGTTTTAATCATGGGGGCGCAGTGGCTCAGTGGTAGAGCGTTCACCTCCGGTGCTTGTGGTCCCTGGTTCGATCCCAGCTCGCGCCGTGTGGACTTTGTGGTTCACAAAGACCGTGCTCGTGGGTTTTCTCGGGGTTCTCCCGTTTCCTCCTACTTTCTTCATTCCACCAGTTCACTCATTTCTCATTATCACCGTCTCCTTTAGCCTAACCGGCATAACCGTAAGACGTTAAACTTGAAGATTTCATTTCATTTTTTTTTTTTTTTTGTTTTAATCATACGTCTTAGCCTAACAGATATAATCGTGGAACGCTAAACTGAAAATTTTCAAATAAAAATTAAAGTCTGAGGCTGAATGATAACTTTGCGCTATATCTCATAATTACTACTGTTGGGCTTCTTGTGGCTAAGCAATTAACGTACAGGAGGCTTGGGTTCAATTCCAGCCAGAGCTCATATGGTTCGGATCCCACGTTAAGCTGTAGGTCCGCCCACCTTTCATATAGCCTTGCTGCTCAAAGGGACGCTAAAATTAAAATCAAATCCAACTGTCGTCTTGTTCGTGTCATAATGAAAATCTTGATAAAGATATATTTCATTGTTAGTTCTTAAAATAAATGGCAGGATTATCTTACATCATTACCTTTTAGGCTTACAAAAAATACAGTAAAATCTTTCTTCAGCGGACCCTTTTATTAAACGGAAACTTGTGCTAAACGGAAATATTCCCCGGTCCCGTGAATTTACTGGCGAAAATCGTGTTTAATCCCCTTCATTAAACGGAAACGGTATTACGCGGACAGCGGAAATCAAAATAAGCCTCTTAACGAAAAATATCAAGTTTCGGAGTGCAGCATTTAGAAAGTTTTTACACATATTATAACAGATTAGATATATATATTTTAGGAAAACAGACAGTGATGTGCAAACCGAAGCAGGCATGATGGATGTATATGCTTTAGTTAACAATGATATGAAAAGTCTAAAAGAAGAAGAGGAGGCGGAGGAATAATAGAAACAAGGCATTGAATTGGAAAAAGAATATAGGCTAAGACTTATCAAGATTCTGCCAAACATTTAAAGGAACTGCAACCTTTGCCTTATATCGAAATGATACTGATATGCTTATGGTTTCTCAGGCTAAAGTCTCTGTGCTAAATTGAGAAGACAAGCAGCGATGTGTACAGAACACCCTCCTTGGCTATAGGAAAACTTTTTACTTTTCATTCTAAGTTTTGTGTGTATTAATTTGTAGCAGAAATAAATATTGTAAATTGACTAAGATAGTACAGTATCTTATTTTATCTCAGTATGTTCATTATATGCACGCATTTTTTTTTTTTTTGCATGGGTCTAACTTCGTTAACACGAAACCCATTTTTAACGGAAAATGTTGCGGGTCCCGTTCGATTCCGCTAAAGACAGGTTTTACTGTATTAGTTTTTTAAATTTTCTAGAAAACTACGCATGAGGATTTACACTGATCTACATCCCTTTGTTAAGCTTAATGAGATCTATCCCTTGGTATGTGTCTCATCTTTTGGGCATTATTTTCTTTGTACGCTATACTTGTAAAAGCCCATATTCCTGATGTGTCTCGTCATTACCGGGAGGGCCTTAACTCAGAACCTCGATGAAAATAGTAAGCATTCGTCGTTGCCGACTCTTAATTCGGAAACACAATTAAAAGAGAAGGGCAAAAAGTTCCATCATCTACTTCAGTTGTCAATGAAGTAAATATTAAAAATACCTTCCAGCTACTTCTTTAAACAGACAAGACAAAACTCTTACGTTTAACAAAGACCTTATTTTGTTCTCCCGAGAATCACTAACATGAAACTTGTAGTTGCGGTTTCAATAAGTACGTGTTCGTACCATTTACTTTCTCTGAAGTTCGCAAGTTTTAATCATTTGCATTGCGAAAAAAAAAAAAAAAAAAAAAGAACACTCTTGTTTTTGTTGTTTCAATTTCAAGTTCATTGCATCTAGCAATCTCCTTGACCTAAAGCACTAAAGGGAATCTGTTTCTTTCTTCCTTCTTCAGTGACAATTCAATAAAACTTGATCTAAAGGATTCAGAAGAGTGTTCTTTCCTATTCGAATTAAATTCAAGAATATTTGATCTATAATGTAATGGTTTCGGACCGCCGATCCACGGACCATTAGAGGCTTGCGAAATTATTTTTTGCGTCCACATTAGCGGATAGTCAGCTTTCACAAATGCTCTGATTGTCTATAATCCAGAAGTTGCGTGGCATCCTGCAAGAGTCAGCCTAAATGAAAGGATAGCAATCCGCTTTCGAATATTTAGTGCAAACACTCATTCATTGTCTCTACCTTGTCCATACATTATTAATTTAATGGGCTGCGCTTTGGGTTTCTGTAGGTTCTCGAAATTAATGTATGTCCATTAGGCTTGTTAAAACACTAGTGGTGCAGTTGAGGAACTAGTGCAATTGAGGAACTCTCTTCTATACTGTTTGTGCTTTATGGTGCTCAATGTTGAAACGGGAACTGGTTTTACCACTTCTGGCTCTTATACAAGGTGAAGAGAAACGGGAAGTGGTTTCTATCACTTCTGGCTCGTATAGAGAGTGAAGAGAAAAGGGAAATGGTTTCTAGCACTTCTGGCTCATATAGTGGGTGAAGAGAAACGGAAAATGGTTTCTACCATTCCTGGCTCACATAGATGGTGAAGAGAAACGGGAAATGGTTTCTACCACTTTTGGCTCGTATAGAGGGTGAAGAAAATAGAAAATGGTTTCCACCACTTGTATCTCGTATAGAGGGTGAAGAGAGAAAATAGAAACTATTTTGGGCACTTAATTTCGTGTGTTTCTGTTTCGCAGAAAGAGAGATTTTATTTATTTATCTTTTTTATCTAAGTTTGTGAAAGGTCTGTACTGCACCAGAAAGTACGCCGATATTCGTCTTACATATTGAAAAATTGATTTCATCGTAATATTCTCATCACATATAAAAATTGTAAATAACAAACAAATTGTTTCATAAATTATTAAGGAAGTCAAGGTAGCTGGTGTATCAGCACACCGTAAAGTGAAAGGAAATTTCTGTACAGTGAAAGGAACGAAAATATAGTGATGTATGGAACATTTAAAATTTGTCCACGTCTATTTTCATAGTTACACACGTTACACGGTAAGTATTTCGAACATTTTTCCACTCCTCGACAGGTTATTGGAAAGCAAAAGTCAGTCATTGTACACACTTATGCTTCAGCAAATCAAGAAAAAATCTGCTGAAGATTGTTGCTTCCAGTTTCGTGTTCAAGAATTTATGACTGGTTTTGAACAAGCGGCAATAAACTCTACTAAAAAAACATTTCAGCAAGCAACATTACGCATTTGTTTGTTTCATTTTACCCAGTCTATATGGAGAAAGATGCAATATGTTGGGTTGACTCTACTTTACAAGGCTAATAATGATATGAGAAAATAGATTAGATCATATGCACTTCAACTTGTTCCTCTTGAAGATATTCTTGATGCATTTCCACATATACATGACGATGCAGCCGACATCCGGAGGCATAGGTTTACCTAGACTACTAAACAACTATATCGACGAACTGAATGTAACCTTTCACTCGTAAATATAGCAATATTTGAAAGTTTACTTTTTTTATTGGATTGTTATTAGACTCCTTACGTTGTACTAATTATATTTTTATTAAGGTTTCAAGATAATAAGAAACAAATTTTATAACAGCGAGAAAAGCACGAACAATGCCAAGACTTAGCATTTCAAGTTTAATAGGAAGTAGACATAAATCACTCCTATATATACAGGGTGTTTCAAAACAACACCGACAACGTTTGGGGGGTGATACCTGACACGAAGATAAGACAAAAAAACTTGGGTGCACAAATGCTTCCTTTAGGAGTTTAGGCTGCCGAAAACGTGAAAAATGAACTTTAAAGGTCCATAGCTCGAAAACTATGGGACGTACGGTACTCGGGTCAAGACTTCACTTAGGAACTAATATATGCCCTATCCAAAACAGCATGTTTCAGAATCCTGAAGTACTTCCATAACAATTTTTATAGAGAGAGTTTGTGATGCCTGTAGCCAAACTTCCTCTATAAAAAATTGTCGTCGGTGTTGTTTTGAAACACCCTGTACAAATTCATTCAACTTTTGAACCAAGAACAGTTTGTGGCAATTTAACTTTGCGTAGAAGATTGTGGAGATGTTTAGGCAGTCGTACGCGGATTCTTAAGAGTAGGTTTAGGTCTGGCGAGGTTGGTCTTATTCCGTACTTTAATGCAGTATCACTGCATTCATTTGCATAGTTGAAATTACAATCCAGCGAAGATAAGTTGATATCAAGAGTCGCTCCTGTACACTAAATTTATTAAGATTTATGTCATTATTGTTCAAGGAAATGATTTCTTTTAGTTATTTGTGTATGTGTTGGTAATTTGCTCTTGTTGCAGTAAATCACGATTTCATTCGTGCGACAGGGTTCTCTTGTGAGCCGCACTTGTTTAGATTTATGTTGGTGTTTTGTTCCTTTTGTCAAATATTTCTACTATTGAAATGGTACTACAATTTTTCATGCGATTCTGCAAAACAGGAATAGGTAAACGTGGCAATGTTGCACACTGATAAGGCATTCTGCAAAATAGGATTCTGTGAAACAGGAAGTAGCCCTTAATTTACATAGTTGTAATCAGTGATACCAACCCGTGGAAAAAGTACTATGTCGTTGGTTTTTTTTTTTTTTTTTTACATTAAATTTTCGGAAAGAGAGAATGAAATATTTCGTCGAAATTGTCAAAATTGATTGAATATGTATAAAATCTACACGAACAAACTTCTCTAGGGGCGAAAAATATACATAGTGAGTGATCAATAGCCATGACATCAGTACCCGTCATGTTACTGAGGAAATGGTTTATGGAGTGTATGATAATAAATTTACACAAAAATTAACCACTAACGAAGGAAAATTGTACTCTAGTATCTAAAGATAGAAAAAATAAAACAATGAACAAATAGTAGAAGAAAGTAAAATATCAAACTAGTGATAATCAACTTTCAAAATGTTCCACGTAAATATGTGAGGAACGAATTTTTTCTAAATATCAAATGATGGCACAAGGGCTTGATGGAGACACTGCAATTCTGATAATAAAATATATTTGTTTATGCGTGGAATATCGAATAGTTTCATTTTCATATATTACTTGCTGAACCTACGTTGTCTACTTAGCGCATCATTCTGATATGATCATGGATCTCATTCCCATTTCCTTGCTCTATCTGTGCATGCCTGTTTACACTCATAAGTGAAGGATAGGGCGACTCACAAAGGGTGTGAATTGCTATAGAAAACATATACACGCAACTTTTTAATGTATAGATACTGAGTTGAGTTTGTGGCAAACTTGGAGAAGTGACAGATGATGTCAAATGGATCCCCCCCCCCTTATAAATCCATATCGGTCCGAGTACGGCTCATTTGACTCTTGAAGCCTTTGAAGTTGTCAGCATGCAATAATATGTTTTGCCATTCAGATTTAAGCAAAGCCTGCAATATCCGTCAACCCACTGTACGTTGTTCCTCTACTGGTTACATAACACAAGGATATGAACCTTAGCTTCGCCCTATCGACGATGTTAATCTTATGGGCTCAAAACGACACATGAAATGTTGATTAGAACAATAACGACACTTATTTAAAATTTTGAATGAGAACTGGCAGATCTACACAAAGTATGAAATAGACCAGTGAAAACAGCACATTTCTAGAGCTTGTGGTTTCCGAGATCTTATTGTACAGCCACTGTTATAATTCCATCTAGGTCATTTGCAGTTGTGAGAAGGCCTAGACAAATGCAACCCAACTTACACGTAACTTTTCTCGGCACGGACAGCAGTTGGTAGCTCTGATCCAGGTGTTTATGCAGGTAAAATTGTAAAGTAGGGGACTAACGAAACAGTTCTCCATTCTAAGATGAATCGCTATGGTTCGGATCGTGTTTTCCAAAGAACACCATATATAAATCTCAATATTGCTGCGTATGTAATGTATTATTTCTTTATATACTGTATGTTTAGAGAAATAAAATATTGACCACACATAAATCAGGAAATGCTCCAAAGTAGCTGAAAATATCAAATTAAGAACAACTGCTGGAAATAAGTTTGTAAATGATTGCCTCCATTGAGAGACCTTCTCCAATTCTCCCCATTCTAACATCTTTTTCTTTCTGGAGGAGAGATCTTGCTTGCCACACTGAGAATGTATTGAAATTGAAATTGAAACATTTGAAAAAAGTTTCTATCTGGCCGGGATTCGAACCTGGGAACGCCGAATAGAAGTTCAATACGCTAACCACATGCCTACCGCGTCGCTTGACCTTTTGTCTAAAATATTAGCTAGTTACAGTCGTTGCATGTAAGACTATTCAAAATACTAATGCTTGTATAAAAAGATGCTCCTTATGAGTGTCACAATGACTTACTCGAGATTTTCTTGTTTAACTCGAAAACAAATTATATAGACCTTCGTCAATGAGGAAAATATTACGGAACGTTCTTCAAGTTGAGGCTGCATCATCGTTTTTAGCTACTCCCGATTTACATTACTACTATTCTTCCTCATCGTAACTTCTAATTTCCAAAGAGGAAAAGCCGGCAGCATTTACGCCAATCCCAAGAGTTTCAGTATTCGCGCGCTACCCTACCCAGCTGTTTGAAGTTGGTCATGTAAAATGTACAGAAAAATTTGAGCAAGAGAACAAAACCTAACCAACCTCTGTGGGGCTTCTAACCCGTTCGTACTACTACTATTACTATTGTTACTACTACTACTACTACTAATACTAATACTACTACTACTACTACTTTTACTATGAATCCGTATAGTAAAACTGCAAGCTTATTTTAATGAAAAAAGTGGTACGAAAATTTAAAAAATAATCGGTAAATCACTTTTTTGAGTATTATTTTCAATCCTATTTTAATGAAACAAGTGTTATGAAAATTTAAAAAGTAAAATAAAAACCCTTGAGCAAGGTTTGAACCCACGCCAAAAACGATTTTTATTATTAGGCTGACATACTCGGCTACGAGGGCCGATTTACTTTCCGCTATATGCAGGTTATGACTCTGGATGTTCTATCTGCATCATCCAATAAGATCAGAGGATATCTGAAATTCTTGGAATTCGCGAAAATGCAAGCCGATAGATATTACTTTCGCATTCTTTGAATTGAATCAACACGTGTTGAAAAAGAAAGTTCTATTTTTATCTTCCGTAAATACTAGTTTATTGTTTAATCTTGATATGAGGAATTTGTGGTAGATTGGCAAATTATGAAACTCGTATTGCAGAGACACATGTTAGAATCCCGTCGTAGCAAGAATTTTCTTCTTAATTGGAAAGTATTGTTTACGTAATTGATTTTGTAATTCTGTTATTCCTTTATTATTATTATTATTATTATTATTATTATTATTATTATTATTATTATTATTATTATTATTATTATTATTATTATTATTATTATTATTATTATTATTGCAAAGTCGAGACTTGGCTATATGGTTTATATTTTATGAATTTTCTGATTAGATTTCAAGTATTTTTGTTGAATAATCAGCACACTCCATTGTAGGGGGTTTGGAGGGAAATATTATCCTGTTGCTTTTTATTTGTTTACTTGCACGCTACACCAAGCCTGGATACTGCATTTCACCTTTCTATACCTACGGAAAGTATCCTAAAGGTTTTGATGATCATAAGAGAGTAAGTGAATAAGTGATGAGATCAATGCGCTTTGAGTATTAACAATATTTAAAGTATCAGATTGTCGGAAAAGTCATAACGTATTTTGGTAAAATATGACAAATGATGATTTGTGGATATACTAGAGTTTTTCGGATCATGCAATAGTTGTCATGAATAGCTAAGATGTTGAGCGTTTTGTGTATTAATATTGCTCTTTGTTTGGTTTGGTTTTACAGATTTGACAAGAGATGGTGTGGGTCAATGAAAATTTGACCCATGACCCACCACCCATCGTGACCGACTCTGATCCATGACCCACCATGACCTACCACGTACCGTGACCCACTCTGACCACCACCCACCATGACCCATTCCGACCACCACCCACCATTAAACACTGACCCACCAAAACACATCGTCATAAATTCTGATACATAATACACAGTCTCTTCTCTACCGACTAAAGAGTTTATACTTGTAATAAAACCAGGTTGTGAAATTCTAACTAATCGGAGTTTGAATTTCTACGGTCAATCGCTCAAGCACAGCTCTGTTACAATAACGATGGATCTAACCTTTACGATATAAAATGAAAAAGTGTTTGTCATGGGCAAAATTACGATGAATTTCAATTAAATTATCATGGTCTAATTATTTCCTTGTTGAGTTATCGATACTTTTCAGTGGAAAAACGGATAAAATTTGAAAGTCCCAAATCAAGGTAAGTAGACCAACATACAGGAGCTTACATTACACATTTCATATCTATTTTTCTCATAACTTTATGGGTTGATTGCCCTGCGCTCCATATAATAAACAAGCTTCAGCAATTATTATAAAGCGCATGGTAAGCATATATGGATATATGATGCGGAGTGCTGTATTTTTTGTTGAGTTGAGTTGATTTTGAGTTTAACGTCCCTTTTAGCAACGAGGCTATATCAGATGTAGACCTTCATATTAAAGTGAATCCGAACCACATGAGCTCCCGCCGGGAATCGAAGCCGGCTGTATTTCTTCTTTCTCAATTTGTTTCTCAACTAATATCGATCGTTTTTGATTATTTTTACAAACTAACCCACTATCTATTTACCATATGTAGAAAGTGCACCCCTACCCATAAAGAAGAATATTAAAAATGCTAAGAAACATACTGTTCATTATCAATAAAGAGTTAATATACTGAATTTCAGCTCCGTAAGTTTAACGGCTTGTGAGATATTCATTCGCAAATATACGGATCACAACTATCCCTTAGGATATTATTATAATAGACGCAATATAATAACACCACAGTTTGAATTAAGGCCTAACTATGTACCAAAATCCATTTTATTTGACTGCTATTTGTCCGTGTTGATTAGGCACACATAGTTACATTCAATTTTTTAATATGATAATTTAAATATTACAGTGATTCAAAAATGTGTTTTTTTCCAGTAGTTAGCTCCTCTAAAACTCACAATCTGTCCTATTGCCATTATTACAATTACAAATATCAATATCCAAAAATGCCTCAAGTTCTTTTTTCACTTAGAGATACTCATTTCAGGTAAGTAAACAGAAACAAATGAAAGTAAAAAGTGGAGGACTTGAAAGTAAAAAATAGACAAATTCACAAGTGTTCAGAAGCATAGTTTTAAATCACGCTCGATCCTACTCATAGGAGCTAAGTACGCGGTTCTGGTAAGGCTAGTCTAGTGGATAGCACGTGCGCCTTTGGCGTACGAGGTCCCGGGTTCGATTTCCGGTGGGAGAGCCTTTGTGATTTTAACTGTCCTCGATATTTCTGTGTTCGTGTCCCTGTGGTGCTAGGTAATTGGAAAAGCAAGTTAAATGAGTAAAGCAAATAAAATTAGTAATAAGTAGCTCAAGTAAGTTGCTGAGACGCGTTCGGTGAGTCAGTTAACTGTAAATAAAAAAGTGTACTAGCACAATAGGCTAGTTATTATAATTGCTTTTGTTGTGGATTCAAACCTGGGCCAAGGAAAATTTTTTATTTTTATATTTTATTTTCAAAAATTTCAAAACACTTTTGATTAAAATAAGATGAAAATAATACTAAAAATGATTCCGTTACATGTGCAGTTTTGCTATACGAATTCACCGTATAAGTAGTAGTAGTAGTAGTAGTAGAAGGAGGAGGAGGAGGAGGAGCGGGTTAGAAGCCCCGCAGGGCTCGTTTTGTTCCACCTTGACTGCCATGACAAAAATTTAACCTCAACTGTTTCTTCAATTTTTTTCTTCTACAATTCCAACAAAGTGTCAATTTTCTTTTATTACTACTATAATACACAATACATACACCAGAAGGTTTGGATATTCGTAAGCTGCAACCAATTAGAACATGTCTTTAGTTTCTATGGCTAGGCTCGAGGGTGAAAAAATATGCTGTTCAGAAGATGCTGTCTGAAATGCAGTGAGGAGAGTGGGTTGAAGTGGGTAATAGTGTATGGTGGGTCACGGTGGGTGGTGGGTTGTAGTTGGTCACGGTTGGTGATAGGTCGCAGTTGGTCACGTGCTGTTGACCCATGACCCACTGACCCACTCCAACTCTTAATTTGACAACACAGAAGATGGAAGACCAAAAATTGCATGTTCACCATATTTTATTGTTTTACTTCAGACAAGGGAAGAACGCGCGAATAGTATTTGTGATTTTTACTGTCCTCCATGTTTCTGTATTTTTGTCACTGTTCTTAAAGAGTTGGTGGGAAAAATGTAAAAGTGAGTAAAACGCGTAAAAAATAGGAAACAAGGTATTGAAGAAGGTTTGTTAAATTAGTCAACTTAAAATAATAATCCAGTGCCCTGAAAAACCAGATTCCAATCAATATGAGTATCTGTCCAATGCTGTGTTGTGAAAAATCAGGGCCCGAGGCGAAAGCTTACAACAGCGCCTCCGTACATATGAGGTGTCAATTTAAAGTTGAATTCTCTGGATTATTCTCTCTGCATAATACTTCATTATTTTATCATGACTGAAATAAGAAATTTTCAGCATTATTACACTGAAATCGTAAAAGTGTGTAATTACTGAATTCACTGCAGCTCCAGTTTTCTCCTTCTTTAAGAACAGTGATGTGTTAGAGTAGTGGCTTAAGCGTTAGTTTCATAAAGTTGGGGACGCGAGTCCGATACCGGCTGTGGCAATTCGGATAATTTTTATAATTCGCGATATTGATAGTTCTGATGTATACTAACATGAAAAATATTCAATTTCTCTGGGTCTAGAGTTGAGACGACTTCCTTCACAGGTGAATTGCCAACAACACAAAATTACGTTATCCGTATTAACCTTCATTCGTAACTGTCTGAAAAGAAACGTGTTTGGACAAGAATTAATGACTACATAAGGACTAAACACGTCCTTACTGTTGTAGTATGGGCTAAAAATGAGTTCCAAAGAATTGTTTCTAGCGGTGCACAAATTGCAAATAGTGATCGAACTTACAACGCTAGTCACGGGAATGATCCTATTTAAGATGTCACCTCACCTTTCTACATAGAAGAAGGACGAAACAAAATGCATTCCTGTTATCAGCTAACAAATCTTTATATTCCATTTCTTGTCGTCATAAAATGATAATTCTATCTGTAAATCCATAAACGTAATAATATTATTGCGTTCATGTGTAAACCTAAGAAACATCTGACATACTATATATCTTTTATGTTCCTATGAATACCTTCGACTATGTTACTTTTTCATTCCTTCTGTGGTAATAATAATAATAATAATAATAATAATAATAATAATAATAATAATAATAATAATAATAATAATAATAATAATAATAATAATAATAATAATAATAAAGGAATAACATAATTACAATACCAATTACATAAACATTATCTTCCCATTCAGAAAAATTAATAAGTGCCACGACGGGATTTGAACCGAGGTAGCTGCAATGGGAGTTTCCTGCTTTCACAATTTTTTAAAAAAACAAATCGCTTCAACCGGAGTATTGTTCGCCACTGGCACCTCATGTCCTTTCGACGTACTCCAAACGGTTTGGGTGCAAAACCTCGCGGCAACAACCTCGCAGACCAAAACCTCGCCTGGCCAAAACCTTGCCGCCCAAAACCTCGCGGTCCAAAATCTCGCCTGGCCGAAACCTAGCCTTGCCAAAACCTCGCGTTCCAAAATATCGCCAGGCCAAAACCTCGCGGTGCTGATCTTGGAACACAGAATCTCGTATAGTCTAAACTACGCGGAACGTAATCTCGCCTAGGAAGAAATGTGTTAGTATAAAACCTCGTCACGGCGATTTCTTCGACGCAAAATGCTCTATATATTGCTATATGTATATACTGTATTTTGTAATAACACATAATTGCATTAAAATAATGACAAGAAAATATTCTAACTCGTGCTTTGAAATTCTGTATATATAAAAATAAAAATGACTATGCTTGTGACATCATACCTCTTGAGCCACCCGATCGATTCCGATCAAATTTTCAACATAGATGAGGTTCGGGCCTGGGATGTCTTTTGTAATTTCACTGACGGCACAACGAAGAAGAGGGGGAGATATATAAAAATAAATAAAACATGATAACTCTTGAACTACGAGACCAATCTCGATCGAATTTCGCACACAGATCAGGTTACCGCCTGGATGTTTTTTTATCTTTTCATTTGACGGGAAGGCAGAGGGAAAGAGGGAGACATAGAAATTCATAAAAAGAGTAAGTGGCTGAGATTGTGACTTAATAACTCTTGAACCATCTGACCGGTCTCGATCAAATTTTTAACATAGATGGGGTTTGATCAAGGGTAGCTTTTATTTAACTTTGACGGTGACCTTAGGCCGTTCTAACAAAATCGAATAATATTTATGAAAGTATGAAATAATATCTGAATTTTTTTCCCTCTATTATGCCCTGTAGGTTAAAGGAGACGTATCTGTAGATGATCAGAATAAAGGAAATGATGGAATGAAGAAAGTGAGAGAAAAGGGGAATACAAAGAGAAAAGCCCACATACACAATGTTTTGTATATGATTTATTATTATTATTATTATTATTATTATTATTATTATTATTATTATTATTATTATTATTATTATTATTATTATTATTATTATTATTATTATTATTATTTGTGATATGGAATTGTATATTAGAAAACTCATTGGGTAAACTTTAAGGAAAGATTTCATTCCGCAAGTTTTTGCCCAGGTGAGGTTTTGGACGGCGAGGTTTTGGCCACGCGAAGTTTTGGGCGTCGAGGTTGTGGCCCAGCGAGATTTTGGCCCGCGAGGTTTTGGCCAGGTGATGGTTTAGGGCGACGAGATTTTATCCGGCGAGGTTTTGCCCACGCTTGGTTTTGGCCCGCGAGATTTTAGGCGGCGATGTTTCGGCCGCGTGATTTTGTCCGTATCCCATTTCAAACACTACAGGGACACGAACACAGAAATACTGAGGACGATTAAAATTCCGACCTACGACCTTGAATTCGAACCCCTAATGGATTGCACCTCATGACCAGATCACTCGGCTAGTGCCACCGACTCAATTGGTCACAAATTCCTCATATGCATATAAGAAAATAAACTAGTAGTTATGGAACATAAACATACAAAGTAGAACTGTCTATTTTTACACGTGGTGATACAATTCAAAGAATGTGTAAATAATTTGTGTCGTATTTTCTTCTTTGGAAATTAGAAGTGCGGTAAAGACGAACTGTAATGTAAATCGGGACCATCCCTGCAACCGATGACGTAGCCTCAACTTGAAGAACGTTTTGTGATATTTTCCTCATTGAGGAACGTCTATATAACTTGTTTTTGAGTTAAACAAGGAAATCTCGAGTAAGTCATTAAGACACTAACACAAGCATTAGTATTTTATTTATATTTTTCCATGAAACGATTTTAACTAGGTATTAGTTTAGGTGGAAGGTTAAGTTGTGCGGTAGGTGAGTGGTTAGCACATTAAACTTCTACTCGGTAGATACATGTTCGAAACCCGACCAGGCTGAAACTTTTTGAAGTGTTTCTGTTTCAATTTCAATTTCAATGCATACTCAGTGTTACAAGCAAGATCTTGTCTTCCCTAGAAAGAAAAATATGTTGGAATAGTCTCTCAATTGAGACAGTGATTTACAAACTTATTTCCAGCAGTGTTCTAGATTTGATATTTTCGTCTACTTTCAAGCATTTTCTGATTCATGTGTGATCAGTGTTTTTATTTCTTTGAATATATAGTATATTATAATGAAATAATACATTACATTCACAGCAATATTGAGATTAACATATGATGTTCATTGGACAAGCTCTGAACCAGGGAGATTGATCTCAGAATTGAGAAATGTTTCGTGCGTCATCTACTCACAATTTTACTTGCATAAAGACTTGACTCAGTGCTACCAACTGCTGTCAGTGCCGAGAAAAGTTACATGTAAGTTGGGTTGCATCTGTCTAGGCGTTCTCACAACTGCAAATGACCTGGACCCCAAATAATGGAATTATAACAGTCAGGGGTCCAGGTACTTATGTAACTGGCTGTATAAAGAAATTGGCTACAAACATATAAACTTTTCTTGAACACAATTATGTAAACCTAGCATTTTAATATATAGATTAATATTATCTTGTAATTAGTATAACATGGGAAAGTTGAAACCAAAGTGGGACTTTATCGACACATGGGATTTTATAGTTTTATAGGTTGATATCAGTAGGTATACTAGAAAACATTTCTCGCTACTTTAACCGTATCTACTTTCATACTTGTCGACAGACAGACAAACGGACATTGTCAGTTCTATATGACTTATTATACTTATGTTCAGTATGGATAAGATAAAGCATTTTTGGTACGAAACCAAAAGACAATTTCACATGAGACCAAGAGTATAACATAAAGCTGGTTTCAACACTACACATATATAACGTTGATCTCATAATTATATACCTTTATCAACACCGCGAGTAAATAATAGTGGCCAGGAATTAAAAGAAAAAAGTTGCGTGTAACGTTATTCACACAAACATAAAAGACATGTATGATGAGAAGAAATCTTGTATGGTTCTGGCAACATTAATAAAAGAAAAAAATACATATATATCTAATATTTCTTTTCCTTTTTATTTTTTTTTTAAACAAAATTAACTAAAGGAAAAAAAGGAGTTACGAAATTTGTTACTTGCGTATTATAAAATATCTTTTCTTCAACCTACGTATGTCATGGTCATACGTACTTTGAACTATCCGTACGCAGTTCTCAAGAAATTTCTACATATATCGTTTCGTTTTGTTTTATATTGTAATGTAGGAAACAAAATGGCTGCCAACAATTATTTCTTTTATTGTGTCACACTTGTTCCGGATATGTTTCTTTTTTTTTTTTTTTTTTTTGTTTCTGTCTGAATATAAAAATGTTGGTGCGTAGTAAATTTTTAAACATTTTCTTGTACTGGCACACATAACACACTAACAATAAGGTAAAGGTTAGAATATTTTGAATGAATCTCTCTCACATTTTAACATTATTCTTTCTTTATTCCAAACGAGTAATTACTTACTTACATCACTTCTCAAATGAAAAAAGGAAGAAGAAAAAGAAAGAAAGAAAGGAAAACAGAAGGTCTCACTTTCTTAATATACAACCGACAAATTCACAAATTGCAAAATGCATAAAGAATTTGCGTGCAAGAGGACAAGGAACTTTCAAACGTTAATAATATGTTATTGGCATGGTTCTAGGTAAATGTTACACACATTTCACATAACACCTACATATTACTCAAATAGCTACTAGAAATATTCGTGTCGTAGGTCGCCGTTATTTTGTATTGTTTTTTTGGTGTTTTAAGGTGGTTAACCCACAGAATATTTTCTCTAGATACACCGGATATTGAGAAAGAATTAGTGGAATATGCTATTAGTTAAAAGACACTAATGGATATTGCACCACGCCATTTAATGTATAACTGTAGCCTAGGGTGGCCAACTTTTGGAAATTAAAATATCGGACACCCCTTTCACCTAGAGTACGTATACTCTTTAAGATTGTGACATAGTCGCTCGTCAAAAATGTCAACAACCTAAAAATGGTTACTTCACGTAAAGTTGGGCGATTTGGAGTTCGAATTTGATAACTTTAAGTACTTTTGAAGAATTTATTAAACTTTCTTATTCCAGGTTTGCTTGAATCGACACATGTAATATTTGTAGCTACCATCAATAATACATCGTATTTAAAACAGAAAACAAATATAATTGTCAATATAATTATGGCATGCATAAAATATACTTGAAAAATAAGTCTTACAGCTTCGCTAGGGCTGGTAATGTCTCATAATGTCTATTGGATCTGGATGCATTATTAAATTGGAAGATGTAGCTGAGGATAAAGCACTGCCAGCTGCACTCTTGAAAATGTGCTTTGTTTCTTTAACCTATAGAAGTTTTGATAAGTTCAGTAAATTTCCCCTGTCTTCAACTCTTCAGCAAATTCCGCGCACGACAGGTCGATATCAAAGCGAATTGTAAGTTCGGCTTTAACCATGTTCATAAATAAACGATTCCTTTCGTCACTCCAAAATAATCTGAACAGAACAGAAAATAGGAGTACTAAGAGGAAAAAATACCGCACCTTTACCATCCGGTTTCGAGGTCAGGTATTATAACATAAAAGTACATTGAGAATACATAATAACAATAAAATCAAGATTGGCAGCTAGAACTCTTGCTTTAAAGTTAGAATACTTTATTTATTTATTTATTTATTTATTTTTAAGAATTGCTCTCTTATTTCTCTTAACATACAGTATGTTCATTTTAAATTATTGTAAGACATTGTCACTCTTCTCAATAATTCACGTTTCGAATTTAATGCTATCAATATTGACCAATTTCTAACACTTTAAATCGTCACTCTCATTCATACATTTTCTAAGCAATATTCGCTACTGTATTTGTTATCCAATCCCATTTGAATAAAGAATTTATCAATAAATTTCCTCGTCCCTCAAAAGTTAACCAATATTCATAGTCAAGTGAATGGTGATCCTTTTTCATTTCATAACGTTACAGTAGTAGCCTTATGATACATTGTTGTACAGCTTCGATTTTGTTGACAAGTGTGTTAGACAAACTGTTCCAGACAACTGAATGTTAATAATAATAATAATAATAATAATAATAATAATAATAATAATAATAATAATAATAATAATAGTTCTTGGTTTTTCGAAAATTGCGTGTGGGGACTTATTCATATATATTTTTTTCATTCGATGCGTGCTTTAGTATATTGTATTTATTTACTTCATTTGAAACCAAGATACATTTGGTATTTGGAGGGTTCAGACAGTCCTCTTTCTTGTTTCAAATACATGTTACACTATTTAATACACATTATTGTAAAGATAATCTGCTACGCTGTAATATACTTTATCCACCAGGAATCTCTTGAGTTTCTTTTTAAAAACATTTATATTTTGTTCATTTTTTATTTCTCTGGCCAGCTTATTGTATATTTGTACTCCCATATGGCTTGGGCCTTCCTGTACTAATGTTAGTTTTGTAAAATATTGTCTTTTTTCATTTTGCTGTCTGATATTATAAACGTGATTTATTTGGGTTCCGTCTTTTAATTTAGCTGCATAAATTGCAGTTTCGTATACATACATAGATGGTGGGGTAAGGATGTGGTGCTGTTTACATTTTTCTTTGCATGATGTCCTCATGTGTAGACTAAATATAATCCGTATTGCTTGCTTCTGTTTCATGAAGACTGCTTTGCTGCTTGAAGATTTGCCCCAGGAAATAATGCCGTAATTTAGTATAGGGTGTATAAGCCCGTAGTATACTTGGATCAAAGCTTTACTGTTTAACGTTTCTTTTAGTATTCTGAGTGCATAAAGTGTGGAATTTAATTTTACTATTATTTCTTTTACGTGGATTTCCCAAGTTAGATTTTCATTTATATTTAATCCTAAAAATTTAATTTCATGGGTAAAATCTAGTTTTAGATCAGTCAATTTATTTTTGGTTTCTTTTATTTTCGTGTTTTGTTTTGTGTGAAAAAGTAGGTATTTTGTATTTGTGTTGTTTATGCATAAGCAGTTACTTTCGAACCATTTTTTTTTTTTTTTTTTTTTTTTTGGCTTGATCCAATACTCTATATGTGTTGTTCCTTAGCTCACTTATGGTTTTACCCTCCACAATTATGCTTGTGTCATCTGCATATAAAATTACTTCAAAATTCTTCAATATTCCAGGGAAATCATTTATATACAATAGGAATAGGATTGGACCTAATATTGAGCCCTGAGGCATGCCGATGCGGACTTGTCTTGGGTTTGATAAATATGTTTTTACATTCCCATTTTGTACGTGGGAGACTTCAACTGCTTGCGTCCTCCCCTGTAAATAGGTTTGCATCAGCTGTAACACTTTCCCACTTATGCCATAATGCTCAAGTTTTAGTAAGAGTATTTTGTGTTAACGAGATCGAAAGCTTTGCTTAAATCATAGAAAATGCCTAAGATTAGTATTTTATCATTTAGCCCTTTTAGTATATTTTTTTTTATAAGCGTATGTGTTGCCGTAGTTGTGTTTTTTCCAGTTACAAAACCGTGTTGTTCATGACATAGTATCTGCTGTTTGTTCAAGAAATTTATTAGTCTCTTTTTAATTAGTTTCTCAAATATTTAGCTCAGGAGTGCACTCACGAGGGAGGTCCACCGGATCCGGATCCCTCCAAGCAGGCCCACAACTACAGGCGGGCCTGGCACCCCCCTAAACTTTTCATGGCACCTCCAGACCTCAATATAAAATGCTATTATTAATACAAAAATCACAATTTAGATATTTGTAAGAGAATTTTTAATGACTTGGCTCCCCTATCTTATTCATGCCCCCCCAAACTTCTGTGTCTGGTTGCGGGCCCGTGCCCAAGCTTCCTGTTTCAACATACGTTTGTACACTTTCTCAATAAAACTATACTTGTTTAACCGAGAAATGATTGATGTAACGTGAAAAATTGATCTTACACTTCGTCTATACTTTTTTCTCTCATTAAAAAAAGAACAATCTAGTTCTATCATTTTTTTTCTGAAAATATAAGTACAATTAATTCTCGTCTTTTTGGGTGCAAAATAATACTCGTTCAATACTTCATAGACGTAGTGGCTTGTAGTATTGGAACCCTCTCCCTGAAAGCTTGGACTCCCCGAACAAAAATTTCTGCTTGCGCGCCTGGTATATGTCTAATATCCCTCATTCAATGACTACAACAGCTTTAATTTCTTGGGGGCAAGCGGATGGCTAGAAATGAAGGGGGCAGCAGTTTTTTTTTTTTCATACCGAAAATACTATTTTTATATTGCTTGACTGCACAACAATTCAAACTTGTGAAGGGCAGTCGGAGGGCCTGTCTTTCTGTCTTGTTGTACCACTCTAGTGCCGTCAGTGGTTTCACGTCTCTCTCTCTCTCTCTGTCTTTTTTTTTTTTTTTTAAGCTAATAATATTGTGCAACTTATGTACTAATTCTGTATAGAATTTATATATTTTGCGAATTTAATATGGCGCAAAATTTCTCAATAAAGAGAAATTCTCAACAAAATTTATCTCTCTTCCCTGTTTTCTAAAGAGCTGTTAATTGTCGATGGGCATGCAGCATGAGAAATCTGAACTTCGCTGAACTTTACGAAAACTAATATAGGGAAGCAAAATATTACTATGGATTTAATGTCTTACTTCCTGCCCGATTATTCTTATACTCTAAATTCTAATGTGTGGCCCCGCGTGGCGTAGTCGCTAGCGTTTTAGGTTCGATTCCTGGTGGATCCACTGGGTCGAAAAAGTGTAAAAAGCTTTTTCTTGAATGAGGTTTTCCTCATTCACACCAGCCAAATGCCGGGGTGGTACCTAACTTATAGGTACCAGGTCGTTTCCTTCCTTCCCCAACCCTTTCTCCCTTCCCATTCCCCGGATAGTGTGCTCGCCGAGGGACGTCATCCCTTATAGAATACTTGAAGGGCTAAACGGCAAGGAGATACCTCTCTCGAAATACAAAACTATTTTTCTGTTAGGTTATTTTTAAGTAAAAGAAAAAAAACAATAGAAAATAAAAAGAAACAAAAAATTTTAGGAATGATCCAAAAAAATGGATCAAAAGATTATGATCTTGGCCAATAATTAATTTTTGGATCAGAGACCACAAATTTTTTGAACGGCCCCTAAATCGAGTTTTCGTATTTGCTACGGAATAAGCACACCATACTAAGCCCAAGTGATAGTTTGGGTTTGGCTACATTATATGTATAGTTCTCCAGATATAAGGCCTACAAGAAAATTTTTGATTGAAATATATTGTATCTTTTGACCCATAAAGAAAAGAAAAGTGTCGAAATTATGATAAACTAATGATTACCCCCTGTCTTCACTTGGTACTTTTGTTATTATTATTATTATTATTACTATTAAAGCTACAGGTAGGTGATCATATATGGAAAGGAGGTATATGGTTTACCTCGCGGGAAAGCCTAAAAATTGTGGTTTTGTTACTGCCATTAGCGTAGATTGTGACACAGACAAGAAAAAAAATTCCGTGCTATAATCCTAGTCATTTATTGAAAGCTACTTTTTTTTATAATGAATTACCTACTTTCTGTAGACACTCCTGTTCCACACGTTAGCCTAGGACCACATCTGTTTAGCCATTACCAAATTTCGTCACTGTATCTCAGAACGAATGTATTCATGGGTTGCTATCATTATTATTCCACCTTCTTTTCTCAGTGCTTATTATTATTTTTTTTTTCAACGAGTTCCCTCAAAATTTGAAACCAGTTATTTCCACTTTACTATTATATAAGTATGGACATTATAAAAGGTTATATAGCTGGAAAAAAGCGGTTCTTGTTAATAACCTTCCGCAATGTTTCAACACCGTCTGAGATGATCGGATATTGCTCCGAAAAGCGAAGGGAGACAAAGATATGTAATTATGTCAGAAAAAAATAATATAAATGTTGTTATATAATAAAGTTTCTCCTTTTTTTCTGAATCTACTAATCTGAGTAGAAAATGCGATGTACAAGGTCGAAGCAGTGATATGGGTTCTCAATTTAATCTAATTCTTGTAAATTAAAGAACGTTCCCTCTTGACCCATGTCCACGTGTGGTGCTGAAGAATGAAGAGAAAGGAGTTGGTCAGAGTTGCCTACTGAGAGATCCAAGATATTAAGTACCAAGCAATCGAAAATTTCTGTATATTTCAGTAGATTTCCTTAATAATATATTGCAGCGTTTCCCAACCTTTTCCAACTTGCGGCACACTACGGGCGTAACTTGAATTTCCGCGGCACACTCATAGATATTATTATTTTTATTTATTTATTAATTATTATTATTATTATTATTATTATTATTATTATTATTATTATTATTATTATTATTATTATTATTATTATTATTATTATTATTATTTATAAATATAAAATACCTTGGAATTTTTTTTTTCTGTGATAACTGATCTTCTCACAAAGAAGAAAGCTCGATCACTGGGTTTTCCCCTTGGTAAATAATTATGCTTATTTTTAATTCTAATTTAAAAATAGAAAACAATTGCATTGAAATATAGGACTCAGGTTTCTAAAAATACACTTTCTTTTTCGAAAACTGTATCCTACCTTTAACTAATAACGAATGAACAAACAAATCTCTTGTACTTTTAAGACATAAATGTAGATAATTTGTATGCATGTTTGCTTTGTCGAAAGGATTGAATGATATTTTAAAATTTGAAGTTACGAAATAGTCTGCAACAATAAAGAAGCAATAATGGTCATACCAATGATGACAAATACTTTTTTACAACATTAAAAATATACAGAAAAGTAACACAGTATGAAACTTATAATTTATTAACATGATTAATATACGTTACAGTTTTTAAATAATACATGAAGGTTAGAATTGTTCAATAATATTAGTAATGTAACAATTTTTCAATAATATCTATTGAAGGTTACAATTGTTTAATAATAATATATGGAAGTTACAAATCAAAAAATAAGTAAAACAAGTTGGTGCACGAAGCAGAATTAATGTGCAACTCTCCGTCAATAGTTGATAAACACACCCTCATATCGTGTCGTGTTGTGACCTGTTCTTACACTTGATTGTGTTCATTGCAGAAAATGCTGCTTCACTTAAGCAGAATGTTAAAAATGGAATGAGAACTTTCACAGCCTTTGTAGAAATAGCTGAATATTCTCTCCGGAGAGATATCCAGAATGTTGCCATGTCTTGTTATGAGTTTTGGAGCTTCAAACCTCGGTCATTTCGCACATCAACCAATTCACTTCCTTCCTGGACATTTAATTCTGCGGACTGTAGGACAAAATGCGCAAAGGGATCCCTCAGACAACAATATATTACAATTAGAGTATTTTTTTTTCATTTTAGAGGTTTATAGTAATGTGAAATACAAATTTACATTTTTCCTATGTCTTCCAATTTGGTTGCCACATAATTAATAATTTTGTTTCGATTTCCTCGCGGCACACCAACGGCCCATTCGTGGCACACAAGTGTGCCGCGGCACACCGGTTGGGAAACGCTTATATATTGTATGATACAACCAATATGTATGGACATTGATACAATTTCTGAGCTATTTGATCAAATAAATATGTATAGTATTGTTCAAATTAGGGACGGACAAATTTTTTTGGAATCGGAAATTCCACTGTCCGAGCTCCGGAAAAATTTCAGAATTTAGAAAATTCTGAAATTCAGAAAAATTTCGGAATTCGGAAAAATCCAGAAATCGGAAGAAATCCGGATTTTTTGAAATCTGAATTTTTCCGAAATCCGGAATTTTCCGAATTCCGGATTTTTTAATTTTACTTCCCGGATTCCCGAAAGCAAAATTTTAGAATTGGCCATCCTTAGTTCAAATCCTCTATATCCACTTTTATTTTATTCTAAAGTAAAAACCATAAACACATCCTTTTTGTCGAATGAATAAGTTTAAAGTTCTTATTAGTTCTTTTTTAAAGTTCAAAATGTTTAAATAGGCTATTGTGTCGGGGGAGCTTATTGACCCATGTACCAAAATACATTTGTTCTATCTGTCAGTAGGATTTAAAAAAAAAAATCCATTATATATGGATCTTGCTTAGAAGGGTCTTTTAGTCTTCGAAGAGTCATCTGTGTAGCCAAAATTCTATCTTTTACAGCTACTAGTGTCAGAAGCGGCTCCTCAGGGTAGGCAGGGTAGGCTAAGCCTACCCTGGTTTACTAGAATAATTTACGAATTAAATCTTTAAAATATGGGGCCGCGGTGGCTCAGTGGTAGAGCGTTCACCTCTGGTGCTTGGGGTCCCGGGTTCGATCCCAGCCACCGCCAAGTGAACTTTGTGGTGGACAAACACCGTGTGCGTGGGTTTTCTCGGGGTTCTCCCGTTTCCTCCCACTTTTTTCATTCCAACATTTCATTCATTTATCATCATCACCGTCTCCTTTAGCCTAACCGGCATAATCGTGGGACGTAAAACTCACAGATTTCATTTCATTTTTAAATCTTTAAAATATTTGTGGAGCATTGTATCAAAACTTTCCTGTAACAATCTTCGAAATCTTTAAATTTGCAATTAATGATTATGCAAAGGCCTGGACGAGCGTGCGCTCATCAACTTTTGCATTGTAGTTCCTGAAGAACCCGCTACTAGCTCTGAAATAGCTAAGGCCGGGAAATTTTAATCTGCCTGCTCTCCCAGATATTTTCAGTGTGCATTACAAGTTTTAGCCCATGAATAAGCATAATATCCAACACATGTTCCGAAGCATACACAGCATATGCGTAAAGCTTTGGCCAGCTTTTGCAAACTCTCCCTACCCCAACAAATACAGCGCCGCCGCATTGCCCTTTTCGTAAGGTCGCTAGCATCGCTTCATTACCTGTGCTTTTACAGTTGCGAAGGGCTTAAAGCGTAAGGAAATTAAACGTGCTAGAGACAAAACCAGAATGTAATCGAGAGGGAGAGGCAGTACCGATAACAGATAATACATGTTGTTAGTGTTCGGCAGAAGCGGATCCAGGACCGACTTCTGGGGGGGGCGGTGGGTTGTCATACTGCTACTTTTAAGAGCTCCAAACTTTGGGATGGATTTTATTTATATATATAAAATAAGAAAGCTTCCTCTTCTGGGGGGCAATCGCCCCGATCGCCCCCCCCCTGGATCCGCCCCTGGTGCTCAGTATTTTATCTTTCTTAAACGATCGGCATGCGAAAACAGAATGAATGATTATTTCAGAAATAATAAAAACTTGAGATTTCTTCATAAACAAGGCAGTGAGACCATTTGAAAATATTTTATTATTATTATTATTATTATTATTATTATTATTATTATTATTATTATTATTATTATTATTATTATTATTATTATTATTATTATTATTATTGGTGTATTTATTAGTTATGATGCATTTGTTTTGTCAGTAGCATTGCAAGCGTTGGGCGATAACTCACGCCCTCGCGCTTTCAGTGGCCTACAAAGGCCAACGAGCGTAAATACGATTTGACGCTGGCTTTTACAAAGACCCATCGATTCAATAATTAATAATCTAAATACAAACAATTATGAATTCGGATTTTTTTACATAAAACATTACATAATGGTGCCTTGAAACAAACTTATCATTTATTCCTGTAACAATGCCGGGGCGTCGACTCCGGGCGCCGAAGTAAGAGGGGCAAAATTCGGGGGTAGAAAGAAAGGAAGGAAAGAAAATGAGAGGAGAAATTACTTGGAATCAAGGGGGTAAAAGTGAGGGGAACGCGGGAGCACCTCGCCGCCCCAGCTTCAAGAAATATATACAGCGTACCCCCAGTTTCTAAAAAAAAAAAAAATACAAGGGGCAAAGATAGGTAGAGGGACGGTGTGACGTAATGCCGCTACTACCGTCCCCCTACCGTTTCAGATCCACATTTACCCCTGCTTGCAATATTACTAATATCAAGTTAAATCCTCTTCCTGCTTTAGGAAGTGGTCCTGTAATGTTACTCATGTTAGAAAAATGTATGTGCACATATATAAAATGTAAAGAAAAAGTAATAAGAAGTGTGAAAATCAAGGAAAAACAAGGTTTAGTTTTCAAAATTTTCTTACGTTTCGCGCCAACCATTGTGGAACTTCGCGGCTGGTCTGTGGACCTCACTCAGTCCCATGTAGGGACGCCGTCATATAGGCCTACTCTCTCCTCAGGCACTGATTTTCTACGGCACGGCACTTTCTTGTAATATTAGGCGCCTAACATAGGCGAGTACACAATAAATTTGGTTTGATTGTGTACTAGATTATACACTTTACTATAATTTGCGTACTCTGAGCATTTTGGTACGAGCCGCCACTGACTAGTGTAAATATCAGATTTTTTTTTCTTTAAACCCATCAGTAGATCAGTAAGTTAAAAATCCAATACGCGTAGACCTACTGAAAAATCAATAGGGTCGGCAATACTGCTGCACTATACCTATCTTTTGGCTATCAAGTGTCATTGTCTTCTACACGTGTATGGATTTCGAGTAGGTTAGTTAGAGCTGCTGAATTGGAAGTTGAAAATTTAGAAACAGTATTGCTCTGTGTAGCACACACGTGCGAAGGATTTTTTTTCTTTCTTTCTTTTTCTTTTAAAGCTGGGACTCTCACTTGCCCGTAACCTTTTATTGAACAGTAAGCAATATAGTAGTAGTTCAAAGACTTGAGAAGAAACACACGTCATATTACATGAAAATTAGATTTTTCTTTTTTTTTACTTTTATCTTGTCTTATGAAAGTTTTTGTTGTTGTTGTTGTTGTTGTTGAAATTAGTGCTAAGGGCACAGTTGACAAATGGTAGAACGTTTACCTCTTGTGGGCGGCATACCAGGTCATGTGAGACTGTGGTGGACTACATTACATCCGCAGGTTTCCTCGATGTACTCCCGTTTTCAACCACATTCTCTCATTCCATCCATTTATTTATAATAATAATCGGTCACATTCACTAACAGTGATCAAGAGTGGATACAGAGCCGTCGCGTGGGCGGGGCGATCGGGGCCAATGCCCTGGGCGCTGCGACCAGAGGGGGCGCCGGGACGACAAATCAACAAAATTCAAGGAATTCAGATTATGTTGGTAAAGGAATTTAAAAAATAATGTTAAATCAGATATTTTAATAATGATCAGGCCTCGGCTAAGTTAAATTTATTTATTTCATAAGGACAACACAACAGGCTTAATGCCCAGCTATAGTGTCGTGTAGATAATTATCTATCATACACTATTATACAAATATAAATATATGTCGTTTAATTATGCTGAAGTTATTGCCAGACAATTGTTTTGAATTTGTTTTCGGACACAATAAATACACCTGCTACATGAAATCTAATTATTTCGTTATATGAAGCACATATTCTCTACAGAGGAGACTTATGTAATATGTTAGTTCTTGCTTTTCTACAATAGTGTGAAGTAACTGAAGTGACTGTGTATTAGAAGTAACTGTGAATTTAATTCATTAAATTCGATTATTTTATTAAATTACTTTATTAACGGAAGAAACATGAACACAATAGAATGTCCCAGGGTTTGCTGTTTTAGTCTAACCTATTTGGACACGTAATATTTCTGAAACTAATTGAAGCAGAACATAGCAAATCCATCGGAATACTTTTGTGATTTTAGAAGAAATACAAGAAAATTATACTTGGCATGCTACTCTGTTTAGCTGAAATTATTTTTCATTTTTTTTTTAAAAAGTTTTTGATTTGGATTTGCGTATTATGTAAGTAAATTGCCCTTAAAACATAGATGCTAACATAAAAAACAAAAAACGCAAAATACGAAGAAAAAGAATAGACTTAGGATGTTATGCAATTCAGGTCTTCAATTCCGGACAGTCAATTTTACCGTTTAATAATTTATGTAAGAACAACAGATCAAACACCCATCTCCTTTTTTCTAATGTTTGAAAATTAAAATTCGTTACTGTGTCTTCGTAGGGGACATATTTTGGGTAGAAACCAGTTTTCTTGTATGCAAGCATTTTTAAAAATTTAAACCGTATATTTTCTATTATCAGAGTATTTAGTGAGATTTGATGTCTAAACAGTACAACAGTATTCTAATTTTGACCTCACATGCGAAAAATATAACCATATATTGTAGAGGGCCGATGCCCTTCTACATCATCTGCATATCGAAATGCAGATGAGGGGCACATTAACATATGTACATGTAAATATGATAAATTTGTGGTTTAATTATTTGCTTAATATTAGTATATTCTGTGCATATTAATTGAATTATTTGTGATGAAGTGTGAAACACCTAGCATAGTACGTAAATATTAATACAATATTGTGTTATATTGTATTTATTTCCTTGTGTTCATTCCATTTATAGGACTTATATATTGTATTAATGTGTTGCATATAATTACTTCGTTGTTGCATTATGCATAACTAACAGGGGATGATGGAAGATAATGAATAAAAAGCAGAGATGAAGAATTAATTAAATAAAAATGAGAAGATTCTATAAGAATCATATAGATTTTCAGAACGCTGGAAGAGAGCTTGAGCTGAGAAAAGTTTTTTTTTTTTCCCGACTGACTGTCGCCTATACTACAGGATGGGAGGTCTATCTCAACTCACCACGGAAAGAAATACCCAGAATAGAAACTAAATAAGCATAGTATACACAGGAAGAGCCTATAGTCTTCCTTTGGTGAATCTACACTGGGTTTGATACAGTGTGTTGGAACACGGAGTTCGTATTGTTTAAAATGCCATAAACTTTTTCACTTCTACATGTGAAAATTTTGGTTTCTATAGGTGTGAGTTCCTATGTCCCAAGTGTCAGCGTCTCTTCCTCCCCCCCTGTTCACCAAAAACCAGTAACCTGGCTAGCGAGCCTCTTGCTTGGTTCCCACCATGCAACACCAATTTGAAAATGTATACTTTAATTTGACTTATTTTCTGTGTATTATTAATATTTACGTACTAAGCTATACTCGTTCTTGGAAAGACCGTATAAAATTCTGTTAATTTTAACAACGTGTTTCCCTTATCGAACAAGACACTTAGATCTTGTATTTGTGAAAATAAATAATTAACAAAGATGTTTCCTTCAATCTCTCTCCAAGCAAGCATGGCTGCATTAGTTAGCAGACGGTTTGAACGACGGCCACAGAAATTGGGTGTACCGCTGCTTCTGAGAGAGATGACAGTCAATAAATTGTATAAATATGTATTCTTTGTATGTTTAACTTTATTTTAATGTATAATGTCATATGTTTCTATACTTTATTTGTTTGTAACTAGCAAAGGAAAACAAAAGTAGGCGGAAATCTGTCATAGTTTCTGCTGTAAGCAAAAGCTTCCGTGTTGTCCGCTATCAGGAGTAGGGGCAGCACGTATCGGCCAAGAAAGGTGAAGTTGGCTACGAATGGTGGCTGAAGAAGGGCATTGACACAGGAGACCACCCGCAATATTCGCCGCAAGGCATGAACCTTTTGTCAAAGGGTGCTGGGAGAAGCGAGTTTCTTCGTTTCCTGTGTTTTGCCAGAAAGATATACTCGTTTTCCTGGGAGAACGGGGTAGTGTAAGCTAGACTCGTGAAGTAACAAGAGATAGTTTTGCGGTGTAATAGGAAGTCACCTGACTTCCCGTACAGAGTTCGATACCCAGGACACGGTGAGAACAATTGATTCGGTTCCCCGGGATTTGTCCTGTGAACAACTATATCGCGAGTGAGTTGTACTAAATTTCTTCAAGAGCATGAGATAGTCCAGTGACAAACAGTGTATGACTTACACACTTTTGTAGTTATACGTCAGTGGTACTCATTCTATTCAGTGACAATGGAAGTTTAAATTTTGATATCATTTTTTTTTTAATATTCATCCATTCTCTGAGTGCTTAGAACACTCAGTAGAGATCAGAGATTTTGAAGCTTATTCGTAACTCCCAGTGTTAATTTGGGACCCTCGCATTTTGCCAACTATGGGAGAAATATATATCCTAACATATCTCAAATAGAGATATAACACCGAGGCCAGTAACGCTATTAAACTGGGCCTGTCCTTGGACATTTTAGCACAAGGCTTACCGCAATTAATTTGCTTGTTTTTTTAAATTGGAGCTACTAAACATTCTTTCATAGAATGCTTGAAATTCAGCGTACCATATCTTCTACCAGAACATTTTCGTGTAGTGGAATGAGCATCTAGGAGGACACTGTGTTAAATCAATTTCAGAACTTGTGTACGTCAAGTGAAGTTTGAACAGTGCATCACCATATAAAATCTTGTTTATGTTTATCTTCAATCTGTGTTGTTAGCCCACAAATATAGTGAAATATGTTTCTTCGACAGTTAAATACATCTCTCCTCTAGAACTGTTAGAGACGAGAAACTAAAAATTATGAGGAGATAAATAATTCTGTAAATATTTCTATAAAAGTTTTTTTTTTTTATTTTAAAGGTCAGTCAGACCTGTCAGGTTTCAGTTCAGCCTACATTAGTTCTCATTCATTTTATTTTTTTTAGTGTGATACTTTATCAAGTGTATAAAAATATAAATATCGTGTTTGATGTGATAGTGCACTACAAAGGTGATAAGTATTTAGTGTATAAAGTGTGATATCATCTCATCTACCATGGGTGAGATGCCTGTTTCCTATGTGGGAAATAAATCTGTCAGCTCACACCAGAACAACTGTTTATTCAATTGCTGTAGGGTGAGTACCTGCACTAATGATATCTTTGTTTCAGGAGTGTGATTCAAGGAGACATTTTCCCCTTGATTGTGTATGTTGACCATCTCTCTGTATGGGGCTCGGAGAGAATCCTGCCCAAAGGAACAAAATAACAGCCATGAAATAGTGAGATCATTTACAGGCTGCTACCTGTAAAAATTTAAAGTATAGATTTTTTTTTCTTTTAACCTATTTGAAAATTATAACTGACTCACTATTATAGCATCCTTGAGCATGGTTTTTATGCAGATGGCCCTGAGATCTGCTGTTCTACAGAAATAAAATATTTTTGCTCTACCGACTTCATAAGAGAGTGGTGGCCCTTACAGGAGAGAACCTGATCTCCAAGAGGGAATAAATAACTTCTTATATTCTTTTGATATTTGCATTTTATATAAATACTTCAGTTAATTATATATTCCCAGCCACTCTCCTTCAACATTTTTTTTTTTATATATTGTGTTGGTGTCGTTAGGTAAGCAGTAGCTTCGGCTCTGGCCACCTAGCACCTCACAATATATGTTGATTCTTTGTAGAAATCCTGCCCTATCCTATAAATTAAACCTAGGTTTCTATATGCACTAGTCGTTATTGGGTCAACGTATTGAGCAAAGGTTAATTTCCTATCAAATATAACTCCTAGATCTTTGATAGAATTTGGGATAGACAAGGAAGTGCCACTTAACTGGATTTTCTTTCCTCATGAAAGATACAGATTTACATTTGGACACATTAAGGACTAATTTGTTCTTATTACACCATATTTAAACTCTTTGTAGATCCTATTGAAATTTCACGCAGTCATCAATTGAACTTACTTTGGAGTATAATTTGAGACTGTCGGCAAAAAGGACTTAATACACGGAGTTAATAGAAGAACTTAATACACGAAGTTTTAATACACAGAGGAATATCATTAATAACAAGAAGAAACAACAGGGGACCTAGATTAGATCCTTGAGGGACTCCAGATAGAGCATCGAACTTGAGATTACCGGTAATGTAAAACATCGTCCAGGATTATTCAACTGGAACTCTCTCCAGACCTCTGTGAGAAGATTTTTTTTTTCTTTTGAAACCTTTAATTTAATATTTGTAACATTATTTGTATATTTCTATGTTGATGTCAGTTCAAAATAAACAAGAATAGCACTCAATTTCAATAATTCAAAACCATGTTTTCATTAACTTTTATGTTTTAAATACAAAAGCCATTTATTTTTAAAAATTGACACGTACTAACTTCTTTTATCTTACATTATGATTTTATATTCTATCAGTGGCGTATTTACGATTTTCTTTCGGGGGAGGGCTTTGCTAACTTTAGTCTTGGAAATGTGAAAATGCTGCAAGATATTTAATTTACTTTAATATAGTAAAAATATTTCGGGGAGGGCTTAAGCCCGGAAGCCACCCCTAAATACGCCACTGCATTCTATATTTAAATCTATGAGTACAGAATAATCTCTGGTTGTTTTTCATAATACAGTGATGGGGGGGAGGCACCTGGGAATTCTCGCCCCGGGCGCTTGCAACCCACGCGACGGCCTGAGTGGTTACACATTAAGAACTTAGAGTTAATGTTCGTCCTAAATCATTTTCATTTGATATTTCGGAGATAAGATTTTTGTTTAAAAAAAAAAGAAAAGAAGAGAAAAGGAAAAAGAAAGAAAAGGGAAAAGAAACGAAAAGAAAAAGAAAAAAGAAAATCTCTGCCAAACCTTTTAGGATTTCCACTTTTTGAGATAAATTTTAGATTTTCACTCAAACAGCTACTGCTTCCTTACTATTTATCGTAGAATCATGGTTCATACTTCGTTTTTTTTTTTTTTTTTTTTTAATAGAGCATCCTTTTTAACGGTACCACTCGGTTGTCTGTATTGTACACCAAAAACAGGAAAATCGGGGAAAACCGGGAGTTTTTTAAAAAAATCAAAAATTTTGTGCCCCTCTGGCCCGGGTTTGGGTTCACTGTTCAGTATACTTAATTTTACTGTTCAGACATCTATTCCAATAATGAAACCTTTTCAACAATTAAAGAACCAAAGTATTGAAAAATTGCACGGAATATTCTTTAATTATTGATTTAACTTGTGTTTTGACCAAGTTTGAATATTCCATCTCTTGAATTTGACTGAGTTGTTGCGAATATTGACGCTCTATGCAAAATTAGAAAGGTAGAAGACATATGCTACAATTAGGGTTTCCAACTCTAAAATATAAAATTACCAGTACCCTATCATAATCCTTGGCTCAAATGAAGAATAATTCTATTCTTGCAATATAAATCATTGAATTTGGCCAAACTATCGATCGGCCGATAAAATACCAGTCAGTTAGCAACCCTAGCCGGTTTCTTTGGTAATTAGCGCTCGTTTAAACTTACCTTAAAATCTTTAAAGAAGAGAAAAACTTGTTCTCCAGTAATGCCAACCCGTAGGAAAAATTCTATTTTGTTGGATGTTTTTACATTAAGGGGGCAGACTACTAAAATGATACAAAAGTTAACAATTTTTCTTTTGCCCATTTTTCATGAGTGAAAAAAGATAATGAAATGTAACCCGAAATTACGAATCGGAAGAAATTTTAGTGTTGCCATCTATAGAAATTACAGTGTGGCCAGAATATGAATGACCCAAAAATCTATGTTAAGCCAGCGACTAGAAAAATTAACTCAACGGTAATTGTTGACTTATCGTGTTGTCTTGGTTCCTTGTTAACTACGTTTAAAATAATATTTTTATCTATTTTGTAATAAACGGAAAGTTATTAAAGTTAAATTTTCTTATACTGGTGCTTTATTCATATATTGAAGGAAATGTGTGACATACGATAGTATCATTTTTCTTTTTCTTTTTGTATTAAGTATAACATAGGAAATTCAACAGCAAAATGGGATTTTTGCCTACCGAGATGGGATTTTATAATATTTCAGATTGGCATCACTGAGAGGAATCTGAACCCCAGTAGGTACCACTAAGCCACCGTACTCTCTCTATATATTTTATCTTTCTTTACATTTTGCTTTTGAGAAAGCAGTGTAGCTTAAAACACTTGTTTAGTTAAACTGGGTTATAGTAAAATACAGAATAGTTTACCTAATAAACTTTCAAAGTTCTAATGAAATTATGTAAAAAAAAAAAAAAAGTTATTATTAACTCATTAGTTCAAGATCAACTAATTAGATAGCATTCTCTTTCAGTAGTTACAAACAATGAATGACGTCTGTCTAATTCATTACCAAACAACAAAGAAATATTATATAACGGTCCCTTGTGGTCACAGCAGCAAAACAAAACATCGTCCATAACAAATCATTGTACTTATTTCCCATCTGAGCGTGTTACACAGTTAGACATCTACTTGGACGAGATAAAGAATGCGGTCATATGACACACAGCTTCTGTCGATTACGTCCCGTCACAGAGAACTCTCACTCTCGTCTGCTTCACAGGTTCTACAACAATAACCGGTGTGAAACAGCCATTGTTGTTTACACTCTGTGGGTAAACAAAACTTAAGCCGCAAGACTGAACAATAAGATTCTAAAATTGGATTTCTTTCGTTGATGTCAACAAGATTATGTAACTTAAACTAATATGCACTAAGTTATTATATTCACTAAAAGCATAACTAAATTTTTAACGCTTCTTCTTGCACCGGTAGTTTAATTGCATATCCATAACCTTAGGCTCGAATGAATATGGAACCAGACCATAAGTTGTAACTGGTCACACCCTTCTGATGTAAGACCATGAATAATAGGGTGTCCGTTCAAACACTGTCAGTGTAAAACTTTCTTGTGAGGGTAATGGGAAGTACACGAATGATTCTTTTTTTTTAATACTGTGAATCCTCTGATCTGAGTAACGGACCCGATGAGTCATGATTATTGTTGTAAATGAGAGATGTCTGTTATTGAAAGATGTCTGAATGACATACTACTGCAAAGAGCTGACCAAATAACTGATCTTGGCGTATCAATAAGATCAAATCTCTCGTTTGATATTTACCTAAATCGAATTGTAAATGAGGCTTACAGAAATCTCGGATTTGTAATGAGACTTGGAAGTGAATTCAAGAACACTAATGTTATTAAAATTCTATATGATGCATATATAAGTACTGGTACGTACCAAACTGGAATACGCATCCATAATATGGAATCTTAGTGCACAAAAATATACACAACAATTAGAAGCAATTCAATCAAAATTTGTTCGATATTTAATATATAAAGACACATTGATCTATCCTCGATACGCAAAATATCTTGAATTCTTACCTAGCTATTCAACGTATTCTCTAGAAGCAAGACGAGCTAATTTCTTTCTATATTTTTTGCATAAACTTATACATAATAACATAGATTCGCCAATATTATAGTCCGAAATGTCCCTTCAGGTTCCGAACAGGAAAATGCGCTCGCGGCTACAAACATTTCATGAACCTCCCCAGCGTATTAATGCATTAAATATATCACCTATCAGGAGAATGTGCACAATATATAATAGTGTCCAAATAAAGTGCCCTACAATAGATATATTTGATTACACGTAAAAAAAAATACTTTGACTACATAGCTTAGCATGTAGAACAGATATTGTGTAATGTAATCATTTATGTACGTATACTACTGAACATTGTCAATGGGTATATACCTGTTGTGTTCAACATACAATAAATAAATAAATAAATAAATAAAGACAGCAGCGTAATTCCAGAGTTTGCTTGGGGAGGGGAAAGATTCTCCATTAACATAAGATTTTCACGTTTTTTGTTAGTATATTAGGATACAATTGATTTAATATATACGAGGTGTCTCTAATATAAAGAGACTATACGAGACGTGGACATACAATTTAGACCTCAATGCTAGACCACGCTATCTACGTAACCGACAGCTGTTGACCTTAAATGTTCTCAGAACTGAAGTGTATAAAGGTTCTCCATTATAAAGAATGTGCAGTAGGTGTAATAACTTATCAATACTAAACAAAAGTCTGAATTTAGCATTACTTATGTCTCGGTACACAGAGAAATTTTAAAAGAGTGTGAATGTATACGTTGGTATACAAATGTGTAAAGCGAGTTCTTTCGTGGCTAAACGGTTAGCGTACGCGCCTTTGCTGTGGGAGACCCGGATTTGATTCTTGGCGACAGTTCGTGTGGTTCGGATTCCACATTAATCAGTAGGTCCCGTCTCATATAACCTAGCTGCTGAAAGGGAAGTTAAACTCAAAAATCAACTCAATCAACAAATATGTATCAAAAGCGAATATTTGACTCTATAATGCTTTCTTTACGTGCAATGCATGGGCCACTGTAGCTCAGTGGCAGAAAATTCACTTCTGGTGTGTAGTGTCAATAGTTCGATCCTAGTTTGTGCTCTGTGGTGGATAAACACCATGTATGTGAGTTTTCTCAGGGTTCGCTCGTTTCCTCCCACTTTCTTCATTCCATCATTTCATTCATTTCTCACCTAGCCTACAAGACATAACACTGAAATACGAACATTTAATGCTTTTATACTCTTATAGTTGTCATTATTGTCTTTGTCAAATATATATTTTTGTCAAGATCTTTATATTCGCTTTCATGTATAATAGTACAATAAATAATAATAATAATTATTATTAAGTATTTTGCCTTTTGGCAGGTCCTGGGACTAGTGAGGTTTTTTCTTCTTCTTTCTTGTTTCTTTTCTTCTTAATTTTCAGTTTGGACCTGGAAATGTTTCTTCCATGTTTCTCGATCTTCATGTTCCTTTAACTCCCAATATTTTCTTCTATTCTTTAAATCATCGATCACTTGTGTTCTTCTTGTTCCTATTCCTCACTTTCCTTCCATCTTTCCTTCTATGGCGGTGTAAAGAAGATAATTTCTTCGCAAGATACAGTAAACACAGAAATATAATGTATAAATTATCTATATTATGTACTTCTTATGTACCCTCTGTAATTGAAAATTCTTTTCTCTGTTGAAGGGCAATATATAAATAAATAAGGGCGGAATCCGAAGCACTGTAATACGTTCAAATTTATAGCCTCTCTTACTGGGTATTGAACCCAGGACGTCGTACTTCAAAAGCAAGCGCCGTAGCCATTAGGCCAGTGAGAAGGACGGCTTACTTTATTGTTGAGCTTCTAATTGCAGAACTTCCCTCACCATCTCACCCTACTTCTAGCACATTTTTACTTTTATTTATTTTATTTTATTTTATATTTTACAAGTCAAATCACTTCTGAAGACATCATATGTTACCAAAATATCCTTTCGCCTGGAAATACATCAAATATACACTACAAGGGATGCCCATGGCCAAATTTTCAGAAATCTGGAGTCCGGAATCGGAAATTTCACTTTCTGGATTTCGGAAATATTCCGGAATTCGAATAAAATTCGGAATTCAGAAAATTCCGGAACTTCACCGACATCGATTTTTTTTCGAAGTCCCGAAATTTTCCGAGATCCGTTTTTTTTCGAATTCCGGAACTGGCCATCCCTATACACTACCGCTTGTCAAGAAAACTTTTATTCCGGTTTAATCGAATTTTCGTTCAACTGAAGTACAACTGGTCTCATTAAATTCGGTTAAACGAGACCTTAGTGTATTAATACAAATATCATTGAACTACTAAAATAATTTGCTGATTCAGAACCTAACGGGATAATTTTCTTGAAATATGTTCTAGATTGAAATTAACGCATAGAAAAGTGTCAGTACGTCATATGTTGCGCATTATAAAAAAAAAAAAAAAAAAAAAAACTGAATTCATATAATATTGAAATGGTACCTTTGATTCTTCCAATATTGTTGTAAAGCTCAAATATGACTGAGTATGTTTTGTTTCCATAATGAATTATACCATTGATATATCATAAGAAGAGTTCACATAGTCTTTCCTACGTATATACAAATAAACATTATATAAATATATGTGTTCGGAAACAGTACCAGTAAACTTTGGCAAAGCATTTCATGAGTTACTTAATTTCATGTTTGTTGACTGATTGATTACTTTTTAGTTGAGTAGTGGATTGTTTTGTAAATTGAACTGACATTAATTTATTAGTTTCATACTTGAATGCTTAACTAGTATTTTAGTTGAATGATTGATTGATTAAGTTTTAGCTGAATGATATATTAGTGTTTTATGACTACATCATTTGTTGATTGGTGATTGATTGAGGGTTGGCCAGGAGACGAAAGCAGTCAATATTTTCTTTAGAAGATACGAGACGAGACAGAGCTTTAACAGTAGAAACAAATCTACAGGGGTGATCAAAAAGTGAGGTTACAATGCCTGCAGTGAAATAACCAATATAGCCAACAGACAGTACATACATTACGTTATTTTTCGACATACCACCTCGCTTGTCACGAAGTATTTCACCACCTCATTTGAAGTGAAGCGACGGCCTCCGAGGTGCTCCTTCAAGTGTGGGAACAGCTGAAAGTCGCTTTGAGCATGATCCTCCTGTTGTCTTAAATTAACTTCTACCCGTGTGTTCAAATCTGTTTATGTCGTGCTAGTTCGGCCACTGTGCTCCTCTACCAGCTGCAAACTTTCGACACCATTTTGTGACATGCTGACGACAGATTACAGTCTCTCCGTAAACCTATACAGCTACCGGTGAATCTCAACCGCGGTTACATGTTTCGCCCGCAGAAATCGAATAACTGAGCGGACTGCGTGAAACTAATTTTCCAAACAAGTCGCCATTTGTGTTTACCTACAACTAGCACCGTAGATAGCGGGTAGCTGAAACTGCACAGTTGTCAGCTCCATGTATTAAAATTACCGCACACTCTTCATTCTTCTATAAGAGACGAAACTCCAGGTATATCAGTCTTGTAACCTTAGTTTCTGATCCTCCCTCGTACTTTCTGAGAAGTCCCGAAAGTGAGACGAGAATCGAAACGAGAAATTTTGAGGCGAGACGATACATTTCGCGAGTTTCGTTGGCAACAATAGTTCACCCAAGTCTTAGATATCAAACACTGTTTTACTGTTACCTAATTCTTAACAGAAAATAATAATAATTGATAGTGATTGTGCGAACACAGTGAAGAGCATTTATCAATGATTAAAGATACGCAAGTCATTAGAGAATATACTTCAATAAAAAATATACTTCATGTTGTTATATCACACCCATTGTGGACGTCTCGTGACGCGAAAGAATTCTGATAACTTCTATATGAAACTAAGAAGATTATCAGGGTGTAAATTCTGTACATAAATTTAAAAATTGAGACGAGACTTCTAATTTCTTGTCTCGTCTCGTCTCGTGAGCATCATTATGGCCAAATAAGATGTAATCATTTTTTTTTGTTTTTTTTTTTTTTTTTGTTTTTGAAAATGAATATATTCATGGATTCCCTTCATGCAAAGCCAACACTTTCTTTATTATATTCCATCTACCTCTTTCGCTCCTCTTCTTTGCTTAACCTATTCTTTCTGTTCCGTCTCTGATAACAAAACCCTGCTCCTACGTCATAAATCGAGCAGTTAAAAATACTTGGTCTAGATCAGAGTTTCTCAATCTGGGGTTCGCGTCCCCTTAGGAGGGTCGTGAGATGGTATCATGGGAATCGCAGAGATAAGCGGAAAAGATAAATATAATTAGAACATAATACCAGATATTACTCAAAGTGGCGGCCTCTCGAAAATTAAAGTACTCAAGAACTTTTTTTAACAACTGTCCCAAGTTCATTTTAACCAAAATTGAAATCACTTTTTTTTTAAAATCATATGACCCAAAATTAAGGGAGTTATATAAAGTTTTAAAATTTTCAAACGGCTTCCATTTTGAAACAGTATGGCGGATCGGATTCGATATTTGTAATATGAATGAACTGACCAACTTTGGTTTTAATCCATTCGCTTTTAGGAAAGTTATTGTATCCACTACTATTATATATACAAGAAATGGATCCTACTATTATAGAAGATGGATATTTTGAAATCTCCGCAATAGGTATATTAAAATCCCACACAAACTTATTAAAACCCAGAAATTGTAAAGGAGTCGCTTCCAAGTGGATGTGATAAAATGGGGATCGTGATAGAAATTAGGTTGAGAACCACTAGTCTAGATGAGTGATGGATTTTAGGTTTCAGTTAAATGAATGATTAATTGTTTTAGGTGAATGATTGAATAGATGTTTAATCAATATATTATTAGCTCAAATTCGAATGACTAACGCATTTCAAAATCCCGGAGAGAAATGATGTCTTTCATATTCTTCTGTACGGTAATTGAGCTGTAATACGACCACGCTAACACAATAAGCACATTTGCTCTGAAAATAATTGAACCTCGACCTTCTTTTACTGAAATCAGTAAATGGGAGACTAATCATACGGTCAACTAGCATACAATACAATCAACTCTACGTGTTGTATTGATTTTTTACTCGTGAAATGCATAGATACCTCTCTTGGTATTGAGAAATATATTTACGCTCATAGTAGTTAAGCCAAGCTAACATATTTCTCTTTGTTCCAGGAGAAGAAAACATGTGTAAATTAAACCTTGAAGTTACTGAAATCTTAAAATATCCACGTGTCCTTAAGTTATGTAACCTAGGAATTTCATGAACCTTTTTTTCTTTTTTCTTTTTTACTTTTTTTGAAAGAGGTTTTTGGTGAAGAAAATGTTGTGTAATGTAGAACAGGAACTTTGAAGGGATTCTGAAGATTTTTCTTGTTTTTAAATAACAACATTTTCACATTTAGATGACGCGCTAATAAAATTACTACACAAAAACGAAATCCTAGAAAGAGTATTTTTTTTTTTTTCAATTCTAAAATAAGATTCTCTGGGATGATTTAATTATTGGCAGTGCTAAGAAGTCAAATAAATCTCTTATATCGAAGGAAAATTAAATAATGCGTTCAGACGAAATCCTGTATAATAGAGCCGTCCCACATAGCACGCAGACATTCCTTGATATTCCGTGGGACGTCTCATTTTTTCCAATGAACATTCTTTGAAAATAAAATCATCATCATCATCATAGGAATTTTGCCATTATTGGCAGGTCACTTGCCGCAACTGAGAAGCTTCCATGCTCCACGGTCTTCCGCTCTCTTCGTCTTCGCGTACGATTTTTCTGTTTTTATATCGTCCTTTAATTGCAGTCTCCTTCGTCCCCTTCCTCTCTTTCCTGCCACCATACCATCTAGCACGTCTCTCATGATACATACAGTTCCTTTTTTATCCAAAGACCCAACCAGTTTCTCTTCCCTTTTTTAATAATATCTAAAATTGTTCTTTTCTCCCCCACCATCTAAGACCCTCTCATTGGTTTCCCACTCGACCTAGCTAATTTTCTCAATTCTTCTCTACACTCACATTTTGAAAGCTTCCAGCCATTTTCGATCATTTTTGAGTAATGTCTATGTTTGTGACCCATACAGTACAATACTCCACATGAAGCATTTTATGAGTCTTTTTCGCAACTCTGTTTTTCAAGTATAGTATTTTCTTCCTCCTAAAGGGTTCTTTCGCCATTCCCAGCTTTGCTTTTATTTTATATTAACACTTCATATCATTACCAATAATGGCAACCAAGTATCAAAAACTAGTCACCTGTTCTATTTCCCCCCCTTCTACTTCTATATTTGACACTGACCGCTTTGTTTCAATCATTATGGCTTTTGTCTAACATGTTTTCATCCCACATTCTTCACAGCCCTTCCTCAAGTTTTCTAATACGTTGATTTTCTCTTGAGATTCCACAACAATGAAAATGAAATGAAATTATTCAGTTCAACGTCCCATGATTATGCCCTGTAAGGTAAGAGAGACGAAGATTGAAACAAGTAAATGAGTATGGAAGAATTGGTGGAATGAGAAACTGAGGGGAAACGGGAGTGCCCCGAAAAAAACCCACGGACACGATGTTGTCCACCACAAACTTACTTGGTCGAGGATCACATCAGGGACCCTACGCACCAAAGGTAGGCGCTCTACCACTACCGTGTCCCCAATCCTTTGAAAATATGTCCGCTTATGTTCTGGAAACGGGACTTCTTTTGAAATTAGGAATGGGCATGAGTCGAGCTGAAACTTGGTTCGACTCGAAACTCGAAGCGAATTCGAGTCGAGTCAAAGGTAACTTTCTCGAGTCGAGTTTGATGGTGGGGTGCTGACTGCCACGGGTGCTGACTGCTACGGATGCTGACTGCCACAGCCAATTATTGGTGCTGATTGCCACGACTGACGCTGATTGCCAATATCAAGGTGCTGACTGCCTCGATGCGTGCTGACTGCCACGAGCCTGAGAGAAAGTTGCTAGACGTAACATTACCGGACGCCAAGAAGAGCGAAAGAAACTAGATGAACCTTAGGATCATGTTGTTTAGACCAACACCTAACAAAGGTAAACAGGTCTCTGTATGTACACTCATGTCCAAATTTATTGTCACATGATTATAAATATGTTGTTCTAATAATGTAATTTGATAACGAATTCGCCCGATATTTCTTATAATGATAGTAGGATATGTGTATAACCGGCAAAGACAAGTATGTGGTAAATTTCATGTCAAAAGAGCAGTAAATAAGAACAATAAAATTTTCTTGTCCATTTAGTTACATTTTACTTTACTCATTATGCTTTTCGTGTTTATAATTCTTTTCCTATGAAATTCATCACAAATATACATTTCCTGATTATACACGTAATATAAGTATTAAAAGTATTCTGCAAAATTATCAAATTATATTCTTACAAGAAGACAGTTATAGATATGCGACAATAATTTTGGACATGAGTATACCTTCAGTTTTGTCAGGGAGCGATGCGTACAAAATTGGTACGATTTATGTATTCTCACTTGAACTCCCTATGTCAGCATGAACTGTGTACAGCTGCGCAAATTGTTTCGAGCAGCTCTTAAAAGTTCCATCTAAAAACCATGCTGGCTGTCTCTCACACGGGAAGTTCAGGAGAAAGCACTCGCCTGCAGAGAAACTAAGCATGCCACTTGAAGTCCCAATTCATGCTGATTATAACAAGCTAATAACATTCCTGTACGGTTGAGAACGGTTGAAGATATTCAACTTGGAAGTTTATATGAGAAAATGAGGATATACGCATTTATACGCCTTAAGTACAACATAATTAGTAACGAATATTAACATACGAATTGAAAGCTATCGGAAGTAACAGAAAAATGTATTTCGCAATAACTAACGGGTTTGTTAGATACAATTAGTCATTACATTGTTCACAATAATCATAGGTTAGAGATGAAAATTAATCACTGTTGTTCTGTTTTATGAAGAAATGACGCAGGCAAAATACTCCCTTGCACCATGAACATTTTATATGTGCAATTGTGTTGCATCCGTCAAGAGAACAGTTCGCAGAACCAACGCAAAAAGCAAATTCGACAAGTGATTCAAAAGTTATAGGCCTATAATTTGTTCACAACCTGCCTTGCAGAACTCAAACTGAAACAATCCAATGTACACCGGTGATCGGAAGTGATTCGTATGGACACGAACTTTATTTGATTGTTTCGTTGGTACATTATAACGTCCAGATGAAGAAGATTCATACTATGTACAAATCTCCTGCCATAATCTTTGGTTGATCGGAATCAAAACACATCAAATGGTTGCACAAATCGTGTGCAATTCTTTGGTATCTTCTCAACCATTAGGTCTTTGCCATCCGTCATGCAACTTGTAATGCACAATTTATCTGTGAATGGACCCCAGTGATCAAGCAATAGCAAGTTCAAACCATCAGGCTTCGCCATGGGTGAGAATACTTAACACATTGAAACATGCATCCACTCATTTTCTCATATAAATTTCCAAGTTGAATATCTCGAACAGTTCTCAACGTACAGGAGTTTTATTACCTGTTGTAATCAGCATGAATTGGTCCTTCAAATGACATGCTTATTTCTCTGCAGGCGAGTGCTTCTCCCAAACTTCCCTTATCAGCTGGCTTCAGACCATCATATCCATTAAATAATACAATAAAACAATTAATATAAACAATGAAATGAAACTGTACATATAACAGAAAAGACAATCCGTTTATAAACATCCAAGTGTATGTCGTTCCACTTAGTGAGCAACTTTGTAAATTATAGGATGCCACATAGATTTGCTGTGATGATTACTAAATTAATCTCTACTAAATTAATTAATAATCATAAATTTAGTATGAGGGATTAATTCCTCTCTTTCCAAATACAGTTTCTCCCAGGCTCGTGGCAGTCAGCACCTTCATATTTGCAATCAGCGACAGTCGTGGCAATCAGCACCAATAATTAGCTGTGGCAGTCAGCACCCGTGGCAATCAGCACCTATCCAGTTTGATAAATGGCTCGCTCGTTCCGCTCGTTTTAACTCGATTTGAAATAATCCCTTAATTAGACTGGAAAGCGAAAGCCATGAGAAATGTAAGCAATAATGTGGAATATTTTTAGTGTTGCTTGCGAGATTATATTTTTAGTGTTGCTCGCATCTTGTCTCGTCTCGACTAACGAGATGGCAATGGATTTTTATAATGAGTCAGAATGAAATGTAGTGAACACCAATATAAGTATACCTATGTACTGTAGTTCTTACCATCAAGACTGAGACCTGCACGATCGAAGTTTTGAGCCCAAGCAGCCCAAACCGGGTAGTGATGTCATATGGCTCAGCCCGAACCGGCTCGGTTAGTTTGAGCCAGCGACTCAGTTCAGGTGAGCCAAGCAGCTCGAGCCGTCGACAACCCTAAACCCGGGCCAAACAGTTTGAAACATGTTTGGCCGGCGGCCTATAACTTTTAACAATTTCTGGCTCCAGCCCGAATACTTGCTCCTCCGGAACTCAAACCCAGAACCTCGTGAACGAAGTCCTTGCCTCCTTGACTTCACGTCTACTGAGATCAGCAGCGTTCACTAGTTTAACAAGATAAAACCAAATAATAATAATAATAATAATAATAATAATAATAATAATAATAATAATAATAATAATAATAATAATAATAATATGATGATGATGAAGAAGAAGAAGAAGAAGTAGTAGTAGTACTAGTAGTAGTATCATTGATAATAATTGTATTGTTTATATAGGATATTTGAAGAAAGTACTTGGAACTACACACAGCATTTGGCTCGATTTGGCTCGACTCGACTCGAAACTCGAGTCAAATTCGGAGGAAATTTTTCGAGCCGAGTTCTTGAGTCAAGTTCAAAGATGTATGTTTCGAGTCGAGTCGAGTTTCAATGAAAACTCGCTCGTGCCCATTCCTATTTGAAATGCTTGTTAGGTATTTTTGGCTCTGTGAGAAATCACAGAACGAATTGCAGGCATATAAATATTAATTCATGACAAGTGCATTTCATTGAAATTCAAGGAAAATTTCTAGGCAGAGCCTGTGGGGTGATCCTGCAATCTAATTCTCTTGGAGGCGTCATAGTGTGGAGGGGAATATCATGTACTGTAAAACTTGTCTGTGCACCCACCACATGCACCAGATTTAAGTCTCTCTCATGGTTTGAAATAAATATTAAAACTAGGTCTCGCCCTTTTATAGTCTCGGTGTTGCATAAGAAAGTAAAACAAAAATTCAAGGGGTTGCTGGGACTCAGGCTCCCTGGTTCGATCCCAGCTCGAGTCAAATTGGGTTTGTGATGGATAAACATCGTGTGCTTGTTTTTCTCGAGGCTCTTCCTTTCCCCTCCTACATTCTTCATTCCACCATTTCACTCATCATCACATCCTCCCTAGCCTCGGAGCATATCGTTGGACGTTAAACTAAAAATATTGGGATATGTATGGGAACTGTTGGACGTGAATATGTTATGCTATATGCAATTCTACATTTGTCGCGGAACATTCAGGCTTGCAGCATAATCTATAAGCATAATAGAAATATCTATGAAATTTCCCTTCGATTTCAATGGAACGTGCCTGGCACCGTAGAGTCTTTAAGAAAAATGAAAAAAAAAAAACATGAAATTTCCCTTGGATATACCTGTAACAGTAGAAAATTTAAGGATAATAGAAATATCTATGGGATTTACATTGGATTTCAATAGGTTATACATGTCACTGAAGAAATTAAATTAATGGCAATATCTATGGGAATTCCTTTGTATTTCCAAAGAATGCACGTACGTGTCACTGTAAAAATCTTAAGGATAATAGAAATATCCATGGAATTATCCCTTGGATTTCAACGGAATATGCCTCTTATAGGGCAATGTTTAAATGTTCATAAGTTGTCTTGTGATTACCCAGCAAAAAAGCCTAGAAATGACTTACAGAAATTTTACAGGAAATCTTATTTTCGTATCATCCAAGAACATCCCAATATCTCGAAAGTTACGTCTCGTGGACATCCAAGGAACAACTTTTGTGCTGTGAGTAATAGGCCTAACTACACAGATCTTGTGTACGCGGGTTCTTTATGTTCTTTACGTAAAGTATTTCTAATTCTTTATGTCCTTTCACTTTAGCTCAAAGAAAGAAAGAGATAAAAAACAAAATATAGAAATGAAATGTTTCAGATTTATGTCCCACAGTTATGCCAACAAGGCTAAAGGAGACTGTGATGATGAGAAATGAATGAAATGTTGGAATGAGGAAAGTGGGAGAAACGGGAGAACTCCGAGAATACCCATGCACACGGTGTTTGTCCAACACAAAGCTCACTTGGCGCGACCTGGGATCAAACCTAGGACCGCATGCACCACAGGTGAGGACTCTACCATTGAGTCACAGCAGCCTCTAAGGAAATATAGAGAACACTGCTCTGTAGAGAAGTTACAGCTTTCAATTCTGGTAACCTCAATCAATGGATCTGGTCCCGTATGGGGAATCCATAAGGATTATGTAAAATGTACACTTTCTTAATACTAACTTCTAGCTCACGTGAGAAACTATTTACTAAGAACCGAGTGAAAAAGAATAATTGTATTTTTAGGGCTGGGGAGTGCAGATAGTCTGTTAAAGTTATTCGAATATCCGTTCTTCGAAATAATTTTTCGTTATTCAAACCTTTGTTCTATGTTGTTCGAATAAATGTTATAATAATTATTCGTTATTCGAACATTTATTCTAATAATTATTTGCTATTCGAACATTCTTTTCTAATAATTATTCGTTAATCGAACATTTTTCTAATAATTATTCATTATTCGAACATTTTTTCTAATTATTATTCGTTATTCGTACATTCGTTCTAACAATTAGCCGTTATTCGAACATTTGTTCTAATGATTATTCGTTACCAAAGAATTATACGAATAATTATTCAAATAACAAACTGTTCGAATATTCGAATAAGAGTGTTCGAAAAATCTATTATTCGAATTTTAACAGCGCTAATGCAGATGAATGAAACCATGCAATCACGGAAAATCAGGTCACAGTTTGGTTTACTGGTTGTTACAACAGCTGAGAACTCTTTTATCTAACGTAAGTGCAAGAGAACGCAAGACAGAAAATTATGGCTTTATTTAGGGTTGTACGATATCTGGATTTGATTAACGAAAATAGATGTCTATAAAATACTTAAATTTAATCGAAATAATGATGGTGGACTTTAATATCGAGGTCAAATATATATAAATTAGTAGAAAGATCTTTTAGGCAAGTTTCACGCTGAAGTAAACTGTCAATAATTTTTATGTGTTCTATACTTCGTAAGATATAATTGGGAAGTTTCACAAAAATGTCTTGATCTCACACTCTAAAAATATGGTAACCTTATTATTGCCCTAAAGTTGTTCTATAAAAATAAGAAATGGTGAGCGGTGTAGGAAAGTCCTCTTAGAAGAAAATGAAAGTCAAACACCAGGATGATTTCCTTGTTTCTGCTAACAGCTTATATAAGCAAAAAATTATAGTCTGGATTTGTGCCAAACAATTCTTCTATACCGGTGAAGCATAACAAAACACAATTGTGTCAAACTGTTACATATTACAGAAAAGACGGTGTATTAACGTATACAATGTGCTTATAATTTTATTTATAAGAATAACCTTGACCGCGTGTAAGAGCGTTTCTGCATATAAGCATTTTCTTTTTTCGTACAGTCCAACCAAACCAGAACTTTAAGAAAGGTCAATGGGGCAAGGTTGAGGCCGACTCGTTTTCCTGAATGACCAATTAGTTCACGTGACCCTAACAGAATGTAATTTTGCATTACTCATGTCAAGTGTTGCAAGTATTGTTTGCTAAATAGAATTATTTATACCAGGTGATTCAAATGGGATGTGCAGTGCTTATAATTCACACGTGACTAGAGACATCTCGCCTCGTCTCGTAAATTGTGTAGGAATCTCATATCGTATCGATTCTCGAAGAATTCGTCTTCGCCTTTTCTTGATTCTCAATTGTCGAAAAACTTATAAATTTATATATAAAACTAGCCTTTGGCTAGCTGGGGGCTTCGCCCCCAAACCCCCAAGTCTGCTCGGCCTACGACCTCGCACCTTTTGAACCTGCAATTCTATCGTTTCTTGTCCTATTTCAACTATCTAAAAGATAAGATTTTGTATCCTTTAAAAACACCCATTTAAATAGCATGGAAATTTCTTAATCCCCCTTTAGACCCCTAAACATTAAAAATATTCACTTTTGGCAATTTTCCTGTGGGTTAGTCCTGGAATGCTACAATCATGCCAAATTTCATCATTGTACCTCTACAGGAAGTGCTCAATAATTTGGGGGTGTAAAAGGTATTCCATATAAATAACATGGGCAAGATTTTTCAGTTCCCCATAACACCACTCTAAAGTTGGATTTTATTATTTTTACTGATTTACTTAGGTAACGCTAACGAAAACGTACAAGCATACCGAATTTCAAGTTTTTGTTCCTATTCTAAGTAGCTAAAACATGAGATTATAGGTAAAAAAAAAAGGCCCATTTAAATAACATGGGGAATTTTTTCATCCCATCTTTAGACCTCCTAAAAGATAAAAATATTCACTTTTTGCCATTTTCCTATCGGTTAGTTCCGGAAAGCTACAATCATGCCAAATTAATCATTGTAGCCCTACAGGAAGTGCTCAATAATTTATGTCAGCTCATGTAGGTTTATATATAGTTGAGATTAAGATTAAGATTTATGAATTGAAGTTTTTCTTGTTTTTATTGTAAGTGTTATAAGAATAACGAAAGGTCCAGGAACAGTCGTGCACCCAGAAATTTTTGTTGCAAGGTGTCTAATAATACAAGACACTACGTTTATATGGCAACAAACGCTTATTATTCTACATCCGATAAATCGATAAGTAATTTTTAAGTGCTGTCACCTATATTCAAACGAAAAACGATAAAATTAGATTTTGTCAGAAAAGGAAGAGTACAGATGATGAATAAGGTCAAATCTCTGGTCTACATCAGTCACTTTATTCTAAACAAGTATACTTTTATTAAGAAAGTGTGCAGATGTATACCAAGTTACGAAGTTTGGGGAGTCCGGACCCGATAGAACCTCAGCATGGGCTCGCCTCTGTTCACAAAATATGTGACATAACAACATTTTAACAATATTTAGTATTGAAGTATATTGTGTAATGATTTGCGTATCTTTAAACATTAATTGTGTTTGTACTATGCAGGGTGGCCCAAAAGTAGGTATACAGGGCCGTACTGACCAACTCATTGCTTTCTACGTCATTTCTTATTGTTATCCATTAGGCAGACTTAGTTTCTTTATTATTTATTTTTAATATCTTTTTACTTATATCTCAAGCTCGGAACAGCCGAAGCAAATATACCTATAAGCTAGAATGTTATACTTGATCAATGCAGGGGTGCATACCTACTTTTGGGCCACCCTGTACAATCACTGTATTAATAAACAATTTCAATACTATGAGTCAGGTAATGTAACACTAAAATAATGTTTGAGAATTAAGCATTGGGTGACTAGTGTTTACTCACGAGACTTGAAAAATGTTCCACTTGTCTCAAAACGAAATAAGAATTGTCGTGTTTCTAATCTCGTCTCGAATTTAAAAATATACTTCTTGCCTTATTTTCGAGACTAGACATGCGTACGCGCTTTTGGCATGTGGGACTCAGATTCGATTCTCGGCGGGAGCTCATGTGGTTTGGGTTCCACGTTAATCAGTAGATCACGTCTCATATAGCCTCGCTACTGAAAAGGACGTTAAACTTAACACAACTAGACATTTCTCGTCCCATGGGCAATATTAGTGACTAACTAGGGAAGTACTTAAAGCGGTACGCGGGAATCTGCATGTGTTATATATTGTTGGAAAGGTCACACCGAGTACACCTCACATGTGAAATATCTCGCTTGAATGGGGCCCATAGGGGATGTGGCGACCATTTGAGGATCAAAACAAGGCACGCCCAGAATTACCAGAAAACGAAAAAATAGGAAGCTATAATGCAATTGTTGAGACGTAGTATATATGTAGATTCAAAAGGTAGCTGAATACGAATCTGACATCAAATGTTTACAAATCAAAATGGCGGTTCTAACATGGCGGACAAAAATTACGAAAAAACAAGCTATGGATCTGAAATTGGGTATATAGAGGTATTCGACGTTACTATGTATGAATCGGATACCAAAAGTGTAAAATTCAAAATAGTGGATCCAAGATGGCGGACAAAATGCAAAACACTGCTATGGAACTGAAAGTGAGTAGGTAGACGTTTTCGTGGTCGCGGAGTATGAATTCAATATTAAAAGTGCAAAATGCAATATGATGGATCTTTCACATGTGAAGTGTACTCTGTGTGACCTTTCTGACGATATACAACACATACAGATCCCCGCATACCACTTTAAGTACTTCCCTTCCACATGGACACTACATAATAATGCACATGCTTTGTATAGCACATCAAGGTCTACGCCTACGCCATGTTTCATTCAGAACGGATGAGTTTGATGGAAGTCATATGGGGTATAGCCTGTGAAAATCAATGGAAGACGAAAAGAATGAAAACTAGAAATGAGATTGGCAGATTTCAGAGAGATGAATCGAATGAAGAATTCTGCTTGCCCCACAATACCCCCTATCATTGGGTCACCTGAAAATTTCTAGAGACAAAATATGCCATCTGAATCATCATTAAAGAGACTATGGAGAAAGAAACAACTTTTGAAGGGGAAATTCGTGAGGGACAGGATTTATCAAGGCCGGGGAGATGCTTTTTGCTTTGATACCGTAGATCCTATTTGTTCGTTTGTAAATTTAGCGTGTTCCTTTTTTAGCACCGAGGCCACATGAGACCTAGATCTACATCTTAAGGTGGAATCCGATCCACCGTAATGAGTTGTAATCGAACCCAGGACCACATGCATCTCAGTTGCAAGTACTAGTCATTAGAACAACAAGGAGAACCTGCTTTGTTATTGTAGTAAATGGTAGCCATACCGTGGTCGTCCGCGGACTACCAGTCAAGCAGCAAGTCGTAAAAGATAGCCCACTGTGGTTTGTCATATTGTCTCTATTGGTCATTAAAATCGTTTTATGATTCTCTATGCAAACGTGAAAGATAGCTTGCAGTAGTCTGTCATATTGTCTGTATCTGTCATTATTATCGTTTTATGGTTCCATCTAATGGACCATTGTGAAAAATAGCCCGCTGGGGTCTGTCATAGTGTCTGTATCAGTCACTATTATCGTTTTATGATTTCCTCTAGCGCGCTATCGTCAAAGATAGCTCGCGATAGCCTATTAAATTTTTTGTATCAGTAACAATCATCGTTTTATGATTTCCTCTAGTAGGCTATCGTGAAAGATAGCCCATGGTGGTCTGTCATATTGTCTGTATGGGTTACGACTGTCGTTTTATGATTTCCTCTAGCGCGCTATCGTCAAAGATAGCTTGCGATAGCCTATTAAATTGTTTGTATCAGTCACAATCATCGTTTTATGATTTCCTCTAGTAGGCTATCGTGAAAGATAGCCACCGGTGGTTTGTCATATTGCCTGTATCGGTTACGATTGTCCTTTTATGATTCCCTCTAGCGGACTATCGTGAAAGATAGTCCACGGGGGTCTGTCATACTGTTTGTATGGGGTCGCAATTATCGTTTTATGATTCCCTCTAACAGGTTATCGTGACAGATAGCGCACAGTGGTCTGTCACACTGTCCGTATATCAGTCACTATTATCGTTTCATGGTATCCTTTAGCGGGGTATCGTGAAAGACAGCCCGCGGTGGTCTGCCATATTGTCTGTATCGGTTGCTATAATCGTTTTATGATTCTTTCTAACAGGCTAATGAATGGATAAGTAAACTGCTAGTAACTTCTGAATTGAAAAGTAGCCTTCAAACTTAACCAGTTGAGAATGTTCCAAGAGCATTACTAGAACGAACCTAAAAAGTTTTTTTTTTCTTTTTTGAATATGAAATTGTATATTAAGTTTATTTAATTAACTAATGACGCAATAATTGAGGCCTATTCCGTAAGAACGGCACATAGACCGTTTTCGTGAATACAGGAAAATAGCCTTAAAGATTTAACCGGAGCTTCTAAGAAGAACATAAGCTTGCAATTACCTATTACAGTTTTTTTTAATATACAAGGTCTATTTGAGTAATAAATAGCTTGTATTAAATTTTATATATTCATAAAGATATTTGTATAAAATGTTATGTGCCTTTTTTCGAAAATCTTTTGTTGGTTGAAGAAATAGCACACTATTAATGCAACACAATAATGTCTTTATTCTAAATAAAACAGATATAAGCTATTACACATAGTAATAAATGCGTTATGGATTTTTTTCCCTGTATGTACTCATTAAATATAAATTTAACCCAGCCGGTTTCTTCAGCTGACTAGAACTTCATTAAGGACTGAAAATCTTTCTGTTTCTGTTCACTCACTCCAACAAAAGGGACAGGCTTAGGATCAATATTTTTCAATTTCTGACACACTATAGTAGCCATTCCACCATCTTTAACACAATACAGCCATGTATAGAGCCGTGGCTCCTTTTACTCACGAGCACATTTAGGTTTTTCCGACATACTCATGCACGAAGCTAGGAATGCATCTTGAAGAGACTTTTCTTTGCCACTATAAAATAATCATAGGAATTGCACCGAGTATGAAGAGAAAATCTCTTAGCACTTGTGTTTACAACACTGAGGAACCAAGGAGAACACTAGCGGGTAATTAATTCTTAATCTAGTTGAAGAATTTTTCACCACCAACCAAGGGCGCCCATGTTGTGGTTTCCAAGAGGGGCAAGTATAAGCGACATTTCAAATATAGTTTCAAATTTTGCTGTAACTAATGTAAAAATTCTATTAGGTTTTCGATATTGCCAAGTATAATTTCCTCTTAGAGGGTGGGGGCAAGCGCCCCACCTTGACCCCTCTGATGGGCGCCCTTGCCACCAACCCTTTTAGTTTTTGATTCTTCACGATTGAAATTCGTCTTACTATAAACTATACACCTCTTCTTAAGCACAGGTTTGCTTTTAGTATCCATTTTAAACTAGTGGCACATATGTAGGTTAATAATATTGGAAGGAGCAGAGCAATAACCGCTGATATAGTCTGAATGTCAGCTGTGTGCCAAAATAGTACTGCAAAAGATTACAAAAACAATACTAAAACGGTGCCAAAAATAAAGATATCGAGATGAAATTTTCACAGAACCTACAGTATACAAAAGCGTTTCGTTTTAAATGATTTCCGGAAAAAGGGCACATAGACCTTTGTGCCTTTATTCCGGAATAGGCTTCAATTATCAAATCAATAAGTGGTATTGTTATTAAATCAATATTAGTATTGATCAATATCATCTCTCTATGACTTACGGTACCCCAAATAGACTCCTTAAATCTCCCGAAATCGGAACTTTTTTTGGTAACGGTACACTGAGAAACGGTACACTGAACGGTACACTGAGAAAAAAATTGTAGGTGGCGTACTTAAAAAGATAGGTTACATGCGTAATTCCTGTAGTTTTTGGATAACGTACAGCAGACATATAACTGAAAACGCATGTTTTATAATACTTTTTGTATATAAGTGTTCCATCTATACGTACTTTCTGTATGAAACAAAGTAGGCGGTCAGGATCTCACATACAAATGGACGTATATAACATATAGCTGACGAAGGTAACATAAGAATATGCATGTGATATACGGAAAACTGTTAGATGTCATACATCCTGCAACGGCATAATGTAACATCTAAGGGCAGTGCTTATGTAGCATGTACTGATTTCTATAGTAAGCAAGAGGATACCGTATATTTGTACAATATACCACTGTCCGGAGAACGGATTTTTCTCTGTGCACTCTGCATAAGGCCCTTCATTTCTAAGAGTTTTCGCAGAAAGTAAATATTTCCCATCCCTATTATAAATAGGCTTCTTCTGGTTTTCTATTAAATTTTCTAAAATTGTTACTCGTCTACATGTAATAGACTTGTTAAATTGGATTTCGTTCTGATATACTTAAATTCTTTTTCGTGATGTTCATCACAATATAATTCATACACGTTAATTTTGTTCGTCAGTACTAAATTACCGAAACTTGCGTTAGATCTCGCAATTAAAGTGTAGCATTCCTTCCACCACCGAGGCAATATGAGAGCAGGTATTACTTGAAATAAATATCTCTTGTTGGAAAGGAACTTTATGATGATCATAGTTAACTTTACTAAGCTAACCTTTTATTTCTACTATTATACTACATTCATAAGTCATATTTAGATCCAATTAGTTTAAGGTCACATAGACAGTGGTAAAGCAAGTGGTCAAACAACTTCCAGCATGAATTACTTGATTGTTGTCAAATACAAGAACTTAAATCTCGAACAGTAGCGAACATCTATTCCGTTTAGTTAGTTATCACACAGTCTTGACATGAAAACTAGTCATGTCTTTGTTACAAACAAGTTCCTTATCATTGAAGGTGGAAACAGTTTTTTGTAAAGAAATAAAGACATTAGAAATAAGAAAATAATATCGAAATAAAATCAAGAAATAGAGATAAAAGATCTAGTTGCGTTGGAATTGCAAACTGACATATTGATATTGAAGCTCGATATTGAATTCTATAAAAATGATTACCATCTTTCCTCTGCAGTTGTAAAAATAAAAAAAATGAAATCTTTAAGTTTTACGTCCCACGATTATGCCGGTTAGGCTAAAGGAGACAGTGATGATGAGAGATAAGTGAAATGGTGGAATTAAGAAAGTGGGAGGAAACGGAAGAACCCCGAAAAAACCCACGAGCACGGTGTTTGTCCACCTCAAGGTCCACATGGCGCGAGCTGGGATCGAACCAGGGTTTCCAAGCACCGGAGGTGAACGCTCTACCACTGAGCCACCGTGCCCCCTTCCTCTGCAGTTGTGTTTGCTTTATCTTTCACTAACATAATTGATTATTATTTAAAAGAAAAATAGAAACAACGAAATTGTACTTGTAGTGTTTAGGAATTCTGAGTGCGAGTACACTTTCCCTCCCTTTCGTTGTTCATGATGGGGTAGCATACTTGAAATCGTCGCTTTTAAGACTTGTTCTTTCTGGAGAATGGGGCCGGTAAATGATGTCAGGGTGGGCCCTGTATGAGAGATGGACTATAGTTAAATGTGGAAAGCGAAACAACGTACTGCGTTCAAATTTGACGGCTCTTCCATCGGGAATCGAACTCGGGACCACATGCTAGCCATTACTTCAGCAGGAAGGACACCCGAATTTGAAATTAGGGTGAAAAATAAGGTTTTTAAAAAAATCTTATAAGTTTTTTTTCTATCTTATAAGGTTGTTGAATAGTGTGAAACGTGTGTATGGCTGTGTGCACACGATTGGACGAACAGACATCTAGAAATAGCTTTTTTTGGGGGGGGCGTGTCTGGGATACACGAGTTTCAAATCCCTCCTAATACTGCTTTTTTTGTTGTTTCTCCATGCATATAATCATTCGAAGTGTCTTATAGGTAAATGAACTCATAAACGTTAAACCAATTCGTCAGATGTGAAAGTTAGAAAAATATATATATATGGAAAGATCGGTATGCACAGATTGTCTAAGCCACAAATATAAGCGGTAAAAAATCTTTTTTAAAGGACCCAACCCAATGAGATGACATTTCTTTAGCATACCTGATGCGTGATAGTGCTTGAGTACTAATTCCAGCGAATGAGAATTTATTGTCTAACAATATGTGTGTGTTTGAATAGAATATAAAACACCATCAATTTAAATTAACAATGAATTCCGTAAAAAAGAGACACTTTGATCCCGGTAACGTCACCTCTATGTGATTTAAGGACCGTAATCTACAAGAGGGTGAATATATGTATGCAATTGTACACGTTCTTTTTTTGTTCGTGTGTTTGTACTGTACGATGTATACAACTTTCTCTTCAGTTCATCCATCTCCACTGAAGAATTACTCAGGTCATTTTGTTTTCTGCCGTCAGGATCACATGGCAGCATCAACTTCCGTCTGACATAATTACAAATATGATTCCCTTATGTAACACTAGACAACGGGTAAAAGGTATTACATTCACTCAAGAACGATTCGTTCCTCAGTCAATGTTGCTAGATTTTTAATTTTAAATACTCGTACTAAGTACGCCTACTTTTTTCTTTTTTAATGCTGCTACTCACCATGGATTTGTTATTACCATTTTAAAACATTTTTAACCCGACACCTCATTACCCCGTTGTCTAAGACTTCTTGCTTTTAGTGTCAATGTCAAAATCATGGCCTCTGACCAGTGTCGACTCTAGAGGGGGGGGCGGGAAGCGAAGGGAGTGCTCCCCAATGGTATCGTCTGAACCCCCGACATATGGTACTGTAAAGAGATCAAGCAATAGAAAATTATTTTCGGTATCCCCAAAATAACTGCCCCCTTAAATATCTCTGCCCCTCCACTTCTCCCAAGAAATGGACCTTGCGGTAGAGTCCAACAGACCTAAATTGTTTCTTTGACAAATATTCTGATCTTTAATTCATTTTTTTTTCGATGCAAAGTAATGTGCTTGATCTTTAGTCATTGTTTTGGCATTTTCAAGCAATTCGTAATCTCTCACACACACACTCCAACATACAAACTCGTATTTCTAAAAGCGGGGCGCGGTGGCTCAGTGGTGCCGGTGCGTGTAGCCGAGCGGTCTGAGGCGTTAGGCTGATGTTCGCGAGGTGAAGCCCATTAGGGGTTCGAGTTCCTCTGTAGTAGCAAGGGTGGAATTTTAACTGTCCTCGATGTTTCTGTGTTCGTGTTCCTGTAGTGTCTAGTAGTCCTGAAAAGTGGTTGTAGTAGAAAATAAGTCAGGAAGTTTTTTTTTAAAAAAAAGTGGTAGAGCGTTCACCTCCTGTGCTTGGGGTCCCTGGTTCGATCCCAGCTCGCGCCGTGTGGCCTTTGTGGTGGATAAACAACGTGCTCGTGGGTTTTCTCCCGTTTCCTCCCACTTTCATCATTTCACTCATTTCTTATTATCACCGTCCCCTTTAGCATAACCGGCTTTAGCGTGGGACGTTAAACTTAAAGATTTCATTTTTTCGTATTTGTAAAAATCTTTAAGATCTTTCAGTTTATCGTTACATGTTTATGCCCTTTAGAGTAAGGGAGACGATGATTAAAGCAAATGAATGATGGTGGAAGAATTAGTGGAATGAGAAAGCGGGAGAAAACGGGAATACCTCGAGAAAATCACATTGTCCACTCTCATACTTACTTGCCCGGGGATCGAACCCAAGTTGGCGATCAGTCTTACGAAAGGAGCGGCGACACATTTTGCAGAATCCACCCATCATTTTGCTGGACAAAACTCAGTCGCATATGGCGCACGGTTTTACCGATTTGTTCGATCGATAGGAATAAGAAGTACTGTACCATCCACCCTACTCTCCGGACTTAAGCCCTTACGACTTTGACTTTATTCCTAAGATGAAGGAACCTCCTCGTGATATTCGTTTCAGGACTCGTTTCAGATTCTTCAGATAGTAGACCAGTCCATATCAGGCGCTACTACAGGTATCCCACAACTTCCATATAATTGGCAACGGATTCTACACAATACTGGTGATTACATTGATAGACTGTAAACATTTTGTAACTGTAATTACCTATTTGATATCAATTGTATATAAATAGTTGCTACTATTAAAGTTCCGATCTTTGCGTTTGATTTTGATTTTAAGACCAGATTTAGTTGAAGAATTTATATCTTTTCTTTCTGATAAGGGCTCTAACCTGCTAAGTACACAATTCGCCTGCTAAGCACTTACAATTCATTACGGCTATTATTTTACTTTGTAGCCCATTGTTCAGGTCGTACATTAACTTTTTACAAGTACTGTATCTTTGCTTATGAGCTGTTCGCAACACTCAAAAAATTGTTATTATCATTGTCATATTAAGGGGCTATCGGGCTCAAGTCCCTCCCCCTCACCGAAATAAATGTGTTAGGTTTTCGCATTCCACTTACAACAGTAATCCTTCTTACCATTTCTAAGAATGTAATTCACTTTCCATTTTCTTATGCTCTTTGTTCAAAAATAATACTGTATTGGTCAAATTTCATTGCATGTAAGAACTGCGTTCTTTTTTCTTTCTTTCGTCCATTCTACTTCTCTGTTTCTTTTTCTTAGTTGTTACCTTCTTTCGTTTCTCCTATCAAACTTTCGACCGTTGTTAGTTGTGATTCAAGTCGGTCGTCGTCAAAGCGAAAGTGGTGTTCGACACCAATTTGCATGGATATCAACATAACGGGACTTTAGTTATTATAGCAAAGAAATGTTTATATCGTTTAATTATAAAGAAAGGTAAATGTTTGAATTAAAGGAGATCAAGACGGGGAAAAGCCCGGGAAATTAGTTAGGTCAATGCTTCCTTCTTCTTCTATGAATAGAATAAAAGGTTAGATTCACCGCTAAATTTTTGTGTGTACAGGGTACCATATCACGTAAGATTCACCAGTCTGCAATTCTTGCCATTAAAATTCAATTCATGCATAAATTAAAGTATATTTGGTTCTCAAACTCAGGTGCGCAATTGCCCCCCGCCTTTCCGTGTTGCGCATAGCCTCCCGAAACAAAATCCTAAATACGCCACTAGGTTTCATTATTATATGACATATGGAAAGCTGTGTTCCAATCGGTCAAATCTAAGAGAAGTTTGTCAAAACAACACATTGATTTGCATATTTTTGCTGGTAGCTGTAAAAAAAAAAAAAAAAAAAAAAAAAAAAAAAAAAAAAGACTTCAAACTTTATAGAAAGCTCAAAATTTTTGCATGAATGTGCCGCGATGGCTCAATGGGCTTACACCCTACCAATGAATGAACGACTTCATACTATTCGTCGTTCTGAATCTCCTAATTGTGTGCACTGCGGTCGACTGGATACTCTGTTGCATCGTGTGTCTGAGTGCACTGATACGACTCGCATCCGGACCTCTTTATGTGTATTACTTGCAGTGATCTGTCGTAAACCAGCTATTTTGAATGCCGTATACTTGCCTTTCCGGATTATGTGTGGTGTCCCAATACAAAACTCAATGCCGTTAATTGGCTTATTGGGCATACTATCTATTATACTATGTCCTCTACGCCGAAGTGTACAGTGGAGGAATATTATTTATACTTAAAATATGCTCATCAGACTTTTCCTATTATCAATCTGCATGAAACATCTGTGTTTGCTAATTTCCTCAAAGTGATCTTGTAAGCTTCCATAGTATACTGGTTTGATGTAATGTAACATCAGTGTTTGCAATGTACTAGTTATTACAGTTCAATAAATATATTTTTAAAAGATGGTAGAGCGTTCACCTCTGGTCCTTAGGGTCCCGGGTTCAATCCCAGCCCCCGCCTAGTGAACTTTGTGGTGGACAAACACCGTGCTTGTGGGTTTCCTCGGGGGGTCTCCCGTTTCCTTCCTCTTTTTCATTCCACCATTTCATTCATTTCTCACAATCGCCGTCTCCTTTAGCCTAACCGTCATAAACGTGGGACGTAAAATTCTCAAACTCTTGCATGCATGAATGCGAAATACTTTATACATCTGGCAACACAGTACCTCTGGATATCTTACTAAGGGGAGAATTTTCCTTTTCTTTCTTTCTTTCTTTCTTTGTTTCATTCACCAAAGATAATACAAAACACTAATAAATTAAATGACTGCTCCCATGAATTATGTAAACGAGACATACAAATCATGAAAAGTTAATTCATTTCATTTATGACAAGGAAGTGGTAGGGATATTGCTGCTCAAGCTGTCATTTTAACAGCGGTGCATTTTACCATTTTTCTTCACTTCCTGATTAAACTCTTTTTTCATTTCTTCAACAACAAAGCTTAGTGAAACATATTGTTGCAGCTATAAAAAGAATTATGTCTGCTTTACGGTCTCCCGCACGTTATTTCCATTATCTTAGGTAATTTAAAATAGGAATTAATAACTGATATTAACTTTTTTACTATCTTCTGAAGTAAGCATTTTCTTTCTTACGATGTTCATTAAAAGGTAGTTGTAGTAGAAACGTGCACAATAGGTAGTCGGCGGCGAAAGATTCTTTTTTTTTTTTTTTAAAAAAAAAGAATTTATTAATTAAAATCTGTCTTCTTTCATGAGGTACTTTCGATTGTAACCATAAGAAATAATTATTAAACCCACAAGGAACTTAAGGGTGGGCGGAAAGTAACTTCCTATTCTGAATTGTGAATTTCTAGTGATGTGACGTGTAGATAGATAGCAATGAAAGTTACCTTGTTTTATAGACTAAAGTATGCCATTTTTCTCCTATCTTTCCCAGATCCTGTGAATCTTTTGCTGTTCCTTTGACGCCACAGAGATGCAAGGACGATTGAGGAAAACATTGAGGAAACAGCCAAAATTGCAACAAGAGTTGAGATTGGGCAGTCTGTAATTCAAGTCCAGCGGTAGGGAATGGGTCAACATGAGGGACAAACTGTTCTGGATGCAAAAACAATTAAAAATTGCCAAAAATTACTGACTACCGGAATTATCATGAACATTAAGAGATCAGGTAGAACCTCGACTTCGGTATTGGAGGAAAAGGTGGTCACTGAAAGAGATATTCGAGCGAAGCCCTTCAAAATCAACAAGAGAGATAGTGGCATTACACACGCTTTTCTTTGGGTGCAATTCTCAACAAAGAGTTACATTACAGACCATGGAAGCCTTATTATGTCCAAAAGTTGTATCCAGATGATTGAAATAGGCGAGTTGAATTTTGTGAAATGATGATCTCATGGCATAAAGATCATCCACACCTGTTTGATAAAAAATGATAGCGCATATAGAAATCAGTGCAAGGAATGGTACATCCAGAAAAGTTTTGAGGAGGAAAAGACATTTACGAGGGTATTTTCAAAAGGTTCCTGCCTGATACGGGTATATTGCGCTACTAGTAATAAGCCGTTCACGACATAGAGTGCCTGCCGTCTATGAAAGACATAATGTATCTGTTTCAATTGTCCAATTCATTGGGGGGTCATTTGAATCAGTCTCTATGTGTTCAGCTAGCATACTTCATGACAAAGCTGCAGTCCTCATGGCTGTTGTTGCCAAGGATACAGTGCTAAATATTTGCTGTACGGTGGGTACTAAAACTCTTCAAAACCAGAAACTTACACTGCAACCTTGGCAATAACAACCATGTGAATTTGTGTACAGCTCTGATTCAAATGGCTTCTTCCAACGGGCTGACGTAGCTAGAAATTTGAAACTGATACATTATTTACTATATGCCATGAACAGCTTATTACCAATGGCGCAATATTTAAGTGTCAGCCTGGAAATTTTTGATAATACCCTCGTACCTGTGTATTTTTTTATGTATTAGGTTCATTGCAGTTTCGGCTCCTTTTTCGGTTTCGAAGCTTTATGAAACAGGACCTACTTGTTAAAGTGAGAACCTGGTGGGGTTTATATCCAAGGAAAACACTCCATCAGGTATTTAATCCGACTCGGGTTGTGTACGAGACAAGAAGTGACGCTGTCTCGTTACGAAAAATTAAACTTAGAAAATCGGTTCTCGAGTCGTCGTCTACAAGGGTACTGTTTCGGTGGCATAAACAGACCCGTAGGCCTATACATATGAAATCTTCATGTTATATTATGTTAAACTATATATATATATATATCGTCGATTTCAATACAAAAGGGCGTAAGTTACATTTTTTCGCATTTTGAGATGTTCAGCTCTTCCGATAGATGTCGATGGTCTACGGCTACTGGCAATTTTTTGTGACTGTAGGGTGAACCGTTCAGCTGTGGGGGTTAATTTTCATAAGGGCGTTAAGAAATATGTAAGTAAGTTGTAAAAAGCATAAGGGCTTAAATGACACATACGTCCTTCTGCAATGGACGATCTGAGTAAACGTTGCTACGCTCTGACGTTCATACGCCGCAAAGTGTATTTAATTTTTTTGGTCTCTTTGTATGTAAATGTTGCCAAGGATTGTTTACGATTTTTGATTTGGATTCATTTACGACTTTGTTATTACAAAAATGTGGTCAATGACTTATAAAAGTGTTTTCTCACCTTTACAACAAAGGAAGCAACTTATTTCTTGTATCAGGAAAAGCTGAACAAGAAAGTCATGAAAATGAGCAGGCAAAGCAAAATTATTGCAAAAGAAGATATTTACAGGTTTCTGACGTATAACGACGATGATAGTTCTACTGAGTGTGCAGAGCTGGTAGATGATAGTGATCCGGATCCAATTTACCTGAACAAGGAATAGTATATTTTTCCTTCATTGATATTTTTTTCTCAAGATTAATAGTTTAAATTACGTCAATAACAGCAACGGATTATTACTTTAACAGCATTCTGTGAATTCGTTACAGCAAAATAGTGTTATCATATTTAATTAGTACTCAAAAAGAATATCTATAATGAGTTTTAAGATATTGAGTGTAAAAATACCATACAATAGAGCCTCAATAATCCGACAATGTTCTAGATCTATTTCTCAGTCCCTCTTCAACTGATTGGCACCACATTTGGATGATAAGCTACCGTGGCTATCTTGTCATGTCCAAAAAAGTTTGAAAAACGATCGTTGAATGGGTGCTAAGAAATAGCCCGAAAACTATGATTTATTATCAAGAATCCAAAATATTTTTGAATGGTATCGATCAATTTAATTTTAATTAACTTTCCACAATCTATACGCACGCTGGTAAGAATTTCTTGTTTTAATTTTGTGAAAGCTTATTTTCCTACCCTAAAGCAATATTTTTGTTTCGCAGAATAATGTTGCTGTAAGGTCAAAACAAATCAGTTTGTGGGTTATATGCTTTATTCATTTCCCTTCTCGACTCTTTCCTTTCTTCATTTTCTCCTACCTTTGTATGTGTTCTTCCTAGATACGCACAGGGCCGTAACTTGTAGGGGACAGGAGGGGCAACTGCTCCTCCCAGGGAAGCTTCCCGCTGTTCGAGGGGGGCCCACTTTAAGACAAAATTTTCTTCATCCGTATACGATACGAACATGAAATTATAAATGAAGCATCAAACAGGCTCACTACATTACATAATCAAGACTATACACAAAATATATATTATTAAAAAAATGAGTCGTGGACCCATTTTAGTAAAAATGTCTACTATTAGGGGCTCAAGAAATAATAATAATTTATTCGTATGGCTTTGAGATTTGTCAATATTCTCCCCTTAATTAATTTGTCATGTATGGAACGGGCCCAGGGGTGTAACTAACGGCCCAACAGACCTTTCCGTGCGGGAGGGCGCACAGGCTCCGGGAGCTCACAAAGAGTAAGAAAGGATGGAAACATGGAGCCTATTTTTGAATTTTGCAGGAGGGCCCACGCGATCTTAGTTAGCCACTGAATGCACCCATTATCCCATTTAAATAGAACTGAAAATCATTTAAGGGATCTCTGCTGCTTTATCTAGGGGGGCCCAAATAACTTTCTCTAGGTGGCCCAAATGTTAATGCTTGCCCCCCTCCCCCCCAAGAAAAATCTAAGTTATGGCGCTGGATACGCAGCTTTAATCCCCTCTCATCTTCGGTCAGCGTCTTAAATTTAACACATAATTTGCATTAATCTTCTTTTCGTGTTGGAAATTTTAACATTGAATTATTTTAACAGCTTCCAATAAAATTTACGTCTCGTTAAGTTTTATACAGATATATTAAAGAACGAAATGTCTAATAACAGTTATCAGATAATTGGGCCTATTTCTTTAATTCGTGCTATTTTAACCCAAATTTTCATATTCTATGGCATGTAGCGAAACTTAAAAAAAAAAAAACATTATATCTAGTAATAAAAACCTTTATAATTTAACAAATATAAGAAAAAAGATATTAAACTATTAAAATGTATTCTTAATGTTCATTATGTTCACAGCTATGAAAAAGTCTGAAATGAAGCACTGAAACATAAGCCACATTATTATTAAAAACACTAGAAGTTAACATACATCTGTTCACAGCATAAGGGCGTAAGTGCAAAACTTTGCAATTTTGTTGAGATAAACGAACAGCTTGAAAGTAACATTTACATGAAAAGGAACACGTCCTTTGCCATTAAGCTCACAAAAAATTAAAGCTCCCCTTAAAGTAGTAAAAAGGCTATGTTGACTTGAACATACCACAAAATCTGCTCTTGCTCCTCCTGTAAAATTTGAAAATGTTAGTTAGGCCCTTTTGCATTGAAAGCGACGATATACAGGGTGTCCCAAAAGTAATGGTAAAAATGAAACCTCAGGTTCCTGGTTAACAATAAAAAAAAAGTTTATATGATCTATAGTCCGAAAATGGACAGAGACGGAGCTAGACAGCTTCGAATGTGAGGGGAAAGAAACTTCGCTTTTAGGGAATGGAACTTGTCGACTTGCAAAACCGCATTGGAGATGTGTGTGAACAGTTACGGAACACACTGGGAGTGATGGAATGCACTCGAAACTCACTATTAGCACGTCGCATAGACATGGGATTACAGCACTTTGAACATCTTTTGTAGGTACGTTTACTGTTAGCATGTGTGACCTAGTAGTTTGTAGGCTACTCTATGTAAGATACTACTTACAAATAAAGTACGTCGTTGTGTATTCTGCCTGCTATTTCATTACATTACACGACTAGTTACACTTGTTCTTATTTCTACCCTCTATCAGCGAGTTTCTATCTGGTATACCACTTTCCATTGCCCTCTGATATTATGCAACCATGCTAAGTGGTCTTTCTTTGGACTCCCATTGTGCATGTGCGTGCAATCGTGCCACAGATAACAACTTTTTTCTGTATGGTTTCCATCTTTACTGCACCGTTTCAATACCCCTGCCGTACAAACATTCGGTGATTCCCTAAATGACGTACGGAGAATCGCTGGTGCAATTATGTAACATGCGTTTAACATGTCAAGTCAAGATGATCTTTATGTATTTATGAACTCACTTCCTAGTTCCTACCATTATTCTGCTTGGCAGATGTGAAGTTCCTTTCCCCCCATTCGAAACTGTCTAGCTCCGTCCCTCCGGACTATAGGTCATATAAAGTTTTTATCTTGTTTTGGTGCCAGAAATCTGTGGTTTCATTTTTACCATTACTTTTGGGACACCCTGTACAAAATGTAAATGGTAATAGTATTTAATAATTATAATCATTCCTTTTCTTTTCTTTGACTTATAACAAAACAATAACAACATAAAATGAAACGATGTATGTTATTGCGTTCTTGTTTTAATTTTGGTTATAAATTACTATTGTTACAGTTATTACATTTCCTGTACACACGCGCACACAAAGAATTCCTTGAAGGTATTTGTAGTTATAGATGTCGAAAGATCAACAAATGATATAATCCTCTTGAACTATATTATTATTCTCATTAACAATTTAATCGGTGTTTTGACCCTGTATCAACGGATCGCTACTCTCGCGCGTAATAGCATGGGAAAATGTCGATTAGAAGAAAACAAGATTCTTCGTGAGAGAAAACGTAGGATATGGGGAGTAACCCTTTATTTGGCATTGTTGCTTACGAACAACATCATATTCTATTGCGTTATCCCCACGAATTATAACTTCAGTAATAAACTTGGCATTATTGCTTTTATACATAGGCTATACATAGGCTATACATAGGCTATACATGATTTGTTTAAAACACATGATTTGTCGCTTGTTTAAATACTTCTAATCTTCGTCAACAAGGAACAGTCAAATTTAGTATTGTAGAAGCTTTATCTCCTACGTTCCGCAAAAGTTTTTTTTTTTTTTTTTTTTTTTTTTAAATTTCTGTGTTCTTGCTTTGTAGAAAAATATTTCAACGAAACTGCTGTGCTAATTTCTGAAAATATTCTTATGATATTTGAGCATAATAGGGCAATGCCGCTAAGACTTATTTTATGGCAGCATTGTTGCTTTGAAATAAACATTCTGTATTTTGTAACCAAAGTACAAAAATACTTTAAAAGATATGAAATTATGATCAGGAAGATATGGTTCAACCATAAAAACGAACTAAATACTTTAATGGTAATGCTGTCAATGCTTGCCAATTGAAGTGCTAAGGTGGCAATGAAGTAAGAATCGAATTTAGTTTGAATACCAGTACATGTCACTATATATATATATATATATATATATATATATATATATATATATATATATATATATATATATATATATATATACAAGAAATAACATTTTGAAATTTACTTATAGTTGCGCACAATATCACGCAATGTTTGATATAGTTTACATAAATAGCTACAACAATCGATAAGAACAGTAAATTACAATATATTAACTTCAATTATTTCTCCTTTTCGACTGGTTAAATGCTTTTACATTATTTTATTCGACATGTAACACACTAGAAACATAGTAACATAAAAAAATTAATTATTTTTAGTTATTTAGGCCTATTTACTTATTTATTTATGTTTCTTCTTTCAAGTTGGTGCAGATTTCCCGTGCCCATTAAAGATCTCATTATATAAATGGTAATATACGTCTTTATTTGTATAATATTTTTCATTTATATTAATTATATTTCCTCTCTCTCCTATATATATTCCCTGCCGTGCACGAGTGACAGGGATGCCAACTTGGAATCAAACTCCAATTGTGACTATTGGAACGGAACAGAAAGGTGTGCTCATATTTTGGAAGATGATTCGTAATATCAAAAGAAGACAAAATAATTTTTGCATGTTGTCGAGTTCGCGTCGTGTACGAGTGACAGTGGTGCCAACTTGAAATCGAAACTTGAATCCTGGCAATTGGAACGGAATAAAAAGATGTGCACATCAATGCAGCATGCAAGAGGACATTTTGGCTTTTTTTGATGTCACGAATCACCTCCAGAAGTATGTGCATATCTTTCTCTTCCGCTCCGATTGTCACGATTCGATTTTCGATTCCAAGTTGGCACCTCTGTCACTCTTACACGACGCAGAATTCAACAACATACAACAGGACTTTTTTGTCTTGATGCTACGAATCACCTCCCGAAGTATGTGCACATCTTTCTGTTCCGCTATAATTGTCATGATTCGATTTTTGATTCCTGGTTGGCAATTATGTCACTTTTACACGACGCGGAATTCGACAATATGCAAGAGGATTTTTGTCTTCTTTTGATGTTACGAATCACCTGCCGGATTTTGTGCACATTTTTCACGTTCACCCTGTATATATATATATATATATATATATATATATATATATATATATATATATATATATATATATATATATATATATATATATATATATATATTCTCTTTCTCAGAATATTAAATAATATCCTTTTTCTTAATTACAGGTTAGTCGACGTTCCACTAAATTAGTGACTGATTATAACAACGTACATAGATACTGATACTACTAGGTAACTGGTTTCATACGACTATCATGATCCTCTAATAAAGTAAATTGATTTTCTTCTGTTTGATTTTTGATTAGCAACTTAACTATATACCGAAATCCCGACTATATGCTCTCATTCTGATATTCAATAAAATGTATTGGAATTCCACTGTCGTTTTATTGCATATCCAACATATTTAAGATTCAGAATTTTAAGATTTGATGTATACGTAAAATTTAAGAAGTTTAATATTATATCTTATATTTCAATTTTCATAGGGTAAGTGAGGGGAAGTTCGCCAGCAAAATACCATTTATTTATTTATTTATTTATTTGTTTATTTATTTTTGTCTTCTAAACGAAGTAGGATAGAAGGACCAAATTTATACTATACATAAAGTAGTCATTGTAGATTATGAGGAAAATAAAATAAACGCTGTGTTACTTATGGTATATTAAAAATACGAAAATTAAAAATACGAAAATGAAGAAAAATGGCGAACTTCCCATCACATGCTGGTAAATTCGCCATATAACCTATGTATTATGCTATCGTCACTTTGGGTGTATGCAGGCCTATATACAAGAGCAGATACCAAAGATAACAAAGCGTAAAAGAGCCAGAATTAACATAGAAGATAAAGAAATACTGAAAAAATACAAAATCATGTGTAATTAGCATGTTTTAAAGGATACAATTGAAACATATTACAAAAGTAAGCGTAGATCTTCAAATATATAGAAAATTAACAAACGCTCTTTTAATCAGATTCTAAATCGGAATCAAGTGCGTCACCATTATCGCACATTGTACACACACCACACGGTTTTATTGAACCTTTGTCGCAGTCCGCATGAAACCAACTTAGCCAAATTAAACATTAGTACCAATCCACATTTTTACCTTTGAGATTGAAGTAATCCTCTCCACAGCCACCATAAACTGTTGACTTGATCCGTTTAGGTTTCTCGACTACTTCTTTATTCCACTACATCCTGGTTGCTGAGAAGCCACTAAACTTTGGTTTCACTCCTTGAAGTTGTAGGCCTACTGTTATTATCATCGGAATCCAGTTTTCCCACACCTTGCTTGTTACTGGATTTTGTCGCCGTATACAAGTTCTTCCGAGTTAAAAGAACAGCAAATGAATTTCTGGACTTCCCCATTAACCATACTTTCTAAATTCACAACATTGTACGTTACTATAGCGAACTTACCTGCAAATGCATAGTCGAAAGAAAACAACATTTGTTTATTTTTACATGCACGCTTTGCAAAGCAAATCTTTTCACAACATAATTGCAGTTTATGGTTACGATATCAATAAATTATCGAGAGTGAATATAATTCTTACCTTACCAAAAAATGAGAATTTCCAACATGTTACTGTAATTCTGCGCCTATCTTTGTCGTCCGTTTCGACGTAACTGCGGATTAGAAACTGTACTGCTTGCTTGCTAGTTCCCTCACCATATTGCAGATGTCAGTGCAAACGAGACACATGTTACTTGATTTTTTAGCGGCATGAGTGAGAGTCTGCAACCAATAGTTTTTATTTATGATTACAAAAAATACAACTACGGCGAATTTCCCAGCATGACGAACATCCCTTCACTTACCCTATTTCACGGTGGTGGTAGATGGTTTAGGAAAGAGAGAGAGAGAAAAAGTCTCCCCCGACTTAAAATGTGGAATTAGTGCCTCATTTTAGTTACTTCTTGCTTTCTGCCACAAAATCAGATCACTACATATAGCTAGATATTACCTGTCGTTCTTTTCTGATGCAAATCACTCTTTAACAGGCTTTACTATGCTGAAACTCAGATATATTTATTTAACTCAGACACACTTAGTCTTCTTGAAATCTTCTTAACCCTCCAATCACAACGCGAGGTCACCGGCGACCCCAGTCCATACAAAATGCATTGTGCGCTTGCGCCGTTGTGAGAGTGAAACATGATATTTCGTCTAGCTTCAGGTCAGAGCATTCCGTTGAAAGTGCATATTGCATTGGTGTGTTAGTGCGGTAGTTTCTGTGGTCTTTTCAGTACTGGAGTCATATATGAACCCACGTTATGATTAAAGAAACATTTTTTTTCTTTTGAACAATCATATGGCAAAATATTTTGTAGTGCGCAAATTTCTTTAGAAATGGTGAAATCAAGAAGGTATTTGAGCCAGGATGACATTGCATGCATTTTAGATAAATCAGATGAGTATATGTTTGATGCTGATGAACTGGTAAGTGAAAATGAGGATAATCAGAAATAAGATGAACAAGAAGATGAATTTGAAGCTGATGCTAAGAACGATGATGTTGCAGACTTGTTATAACGAAAAGTGATTTATGGGAAGAATGGCAGTAAGTGGTACACTAAATCGTTCCACCAAAAATTTACTGGAACCTTGAAGAAATACATCGTTATTATGTATTCCACTATATTATATAATCAATAAAGAAACTAATTATATCCAGAAATATAAAATGTATAAGATGATACAACTAAGATATGTAAGATGATATAACCTAACACTTCTAACCTTACCTAACCTACCTTCACCTAAATTAACCTCACCTAACCTAACCAAACCTAACCTAATATAACCTCACTTCATCTGACCTTACCTTACCTTACCTAACCTTACCTTACTTTACCTAACCTAACCTTATCTCCTTTAACCTAACCTAACCTAACCTAAAAAAAAACTATTCTCCAGTTTCGGGTAGTATATGACCCACGTTGTGATAGTCCTAATGAAAGCACGTTGTGATTGTAGAGTTAATATCAAGGATGTTATAAAATAGAGGATCTGCCCATACGTATCTTCATCATATGAACTCAACGAAGCCGAAAAACAATCGAGCATCGTCTGAGCAGGCACGTCTGATTGGCTACTCTCTTTTTTGCCATGATTGTTGGCTCGAAACATTGTGATCTTAGTGGCGCGGAGTGGGCAGAGTAGGTGTGGCGAAGCTGTGACGTATGGCTTCACGATTTTGTTGTATGGGCAGATCCTCTTTTTTATAACACCCTTGGTTAATATGCGTTGTTTACTAATTTCGATTCGAAAAAAAATTAGTTGTCTATATTTTATGTTTTGAAATCATAGGGTACAGATCATAATACGTGTTAGTCATACTTCAAAGTATTTGTAATGCGCTGCTGTGTAGTGTAGCTACATCTTTCATGGTTGGTGTAATTATTGTAACTAAAATTATACATTTTTTTAAAATTTAATTTTCATTTCAAGTAATAATGAAAAGCTCGGGATTTCAGTAATGAATTTATGAAACAATTAAGAAAAAATAACTAAGTCAACAGGAAACATATTTCGATAGTCGAACCAAAGGAAGGGGTAGAAAACAACTGCATCACATCCAGTGCCACTGCCTGCCTTTCCACGCCATCCAATGACACCACACCCTACTTGCAAAGCACGTCGTCCAGTTGTACAAATGTTCAGTATTGTCCTCTGTGTTAGAGAAGAAATATCTCATCTAGTTCTTTTCCATGTGGTAAGGTGCCAAGAACCGACGACACGTTGCCACGTTGGATAGCAATAGATATGCGTTGTATTAAGAATGATGTTGAACGAATATCTCCAGTAACGATAGAAATGCGTCTGCCTACTTCTCTAATAAAATCAAGGCTTGCAGATCCCCAAGCACCACTAGTCTCGATGGCAATTGGAGCAAAAATAAATTTATCAAGGAGGCTGTTATATTTCCTTTGCTTTTCTACTTCTCTACGACTAGCAACAGCCCCAGCATTCATAACAGCTAAAGGGAGACTTGAATGGGCAAATGTATCTGAACACGTAAAGCCCCAAACTAGTGATTTGCCTTTCAACCAAGGAACTAATGTCATGCCATCAGGTCGTTTACCATCTGAACGACAACATCCTGAAGGTTCACGTATTGAAGGAATTCCAGCTGTGGTAAGGGCTCGTAAAATGATATCATTCACAGAGGAGTGTCTAGCGTGTCTACCCATGCTCTTCATGCATGACAGGCCATGCAGGCCACATTGGTTAACTTGATCCCCGCAAGCTGGACAGCGATATGGCTCACAAATATCTGCACCTAATCTTAAGGCGACAGAGATTCGAAATGCCTCATTAGTCATATGAAGACCCAATGGTGGGGAAGGTAATGCATTCAACCATGCCCCAGCATGTAGGGATGAGGCAGCACGAATCCTGGCTTTATCCTCTGGAGCAATAACTGACTGTAAGAGAAGTTCATGAAAATGCGCTGCAATTGGTGTGTACCAAGATGCCTGAGAACCTATTTTGTTAATTCAATATTCAATTTGTTCAGTAATGAATATTTTAAAATGTCAAATATTGTTTTCTTACTTGCCTAGGGTCGCCAGCTGACCGTTGTTATACGCCAGCCTGACGTATATTTTTTGTCACGAAATGAAATTAAATATTTGAGTTTTACATCTCACTATTATGTAGTTTAGTCTAAAGAACATGGTGATAACGAGAATGAATGAAGAAAATAGGATGAAACAGGAAACCTGAAGAAAACCCACGCATACCTTGTTTGTCCCTCACAAAGCCCTCTTGGCGCGAGCTGGGATCGAACCAGGGACCCTATATATAAGAGGTGATATTTTTGTTATGCTCAACTATAGGGACTATATTTCAAGGTCAAAATCCAATTATTGTCCATATATTTTAAAGATTATGAGCAAGTAAAAGAAATGACCACTCTATACGTGCCCATACTAAAGTTTTAAATTTAAAAATTCAATGTATAACTTGAGTTCTATGAGAACCATTCAGGAGCGTACCTAGCAAGTTTTTCGGTTCAATGACTTTTTCATGGGAGACAGATTTTTACAAACTAAAAGCGACCTTTGTTTCAGAACGTGAAAGCATTAACACACGCATAGGTTAAATACATATTACACATATTATTATTATCATTATTATTATTATATTATTTTATTATTATTATTATTATTATTATTATTATTATTATTATTATTATTATTATTATTATTATTATTATTATTATTATTATTATTATTATTATTATTATTATTATTATTATTATTATTATTATTATATTTGCAGTTGAAACATGGGTTTAGGCACTGTGCAAATTAGAATAACAGATTATGCCAATAAACTATTTATAAAAAAAAATAAAAATTGTTTTAATAAGTCCATTTGTATGACCGTCTTTAAATGTGTAAAAAAATAGTAAAATGGAGAGAATCGAAGAAAAAGTAAGGTCACTCACACACGCTGTTATGCAATAATGTAGTAGGGAGGCTAATAAAATACCAATTTTATGCATCAGTTAGGCAGAGCGCTGACTTGGCTAACCTTCTCCCCTTTAGTCTAGTGATACTGAAATGGATTCTGCTTTCATGTAGTATGATCCATTTGTGACCCTGATATGTTACGAGTCTTTTTATAGACATAATTTGCCACGAAAAGCAAGCATTATACAGACATATTTAAAAACTTACACCCTTTCAGATTTCACCAAAATAGTTATGTGTTAATTCTTCATCCTTTTCAGCCCTTTTTCCTTGGGGTGCTAATAGAGAACATTAAAAAGAAAATGGGTGTTTATTATTATTATTATTTAGCTCGTGTTTAGCCCATTATTTTCGGCACGATCTCGGTGTGCAGGGTCCCTGGTTCTATCCTGGCTGGGAGAACTTTTTGTATTTATCCAGTATCATGAGGCGATCGGGAAGGCTACCTGAATTAAGTGGTAGCGAACTTCGATCCAAAACCCAGAAATAAATGGCACCTGGGAACCGATGCCTTGACCACTCATCAGCTACTTAAATGAGACTCATTCGGCTGGCCATAGGTTTTCATGGCTGTAGCGCCAAGAAGTTTTTTTTTCTTTCTTTGTTAGCAAGTTTCATCGGTATTTCAATATTGTGAATCTATAGAAAACTGAAAAGAATGTAAGTTGTTTCTTATCTGTTTCTCATGCAATTCACCTCACCTCTGTGTACTGAAAGAAAATACTCAACTTTATGTGTTAATAGCACATTAAGTACTCTGTCCGACAACGTAGTCCGTATTTCAGTTTGTGATATCATCAAATGCTCAGTGTATATATAAGAAATTGTCTCCTTTCCCCGCTATTTACGAGCGCGATTTTAGAAAAATAATGAAACAAGTATACAATTATTTTTAAAGGGAAGTTCACATGTCAAGTTTTGTTTTCCTTTTTTTTTTTTTTTTTTTTTTTTAATGTGAGGCACTTTATTATTGGAAAAAATCCTTTCTTATCCCTTGTATTCATGATGAAAGAAGTTTCCTGTCCAAATTTTGTTTCTAACTATAGTAGTATGGCTTTTATGTTGATGAATGAATCACAACTCTTTTATATAATAACTAGCAGAATGTCCCTTCTACGCACGAGGAGAATACGTTTCATTTTGGACATAAAGGAAACCAAAACTGTCACCAATCAACTTAGGGATCCCTCAAAACCATGAATTCGACACTAATATCGGTCATTTTTGATCATATATATATACACACCTCTCCCCTAAGTTACGGGCCTACATTTGTATTTAAACGGCATCGGAAGTGTCACTTTTCATCTCAGAGACCCCAAAAACTATGGATTCGACACAAATATCGGTCACTTTTGATCATTCTTATACATATTCATATACAGGGTAGGCCTATATACAGGGCCGGATCCAGGATTGTTTGAGGGGGTGCACCAATAACTAATAAAATGGCCAATCACACTGAAACTATTCAAAGTGATATGTGACAATATTCTTTACACCTGACAACGCTGATACATAGAACGGGGGGGGGGGAGTATTTTAAAGAAGGTCACAAGTGTTATGCAGGGGGAAAAAAGTTTTTCTCTCCTCCTGGTTCTGTTTTCTTCCCTATACTTGACAAATGTAATATTGTTTTGCTTGGTGAATCCTTTCTCTTCAACCTTTTGAAAATCAACTTACACTATTGCTTTTGCAAAGCTCTGCTTTCTTTCAAGCCCCAAAGGGAGCTATTAAAATGTCTGCCAAAATGTCTTGAGCCGTGGCAAAAATGCGAACTAAAGCTCACACCCTCACACACCCACGCGTTGAGCCAATAAGGGTTCAGCTGTTGCTAAGCGAGAGAAAGCGAGTGGCATTCATTCAGCCGATAGCAGCGCTTGCAAATAGTGTATACTTACAACGAAGGGGTGTGTGTGTGCACGTGCACCTTTGCACCCTCTAAATCTGGCCCTGTATATATATCCTTCCCCTCCCCTAAGTTGCACCATCAGAGTGAAGTGAAAAAATAATCCCATGCCCGAAACTCATCTATGTTGAAAATTTGATCCATATCGGTCGGTTGGTTTAAGAGTTACTAAGTCACAAACAAAGTGACTTTCATTTGTATATTTACAGACTAGATACAGCTATGAAATAATAAAATTTAACCCGTGTCAACACGTTATAATAATTAAAAACTTTCCAAATGCAATAATTATGGTAGTGATTTTTATACGTTTCTGGCTGTGCCACTTATCAGTATTAAACCAATTATTATTGTTCGGAAATTCTTAATTATTATAATGTGTTGACACGGTTTAGATTTTTTTATTTCATATCTATACTACTACATAAAAAGTAAAAATTATACACTCACCAACATATTACTATAGCGAGAAACATAAAATTTGAACAGAAAACTGCTTTTGCCATAAAAACAACGAATAAGAATTTTTTTAAAAAAAAAAAAAAGTGTCCTAAGGGAAAGAAACGTTCATATATTTTTCCAAGAACGAAGTGTCTCACAGTAAGAAGATAGAAAAAAAGAGATATGAACTACCCATTAAAAACAACTGTATAGGAGTTCCATCATTTTTCGAAAATATTGCTCTTTAATGAGGAAAGGAGAGCAATTTCTAACTTATAAATTACGACTCTTCATTGTAAAACTGACAAACGTGAGTATTCATTCCATTTACAGGCGTGGGAAAACCCGGGCTCGATTCCCAGCGAGAGCTCATGTGGTTCGGATTCCACGGTAGCCAGTAAGTCCACGTCTCATATAGCCTCGCTGCTGAAAGGGACATTAAACTTAAAATCAACTATCAATTGTAGAGGTATGGAATTCTGTATTTTAACTCCTAATTAAAAATAATGGAATATATCTTTCGACAATTCCGTTTCTAATGGGGAAAAAAGAAACAATTTTTATTATCTTCAATTTTCAATTCTTTATACAGAAAAACTCAATATGAGGATTTAAATTAATCAAAAGCATTTTTCAGCCTTTTAAAAATTCAACTCCTAAAAAAAAAAAAGAAAAAGAAAAAGAAAAAAAAGAAAACAATTTCTAGCACACTATCTTAAAAACATACTTTACTGTCATAAGTAATAATAAGAAATAATTTACAATATTGATAAACAGTATTAGACTTCACTTTATTAGTATGAAAGAAACTGTAGTGTATACAACACAGAAATTATTTACAACGATGTTTTGCAACGCATTATTTCTTAAAAACAAATTTAGAATAAACCATAATTTGAATAATAATAATAATAATAATAATAATAATAATAATAATAATAATAATAATAATAATAATAATAATAATAATAATAATAAAAGACAGAAAGAGAACGCAATTATATAAAAAAATACATCATATCTAGACATAATATTTTTGTCTTTCACCACTCAGATTATTGAACTCAAAAATCGTGCGTTTTCCACTTAAAAGTTTGTATTTTAAATTTGTATTTTGAATATACATTAAAACAAACCTGATTTGATGTAGTGTGATGTTATAATTTCGTAACAGTGCCTGAAGATGTTGTTCCCGTTTAATGCGTGCTGGGCTTTTTTCTTTATTTCATAATTCATGGTGCTCGACACAACCAGGATATATAGCGATGTATGTATATGAGAAACTGATGTCAAATTACTATGTAGCTAGTTGATTTCTGCAATGTAGAACTTAAATTTTGCACGATCTTTACATAAGCAACCTCTACATGTCTTTATTTGCTTCCTTATTCAAGATACAGCTCATTTGATGGCCGTAGGCAGAAGCAACAAATGTTCTCTTTTCAGAAGTAAATCGAAGTTAGAAGATCCCGAGGCGTTAAATGCGCACAACACGTGAATTTTTAACGGGGCGACAAGTTTCGAGGGGCGGTAAAATCAGTCATAAGTATATTATCTGTATTATAAAATTGACAGTGACTATGTTCGTGACTCTTAATCTCTTGAACCACGCGACCGATCTCGATCAAATTTTCAGCATAGATGACATTCGGACCTGGGAGTGTTTTTATCATTTGATTTTGATTGTAACACTTAGGAGAGGGAGAGGAAGGGAAGTTATAAAAAATAAATAAAACTTAATAAGTCTTCAACTAAACGGTCAATCTCGATCAAATTTTTAACATAGATGAGGTTCAAGCCTAAGGTGTTTTTTTTTTTTTTTTTTTTTTTTTTATCATTTCACTTTGACGAAGCGATGTAGGGGAACAAGAGGAGGAGAATATATGCAAAAATAAAGGGTACTAGGTTTGTGACTTAATAACCCTTGAACCACAACATCGATCTCAATCAAATTTTCAACATGGATGAGGTTCGGGACTGGAAAGTTTTTTTTTTTTTTTCATTTCACTTTGATGGTAGAACCTAGAGGTAGAGAAGGGGAGGAGGATATATATATATATATATATATATATATATATATATATATATATATATATATATACAGTGGCGTATTTACGATTTTGTTTCGGGAGGGGCTTTGCTAACTTTCGGGGGGGCTTTACCTGAAAATGTGAAAATTCTGCCAGATATTTCATATACTTGACTATAGTAAGTAAGATTTCGGGGGGGCTTAAGCCCGGAAGCCCCCCTAAATACGCCACTGTATATATATATATATATACAGATGGTAATCAGAAAAATGGAAACACCTGTAGTTGCCAACACGTCAGATGTATGGGTCGGCAGTGGTGTCGTGGCGCCTGCAGCGCCGGACCGGTAGTGGTTGCGTGTTAGGTCGGTCTCCATACTACGTCAGGCGCAGTGGAACAGCAGTGTCCAGTGGCTGCAGCAGACGGAGGTAGTGTAAAATGGGAGACCTCTCAGATTTTCAAAGAGAGCAAATTTTTGGTGCGCGGTTATGTGAAGTAAGTGTGACGGCAGTGGCTACTGTGTTAGGTGTGTCGCGTGGGACAGTGTCGAAGGTGATGACGACCTACACAACACACGGGAAAACCACATCGGAGAAGCGGAACAGTGGGCGGAAGAAAATCATGAGTGACAGGTCACGCCGGGTATTAAAGCGCATTGTCACGCAGAACCGTCGTGCCACTGCGCAGCAAGTGACGGAGGAACTCAATCAGCACCTCCCCCACCCTGTTTCGACAATCACAGTCCGCCGCGAATTACATGACATGAACTTACGGGATCGTGTTGCATGGGCCAAACCGCTCATCAGGGACCATAACGCTTTCGCACGCCGCAAATAGTGCCGCGACCATGCAACTTGGACCATTGAGGACTGGAAACGTGTGATATGGTCGGATGAGTCATCCTTCACCCTATTCCCAACCATGGGCCGTGTTTATGTGTGGAGAACGCCCAAAGAAGCTTATGATCTGCAGTGTCTCCGCCCAACTGTGAAACATGGCGGCGGCTCGGTGATGCTGTGGGCCGCAATATCATGGGTCCTGTGGTCACACTTTGCGGACGAATCACTGCCAAAGATTATGTCGCAATTTTAGGAGACCACTTGCATCCTATGGTCCGGATGTTGTTCCCGGACAATGACGCCATCTTCCAGGATGATAATGCACCCATTCACACAGCTGCCGTTGTTGCAGCGTGGTTTGAGGAACATCGGGATGAAGTTCAACACCTCCCCTGGCCCGCCCAATCCCCAAATCTCAACATAATTGAACATCTGTGGTCCGTCTTGGAAACACGACTCCGGCGACGATTTCCACCTCCATCCTCTCTCACAGAACTGGCTGATGCCCTGCACGAGGAATGGTGTAAAATTCCACTTGCTACCATTCACGACCTCTATGCCTCCATCCCACGTCGCATCAAGGCTGTTCTGAAGGCGAAGGGTGGCCCGACACCATATTAATCTGGTAAGTTGCAATTTCGTTCAGGTGTTTCCATTTTTCTGATCATCATCTGTATATATATATATGATCGAAAATGACGAATATTAGTGTCGAATACATAGTTTTCGGAGTCGTAGACCTGATCAGTGACACTCTCGATCTAGTTTAAATCCAAATTCAGCACAGCAACTTGGGGTAGAGAGAGGAAGGAGATATATAAAAAATGATCGAAAATGACCATTATCAATGTCGAATGCATGGTTTTTGGTGTCACTGAGATGAACACAGACACTTCCGATGCCGAGCCTTGCAACATGAATGAAGGGAGGTGGAGATATAAAATGACGGATATTAGTGCCGAATACATGTTTTTTAGAGGGTTGCTGAGATGAATAGTGACACTTCTGATGCCTTTTAGATCCAAATTGAGCCCAATTATTATTATTATTATTATTATTATTATTATTATTATTATTATTATTATTATTATTATTATTATTATTATTATTATTATTATTATTATTATTATTATTATTATTATATTTCGGGGGGAATTTTCTTAGTGCTCGTAGTCTCGTGAAAATCAGCTAGAAACGTAGTCAATTACGAACCCTAAGGCCTAGTGACGGAAGTGAAGAATCTCGTTGTATTAGTTAAAAAATGGTGACGTAGACAAAGCTGAAATCTCATGTCTTCCTCCTCACAACATGAGAGCACTTCTGAAACTCTAGCAGAGCGTTCTAGTTTTGCATCCCGTGCTTATGCCTACTAAGGTAAAGAAAACGGAAGAGAAGGGACAGCCTCATGAAATTGCATGGACACAATGAAATGAAATCAAATCTTTCAGTTTTACGTCCCACGGTTATGCTGGCTAGGCTAAAGGAGACGGTGAGAATGAGAAATGAATAGAATGGTGGGATGAATAAAGTAGGAGCAAACAGGAGAGCCCTGAGAATACCCACGTACAGGGTGTTTGTCCACCACATAAGTTCATTTGGCGCGAGCTAGGATCGAACCAGGGATCCCATACACTAGAAGTGAACGCTGTACCACTGAGCCACCGCGGCTCTTTCATGGATACTGCTGTTCACTACAAACTTCCATATTTTACCAGCAGGGTTGCCAAATCTTACGTTTTTCTCGAAAGTTTTACGTTTCTCTTTCACGTTTTACGGCGTACTTTTCTTTTCGTAAAGTGATTTCTTCCGTTTTTTTTAAAAGAAAAAATTAAATAAGGATACTCCTGGACACGTTAATTTTTAAATATATAATTAGGCGTGAAAAACTAATTTTTAATTAGAGGAACTGATATCTCTCACGTTTTTGAAACGATGTAACTTGATATTCAGGCAAAAAATTTGATTTAATTTAATTTTCAGTTTAGTGTTCCTTTCAGCAGTGAGGCTATATGAGACGTGGACCTACATACAGCTTAACGTGAGTTCCGAACCAGAGAAGCTTCGCCGAGAATCGAACCCGGGTTTGCCATGCCACAGGCGGGATGCTAACCCCTTAGCCACGAAAGATATTAAGACAAAAAATGCATCAGGTTGTGTTTTTTTATCTTCTATCTAGCCGGTGCCGCAACATTATGTTTAACCCATAAACATTGGATTTATGCGGGACTGCGGTGGCTCAGTGGTGGAGCGTTCACCTCTAGTGCGTTGGGTCTCTGCTTCTATCCTAGCTCGAGCCAAGTGGGCTTTGTGGAGGATAAACATCGTGTGCTTGGTGTTCTCGGGGTAAGCAACAAATGCATCAAATGTGGGAGATGAATTAAGAACACTTAAATGTAGCACGAGTAGCACATCTTGCGCTGTTAGAGTATCTGAAACAGTATGTTCCTAAAGGACGCACCTAGAATATGACAGATATATGTCCCAAGTGACGACATAAAAACAAATGACTGTTAGAGTGCGAAACTGAGCCAGGTATAGTTGCTATATTTGTAGTACATAGTTGCAACAAGGAGACGGGCTATCCACCACGCTCTTTATTATAGCACTGCACGCAGCTGTACAGGAAGTAGGCAAAAGAGGCTCAATTTTCACCAAAAGCACCCGGATATGCGCATACGCAGATGATATTGAAATAGTAGCTAAAACAGAAAAAGATCTGACAGAAACATACCAAAGATTAGAAGAAGAAGCAAATAAACTTGGATTAGAAACAAACGTCAACAAACAAAATACATGATTGTCACTAGGAAACCAGAGAAATTTAAGAAGAAAAGCATAGTTATACATGGGAAAGAATTCGGAAGAGTGAGCTCGTTTAAATATTTAGGTATTTCAATCAACGAACAAAACAAAAAGGAAGGAACGATAAGAGAAAGGAAGCACATGGGAAACAAGGCTTACTATGCAAATATGCAACTAATTAGAAGCAAACTCATAAACAGGAAAATCAAGGTTACCATATACAAAACATTAATCAGGCCAATCGTAATGTACGGAGCAGAAATATTTGTCATGAACAGGGCAGAAGAAGAAGCTCTACGAAGATTCGAAAGAATAATAATACGCAAGTTATACGGCCCAGTGAAAGAAGACGATATATGGAGAATAAGGAGCAATGAAGAAGTAAACTGTATATTAAAAATGAAGATATTGTCAAGTTTATTAAATCTCAACGAATAAGATGGCTAGGCCACGTACAGAGAATGTCAGAATCGAGAATAGAAAGTAAAATAATGAAAGAGCAAATATATTCTGTAAGAAGGAAAGGAAGACCAATGACAAGGTGGATAGACGACGTAACGGAAGACCTAAAACGATTACAAGTGAAGAGACGGTGGGAGATCGCCAAGGATAGAAAAGCATGGAGGGACATTGTTAGGGAGGCCAAGGCTCACAAAGGCGCCAGTTGGTAAGGTAAGGTAAGTACCTAAAACTGTAGGTAGCTGAAGTACATACCTAGCACATGAATATCATATGTGCCAAGTGTCAGGTACCTAAAAAGTAGCTGGAATACCTAAATGGCACATGCCTAGCACATCCTGTGCTGTTAGGGCTTGCCGAGTAGCATTTGAAGAAATTATTCAATAGAGATATCATACTTAACAAAATATTATTATTTAAATCCAGTATAGGCCTATATATTTCACTCTTGGGTCAATCAAAGCAAAAAGCAAATTCGACAAGTGATTCAATAGTTACAGGCCTATAATTTGTTCGTAACCTGCCTTGCAGAACGCAAACTGAAACAATCCAATGTATCGCGGTGATCGGAAGTGATTCGTATGGACACGAACTTTATTTGATTGTTTCGTTGGTACATTATAACGTCCAGATGAAGAAGATTCATACTATGTACAAATCTCCTGCCATAATCTTTGATTGATCGGAATCAAAACACATCAAATGGTTGCACAAACCGTGTGCAATTCTTTGGTATCTTCTCAACCATTAGGTCTTTGCCATCCGTTATGCAACTTGTAATGGACAATTTGTCTGTGAATGGACCCCAGTGATCAAGCAATAGCAAGTTCAAACCATCAGGCTTCGCCATGGGTGAGAATACTTAACGTATTGAAACGTGCATCCACTCATTTTCTCATATAAATTTCCAAGCTGAATATCTCGAACAGTTCTCAACGTACAGGAGTTTTATTACCTGTTGTAATCAGCATGAATTGATCCTTCAAATGACATGCTTATTTCTCTGCAGGCGAGTGCTTCTCCCAAACTTCACTTGTCAGCTGGCTTCAGACCATCATATCCATTAAATAATACAATAAAACAATTAATATAAACAATGAAATGTGCAAATTGTACATATAACAGAAAAGACAATCCCATTATAAACATCCAAGTGTATGTCGTTCCACTTAGTGAGCAACTTTGTAACTTATAGGATGCCACATAGATTTGCTGTGATGATTACTAAATTAATTAATAATCATAAATTTAGTATGAGGGATTAATTCCTCTCTTTCCAAATACAGTTTCTCCCAGGCTCGTGGCAGTCAGCACCTTTATATTTGCAATCAGCGACAGTCGTGGCAATCAGCACCAATAATTAGCTGTGGCAGTCAGCACCCGTGGCAATTAGCACCTATCCCTTCTAAAGACTGGTAAATTTGTCTCCGTTTTACTTCCAAGACCTTCATTTCCCTTCCTCTTCCATTTGTTTCTGTCTACTTACCTGAGGTGAGTATATCTAACCAAGTGAAAAAAAGAACATCAGGCACTTTTGGATATTGATATTTTTAATTGTAATAATAACAATAGAACTTATACTACTACTTGGCTTTCGAGACCTGTATTTTAGAGGAGCTAACTACTGGGAAAAATACATTTTTCAATCACTGTAATATATAAATTATTATATAAAAAAATTGAATGTAACTATGTTGCCTGATCATCACGGTCAACTTGCAAAGTAAGATAAAATTACTTTTGGTATATACTTAGGCCTTAATCCAAATTGGGATGTTATATTGCTTTCATTATAATGCATAATATCCTAAGGAGGTAGTAAGGATCCGAATTTTTGCGAAAAAAAATTAGTATCTCGCACGCCGTTAAACTTACGGAGCTGAAATTCAGTGAACTCTTTATTGAAAATAAACAGAATGTGTCCTAGCATTTTTAAAAATTCTTTATGGGGGGGAGGCACTTTTTATATATGGAATTTTTTAGTGAATTGTTTTGTAAAAATGATCGAAAACGATCGATGTTATTTAGAAAAAAAAACAGAAACAAAAAATACAATGCTTGGCTTCATATATCCATTACTTTCTACCATAATGATTGCTGAAGCTTATGTTTATTCTATGGAGCGCTTACAGCACAGGGCAACCAACCCATAAAGTTGTGAGAAAATTACGTTGGTCTACTTACCTTGATTTGGAACTTTCAAATTTCATCCTTTTTTCCACTGAAAAGTATCGATAATTCAACAAGGAAATAATTATACTATGATAATTTAATTGAAATTCATTGTAATTTGGGACATGGCAAACATCAGTGTTTTAATTGAAGTAGAAGAAGGAAGGAAATTCCCATTCACCTCTGAACACTTTCCAGGAACCTCGTTCCCTTTCGCTTTCTAGACGGGGGAGGGAACTTGGTAATGGTATCAAACCTTCATGTGTAATTACAAAGATGAAATTTATAAACAAATAAGAAATCATCAGTTTATCAGGCTTTAATTGATAATTTAATCACAAGATTCCCTATCGAAGGCATGGTAGATGAAGTTTCTGTTCTCCGTGAGTCGACATTGCTAGCTGACATGGTCGATATGGAAAAGATGTTGTATGTTGATAGAGAGATGATACTTCTTGCTGAGTATTTCAAAACTGACTAAGAAAAATCGTTATCAGACTTAAGTCTAATAAGCAGATTGTCGATGAGAAGTTGCAGAAATCGGGTAGAAGTATTATCAATTTCCACGACAGAGTGCGAAGGGGATTTTCTCCTTATGAATTTACAGATGACTGATATTAGAAATAGACTAAGTGCTCAAACATTGTCTAACTTGTTGTTCATAATGTTAATGGCCCACTGCTAGAGAAGCTCAAAGTAGACGAGCTAGTTATTTCTTGGCTGAAGGATGGACATCATTCCGCTGCGGATGATTTACCGCCAAAAAGTTACCAACAGGAAATAAACCCGATTTCAGATTTGTTTTAAGGTGGAAAATTACGAGTTATGGAAAATGTATACTTGTATTACTAATTGCTTATTTGTGTTATTCAACTTTGTACCTAATTTTTACTAAGTCTCTTCTTTGCTTTAAGTAAACTACTTTGAATAAATATTCATAATAATTGCAATTATGCATATTTGTAACTTAAATTTAACGTGATGTTTTTAGCGATTACACAAATTAGAACTATGAGCATACTTTATGGAGATGCTCTCACATAGGGTACCCGAGCACCTTTATACACTATGAAAAAACTGATTTTTCAAGTCTTTTGTGAGAAAAATAATGTGAACTGAGAAACCATAACTTTTTCCATATCGTACAGGTTTATTTTCCTGCGAATAGAAGTTTCTTGTGGAATGTATTCAGAAATTAACACTTGCAAGAATACTCTCTTAGTACAAGTATATTTTAGGCACACACTAATTTCCCCCCATCTCGGACTGTTTCAATTTCCTCACTGACAAACACTTTACCATATTATACCGTAAAGGTCAGATCAACCGTTATTATAACAGAGTGGTGCTTGAGCGATTGACTAGAAATTCAAACTCCGATTAGTGACAATTTCACAGTCTTGTTTTATTACAAGTGTAAACTCTTTAGTTAGTAAAGAAGAGGCCGTGGATCGTGTTCAGAGTTGATGACGATGTATTTTGGTGAGTCCGAGTAGGTCACAGTGGATGAGAGTGGTTCATGGTGACTGGTGGGTCACGGTGGGTCTGTGGATCACGGTGGGTCTGTGGATCACGATGGGTCTGTGGATCACGGTGGGTCGTGGGTCATGGTGGGTCATGGGTCAAAGTGGACCACGGCGGATAGTGGGTCAGTGGGTCGTGGGTCACCGTGGGTGGTGGGTCAGTGGGTCGTGGGTCAAGTTTTCATTGACCCACGCCAACTCTGCCACAGTCTCGTACAGAGAAACCTGGGTTCAAGACCTCCTCCAAACCGCAGTTTCATACAGAGAAATCTGGGTTCAAGACCTATTGGGAACTGAAATATTGTGCTTTTCTTGTAAGGTCAAACAACTCAATGTCCCTGAGACGGTACTTTGAACACAATCTCGAGTTGGTATGATTATTTGCTTCTTAAGCATTTCTACAACAATAGCTTATGTAGGTTTACATCATGTAGGTGATCTTCATTAGCTGTATACTCATTATAAAGCAGTTTATATCTTTCTAATTACATTATGTCAAGGACACTTCTTCTCATCACTTCACCCCATATGTACAGTATATTCACTTCACCCCCACGTGTAGGGTGAAATGAATAATCTACTTTGTATGATCCATTTTGTTTTGTATACGTTAATTGAGACACGATATGAACCATGCTTATACCTGTATTTTCAGAATGCAGAAGGTCTGTCCTATTCATATATAATTGTCAATCAGCCGTGCTACCATTTCTGTGTAAGCATTTTTCACTTTCATGTTTACCATGTTCACTTCCCTCGAATTACTCTATTATTAACCTTTCATGTTTCAACTTAAGTAAAAGTTATACCCTAATTTTATAATAACAAATGAAATAGAACATTATAACAATCTGAATGTTAAGACCACCATTATGATAACTGATAATGAATCATAAGGTGTTGTTAGATATGCGTTGTCTTTTATTTATTGACCTGCGTAGCTGAATTGTTAGTACACGTGACTTCGTAGTGCGTGCTGCCTGTTTCTACTCTTAATTGGACGTTTAACATTTACTAGAGCTGACCCATCATCATAAAGACCCGCGATAGCTCAGTGATGGAGCGCTCACCTCTTGTACGGAGGATCCTTGGTTTGATCACAGCTTATGCCAAATGGTTGCGTAGGATTTTTCGTGTCCTCCCGTTTCCTCGCAACTTTGTTCATTATCAGCACCTCACTTAGCCTTCAATCGTTTGTCGTAAAACTGAAATATTTAATTGCACTTTTTCAGTATCATGAGGTAATTGGGTAACTACGTAAATTTAGAAGTACCAAACTCACGTTTAGAAAGTGAGAAATAATCACTCTTACCTGAGAGTTGATCTACTGACCACGCACATTGAACGTGCTTTATCTGGCTAGCCATAACCCTTCATGGATTGTAGCGGCAATTAGTTAAGTATTCTATCTGATAACTAACTTCATCAAGCCCATATGACTATAGCTAAAAAGAATGAGACTGTTTGTCACTGAATTAAAGTACTTAATGCGTTCTCGTAAGAGCGCATGAAAGTCTGTAGGCCCACACGACGAACATTTCAGCCGGTGACGCATGATCAGGGCATCGGCTTACATGTATATATTGTAAGGATCCATACCCTCTAGTGTATGCTACTTCTACAAACACATTTCTCAATTGTAAACACGTGTTGTATACAGTCACCAGCAGACTATAATAGGAGCATGGTGGAAAGACTACAAGGTGGATGCAATGCGGTGCTAAATTCTTGTCGCTTTGGCGCATGACGTCATCTTGGTCGCAGACGTGACCAACAAGAGGCAGATGAACTTTTAACAAGCGCTTGCTCGCTGGTGTCTCATACGCGAACCTCACTTGTATTTGTAGTGATCTTCAATACGGAGTGAAAATTTTAGTACAAACAGTAATTATATAAACGTAATGTAATCAATGCTTAAGCTAAGTGAATTCATAGGAAGATATTTAAAATAGGAAAAGAAATAGCAATGTCAGTTCATATTAAACAACTTTGAAGCTTGAACAAGCCAACATTGTTCACTATATTTTCTGCTTTTTCTTTCTTTCTTTCTTTCCTTTCTTTTTTAAACATATGAAGTAGTAATACACTGGAGTATGTATAGACCTGAATAGTCTATAACACAGTGTGTCGTTATTGCATTTCATTATTATATATTTATGTATGCTCAAGTATATTTTCGTAACATATTGATCGTTTTCGATTTACTATTATTATTTTGCTTGAACGACAATGCTTTACTGATGATCCCATATAAATTCTGAGAATATCTCAGGGAAGAATTCATGGTTTTCGTAAACAGAGATGCACGTACGTATATTTCCGTTATACTTGGACATTTTTTTAAAAAAAGAGGTTGTTCCCACGTAAGTTTCATCAGAATCTTAGAAGATGTTATAAACTTTATTGAGCAGGGACGCACGTAGTTAATATTTTAAACATCGTTCTATTTTTGATTTACAAAAAAATCATCTTATTTGAAATCGCTGATGGTTTATTTATAGAATTTGTATTTGAACAGAAGATTTGGTGAAATTGAGTTTTCTGAACATTAGTGTCAAAATTTACGTCATAACAAATTGTATTATTAAACATTTGTACGAAATAGAACGTTACATATACTATCGTGTTCTAAAAATATAGAAATAAATATGTAGATACGAAGCACCTCAAACAAAGAAATTGCAACAACATGACTATTTCAAGCAAGAAACAAATTACTAGGCGTAGGTGAAGACGATGTAGGGGTGTTACAGCTAGACTAGAAAAAATACAAACCGTAAAATTACATAATTTTCTCCATTTTCTTGTTAGGTTTTCTCTTTTCTGTCCCGTGGACTAAAAAAGACAAACGATAAATGCAAGTAAATGATTATGTGGAATTTGGTGTAATGAGAATGCAGGAGTATCCCGAGAAACTCACGTACACGATGTTGTCCACCACAAACTCACTTGACCGAGAAGCGAACCAGTGCCCCTTGCACCAGAGGTGAGCATTCAGCCACAGTGCTTACTTGATTATTCGAGAATCTACCATTTTTAAATTTACTGCAGTCATTCTTAATTTTGTAATTCTCTAGGGGGCCCCTAAATATGTATATATAATTATTTAAAGTTATGATTAAAATGAACAAAAATTTCAAAATCTGAGTGTAAAAATATCCCGACAATGTCGCCCTGACATGGTAGGTGGATACTTTATTCTCTTGATCTAATGCATTGTTCTTTTGACCTAATATCTTTGTAACCGTTAATCGTTATTACGAACCTTCCATTCGTTAGTTAATTTGAAGTGCAACGTCCCGTTTCAGCACCGAGGCTACAGGGAATGCAGACCTCCAGAATGAAATGGGATCTGAACTACTTTAACACGTTCAATGATTTCCATATGCGTCCGTGTGGACTTTGTGGTGGACAAACACCGTGCTCGTGGGTTTTCCCGGGGTTCTCCCGTTTCCTCCCACTTTCTTCATTCCACCATTTCACTCATTTCTCATCATCACCGTCTCCTTTAGCCTAACCGGCATAACCGTGGGACGTAAAACTTAAAGATTTCATTTCATTTTTTTTTCCATATGCGTAACTCGAGGGAGGTAATGCCCCCTAGATCATGTGCCTCCTTTCTCGAGCTACATGCCTGCCTCTGTGGGGAAAATTTTGTTTCAATATCTTATGTAGAAGGAAATGATAGAAATGATCACCTCTGTAGCTCTCCCTCCCTCATGATTTCGAATCCGGGTCTTACCTCGAAGTTCGTCTTTTTAATTCGTACTATTGAATTTTTGTATGCAGAATCAACACAAGCTACTGTAGCCCTATATAATACTATTACATACTATTGATACTAAAAAGAAAGTACATAATGAAATCGTGTTTATAGAATTTTATTTAACTTTGCATTTATTTATTATTTTTATGTAAAACTTACTATATCTTAGGTTTATTTTGTCCTCTGGAGACATTCCCCCTCTTCTTGAGGAAATCTAAAGTATTTTATACCACCTTGTAGTCTTTGCACTATGGGTAGGAGGACACCAGGAAGACACAAAGTTGGTTGGGATGGAACCGAAGACGAACGACCCTCTCCTCACTACCGCCCCTTACAGAGGACACCCATGAAAGAGGACTACAGAAGAGCAGGGACATCAGTTAGTAGTTTATAATCAATCTAACATCTTCTCCGGAGGCCGCACTGGGCTATGGAGAATCCTTAACAAGTCTTATCTCTGGATTCTGCTGTGAGCGAAACAGATATCCTAACAACAACCTACCTTCCGGGGCTGCAATGAGCGACGGAGGATCCCTATAACTGTCTCCCGAGGTTGCTGTGGACAAAGGAGACTCCTTCAAACAAACATACCACCGGGGCTGCAATGACCGAAGGGATTCCTGTATAAACTTGTATTTAAATTGAATATATTTTATTCAAAGCCACTACTGTGTGATGAAGATACATTGAACTTGGAAACACTCATTATTGTATTACAAATAAACTTCGTAAATTGGTTATAGAAATTTATTTTTATAATAAATAGATGAAGGACTTATCCCGGACTGTTTTATTTAATGTACCGAAAAACATTTCAATATGCTTATTTGTGCTTCTTTGACAAATTATGCCGTTTATTAGCCTTATGATGTTTATCTGGCTCCACCACTGCTGTAGACATATTAAATTATTGTTGTTTTTAAAAATATTATTTGGTATTCTTATTAGCTACTATTTGCTGATTTTGAGTTCTATTTCCCTGTGGGAAATTAGGTTTGCAGCCATCTACACGCTTTAGTGTTTAATCTCATGTTACATAGTTTTACTCATTCAGCGCACAACAACTTAAAGTATGTACACGACTCTTCCATTAAATTTGATTTGGTTCAAAATATCCTTTCAATTTTCTTGAAAAACTCCATATGAAATAAATCTCAAGCAAAGCAGTAACTCTGGCAACCCGGCAATACAGCTGACAGTACTTGGAAAAATGGAAATTAGTTCGCAACTTTACCGCAGGCACAGATAAATCAAACTAGTTAAACCAACGCTAATTCTGCAATTGACAAGGTTCAATATAAATCACTGACTTTCTCAATAATAATTCACACAATAATAATAATAATAATAATAATAATAATAATAATAATAATAATAATAATAATAATAATAATAATAATAATAATAATAATAATAAATAAATAAATAAATAAATTTATGAACACATTGTATAGTGTCGCTATGCTGCACCAACGAAATCAAAGGTAAGAGTCTTGTGGCTGATGAACCGAGAAATCGCTCTGTGTTCGGCTGATCAACGAACAGCAAACATGTACTTTATTGTATAACTGACACACATACACACGTAAACACAACATAGAGGCATATTCTGCAACGGTCTGCGTCATCGCAACGCAAATTTGCGTTTAAGTTTACGATGGTAGACATGTCGCTTATAATGGATTTTTTCATGATTTGCGTTCCACTGCGTTACGTCCAACAAATTTTACAAAGGCTGGTCGCTTTTAAGAAGCGACATTCTTTGTCAGTGGAGTAGTGAATCGCCATAATGTACGCGTGTACCAGATCTTGAAACCCTGCAGCAACGAATAACCACAGTCGTTGCATCGATCCCTCCAGTGATGTTGGCTAATGTGTGGATGGAAATTGAATATCGCCTAGATGTGCTACGTTCTACCAAGGGTGCTCATGTGGAAGTGTACTGATGTGACCAAAACTTTTATAGTTTGTAAACAATTCAACACCAGTTTCATATTTCTATCTTATTTCTAGCCTGAGTTATCAATTTCTGTAATCAAGGAAGGACTTCTCGGACACCCTGTATCATCTTCCTAAAATATAAAAAAGAACGGAGCATCAGTGGTGACAGTGTATGCTCACTATTACTAAACCTACTAGCAGCTAAGAGAAATTATTGAATAAAGTTTGTTCTCGTGCGAAAATTATGGTATATTGTCGATCGCAGAATGAATGATTCAAATAATTTTATCATAATAAAACCGAATTTTCAAATTCTCAAAAGCTATATTTTCAGTTCCAGAGTTTGGTTGCTAGATAATGAAATATATATAATCCAGTCTTATTTTTATATACCTAGGTAATATATTTCATTAGCTTATCTTTCACTTATTTCTCTAAAGTCTCTTGTTTTGTAAATTTAGACTAAAAGATTTACATCTCTCTTTTATTACAAGATTTATAAATCAACGTAAAACGTAACTGCGAACTTCATATGTAACAATACCGGCATACATCACCAGAAAAGAAGAGTACTGGGAGGAAACCAAGCCCAGTAATAAAAATCACAGAACATGAAAGAAGATTGTCATAAAGAACTGTACCGGTTATGTGGTATAACTGACTACTGAACTAAATGAATGTCTGAAACGAACTTTTCTACAATAGCAACACCACGAGAGCTGCATAAACTGAACACTCTCGATCAGGTTGAGAATTCGAAACCTCTGATTACCATCTTCAATGCAATAATGAGAAAAAGTTGGTGCCAAGAACACATTCCCAAGTTGGTGCCCCGCTTTAATGGAGCCCCTGTTTCAGAACACCGCTTGTAATGGGAGCCCTGTTTACCCTCCGATTATAATGAGACTCCGTTTCCTAGTCCCAGTCATAATGCGGTCTCGTTTCCCAGCCCTGCATGTAATGGGGCATCTGTTTTCCAGTCCCGCTTTTAATCGGGCCCTTGTTTCAGAGTCTTGCTTGTAATGAGGACCTTGTTTCCCAGCCATTATATTTAGCTACTTTAATAAGACTTCACAGTGTAAGTGTTATGGTACCTTGTATACTGATATCTGGTGTTGCCAATTCACGTACTCTGGAATACAAGAAATAGGACTAGCTCGGGAGAGTAATACTCCGGAAGTAGAAACTAAATACATTGTTCTGATTGATTGGCGTTATCCGTTTCCTGCCACGTTGCATACATATAGCAGAAATCAAACGCTTGCTGCTTTCGGTACTCGTGGCCGCACGTTCTAGCGCTACCGGCTAGTAACGGAAATTCTTTTTGGCGCCTGTTCAAACCCGCCCCAAGGAAAGCATTTTTTTAATTTTCATAACATTTTTTTCATTAAAATAAGATCAAAACAATACTCAAAATGTTATTTACTTACTTTTGTGCAGATAAGTAAGTAGCAGTAGTAGTACTAGTAGAAGTAAGAGTAATAGGAGTAGTAGTGGTAGTAGTAGTAGTAGTAGTAGTAGTAGTAGTAGTAGTAGTAGTAGTAGTAGTAGTAGTAGTAGTAATGGATTAGAAGCCCCGCAGAGCTCGTTTTCTTCCACCTTGACCCCCATGATATAAATGTGACCAAGTTAAAACAGCTGGCTAGGCTAGCGCGCGAATAAAATGTACTTCCGGAGAGTACTCTCCCGAGCGGGTCGTGTGTAGTCTCCGGGGGTTGCATTCCATTTTGGCTTGAGTTATTCTAGCATAGTAACCTGAAAAGGCTCACACGATTGGTTTGAAAGAGGAGTTGAGTTTCAGACAATACTAACCTTGGGTGATATTCAAACAGTATTTATCTACTTTCGATCTCTGAAAACATTCGAAACTTTACCGAAAAACCTGAATAGAAACAACTTGAAATTAGAAATGTTGCTACCTACACGTATAGAAGCATAGAGTGGAGCTTTGATCATAGGTGGAGCAGAAGGAAGCAGAGAAGATTAAGCAAAAAGCAGAGCCTTAATTGGGATGAAATTAAACTACAGCTAAGTAGACAATTTTTCTGTAATACCTTCAAAACAGACAAAAGTAATCGAAAAGTGAAACGCATTGGATTAGACATTATAATTTTGCATAAAATACCTTTACTATGACTCACCAATGTGCTTTCGCTTTGCAACTATTTATAGATTCGGCACTCATTTGCGACCCTATAAAAGTCTGCTGTCTCAATGAACAGTGTGGACTTTTATGGTGATACTGATATCATATAAATACAATAGACCTATATTAACTACACTTTGTATTTTGTGTAGGTTATAATATAATGTTATATGAATGATGTATATACAGGGAAAGTCAAAATGATGGATCCGATTTCAGAAATTTATTGTGTGAAATTTAACAAACATATGTTATTATGAAACATGTGAGAAGAAAGTTAAATTGTCAAAGTTTTCCTGGAACATATTCACAAATGCGCTATCTGAGCACCTCGCGTAACACGGCACACATCAAACCGATAGCCCTGCCATACCTTTTCCAGCATGTTGCGTACATTATCACCATAAGCTGCTGTGATGCGAGCACGCAGGTCATTCACTTGTTGAAAGTGGTGGTCGGTAAACATGATCCTTTACAAAACCCCACATGGAGAAATCACATGGAGTCAAGTCATGTATATACTAATCACAGATTTGTTTATATATGATAATGAAGCACACAAAAAGAACTCTGCCTTCCATTCAACGCCGTTTTCCTTAATTGCTCGTTGCTTACTCCTAGCGGTAGAAAGTGGAAATATTGGGTGCAAACTAAACGCTGCAAGTAAGCCTTTCGAAGCGCATGTACAGTATCACAATAACATATGTTCACAGAATAAGTTTCTGAAATCGGGTCCATCATTTTGACTTGCCCTTTATAATTATTAGCAGTTTGCGTAATTATTATATTAACACCTTTTATTATTTGAAATTATAGCAAGCTTTCAGAGACTAGATTATGAGTCTGCATTTTGTTCCTAAAGAATATTGCAATGTGTTGTACATGTTGTAAGCTGATCAATATGTAAGTTAATAAAATACATATTTGATATGTAAACGTATTTAGATATCTATTAGGTCCATAAATTACCATGTAGCGTATATTCAAACTCAAAAAGTGCCGACATTTTGTCGCTGAAAAAGTAAACTAGATATATAAAGGGCCCCATTACTTTCAATAGCTTAGGGCCCCATCAAACTTAAATCCGGCACTGGTCCCAATTCCGTATGAATACAAGCTGTACTACACGTTAAAGATGTAATGGACCTGTTTGATCCATTACAGCATTTTGTGTGACTTTGTGTGTTCCCATTTTCCTCATATTAACCAAATTTAAATGTTATTAATTATTATTAATGTTGAATTTGAGTCATTATATCAATCTAATCACCAAACTAAGAGATGACATGAAATTTATCTGCACCATTGAAATGTTGGCAAAATTGATAGTGAAATTAATGCCTGTTTTTATTCTTCTTCTTTGACCCTTGAAGTTCGATCTTCGTATGTTAGAAAAGAATAGTTTGGCATATAGAGTTTTGATATGTGTAAAATGTTTGATTGAAGTGTATGATACATACGTTTACTTATAAATCGGTAATTTTATATATTTTGTTTCTGGACGTACTGTGGTAATATAAATAATGTCCAGCTAAATCTAAACGTCCGGAATCCATAAGGATTCCGTAAATGGATCATTTCCTCTTATTATCATATACGTATGATTCCTATCATATCATATCAGGAACTTCTATTTAATTCTGAAATAGCTCATACATATGGCGATAGCAGTTACAGTTTTAATATCGATATTCAGGTGCTGATTTTATTGTGTAATGCGTTGACTTTAAATTTCATGTCTGATAGGCTTCATGTTGTTAAGGGAGATCATTTATGAAATATTCTACGACGAAAATGATTAATTATATTAGATATAAATATTTGATGAAGTGGATCAATGAATAAGGATATGAAATAAAAGTTATAATAATTATATGTATTGAATGCGTATTATGTGTGTAAAATGATGATTCTCCTTATGCACTTGATGACTAATGACTAATATAAACATGAGTATGTCACGCATTTTCTTTAATGTATCTTAAGCGCCTCACCTGTTATTATTTAATCATAATTCGTATTGGAAACTGCATACGCCCTTTAACCTAATTGGAGCTAAATAAAGAGTGATCCGGTGTGTTAAAATTTGGTTGAAGTATTTTATTTTCATCTTTAGTAGATTTGCAACCATAAGTATTCCTGATATGTTATAATGCTTTGTGTTTTCTTCTCCTGGTGTGGCTTTCCTGCGTGGTGCAACGTATCTGCAGTCTACAAATCCGATGCTTGCAGCTGATGAGAGTAATCACTTTGTGATCTAACATATCATCAGCCAACAAATATAAGCAGTCCAGAGAGAGAGGGCATTACAAAAATGGTAAAGTCTCATATTAATAATGTAAGTTGTATTTTGATTTGATGTTTCCATTATTTTTATACATACCTATGTATACTACCATAGAAGCAAAGAATAAATCAGAAGGAAACATCCATGCAATGTCACTGTGTATTGGATCTTTAACACAACTGCCTACTCATTGGAAACAATGACAGACTCAATAAGCCATCTGGTGATTATATAGTGAATTACAAGTTGAAGGAAAAGTGTTTTGTCAGATATCATTTGACAACCATGATAATGAAACGTGCTGTAATAAATAGAGAATAACACAATGGAAAGAAAATACAGACTCTTATCTTTTCAGCCAATACATGAGTTGACATCTGTGATGATAACTCAATATTAAGGTAATTGCGTTTCAGACAAGTATTGTGTTCTAGATTTGCATTTGCAGTAAGCTATCTTTTTTTTTTTTAAAAAAAAAAAAAAAAAAAAAAGAATTGGTCTAATGTAAGCGTAATTGCAATTTATTTTATCATTTATCTTAAGGAGTTAGCAGTTAAATCCGAAGTCATTGTGCCTTCAACAATGAGAAATGACACCAGGGGCGGATCCAGGACGGACTTCTGGGGGGAGCAGTGGGTTGTAATACTGCTACTTACGTTAGAGCTCCTTTTAGGAGCTCCAAACTCTGGGATGGTTTCATTTATATATAAAATAAGAAAGTTTCCTCTTCTGGGGGCGATCGCTCCGATTGCTTCCCCCTGGATCCGCCATTGAATAACAAACATAGATAAGGGGGAGCACGGGCCTCAGAGGTAGAGCGCTTAATTCTGGTACTTAATGTCCTGGACCTTTTACGATCCCCGGTCAAGTAAGTTTGTGGTGAACATCGTGTCTGTGGGTTTTCTCGGGGGTATTTCTCTTTGCTTCCACTTTCTCATTCCACCAATTCTTCCATGTCCATTTACTTGCCTTAGCGTAATCATCGTCTCCCTTAGCGTAAAGGGCAATAATCGTGGGACGTTAAACTGAAAGATTGCAATTCATTTTCGAAAACGAAGCGACGATCGAGATGAAAAGTAGATTTTGATATTCGGGATGAGAAGCTTCAACATTAGTTCAACTATGTCTTACAAGGAACCCTAGGTATCTATCAGAGCCCAATTTTCATGAAACTTTGTATTATAGAGAGAGTACCTCCGGAAACTCGTACAGCCAAACGTTGGAACACTAGGGCCCAAGAAAGATCAAAAGTGGAACGGCAGTACATTAAAGACATGGTGAGAAAATGCATGTTTTTCTTTAAAACTAATCATTGTAACGACACGAAATTAGCATACATGGATACGAGATGGTCGATATCATCTGTTAAAAGTTATAAAAGGAATATCCGCCATCTTGAAAGAGGCCATGTTGAAACTGGTGTGATTGGTGCAAATGAGAAGAGGGCCACTCGATGCATTAATTTGAACGTAAATAGCCACAGAAAACCTGTTGGTGAAGTCTGTTGTGGGATTACATTATTCCTGTGCTTCTGGTAGAGTGGTTTAGGTACAAAGTAGTAGTGGTCCCGTTATGGCGAACTGAGTCAGCAAAAATTTTCTCGATTCTGATTGGCTGAGAGAGGTCACGTGACGTTAGGCCCCGCCCACGCGGGAAATTCAAATTTTCAGGTCACGTGGTATGACGTCATGAGTCACCCTGCGGGGAAATCCCTCATTCTCTTTTATGACTAGGATTTTTGAAAATTGTTCCCTTTTACGGGTAAGATGAGTGCTTTGATACCTCATTCTGATTGGTTGACAGCTGTCACATGATCTTAGACCCAGGGATATTTGAAAATTCGTTCCCTTTTACGGGTAAGATGAATCCTTTGGTACCACGATGATAGAGGTCACGTGATCTTAAGCCCTGTGACTTTTGAAATTCGTTCCCTTTTACGAGTAAGATGAGTGCTTTGATACCTGATTCTGATTGGTTGACAGAAGTCACGTGATCTTAGACCCATGGATATTTGAAATTCGTTCCCTTTTATGGGTAACATGAATGCTTTGGTACCACGAAGCTGATTGGTTGACAGAGGTCACGTGATCTTAGGCTCTGGATTTTTAAAAAAATTCGTTCCCTTTTACGGGTAAGATAAGTGCTTTTGGTACCTTGATTCTGATTGGATGATAGAGATCACGTGATTTTAGGTCCTAGGATTTTTGAAATTAGGGTGTCCTTTCTGATGTATACTTTGGTATCTCGATTCTGATTGGTTGATAGAGGTCACATGATTTTAGACCCGCCACACAGTGAACAGGTTACATGGGAAAACCCCTTACTTATTTGTTTTATTTTATGTGTAAGATGCGTGTTTTGGTACCTCAATTTTGATTGGTGGATAGAAGTCACATGATCTTAACCCCCACAGCCCATGAGTGAAATATAGAGCGATATGTTGGTGATCACCCTAGACATGGTTTTTAGAATTTAGTTCCCTTTTTATGGTTATGCGTAAAGTTCCCATGAAGGGTTCAACCTCCTCCTTAAATAACCCTTTTTTGGTATCATGATATTGTACTGAAGTTTACATTAAATATTATCGTTCTCTTTGGCAGATCAGATGATTACCAGCTTTCTTACCTTGATGGAGATCCTGTCCTTGAATTAGTAGCCTATGTCTCTGGAAGTAACAATGGTGAAAGAGGGGTGTCGCTTGTAGATTTCTTATAACACATTGTTGTGAGTTTAAGCGATTTATTGCTCAGTAAGCGCTTCATTAATGGAAACAGTGTTGCCAGATTTTTTTCTTACCTAAACTGCTCCGATTCTTTTCGAAACGGTTCCGCAGAGTGCAAGAAATTTTAAACTAAAAAATTTTTCGAACTAAAAAAAATTCAAAACTAAAAATTTTCGAACCAAAAAAAATTTTGAACTAAAAAATTTTGAAACAAAAAAGTTTCAAACAAAAAATTTTCGAACCCAAAAAAAAAATTTCGAACTAAAAAAAAATTGAAACAAAATTTTGTCGAACTAAAACATTTTTAAAAACAAAAGTTTCGAACTAAAGATGTAAATCACATCTAAAAATTTTCAAATCAAACTTTTTATCGAACTAAACTTTTAAAATTTTCGAACTAGAAATTTAAACCAAGTTTAAGAAAAAATCCTAAGAAATGTTTCTCCAGGAATCGAACTCAGGTCTTTCAAACCAAAGATGTGTATGCTAACCGCTTAAATGAATTCGGTTTTAATCGATCTTGGTGGGTTTCGAACCATGGTCCTTGAAAAGGATACACATATACTTTAAGAAAATAAATCTGACAGTGTAACGCTTCTCAAATCAAACTTTTTATCGAACTAAACTTTTAAAATTTTCGAACTAGAAATTTAAACCAAGTTTAGAAAAATCCTAAGAAATGTTTCTCCAGGAATCGAACTCAGGTCTTTCAAACCAAAGATGTGTATCCTAACCGCTTAGCTATGAATGAATTCGGATTTAATCGTGCTTGGTGGGTTTCGAACCATGGTCCTTGAAAAGGATACACATATACTTTAAGAAAATAAATCTGACAGTGTAACGTGGATTAAAATAAAATGCTGATAGACTCACTGTTAAAAATACTTACTTAAAAATGAGTAAAATTGACTCAAATTTGAGAACATTGTGTTCTCAGAATAGCTCCGAATACATTGTTCTCAAAAGTGAGAATGTGTGGGTGTTCAAAATATAAGAACAATATGTACTCAAATTTGAGTAAATTTTACTCACTTTTGAGTAAAAATTCTCTTAAAAGCGAGATAAAATATTCTTAAATAAAATGAGAAACTGCTATTTCTCAAAAATAACGAGAACATATTTTCTCAAAAATGAGAAAGTTAACCGTAAAATGAGTTGAATGTAATCAACATTGAGAAACTCTTTGTTCAAAAACTAGTAATGCTCTCCTCACAATTGAGAACATGTATACTCAAAAGTGAGTAGAAAAGTATTCGAAATGCTCAGATAGCCGCAAAACTGAGAAACACACATTCTCAAAAATTGAGAATATTTCCTCTCAAATTTAAGAAAAACTCTACTCAAAAATGAGAAGGGTTTTTTTAAAAAAATGAGTAAGAAAGTACTCAAAAATGAGATTTTATTAGTATTCAAAAATGAGAAAAAAGTACTTATTCTGCTGCTTTGCTGGCACAGGGAAAGTTTCCAGGAACTAGAAAGGTAGATTACTCTTACACTGCACTGGGCAATTTATAGTAAGTACGCCTTCTACACATTAATATTGAAGTTAAAACATTTTCCTCTTAAAAGTTGGAAAATAGAAATCAGTTTTTGAAAAAATACGAGTACTTCAAAAATTACTTCTATTTCCCAGCTTTGAAGATGAAAATGTCTAACATCAATATTAATGTGTAGAAGGCGTACTTACTATAATTTTTTTAGTGCAGTGTGAAATTCATCTACCTTTGTAATTTTGGGGAAGTTTCCCTGTGCCAACAAGGCAGCAGAATAAATACTCCCTTTCCTATTTTTGAATACTAATATAATCTAATTGTTAAAGTACTTTTTTACTCAATTTTGAATCTGCAAGGTTACATTTTTATGCTGATACCTGTTGTTTCCATAAATAGCATAGATGAGAATTTTAATTTAATCAACACACAAGCTTCTTGTAACTTAAACTGTTCGTGATGTTGGTTTGCGTAGTTTTAAACAAGTAAGCCTGATATGGTGGACAAATTTTATATGCACTGGTTTTCTGGATGTATTCTCGTTTCCTCCTACTTTCTTCATTGCATCACTTCATTATCATTGCCTTCTCCTTTAGCCTTGAAACATAATCATGCGACGTTACACACACACACACACACACACACACACACACATATATATATATATATATATATATATATATATATATATATATATATATATATATATATATATATATATATATATTCACACACACAAACTTAAATGTATATATATTAGTTTCATTTTGATTAAAGGAAAATATGTTTGTACATTGTATTTTTTATTTGTCAAATAATAAACTAAGTCTATACATGAGCACAATTTTTATAACAACTTAGATAAGACAATGAGGATACATGAACCCTCTGAATATGCCTACAAAGTACTATGATAGATGTATGCATTCGTTGGAAAATAGTCTGTGACGACTCCCAATGGACAAGATAAACAACAGCTATGTTCGAGATCCTCCCAGAAGTTTTTCATTTGCTATAAATGTGTCTATGCCTTCATCTCCCTGGAAACAAAGAGATTGTGTAATTAATGACAATAGAAATAAAAATAAAATGAAATACTTATAAATCTTATTCGTGTATGGCGATATCTCGAATAATATTAGTGTTGCTACGTTCTAATTTGAATTAGTATCAATTGAAATACGATAATATAGACTCTGGTAAAGACAGTAAAGAGAATTACGCAATATTTCTTCAATTAATATTGAAACCAGAAGTTGTAGTAGATCTACCATTTAGTGTTTTAGCAGAGTGATTAGAGTGGAAATGGAATATATTCTAGGGACGCTTAATCGATTAAAAAATATACAATGTGAGATTACTGTCTATGCTCTATAGTGATCAACGTTAACCGGAAATGGTTTATTTCTAGCACTACAAGTAGGTGGATCACATCCATTAACGAACTCCTCCGAGATAATTATCTAGCTGTTGATTGCAGAAAACAATTTTAAAATTATCTTTTGTTGAAGAGTTATTGAGCGGTGTAACGGACGTACTAAGCCAGAGGTGTTTACCCTTGCGAGGATGGCCCTCTCGAGGGCATCCTCACCCTCAAATTCTCTCTCAACCATAATGACGTGAGGGCGATGACAAGCTTGGACAGCGAGGGCGAGGGCCAACTGTCACTGTCAGGGCTAGAGCGAGGACAAATTCCCAACACGAAGGCGAGAGCGATGGTCAACTCTCTTCGAAGGTGAGGGCGAGGGCCAATTCACTGTGAGAATGAAGGTGAGTGAGGTCGGAGTAAAATGAACACCTATGGTACTAACATTACAATATTATATATATCCCACTTGCGTGATCCTAATAAACATCAAATGAATGACTCGTCTATGGCGATCTTTATAATAATAGTAGGGTTGTCACGTTCTGGAAGGATTAATATCAATTGAAATAAGATTATAAAAATAAGGAAATTGAAAGGTAACCAAAAACATTTCGATCTGTTTCATCTATGCAAGACAAGGAAACAATAAACCTGAAAATTAGTCATTTCTGCTTATGTGTGACGAAAAAAAAAAAAGAAAGAAAGAAAGAAAGAAACAATGAATCACACCACAAATTCTAAGTTATATAAAATTTCACCGTTATTCGATTTCTACTTTTTTAGCAATTGTTAAACAAATTACTAGAATGCTTTGAGAACAGTAGCGTAACTAAGAATGCATGCCCCCCTCCAACCGCGAAAATGTCAAAAGGGCTCTTCCTGTTTCTATGTTCATGGCACACGTACAATTTATACAGTAGTAGAGTTATTTTTCCATCTATTTAATAGTCAGACACTACTTGCTAATATACAAAAATTGCACATTATTATTATTATTATTATTATTATTATTATTATTATTATTATTATTATTATTATTATTATTATTAAGCAATTCCATGGGACTAAAAAGCTTCTTAAAAGAAATAATTTCTAGGAATTAGGAATTAGATTTCTGGGCTGTCGGCATCTAAGGCCACGTTAGCCCATCCCGTATAAAGGATGACGTCCCTCAACGAGCCCACTGTATGATGAAAGGGAAGGAAGAAAGGATTGGGAAAGGAAGGAAGCAGCCTGGGACCATTATATTAGGTACCTCCATCCCGGCATTTGAATGGTATGAATGAACGAAACCCAAGAAAGACTTCACTCAAGATGGCAGGTCTGAAAAAGCTATTACACTCTTTCGGCCGAGTGTCCCCACCAGGAGTCGAACCTGGGATCGCTCACCTCAAAGGCAAGAGCAGAAATATTTTTTTTCCTAACGTTCACATTACAACTAACATATGAAAACTCGTCAAAACTTGTGGAACTTGCTCACATATTTCTAAACCGGCGTATTTTTTTTTTTTTTTTTTTTGTTTTGTTTTCGGAGAGTAATTCGCTGACTACTTTCTCAATATCAACGTGGTGCCATTCTTCGCTTTCAGTGCTCAGGATTGGCAAAGGGCTCAACCAGTGCCGTAACTTTTGCGGGGGAATGGGGAAACTTCCCCCCCCCCCAATGAAGCTTCCAGTTGTTTGATAGGATTCATTTGAGTTAAAACTTTGTTGCTTTGTATGATGTGATATGAACAGGAACTTATAAATAAAGCTTGGAATAGGTTTACCACATAACAGGAAAAAAAAAATGAAACGAAAATGTGTTCCGAGCCTCATTCAGTAAAATGTGTCCTATTAGAGCCCCAGACAAAATATATATTTAGTAAGACTTTCAACATATTGTCTCATTTAGTTAACTTGTGAAGCACCGTACTATTTTCAAAAGCATTGCAAATAGTTTAAGATGTTTCTGCTGCCCCACTATCTGAACGAAATACATTCCTTTAAGATGTAGCATATATGTAATCTGGATCTTACTTTAGTAAACCATCAACTGGCGCCCCAAGAAGTATCGAACACGTTTAGTAAGGATTTCACTTCGAATGCCATCATTATTCTAGGGGGCCTCAACTTGACATATTTTAGGAGGTCTAATTAATGTTTGGTCTTCCAAGAAAAAGCCCAAGTTACGGGGCTGAGCTCAATTTCATCTTCGACCTTGTTCTACGAATATAAAGTTTGATGGCTTTTAGTGTACTGAATGATCGCTCAGGATTGGCTTCGTCAGAGGCACAGTGAGATACAGTTGCAAAGAAGTACACAAATCCAGAACACTACTAACATAGGAAGTTATCTACGACTAAATAATTGGCTAATTAATTCCAAGTTAAAATTTCACTAAATTGTTTCTTCACTACTCATCGGAAACTTGTTAGTTGTTGCAACAAAAGGCGATACATTTTCCGAGTAGAATTCACTAAATCTATTATAGCTGGTTCCGTGATTTCTTTTTCCTCTAAGTAGAGTACTCTTGCAGTAATATGAAACCTGCAAAGTGCTTTTGAATGGAGTTGAATTTCAGTTTAGCGTCCCTTTCAGCAGCGAGGCTATGTGAGACGTGGACCTACTGATTAACGTGGAATCCGAACCACATGAGCTCCCGCCGGGAATCGAACCCGGGTCTCCCGCGCCAAGAGCGCGTACGCTAACCGCTTAGCCACGGAGGAACTCTGCAAAGTGCTTTTAACATCCAAACATTATAAAGTTATACTCCGAAACTTAAATACCGGGAGCCTGTTAGTTACGCCACTGCTTGAGAATACAGATTCTTTATTCATAGAAAGGAAACTTAATGACTACATATCAGGGTTGGCTGGTTTAAACCAATGTTTAAAGCAGCTGTTTTTTTTTTTTTTCAAAAAAAACAACTGGTTTAAACCAAATAACGAAAATGTTCGTAAAAGTGTAAGTGTTTGTAAAATCTTGATGAACACACATTTGTGGGTTATCACGTTTCACTCCCGTATATTATTCGTATTATATTCAGACCTAAATTCCCCATTCGTTACTCAAAAAGATTATACTACAAAAGCAACTTTTTTTTTATGTAAGTTTATAAATGTTTGTTTTGTGATTATTTTTTTTTTTGTAGTTATTATTGTTATGTAATTGCAATCAAAGAAACATTCTAAAAATTGTTTTGTTTACTATTGATAAAATACATCGAAATGCCGTACTTTGTGTGTGTGTGGGGGGGGGGAAGGAGGGTCATACAGACCTTACGAGAGGCATTTAGTGAAATGAGAAGTATCTTCGATATCTATTTATGTATAAATGAGTCTGAGCCAAAGTGGACTCAAATAATTCGTATCTTTGTGATATGCAAATTAAGTCGTTGTATTTCTTTAATTTGGACCAATAAAAGTCGTTGTTAACTAACTTGAATTAAATTAGTTCGTCTGTACTCCGTAGTACTTTGAAATTGTCCATATGTAATTCAGTATAATGGTTTCACTTGTGCACTGTTTATCTTTTTGTCCTTCTGAAATGACTCTTGAGAGCTATATTAAGAAGCATGTAAAGATCAGTACAACGTATTTTTATCAGGATTCCTTCGTGAGTGATTCGGCAGACGTATCGCATTTGTGGCCAATTAGTCCTGGTTCCGAGTTCAAATGGAGGACAATTTTTCTCGGATGTAACTCGAGAAGCAGTTTTTATTCCGCTTTAAGCTTATGTGACCCCTTCCAGCATAACCCGGCTGTTGTATAATAACATCAAGGCGAAACAAACTTATTTCTGTCCATATATGATATGAATATATAGAGCAAATTATTTAAACCAAATAAACCTGGTTTAAACCAAAAAACCCGTTTTTTTTGTTTTTTCAATAAAAGCCATGGTTTTTGCCAACCCTGCTACATATACAGATGACGTTAGAACCATCCATTAGTATGCAAATCAAATTATTTATAAAACCATCCTTCTATTTAGATATTTCCAAAACGTATAACCTGGAAAGTAAATGTATTAACTCTGTAAAGATGTGTAATTTTGAGTTCATGTACGTTTATTTAAAATGTATTACGTGTTTCAAAATACTGACTTATTTTTACTTTTCAAAGTAAAGCATATAAAAGCTACTATTTGCTGCGATTGTATTATAACAATAAAACAATGTTTGTGAATAGACACTATAAAAAGATAATGTAAAGAAAGAAAGAAAAAAACAAATGGGTGCTTTGCCAGAAGTAGGGTTGTGTTGATGACAAATAAGACTCTTGTGTACATATTTATACATGCAACCTGAAATATGATAAATATACACGAAAACTTGATCTTACTCACCAAGAACTTTCTCTAGCGAAACCTTAAAGAAAATTATCACTGCCAAACAGATGACATTGAAAACAGACTCTGTCGCGCCGAACAAATTTTTAAATTCGGCATCCATCTGAAATATAAAGATTTAATTGTCATACAAATATATTCTATTAAATAATATATTTTACCTTTTTCTAGTCATGAAGTTCCAAAGTAGTTCATTGTCATAATGTTTTACTGCAATGTTAGAAATGCGCATACATGAATAATGTGAAGTAGCAATTAGACTCTTCTTAACGAACATCACTACTTAAATTGTTCTTTGTTATTCAGAAATAAACCAATACAATTGCAATAGTTTGTGTGTGCTGCAAGTAGCATAATTTGCACCCATTGTTAGCTAGTGGGGTGCACGGTGGCTCAGTGGGGAGCGCTTACCTCAGGTGCATGGTTTCCTTGGTACGATTTTCACCCAAGCAAGCTTGTGATAAACAACATTGTGTTCGTGGATTTTGTCGAGGTACTCCCGTTTCCTCCCACTTTCTCATTCTTCCATCATCATTCACTCGCTTTAATCATCGTCTCCCTTACCCTAAAGGCATAGTCATGGGATGTTAAACTGAAAGATTTCACTATATTTCATTTTGTTGGCTGTGTGTATACTTTTGCAAAAAAAAAAAAAAGGAAAAAGTAAATGAATAAAACAAATGTGGTTGGTAGCAGAAGCGTCATTTCAGATTTTGCTTGTGGGAGGGCAAGACCCCTTGATATAAGAAAATTTTGCGTTTTTCACTGACTACTATTCTACTCAAAAAATCTATATAAATCTCAATCTCAGGGGGTGCAATTACCCCTCCCTGCCCCCTAAATGACGCCACTGGTGGTAGTTCCCTTAATATAGCTAAATTAAAATTATTACATAACTTCTGTCATAAGTATTGGACACTCAACAAACAACGGAAAATTTGATAAAGTGAAAAGTTTGTGTCACTCGAGGGAAATTTTCTTAAAGAAACCTACGAACAGTGCCACCAGGTTCGTCCTGCACTGACTCGGTTAGATAGCATTCATGCTTTTATTGCCACCTAGCACAAGTTTGTTCGTGTTTATGCCATACGTCCACACTGTATTTACATCGAGCCCTTCTGAAGTTAATCTGTATGTAGTACTGGAGCTTGTTATTTAGTGCTGCTAAAAAAAAAAAAAAACTTTAACCGAACCTGAGAATGTAAGAAATGTGTCAAAACTGATAAAACAGTCTGCTCGAGTAATGCCTGTGTTTTTTTTTTTTTTTTTTTACATTGTAGCTTTTATGCAACAGATACGGAATCCGTATTTATATGGCAATCGTAAAGGAATTGCAATTTTTCAACTAATACTTCTGGTGGTCCCTTGAAACTTTATCTGTGCAAGTGAGCAGGCCGGTAGCCAGCCCAAAAATGTAGGGGGGGGGATCCAACCATATTATAGTTCATTTGCAAGCCTACCGTGAACATTTTAGGCAGGCAGTAAAAATTTAGGAGCCCGACCCCCTAGACCCCCCGCGTGGATACGGGCCTGCAAGTGAGGGCAAGGTTCTAGATTACTGGTCCCCCTTCCCATTGAGCAATAATAAAGACAGAAAACAACGTGCCCTGCGGGGCTCTAAACCGCCTTCACTCGCTAACGCTCGCTCGGCAATACTGTGTAGATTAAATGTATAAACTTTAGTAGAGAAAGAAACCAACCCAGCTACTAACCTACATGGGGGACCAGTAATCTAGAACCTTCCCGCAAGGGAGTTTTTTCATGTCACCCGCCACAAATCTTTTAGGGGACAATAAGAAGGAAATTATTAAAAGAATTGTATTTTAACAACAGTTATTTAGAGTGCAGCGCCAAAAGTAAACCTGCACGCCCCAATTCACCACAAAAAAAAAGAAAGAAAAAAAGAAGTAAACCATTTACTGAATATATTGGAAAGTCGCATATCATTAACACAACAACTTTGTCTAAGATATAGAATGCCCAGAAGCATAGAGTGAGGCTTCCGGGCATTCTATCTGGGAACCAGTACCTAGAAGCATTACTCATGATTTTCGAAGGAAAATAATGGATTGTCGTGATTAACCGTCAATCGATTACAATGATCGCACACAAGCAATGTTGCATTCACACTTAAAACTTCATGTTGCTAGCAGTACTTACCTGCGAAATCCTCTATGATTTGTAAACAAACAAGTCGTCCATGTTAACTTTCTCTTTATCCATCCGCTAAGTAGTTCCTCCATCAGCCAGAATGAGAACATATAGTTCAGGATTATAAAGCACTTTTGTGCTCTTATGTTAGATTGTTTGTACTCGTTTTCCATAATCTTCCATTTGCAAGCTGTCTTTTATATCTCACGATATTCCATGATATATCTATATCATAAAACAATATTTTTTAAGACTACATTATTACTCGTTTTTGAGAACCAGTCTCTGACTCAAATATGCAACTAAATTTCCTCATTCTCGTTTTTTGAGTTATTTTCTCCTCAAAATTGAGACTAATTTACTCAATTTTTTTTGAGTAGTAAAATGTATTCATTTTTGAATAAATCATTTTTAACAGTGCTTCTTTGTGTGACGACATAGAAGCACATATGATTGAAAAAATGCAAACGTCAGCGGATCGCATTACTTTTTGTTTTACTACGAACGTGTCAGCATGATTCATGAAAAAAGCAAACATTGACATTCTCGTATGGAATATGAGGAAAATGAAATGTCGTCACAGTTACGACAAGTAGTGACATGTAGAAATCATTTGGGATCGGAATTGCGATACTATTGAGAAACGTGAATGACGTCACGATCGATTGTTACACATCGTTTTGGTTCGTGATTCATGACAAAAGCAGCGAGCGTTTTGATTGGTTCGTTGTGATGTCATTTTATAAATTTCCTCGTTTCTGATTGGCTGACGGTGACGTCGTTTTCACAGCGACCTAAATAAAAATCTAAATTTCATTTTTCAAATCTTACACCGCTCTCAACTATCGTGTGAGAAGGTTTGTTCTTGAAAAGTGTCTTCATTTAAGAAGCTTTACTGCACCGACTTTGTGTTCATTGAATTTGAGGTAAGTTCAGTGAGATTTTATTTTTCACACAAGATTCCAAAATCATTTTTATTTTATATTTGTGGACGGATCACTCATACACTGTTTTACTTTTAGTACGAAATATTTATGCTATGAAGGAATTAGTGGAATGGGAAAGTGGGAGTACGAATCAGGAACCTCCACACATTAGAAGTAAGCACGAGAAATGATATGGTTTAGCGTCCCTTCAGCTTAATGTTGAATGTGAACTCCCGTCGGGAATTGAACCATGGCCAGAAAATGTGTGCGCTTAGTTTTGAAAAGAATACATTACAAAATTTCAGAAACTATGCCTGAGAATAATATGGTTCGATACCCTTTGAAACCATTAGCGTCCCTTCAGCTTAACGTGATATTCGAGCAACCGCCCGAGATTGAACCTGGGCCAGAGGTGTGTACGTCAATCATTTAGCTTAGTTTTGAAAAGAATGTATGATAACGCGTGAGAATATTAAATTTCAGAAAAGGCTTGACAGTGATCCGATGTGGGAAAGCAAACCCCACCGAGGATTGAACCAGGACCTTCCACGTTAGAAACATGTACGCTAACCACTTAGCCACGAGTGCATGAATATGTTGTTAAAAAGATTTACGCTATACAGATTTTGTTTTGACAATTACGTATGTGTTACGTTAATGGTTGGTGAATCTCTTCAACTTGCAAACGCATCATTTAAAGGTCATTGTGAGTAGAAAAAATGCTTACGCGTACTTCCTAACATCTCAGTACTGTTGAAACATTCATTCATTCATGCATTCTTTTTATCACTATAGAATGGTAGGTCAGTTACATGCTGATGCAATGGTCTCGAGTTTGACAGCAATAAAACACACATTTCAGTAACATAATTATTTTTAAAAAACTTTGATTTCTAGTACATGTGCTTTCATAATGAGATTCTGAACGTCACCGCCAGGGGAATCAAACTCAGGACCTTTACATGAATTGCTTAGTTAATTATTTATCATGAATGTTATGATTTCCCGGACTAAGCGGTTAGCATACGTACCTTTGGCGTGGGAGACCAGGGTTCGATTCCCGGCGGGGAGCTCATGTGGTTCGGATTCCACGTTAATCAGTAGGTCCACGTCTCATATAGCCTCGCTGCTGAAAGGGACGCTAAACTAAAAAATCAAAAAATCAACTCAAATTCACACTGCTCAATTCCTTTTTTCCCATTACATATTTGTTTTACCGTACCTGTTTGTTGTTTTCATTTTTTAATCATGGCCGAATCGGGTTTTACTGTTCGTAATGAAATCACTCGACATTATAGACGATTTATGTACGTTTATGTATTATGAGGTGTGTACGTCAACCATTTAGCTTAGTTTTGAAAAGAATGTATGATAACGTGTGAGAATATTAAATTACAGAAAAGGCTTGACATGCCCCGACGTGGAAAGCAAACCCACCGAGGCTTGAACCAGGACCTTCCACGTCCGAACCATGTACGCTAACCGCTTAGTCACAATAATAATAAAAAAAATACGCTATACAGATTTTGTTTCGACAATTACGCATGGGTATCGTTAATGTTTGATGAATCTCTTCAACTTGCAAACGCATCATTTAAAGGTCGTTGTGAGTGGGGAAAAAAAATGCTTACGCGTACTTTCTAACATCTCAGTACTGATGAAACATTCATTCATTTCATGCATTCTTTTTATCACTATAGAATGATAGGTCAGTTACATGCTGATGTAATGGTCTCGAGTTTGACAGCAATAAAACACTCATTTCAGTAACATAATTATTTTTTAAAAAAAAAACTTTGATTTCTAGTACATATGCTTTCATAATGAGATTCTGAACGTAGCCGCCAGGAATCAAACTCAGGACCTTTACATGAATTGCTTAATTAAGAATTTATCATGAATGTTATGATTTCCTGTTTATCAGGTGATTAAGATTTTTTCTTTCTTCTTTTCTTTTGTAGTAAATTCACGCTGCTCAATTCCTTTTTTCCCATTACATATTTGTTTTACCGTACCTGTTTGTTTGTTTTCTCCTTTTATTAACATGGCCGAATCGGGTTTTAATGTGCGCAATGAAATCACTCGTCATTATAGACGATTTAACATTGAGGGCAGAATGCTCGAAGTTCAATTTAATGCACCACCCGTAGGAACCGATATCATACAGTATGTACATAACAGTTTCCAAGCAATGCTAGACCATTTGTTATCCAATGTCGACGATGAGGCGATGGTTGGTTTATCGGTAATATCGCCACGGAACACGAATAAACCGTTTTGGGTGAGTTTTCGCCAAGCACGAAACTTGACACTGGAAACGATGTGGGCCTCATTCGAAAGAGTGTTACAAAGTAACAATGCATTTCTCCTGCACGAGCCATTCACGGTTCATTTTCATCGTGTGGATATTCCAAGAGGATACGGATATGGAGATCGTTTAGCACAAGGAATACTTCAAAATGAAGAATTGTTACGAAGCAAGCGAGGGATTGTACGTGTAAAAAATCAAGACTCAAGGTGCCTGGCGTACGCCCTTGTTATTGCTATTGGCCTGAAAAAATACAAGAATGTAGATGTGAAACGACATAAGCAGTATAAAGATCAATCGAAATGTATTGTGGACGATGAAGTCGATGCGTTATGTTCAAATGCAGGAGTCAATTTGGATCATGGTGCCAGTGTAAATGAAATACGACAATTCCAGGCATACCTCAAAGAATATAAAATTACTGTGTATACTAGTTTCACAGGTCATGACATCATGTACGAGGGGCCCAACGATGAAAATCGCACTCCCATAAATTTGATTTGTTTGGCTGGCCATTTTGACATCATCCAATCTTTAACGGCTTGTTTTGCAACCAAGTTCTACTGTGAAGCGTGCCATAAAAAATACAGTGAACGTAACAGACATGTGAAAAATTGTCCTGTAACGTGCTCCAAATGTTTACAGAGACCTCTATGCGACAAGAATCAAACGCCGATATTTTGCAACGACTGCAATCGGCAATTTTATGGGGAAAAATGTTTTAACAATCATCGTAATATTGTATATCATCAAGGGGAACCTGTATGCAAAATGGTGAAGCAATGTACTAAATGCTACAGAGTATATTCTTTTGTGCATACAGGACAACGACTTCATGATTGTAATGAGATTTTTTGCAATGTTTGTAAGAAGATTGTTCCAGGATCACATCAATGTTTTATGCTTCCTGATCGACAATGCTTGAAACCTGGTGTTCCTTCACTCATGCACGCAAAGAAAGCCTTGTTGATATTCTATGATATAGAATCTATGCAGGACACGAATATTGGCGATAATACGTATGTACACATTCCAAATTTATTGGTTGCAGAACAAGTATGTTATGCATGTATTGAAAACGATAATATCCAGCAGTCTTGCAGTACGTGTGGTCAGCGCCAGCATATTTTCCAAGGAGAGGATCCAGTTTATGATTTTCTCCAGTACTTGCGGGAACGTCGTCCCAATATAAATAGGATTTTCTGTGTCGCGCACAACGCTAAGGGATACGATGGACATTTTATCCTAAAGACCATGGTAGAACAATGCCAATGGAGACCTGACGTCATATTAAATGGGACCAAGATACTGAGTTTAACGTTGAATAATCTGACGTTCATTGACTCGTTGAACTTCCTACCTATGGCATTAAGTAAATTGTCAAAAGCGTTCAATTTACCCGCAACCAAAGGCTACTTCCCGCATTTCTTCAACACCAAGGAGAATCAATCGTATATTGGACCACTTCCAGAAACGAAGTATTATGGTGCAGATGAAATGGCCGTCGAAGACAGGAACAAGTTCATGCAGTGGTACAACGATAATCGTAATGACACGTTTGATTTTCAGAAAGAAATTCTCAAGTATTGTATTCAAGATGTCAATGTACTGCGGCAAGCATGCGTTTCGTTTATGACGTCATTTGAAACAGAAACCAAAGTGAATCCCTTCTTGGAGACGATCACGATTGCCAGTGCTTCCAATTTAGTATTCCGCCGGAATTTCCTTAAACCCAACACCATAGGAATTCTACCGGCACATGGCTATCGATGGAGAAGTACCCAATCGATCGCTGCAATGCAATGGCTGGCCTACATTGAAAAAACCGAAGAAAAACAAATCTTACATGCGGCCCGACAAAAAGAAGTGTTTATTGCGGGATTCCATGTTGATGGTTACTACCAAGATCCTGAGACGTTAGAGGAGCACGTCTACGAGCATGCTGGCTGGTTTTATCACGGGTGTAAAGTATGTTTTACTACAGGCCGTAATCAGCCCATCTACAGCAATCCAGAAGACACCATGGAATTCCGTTATGAACGAACGCAACGCAAAAATGCAAGACTGCGTGAATTGGGGTACATTGTACATGAAATGTGGGAGTGCGAATTTAATCAGTTCTTAAAACAAAATCCTGCAATGGCGACGTATCTGAAGAATCACCCGTACATGAACCGCAGACCATTAAATCCAAGAGATAGTTTTTTTGGAGGAAGGACCAATTGCGTGAAATTGTACCACCAAGTCGACGAAAAAGCGGGGGAAGTAATAAAATATTTCGATATTGTCTCGCTTTATCCTTACATAAATAAGTGTGCTAAATACCCTGTAGGCCATCCACGAATTTATCTACAGGGTGATGAAAATATACCACCAATAAATAAAGTCAATGGTCTAATCAAAATGTCGATATTACCAAGTCGCCATCTTTATCATGGTCTCCTGCCTTACCGATGTAACAAGAAACTACTCTTTCCACTGTGTGCTGCGTGTGCCGAAGAAATGAACCCAGACCCTACAGCAACGTGTACACACAACGATCAGGAGCGATGCCTCACTGGAACATGGGTATCATATGAAATCCAGAAAGCAGTAGAATTAGGATATCAACCAGTGGAAATTTTTGAAATTTGGGATTATGACATTGAACAATATGATCCCATCACGAAAACAGGTGGCTTGTTCACGGAATATATCAATACATTTTTAAAATCAAAAATGGAAGCTTCTGGCTGGCCCAGTTCCTGTGTGACCGAAGAAGACAAATCAAAATTCATACAAACCGTCCTGGAGCGTGAAGGTATTGCATTGGATCCGTCCAAAATTGAAAATAATCCTGCAAGAAGAAGTTTATCTAAGCTTTGTGGGAACTCTCTATGGGGAAAGCTTTGCCAGCGTACAAACTTTAGCCAGACCACAATTATTGATCGGCCGGAAGAATTTTATGAAAAACTCACTTCCCCCGACATTAAACTCCATCAAATTGTACCCATCAATGATACGATGTTGTATGCGTTCTGGGAGTACAATGAACATGTGCCTGTTCAAAACCGAAACACCAATGTCGTGTTAGGTGCATTTACAACATGTCAGGCACGTCTGGAACTGTACAAGTACCTGGAAATGTTGCAGGAACGTGTTTTATATTTCGACACGGATTCTGTAATATTTACGGAGAAGCCCGGGGAGCCAACCATTGAACCTTCAACGTACTTGGGATGCTTATCGAATGAGATGGAGTCTTACGGACCACGAGCATACATCAAGACATTTGTCAGTGGAGGACCAAAAAATTACAGCCTAGAAATATACAATCCGGATACCAACGTCACCAGTTACATATGCAAAATTAGAGGATTTACATTAAATTACAATGCAGGACAGCAATTAAATTTCAATACGCTAAAAGAAATGATTACAAATCAATGCCGTGGACAAGTCACCATCACTATCCCCCATAAAATATGCAGGACCAAAGACCATACCATCGTCACACGCAAAGAAGAAAAAATGTACAGTATCCAGTACACAAAACGTCGATTTAAAGAATTCAATTCCTATGATACGGTTCCGTACGGGTACGTTAAAAAACAGAAGATGGAACTGGAAAAAGAAGATGAAGAAGAAAAAACTGTAAATACCCAATAAGGCCGCCATTTCTTTTTTCCTTTTCCTTTTCTTCTTTCCCTTCCTTAACCACAAAGCAGCAACACCAAGAAGAAAATGAAGTACCCACAAGAGTTCATAAACCATCAACACAACCATCAGTGGAAGAAATGCAGTCATCTCGTATCCAAGGAGGAACCTTGACCATAAAGGAGCAACACCAAGAAAAAATGCAGTACCCAGAAGAGTTCATAAACATCCATCGGTGAAAAAAATGCAGTGATCCTGTACCCGAGGAGGAAGATGAGCCTAAGCACATCCATCATTTACGAGTAAGTTTTATTTCTCTCTTATCAATATTGACTCATTTTTATTGTTTCAGAAAAAAGAAATTCTTAAAGTAATCCGTCGTTTCTTCTTTTTCTTTACAGGATACGTCTACAAGATTCGAAGATGATGACGCGTCCAACATATTCATTAATTAGATCCTGTATTTATTATGTTAATAAACATGTATAGGAAGACCACATACTTTTCGTTAAAATACAACAAGTTGAAAAAAAAATGTGTTTTATTATTTCTTGAAACCCTGAACACTTGTTTTCAAATCATGGTAATCTTGAAAATTTAAGGTGAAAAATATATTCAAGATTTGGTTTACATGATTTTGTTCGAAAAAATAATTAAAGAATTTTTAGTGTCCAAAATTTGATTTTTAATTTAGTTCGAAAAATTTTTAATTTGAAAATTTTCAAATGTGGTTTACATCTTTAGTTCGAAACTTGTTTTTAAAATTGGTTCGAAATTTTTTTAAAATTTTTAGTTCGAAAAATTTTGATTTGAAAATTTAGTTCGAAAGTTTTTAGTTTAAAATATTTTTCGAAAAATTTTTAATTTTTTTAGTTCGAATTTTTTTTTGGGTTCGAAAATTTTTTGTTCGAAAATTTTTTGATTTGAAAATTTAGTTCGAAAGTTTTTAGTTTAAATTTTTTAGTTCGAAATTTTTTTGAAATTTTTGTTTCAAATTTTTAGTTCGAAAATTTTTTGTTTGAAAATTTTTGTTTAAAATTTTTTTTTAGTTTTGAAATTTTTTTAGTTCGAAAAATTTTTTAGTTTAAAATTTCTTGTACTCTGCGGAACCGTTTCGAAAAGAATCGGAGCAGTTTAGGTAGAAAAAATCTGGCAACGCTGTTTCCATTAATGAAGCGCTTACTGAGCGTTTAAAAAATCGCTTAAACTCACAACAATGTGTTATAAGAAATCTACAAGCGACACCTCTCTTTCACCATTGTTACTTCCAGAGACATAGACTACTAATTCAAGGACAGGATCTCCATCAAGGTAAAAAAGCTGGTAATCATCTTATCTGTCAAAGAGAACGATAATATTTAAGGTAAACTTCAGTACAATATCATGATACCAAAAAAAAAGGGTTATTTAAGGAGGAGGTTGAACCCTTCATGGGAACTTTACGCATAACCATTAAAAAAAAAAATCCCGGTCTAGGATGGATCGCCGTCATATCGCTCTGTATTTCCCTCATGGACTGGGGGTGGGGGGTGGGGGGGTAAGATCATGTGACTTCTATCCACCAATCAAAATTGAGGTACCAAAACACGCATCTTACACATAAAATAAAACAAATAAGTAAGTGGTTTTCCCAAGTAACCTGTTCACTGTGTGGCGGGTCTAAAATCATGTGACCTCTATCAACCAATCAGAATCGAGATACCAAAGTATACATCAGAAAGGACACCCTAATTTCAAAAATCCTAGGACCTAAAATCACGTGATCTCTATCATCCAATCAGAATCAAGGTACCAAAAGCACTTATCTTACCCGTAAAAGGGAACGAATTTTTTTAAAAATCCAGAGCCTAAGATCACGTGACCTCTGTCAACCAATCAGCTTCGTGGTACCAAAGCATTCATGTTACCCATAAAAGGGAACGAATTTCAAATATCCATGGGTCTAAGATCACGTGACTTCTGTCAACCAATCAGAATCAGGTATCAAAGCACTCATCTTACTCGTAAAAGGGAACGAATTTCAAAAGTCACAGGGCTTAAGATCACGTGACCTCTATCATCGTGGTACCAAAGGATTCATCTTACCCGTAAAAGGGAACGAATTTTCAAATATCCCTGGGTCTAAGATCATGTGACAGCTGTCAACCAATCAGAATGAGGTATCAAAGCACTCATCTTACCCGTAAAAGGGAACAATTTTCAAAAATCCTAGTCATAAAAGAGAATGAGGGATTTCCCCGCAGGGTGACTCATGACGTCATACCACGTGACCTGAAAATTTGAATTTCCCGCGTGGGCGGGGCCTAACGTCACGTGACCTCTCTCAGCCAATCAGAATCGAGAAAATTTTTGCTGACTCAGTTCGCCATAACGGGACCACTACTACTTACAAGATGAGCAAAGTGTATCTTATGACACTCGAGCAGATGCAGATTATGGAGCGCTATGAGTGGGATCAGTGGAACTAGAAAACCGAGTGAAATATAATTTTAGCACTACATCATTTGTGTCAGAGTCAACATGTAATTGGTGTGGATTTGCTGATATGGCGGGTTCAATCTTCATGATAATATCATGGTTGACATTAACTTTTAACATTTTATTAGACATAAATTAATTCGAACAGAAATCAGAACGTCATATCAGTCCTATAGCGCTCCATACCCTCCATCTGCTCGAGTGTCACAGGATACACTTTTCTTACGTTGTACGTAAACCATTCTACCAGAAGCACAGGAATAATATAATCCCACAACAGACTTCACCAACAGGTTTTTGTGGCTATTTACGTTCAAATCAATGCATTGGATGACCCTCTTCTCATTTAGACCAATCGCACCAGTTTTAACATGGCCTCTTTCAAGATGGCGGATATTCTTTTCATAACTTTTAACAGATCATATCCATCATCTCGTATCCATGTATGCTCATTTCGTGTCGTTACATTGATTAGTTTTAAAGAAAAACATGCATTTTCTCACCATGTCCTTAATGTACTGAAATTCCACTTTTAATCTTTCTTGGGCCCTAGTGTTCCAACGTCTTGGACTCTGCAGCTACAATTTTGGCTGTGCGAGTTTCCTAAGGTACTCTCTCTATATACAAAGTTTCATGAAAATCGGGCTCTGATAGATACCTAGGGTTCCTTGTTAGATTGCAAATGTTGTTCTAGTGTTACATAATTCATAATATAAACACTATAAATTATAAAGTGGATGTAAATACAATAAAGGAGCATTTATCAACTTCTTTCTAAATTAAGCGCACTACGATTATGCACCAAGGATAAAGAAGACAGTGATGATGATAAGGGTGATAGTGGTGGAATAAAGGAACTGGGAGAGCCTCAAGAAAACCCATAATACGGTGTTTGTCCACCATAAAGTTCATTTGGAGTGGGCTGCGAAGGAACTAGGGCCCCCATGCACTTGAGGTGAACATTCTAACACTGAGCTAACGCGGCCCATTATCAGTGTTTAGAAAACAAATATGTCATTACGCAATATATACTCGAATTATAAATATTGTAAAGATTTCTCGGGTAGAGCAATAAATGTACTCGGGAGTTGGACTTTCCTTTCACCCTTTTATTACAAAAAGTATTTATGTACACAAATTATAACAAGTATTCCTCTAATATTTAGGTAAGATTAGATAGGAGCCCGGTGACCAAGCGTCGTGGGCTTTGAGGTGAGGTACTCTCGGTGACCAAGCGTCGTGAGAGGGGTGTAGATTAGGTATCTCTCTCTCGGTGACCGTGCATCGTGGGAAAGAGGAAAGGAACCCGGTGACCAAGTGTCGTGGATATAAGGATAGGTACCTCTCGGTGACCAAGCGTCGTGAGAGGGGTTTTAGGTGTTGTGATCAATCCGGGAAGATTGATGTTGGTCGAGGTATGCAGGTCCTTTTTATTCTGTCTTATCGGCTTCCATCGTCAATTCTCGTCCTTCCGACTGTTGGCGATGGTGATCGACTCCTCTTCGGGAACGTCGTCTGTTTGTTTGTGTTTATTATCAACACATGTAGTTCACACGTGGTTATTGCCTGGTACGGCAACGTGGGGATCCTTACAATATAGTTTAATTGCAGATCTTGCAATTTAATACATTATAATCGTTTTCTAGTCATCTGAATATTCAACTTCATATTATAAGTATGTAGATTTAATAAGACAATCTTGTACGTGATTGCATGATTTGATGGTTCATGCTTGACCTATTTGAACAGATTATTTAACTATTAAATTGCTTAAACTATTTATGTAATTCAATTATTACTTATTAATAAAATTATTGACGTGTTAAAAAGTAAAAGGCAGCCTTCTTGTACATGTAACACACATATATACAAGGGTGTCCATCAGGGGGGGGGGGCAAGGTGGGGCACTCGTCCCCTTCTAGAGGAAATTGTGCTTCGGAAGATCGAAAACCCAATAGATTTTTTAGAATAGCTATGACAAAATTTGAGACCATACTTGAAATGTCGCTTATACTTCCCCCCTGGAAACCACAACATGGGCGCCCTTGCACATATATACAAAATATTGCGGTCTTAGTTCGATTAAAATTACTCTAATAATCACAAAAACTTATCACGATAATTATTTCAATAAATTAAACTACTTTTGTAACTTTTAAGCTTTCTATTTCCTTAATACTTATCATTCATTTTGCAGAAATTAAAAATACACTTCAATCACTTATGGCTTCTTCACCTATTATATCTTTAACAGCATAAATAAAACAAGTATAAACAAGTCTGGCCACAAGATTTGTTATCATAAGGTAACGGACTATTGTCCTTGTTGCCCTATATGTAAATATAAATAAACGTTATCGTTGCATACATCAATTAAATTTTTAATTAAACCATTGTGTCTACTGTTCGATAAATCGTCCTGGTGCTGTTTGTGTTACGTTATTTATATGTGTAGAGTTCAGAAATTTAGTCTCTATCTCAGCGTTTCCCGTCCGGTGTGCCGCGAGGAAATCGAAACAAAATTATTAATTCTATAGTAACCAAATTGCGAGACATAGGAAAAAAATGTATACTTTGTATTTCACATTACTATGAATTTCTACCATGGAAAAAAATACTGTAATTGTAATATATTATTCTACATCTATTACTGTGTAGCAGACAGTATTTCGGCTCGCATACATTTCCACGGTTAGCTGCTATGTTACGCTTCAATTGAGAGTCATACTAACATCGAGAAATGGAAGCACTTGTACGGTATGCGTCAAGTGAACGTTTGTAGAACACTAATTGCAAGTGAATGACAGGACAACACTTTGTTGAGCAGGTGTGTTTTGACTTCAACGCATCGCAAGCTGTGTGATTGCAATAATCGGTTTTGGTTAAAATAGCAAAGTTAAAAGTACAAGACATTTGTTTGTTCGTTAGTGATATTCGTTCTTAGTGAAAGGTTGGATAGAGTTTTCGAAAAAGAAAGCGTATTTTTAAAAATCTGAGTCCTATATTTCATTGCAATTGTTTTCTATTTTAAAATTAGAATAAAAAATAAGCATAATGAATTAGCATAGGGGAAACCAGTGATCGAGCTTGCATCTCTGTGAGAAGGAGATCAGTAATCACAGAAACAAAAAATACCATGGTATTTTATATTTGCAAATAATAATAATAATAATAATAATAATAATAATAATAATAATAATAATAATAATAATAATAATAATAATAATAATAATAATAATATCTATGAGTGTGCCGCAAGAATGCAAGTTACACCCGTACTGTGCCACAAGTTGAAAAAGGTTCGGAAACGCTGCTCTATCTTATATACTCCAAAAAGTTACCTTGGTAAATATAATTTATTACGTGTAGTAGCTCTGATGTGCTTTGAAAGGCTTTTTTTTTTGGGGGGGGGGGGTACGTACAGTACATTGATTAAGGAACTTGGCTGATATGCAGGCCTATCTATTCTCCTTCAACAGGTATCTGTATATACTGTAACATTTGAATTTCCTACTACAAAGTACAAACTTCTACGACGAGTGCTCCCAAAAGTCGAGTACTTAGATAAACAAAACAAGACGTGAGATTTTCGACACGACACGGTAAATAATTTGTTGATCGAGACGAGAAGTGATCCCTCGAGAATCATGACGAGAAGAGCCTTTTACAAAATTTACCAAACGAGATAGGAAAAACTTATTTTTCGTCTCGTCTTGTCTCGTAAGCATCACTACATCTCATGTCAGTCAGTGCTTACAATAATTAATTTATATCTTTCACTGTGTGCATCTATTATAAGGAGCTAGCTTTAATGCGAGGCTGAGGAATTCAGAGTTGATTGGCAGGTACCCCACCCCGTCGCCAAGAAACGGTCACTCGACGGTCCTGGGCGGGGTTGCCAGTGCGTTGTCAAAAAATTCAGCTAATGCTCACTTAATTCAAAGAGTTTATGCAATCCCTATCGAAGATCCCTGTATACGTGGACAAACGCAAATTAGGCTCTGATAACAAATGCTTCAGCTTTTTCTCCTTCGCTTCTTCGTCACACTGCACTATGGCCTTCCTTATTACTTCTCTAGCTTCGCTGTGTATAGTATGCCCTCTCTTACACTGTAAAGCCATTGTCAAATGAATAATAAGCAACAAAACCGCGACCACAACAGCACACAACAAATAACCAACTCACACTAACTCTTCAGAATGACATTCATATGACAAATTTTTAACCCTGGCAACGCTGACATATAGAAGGAGGGTAAGTGAGTATTGCAAGAGTCAGGCAGAAAAATTGTTGAAATTTTTCCCCCTTTACCTCAGCCCCCGCTGGTAAACAAGCTAGCTCCCTATAATACTTAATCTGAAACACATTTATTGCAGTACCAAAGTACAATGGAACCACTGTGTTCGTGGTGGTTTAGAAGTACAGTAGAAGAAAAAGTATCTCGAAAGAGAAGCATGTCATAAATCTTAGGTTATAACAGTCAAAATATTTCAATAAGCTCATGTATTTTTAAAAAGCATATGTTATCTATGATAGAATAACAAGGAAATAGCATCAACGAAGCACATACAGCTGCTCTTTAGCATTCTGAGGTATTTTCAATTTCCAAATTATGCTATGAATAATTACGGGGAATTTTGTAGGACGGCTGTACTCGTCTGTCCATCCATCTGCTGGAAGGTCTAAGAGCAAAAAGGATAAGGGACAGCAAGGAACCGTCTTCTGATTAGATCCAGTATCCCAAGAATTGGTTTAATCTATGTCCTTATTTTCTATTACAGTAGTTTCCAATCTTGTTTATCTGGTGCCCCTTCGTAAATCCTGCATACTACTTTCTCGTCCTTTTAGCTCATTGGTTATACGTGTTTTATGTCTAAACCTTTCTGTGATTTCGGATGAGACAATGAATTCTCAAATCTTAATAATAATAATAATACTAATAATACTAATACTAATAATAATAATAATAATAATAATAATAATAATAATAATAATAATAATAATAATAATAATAATAAACTGATCAAAAGAAGTTAAGCATCTAGAAAGAATGGTTCGATGTGAACGTAATTTCGTACAGATGCATAGCTATTATAGGCAGACATGTAAATAATCACAGTTGCAATGATCTGAGACGGCAAGAATGGCCACCAGAATGCAAGAATGTTGTCACCACGAGACCGTATTATTAGGTTTGACAGGGTTTAGAACAGTGGTGTCCAATTATAATGAGCCTGAGGGCCATAACCGTCTTTGCTAGCAAGGTGGAGGGCCGCAGCTAGTAATAATAATAATAATAATAATAATAATAATAATAATAATAATAATAATTATTATTATTATTATTATTATTATTATTATTAGTAGTAGTAGTAGTAGTAGTAGTAGTAGTAGTAGTAGTAGTAGTAGTAGTAGTAGTAGTAGTATTATTATTAGTATTAGTATTATACAAAAGAAAAATATAAAAATGTATTTGAAATATTACATTCAATGTGATAAATGAGGGTGAGTAGGAGAGTTTACAAGGGCTGGGATATCTACATCCAATCCTGTTGTTGCGAGCCGCAGAAGATGTAAAAGAGAAGAATCTCCAAGGCAGCTTCTGAAGCGATTCTTTACAATTTTCATGATTAATTGGTTTGGTTTGGTTAATTGAAGAAATCGTTCCTTTCAGCAACGATGCCTTGCCTATAGCTACATTACCGACTCCAGTGTTGCCTTGGATGTCTGGGCCTTTTTGTTGTACAGAAGCGCTAAATGGATGCCTTATTTCGAAAGAAGAGTGGAAACATTAAAAGAATGAATATAAATGAAAATATTATCAGTAATAATAATCGTATGTCGTGAGAGCTTTGTGGGCCGCAGAAAATGGTTTGGCGGGCCGCATGCGGCCCGCGGGCCGCCATTTGGACAGCTCTGGTTTAGAAGGAGCGTGTGCGCTAACCTAGATGGTAAGTAGAGATGGACACTATCGAATTGTTTTTCCTATCGAATAAATATTCGATAATGATGTTGAACTATCGATAATTTCATCCGATAGTCCGATAATTTTTACTTTATTCAGTGATAGTGTCCTTGCGTGCTTCCCAGCTGACGGTTATTCCACAGTCTAGGGTAGCACCGTGACTCAGTGGTAGAGCGTCTACATCTGGTGTGTGGGAGTCCTGGTTCTATTCCCGGCCAAGTAAGCTCGTTGTGAGCAACATTGTGTTCGTGGGTTTTCTCGGATTCTCCCTTTCCTTCCACATTTTCATTTCACCAATAATTGTAATCATTATTCATTTGCCTTAATGATCCGTCTCCCTTAGCCTAAAGGGCATAATCGTGAAACATTAAACCAAAGATTTCGTTTCATTTTATTTCGATAGTCTGGCTGTTAGGAATGCGCACGAGTCGAGACGAGACAGAATTTTTCTGAGAAAATTCGAGTCGAGACACAGCTCTTCCAATAGAAAAATATACATTTTTCGAGTCGAGACATCATTTTTATAGCATATTTTCGAGACGAGACAGCCTCAAATCTTGTCTCGTGCGCATCCCTACTGGCTGTGACTATTCAACCCATCTCCTGATTCTACCATTTGTTTTGTAATGGCAATCTACCTACCAAACACGCTTCAAGTAAGAAAGTTAAATATTCTATTGAATTACTTCATTATAACAAATGAAGTATTCACCCTCCAGTTAACCAAATGTCTATAAGAGGCTATGGATGAAATTGAGACGTACAAAGTACACGTTGAGAAGGCAATTGTTTACTCTGTGAAGCAGGTCGGTAGCCAGTCCAAAAATGTAGGGGGTGCAGTAGAAGTTAGGGAGGACCGATCCAACCATATTATAGTATATCACCATATTATAGTTCACATGCAACCTACCGTGAAAATTTTAGGGGGCTAGCAAATATTAAGTGGGACCCGGCCCCTAAACCCCTCGTGGATACGGGCCTGCATCTTTTTTTTTAAATTAGACTTGAAATCTATTCGATAGCCTACAAAAATAGTGATAATATTGTTTCCTAATTCAATATTGTTTTAGTAGAGCTTTCAACGAAGTTTAACAATTAATACAGTACCAGAGGCAACTTATGACGGAACTCACACTGGTAAAATTTAAGGTTTTATTGCTTGAAATTGAGGAAATAAAGGTTATCTAATACAGCGTGTTTGAAAATGAATATCGGGGTTCTAAGACAGTCACGTAAGTATGGGGAACAAACGGGGCTTGTGCCCCGGGCGCTGGATTGGGGGGCGCAAAACTGGGTAAATATTTATTTTCACTATAAGGCAAGGAAAGAAATTTTAGCAAACTAAATATCATTTAAAAAATACCTCAGAAACTTAATACAACAACGACTCACCAACCTTAGGAACATATCCATAGAGCTTTAGTTATCTTCAAAGTTATCTTTTAAGGACATTGTTAAACCCTTTGCAGCCAAGAGAGCCCGCAAAGTTAAATTTTAGTTCCAGGTTTTTGTGTTTACATTTAACTTATATCGATTTAAGAGATTTGCAAAATATCCTAGTGTAATACTCGAGACAACAGCTTGACGGTTTGACATAATTAAATATTCTATTCTAAAGCAACAGACTGTTAATTCATTCTACACCTGTGCACATCCCGATATAATTCCATAAATATTGTGATTTGCAATTTGATAAATCCGTCGCTGCGCCTCGAAGAACCGCTATGGGACATTTTTGTCGAAAATGAGTTATGTCGTGCAAATAAACGAGAAAGCTGTCAAGCAGCGTCCCTTATAATGTATAAGTTATTATTCAATTGTTTCGCCATAAAATGAAAAATTAAAGGCTTCTGGTTCTTCCCACGTACGCACTGATTAATGTATTCAAATCCTCTATGTGCTTATAAAGGCGCAAAAGGTACTACGTAAACTTAAAAATACGAGGGTAAGTCAACTGAAAACCATAAAAGTAGAAATAAAAATCCGCATATGGCGCTGGATGCCGGATGTCTCCTAGGTGGCAGCAGCCGGCAGATGCACAAACACCGGCGCAACAACAGTTCCAAAATGGCAGCCCCACTAGCCACATGCACCAGTGAGGAGCAGCGTTCTGTGATTCGGTTTTTGCGAAGTGAAGGTGTGAAACCGATTGACATTTGTAGGCGAATGAAGGTTCAGTATATTGTGAATGATGTTCTCCAATTTCATAAGGTGTCTGCAAGATGGGTGCCCCGACAACTGACGCCTGAACTGAAACAGCGACGTGTTGATGCGTGCGAAGACCTTTTGTGGCGTGCTGAACGTGACGGTAATGCCTTCCTGTCACGAATCGTCACTGGTGACGAAACATGGGTGCATTACCATCAGCCTGAAACAAAGCGAGCGAGCAAGGAGTGGCGGCAGGAAGTTCCACTCCGATGAAGAGGTACGCAACGCGGTGCACGAGTGGTTGCGCCCAAAAGACTTTTTTTCTGCAGGTATTCAGGCTCTTCCGAAGCGCTGGCGGACTTGCATTGAACGAGGAGAGGACTATGTTGAAAAGTGATTTACTTCTGTACCCTGTGTGACCAATAAATAATATTTTAAAAAATAATTATGGTTTTCATTTGACTCCCCCTTAGTATATAATACTGTTGAAGCAAGCTACAACAATGTCCAGTGCATAATATACGCAGAACCAATTTAAATGTATTTTTCAAGTGTTTCCGTGTATTTAGCAAAATTTTAAGAGCTCGAAATGTTTTTTGCTTCTCCTGAAAAGTTGTGGTTTTAACACATAGCGATTCTTCGAGGCGCAGCGACTAAATACTAGTTAGTTTGGTGTTTTATCTTATACTAAAAATTAAATTATAATATATTGCAATTTTGAAATCAAGCTTTACCACTTGAAGAAAAAATGAAATAGAAGAATTACTCGTGTGATGTCAATATTAGGTGTACTCGTTGAGCATTTTGGTTTGGTTGGTCAGGAAGGGCGCGCTAAGGCGATTTCTTGCCCGGGTGACAACTAGCCTAGCTGCATCGCTGTTCTAAAACTTTGTAGTATTTATTACGTTTAACTTACCGTTCAGATGCCAAACCGATTAACTCCATCAAACAAGATTTTTCAGTAGTGAGCATTTTAGTAACTTAAGTACAATGTATTTAAGCGAGAGTGATCAGAATGTTTACGCATTCTAGTGGCAAATTGTTACATTACGAAGTTAATCGATTTTGCCTCTGAAAAGAATGTATCTTTTCCAAGTCAAAATATGTAGAACATAGAAAGCAGCGGGAAATGGAGTTAATCGGTTTGGCTTCTGAACGTCTCATAATAATACATTAAATGAAAGAGCAATTCAAACAGTTTTTGCTACAAGTGTTCAATGCGAGCACCATTCATCACACGGCACACATCGAGTCGATAAGTGAGAAAGGTTCATAAACTTTCCGATGAATAAGGCACAAAACACATTCAATTTAAGGAAGTCCCATTGCAACTGTGCCATCCCGTAGGGATTTTCTGACCCTCAGATGCGAACATTATCAGTGTTCACATCGCCACTTAGATGAAATGTTGATTCATCACTAAAGACCACACGATCCATGAACTCTTCATCCTCGTGCAGCAACATTTAATTTGCAAAGTTGGCAAATAAGATCATAGTCTGTACTCTTTAGAGCTTTTAGCAACTGCAAACAATAAGGGTACAGCTGTAAGTCTTTCCTCAAAATTTTTCACACAGACGGTTGCACTGTAACTACCAAGGATGTTATAAATAAAGGATCTGCCCATATGTACCTTCATCCGATTAAATCGGTGAAGCCAAAAAGCAACCAAGCATCGGCACGTCTGATTGGCTACTCTCGTTTCTGCCATCGTCTGATTGGCTACTTTCGTTTCCGCCATGATTGTTGGCTCAAAACATTGCGATCCTATTGGGCGGAGTGGGCAGAGTAGGGATGGCGAAACTGTGACGTATGGCTTCAAGATTTTGTTGTAAGGGCAGATCTTCTATTTTATAAGATCCTTGGTAACTACAGACTCAGGCTTTGTAAAATATAAAACACAAATACTTTCTGTTCACTAGACACCATCTTCGCTACTAGCGCTTCCTAACTGTAGACAGAGGAAACAATGCATGCACATTCGTGTATACAAAACTGAGTTGCTCTTTCATTTCATGTATTATTTACAATTGCAAGTTAGTTGTAATAAATACCACAAAGCCTTAAGGTGGATCACTAGGTGTTCTCGGTGGTATGCTCAACGCTGCTTGAATAGTGCGGCATTGTCAGATAGTGTCGAGTGTTTACTGATGCCAGATAATAAAGGGAGTAATCATGGAATTCGGCTTAGATACTTACTGGAGAAATTATTTTTCGATCCTTACCGCTATTTCTCTTCTCGAACTGCAATGCTAGAATCCAGGAATTTTTTTATTGTGACTAAACAGCAAACGTACAAATTTGGCAACAACGCATTATGGGGTTCTGCGCAAGTTTCGTCTCAAAATCTATTTCCTTAGTGATGATGACTAGCAGTTATTATTATTATTATTATTATTATTATTATTATTATTATTATTATTATTATTATTATTATTGCAAAATAGAAATTGAGTGTACAGTTCATGACGACGTGATTTTAGGACACTCACATTTGTGCATTCTATGAAAAATCATAAAAACAATAACTAGATAATTGTAATACCATTCTGATAGTAATAAATTGCAGACTTCTCAAAATTTATCAGTGTGTTTGTTGTTTGAACATAAATACGTCATTTTGAACCTTTATTGAACTATTAACTTCACAAGCGTTTGATAACATTTAGTTTGCTTTTGATGAATATTTACAATATACAGGTATAGGCCTCGTAGTTTTATTTTAGATAAGAGTTCATCGAAGTGCTCTTGAATTAAGACGATTTGATTGCTTGTAACGAAATTCGAAATTATACAGTAACTTCAACTGCTGCACTGCATGCATACAGTAATTCATATATTTTTACTTCAGAGAAGTTTGCTTTGCAAAGTTTATATTTAATATATACGTTAATATGCAAGTAAACTTGAAAACAACTAGGAGTTTCCTTAACGGAAATGCTTCACTATAAACAAGGAAGTCTTTTGCGAGTATATAACCACTTCACTTAAAAAGTTAGTCCTCTCTAACAAAGTAAAATGATCATAACCATCGTCCTTTTATAAAGAAAAAAGACCCCAACACTACTGCACTGACTGCAATAACGACTCTAGGAATCTTCTTATGGGTCCTCTCTATAACTGCATAATTCCTGACAACCATTTGACCACCTATTTCAACTTCTTTATCTACGGAAGTCTCTGCCACAGAATAGTCTTCCAGTGGTTCATACGTGTTTCTGAAGTGCTCACTGCAGGCAACAGATGTTAGGAAACTGCACACACCAAAACATAGACTCCTTCCACTAGCTGAAGTGCATGACATCAAAGCACTAATTCCGAGAGCTATCGACGTCCAGTGAAATCGATCTCCATTAAATATTGTTTCTAACAAGAGATTTCTAGGCGTTTCGGGGTTAACATACAAAACACGTCTCCCTCGTTCAAATGCTTCTCTAATCTGTGGCCAATATACATCCAGTTGATCAGAAGGATTTAAATCTATGTCCATTCCGACATACAATGGATCCTCATCATTGACATTGTTAATAGAAGTTCGTGTCCTCGCTTCAACTAAATTCATGACACTTGAAAGCACAAGCATCCCAACTGTACTTATAACGGCAGAAGGGCCAGCTAATCCCTCCTGGATATTGGCTACAGCTCTTGCTGCATCTGATCCTGTCAATGTAGCTACTGTTCCAAGTACGTTGACCATATCTCCAGGAGTTACTGGAACACTTTGTACAGTACGGAGAATAGATTCTGAAAGCGACGTATAGTCGAATTCCTGTAAAACTTCTTCGCTTGGAACTTCCTGCGCACATTGAACGTCTGGCTCTGGGCCACGTTCATCAGGCGGCTGCTGGTGATGGCTTGAAGTCCTTTGTCCTAACCCTGATGGACCAGGGAGGTCTTCAGGGTCGTTTTCTCTGTCCATTTTGTATCACTGCCACTAACTTCCACTGAAAAGTAGAGGCCACAGTTATGGCCGTAAATAAATCCAGTTAAGTCTTTTTTTATTTATTCACTCTTTTCCTTATATGCAAAACACTTGATGTGTTTAAAATAAACAAAATCGCTTGCTTAAATCACCTTGTAACCACTTTTTTTATTTTCTCGCATGCGCTCACACAACTCCTCTTCTTTCTTCGCCCCATTGGGCAAGTTCAACAATACATTTATATCCATGGTTAATGGAACGCCGACTGCGTAGTAAGCTTCCAGTAATTAGAGCAATGAACACAACAATAAGAAATAAAGAAGTTTTATCTTTGTAGAATAAATTGAAACGAAATTTTTGGGTTTTATGTCCCACGGATATGCCGGCTATAGCACGGCCAACAAGAGATGGTCTCTGACTTTTCTTACCACATGCGGTGGGACATTGCAGCCCCTACTTTGATACCAGTGTTACCAACCACGATCACTCTGTCTTATACCATTAATTAAATTGCCACTACAGTTGAACCGAAAAAAACCTTGACACGCGAGTAGTGGCACTGTTACTGCGAGCTGTCAGAGACGTTCTCTTACTAGACGCACTATATGATAAAGGAGACGGTGATGATGAGAAATTAATGAAATGGTAAAATGAAGAAAGTGGGAGGAAACGGGAGAACCCCAAGAAAACCCACGCACATGGTGTTTGTCCACCACAAAGTTCACTTGGCGGGACTAGGGTTTGAACCCGGGACCCCATGCATCAGAGGTGAACACTATACCACTGAGCCACTGCGGCCCTCAATAGAAAAGCCAACCCATACCAAGAGTAAGCCATTCATTTTGGAACTTTCTAAGTATTATTGACGACGAGACGAGATGAGAAACAAGGTCGTCTCGTCTTGTAATTTTCGTCTATTCTTGTTTCGTATCGATTCGCGAATTCTTCCTCGTCTCGTCTCGATTTCCGCAAAACCAGTCTCGTCTCATTTCGTTTTGTAAATATGTCCTGAATTTCTTCTTAATTTCATCCAGAGTAGTGATTCCCAATTTTGTTTACCTGGTGCATACATGTTCTCCCTTCTTTCACCTCGTTGGTTATATGCGTTTTATGTCCGAACCTTTCTGCGATTTCAGCTGCAGCTTCGAATTCTCAGTTCTTCTTTAATGATAATATTAATAATACAATGAGTGACAAAAAGAAGTTAAGCATCCGAAAGAAATGGTCCAATGTCAACGTAATTTCGTACACGTGCATGTACGGGGAAATGTATACGAAAAAAGAGGGATGATATTTTTACGAGGTTGGCAGCACTGATAAGGTTGATAATGTGCAGGAGCGTGTCCTAGTATTCTGTGTTTGCAACAGAGACAGAATCGTCCGAGTGGGGTTGCGTACGTGCGAGTATTAAGTGAAATGGCTGACGTAATACAAAAATTCGCCAAATGCCAAGTGAGACCAGTAATACGATATCTGAACCCCAAAAGACGGAATGCTGCTAGAGTTGCCATCTCTGGATAGTAAAAAACCGGCATCCCGCAAAATTCCCTGATATAGCTCTAACATGGGAAGAGAGGGAGATTATATATCGAAGTGGAAGATAACTTATACACCAAGCGAAAGAACTAATGACGCCTATTAGGAAACTGTAATAAAAATTTTCCCAATGAATATACTGTGCGAGTTATATGAATATACAGGGTGTCCAGAAAATCCGTTTCCACCCCTAGAATCGCAAACGGTGAGACAGATGCCAAAACAGGAAATACGTATTTGATCATTTTATAAGTACAACGTATCAAAGCAAAAAGTGTTCCAGGGACACCCGCAGGGTTCCAGGCGTTGTCCAACTCAAAAATTGCAAATGATAAGGGAGTCAAGTATCATATCGCTAGAAACGTGTTGAAAAATGAAAGAAGACGGAACAAGTCTCAACTCTTTAAAATTACTCTATGCAAAATGGCGGCTGGTCAAAATGTCAGCGAAAACGTCATTGTAAAGTCTATGGCCACATCTTTAAATCTGACACGGTGAAACAGATGTCAAAACAGGAAAATAGTGTGTCATCATTTCAAAAGTAGAGTGATTGAAATTAAAAATATTTTTTGCCGCGTCTTCCACAGAGTAACAGAGAGGGTAGTACTCAATATTTTCAAATGGCAATGTAGGTCAAGTAGCATACCGTTGAAAACTGTCGCGAAATGAAAGAAGATGAAACAAGTCAAAACTTTCTAAAATTTAGCTGTGCAAACTGGCGACCGGTCAAAATGTACATCCTTATTTCGATTCTCTGAGCGCATTCGCTTTCCATGTTGCAATCTGCATTTGTTGTCATTGTGAGACATTTACACGTATTCGCTGTTCCAGGTGCAAGAATTTTTTTGTTCGAATCATTTTATATTTGATAATCCAGACAACGAGTATGAGAGTACCACTATTGTACACTATATGTTACCTAGTCAGTTTTATGCTCAAAGACGTCAAATGTTATTTCTTTTCTTTTCTTTATTTCTTAGTTTTCTTTTATTTTAAGTTTTCTGGGTGGGTCAGTGGGTTGTGGGTCAACAGCATGTGACCCACTGCCACCCACCATCCACCATGACCCACTGCGACCCACCGACTCAGTCTGATCTACCGACTCCCTCTGCTTACTGCATTGTAGACAGTATCTTCTGAAGACTGGTAAATTTGTCTGCGTTTTACTTTCAAGACCTTCATTTCCCTTCCTTTTCCATTTGTTTCTGTTTACTTACCTGAGGTGAGTAGGCTATATCTAAGTGAAAAAGAACTTCAGGCACTTTTGGATTTGATATCTGTAATTGTAATAATAGCAATAGAACTTATACTACTACTTGGCTTTCGAGGCCTGTCAGTTTTTAGAGAAGCTAACAAGGAGCATCACCCAATTGTCCGGCTCCGATTTCAATGAATATTTTTTAGCTTATAGAGGACATATATGTATTATTTGTGATGACAGAAATTTTTACCATGGTGCATGTTTTCTATTATATATATATATATATATATATATATATATATATATATATATATATATATATATATATATATATATATATATATATATATATATATATATATATATATATATACCCTCCATTCCAAAAGAAACCGAACGTTTTAACAAAAACAAAAAAGCAATGTACATTTTGGAACAAATCATTTTTATTAATCAATGTATTCCCCTTCTGCATCGATACACATATTTGCACGCTCCAACAAGTCAAACGACTTCTCCACGTCCTTTATTGGAATGGACTTTAGGAAGGCGGTCGTCGCCTTCTCAATGACATCAATCGATGCGTGCCACTTTCCTTTCATCGCCAAATGCAGTTTCGGGAACAGATAGAAATCGCACGGAGCGAGATCTGGTGAATAGGGCGGATGATGCAACCGAATAATGTGATTTTTTACCAAAAATTCAGTTACAAGTCGATGTGATGGTGCATTATCGTCCAAAAGAGTCCAACTGCCGATTTCGCGATATTCGGGCCGAATACGACGAATTCTTGCCAGCAAACGCTTCATGACGCCCAAGTAAAACTCTCCAGTGACTGTCTGGCCGGGCTGAACAAATTCTTTGTGGATAATTCCTTTTGAATCGTAAAAACAAATCAGCATCACCTTAACTTTTGACTTCACCAAGCGACTTTTTTTGGGTGTTCCTTCATCCGGCGCTCTCCATTCAGCACTTTGCCGCTTTGTTTCGGGCTCATATTCAAAACACCACGACTCGTCACCAGTTACAATCGATTTCAAGAAGTTTCGATCCTGCCGAGCACTTTTAACGATGTCTTTGCAATGCGCAATTCGATCAACTTTTTGGTCTTCGGTGAGTTTGTGTGGTACAAACCGCGAATTAACCTTCTTAAGGCCCAAAACTTCGGTCAAAATGCGGTATGTGGTTGTTTGAGGAATGCCTAATTCCATTTCAATAACTTTCACCGACGATTTTTTGTTATGTTTGATGAATTCACGCACTTTTTTGATGTTTTCTTCCGATAATCCGGTTCTGGTACGGCCTGATCTTTCGTCATCATCCAGCGTCTCTCTACCCGATTTGAATCGCCTGAACCACTCGTAAACTTGCGTACGGAATAGACACTCATCACCATATGCATTTTGTAGCATTTGGTGCGTTTCACTAAAAGTTTTACCCAGTTTAACACAAAACTCAATTGCAGCTCGTTGTTTGAAACTCATTTTCCGACCGATGTACACAACACACTGACAGTTGAAACGCAATAATGTTTAATAGTTGTGATATGGTTATTAGAGATTACTGCAGAAGTTCCTGCTAACCTTTGAAAACGGAGCGTTAATGAAAGAACAATCATGTAGATACATATAAGGCTAGGGGGAAGTTGTATGGTAGGTATGACCTTGACAGCAGCCATCTTAAAATCCGCCATTTTGAATTAAGGTCAAGTTTTTTTAAATGGGAATAGGGTAATATGATACATAATTTCGAACTAGAATTTGATCAGGAAGACAATGGTGAAGCTAGTTTTGAGATTCGCACATTTGGGGAAAAGTTACAGGTATTTAATTGTTCACTTACTACGTGCGAAAGTCCCTTACCTCCGCTTCTAACACGCGTATTAATGATAATAAGTGGATAAAAGCTTCGGTGATACATATTATGCCTAGAGGGAAGTGATATGGTAAGGGTATCCTTGACGGAAGCCATCTTGAAATCCCCATTTTGAATTAAAATGAGGTTTGAAAAATGAAAAACATAGCATGTGACATCTCATTTTAATAGCAAATTTCCCCCAAAAAGCCAATGGCATGATAATTTTTGTTCTATAGTTAACCAGTATGAATTTGGGACTGCTTCTAATGTGCACCAAACGTTCATTATTCGATCTTTCAAATTGGCAACACTCCTAATTTTCACCGCATGTTTTAAGATTCCAACTGGGACTTTGCAGTTGTTGCCATGGCTCATCTTTTTCTAAATTTATTACATTTCCTAAAAATGTGAAATTCTGTAATATGTATGAAACAAAAAGTTGCGATAAAATTTTGGTGAGCGTTTAATCTTGAAAGCCATCCCCTTAAATATGTCACTCCATGGAATACAATATTAAATGTCTTGCGCTGATTGAAATAAAGTTCCTTCTGAGCATTAATATTTCTAGTTGTCATTATCACGTGATGCATTAATTAATTGCAGTATTATACTTACTTTAAAGTGAGAGATGCAAGTAACAAATGCTTATCCAAGAAATTTGACAGCTAATTGTAGGAATGCATAGGGTGTTTCAAAAAGAATGATCCGATTTTAAAAGTCCATATGTATTGATAAAAACGTACTACAGAAATGGGATAAATTGCAAAATACTCAAAAAATCTGCAAGTTTTAGCACGAACAACATCTAGACAATAGCTCAATTCGTCATAAACTTTACACAATGTATCCGATCTGGACTCTTACCTTTGCATAAGCATCCTCTCTCTTCAAATTGGCGATACCAACGACGAATGTTTTTGGGTGCAGGCGGATCAATGCCAAAATGCCGACAAAAAGCACGCTGGACCGAAATCACTGATTCAGTCTTTGCAAACTGCAGCACACAAAACGCCTTCTATTCAGCGGACGCCATCTTACTTCTGACTTGACTGCAACATGAGAAGACGCATTGATTGATATCTAATTGTGATTTTCTGAAACTCTAGGCCACGCCCATTCAAACAACACTCATTTCCTTGCCAGCACATTCCATGTTCCGTAATTATTACCATCCAAAATCAGGTCATTTTTGGAACACAGTGTACTTTCTTTTTTTCTCTCTCTCTCTCTCCATTTTCAAATATGCAGGAAATGAAAACAGCAAGTGAGGAGGAAATTCCCTCATCCCCCCTGCAAATCCCAGACAGAAGAAAATATGAACTGCACTTCAAAATATTTGTAGTGGAGCTAAATGGGAATATTCCATTAATATATATTGCATGTTTTCCTCAAGTAAATAATAATAATAATAATAATAATAATAATAATAATAATAATAATAATAATAATAATAATAAACTATTACCTGACCAGGATAGCTGTGCGGTTTTGGGAGGATGGCGCTGATGTTGTGTTTACATCAGTTTCTTAGCAAGCGCGGTGGGACAGGGGAGCGGAGAGTTTCATTCTGCAGTGTATCCAACGGTATTTAAAAGTTGCACTTTGGATGTTATGCATAGCCTAATCTCTTTCCGCTTAATAAAGAACGCCGTAAGTTATGTGGTTGTAGTGAACCATTCCCGCAGTAATGCAGATGTATTGTGAATAGTGATATATGAATGGAAATTACCAATCTAAGAACAACATAGAACAATTGACAATTCAGTGAGTTTCTACCATGTATTAAGCAGATTGTATAAAAATTGATTATATTTTATTGGATGTCGTTATAAAACAGGAGCAGCCTGTAAAACGCTGCTCGCTAGTTTGTTCGCAAGTTGATATGGAGGGTGTATTTTTCTTGTAGTTTTTTTTTTCTTGTTACTTAAGATGTTCTGCAAATAATTTCAGTAACTTTTGAAACTGTTTGTCTTAACTTTAGCCAGAGGCGCCCAGGCTGAATGTTTGGGGGGCGATCGTTCGAAGTCAAATCAAGGTAAGAGTGTATTGCTAAAAAACAAAAAAAGTAAAACAACTTTAGAAAAGGAGAAGTAGCTATTGTCTGCAATTTCTAGAACAGAAATGGCCACCTACGATTTCGAAGATGGATTTTTTTTTTTTTTTTTTTTTAAGCAAGAACGCCAATGTAAGTAATTTCTTGCAATTTATTGCTTTATTTGACTTCTGCATCGTAAAACAAAAAAGTACTACCTATTTTAGGTTTTATTTTAAATTTATAATACAAAAGGTGAAAATTCCTAGGTTTTATTTTTAAAATAAAAATATCCTATTCTGAAGGGGAATCGCACCGCCTCCTGTATCTGCCCCTGACTTGAGCATATGTGTGGAGTGGTTTATTACCAACAGGACAAAAAGAACTATGATAGATTGATTACAAGTAATCCGGTTAGAAACACTGCTGCTTGCATTTTAGTTCCAAAACCGGCCGCCCGCACTCGTTCGCTGGTCAAGTAATACTTTCCGCTCACTGTTGGTTATATATTCATTCTTTCTTGTTAAATTAAACAATAACAACAATAAAACTACTAGGCCTATGTATATATGCACATAAATTCAATTCTAAACAGTGTTATTTTTTTGTTTTGTTTTGGTATTTTTTGTTTAACTCAACAAGGAAAATAGAACTCTGAGTGTAATTTTAAACATTTTGTGATACATTAAATATTATTTCTGTTAGACTCAATTAGTTTGTCGGGTCTACCCTTCTTGTGAGATTACGCTTCGCTATTGCTTGTTACAATATATTCCTCCCTTTTGTGCCATACACATGAAGACTTTTCGTTTCACAACCTCCGTAGATGTGCCAGGTCTCACAGTTCGTACTCAGCCATCAATGTTTCCAATGCCTTCTGCCTTACATGTCTCTTGTGATAGAGTGTTGACTTTGGTATTATTAAAAATGTATGCTCCTCGTATGCATTAATATGTGCTCAATTAGCATCTTTGCTGGCGGGGGAAAAACAAATTTGTTTTCACTTTCTCTCACCTGATGTCGCTTAAATCGACATCTTAAGATTTTTCTACTTTTCTTTTCGAAATAGAGCATACTCTAAACAAGAGAAATCTCATAGGATCGTTCAGAACATAGGAAATGATATACAATCTGATGCTATAAACGTTAAGATTCTGACTCAAGAAAAATCGTAAAATTTCCTAGGATTTATCTCATAGTGTATAGCAGCCTTATGTTTTATAAAAGTAGGTTTCCTTTGGTTTTAAGGCAATCCTGATTGTATATGATTATATTTTTCATTATAATACAGCACTAAAGATTATCTATGATATGATGAGTTATGGTAAAATCAAATGAATAAATGATAATACAAAAAGTGGAAAGTTACTAAAAATTGAACTACACGGAATCTACAGAATCCTTCATGCCATCTTGAAGCATCTTTCTCTACTTGAATTGAGATTTTTCATTTTCAGGTGCAGACTTAAGTTCTAATCACCTATGCCATTTATTACTGTTGTTAATAATTGTTTTGTAATAAATTAATTAATTGAATGTTGTTAATCGAAGTATGTTATTGGCAATTACTGTATTTTAAAAATTTATAAACTTGAAAAGTATCCTATCCGAGATTGTTCTGTCAATTGATCGTTATTCCTTGTAAGAAGAGAGCTAAATTAGATCATGTACTGTATTTCATATTCAAACATTACTTTCAATAATACAGGATATTGTCTGTAGGTTTACAATAATCCGCCAGACTCAAAAAAACATTTTCACTTCGTTTTATTGCTTTAAATGATTCCCTAACAACGGCATCGACTTTCCAAAATTTATATGAGAGCATATCAATGATGGGACGTGTTATAAGTTTTCAGGGAAGTCTCTATATTTTTTGATTAATTTCCTTGTAGTTAAAATCTTTTATGAACACTATCACAAAGGGCTATGCTCGATTCTATTCAGAATATAGTTCAATTTTTATTGTGGGGACTGCCTTTGACTAGGCCAGAAATAGGTGAGGAAGAGGTGAGTGTGTTGCTTGGTTGCTTTACACAAACACATATGAAACAAACGATTATATTTTAGAGGTTAGAAATTTTAACTTCCACCTTTGTTTTAATTGCTTATTTTTTTGATAATGGCAAATGAGAAATATTTATGTTATTTTGTTTCTATCAAACTAAATATCTTGTGGGTGCTTTAGCCCCGGAGCACCTACGTAGTCGGCGCGCATGTTCGCTAAGCCAGGGTTTCTCAACCTGGGGGTCACGAGAAAGTTTCATTGTGATCACGAAGATAAGTGGAAAAGATAAATATAATTAGAATCTAATATCGGAAAATATTTTTAAATATTATTTTGAATTTTGTTCTGATGGACACATTTTTTATTTTTATATATACTGTTAAGAAAAACAAAAAATAGGTCTACTAAACATTTTCAATAAGTGCTGAGTTGTTTAAAAATCAATTTAAATGAAAGAGGTACAACATGAAACTAATGAGAACTGCATATTGGAATACCAGAAAAATACAAATGCAATACACCTGCATAAGCTAATGAGATACCTGAGCATGGTGTGATTTCACTATTGCTGCAATATCGGGATCAATCTTCGTGACGCACATTATCAAGACATTTAAAATACTCAATAACTTTTTAAACAAATGTCCAAGATGTTTTAACCAAAATTAGAAACAATTTTAATTTTTTTTACCCTATCACCGAAAATTAAGGAAGTTACGAACTTCTAAAACTTTCAAACGGCCTCCATTTTAAAACAGTATGATGGATCAGATTCGATATTTGTAATATAAATGAACTGACAAAATTTGGTTTTAATCCATTCGCTTTTAGGGAAGTTACTCTACCCACCATATACAAGAAATCGGTTCTACTGTTATAGAAGTAGAAGGATATCGTGAAATCTCCACAGTCAGTGGCGTATTTAAGGGGGGCTTCCGGGCTTAAGCCCCCCTGAAATTTTATTTATTTATTTAAAGTAAATGAAATGTATTGCAGAATTTTCACATTTCCAGGACTAAAGTTAGCAAAGCCCCTCCCCTGAAACAAAATCGTAAATACGCCACTGTCCGCAGTAAGTACATTAAAAATTCCGCACAAGCTTATTACAAACCAGAAATTATAATGGGATCACTGGCAAGAGTATGTGATAAAATGGGGTCGCCATAGGAATTAGGTTGACAACCACTGTACTAAGGCATTAAATGAAACCTTATTTTCTTTATGCATTCCCAAATAATTGCGTACAAGTATGTATACAAATTGATGTGCCATAAAAGCGACTATTCATGAGAAAACCACACCCCAACTTGTGTTAGCTTTCCACCAGATGACTAGAAAGTTTTATATGCATTTCTTATCATCTAAAAGCACCAGAACTTCGTTAATAGCTAACACATTATTGTCTGGCATATGATTGAAATTTCCTTTATTTTTTGGGCTGGAAAACGTTTCACAATTTACACATTTCTTTGAACCTTACGCAAGCTTAATGTGATGTGATGTCTCGCTTTCCATTATATTTCTTTCAAAAAAGAACGTTAACTTTTTATTGTTCTTATGCAAGTGTAAAATTTTTATACAATAATAAATGGAGAATTTCAAATGTGTAATAATCGCTGTGCACCGATATTTATTTTCTTTATAAGACATTGTTAATTCTTTTATTCTAAATGATTTATAGTACCTTTATGTACATCATAACATCTCTTTAATTTCTTTAAGTGTTTCAGAAAATGTATGTATACTATGTTATGATATGTTGAAAGAAATAACATTTTTAATGTACTAATTTCAGAATTGCCTGGGGTGGAAAAAAAATCTGTAAATCTTAAGAATTTTACCAATTTTACTTATTGACATAGCGTCATTATTATGAGTTGTAATAAGTATAACAATTATTATTACTTCCTGCAATTTGTTTTCTTCTCCTCATTCAGCCTGAAGGTTCATAAATTTGCATTTTTATTAAATTTCTTATAAATTTATAACACATAAACAAACAAAAAATGCATATAGTGCTGCAATGCACGGAGGATCTTGATTTCTAAGAGAGGTAGTTACGTCATATGCAGCTAATACTTTTTTTTCGTTATCACTATCTTCGATTGATTGGAGTGTTTGATAGGGATGTCAGCAGTGAAAGTACCTATATTTGTACCCTCAACGATAAGGTTAATGGCCGACACTCGTTAGGAATGAAGGAAATTCATAAACTGCATTAAATAAAACAAGTAAGTTCCGTTCCACATTGTAAAGGGTATAGGTATGCGTACGAGACGAGACGAGACAGAATGTTCTTGACCAAATTCGAGACGATAGCTTTTTTCAATAGAGAAATATGAATTTTTCGAGTCGAGACATTATTTTTATTAGGGATGCGCACGAGACAAGATTTGTTGCTGTCTCGTCTCCAAAATGTGCTGTAAAAGTGATGTCTCGACTCGAAAAATGTATATTTGTCTATTGGAAAAGCCGAGTCTCGACTCGAATTTTGTCAGGAAAATCCTGTCTCGACTCGTCTCGTGCGCATCCCTAATTTTTACAGCACATTTTCGAAACAAGACATCCTCAAATCTTATCTCGTAGGCATCCCTAGTAAAAGGGCTACAGCTGCTTGGTGGTAAACTGCTTCCCTCTAGTGTGTGGGGTCCCTGGTTCGGCCTCTTACCAAGTAAGCTTGTAGTGGACATCATAACGTCCGTGGGTTTTCTCGAAGTACTCCCGTTTCCTTCCACATTCTCATTTTACCAAGTCTTCCATTATCATTCGTTTGCCTTAATAATCGTCTCCCTTCGCCTAAAAGGCTGTTGCTTTAAACTGAAAGATTTTTTTTTTTTTATTTTGTGAAACTTCGGTAGACTGCTAAACTATGCAAACTGAATACTGAAACTGAGAGTAATACATATTTAATACAATAATAAGGTCAGACATGGAACTTGTTCCTGGAATTCTGAACCCATAATCGAAAAGCCGTTTAATTAATATCTCTTACTGTTTTCGGAATATGAAAATTAATATTCAGAAAAGAAGTTTTAGTGGATTTCAACAACTTCCGGTTGCACTAGAAATAAATTCGGATATGATACATATTCTTCGGACGCTAAATCGATTGCAAAAAAGAAAAAATGTTTCTTGCTATCTCCTATCTGTTTCCATTTTAGCCTCATGGAAATCAATAGCGAAACCTGGAGCAATTGGAGTAAGTTTATACCCTTTTTTAGTTATAGTAGAGAGTTATTGATGTATTTTTTGTACTGGCGCTGAATAGATTCCTAACAACAGTTCGTTCATCTATAACGATCAACTTTGAAGTCGAAAATGGTTAATATCTACCACTTCTGGTCTGAATAGAGAGTCAATGGAGAAAATGAAATTTATTCTTAGAACGCTAAATCGATTCCAAGAGATCCTTTATTTCTATTTTTTAGCGTCTTTGTTCTATAGTGGTTAATGTTGAAATCGGAAACTGTTAAATTTTATCACTTCCGATTCGAATAGAGAGGAGGTCTAAACCGAGAAAAGCAAATATATTCCAAGGACGCTTTCAATCAATTCCAAAGGAACATTTTTCTCTACCTCTTAGCGCAGGCGTTTTTAAACTGTGCGGCGCGTCACTCTGGGGAGGCGCGGAAGGTTGTAAGGGGAGGCGCGAGGACTTAGGATCAAAGATCCTACAAATGAACATAATTATAATACAACACGCATACTTGAGTCTGCACCCTTTTTCTTTAATAATACATACTTGACTAAGCCTTTGTATCACCTCTGTTCCACATACGATCAGAGATGACCCTTTCACCTTTGGCTTAAAAGTGTATAATGCTTGTTAGATGGCCACTAAAGATATTCTATTTATCTCTGTAGAATACCTAGGTAGTATGTCTTCTTAACACAAGTTTATGTCCAATTTGGGAAGTAATTTTCCAGAGGACATACAGCACAACTGGGTCGTGAATCCACTCAACTCAGAGAATCCACCAAATTTCACCACCCAAAGAGAGGAGCAGCTTATTGATCTCTCTTCAGACGAAGACCAAGTTCCTCTCTACATCGTTGTCTGAATTTTGGAGCTCCGTCCAAAATGAGTATCCGGAATTAAATAAGAAGGTCTTGTGAGTGCTCCTTCCTTTTGCAACTTTCTATCTCTGCGAAACCGGATTTTCAGCAATGGTGGTGATCAAATCCAAATATAGGTCAAAACTAAATCTCCAGAAAGACATGAGTCTTTCCATTTCAAAATATGTGCCGAGATTTAATAAATTGTGTGACTCAAAACTAGCTCATACATCCCATTGACTTTGCTCAGCATTTAAATGTGACGTTTTTGGTTATGTAAATTTCCTCTCTGCTCATATTTTTCAATTTTAACATAAATATCTCACTTACCACAGTTTATAATTATTAACACCAGCTAATAACATTAAAAGGTGTAGTCAGTGTGTACAATATAGATAACCTGTGTTAATGAGATATTTTCATTAGTGGTTAGTAAAAGAAACATAGTTTATCATAGTGATAGTCTTTCCTTTAGAAACACATGTATTTATACTGTTGATACATTCCATTTTTCACGGGAGGCGCGTTCAGACTTTGGTGGTTGAGGGGAGCCTCAACTGCAAAAAGTTTGAAAACCCCTGTCTTAGCGTTTTTGGTCTGTGATAATCAAAATTAAAAGCAGAAATGGTCAATTACTACCACTTCCGATTTGAGTAGAATGTTACGAAGAAATGAAATCTATTCTTAGGACGTTGAGTCGATTGTAAAAGACCTCTCTTAGCGTTTTATCTCTACTACGATCTACGTTGAAACCGGAAATGGTTAATTTCTACCACTTTCGGCTTGGCTAGAGGGTTTGAGTAATTAGAATCTATTCCTGGGCCGTTGAATCAATTCCGAGAAACCGTTATTCGCTTTCGCTAACTTTTTTTGCTCTATGTAGAACAATAATGAATCCAGAAATATTGGTAAATTTTTAACACTTTCAGCTTTAGTACAGAGACTAGCCTTTGGCTAGCTGGGGGCTCCGCCCCCAGACCCCGGAGTCTGCTCGGCCTACGGTTTCGCGTTTCTTATATATCGGCCTTTCCATCAACAATGAATTTCGTGAACTTGCTCGTATTTCCTGAATCCGCCCATCCGGGGCTTCGCCCCCACACACTGTCTTTGCTCAGCCTACGGCTTCGCACCTCTTGAACCCACAATTCTATCGTTTCTTTTCCTATTTCAACTATCTAAAAGATAAGATTTTGTATCCCAAGAAAACGCCCATTTAAATAACATGGGAATTTCTACATCCCCCTTTAAACCACTAAAAAATTAAAAATATTCACTTTTGGTAATCTTCCTGTCGGTTAGTCCTGGAAGGCTACAATCATGCTAAATTTCATCATTCTTATCCTGCCGGAAGTGCCTAAACATTTTGGGGTATAGAAGACGTCCCATATAAATAACATGGGAAAGACTTTTCAGTTCTCCATAAAACCAATCTACGGTTGGAAATTTTTATTTCTGATGATTCACGTAAGTAACGCCAACGAAAACGTACAAGCATACCGAATTTCAAGTTTTTATTCCAATTCTAAGTACCTAAAACATGAGATTATAGGTAAAAAAAAGAGAGGCCCATTTAAATAACATGGGGAAATTCTTCATCCCCTCTTTAGACCCCCTAAAACTTAAAAATATTCATTTATGACAATTTTTCTGTGGGTTTGTCCCCAAAAGCTACAATCATGCCAAATTTAATCATTGTAGCCCTACAGGAAGTGCTCAATAATTTGGAAGTGTAAAAGGTGTTGATATAAATAACATGGGAAAGATTTTTCAGTTCCCTATAAAACCACTCTAAATTTGGATTTTTTTAAATTTTTACTGATTTACTTAGGTAGTGATAACGAAAACGTATAAGTATACCTAATTTCAAGTTTTTATTCCAATTCTAAGTACCTAAAACATGAGATTATAGGTATAAAAAAAAAAAAAAGACCCACTTAAGTAATATAGGGAAGTTCTTTATCCCTCTTTAGACCGCCTAAAAATTAAAAATATTCACTTTTGGCAATTTTTCCTGTGAATTAGTTCAGGGAAGCTACAATCATGCTAAATTTAATCATTGTAGCCCCACAGGAAGTGCTCAATAATTTATGTCAGGTCATATAGTTTTATATATAGTTAGGATACCGGTGAAGATAGTATATTTTCTTAACATATTAAACCGATTCCAGAATACTGTTTGTTCGTTATCTGTTCCGGTTCCTGTTCAATGACGATCGACTTCGAAACCCGATATGCTTCATTTCTACCACATCAAGTTTGAATAGAGGTTTAACGGATGAGACAGATTCTATCTTGTAACGCTGAATCAATTCCAAAAACCACTTCTCGATTTGAGCTAATATTCTGAATGAAGTGAATATTTTTGGTGAGTGGAAAGAATATCTTTTGTGCATGTAACAATGGAATGAAGACCTTGAATGAATGCAAAAATGGATGAATATTTTGGGTGAATGCAAGAATGGAATGTATATGCTTGGAAAACGAAAGAATTTAATGAATATTTAGTGTGAATGTAAGAACGGAATAAACATTCTGGGGGAATAGAAGAATTGAATGAATATTCAGTTTGAGTGCAAGAATGAAATGAATATTCTAGATAAATACAATACGATGAATATTCTACATCAATGCAAGAATTTAATGAATATTTTGAGAACATGAACAATGTCATGAATATTCATGTGAATGGAAGAATGGAATGATATTCTTCGTGAATGGAAAAATGGAACGAATATTGTGGGTATATGGGAGAATATAATGAATATTCTAGATGAATGCAAGAATTGAATGAATATTCTGACTGAATTCAAGAATAAAAGAATATTCTGGGTGAATGCAAAAATAATTCAATATTCTTGATTGTTTAAGAATAGTATTAATGTTTTGGAATATAACAATGGAATAAATATTTTGGTTCAATGCAACAATGGAATAAATATTCTGAGTGAATGGAAGAACGGAATAAATATTTAGGGTGATTGAAAGAATGGAATGAATCTTGTAAGTGAATGAATGAATTGAACGAATATTTTGGGTGAATGCAACAATGGAGTGAATATCCTGGGTGAATGCAATAAAACAATAAATATTCTTGGTGAATGGAAAATGAAATTAATATTCTGAGTGAATACAAGAAGTGAGTGAATATTGTGAGTGGACGCAAGAATAGAATGAATATTATGGGTGAATGCAACAGGAAAATAAAAATTATGGGTGAATGCAACAAGAGAATAAAAATTATGGGTGAATGCGACAGGAAAATAGAAATTATGGGTGAATGCAACAGGAGAATGAATATTATGGGTGAATGCAACAGGAGAATAAAAATTATGGGTGAATGCATAAATGGTTGAGTTGAGTTGATTTTAACGTCCCGTTCAGCAGCGAGGCTATATGAGACGTGGACCTACTGATTAACGTGGAATCCGAACTACATGAAATGCATAAATGGAGTGAATATTCTTGGTGAACACAAGAATGAAATAAATATTCTACGTTAGTGAAAAAAATTAAATGAATTTTCTGGGTAAACTGAAGAATTGAATGAATATTCTTCGTGAATGTAAGACTAAAAATAAAATGAATTTTATGAGTGAATGCAATAATGAAATGAATATTCTGGGTGAATGCAACAAGGGACTGTATACCCTTGGTGAATTGAATAAAATATTCTGGATGAACGCAACGATGGAATGAATATTCTTGGTAAAACACTGAAACATCTGAGTGGTTTGTTTTTTAATGGTCAAATCCAATTCATTTTGTATTTCCATATTCACTCTATCCTTGGTAAATGCAAAAATGGAATGAATATGGATATTTTAAAAAAGGAAAGGAATAAAACCATTAAAAAAACAAACCACTCAGGTGTCTCTGTGTTTACAGAAAACTTGGTAATACCTCAAAGGATGTTAAAAACTCAGTATATGATTTTCGAAACAATGCTTATGAGAACATTGTAGTGTATTCAATGTGAGACACTTCAAATTTGAACAGCTTGCTTAAATTTTGGCCATTGGAATTCTGTGCCCGTATTAGACTAATAGGATTCAGATTAATTTCGGAGATTGGGATTCATTTGCACGTTATTTGTTATCTTTATATACACTGTCCGAATATTACCTGTTATTATATAGTTAATCATCCGTTAGTCGGATAGATGTAAATACGACATTCGAATGGGTTATGTTGGAAGGAAACAAAAATCCCAGAGACATGGATTTTGTTTGTCATCACCTTTAACACTTGTATGAGATAGTTGGTTATGGGCGAAACAATGATTAGAAATGATGCGACATGGCATACTAATGGCATAATATCTTTTCTTTTTATTGCAGTCGTCTTCAGATCTTTCCAAACGGACGATACGGTTCGTTCTCTGTGAGAAAGCAAAATGTACTTCCCATTCTGACCTACTTCCTAAGCTTCTCAAGGGTTGATCCAGCCTCATTAAAGTGGGTACCTGGGGAAAAATCGTCAGGTAAAGCCTGTTAGAACCTGATACTAATTGCGGTACATCACATTTCGTATATGTTGAACTAAAGAAATTTGTATGCCTTACACTTACATCCACGTTTTATCAATAGTTTTACCCACCCCTCCCCGGTCTGCATCTTACTCTTCAGAAGAGTGCTCCATCAGTTTGAACGTCCTCGTAGTTATATCATTAATGTATACGCGGCTTTGGTGCGTGAAACCCAGGTTGGATTCCCGCTTGGAACTCATGTGATGGGAATTTAACTTAAGCTGTATATCCACGTCTCATGTGCCCTCGATGCTGAGAGCAATGATAAACTTCAAACCAATCAATCCATCCATTAGTTTGGGAAACACTCATCGAAGCTGTAGTTATGTAGAACAGTAATTTGCAGACTGTTTTGTTGCGAAAACTTAAGCTATGTGGTAGCACAATTGCCATAACCACATTCCTCATTAACAAATCAAACAAAACAAATATTGTTTCCATCACAGCTTAAATCTTAAGATCATGAACTTGAAAGAAGAAACTATGCGTATATGTGCATGGCAAGCATTCTTAGAGATTATTGCACTCTGTACATGGAATGAGAAATATCTGCGTCCTTAGCCTATTAAAATCAGGTCAATTTATATTCTAGGTTCGTTTTTATTAATGCCAAATTAAACATTGCAACACAATTGCAATACCCCAATGTAAGATTTCTTACAGTACGATTTCCAAGTTAATGGTACTGAAGAGAGGTTTCAGGCGGTTTGTAGATACGTCATGTATACCTATAATTATTGTTATTAAGTATTCTTCCTTTTACCTCCAGTGCTTGGGGTCCCTGGTTCGATACCAGCTCGCGCCGTGTGGACTTTGTGGTGGACAAACACCGTGCTCGTGGGTTTTCTCGGGGTTTTCCCGTTTCCTCCCACTTTCTTCATTCCACCATTTCATTTATTTCTCATAATCACCGTCTCCTTTAGCCTAATCGGCATAACCGTGGGACGTAAAACTCAATGATTTCATTTCATTTATATTCTGCTTTTTAGTAGGTCCTGGGACTAGTGAGGATTTTCTTTTTTCTTATTTCTTTTCTTCTTAATAATTCAGTTGGAACCTGGAAATGTTTCTTCCATGTTTTTCGATTTTCAGCTTCCTCTTTTAACTCCCAACATTTCCTTCTATTTTTCAAATCATCGATCACTTGTGTTCTTGTTCTTCCTATTCATCGTTTTCTTTCCATCTTTCCTTCTACGGCGGTATGAAGGAATAAGATAATTTTTTCGCAAGAATTGTCCAATCCAATTGGCCTTCTTACGAAAGATGATGGCTAACAGCGTCCTCTTGTCTCCTATTTGTTTTAAAACATCTTCGTTTGTTACTCTGTCTGTCCATTTTATCTTCTCTACCTTCCTCCAACACATTTCGAAGCTCTCTAAATATTGATGATCCAAACTCCTTTTAAAATGGCGTTAAAGAAAAAGCTGTGTTACGCAAGGTGTTCCTATAACGGGAAACGAAGGTGCTGGTCTAAAGAAGAGCAAAATTCATTTTAGTTCTCATGCAGTCCCTGGTAGAAGTAAAATTGTTTCGTCATATACAATCAACGAAGTATCTAGTTAATGAAGCAAAGTATGTTTTAATATTTGAACATGGTATTAATAAACGTATAGAAGTAAAAAAATAATAGAGTTCACGACTTTTACATTATATAATACACAATGAAACAAAATAAATAGTAAGTGTACTTCAGTGAGAATAAATTCTTAGTTATGAGTTTGTTTTTTTCTTTCGTTTCTTGTGGGTTCACGTGTATGATATTCGCTTTTGGAATGGTTTACTCTGCCTCATATCATTACAAAAAAATTGACATATGAAAAATGAAGAAGAGAAAGTATGTGCTCTTTGTATGATAAATGAATTAAAATGTCCTACAAATATAAAGCTACGAAGAAAAAACACTATAAATTGTGGTACAGCTATGTATCAAAACACCTTATGAAAAAGGGAGAAAGGGTAATTTAATTCTCAAGTTCCTCTCGATACTATCAACTCATAAGCTTGGGAAAACATAAGCATTAAGGGGACAACTTATTATAACTGACCCATTTCAGAAATTGTTCATATTTAGCACATAACGAAAAAAAATTATTCGTATATAACAATCGATACATCTTATAAAGTTGACCAAAAAGATCGAATATAATAATCGATACATCTTATAAAGTTGACCAAAAAGATCTAATATAACAATCGATACATCTTATAAAGTTGACCAAAAAGATCGAATATAGCAATCAATACATCTTATGAAGTTGACCAAAAAGATCTTGGTAAGTGTGAAACCCCATGTGTAGCTCTCGAGAAAATTCAAGAAAAAACAAATTTGTTTCTAAACCTAAAAATTGATGCTGTCCAAGAGTCATGTTACTTATTAAAATGAACTAAAGTACACCGTCATGAAGCTTTTTATTATGATACTAGTAAGATAACAATGCGTTATGTGATTAATAATGGTAAAATAAGATTTAGTTCCTTTGAGGAAAATTATCATTATATCTTATACCTTAATTTCTGTTTAACAGTGGTTTCCAATCGGTGAGATGTTACACACTGGTGTCTCGCGCAATCCAATAGGAAGTGGTACTATTCTAAAAGGTGCAACAAAATTGCGCAAATTTCCACTTCCTTATCACTTGACACAGATAAAGCCTTAATGAGCAGGCAACAAAATTGGAAATTGCGCAAAAAAATGATGTGCAACGTTGCCATTATTACCATAAGCATTTCAACCAATAACAACAGTCACCAAAACACAAGTCGTTTTAGGAAAAAATAAATACAAAGTAATGAATGACAATAGCATTATCAGTTATCGGGGAAACGAGGGAACATGCCCCAGTCAATAATTTTCTGTATCATGTCTAACTGTAATATTGTCTGTAAGATTGAAACTGTAAGAAATTTTCATCGGAAACAAATAGTTATTAGAAAACTGCAAGGAAAATACAAAATAAAGAAAAAAAATAAACATTTCTAGAAGTTTCCTTTAAATATCGTGGACAGGAGTTCGACAATCAGAGAGAAGGATTGTGGAGACCAGAGATGGAGATACATTTTTCAAGTTTGGCCAATCACAAGCATTTGTTTACATATTTTAGGTGTGTAGGGATGCGCACGAGACAAGATTTGTGGCTTTCTCGTCTCGAAAATGTGTTGTAAAAGTGATGTCTCGACTCGAAAAATGTATATTTCTCTATTGGAAGAGCCAAGTCTCGACTCAAATTTTGTCAGGAAAATCCTGTCTTGACTCGTCTCGTATGCATCCCTACAGGTGTGTCTACCACGTATCGTACTAACTGTCCTTTCACCTTTCTATAAATGATCTTTATATCTGCATTTGCATCTTAGTAACTGTTCTTAGCTGCTGTGAAAAAGATTTGTTATACATTGTATACATTGCAACAAGAATGAGTGGTCAGTGTGCTGGTTTAGGATAAGACAATAATACAAATCAACGAGGAACGAGACTCACAACGAGCCAATCGGGATCGGGAATTAATAGCAAATTTTAGTGAAGGGATAATATAAAGGAAAATATGCATAACCATTATGAGGATGAAGATGATATTCAAGGGTATTTTCTTAGAGAAAATTATAAGCGACGAGCCACTGAACAGTTGAACGATAAGCCAAATAAAATTATAAGACAGGAAGTTTCAAAATTGGAAGATCATAGCACACTAGATCATAAAGAAATTAAAAGATATCGAGACGTTATTTTTAAAAAATCACATTTTTAAAAGCTGTAGGATTTAAATTTCAAAGATTCGAACGGTAAAGTGAAATGTTCTGTAAATATATATTTTGCTTTGTAAATATTAGAATGCAATACTAGTATATTTCACAAAGGAATGGAGTTTATACATTTTGTTTCGGTGCAAAATTTAACATAACTTCCTGATCTTGTTGTTGGCAACGTCGCGGTGGAAATTTGCGCAATTTCAGCACTTTCTGCTTCTCGTTAATAAGTTATAGATTACTGTGATTATCAAACATCTAATCCTTAGAAAAATTTGGGCAATGTCGTTTCAGTATATATATATATATATATATATATATATATATATATATATATATATATATATATATATATATATATATATATATATATATATATAGGGTGTTTCAAAACAACGCCGACAACATTTGGGAGGTGATTCCTGGCATCAAAATAAAACGAAAAGTATAGACCAACCTGGGTGCACAAATGCTTCCTTTCGGAGTTATACGCTGAAGAAAACAATGAAAAAATGAACTTTAAAGATCCATAGCTCCAAAACTATGGGATCTGCCGTGGTCGGGTCAAGACTTTACTTAGGAACTAATATGTGCTCTATCCAAAAATACATGTTTCAGAATCCTAAGGTACTTCTGCAACAATTTTTGTACAGACAGTTTAGTTACGGACATATAATCTGAAGTACTGACTAACTATCTCTATAAAAATTGTTGCGGAAGTACTTCAGGACTCTGAAGCATGTATTTTTGGATAGGGCATATACAAGTTCCTAAGTGAAGTCTTGACCCGACTACGGTAGGTCCCATAGTTTTAGAACTATAGACCTTTAAAGTTCAATTTTTCATGTTTTCTTCAGCCTATAACTCCGAAACGAAGCATTTTTTCTCCCAGGTTGGTCTATACCTTTTGTCTTATCTTGGTGTCAGGAATAACCTTCCAAACGTTGTCGGTGTCGTTTTGAAACACCTTGTATATTGTTCATGATGTATTGAGTTGTCCATGATAAATTGTTGTAAAAAGTATTTGAAAAACCTTCATCTAGCAATGGATCGACAATTGTTGATAATGGTCTTTCACATATAAATAATTCTCGTCATTTCACTCATATCATTGTCATCTCTTATACTTGAGCATCATCAAATGCGTGTGTGTGTGTTTGTGTTTATGTCTGGGAAAATATTTTAACAACCGATTCTAGCAAACAGGTGCGAACCAGCTGAATAGTAGTACTGCCCATAGGGTGTATTGCAAAATTTTAGAATTTAATATACCAATTAGTAATCTCTTGAATAAGACTACTTCAGGGGAGCTGAGCCAAGTACATTGGATCCGTGATCAAAATAACCTACAAGATTCCTCACTAATTGAACCAGAGAAAGCTCTCTCTTTTTCAATTCCCGTCCTAAGCCAAATACGAACTAGGACAATTAAGTCTGTATCTCTAACATACCTGTAAACAAAGAGTCCCTATAACGTCCTGCAATATCCACGTAAACATAAAAAAAAAGTACTCTTGGACGTAAACATCCGTTTTCCTGACTAAAAAGAAAGGAGATTCATTTCTATCTAGTTACTTGCATCGAAAGAATGTCTATCTCATCTGTGCCCTCGGAAAACATACGAAACATACTTCTGCCCAAGGATCTTATAAAATAGAGGATCTGCCCTTACAACAAAATCTTGAAGCCATACGTCACAGTTTCGCCAACCCTACTCTGCCCACTCCGCCCAATAGGATCGCAATGTTTTGAGCCAACAATCATGGCGGAAATGAAAGTAGCCAATCAGAAGATGGCAGAAACGAGAGTAGCCAATCAGACGTGCCGATGCTCGGTTGTTTTTTTGGCTTCATCGATTTAATAGGATGAAGATACATATGGGCAGATCCTCTATTTATAACATCCTTGCTTCTGCCCCACCCCCACCTACCCACTGACGGAGGAAATCCTCCCTTTGCTTACGAAAAATAAGTCAATGACCTCCGCTGTGTTGCCAATTTGTCATTGAATCGTTTGGTCTTGGCAAGTATGACAGCGAAGTCCGTGAAATAATTCATTGTTGCAACGCTTCTGCATCTAACAATCGAAAGATCTTGGCTGCAACTTGTCGCTCCTCTTTCGAGGAAGGTACGGGAAACCACACATCGACAGCAGCACCAGAAGGGACACAGTTGAGATAGAAAGACTGGATACAAAAGATAGAATGAACAGAAGTTACTCTACTCTCTTTTCGTCTACGAGATCTAACATAATGTTCGAGCTCGAAGCTAAAACTACTTCTCTCGACTGCAAATCACTCGAGTTTATATAAGAATGAGAGAAAAGAACGTATCTGTATACGAGTATATATAAAGCTATGAGGAGAAAAATTTCTCCGGTTAATCAACATTGGGAATACTCACTGTTACTGAAAAACAGTGTTTCTATTAGTTTAGGTATTTAAAGAGTCAAAAGTTCTTTTTTTTTTAGCTTAAATAAGTGAATATTATGTATAAGAATATAAATACAAGATAAAGTTAACACATATAACAAAATAATAATATAGTACCTAACGTCTACAGAATTTAAAAATATAAATTAAACCTTAAATCATTAAACCAGATCTGGCTTTCTTCCAATAATACATACAGTGGCATAGATATTTACATACTCAAGATTAACATAAGTTCTCAAGATCGTATAAAAAGCCAGCAAGGGGGAGGGCTTCGAGGTTTTAACCCCTTGAACAAGATGTTGATAGAAAAATCAATATTTTCAATACATATAGGCCTATCCATCTATTAAAATGCTACAAAACCAGTAAAAACGCCAGAGCTCCAACCTCTAACTTTTGATTTCAAACATTTGATTTACGGTTATTTGTGATTTCACGTTTAACATGGACAAATATTTTAAACTATGTGTACCTTAAATAAATAATTTAGATCTTTTTGATAAAGTTTATATCTTTAAAATTATTGTTCAAAGCCTTTGTATTTTAATAAGCCTTCTCCAAAATCAATGCAAATGAATTGTGCTGCCATCTTTGGAGTTCTTTAAAACTATACGTTTGTGGACGTTTATATGTTTGTGGACAATTTTTTCGACAATGAGATCTCGGAAACTACAGGCTCTAGAAAGATGACGTTTTCACTGATCGATTGCAAATTTTGCATAGATTGTCCAGTTCTAACTGAAAGTTTAAAAAACATTGCCATTATTTCTTTATTACATTTTTATGTGTACACTGGAAGTGTTGAAATTAAAAAATAAATAAATAAAGCATCATATCCTATGCATTATTCATTATACATTATGTGCCTGAAGATATGAACATTAAAGTCACAACGATGATTTAGTCATACTTTGTTTTGTGGTAACGCGTCGTAAAAATTTTATAAGAATTAAGTAGAATATGAACGTATGCTGCTTCACTTGAAAATCGAGAAATTAATTTTGAGTCGAAGATCTGTTGTTTCAAAATTATATTCTACGGTATGTAACGACTGACGTAAGAATACAATGAATCAGAATCAAATAACAACAATTACATTAATTTCGCACAATTTCATTGAACCTCGTACATGACAAACTTGAGGCAAGCTCATTTGCATACAATTCCGCTTCCGTAAACATAGAAGGTGTGATCATCTGTTATGCAACACTTCTTTTACAGATCCTGTTCGCAATGATGTTATGAGAGATTGCTGACGTAATAAGAGACAGCACGTGAGTATTAATAATTATAAACCATGCAATATACGAACGTGTACATATCAAATATCACGTGATGCTAAAAACTGAAAAGTGCGGTATGATATATATATATATATATATATATATATATATATATATATATATATTATAAGGATTCCTTTGAATATTTAATTATTTATTTTTTGGTTTTCATATATATCTATATCTATATCTATATCTATCTATCTATCTATATATATATATATATATATATATATATATATATATATATATATATATATATATATATATATATATATATATATGTTATACTTAGTATATTTAGTATATAGTCTATTGTCATAGATTCTTCCAATGTTAGACGCTTTATTTGTTATGGCTAAACGTCGTGTTTTCATCTAAGGTAAGTACGTACATTTACTGTCATTATTGGCAGGTCACTTGCCGCAGCTGAGAATCTTCCATGTCTTCTAGTCTTCCTGTAACCTCTTTGTCTTCACGTACAATTTTTTTGTTTTGATAACGTCCATTAGTTGTACTCCCCTTCGCCCTCTTCCTCTCTTTCCTGCCACCATATACTCTAGCACGTTCCTCATGACACAGTTCCTTCTTAGCCGATGTCTTAATCAGTTTCTCTTCCTCTTCTTAATAATATTTAAAATTGTTCTTTCTCCCATATCATTTCTAACACCCTCTCATTCGTTTACCGCTCGACCCAGTTAATTCTTTCCATTCTTCTTCACACCAAACATTTCGAAATCTTTCAGTCGTTTGTCATCATTTTTATGTATTTTCTATGTTTCTGGCACATAGAGTACAATACTCCACACGAAGCATTTTATGAGTCTTTTTCTCAACTCTTTATTCAAGGTCCCACAAAATAGTATTTTCTTCCCCCTAAAGACTTCTTTGGCCATCCCTATCCTTGGTTTTACTTCACCTTCACACTTCATATCTTCATTAATAATACTATCCAGGTATCGACAACTAGTCACCTGTTCTATTTTCTTCTCTCCTACTTCTATATTTGACACCGACCGGTTCGTTTCAATCACCACAACTTTTGTCTTTCTAATATTTATTTTCATCCTATATTCTACATAGTCCTTCCTCAAATTTTCTAACATTTTATTGATTTTCTCTTCAGATTCTGCAACAAGTGTCATATCATCTGCAAACCGTAGTGACCGTATATTATATTAGAACTTTAGCAATATATTTTACTTTATATTCTTTGTATATCTTATATTTTGTTCTTAACCTTTTATTTATTTATTTATTTATTTATTTATTTATTTATTTATTTATCCCTTTTTATTTTGACTGTTTTCCTTCTACTTTATTACTCCTACTTGTATTAGTATTTGTTTTCTCTTATTATATTTGTTTTCTCTTATTATGTAGCTTCAAAAGCTACATTGGACAGCTGTGCATTTTTAACCATAGCATATACAATCGGAGACAAAATTTACTACCATAATAACCATTATCATACCATATTTACATTCTAATGTCATTAAATATAGATATAGAATCATGAAGATTGTTTAGTACTATAATTGAAGCAACAAATATATTGGAGCAAAATTATGAATGTATGTGATGATTACGGTACTGCGTTGCTGCAAATTTAGATGAGATAAAGCATTATTATTTGTAAACAGGTCTCATTGAAATTTTGACGGACTGAAGACTTCGGGAAAAAGACATTTCCCCTAGCTAAAATATGCAATTACAGATCCATAATTATATGCTCTATTACTAAACAACAAATCAAAATTTGTCTAGTGTCAAGCAAACCTTATTTACCTTAACTGCTATATACAAACACAAAAACATCGACTTCCGTTCTACCACACAATATTTTCAGTTTGTCTAACAGATAGTTTTCTTTCTTCAGAAGAAGTTAATTTTGCATCAATGATGATTATTTTGTAAGATATTTCGAAAAATAATATCAATTTGAATTACCAAACTTTTCGATTGGAAACGTACAAGTAATAATTATATCTTATTTCTATATTGTTCTTTTGAGCAAAATTATGATGCAGAAAATTCCACTTTTCGCCTGTTAAAGATACAGAGAAGTGTTTTCTTAATCCATTTATCATTCTAGGAATATGTATCATCTTCTCTGTTAACCTTTTATTCATGCCGGGAGTGACAGGCATTAACCTTTTCATACCGGTTTCAACGTTGATAACTACAAGGGTCGTTCAAGGTTGACCGGGATTTTCGCACGTAAATAATAATAGCCGGATCATGATGAAACTTGCAGGTGACGTAATGTATTACTTCCGGAGTAACTAGCGCCCGGCATTACGAACTTAGCGCATGTGCAGCAGTTGCAGTGATCATGGCGGTGAGCAGTGTGTCTGTGGCTGTGGAGCACCGGTGTGTAATCAAATTTTTTGTGAAGGAGAAATTTAAACCAGCTGAGATTTTCAGAAAATTGCAAGCACAGTATGGTGAACAAGCGATGTCACGGACAAGAGTGTACGAATGGTGTGAACAGTTTCCCGAATGACGGTAGCTGGTGACAAATGAAGCGCATGGACATATTCGCCAGACTGCAGTCACACTAGTGAATATCGCACGTGTTGAGCAAATGATTCTTGTGAACAGGCGAGTAACAGTGCGGGATATTGCTGCCGAGGTGAATATCAGTGACGGAAGTGTTGAGACAATCATTCACGACCACTTATGCTTCCGCAAAACCTGTGCAAGGTGGGTTCCCCGCAGGTGACATTTGATCAGAAGTGGACATGCATAATGGTCTGTGAACAGCTTCTGAATTGGTTTCTGCCCCATCCCTCCTGCAGTCCAGATTGAGCGCCCAGTGATTATCATTTGTTTGCATCCCTTAAAGACCATCTGGGATTGAAGAAATTCACGACAGATGAAGCACTGCGGAACGATGTCCTCCAGCGGCTACGACAACAACCAAGTTCTTTCTACGCCAAAAGAATCAGGGAGTTGCCACAACGGTAGCAACGGTGCCTCGACGCACATGGAGAATACTTTGAAAAGCTGGCGTAGTTTGGTACTTCTTGTGCTATTTGTTTCCTCTCAAGAATTAAAAGTCCCGGTCAACCTTGAACGACCCTTGTACAGACTGAAAACGATAATACATAGCGAGAAACGGTTTTCTGCAATCAATTAACCTTCCTAAGAATATACTACATCTGCACCAAATTCGAAGAGGCAGATATCTACTACTTTTTCCGGTTTCAATATTGAGAAAATTCCTTCACGTGGTATACATGTAACAATGCTCCTTGTTTAAAATTGTATGTTGGTTAGAGGGATTTTTACAGCGGGGAAGAGAAATTCCCCTAAGCTAAATATGCAATTACAGATCCATAGTTATATGCCAGACGGGGGCACATTGAATCTAAAAAGTGATAAGGAGAGATGATTCTGTTCTTGATATTTTGGTTCCATATAAGATTAACATTTCTTGCTATATTTTGCATAATAAGGGGGGGGGTACAGTGGCTGAGTGGTAGAGCGCTTATCTCCGGTGCGCAGGGTCCCTGGTCGATCCAGGCCCGTATCCACGGGGGCAAGGGGGGCCGGGCCCCCCTAAAAGTTTCACGGTACACTGAGAAAAATCCATTATCCGGACAGCGGTATATTGTACAAATACAAGGATTCGTTATGTTTACTAAGGAAATCTGTACGGAGTGTACTTTATCCATATACTACAGAGGTACTGCCTTTTACCCGCTTAGATGTTACATCATGTCGCTGCAGGATGTCTGACATCTAACAATTTTCCGTATTTTACATACGTATACGTATGTTAAATACTTCAGCTATACGTTATATACGTCCATCTGTGTGTAAGATCCAGACCGCCTATAGACACTCTTTCTTTCGCAATGGCTGACGTCATTGAACTACCGTCTTTTGCTTGCGAAACGAGGTTGTTTACAAACGGAACAGAAGAGAGGAAGGAAACAAAAGCCTGGGTAAGTACAATAGTTAACTATTACTTTAGTTAAATATTCCATTAATTATATATTCTTTTAGTGTAACTTGCTTTAATATAGTACTAAGTAAGTAATGTAGTTTATGACTACAATTCTTACTATTGTAACTCGTAAATGATTGAGGAGAATGGAATGGGTGAATCTGAATTTTGAAAAAACTTTGAATATTAATGTTTTGAAACATATTATGTTTCAAGGTAGCAAAATGAATGTTATGTGTTTATTCATTCCATTTTATATGTGACGATTTATTACTTGGTGCAGATTTACTACAGGACTGCTTAACATAATTGCTAATAAACCGTTTTCAGCGCGGAAATTTCCTTGTGTAGTGAAGATTTAGGATTTAGATTTCTGGGCTTTCGGCATCAATGGCCTTGTTACCCCATATGAGGGATGACTTTCCTCGGCGAGTACACTATCCGGGGAAAGGAAGGGAAGAAAGGATTGGGGAAGGAAGAAAACGGCCTGGGACCTATATGTCTGGTACCACTCCGGCATTTGCCTGCTGTGAATGAGGAAAACCCAAGGAAACCTCATTCAGGATGGCTGGACTTAAAATCTTTTGATACTTTTTCGACCGAGTTCTCCCCCGGGATCGAACCCGGAACCGTTCGCACCGAAGGCGAGAGCGCTAGCGACTACCCTACGCGGGGCCACTTGTGTAGTCTAGAAAACTCATTTTTACTAGGATATTTGCAAATTTTTTTTTTCTTTTAGTTTAACGCCCCATGATTGTACATCAATGTAAGAGAGAAGGTGACAATGAGATACATGATAATGGTGGAATCAAGAAAATGTAAGGAAACTGGAAAGTCTTAAGAATAACCACACCTACAGTGTTCACCAAAAGGCTATTTGTCGGGAGCAGGAATCGAACCAGGGACCTAACGCGTCAGAGGTAAGCGCTCTACTACAAAGCTTTCTTTTGTTTAAAGAACTTGTTTACATTGAAATATATATATTTTACGAAGATACTGACATATTTTACAGCCTCACTGAAATTTAAAAAAAAAAAAGTAGTCAGGGAGAGTTTACTTGTCAGATTTTTATTTTTTAATTTAATTTATTTTTATTTTTATTTATTTTTGCTTTGTTATGTTCCCTAGTTAATTAATGTTTGGGTTACTGAAAATTAAAACCTTTTTAGTATTATTGTTATGTCATCACTTTGGAACCAAAAAAGTTAGATTTTTTTTCTTGTGTTTTCATATAGGAAGTTGGTAAGTTTGTGCCTTAGCATTGGTTTGGTTTCTAGAACGTAATTGAAGGTCATGTTGAGTTGAGTCTTGGCGGGTTTAGAGTTCGTGAAGTGTCAGGCACTGCTTGTGCCCCTGTCTTCTGTCTGTGATGTTTCCTGGCTTTGGGCTGTGAGGTATTTATGTTGGAGTACCAACGCAGGCCGCGTGATATACAGGTAGCTACAACACAGCTTCAACAGCTACGAGTGCCAGGTGTTCATCTTTCGTTACGGCGTGACTAATGCAGTATAGTACTAGGTTCAAATTCTATGGGTGGTAAAAATGGTCGTGGTGTGGTAAGAAATACAACGTAATTATTATTAGTTTATTAGTGTTTCTTCATAGTATAGTTACACTATTTCTAGAAGGAATTAAGTATTAACGAAGTAATAAATAAGCAAAAGCACACTTTGATTGGCGTTAACTATTTCTCATACTCCATTGAGAATGTTTTGATCCTCAGTTGCGCAAACATCCAGTGTGCGTTTGTTTGTTTGCTTACACTGCCTTATAGATGAGCTCCCTCGTGGCTAAGTGGTTAGTGAACACGCCTTTGGCGTGGGACACCCGGGTTCGATTCCCGGCCGGGGGCCGCGGTGGCTCAGTGGTAGAAGGTTCACCTCTGGTGCTTGGGGTCCCGGGTTCGATCCCAGCCCCGCCAAGTGAACCTTGTGGTGGACAAACACCGTGTGCGTGGGTTTTCTCGGGGTTCTCCCGTTTCCTCCCACTTTCTTCATTCCACTATTTAATTCATTACTCATCGCCGTCTCCATTAGCCTAACCGGCATAACCGTAGGACATAAAACTCAAAGATTTCATTTCATTTTTTTCGATTCCCGGCCGGAGCTTATGTGGTTCGGATTCCACGTTAATCTGTAGGTCCACGTCTCATACAGCCTTGCTGCTGAAAGGAACGTTAAAATCAAATCAGCACTGTTTTACAGATGCAATTGTTCGATTCCGAGTTCGAATGAAGCTTTTTACGGGCAGGGGGCGACTTTTATATATACAATCCAAGGATTTTAGTTATTAGTCAGTGATGCAATATATAGACCTATATATATTACAAAATTGAAAGTGACTATGTTTGTGACTCTTAATCACTTAAGAGCTGCGGTTGCTCAGTGGTAGAGCGTTCACCTCCGGTACTTGGGGTCCCGGGTTCGATCCCAGCCCCCGTCAAATGAACTTTGTGATGGACAAACACCTTGTGCGTGGGTTTCCTCGGGGTTCTCCCGTTTCCTTCCACTTTCTTCATTCCACCATTTCATTCATTGCTTATCATCAGCGTCTCCTTTAGCCTAACCGGCATAACTGTGGGACGTAAAACTCAAAGGTTTCATTTCATTTTTTCTTAATCTCTTTGGAATCTTGTACTTAGGTTCACAGCGGAAGCGACGAAATAAATCGACTCATCCATTGTAGCTCTCTTCGCAACCAGTTTCCAAAATGTTGGCAATAAGTTTGCGAAACGGGATATGACGACTCCAATTTTGGGTGAAAAGTCGCTATAAAAAATAATAGAGAAATTCATTGTCTATAAGCATTGTTTTAAAGTTGTAGATGTAAACTAAACAATATGTTCTACTCACTGGCGCAAATCCGTGGGGGGGGATGACGGATACATGTCCCCTCCAATCTTGGAACTGAGGGGGACTTCTCCCCAATAATCCGATTTGAAATGTGTTTTTTGGGAGAAATTTGATTATTTTTGTCCGATTGCTACAAAGGAACGTGAGATAAAATAGATGTCCCCCAGAATAAGCCTCAAATCTGCAGCCTCCCAACGCTGAAGACAACTCTGATCCTCCACAACATTGTTTTTTAACTTCATAAGTATTTTGGACATCGCCAAAAAAAGTATGGTAACGGTCTTACCCCCCCCCCCCCCAATGTTGAAGACAGATTTGCGCCGCTGGTTCTACTCACATCTTTGTAAATAGGGCGCAACCAATCCTTTAATTCAGGGATCATTTCAGGTTGTTTCGGGTACTTTTGTTCATATTGTGGTCAAAATAGTTCCGAAATAATTAACACTACAGTACTTACGTTAAGCAATTTTTTTGTAAAAGAAAAAGTGCAGAATAATTAAAAGACCCCAAAGGACAAATATAACAAACATCTTCTTCGCCTTTATTCACGCAATCTATAGCTAATCTTGTTGCTATCGGTAATGATGTATTACGTGTGTTTCTCAACGGAAACTCTGCGAACTAAAGGACATCAAGTTTGTAGTTGTTCTTCGTTAGAGGGCAAGGGTAACATAACAATGCAGGATTGTGGGGCAGTGAGTATGCTGTATTTCCAAACTCTTCATCAGTTGCGCTGATTAAAACAAACAAACAGAAAAAAAGAACGTAAAAACTGTTTTGAACTAATAATGCTTCTCTACAGATGAACATTTTGTTTGGAGCAAAAAGTCGCTAAATGTGTAAGTAGGTAAATCGTCATTTAAAAATCACCCAAAAAAGTCTCCAATCGGAAAAAAATATTTTTTGTCGCTATCGTAGGGCGACCATACGTCCCGTTTTGACCGGGACAGTCCCGTTTTAGTGGCGTGTCCCGGCCATCCCGTCAGTAGATGGAAAAAGTAGTATTCGTCCCGTTCTATGTAAATGAAAGAAGTAAATAACAAACCCAGTATCTTTACTCCTTTTAAAAGTATTAATAATTAATAATAACAAAGAGGCAAAAATTGAACTGAAATTCCCTATATTAAACATACTCTATAGTTCGCAGTACTGCTCGAAAGGCAGCAGAGGTTTTAGCAGTTGGTTGTGTGTTGAACAAATTTCAACGTGTCTTTCCTTTTTCATAAGTACCCGCTCTGTAACAAAGAGAGAGAGGAGGAAATCTGATATCAAGGCACTGATAAGAACAAAGGTAGATCTAAAAGTCTAGGGTTGCAAGAACCTGTCCCGTTTTTAACTGAAAATTTTATGGTCAACCTACGCTATCGTTGAGGTCGAATTCCCCTTATTTAGCGATTTTACCCAATATTGGCAACATTGACCCCCACCGAACAACCAGGGTTGAATTCAGGGGGTAGCCCGGGGGGAATCTCCCCCCCCCGAAGAAAATTCATTCCCCCCCGGAGAAACTCCCAAAATTTCAGTCACAAAATGTAGAAATTACTTCACCCAATTATTTGCTTTTCTTTCCGTGTACGTGCAGACGAAATCCGATCTCTCAATATACATATAAATGACGCAGACCCATTCTATATAAATGTTAACATGTAACATCTAAGATAGAATACCAAATAGTGAATAAAACTTGTATTTCTTAACGCTATGACTGAGTTTGGCAGAACATGAAATTGTTAACTGTTGAAGAAAGGTTTGTATTTTAGTAGGTACTATACTCTCGCCCTATATTATATATTAGTAGGTAGCACTAGCACAGGTTGAGATACAAAAGGAAAGATAGGGAAGATCTTTCGATCATTCCATATAATCTCTCATGTCAGCAGACTTCAGTTCTTGAAAATATACAGTTCCTACATTATTTGAAATAGGGCGCCTAAATCCCATTTCTCGCATCGGAAGTAACAGACGTAAATGTGTTTTACGATTGTTAAAGTAAACACATCTTTCTTTAATTAAAAATAATTCAGTTAAAGGGTGAGATTCAGTGGGCGTCATTTAGAGGGATCAGGGAGGAACAGTTATCCCTCCTTGATTAGAGACTTATATAGAATTTATCAATATGATAATAGTATATAAGTGAAAGATTGCTATTGAAGGTGGCCAAGATCCTGCTCAGTGCCGTTCCATGGGGGAGGGGCAAGCGGGGCGACGGCCCGGGCGCCGAAGTAAGGGGTGAAAAATTCGGGAGGGAAAAAGAAAAGAAAAGAAGGAAAGAAAAACAGAGGAATGAAATACATGTGGACATATATAAAATGAAAGGAAAAAAGTAATGAAAAGTGCTCAAAATCAAGGAAAAGCAGGGTTTACTTTTTAAAATTTTCCCACCTTTGGCGGCTGGTCTGTCGACCTCACTCATATATACGGGGATGCCGTCGTATACTCTCGCGCCAAGCGCTGATTTTCCACGACACGGCACTAATCCTACTGAAGATTTCGTCAACTAAACTATTGATGTATATGCAGTGAAGAAACCAAGGCTAATATGTTTGATTTAGAATCAGAAGTGTGAGAAAGAATGATAACTTTTTATTAAGATATTCCTAAGTATGTTTGTTTTAGGAGAAAAAATATTTCAGTTAATTTAAAATCTTTTTAAAAATTTTTACATTAGTAACAAACAGTAATTACTGAATATAGGAAATAATAAAAATAGTTACTGTAAATAGCAGTTAAAGTTTAGTGTAAACTATTTTTGCCAGTCTTTATTTAATGTTTTAGATGAAATCAAACGATTGTTTTCTTAAAATTATAATCTCATTGAATATTTATCAGCAATTAGTCTCAATATTAGGTGAGATGTGTATGTGAATGGAATTGTTAAATATGCTGCTTTCTTGAAAAAAATACAAAAAAATAACCCTCCCCCGAGCAGTTGACATTCCCCCCGGGTGTAAATGTCTGAATTTAACACTGCGAACAACACCCCGTTATCTTTAGCCTAGCCAGCATAATAGTGGGACGTAAAACTTAAAGATTTCATTTCGAACAACACTCCCAGAAACCTATTGTTATACCATTCCCAAAACACCCTTTTGTACAGTTCTCCCTATTCGGAAAAAAAAAAAAAATTGTAAATAGCAGTGTTCATACATAAATATGGAACTCAATTTCCCTGAATTTCCAGGTTTTCCAGGTATTAATTTTTCAATTTCCAGGTCTAGTGGAAGAAACTAATAGTACGAGAACACATAAATTTTAAGAATACTATATTTATATATTTGAGAATGGCCACCCTTCTCCCCAATGAACGATTGCAATTAAATATTGAGTCACAAGAAAATAAATAATTAAAATAAATAAAATTTAAGTTGAAAAATATGAAGTTGAGAAACCTACTAAGGGAATTATATAATACTTTTGTTCCATACTTGAATACATTCAAAATATACAAAAATATTGGCTTGGGGAAGAAAAAAGGGCCCGCGAGATTTTAACTGATTCTTATAGTACTCGACAACAGAAATAAATTACTGAAAGAATTTTCAAAATCGGCGCAGGTAAACATGCAGAAAATCGCATTTTCATGTACCGGTTCAAAATGGGGAAGAAAAGACGACCGCGAGATTTTAATTGATTCTTGTACACGACGAGAGAAATCGATTAGTGAAGGAATTTTCAAAATCGGCGCAGGCAAACATGGAGAAAATGGCATTTTCATGTACCGGTTCAAAATGGGGAAGGAAAAAGGTTCCGCGAGATTTTAACTGATTCTTGTAGTACTCGTCGAGAGAAATCGATTAGTGAAGGAATTTTCAAAATCGGCGCAGGCAAACATAGAGAAAATCTCATTTCCATGTACCGGTTCAAAGTGGGGAAGAAAAAAGGGCCGCAAGATTTTAACTGATTCTTGTAATACTCGACGAGAGAAATCGATTAGTGAAGGAATTTTCAAAATCGGCGCAGGAAAACATGGAGAAAATGGCATTTTCATGTACCGGTTCAAAATGGGGAAGGAAAAAGGTTCCGCGAGTTTGAACCGCTACGATGTATGTTCACGAATGTCCCCGTCTTCTCAAATTTAGTTAATTACTGTGACACTGAAACATGTGACACAGAGTCACATTGTGGATGACTGCAATCGGCAACCACTGCACATATACTCCTCCCGCCCCACAGTTTGATTATTTCGATCCATTCCTAACGTGCTAACGGCATGGTTCAACATCTGCAAGAAAGAGGTAAATGTAACGTTCAATTGGCAATAGCTTTTCACCAAATTAAGCTGCATGAAATCTGATTGCATATTTGACATACTGAGAAAATTCTAGTCCGTGGCCATATGTATCACATATCCCATCAATTCATAAAAATTTTGAACACAAAATTACGGTCGTCCGTGTGACGTACTCCCAAAAGGCCTAATGTGTATCACCCACCTCACATTCAATGAAACCACATCCGTGTAGAATTTAGAAAGGAACTTCTTATGATGTATACAGGATGTCTCAAACGTTCCCTGACATAGGATAACTCTGTTATTATCAGAGTTACAACAAAATGTAAGAGGAAAAACATCTCGAAATATGACGTTTTCAATCTAAAGTGAACACTTTTTTAAAAAAATCGGACGAGATGTTTGTGCTGTATACTCTTTATGCACCCAATTTTAAATGAAAATGCAACGTTCTCATTTACCTGGACCCACAACATAAGTGAATGAAGTTACTGTTTGAAACGGGGGCTGGCCATCGACATGTTAGCGTAAAAGACAGTAACTTCACTCACTTACGTTGTGGGTCCAGGTAAATGGCAATGTTGCATTTTCATTTCACATTGGACGCATAGCGAGTGTACAGCGCAAACGGGTCATCCGATTTTAAAAATTCCTTCACTTTAGAATGAAAACATTATATTTGGAGACGCTTTCCAAAGTAGTATAATTTAGTTTGTTTAAATTTACAATTTAATACAAGTAGATTCGGATCTATATGCGTAGGATTTTGTATGCATCTAACTAATGAATTCTTTATTTTCATGCTTAACTTAGTGACTTGGCTTTGGACTGCAACTGATTATTGTAACCCATTATTGCTTGAGAAGAAACAAGATATCCGAATCTTCATTTGGAGAAATCAAACGTCTATTGGAAAGCTGGGGATTACAATCATTAATTTCTACATTTCAAGGTGCGTAAATTATATATTCTGTGTTTGTTGTTAAATTACTATTACTATTTTTGGGTTTAGAATCAATCAAGCACTTCATGATATTTTATGGGGATCAAGATGGGTGCCGGATAGATAAGTATTTGAGCGTCAGGCTCTTATTTCTTTTCAATTTAATATTTAATCAATGATTATTTTTCTCCCTCATTATTCCACCAAATCGTATTCCAAGATCATATATCCATTTTTGATCGATATATCCATATTTTTGATCTCTTTCATATTTCTATATTTTCGATTTTTGATATTGTTTATATTTCGATATTGCTGTATTTTTCGATATTTCGAACAAGTTTCGATAGTTTGTCAATATCGATTATCTATATCTAAATTCGGATATCCCAAAGCCCTATCGAACCCCCTCCGAAATGAAGTTTTTGGCTATGGACCTGATTAGGGATGCGCACGAGACAAGACGAGACAGAATTTTTGTTACGAAATTCGAGACGAGATAGAGCTCTTCCAATAGAAACGGATCCAGTTTTCGAGACGAGACATAACTTTCGCGGCACCTTTTCGAGAGGAGACAATCTCAAATCTTTTCTCTTGCGCATCCCTACACTTGATCATGAGGTATCAAAAAAAAAAAAAAAAGTTAATGAGAAATACCGGTAACATGTAAATACAATATAGGTAGCTAAAACATTTTTGTTTTCATTCTTCATTAATGCATTATTATTAATCTCAGGGGGGCGCGGTGGCTCAGTGGTAGAGTGTTAACCTCCGGTGTTTGGGGTCCCTGGTTCGATCTCAACTCGCGCCGTGTGGACTTTGTAGTGGACAAACACCGTGCTCGTGGGTTTTCTCGGGGTTCTCCCGTTTCCTCCCACTTTCTTCATTCCACCATTTCACTCATTTCTCATTATCTCCGTCTCCTGTAGCCTAACCGGCATAATCGTGGGACGTTAAACTTAAAGATTTCATTTTTTATTAATCTCTGTATTTTATAGTGTATTCTCAAGCTTAAGGTGATGTATAATTAAATTTTGAATTCAGTTAACTTATTTTGTTTCTCAGATTGTTTTTAAAATGTATGTACAAACGTTTATTTTCATTCTTGAGAGTTTAAAGTGACGTATAGTTATTAAACATAGTATTTAATATTGTACTCTTAACGTGGAAGTGATATACAATTAACTTTTGAATTCAGTTAACATTTTTCTCTCTGAAATTGCTTTAAAAAGTATGTAAAAACGTTTTTATTTTATTTCTTGAGTGCTAAAAGTGATGCAAAGTTATTAAGCTTACTACTTTATATTGTATTCTTAACCCTAAACTGATACACAGTGCGTTTTTGAATAAATTATGTCAAGTTATTTGAGTGACGAACACTGGTAGAAAATCCTGACTACTACTGAAACATTTTGATTTTAAGGTGACGACTACTGGTGCAAGGATTTTAAAATATTGTTTTTCCTCCAACGGCTACTCCTTTTTTAATTCTAACTACATGGTCATTATAGGAAGGATCAGTGAGTCTTTCCAACTATGGTACAGCTCCGACAGATTCACGATGCTCAGAGAAGAGACAAAATAGTATGTTTTCAACCTTAAAGTGAGAACCACTGGCGTTTTTACCCTGCTATGCAAAAGTAAGTGAGTACTCCAATGGAGTTCTAATGCGGTACTTAATTTCTGCGTTTTAGATATATGGAAATACATGTCTCTAAAATGTAAAGAACTGATTTTTTTTTTACTGAAAACTGCAACTCGGTAAGCCTTATGGATACCGAGGTATGGGAAAATAAACTATAGGTATGTGGGGCTTGCATACTTGACGCTACAATTCGGAAATTGAATTAAAATATGACTAACGGCTATCAAGATGTTGTCAAATAAAGGGAGGACCAACACAGTTAAGGGGTTTTCGTGTTAGATGCTAAAATTTCCGAAATCGGTCATGGAAAGTTAATAAACACCAGTAGTAATTTCATCTTAAAGTAATTAGATATCCTCATGGAGTGTTAGAACATCATGGGGTCTACCAAAATTAAATTTTAAAAGCTTTTGAAAATATAATCTGACATTTGTAAACAGTATTTGAAATATGTGTTTACCCAAAACTTCCAGCTAGTACATCTAACATCTGGAGAAACACTGTGAAATAAAAGCGTACGAGATCTTGAAATTTCGGAAACAATTATTGGTGGCAACAAAATTAAATAAGATGGTACTTCTATGGGTTAAATGAGTACCTCAGTACAATTTCGATCGAAAGATCAGTTCAGTCCTAGGTTTTCTTCAGGCAATTCCAAGGGTTCATCGAGCTGTGCAAAAGAATGAAAATTCGCTGTCAATATCTAAGATAGTAACCAAGATATAAGGAATTATATATTTTATGACGTAAAAATAGAGATCTTTACGGATTTGTACTTTTGGCTCTTTCCTATAAGAAAAAAAATTCAGAAAACTACTGTATATACCTTAATAGACAATTCAGTGGGCGGGGACACAGTAGCTTAGTGGTAGGGTATTTAACTAATCTTTTTTTGCAGAAACTATTGGAGTATTCACTTAACCTGTAGAGATACGATCATACTTAACTCCCTATTTAATTTTAAAATTAAATAAAAGGAAATATTTCAGTGTAGCGACCCACGATTATGCATTTTAGTCTCAGGGAGATTATGATTAAAGCAAGTGAATGTTGTTGACAGAATTGATGGAATGCAAAGGTGGGAGGAAAGAGAGTACCCCGAGAAAACCCACGAATACGATGTGCACTACAAACTGACTTGACCGTGGATCGAACCAAGAACCCAATACACTAGAGGTAAGCACTCTACCCCTAAGCCATCGTGCCCTTGCCCATTTAATTGTCTATTAAGGTATATACGGTTGTTTTCTGAAATTTCTTCTTCTTACAGCAAATACTCAAAAGTACAAATCCATGTGGGTCTCTATTTTTACGACGTCATAAAATACATAATTCCTTATATCTCGCTTGCTATATTAGATATTGACAAAAAATGTTCACTTTATTTCAGAGCCCGATGAACGCTTGGAATTGTCCAAAGAAAATTTAGAGCTGAATTAATCTTTCGATCGAAATTGTACTGACGAGTCTGAGGTACTCACTCAATCCATATAAGTACCATCTTATTTAACTTTTGTTAGGATCAATAATTGTTTTCTGAAATTTCAAGATCTAATACGCTTTTATTGTATGGTGTCTCTCTAGCTGCTAGATGTACTAGCTGGAACTTTTAGGTAAATACATATTTCTAATACTCTTTACAAATGTCAAAATATATTTTACAAAACTTTTAAAATTTAATCTTGGTAGACCCCATGAAGTTCTTAAACTCCATGGAAATACCTAATTATTTTAAGATGAAATTGCTACTGATGCTTATTAACTTTGCATGACCGGTTTCGGAAATTTTACCACCTAACACGAAAACCCCATAACTATATGGATCCTCCCTTTATTTGACAATATCTTGATAGTCATATTTTAATTAATTTTCTAAATTGTACTGTCTAATATGCAAGCTCCACGTACCTATGGTGTCGCTTTTTATTTCACCATATTTCGGTAACTGTTAGGCGTACCGACTTGCGGTTTCGGTAAACACACACCTCTAACGTTCTTTAAAACGTTATTAAGACATATTTTAGAATATTTAGAAATGAGAGTTCTGGGAATATCATGGTACCCGAAAACCCCCATCAGGGCGTGTGTGTAGTGTATTTAATTGAAACTACTTTTGAGGTTGTTGTAAGCCCTCGTAATTACGTTTCCGAAACTGCACCATCTAGTACGCAAACTCCACAGTTCTGTAGTGTCGCTCTTTATTTTCCCATATCTCGATATCCATAAGGCTTACCGAGTTGAGGTTTTCGGTAAACAGATGTCAGTTCCTTACATTTTAGAGACATATATTTTCATATATCTAAAAAATACAGACATTAGGTACCCCATGGTAGCCCGAACACCATTGAGGTACCCACTTACTTTTGAATGGTAATACATTTTGAGTTGTTGTTCAGCATCAATAAACACTTCATAGTTTTTCTACGTGCAACCCAAAAGTCCATACCTGACCGAACAGATTTTGTCCATTTAATCTCAAAAATGTTAAGATACTTTGTATTGTCAAGTACAACCAAATTAAGCACACTGAATATAACATTTTAAATATTTTCTGATTTTTGTTGCAGGTATTTCGTGCATCAAACCAGGATTCTGCTTGAAAGACAGTCAAAAGAAGCAGTGTAGGTTGTGGCTAAAAGTACGCCCTTTCTGAAGACAGACTCAGTTGTACTTACATTATTTTGTACGAATATATAACCCTAATAAAGATACTGTACTACAAATTATTTCTTTCTTCCATAAATTATAATAAAATATTATCTCTGTTTAAAGAAAATGATTGTTAATGTTAAGTCATTTTAATTCTTTTTCTCTGTAATAAGAACATTATCCCTAGCAATATTTTTTATCTTTGTGCTATTGCGATTGGATGAAGTAAAATTCTATACGAAGCACTATTATTTCAGACATGCATTAATAACTAATGTATTGTTCTGTATGTAAGACAATGTGTATACTGAACATGTCTAGCGAAGGTGTTGTTTTAATACAGAATCTATAACTCAGCTTTTCAGTAGTCAACTTTATTGGGAATCCGAAGAAAGAAGTTTAAAAAAAAAAATGTTGGACTTACCAGCGTGTGTGTGTTCGAATTCTGGACTAATCCAAATTACCCAGAGAAATCATTATATATTTCTTTGTTACTATTTCAGATGTATCCTTTATCCAAGTCGTATGAAACGGAGACTTCATACATCGCTATACTTTGTATGAACTATGTTCCGTATTTACTTAATCACTTTGTAACTTTCTCTAGTGTTGACAAGGCCGCAGGTGTCAATCGAATAGTTTAGTGTTTCACTCATGTCACCTTGTGACTAAGGTACGTCCTGTCGGTATATATATGGTACTGGGTTCAATTAGCGATAAAATACATTTTTAGCGTTAAACAAATGCAAAAATCTACACGAAATGAGATACCGTGATCTCTGACTTACGGATAACACCAAGCAACTAATGGTACTGAGTGTGATTGAGTTTACTAATTACTATTTGGCTAAAATCAGTGTTCCTTTATCTATAGTTCTTTTCGTGCTTTGAATTGCAAAGTTTGAAATAACCGTTTTAAATTATTGTGTATATATATCTTCCGAGTAATTCTGAGAATCATTGCTCTTTCTTTAAGCAATGTATGAGACTGTTAAATTGCTCTTTCCTTAAAATGTTGCACTAAGAAGGATGCATCCAGGAAAGTCCAAATTTGCAGAATGTCTATAGCAGGGAAGAATAAATATGTTTAGTCGATGGCTGCACAACGCCTCCGCTGTCACACAGCGAATACAGCGGACGTTTAAGAGTATTCTGCACTTACTATTAGGTATCGGCCTGGGAACTTTGGCGCATCTACCCAGTCTCCTTCTTGGTGTTGCATTTTTAATGGTGAGTACTGAGTAGGAATCATATTGTAAGCGAATACGTTTCCGGCTGACACCACACTTTTAATTATTGCGACATTTAAAAAAAAAAAAAAAAGACATACCTGTTAATTAAAATGTACAGAGAAGTTATTTCTGGAAAATTCTATTCAGGCCTCTTGTGGTAACAACTGCACTTTAGTAGAAGATACTATTAAGGAAAAGAATGAGGTAAAATAATCTTTATATCGTACAAGCAATGGATGATAACAGCTTAATAAATGATTGTACGTAAATCTTGTTTGAGTTTGAATATAGGATTGTATAAGGCTGTGCATTTTGCATTATTATTGAAGTGCTGCAACTAACTAACTGCAAACCATATGATAAATTCTTACAGTAATATATCACATATTGATTTACTCTGTATGGAAACGAAAATAGTTTAATATATGGTTAACCTCCTTTGTGCCAGGGGCGGATCCAGAGGGGGGCGATCGGGGCGATCGCCCCCCCCCCCACAAGAGGAAACTTTCTTATTTTATATATAAATAAACCCATCCATAACAAGTTTGGAGCTCTTAAAAGTAGCAGTATTACCGCCGACCGCCCCCCCAGAAGTCCGTCCTGGATCCGCCCCTGCTTTGTGCCCATAATTTTAAAATTAACGCTTGTGTCACTTTTCAACACTTGACTTTGCAGTAGCTTTTCAACGAATTAGCAGGAAGCCCAAACTTATAGGACACCCTGCAGGTAAATACATTTCTTTGGACAGTTTCACTGCTCCAAACTAAGATTTGAAAAGTGTAGTATTGTTAATTTTATTATTATTGGCACAAAGGAGATCAACCATATTTTAAGCTATTTTTGTTTTCATACAGAGTAAAACAATATTTGACAACATTACAGTAAGAATGTATCATGCACTTTGCAGTATGTTGCAGCACTTTAATAATGGTGCACTATACGTACACTCTAGATCCTGCATATGTCCGATCCATACATTACAAGAAGGCAATACGTATTCGATACAGGTAAAATCTGTATATTTCATATGGACAACCTATTAGCTATATACATCCAATCTATATATTACATATGGCCAACCTGTACGCGACATACGTATAATCTATATGCTGCATGCAGACAGTCTGTAAGCTACATATATGCACTCTGTATGGTGCATACGGATATTCTGTATGCTGTATCTGGACAAGCTGTGTGCGACATAAGGAAAATCTGTATAATACATACGTACAATACGTATACTGTATCTAGTCGTACGTATGGGGCACAAGTACAATATAGATGCTGTCTCGGGGTTGAACGCAAGAAACATACGTACAGAACGTATATTGCATACTTCTTGAAATCATGCTCCGTCCTGATAGTCAGTGTATGTCGTCATTATTAACCCACATGCTACATACGACCCTGACGTCACAAAGCTAGATATTACCTCCGTATATACTTGTTACTGCAGATAACGTCACACGAATGACGTCATTGCACTTGTGCAGACAGTACGTATAATACATACTTTTTCAGCTATACGTTTGCTGCAGGATGTTATATACGGTTGTACGTTAAGTCCAGAAACTACAGGAATTACGAATGTAACCTACGTTTTTAAGTATGCCACCTACATTTTTTTTTCTCAGTGTAGGCTTGCAAATGAACTACAATATGGTGATGAAGTATAATAGGATTGGGTTGGGTCCCCCCTAACTTCTACCGCCCCCCCCCCTAATTTTTTGGGCTGGCTACGGGCCTGGGTCGATCCCCGATTAAGTAAGTTTGTGGTGGACAACATCGTGTCCGTGAGTTTTCTCGTGGTACTCCTGTTCCTCCCACTTTCTCATTCCACCAATTTTTTCATAATCTTTTAAATTATCGTCTCCCTTAGTCTAAAGGGCATAATAGTGAGACGTGAAACTGAAAGAAAGATTTTGCTGTATTGTGAATAATTGAAATTTCTCGCCTCGTCTCGATTCTTGGCTTGAAAACAAGAGACAGCTGAGATGAGAAGTATACGTTTAAATTTGAGACAATCTTGTCCCGCTTTCGAGAGAAGAACGGAGAAAATTCATGAGCCTTATGGAACTACTTCGTCCAAGTTTTAGATCTGAAATACTGCTTTAGTGTTGCATGATTCATAGTATAAAAAAACATACAAATTGTTAAGTGTTAGTGCGAATATGATGAACATTTTTCAGTGTTTAAAAGTACGCAAGTCATTACACAATAAATATAACTACAGTAACAAACAGGGCCGTGCCGTGAAAAATCAGCGCCCGGAGCGAGAGTATACGACGGCACCTCAATACATATATTCCAAGCAATTTTTCCTATCTTTTTTTTCCTTTTCTCTCTCGAATTTTTCACCCCCCTTACTTCGGCGCCCTGGGCCGTCGCCCCGCTCGCCCCCCTTCCACGGCACGGTCCTGGCAAACAAATATGGTTTAAATGTTGTTGTATCAGACCCTTCGCGGGTTTCTCGTTACGTGGAAGGATTCTAATAAATTCTAGATGAAATTAAGAAAAATAAAACAGGTAATAAATTCTGTACATAAATTTTCAAAACGACACGAGAACATTTTCGAAATGAGATTAAAAAACTTTTCGAGAATCGAGACAAAACAGGAAACAATTCTTCGATAATCGAGATCAGAGGAGACGTCTTCAAAATTTAGAGATGAAACGAGACAATCTTATATCTCGTCTCGTTTCGTGGTCAACGCTAAATATCTAATATTGTTAAGATTCATATGGAGCACGTTTCTTGTGGTGTATGTGAAAGATGCCGGAAGTACGTAATGCTTGCCACAACTATTTATTTCTACCAATACCAATATCCAAGAAGCCTGAGATTCAAGACATGTTATTTGATTATCTATATACTAGATATATAAAAATAAATGTCACTATGTTTGTAACTTAACAACTCTTGAACCACCTGACCGATCTCGATCAAATTTTTAATATAGGTAGCTGATGATGTGTTTTTGATCTTGAACCTTCATGAGCAGCCACTGTTTGTTTCATGATTCTGAAAGCTTTTCTTTTCTTTGCAGGCTTGCATGAAGAGGACAGTGTTCTGTAGTAGTGCCGGAATCATGGGGAACATTAAAGTTGAGCAGCGCATTAACCTCAGATTTCTGGTGGAACTAAACAAAACACCGACGGAATGTTGTGCAATATTAAAAGAAATATATGGTGATTTTGCTATAAGGCAATGCTCATAGTTTTTTCGATATGAGGGGTATCATCCTGACTAAATGGGTGCCTCAGGGTCAAACGGTGAATCAGGCCTACTACAAAGAAGTCCTGATCAAGCAGGAGGGACGAATAAGGAAGAAGAGACCTTATTTGCAGAAGAACGATGCATGGGTCCTCCACCAAGACAATGCGCCTGCCCACAATGCCCTTTCTGTGAAGCAGTTTTTAACAGCCAAGGGCATTCCTGTTCTCGGCCATCCTCCGTATTCCCCAGACCTGGCTCCCTGTGACTTTTATCTATTCCCAAAAGTGAAAAGAGCATTGAAGGGAACACATTTTCAGCCTGTGGAAGAGGTGAAACGAAAAACGACAGAGTTGTTGAAGTGGGTGACATCTGATGACCTACAACATTGCTTTGAACAATGGAAGGCACGTATGTGTATAGATAGGGGAGGGGAGTATATTGAAGGGGATAACAGTCAATTGTAACTTTCTTTGCAACATCACATTTATGGCACCAGTCTCGTTATTTAATTGCCACACCTCGTATATATTAAAATGATCGAAAATAACCGATATTAGTGCCGAATCCATAGTTTTGGGGGTCACTGAGATGAAAAGTGATGCTTCCGATGCCGTTTAAATCCAAATTCATCCCCGCAAGTTGGAGGAGGGAAAGATATATATAAAATGATCGATATTAGAAATCGCTTCAATAATAGCAAAAAGTGGCTGACTAACGAAACATTAATTTTTCTTATTTTAAGGCAGCGAAGAGCATAATTGACGCTAATTTAAAATAGGATTAAGTGTGGTTATGGAAGTTTTGTAAGACAGTTATTACCTATTGTGTTTAACTTTATTGATCAGTGAACAAAAAAAAAAGTCCAGACTTGACTATTTCAGTCCAGACTTGATTACATTCACACTTCTCTTTTATAGTTCTTCAATTGTATAACAAAGCATTGTCTGCATACCATCACCGTCTAAAAGAATCCAATGAACCTTGACTTACTTAAACCATGAGCTGTTGTGTTAGTTTCTTCGTTTGTTGCACGTTCAGAACATGAACTTGGATAATTTCCAGAAGAAACAGTTTCATCTTGCTTAACTAGTTTTTGTGCTCAAGCTTTAGAACCTCCTACATTATAGGTTAAAATCGTTCTTATTTGTTTACAATGTTTACAATTTAACATTCTTTTAGTGTGTCCACCAACCAACACACAGTTACACACACACAAAAAAAGTTCAAATCTACATATGATTATACAGGGTGTCCAATATACAATGCAACCCGGAGTTTGGGATAGTAGAACTTTTGAACCTGAAGTGATACACGAATAATGGTTATTTTTTTAAAAAAATGAAGCGTTGTTCATGCATATATTTTTAAACTAGGAAGCAACGATTGAAGTACACTAAGAACCACACAGTGTTGCCAGATGTAACCGAAGATGTAAATCATTTTTTTTTTTTTTTGCAAAACATGTAAATTGACTCATAACTCATACGCATGGAAGTTCTGTCCTTAATTTTCAGTTTGTTTAGTTGGAGTGGCCTGGAAACTATGGAGCAGAAAAAAGAAGTTTTCATTTCCACCGGTAACTACTCGGATGAAGCCTCTGTAAGGGGGAACTAGGGAAATCGTAGTTTTCATAAATTAACACTCTGAATTGGCAACTTTGCTGATGTTTCAGTGCATCAAAAGGTGTGTTAAGGATCTGTCTACATTATGCAATTCCTGAAAACAATGGAAAACAAACTTTGAAGTTATTATGACAAAACGTTTACTTACATGCGTCCGGCAACACTGCTATTATCAGAAATGAGTTACCAGCTCTACAGCGGATGCTGGAAGTGTTCCCTGTTTTGATTCAAACACTGGTTCACATGTTTCATCAGGTTGCTAGCAACTTTACGAAGATTAGAAGTGCTAATGTTCTCAATGGCACTGTAAATGTTCGTTTCCAGGTCTTGAACAGTTTGAGAATTGTTCTTGTATACCTTTTGCTTTAAATAGCCCCATAGAAATGAATAGCAGTGTTGCCGGGTGCATGTAAGTAAAAATTTTATCATGATAATTTCAAAGTTTGTTTTTCATTGTTTTCAGAAATTGCATAATGTAGTAGACTTATCCTTAACACATCTTTTGATGCACTGAAACATCAGCAGGGTTGCCAATTCAGAGTGTTAATTTATGAAAATTACGATTTCCTTAGTTCCCCCTTACAGAAGCTTCATTCGAGTAGTAATCGGTGGAAATAAAAAATCCTTTTTTCTGCTTCATAGTTTCCAAGCTACTCCAACTAAACAAACTGAAAATTAACGACAATGTTTTGCAAAAAAAAAAAAAAATGATTTACGCCTTCGGTTACATCCGGCAATACTGTGTGGTTCCTAGTGTACTTCAAACGTTGCTTCCTATTTTAAAAATATATGCATGAATAAGGCATCATTTTGGTATAACCATTATTTGTATATCACTTCAGGTTCGAAAGTTCTACTATCCCAAACTCCGAGTTGCATTGGACACCCTGTAGCTCTTGTGCTAATAATCAACAGCAAACCAAGTTCATGTTAAGTATCATCATCATTATTAGCATTAAGTATTCTAATAAGATCCTGGAATTAATGAGTTTCTTTCTTTCTTCTTTCAATTTTAGATTTGGGCCTGGAAATGTTTCTTCCATGTTTCTCGATCTTCAGCTTCCTTTTTTAACTCCCAATATTTTGTTCTATTCTTTTTCAAATCATCGATCAATTGTGTTCTTCTTCTTTCTATTCCTCGCTTTCCTTCCATTTTTCCTTGTATGGCGGTATAAAAAGACAATTTCTTCGCAAGATGTGTCCAAGCCAATTGGCCTTTTTACGAAGGATGCTGGCTAAAATCGTCATCTTCTCTCCTATCCGTTTTAAAACATCTTCGTTTGTTGCTTTCTCTGTTCATTTTATCTTCATGTTCCTCCAACACCACATTCGAAGATCTCCAAATATTTCTTCTTTAACTTCCGTAATGTCCAAGTCTCTGAACCATAAAATCCAATGCTCCATATATAACACTTGACCAATTTCTTCCTTAGTCCAATATTAAGGCTGCTACTTAAGAGTGACTTTTTCTTGTTGAATGCTTCTTTGGCTGTGGCAATTCTCGACCTGATCTCTCCGGTGCACTACGTGTCTTTTGTCAAAATACTTCCCAGATATTTGAAATTATCGACCTCTTAAAGTATTCTTTGTTCTACTCTGACCCGTAAGGGCGAATTTCCACAGGATATTCTCAAGACTTTCTATTTTTCGATGTTGATATCCATTCCATGTAGTTTCCCAGTGTCAACTATTTTGTCAATCATTTCCTACGGTCCTTCTTCGGTTCTAGCTATAATAACCGTATCATCTACATACCTGATCTTGTTAGTGATGTGCCTTCCAAAATTGAAATCACCAATTCCCTTTAATGCTTCCGTGTCGTTATTAACTTTAAAATAATTAAATTTAAACCTTGCAGTTTTGGCTACATTGCTCTATACGAAAAGTCTTGGATATTGCTTCTAGCTCATTTACTATACATTTTCCAAATATTATTTGACTCATTTTCTTAATTTTTTGATATTTTCCGTTGTTTTTGAGTAATTTACTAACATTCGAGAGAGCGAGGGGAGGGAGCAGAGCGAAAATTCTAACGATTAATTCAACCTCTTTAAAAGTCTATGATGTTGATAGTGTTACCCCAGTTTAACTGCAACTTATTTACATTTTTAGCACCTAAAATATTATATCGACTTTAATATATCGTATTATCATATTATCACGACCTCAAATACAGTGTAATTAGACCCCAAGTTTTTGATACGTTGATTTTAATGGAAAAATAAAAATACCAAGCATAAAATAAATATTACACACACTTGGAAAATACATATAATGGAAAAGTTACGAAGGTTCCTTTTAAGATTTAAATTTGTTTATGTATTTGAAAGGGCATAGACATAAGCCCATAACATATCTTTTTAACTTCGATAATTAATTATAACATGAACATTAGATGGAAAAGGGTCCGCGGTGGCTCGGTGGTAGGGCGCTCCCTTCCGGTGCATGGGGTCCTTAGTTCGATCCCAGCTTGCGCCAAGTGAGCTTTGTAGTGGACAAACACCATGTGCGTGAGTTTTCTCGGGGTTCTCCCGTTTCTTCCCACTTTCTTCATTCCACCATTTCATTCATTTCTCATCATCATTGTCTCCTTTAGCCTAGCCGGCATAATTGTGGTATACAAAACTTCAAGATTTCACTTTTTACATAATAAAACATAATAAAAGCCGAAAAAAGAAGTACAAAAAAGGAAGAAGAACAGAAAAGAAGAAAAGACTACAATCCAGCCATGAGAGTGAATTAACGTACAATATATATATATATATATATATATATATATATATATATATATATATATATATATATATATATATATATATATATATATATATATATATATATAATCATTAAACAGTATTTTATACAGAAGCTTTACAAATTTAACTTCTCTCTTTAAAAACAGATCTATCCTATTATTCAACTTTAAAATAATTTTCAGCAGTCTTATGATAGGTGAATAACTATAAGTTGAGTTTCTTGACGTAGGTATATAGAATATACAGTGGCCCAAACGTAGGTATACAGTACTCTATTGCATTTTATATCATTTCTTATTGTTATCCATCAGGTAGATTTAGTTTCTTTATTATTTTTTTAATGTGTTTTTACTTACATCTTAAGGTCGAAAGAGCCAAAGCAAATAAACTCATAAACTAGAATGTTATACTTGATCAATGTAGGGGTGTATAACTTATTTTGGGCCACCCTGTATATATTTTTATATAGTGTAACATATGTATTTTAGTGGCATATTACATACCACTGTTTGGTAAAAGAAGATATTAGGTACTCCACTAATTCTTTATAGCTCTGAGCCCGTATGTTTAAAAAAATCTGTCACCACTTTTCGGAAAGAATCACATGCAATCTTCTAGCAGTTTTTCATATTGGCATGTACTTCCTTCCAATGTATAAAAAAAATGTGACTGGTGGCAACACATTTCTATTGTTCACTAACCCAACTTCCAAATTTAGTTTTGATGCGTTGATGAACAGCCGTCATTCACAGAAATTATGTTGTTTACTCGTAAGACCAGTTAAATTTTTATGACATAACATGTCACCTTCCACGGAAAATTATTCTTCCAGGAGCTTCTGGTATCCCAAAACAAGGACACTTTAATACCTTCAGCAAGAGTTCGCCACTGTTTGAGTCTGAATGTCAGCACTTCTACGCCATTTTTATCTTTTTCTTTTTCTTTTCTTCTTTTTCTTTTTTTGACAACCTCACAAGGTAATTAAATTCATATGAGTGATTATATGGCGATTAGATAATGATGTGTTGGCTGTGAAGTCAGGGTCAGTGGATGAGGAGCAATCTGGAAGAGAATTTGGCATACGTAGGTAGAGTTTCTCCGTTTCTTGCTCTTCGTCGGTTGAAACACTGGAATAAGATGCGGGAAGTTGTAGAACACGTAGTTCTTCAGAATGTAGTACAATACGAATAGCTGAAGTGATAAGTGATAGTCCATTTTTTGTTTTTGGATTAGCTACGGAGAAACCATGCAAAAGTAGCACGGCCCTCTTCAATATCATTGGAACTGCAAAAGATATACATGGCTTTTTTCCATGTAGCTCAGTGATCGCCAAACTTACGAAGCTTCTGAGGTACCGTGCCATTTTAAATCCTCCTGGGAGCTACCAACTTTTTAAAAAAGAAAATATCTTACATTTGTTTATTGCCTATCAATGTTAGCCAATTGAAGCGTTAACACGATCTACCGAAAATGCGCGCGAGCTTCTAGTAGCTCGCTATCGACGGTTTAGCGATCACTGATAGCCATTCCATTAAATTTGTAAAACAAGTACTACAAGAAATGTGTGGTGTTCACTTCGTACCCACATCTCCCATTTTACAACCAAAATACAAGTGGTAGGCTTTCTTAATGATTGGAGTGAAATTTCTTATTTGATTGGTAAATGCTACTTCGCAGCAAATAACGAAAATTGTCCGCATTGTTAACATATTTACACAGCATGTTTCTGACCAGTCACATAACGATTAAAAACGAAAAATAAAATACGCCACACTGTAACCTAATATTTCAAAACGGCTCCATCCGAAATGCAAATTGTAACTACGCAGGACCAATACCAATATACAATTTGTGGTAGGAATTCTTTATGGTTGGTGTGATTTTTTTTTTTTTTTTTTATTATTGAAAATGTTGCTTCATCGCAAACTTAAAAATTTTCTCCGCATTCTTAACACATTTACAATTTACGCGATATATTCTTGTAACTTCGCAGGTATACTTCACAACATATTTTTCCTGTCAAACAATGCAAACAAACTGAAGCGTGATGTGGTTGATATTTTTTTGTCAGTGATATGGATAGTGATAACGCTACCTTTAAAAAAAATGTTTATTGAAATAAGCAAACAGCTACTGTAATAAAATTATAAGACTTGAATTAAAAAAAAAAAAAAAAGGTTTTCATCATATTGTAAAAAAATATATATATTAAAAAGTTTTATTCTTAGTCAAATAACCAACATTGTTTTTTACTGTTAAAACTAGCAATTATATGTAAAAAAAATACATGTATAAGATAATACTTAATTAAGTAAAAAAGAAATTGAAAAAAAAAAGAAAATAAACAGTAACACTTATCCTGGATTAATAAGGTTCTCCAGCAGTCACGTAGCGTGAAGAGTACCTAAATAGGAGAACAAACAAAGCTGTTATGGAGAACCTCAGGGTTTGAATGACAAAAATTATAACATATAAAAAAGTAAGAAAGTAATCCAATCATAAACCAGAAATTAACCAATAACTCACCTTATAATTATTCAAATCTTAATTCAACGATTGCTAAACAACATGGGTGGACAATCACTATTCTTACAGTAAGTTATATTTTTCATTTTATATATCAAAAGCTGTCATTTATATAGGCTCCAAGCTCAGCGAATTGGTTTCCCAAATAAAAACAAAAAATTATTTTGTATCCTTAGTCTTTTAGTTCATAAAAATAAAGCCTTGCTTGTTATAGTAACAAAAAATATATTAATCTATTAATAAACATTACCCTTAAATTAATTTAATATCTAACAGGCAAAAATACTTAACTGCCAAAAATAAATACTCAAAAACCCTAACCACCTCACTATTTAAACACTACGAACCCTTATTTTGAGCGCCGGATCTAATCCGGTGATATCGTATTTCTTGGAAACTCGAAACAATCTTCAAAAATTAATGTCATGTCTGCACCATAAAATTAATGAGAATTGGTTCCTTTTATCTCAGAAGAATTTTCGTTGCTGACTAGTGTTATTGTGCAAGTTCGAGAAAAAAATTCTAAATTGGCAGAATATTGAGCGGCTCGGGGAAGACATTAATAAGTTGAAATTGAGATATTAAGTAGAATGGGTTGGGATGGGATCACAGATCAGATCAGTGTGTAGCAGGCGCGCACCCAGACATTTTTGTTGTGGGGGGTCCAAAGATTGGGAAATCCAATGATACAAGACACTACGCTTATATAGTATCGAACGGGTGTTATGCTACAAGCGAAAAAACTGTATGTAATTTTTAAGTATAGCTACCTATATTCTCACGATAAATGACAAAACTAGATTGTTTTTATCAGAAAAGAAATAGTACAGATGATAAGTAAAACCGTTAGAGCAAGGGTCATGGGGGTGATAACTCCCCTCGTTGGAGAATCATCACTTGTTCCTTCGGGTCCTTAGAATCACAAAATAGTTGTTGATCAACATGTAAGTACAGCACTTGGGTCCTGAATCGTTTAGCACCCGTGTGTTTCTACAGACTCATTAAATGACAATAGATCTGACCGTTAGCGCAACACTTTAACAAGTTATACCTCGATCGATTTGTAAGAGTGTAGACTCTCAGTTTATCTAATGCGTACAAAGGAAAAATAATTGAAGGATATTTAAGAAAATGTTCCTAAAAAGCCCCTTCTCCCGATTCTTTTATTTATTACGTGATAACACTCCAAACTAGGTGATTAATAAAATGTATTTGTATCCTACTTTATGTTCAACTTAAACTGAAATTTTCATCTTGATCCATCAAACAGCAGCAGAGGAAAAATATGTTTTATAGTCTTCAGAGGTTCATAATAGGAGCCCGGAACTTTGGTAAAATGCCTTTCTTTTAAAGATGCCTGTATCTGTATTTTTTAAAAAGAAAAAAATTCATTTTGTGTTGTTGTGAGCCTGTAGTGAAGTTCTTTTATTTTTGCCTATTTTGCTTTTTAATAGCTTCAACAACTTTTGAATGTGTAAATGTTTTTTTTTTTTTTTTTTTTGCCTTTTTTGCAATTTTAGATACAAAAATTTCAAATTATAAATGCTCATTCTCGATTAGGAGTGTTACTTTTTCATTGAAATGTCTGCGTAGCGTGATATCATGTTCAACAATAACATTGACTTCAGGTTCAGGTTGACTTTAAAACGCTATCTTAGACGAAAGTCGGCGAACTTTGGGATTGTAACAATTAATGCGCGAAAAGGCGGTAGTGTGGTATCAGAAATAATATCTGCGCTTGCAACAGGGGCGGCGATTTCCTTGAAGTTGTTGTCCGCGGGGTCATTGTTTCCCCAGTCGGCATCAAAAGAAACTGGAGCTTCTGTAAAAAAGAAAGAAAGAAAGAACTAAGTTCAATCAAAGAAGCATTCGAAGCAATATTCTTTATTCCAGATTCGAACGCACAAAAAGCCGCATCATGCCAAAATTTAGCATACCGTTGAGCAGTAAGTTACAAGGATACGTCCGTGAATTTGGCGCAGATACGTTTACTACCGATGGCGCACTTTTGTTGTGCAAAGTATGTGGCAAAGCAATTAATCACCACAAGAAATACTTTGTATCTCAGCATCTGAATACTGCTAAACATAAAGATACTGCTTTGAAAATGACGCGACAGAAGAAACTGTCCTTGATTTCAACAGCTTTGTTCATCCAATAGACCAGCGTTTCCCAACCGGTGTGCCGCGGCACACTGGTGTGCCGTGAATGGGCCGCTGGTGTGCCGCGAGGAATCGAAACAAAATTATTAATTTTATGGCAATCAAATTGCAAAACGTAAGGAAAAATATATATTTGTATTTCACATTACTATGAACCTCTACTATGAATCTACAATTTTAAGTTTCATACCGGATTACTGTTCTGCATTTCTAATGTTGAAAAAAGTATTTGTTATCATTGCTATGACCATTATTGCTTCTATATTGTTTCAGACTATTTCGTAACTTGAAAATTTAAAATATTATTTAATCCTCTCGACAAATTACCTACATTTATGTTTTAAAAGTAAAAGAGATTTGTTTGTTCGTTTGTTATTTAGTGATCTTCCTTTTTGGTAAAAGGTTGGATACAGTTTTTGAAAAGAAAGCGTATTTTTAAAAACCCGAGTCTTATATTTCATTGCAATTGTTTTCTATTTTAAAATTAGAATGAAAAATAAGCATAATGCTTTACCACGGGGAAAAACAAGTGAATCACAAAAAAAAAAATATATCACTGTGTTTTATATTTACAAATAATAATATCTATAAGTGTGCCGCGAAAATCCAAGTAACACCCGTAGTGTGCCGCAAGTTGGAAAAGGTTGGGGAACGCTGCAATAGACAATCACAATTTTCTTTTGACCTATGCAAGGCTTTCATGGCAGCGAGAATACCTTTCTGGAAGCTAGAAAACAAGACACTAAAGAATTTCCTGGAAAAATACACGAAGGAAGTTGTAACGTCAGAATCTACTCTAAGGAAAACATATTTAAATGCTTGCTATGAACAGACTCTGCAAAAGATTCGTGACGAAGTTTGTGGAAAAAAGATTCGGATTTCGATAGATGAGACGTTGGGAAGATACCTAGCCAACGTCATCATTGGACCCATGGAAACATCCTCATCCTTGTTATTTCTTCTGATTGTAGAAGAGCTCGAAAAGGCTAATGGCTCATCAATAGCTCAGTTATTCACAAATTTGCTTGTTCTGATCTGGCCAGAAGGAACACAATACAATGATGTCCTCCTTTTCATTACAGATGCTGCTCCGTACATGAAGAAAGCTGCGCGAGCATTGAAAGTGCTGTTCCCCAACATGATTAATATCACATGTTTAGTTCACGGCATACATAGAATCGCTGAAGAGATAAGAATGTTGTACCCCTAATTTCAAACAACAACAACAACAAAAGTATTTCTGAAGTCTCCTTCCCGATGGCGGATTTTTAAGGAAGTAGTGCCCGAGCTTCCTCTTCCTCCACAGTCGATTATCAGGAGTTGGGGGATCTGGATTTCAGCTGCAGTGTAGGAAAAGTACCGGAGGAAAGGGACTGGCTGTTTATGAAAAGTGCAAACGTGTTGTGGCAGCTAACGAGGACTTTTTAAAAAATTTGAAAATTCGTGATGTTCTTAACGGTGAAAAGTGTGTTGATCTTGAAATGAGTCCATCTACAATAGCTTCATTTATGTACGCCCCAGTTACTTCAGTTGAAGTGGAAAGATCATTTTTTTATTGTAAAAACCGTTCTTTCTGACAGGCGATTAAGTATGACTGTTGATAACTTAAAGAAGTATCTTGTAGTCATGTGCAACCAGCATACACTGTAAGTAACATTTTATACACATATTCATATAACAAGAAAAACATCATGCAATGTTTAAGTATTAGAAAGTAAGAACTTTTGTTTTTGCCTTTTAGTGCCTATTTGTCAAATTTTAAATGCCATTTTGCTTGCCTATTTAACACCAAATAAATGCCTAAACTTCCGGGCTCTATTCATAATAATTCATTTTCATGGAAGTAAGAGTATGATTTTGTGTCAATGTCCCGTTTTATTTTTCTGTCGAAAACAAGTGATAAAAATTGATTTTCTCATTCGTTATGTTATGATAGATTCCCAGTATCGAAAAATTCCCCAGGAAGGTTTTAAAGTTTGTTGGTCCATGGTATAATAGAAAATATTTCAAAGCAATAATTTTACTGTTGTGCGGTTACATTATGTTCTTTTGAAAATACTTGTTCAGATGTTCTACAATAAATACAACTTCCAAACATGTCTGCTTGTGTGGGAAGTTATCAAAAAAATTCTCGAAGTTATATGCATAGTGCATGTATTGTTATTGCGCATGCACACAGATAATCTCATTAAATTGTAGTTTTTTAAATTCCCATAACACTGAACAACGCATAACTACGCATAAAACAGAACTGACATAAGGACGAGAAATTTCATCGAAAAACCTTCCAAAAAAAGCTTCAGATCAAAGAACTGGGGCAAGATAGTGACACTGCAAAACTGCACCACTTAACATCAATTGCATGCAAATTCCTACAGAATACAGGCAAAAACACTTTCTATCGCTGGGACTACCAAAGTTTACAAAATTACCAACATGCTGCTCCTTAAACGGCATGTTCAGCAATTCTAGTGACACATGCCACAAGAGTTTCCCATCAAACGTTCTTTCCCTTTCTTCGTGATCCACATTTTAACTCTGTTTCTGGCAAAATACGCACTGCTCCTCGTTACACAAAATGTCTGCACGTTGTCTCGCAGCAGTGCGCTTCAAATATGGTGAATTATTCACTAAGAATGTACAATTTTCCGCCAAACATGATACAGCAGACTGACTAAGCAATCGTGGTAATTTTGTGGAACTTTGGTAGTCCCAGAGATAGGCCGTGTTTGTTTGTGTCGTATTCTGTAGGAATTTTGAAGCAAATTGATGTTAATCAGTGCAGTTTTTCAATGTCATTCTCTTGTCCCAGTTCCTTGACCTCAAATTTTTTATGGAAGCTTTTTTTCGATGAAATTTCTCATCTTCATGTCCGTTTCGTTTTATGCGTAGTGTATTACACAGATATTTTTGACTTTTCACAACAGCAATCTCCTTTTATGTTGCAATTGTCGTCTGTCTGACTGACTTCTTTTTGTACACCATTCTTCTTCAGAATAACTGAGAACACGTTCTAGGGAGAATGTTTTACTATTATCAACTTACAGACAGACAAGAACACAAAGAATATAACAGATTAGTACTACGGATTTTTTTTTTAACTACGATTATCTCTGTGCATATGCAATAAAAGTATGTACTACGCAATAACTTCGAGACTTTTTTTGATAACTTCACACACCAGCAGACATGTTTCGAAGTTGCATTCATTGTAAAACACCAGAACGAGTATTTCTAAAAGGACATAGTGTTACCGCACAACAGTAAAATTATTGCTTTGAAATATTTTCTAATATAACATGGACCAGCAAACCATAAAACCATCCTACGGGATTTTTCGGTACTGAAAATCTGTCATAATATTACGAATGAGAAAATCAACTAGAATAATTTGTCGTCTTCGATGGAAAAACCAAAAGGGGCTTTCTCACAAAGTCATACTCGTACTTTTCATGAAAATCAATTGTTATGAGGCCTGTGAAAACTATAAAATACATATTTCCTCTGCTGCTATTTGATAGATCAATATGAAAATTTCAGTTTTTATTGAACATAAAACAGGACACTTAAATACATTTTATTATTCATCTAGTTTGGAGTGTTGCCACGTAATAAGTAAGAGAATCGCGAGAAGGGTCTTTCTAGTGACATTTTCTTAAATATCCTTCAACTATTTTTCCTTTGGACGCAGAAATGCCCCCTTCATTTCATAAACTGAGAGTTTACACTCTTTACAAATCGATCGAGGTATAACTTGTTAAAGTGTTGCATTAACGGCCTGATTTACGGTCATTTTAATGAGATCCCATCGACGTCTGTAAAAATACACGGGTGCTAAAGGGTTAAGAGCCTCTGGACTCAGGTGTTGCACTTATAGGCCCCTATGTTGACCAAACTATTTTGTGATTCTACGGACCCTAACGAGCATTACTAATATAGTGGCGGGAATTCCTCAAGGAGGGGGAGTTATTACCCCCTCGGCCCACCATCTATGTTTCTTTAGTCTACATCAGTCATGTCTCTGCTAAACTAGAGACCTGAACGGGCCGGGCTTCGGCGGGCCGACTCTGTTATTTCTTTCGGCCGGGCCGGGGCGGGCTTGGGAGGGCCGACACTGATTTCTCTTCAGGTCGGGCCGGGCTGGGGCCGATTAATTGCAATTTTTAATAATTATTGAATTTCGTTAAACGATAATTGGAATAAAGCCAAACATTGAAGAAATGTGCCCGTGAAAAATGTTACAAAGAATGCAATAGCTTTTTACAGTTTGTGTTCCTTAGCGGCTCCACTTTCACTATAGAGGATTGCAGGCATTGCGCGGTAAATTGCTCTGACCTTGACATTCACTGAACCCAAAATATGACAAGAAGGGGTGGGAAAGTTTTGCATGTCGCTAAACAATATTGCCATCTTCACTTTTTGCCATCAATTAAGTTAGATTTTTGTTACAGGAAATGGAGTTTTTGTTCTCTCGATGACAGGCAAAGTTCTAGAAGACAATGGTACCATTCGGGAGGCAAGCGACAGGTTGTGAACCAGAGTTTAGAAAATGTTTCTGAGAGTTAGGTCAAGTTCAATATTAAATTTTGAGAAAGATTGGGACTCGAGCTAATTTTTTAAAAAAATTATCGGGCTGGGGTCGGGCCAAAAACTTTTAAATTTTATCGGGGCCGGGCCGGGCTTGGGCGAATAATCTTAAAAACATTATCGGGCTGGGCCGGGCTCGGGCCGATAATCTCCAAAACTTTTCGGGCCCTGGCTGGGCTGGGCCTTGGTACATTCGGGCTGGATTGGGCTCGGGCCCAAAAATTCGACCCGTACAGGTCTCTATGCTAAACAAGTACTTGTGTAGTTTTGTTAAGAGAGTGAACAAATGTATGTCGCATTATGAAGTCTTTTGGGGGGGAGGTCCGGACCCAGCAGACCCCATGAAAGGGCGTCCCTGGTGTGCAGCAGTAGCCCATATAATTTCGGAAATGTATCTGCAGGTGGCAGATGAAGCTTATTTGGTATGTGACATTGTATTGTATTGCATGGGAATGTCGAACTTTCTTTCCCAGTTTACTTGAAAGTTTTTTTTTTAAAAAAAGTGTCTTAAATGAAATGAATAAATAAAATAAAATAAATGGAAAGAAATCATATTGTATTTCTCGCATGCTTTGTTTGTGATTTTTTTATGTGATTTGGTACAAAATTTTTCATATGTATCTTACGGAGACGTATTGTTTAAACTTCATATTCATATGATATACTAGTTTTCATGAATATTTTAACTTTATATAACTATCATAGGCGAAAAAGGCCAATATTTACCTCGTCTCTTTTCAGCGTTCGACAATTATGAGCATGTAAGGGTGACTGCTATTTCTGAACCTTCTCCTTAAATCGGTTCTACTTATGTAATTACTACCTGAGATATCCGCTCTTCGCAAAGGGAGGAAAAATCTGTGGAAAATATTTGAAACGTAGATTAGAAAAACCCTTTGGATGTATATTTGAATTAAAATGAAACAATCAAAACCTAGCTCATCACAAGTGCTAAGAGTATCCAAAAATTACGTTTTAAGAGTCCAGCAGTTATTCTTGGTGAACCTTTAAAAACTCCTTTCTCTGTTTAAGACAGGGATGCAAATAAGCAACAAAATTTTACTAGCCCAAGAAAAAAAAAAGCTACTAGCCCACATTCCACAATACAAATCATTTACTTACCTTCAGTATGATATTAAATACTCGCCCGCACCGATTAACAACTCGCCCCGGGCGAGTGGTTATTTGCATCCCTGGTTTAGGATATGTATTTCAAAGTACAATGATTAAATAAATAAATAAATAAATAAATAAAATCAACCCAATTATTAACAGCGCTCAAGAATTCATTTTAAATGATTCAACTTCTTTCTCACTTTCCTACTATCAAGTAAAGAATTGCTATAGCCAAAGAAATATTCAACAAGAAAAGATCATGCTTAACTAAAGTGCTGCCAAAATGTCTTGAGCCGTGGCAAAAATGTGAACTAAAGGTCACCCTCGACACACCCACGCGTTGAGCCAATAAGAGTTCAGCTGTTGCTAAGCGAGAGAGCCTCAGCGAAAGGGAGTGGAAATCCTTCAGCCGATAGCAGCGCTCGGAACGGAAGATTAGGTGTCAAGTCAATGTGGTACAGTACATTTATAGCAGGCTCAATATTGGAATAAAGAAGAAGTTGGTCAACTATGGAACATTGGACTGTATGGTTCAGAGACTTGGACATACGGGAGTTAGAGAAGAAATATTTAGAGAGCTTCAAAATGTGGAAGGAATGTTGGAGGAAAATGGAGAAGATAAAATAAACAGAAAGAGCAACAAAGGAAGATGTTTTAAAACAGATAGGAGAGAAGATGACACTTCTAGCCAGCATCCTTCGTAAGAAGGCCAATTGGATTGGACACATTTTGTGAAGAAATTGCCTTTTTCATACTGGAAGGAAAAATGGAAGGAAAGCAAGAAATAGGAAGAAGAAGAACACAACTGATCGATGATTTGAAAAATAGGAGAAAATATTGGAAGTTAACATTAGTCACAAGACCTGCTGAAAAGCAGAATATTTAATAATAATAATAATAATAATAATAATAATAATAATAATAATAATAATAATAATAATAATAATAATAATAATAATAATAATAATAATAATGTATCTAAGAAATCTTACTGTTATAATCTTAGTAACGAAGGTAGGTAAGCAATCCAGCAGTACCCATAAATAGAACAGTGCTCCATGCTTGACAACTAGCAAACAGTAAGCGCTCAGAAAACCACTTACGTTGACGAGACATAGAATTTAATTTTTGTTTTCTTTCAGTTAACTTTTCTTCCCTCTGTTTTGCTGTCTATCTTTCTTAACATATCTTGTATTCTCCTTGCTCGACACTTGGCATAGTGTCTTCGCAGTTGTGACATACACTGAAGTCCATTCCTCCTGTCGCTGAAGAGATGCCCACAGTCTATTCCAAATATAAACACACAGGGAGACTATGCCAAATTCTACGCGATTCATACCTAACATTAGTAGCAGACAAGAGAATCGTAGTCCAAAGTTCACATTGAACTTCTCAACAAGCGTGTTAAGGTGTCACCTTTAGGTTTCCAAGATAGACCATATCCTTAGTGTTGTTAAGTGTGGCAGTAGGCGTTGGTTACCGAAGAGATAAGCAAAAATGTTTCAGCTGCTAAGATTTAATCTACGTAATATAATTGCGTGTTTTGCAATATTGTTTGTATTGCACGTTGATGGACATCAACAGAAACAAAATGAAAATCATCATCATCGTCATCATCACAATCATCATTGTTACCATCAGCGTCACCAACGAATTGAGGACAATTATTGTAAATCGTCCAACCAATGCGGGACTGATTCTGATGATGTTACAATTGCAGAAAGAAGTTTGTATCCACAAAGTATTGGGTGTAATAATAATCAAGTGGAAAATAGTGCCCCCGAGAGCCAAGTTACGACCCACAAATATTGTAAGTATAAGTCTTCAGATAATTTTAATGATATAAAGTGAACACTTATGTATAAAAACCACCAGTCCACATATTTTTCGTAAACAGATATAGCATGGGAACTAATAACAAATCACATTTATAACATTTTTATTGAAACCCAATAATTTGTTTCCCGAATCTAAACCTCAGTGGCGTAACTAAAGGCTTGGGAGCCCTTCCGCAGATAATGTGGGACGAGGCCCCCTTCTCTACATCCCACACCACGCTTGAGGCCGCCCCGCAATGCTGCGGTCTGTGGGGCCCTTATTTACGCCCCTGCTAAACCTTCATAACTGACATATAATTGGAAATCACTCTCTGTTAGGAGGGCACAGTGGTTGGGTAGTAGAGACTCAGTTCTGGTGCATGGGTTCCTAGTTCGATCCCCGAACAAGTAAGATTGTTGTGAACAATATTGTGTCCGTGGATTTTCTCAGGGTGTCCAATTTCCTCCTACACTTTCATTCCACCGATTCTTTCATTATCATTCACTTATCTTAATCATCCGTCTCTCTTATCATAAAAACTAAAGGATTTAATTTTTACCACCCTCTGTTAAATCAATTCAGTCCGATGATACAATACATTTTATAGCATTTTGCTCCTTCTTTATATACATAAAGGTATCTTGTATTACTTGTAAATATGAAAATTTAGTGGTTTTGCTATCATATTTGGTGGTTTTCATTGTCGTGTTTGGTGTAAGGCAACCTACGTCGTGCTTCATTAAAATAAAGATAGAAAGAAAGAAAGAAAGAAAAGAAAAGAAAAGAAAAGAAAAGAAAAGAAAAGAAAAGAAAAGAAAAGAAAAGAAAAGAAAAGAAAAGAAAAGAAAAGAAAGAATACAAAAGAACGAAAAATCAGTGCTTATGAACTGGGGATGGAATGGGTAATTCCAATTAAGCTGAAGGATATTACGCGCATTGGCTATGTGCAAGCTGGTATCCAGCCTAATTTCGTAGAGGGAGTAATGACGGACATCAAAGAACACGACAAAACTGTTTATTTATCTTACCTTACATTTTTGATTGCTTATATTTTGAACACTTATTTATGTAGACAAACAAGAAAAGTTTTAGGAGGATGTATGTGTCTGTAATAGGTGATAAGGCTCCCTGGCCACGCCTTAGCTCTGCAGTTTATTAATGTAAGCAGTTAATGTTATGTATTACCTTGTTGTAACTATTCTCTGAAACCGAATTTGATTCCACCTTTCACGTTTCTTATGATGTAATAATTGAATTTTGGTTAAAATTCTTAAGCCTGTTATACATCGTCATACTTTTCCATCAAATATTGTATCAAACTTTTCTTTGACGGTAATTTGGTCAAATAAGTTGGCTAAAACTTTCCCACCCATTATAAACGATCAAATATAAAGGTGCATATCATTGCTCAATTGTTTATATTTCTTGATTCAGTTCTTAGGTTACTTAAACGTATATGAGTTTTATGGTGGCACGTGTTGGTGTAACTATAATCAATAAGGTTGTAGAAATGAATGGAACGACTATTCACAGTTACTTCTGTCTCATTTTCTTCCTTTATTTTTATTCTCAAAAACATCTTACCTTCATACTTTCTTGTTCACCAAATGCATATGAATTTATATTGTATTTGCTAGTCTGATGCTTAAATTTCATCTAATTCAGTTAATTTCCGAGTAACTTTTGTAGCTTTGGGACACTGATTAAGAATAAATAGTCAGTTATAAAAATATTAGGTTTTACAGTTAAAATGAGAAAGTACATGTTAAAGAGGATTCTGCAGGACATTAAATTCCGGAGAAATTTTTCACAGTGTAGGAAACTATTAAATTATATTTAGAAATGCGAAAATATTAATACTCTGATCTAGGTAATTTTATGCAACATCAAGCGTTTCCCCCACTATCCTAATTTACACGCCCACTCTCAGTCACTCATGCCCCTGCCTCTTGCGAACACAACCCTGTGCTAAGTCGTGGGTCTCCTGCTGTGCTCCTGCTTTAAACCGGTTAGATATCATCCCTCCTTTTAATGGCCACCTAACGTAAGTTGCTTTTTCTGCAGTTTTTTAAAAATGGTATTCGTCCGACGCGTATTTATAACTTAAAGAAAGTCCTCGTAAAGTGAATCTGCACTCATGAATGCAACTCCTACTCTAAGAAATAATTTTTAAGACATTACGATTGAATTTCGTGAAGAAATAATTACATATAGTAAGATAGCACATAATCATTCCAGACCCATCATATGCATTCATATTGTCATTCTGTACGCAATAATCTGAGCATACGATAAAGTAATAATATACCAGAACGTCTTAAGAAATCATTTAAATGAAGAAAAGTGAAAGAATTTTTTTTTTAATTTCATGGAATATTCTCAATCTACCCCAATTTTGGGAAGTCACCTGCGGTACTTAGTACTAATATTCTTTAATTGTATAGTTATACAAAACAAATTACTGCTAGTATGCATCGAAAGAATGTCAACTGTTTTCCGTGTCCATATTATACTCGATTTTATAGTACAACTGCATAGCGATTTTCGTTTGTTTTCTTTGATACAATGTTGGATAGAAATAGAACAAGTTCTAATTTAGAACAGTTGTATCAAATGTTGTAACCAACCCAAAAGTTGCATACAACTTGGTATCTTTGATGAAATATTTGATACAATATATGATGGAACACTTGTTCGTCTATAACGGACTTTAGAGAACATTGATTTTTTTTTTTTTTTTTTTTTTTTTTTTTTGTATGTAGCAAGAAATAGGTATCATTTTCCGCAGAAATGAGTGAAATACGCTAAATTAAATTCAGTTTGCTAAAAAAAAATTGCAAAAAATTTAGCTTTGGTTCAATTCAAAAATTCCCTACAACGTTGTTTTACAGGGAGCAAAAAATACCACCCGCCCGTTTTAGCCCGCTCTAACCCCTCCCTGGCTACAGGTCCACCTATGATGTTAGTATACGAGCTTTCTGCGTGACAGACTCGGATTTGATTCCCGGCGGGAGCTCATGTGATTCAGATCCCTCGTTAAGGTCCATGTCTCATACAGTCTGTCTGTTGAAAGATACACTAAATTCAAATCCAATCAACTAATGTGCCATGTTTAAATCAAACTTGTATAATCTTTACGAAACTGATTCTGAGAAACAATTTATTATCCTTTTATGTGTACTATGTAAACATTTCCAAAATGAGACTTAATTTTTTCCCTTTTTTACTTCCTCCTCAGCAAATTTATAAAACCTTCAAATGAAAACGAAATTCTTTTAGTTTAACGTCCCACGTTTATGCCTGTGAGGCTAAGGGAGACGATGATTAAAGCAAGTGAATGATGATAGAAGAATTGGTGGAATGAGAAAGAGGGAGGAAACTAGAGTACACCGAGAAAAGCTAGAGCACGATGTTGTCCATGGATCGAACCGGGGACCCAATGCACCAGAGGTAAGCACTGCACCACTGAGCCACCGTGCTCTCCTCCTTCATATGAAGTGTCATAGCTACAACAAAGGAAATTTCCCTAATCTAGGTAAATTTAGTAGCAAAATTTACCAAATATGGAACTTTAGTGAAATAGTCGAGTTGAGTTGCAGACCAACATTTATGAGTTTTGTAGCTACCACCGACTCAGACAGTTTTCCTACATGGAGGGTTTAAGGATCTTCACTAATTACCGCTAATTAAATTACCGCTAATTTTAGAGTTTTTCTGTAATATCTTCAAAACAAATAAAAATATTCGAAAAGCAGAAACGTAGTGAACTAGACAATAACATTTTGCATGTGGTACCTTTACCACAATTTACCTATCTGCTTTTGGTATGCTGCTATTTACAGAACCCGCAAAAAATGCTAAATACACTAGACTCTCGCTAATCCGGCCCTCAGTAGTCCGACCTCTCAGTAATCCGGTGCACATCCAACCAAAAACACGTGAACACTGAATTATCGTGCGCATGCCCAACAATGCTTAGTTAAATAATTCTTTGCATACTGTACGTATTTCTTTGAAAATTAATGTATATTTGGATTTAATAAAGTATATCCTCTATGTTTTAAAATTTTATCTTCGATTTAATAAAGTACAGTACCTATATCCCCTATGTTTTCAAAGACACTCAATAATTCGGCACTTCCACTAATCCGGCACCCATATGTGCCAGGAATGGCCGGATTAGCGAAAGTTAGCAGATAGATGAGTTGTGATAACGGTATCACATGCAAAATCGTATTGTCTAATTCACTACGTTTCTGCTTTTCGAACATTTTTATTTATTTTGAAGATATTATAGAAAAACTGTAAAATTAACGGTAGTTTAATTTCACTGTAGTGAAGAGAGGCGTGTGGTGCTGTTTCCGATCGCGGAACAGGTCACAAATGGCAAAACATCTTTGGGCATTGACAATATATATATATATATATATATATATATATATATATATATATATATATATATATATATATATATATATATATATTAGCACACCATAGTAACATGTACATCATCATTTCCATGACGTAGTTTCTTTCGAGGTTCTCCCGTTTCCTCCTACACTATCATACCACTTATTACTAAATAATCATCGACCTTCTTTAGCGAATTGATGTAATCATGGGACTTGAAAGATTTCATTTCATTTTTACATGTGCTCGCCAACAACAGTAATGTTAGTTAATCATGGGAGTGATTTTTCATCTTACTACTATGGAGAGGGGCCGAGGGGGGACTCTTCCCCTCAGAATCTGAACATATTTGTTTGGATCTTTACCTGGATATATGACAAGGAAACACATAAAAGTGCATTAATCCCCCTCTCCCCACCGAAAGTTATACTTAACATTAACAGCATACGAATAAAGGCACTCAAGTTTCAAGACAGAAAAGGGATTTACTTGTTTAGTAATAAGTCATATATGATTTATAGGAAATTACAGGTTCTACAAAAATGCGGGAAGTTAGGTAAGTGACCAGCTTAGAGAGATGGCCAAATTACAGGGTTTACAAAATGCGGCCAAGTTAGGCAGGTAGCCAGTTTAGAAGTAGCCAAATTAACAGGCTTTGCAAAAATGCGGTCAAGCCAGGCAGGTAACCAATTTAAAGAGTTGGAGAAACTAACAGGTTTTACAAACATTAATCCAAGATAGTCAACAGACCAACTTATTGTGGGCAAAATTAACAGGTTTTAGAAATATTAGGCCAAGTTAGATAGGCTGTCAACTTTGAGAGCTGGCCAAATTAACATGTTTTACTGTACTATTAATATGACAGCAAGGGTGTACCGAATAAGGCAGTTGCATGACATTTACGTATTAAAAGCGAACCGAAAATATCGTTTCAGGATGTGAAAGCATTTACAACTCACAACAAGTGGACTACATACACCATTGCACGTATTATTATTATTGCAATTGAAATTGAAACATGGGCTTTGATACTGTAAAAAAAATTGAAATCGTAGGTTATAGGAAGTGCACCAATAAACTATTCATTAAGAAGAGAAAAATTGCTTTATGAAGTTAACTTTTTGACTTTGCCTTTTTATAAGTAAACAAATGGGAAAAATGAAAAAATCCAAGAAAAATTAAGATCATTCTTAGGTACTGCTATACAGAGGTTGATTCATTTATATTGAGCCAATGCCAATGTGCAACTGTACCACACATACGCAAATCACTGCCGTTAGATTACCACAAGACGATCAACAGTAACTCGTTAATCACACAGTAGAACAATTTGGCCGATTGTAGTCTGATGTGCTGCCGAAACTGCATAGATTCTGAGAAGGATTCATCGTGGCTCTTTCCAACGATAACTTCACGACCTCACACATCATAAAAATGTGCCAAGTGCGTAATTTTCATGTACATCAAGCCACTAAGAATTGTACTATATGAAACTATGAGGCCCATCATAGCGACGCGACCAGCTAGAAACGGGCCTACCGTGAAGAAGACCATAACGAACTATAAATATTCAGATTTTTTAAACAGAAAATGTGTGAATATTCTTTTAAGTCGGTATATAAACTCCTAATAGAAATTAATCGAAAACGTGCTTCATTCTTTCTAAAATAAATAAATAAAAATCAACTCATGAACGGGGTCCATTTCTAGTATTAAGTTTCCGAATCTTTATTCAGAAAATATCTAATGTGAAGACTTGCTTAAGTTCGAGATGTGTAAACCGATATATAAATTCATAATTAAACAAAAAAAAAAAAAAAAAAAAAAAAAAGTGAACAGGCTTTGAAGCGTTTTTCGAAAATCCCGCTCCTAAAGGAGAAAAAAGGTTCAATTTTTACAATATTCAATTCCGGTTTTACATTCAATAAGCCTTATTTATTACTCTCTTGCAAAGAGTAGGTATTTTTATTTGTTTTATTACATTCTTCAGTTGATACAAGAAACATGTTTAAATAACCACTTAACAGACAAACTTCATTGGAAGTGCCAAGTCTCCATTATCCCCCCCCCCACCTTTCCCCGTGGATTTACTATTGTATGACAGTAATGCCAAGCTCTAATGATGCCATAGTTGAATATACCAGATACCCAGTCATATTGACACATTCTATTTCTGATACGTTAAGTATAAAATACGTAGAAGTTAGCTGGTAGGTAACACCGAAGCAAATCAAAATTCCACGGGTTGAGGGAGAGGACAAATTGTCCCCAAGTACTCCCTCCTTTGCTTATGGTCAATCCTATTCTAATTTGGCTTTTGATAAGTAACGAAGCACATTTAGACGACTAATTGTTGCGTCACTTGACTTGGATTCTGTCCCGCTCATTCTGTCTTCCGCTCCTGTTGACCTATCTCTGCGACAGTTGGATGGACGCCAATGGTGTGTAGTAACGTTAATCAAAACAAAATCTGGAATGTGTTACTTAATTTCTACGCAATAGATGGCTCTAATATGAATTTCGTGGTTCATTCTTTCTTTTTTTTTTCTTCATCTGAGCAAAATATTAAGTTTAGTGGCCTTAGGTCATTACCCTTTAGGCCAAAGAAGACAATTATAAATAATATCATAATACTAATATTATTTCCTACTCTTTCCAGCACTCTTTTTTCTTAATTTTAGTGGATGAGTCGAAGATTATGAGTAGTATTATCTTATATAAAAATAGAAAGCGATCCAAATAACATCCGAGCAGGCCCGCAACTAGGGTTTCTGTCACCCGGGGCAAACACACAATTCGGCGCCCCCCCCCCCAGGTTTAGTCGAAAAGTATCACTTACTTATGGATTGCAACTGTAAATAACATTCTTAATGAAACCAGTTATATCGATTTTTAAGTACTTTAATCAAACTTACTTTAACCACAAGAATATATTACATTCGTTATGTGCTCACAAGTTTTAAGAATAATTTTGTACATACATTTTGTTTTAATGTTGTATGAAGAAATCAAAACAAAATGAACTAGAAAATATCTGCCACATTATACAGTTATTAATTGAAATAACACATTTAGTTTTAATAACCCGAAGAATAATTATGAACATACGCTTTCATATTAAAATAAGAAACTAATACAAAATAAACTAGAAAATTTCTAGTACATCATAAAGTTATAATTGAAATAACATTTAGTTCTAATAAACCCAAAAATAATTTTGTACATAAGCTTTCATTTAAAAATATAAAAACAATACAAAATAAACTTGAAAATATCTGGTATATTATAAATAGAGCAACCCAAAAGCATAAAAAGCATAATAGCAATTTAGACATATGGTTGGTACCTTGAACATGGGTGTGGTTGTCTAAGGGTCCAGAAGAAACTAATTTTAAAGAATAATAAAGCATAATTTTAGAAAATAAAGTATAATTTAAAATATATAGCATAATTCTTGGAAATTTCTATTTAACTGCAAGTTTAACATATACTATATTAATATTTTTTAAAAAAATATTTATACTGCAAAATCATTGAGAACATAACAATGCAACAATGAAAAGCTTATTTTTATTTCTGTAAATTTTTCGGTGTAATCCTTTGATGTGGAGAAAAGAAGAAAACTTTCCATCAACAATGAAGCACAAAAGAACTCCACACTATATTGTTATGTGTACTTCTCGAACATGAGCACTTTCTGTACTTTTTGTGCACCTTTCTGTACATATACACCTCTAAGGTGCACATAAGTGATAGAAAAAACTGATTCGAGCAAAGCATATCTCTTTACAGTGCATTAACTAGAAAGTTCATTAAATATGAAAGAAATTGCTTCATAAAATATTAATAAATAGATCAAGATATTTAGATTATTTAATGTATAGTAAATATTATACATTATACACGATTAATGTAAAACAATGATTGAAATTAACAATAAAGCATAATAAAGCATAAGTTGGACTGATAGATAACAATTCAAAATGCCTCGAAAAGCTCTCAAGCAAAACTAATAGATAAAACTTCATACATCCTTTACTCGCAAAATCCCTTGGTAGGCGTACAAGAAACAATTAAATACACCGAGGCGCGTAACTTATCTTTTCCGCCACAAAACTGCCCTCTAGCTTAAAAACATTACAGCAATTACGTAACATTACAGGGGCGCGTCTGAGCTAAACTCTTCAACCACCAGCAAGCAACAAAAATCGGTAACTTTTCGCCCCCGCCCCTATTGATAACAGCGTTTTAAACTTCAGAGCTGTTCTCAATGGAATTATAGAGCTTCTTCGTGGCTAAGCGGTTAGCATACGCGCCTTTGGCGTGGGAGACCCGGGTTCGATTCCTGGCGGGAGCTCATGTGGTCCGGATTCCACGTTAATCAGTAGGTCCACGTCTCATATAGCCTTGCTGCTGAAAGGGACGTTAAACTTAAAATCAACTCAACTCAATGGAATTATACAGACAAACAGCTCCTTGTGGTAGGAAAAGGAAAGGGATTCTCTGTGGTCGCCCAAGGGAACAAATGCATGCAATATTAGGTTTTTAATGTATGACATTACACCTATTTAGATGAGACTCTCTCTCTCTCTCTCTCTCTCCTCTCTCTAAAAGAGGTCCCATGGAAAAGGCCAAGTAAACTTTTGATTTCTTTTAACCTCTAGAATAAGTTTCTCAAGGGAAAGGGTGCGATTTTTAAAACAATTGATATACTATCTTCTTTCTGGCGCCCCCTTCAACCACGCGCCCGGGGCACGTGCCCCCTCTGCCCCCCCTTAGTTGCGGCTCTGCATCCGAGAAACGTAATTGTATAGACCAATAAATGATTATTTGTAAAACTTTCTAATGGACCGCAAACTTTGGTGTCAAGTTTTTCATGTTAAAATTATCGGCCACCCAAATTTCCTCATCACATGAATGGTTTTGAAAACAAATTGTAAATTAAATATTAGCTGTGGCCAGGGTCGTACGCAGGAATTTATTTCGATAGGGGTCTAAAGCGTTTCGGGGGGTCTAAATATAGTTTGAGGCTAAATTATATGAAAATTTCTAAAATTGTCCCTAAAAGTAGACTACATTTACAAAAAAAGTCGGGATTTCGGGAGGGTCGGATCCCCAGGACCCACCGCCTGCGTACGCCTCTGGCTGTGGCTTACTTTAGAGTTTAACCACTTATAACTCTTTATTCTTGACCGATCTTAGCCTGAAGTAATAGAGCTGATTCAGAGATATCTAAAGTATTTTCCTGGTGCATTGGGTCTCTGGTTATATCTCCGCCCAAGTAAGTTTGTGGTGAACAACATCGTGTCCCTGGGTTTTCTCGAGGTTTTCTCGTTTTCTTCCACATCCTCATTCCACCAATTCTTACATCATTATTCACTTACTTTAATCATCCATCTTCTTTATCCCAACAAGCATAATCGTGACCCGTTAATCTCAAAGATTTCGTTTCATTTCATTTTATTTCTTTGTCTTTCCTTTCTTAAATTTTCCTCTAAAGCTTATTCCGTTTCTTTGTAGAGATATATAGGGATCCAGCGTCGTACGCAGAATGTCATTAGGTGAGACTAAAAGCGCAATCTCACATCCCTTCAAGACAAGCAAAATATCTGAACCTAGTAAAAAGTTCATTTTCCATTATATCTTGCTCAAAGGAGGGGTTAGACACCAAAATTCCTCTTGTGTGCGTCACTGTAATTCTTTACCTTAATATAGTAAATGTTTAATTTTCCATAATATCTTAATCAAGGTGGAACTATACCCCAAAGCTCCTCTTGTGTGCGCTACACTATAGAATCGTAACAAAGAGCAATTCACACATTCCTATATTTATTTAAATCATTAGTTAAAAAGAAAAACAAAATGTTGCTTCAGGTGAGGCTCGAACTCACAACCCCGGCATAGCCCACAAGTGCTGACTTATAAGTACCGTGCGCTAACCAATTGCGCCACTGAAGCTTGGTAATGATAGGATCTTACTGAACAGTTTCCATAATATCCTCACAGTTTTATCTATTTTATTTTTTCCTTTTCAAAAATAAAAACTTAAAATATTCAGTAGACCTACTAAGTCTGAAGGTGGTTTTCCTTTATTCTTTCATTATTTTAATAGAAAAACTTTCATGCGAACACACATGTTGAAAATGGTATTTCACATCTAATCAAAGGGACAAACAATACGTTGATACAATGTTGTTTATAGGTTGTAGTATACCATCTCATCTGACTGATAAGTAGTGCCACGTGATCTAATGGGATTGCAAGCGAAATGATGCAGAGCCTCCGTGGCGCAATCGGCTAGCGCGTTCGGCTGTTAACCGAAAGGTTGGTGGTTCGAGCCCACCCGGGGGCGAGTGTTTAATTTTACATGATTGTCTATAGGTTAATTAAAATATCTGAATATAGTTTTAGAACTCATCCAAGCTCTGGATTCGTACCTTTCTTTTTACTTTCCTTTCAAAACATGTGAACAAAATTGCTTTCAAAACATCTGAAAGAAAAGACCATGAAGTATTGGACATACTAATGAGTAATAGCTGATCGATCAATTTTGTTTTGTTCTTATAAGCACCGTGATTATAAAGAACTATACCTTCTCCCTACTTGCTGATTGATTGAAAACATACGAGATTGAGTGTTGAACCTCTCCTTGATGAAATGGTTCGTTCACAGCGGGTAAGAAAATTTAGTTCTTAATAACCATGGTATTCCTAATAATAAAACAGTTGAGTTGAGTTGATTTTGAGTTTAACGTCCCGTTCAGCAGCGAGGCTATATGAAACGAGGACCTACTGATTAACGTGGAATCCGAACCACATGAGCTCCCGCCGGGTATAATAAAACAGAATTGATCGATCAGCTGTATGTTCAAAGTCATTATTTCAAGGTCTTTTCTTTCAGACGTTGTAAAAGTATTTTCGTTCAGATGTTTTGAAAGAAAAGTAAAAAGAAAGGTACGAATCCAGAGCTTGGATGAGTTCTAAAACTATATTCGGATATTTTAATTAACCTATAGACAATCATGTAAAATTTACACTCGTCCCCGGGTGGGCTCGAACCACCAACCTTTCGGTTAACAGCCGAACGCGCTAGCCGATTGCGCCACGGAGGCTCTGCACCATTTCGCTTGCAATCCCATTAGATCACGTGGCACTACTTATCAGTCAGATGAGATGGTTTACTACAACCTATAAACAACATTGTATCAACGTATTGTTTGTCCCTTTGATTAGATGTGAAATACCATTTTCAACATGTGTGTTCGCATGAAAGTTTTTCTATTAAAATGATGAAAGAATAAAGAAACACCACCTTCAAACTTTTAGGTCTACTGAATATTTTAAGTTTTTATTTTATTTATTTATTTTTGAAAAAGAAAGAACATAATAGATAAAATTGTAAGGATTTTATGGGAAGAGTTCAGTGAGGTTCTATTATTACCAAGCTTCAGTGGCGCAATTGGTTAGCGCACGGTACTTATAAGTCAGCACTTGTGGGCTATGCCGGAGTTGTGAGTTCGAGCCTCACCTGAAGCAACATTTTATTTGCCTTTTTAACCAATGATTTAAATAAATATAGGAATATGTGAATTGCTCTTTGTTACCATTCTGCAGAGTAGCACACAGGTCAAACTCCCCATTGATTAAGATACTATGGATAATGAAATATTTACTATATTAAGATAATCACACTTCTCCTGAAACGGTGTGAGATTGGCTTTAAAGTCCCCCGTGATGACATTGTGATTATGACGCTGGATCCCTATATATCTCAACAAAGAAAGCATTAAAGGAAGATTGAAGAAAGAAAAAAAAGAAAAACACTTTAGAGATTTTTGAATCAACTCCATTACTTCGGGTTAAGGTCGGTCAAAAATAAAGGATTATAGCAAGTTAAACTCAAAAGTAGGTCACAGCTAATATTTACAAATTTGTTTTTAAGATCATTTATATGATGCGGAAATTTGAGTGTCCGATAATTTTAATATCACAAACTGAACACTCAAGTTTTTTTTTTCTGTTGGTAAGATCTACAAATAATTAATTTTTTGGTTTACATAATAAGGTTTCTCAGATACGATTAAAAACATACTAATAAATTTATCTGTTTACATATAAAGTGGAACAGGGACCATAATCCATAAAAGAATAATTGTCTGAATGGACCAACCATGGTATTACATATTGAATAGTCTATGCTCCCCCGCTTCTGCAAAAGAAAAAAAAACTATTATTCTCTACTATTCTCTACTATTTTCAATTTCTCTGCCATTTCTAATACTACTTCATTTGATGATACGTTACTCACTCATCTTTTATGGCAGACATTTCAAAGGTTTGAATTCTCCGTTTTCCCATGTTTTCCTAACCCCTAGAACTCACGACCGTTTAGATAATATGCGCGTTACATCTATATGCAGTCACGTAATATATTTAAAAAATTACAACTACTAACGTGTATGAACATAGCTGTGGTTTTTGCGGCTTTGACATGCATTGCACGATTGGAAATATTTATGATATATCTTTTCATCTAGAAGAGAACAGTACGCCTACAAGTGAACCTTGATATAGGGTGGTAGAGTAAGGGATATCCAACTTTTAGAAGGTGGCTCTTCGAAGGATAAGCCAAAAATAAAAAATAAAAAAAATCTATATGTAATACCGCACCGTTCTGGAGACACGATAGCTAATTGTACACCTTGTCTCAAAAAGGTTGAGCGCATTCTTTATTGGTGTTTTGAGGCAAAAATTTTCTAAGTCCAGCTTCGGGTATCTTCGGGAAAAAGTAAGCCAGGTTCGAACCTCCAAGCCAGCCTTTGCAATCGGAAAAAAGTTTGCAGATTTGTTTTTCTTCTTTTAAATATAATAAGACTTGTTACCAAGTGTTTAAAAAAGCAACATTGATTGAAATACTTAATGATATAATATTTCGAAACCTTTTTTTTTAATGTCAGCACATGCTTGTTTGTCATTTAGCTCTCCATACGTAATGGAACATTGAAATACGTTAAAGAATCTTTCCATATGTAAAAGAATGCTCAAAGTTAAGAAATAGAACATAATTATCGCCTGAGTACTAAAATAAAAGTCAAAGTTGAACAGAAACAGCGTTTGTAATGGATATGAATGTCATAATTATCTTGAGATCCGTTATACATCGCTAGAAGCATAATTCTAGAAGTCCTTGTGCTAGCTCATTGGTAAGCTGTCGGATTTCAAATCATAACGTTTTGAGTTCGAATCCCGTTTAGGTTAATCCTTTTTTTAAATTATATTTTCCGCAATGCATGAAAAATTATATAAAATAATTACATTAGAATATATAAGTTGTGTATATATAACATAATCATTGCAGAACATAGTAATTATTATGTTTAAAATATAACATCTGAGATAATTTTCACAGTAGGTCGGTATTATATATGAGGATGTAAATACAACTTAAGAAACTCGTTCAATAGCAATAAATAAATCATGTAGTGTATTTATTTGCAGCTATTTGTCATATAGAGGGTAATTCTCAACATTCATAATACAGAATGTCATTTATGTTCTTGAAAAGTTATTCGATGCATAAACAGAAGGTATAAACAGAGAATCCAAAGTCGGAACGCTCACAAAAAAATTCATGAACCCCAAAGGTCACGTGAGCAGACTGGAATTGTCCTTATGAAGCATGCCACAGCAGAAAGTCTTTACATAGATTTTCAATTCAATTCCTGATATATGCTTTTGCAATGTGGAAGTGGTGATGCTTTCAGTCGCCCTCTCTCGCTCGCTCGCTCGCTCACTCTCTATTTATACAGAATATAAAAGTGGATTTATGTGTGTATTTCAACATAATTCTGATATATCTAGAGCAATTTTAACTATATTTCTTACAGTCTGGAAAAAGAGTACTGTCGGGATACATATCAAAAATGCTAGAAACGGGTCGATATTAGTATCGAATCCATAGTTTCGTGGTCGCTTAGGTGAATGGTTCTACTTTCAATTCAAGTCCAACTAAGCTCCCATTAGCACCCAGGGTGGTTACGTAGCGACATAAAGATATCGAAATCATTCGATATTAGAATCGAATCGTAAGTTTTCAGCGCCGCTAACAGTGCAGCATTTCCCATTAGTCCACAATAGTCCACATTTCACATTAGTCCCATTGCCTAGAGGGCAACATATTTGCAGAGTGCAAAGTTTAAAACTTGAATAATATTTTATTTTTTTCCGTATGAAAAAGTTATAAATCAAGAGCAAATATACTATTTCACGAACAATCCTCTTTTACTATTCTAATATGTTTAATAATAGCGTAAGAAATCTAATAGTAATTCAGAACATGTTTCACAGTTGTTATTTTTTGTTACATAGTTGTAGCTGTAGCATGTAGTGAGTGGAATTTAACTGTAATAAATTCACTAATTAACCATATTCGAATTAAGTTTTATTTTTAAGTTCGGGATGAAGGGGCGGAGAAATATGTAGTTATTGGGGGCACCGAGCTTTTCTACATTTTACTTTCAAGATCTCCATTTTTCTTTCGTCATTTGTTCCTAAGAAAAACAGTTCAGTCACTTTTGGATTGTCATAGGATAGTAGGAGTTGGATTTTGGGATGCAGCCTGTGAGATTCTAGAGGAGCTAACTGCTTGAAAAAGTATTTTTGAATCATCTGTAACATATGAAATAAGGATATGTATCATAAAAAATTGAAAGTAACTATGTCTCCGTAATCATCACGGTCAAATTGCAAAGTCAAATACATTGACGTTTAGTATATAATCAGGCTCCAATCTCAACTGGGAAGTTATCATACGCGTGTCACTTTCATTATAATACATATCCTTAGGGGGAGTAGAAGTCCGAATTTTTGCGAAAAATTGAGTTGAGTTTAGTTTAGCGTCCCTTTCAGCAGCGAGGCTATATGAGACGTGGACCTACTGATTAACGTGAAATCCGAACCACATGAGCGAAAAATTGAGTATCTCACAAGCCGTTCAACTGAGAGCTGAAATTCAGCATATAACTCTTTATTAAAAATAAAGAGAATATGTCCTGGCATTTTTTAAAATTATCTTTTATGAGCGGGGGGACGGGGGTGCATTTTCTATATATTGGAAATTGGTAGTGGGTTGATTTGTAAAAATAATCGAAAACGATTGATATTAGTTGAGAAACAAATTGAGTAATGCAAATTAAAGTTCTTTTTGAATTTTATACCCACTGCTTTCTATTTATAATTGCTGAAGCTGGTGTTTAATATATGGAGCGTTCCGAGCATAAGGCAATCAAGCCATAAAGTTAAAGAAAAATGGCCATAAAATTTGTATTCTAAACTTAATTACATGGGCATTTTCAATTAGTACGGCATGCTTAATTATATTATTATTATTATTATTATTATTATTATTATTATTATTATTATTATTATTTGTAGTAATAGTAGTATAATTGATGATAGAATAATTATTGTCTATGTATTGTCCAGGTAGGACTACACACAGGATTTGGCTCGTTTTGGTTCGACTTGACTCTAATCCGAGTCGAGTTGGAAGATATTTTTCGCGCCGAGTCCAAGAGTAGACCTCAAAGATGTCTGTTTCGAGTCGAGTCGAGTTTCAAAGAAAAGTCGTTCGTGCCCATCCCTACTAATGAGAGCTTAATCGGAGTTAAGCGAAATTGAAAGTCTCACTATTTATCTAAGCGACCCCGAAAACTATGAATCTAATATCGATCAGTTTCTACCAATCTTTTATATGTATCCCCCTCCCATTCACCATAGGTAACCCGACAGCACTCTTTTCGAAACTATAAGAAATGTGGTTAAAATTACTCTAGGCCAGTGGTTCTCAATCTAATTCCTATCACGATCCCCTTTTATCACACGCTCTTGCCAGCGACCCTTTTATAATTTGTTTTATAATAAGCTTGTGTGGGATTTTTAACATACCTATTTCTATAATAGTAGAATCCATTTTTTTGTTTATAGTGAACAGTGCCATGGAAAATCAGCGCCCGGGGCGAGAGTATAGTACGATGTCACCGTATATATGAGTGACGTCGACAGACTAGCTACGAAGCGCCACCATGGTTGGCACGAAGCTCAATAACATTTTCAAAATAAACCCTACCTTTCCTTAATTTTGAGCACATTTTATTACGTTTTTCCTTCTATTTTACACATGTGCACATGCACTTTCCTAACATGAGTAACACACTTCCTCCGAAATGTGTGGCCCCTTTTTTCGGCGCCCGGCACTGACAGTGGATACAGTAACTGTAATATCTATATTCCCAACGACGAAGGTGCTGGTTCAAGATGGATGTTAAACTCCTTCATTGAAGAGGCCATTAACGTATCCGATCTAAGCCCACAACTTCTTGACCAAATAATAGAATGATCATGCGACAAGTCTTTGCAACGGGTTTTTTGTAACGAAGACTTGGACAAGTTCTGCCTGATGAGGAGAGAAGAATATCCTGGTCTGGGGATTGCTGCTTTAAAAGTAATAATTCCATTTGCTATATCGTACTTGTGCGAAAGTGTGTTTTTTATGGTAAACATTAAAACAAAGATAAGAAATCGCTTATCAGTTGAAAATGGCTTGATAATGTTCGTCATGAAGATTGAACCGGACATTGCTGAACTAGTGAAATTACACCATGCTTAGGTGTCTCATTAGGTTTTAATTTTAATTGTATTTCAATGTGCAGGTTTTGTTGCATGTGTATTTTTCTAGTATTTCTATATACAGTTCTCATTAGTTTTATATCATACCTCTTTGATTTAAATTCATTTTTAAACAACTCTACTAACTAACTAACTCTATGGCCTATGGAACCCGGAGGTTCAATGCCGCGTTCACAAAAGCTCTACACTGACTTCTATCCTTAGCCAATTGGATCCAGTTTCTACTTTGTATTCGTATCTCAAGGAAAACCATCTTAATATTGTCCTCCCATCTGCGCCTAAGTCTTCCTAATGGTCGTTTTCCGATTGGTCTTCCAGTCAAGATTTTAAAAGCGTTTCTACTTTCTTCCATTCTAGCTACATGACCTGCCCACCTAAGCCTTCTAGACTTCACGACCCTAACAATGTTGGGTAAACCGTATAAATTATGTAGTTCCTCGTTATGAAGTTTCCGCCATTCCCCATTCCCGTTCCTCTTGGGTCCGAATATTCGTCTAAGGATCTTGTTCTCAAATACTTTCAGTCTATGTTCTTCCCTCAAAGTAAGCGACCATGTTTCGCAACCATACAGAACAACAGGCATGATTATCGTTTTGTATATTTTAAGCTTCAAATTTCTCGACAGAATTCGCGACGACAATTCTTTGAACCGAATAGTAACACGAATTCTACACCCTTTGAAAATGTTCAGTAGACTTATTTTTTATTGTTCTTTACAGTGTGTATAAAAAATAAAAGTATGCCTATCAGAACAAAATTAAAAATAATATTTAAAAATAATTTCTGGTATTAGATTCTAACTATATTTATCTCTTCCGCCTATCTTCGCGATCCCCTAGGGGCCGCGATTCCAAGGTTAGAAACCCTGCCCTAGGCATACATGAGTTATGTTGGAACATACATACATACACTTTTATGTGTATAAATGCAGATAAGAGAGAGTTTAGAGAGAGCGATTAAGGAATTACCGCTCTCAATCTCTTCACTTTACTTTTGCGATTCGCGAATTTTTTACGTGACAGTTTGGGGCTAGCTAGTTTTTTGTCTTGGCCCACTATCCGATTTTCGATATGCTCTACCTAAATGCTGTAATGCGAATATTGAGAAGTTATCTGCGATGAAAGTAGCTGCAAATAAATACATTACATAACTTATTTATTGCTATTACACGATTTTTTAAATTTGTATTCAATATTCACACATAACACACCGACGTTCTGTCAATACCTCAGATGTTATATTTTAAAGATAAGAATTACTTATGTCGCTAGATTCGGTCAAATTATGCTAGATCCTCATAATTACTAATTCAGGAGTTTAAAAAAACGAAGTTGAGATACGATAACGTAACTTAAAATACACAGAGAGCAAGAATGCAATACTTCACGCACCAAAATTTTAACTCAGCTAAATTAATGCAGTCGTTGCCAGACTCAATGGCGTATATATCGTATAAATGAATGCAAAGTTTTTGTTTACATATTTTGAAAGAAAATTACTTCGCAGCATAAGGGGAGTTGGGAATCGTCTGCTGGGGGGGGGGGCGGCAGATTTTTGGTCGGTCTCGGAGCTGTCATTTTAGGAATAAATATGATCATGAAGTCAGAAATAAAGATGGTGAAGTTGTCAAAAAGTTAGGGGGAGAATGGCCCCCATAGCTCCGCCCATGCCTCGGAGTTAAAGGATTAGAAAACCCTGGGTGGAGCCACAAAAAATCCCAAAGACGCTTCGAACTTACTTCGGAAAATAAGACTGCCTGTATGGTTTACCGACTGTATGAATCAATGGAAGAGGATACATTTCTGCCGTTCTTTTTCTTCCCACGACCAACTTCTTTCTCATCTCCAGGTTTTACGGCTTTCTGATAAACTTGCTGAAATTGTGCTAGATTTGGGCAGGATGCTAAAAGCAAGATGCTAGATGCTAGAGACATGCAAATTATGCTAGATCTAGCATCATTATGCTAGATCTGGCAACGCTGTTCCCCACAATAGGCGTGTCGTGCAAGTAACCAATCACACGTCAGGTACTAGCTTTTACCTACCTATTGCTTCCTTCTCACAGCTCAGAACATTGGTAACTATGGATAGACGTACAGCAGTAATTACTTTATGGGAGTTGGAAGGTTATTCTGCAACTGCAGCTAGCAGGCGAGTAGGTGTCCCGGCCTCTACAGGAAGGCGATGGATTCGGAAATATGGTGCTACAGGTCAGACTGATAATTTACGATCTCCTGGTCGTCCGCATGTGTCAACCGAAGCCCAAGATGCGAGATTAGTAAACGAAGCCCGGTTAGACCCACCAAGGACGCCTAGACAGCTAAGGGAAGTTTCTCTCTTTCCTGGTAGAAAGCATACAGCTCTGCGAAGGCTTCGTCATGCTGGGTTACGTGGCCGTGTTGCTGCCGTGAAGGAAAAACTCTCAGACGACCACAAAATTTACCGTCTCGCGTTTGCACAGGTGAATGTGGGTCTCAATTGGGAAAACGTAGTTTTCTCAGATGAATCCATATTCACAACATCAAAGGAGGGACGCCGTTTTGTGTATCGTCCGAGAGGCACCCGATATGACCATGGATATGTGGCTGCTTGCAATCGCAGTGGCCATGTATCTATTTTATGTTGGGGTTGGATTTCCAGTCGCGGAGCAGGACAGCTTCATAGAATTGAAGGACATCTGGACAATGCTCAGTACTTAGACATTATCAGTAATATCATGGTGCTATCTGTACGAGTATTTCAGCCTGATGGTGTAATTCAGTTCCAGCAATACCAGTCGCCAATACATACTTCCCGTGTGATTCAGGAATGGTTCGCAGGGCACCCTGAGATTGATTTAATCGACTGGCCGCTCGTGGAGCAGACCTCAATCTCATGGAAAATATGTGGGCAGAAGTGAAGCGTACTCTAAGGGAAAGTTGGCCTGAGGCAGATCCACCAAGAACTCACGATGACCTGTGGCATCTTGTTTCCGAAGCATGGCTGGAGGTAGGGGAAGGAGATAGATTTGTCACCCATGTAATAGATTCCATGCCCAGAAGAATGGAGCGTGTAATAAATTCAGAAGGGTCTTGGACACAATATTAATGTCCCCGCCTTAACTCCCGAAAACAACCCTTTTCAGGGCTACCTAAACGCTTCTGAAAATATTTCTAGAAGTAAACCACTCCTTGTATCCGATTTCTGTGCAATCCTACTAACAAAAGAATGATAATTAGCTGTAGGCTTTGAACTCAAGACCTCTTTATTGGCAAGTCCGTACTCTACCAGTGAGCTAACATGAACACGCAAACCCAACCTGAAGAAACACGACTTTCAATTTCTGGTATTCGATGACAATGATGCTCATATACTTGGCAAATGTTGTATTCAACTTGGGATATTCCGCAACACACACACACACACACATAAACAAAGCGAAAGAGAGAGAGAGAGAGAGAGAGAGAGAGAAATGAATATACAAAAGCATATTCAACGTATTCGAATGAGACTCTAAGTAACGACATTCCGTTCTAAAGAGAGTTTGTGTTTCTTCCCGTGACGTTAAGGGGATCGGGAAAAGTTATGTGTCTTGAAGCAGGATACGACTTTGGATACTCTGTTTATACACTTTCTATATCCGTAGGAATATATTGTATTTCACGAATGTAAATGACATGCTGTAATGAGAATAATGAGAAGTTACATCTGTATGACAAATAGATGCAAATAAATACACTTCATAACTTATTTATTGCTATTGAACGAGTTTCTTAAGTTGTATTTACATCCTCATATATAATACCGACCTACTGTGAAAATTATCTCAGATGTTATATTTTAAACATAATAATTACTATGTTCTGCAATGATTATGTTATATATACACAACTTATGTATTCTAATGTAATTATTTTATATAATTTTTCATGCATTGCGGAAAATATAATTTAAAAAAAAGGACTAACCTAGACGGGATTCGAACTCTCAACCTTAAGATTTGAAATCCGACAGCTTACCAATGAGCTAGCACAAGTACGTCTAGAACTATGCTTCTAGCGATGTATAACGGATCTCAAGATAATTATGACATTCATATCCATTACAAACGCTGTTTCTGTTCAACTTTGACTTTTATTTTAGTACTCAGGCGATAATTATGTTCTATTTCTTAACTTTGAGCATTCTTTTACATATGGAAAGATTCTTTAACGTATTTAAATGTTCCATTACGTATGGAGAGCTAAATGACAAACAAGCATGTGCTGACATTAAAAAAAAAAAAGGTTTCGAAATATTGTATCATTAAGTATTTCAATCAATGTTGCTTTTTAAACACTTGGTAACAAGTCTTATTATATTTAAAAGAAGAAAAACAAATCTGCAAACTTTTTTCCGATTGCAAAGGCTGGCTTGGAGGTTCGAACCTGGCTTACTTTTTCCCGAAGATACCCGAAGCTGGACTTAGAAAATTTTTGCCTCAAAACACCAATAAAGAATGCGCTCAACCTTTTTGAGACAAGGTGTACCTCATGCAAAATAAAATTGTCTAGCACGCTCTTGTTCCACATTTCGATTACCTTTTATTTATTTGAAGATATCACATAATTACTGTAAAATTAGCGGTATTTTAATTTCGCAGTGATTAGGCATCTTAAATGTTGCACTTAGAATTCATCGTCATTATTCCATGCTCCTTTAACTATGCCTACGGTATGATGATAACTGTTTCCACTATTTCCAGTATATCAATGTGTCTGTAGATCCACTAATGGCCTGTTCACTTCTATTTCCATACCATGCGGCGGCGTGTATCATGCATAGATGTTCATCTTACTCTGACCTCACTCACCCGCGCCCTCACAGTAGCAGTTGGCCCTCAACCTCGTTCATCCTCGCCCTCGCGAAGCGAATTGTCCATCACCTTCGCCCGCCCCTTCCCTCATGCTGGAAACACTTCTTCGCCCTCGCGTCATTGTTGGCGAGGTAATTTGAGTGTGAGGAAGCCCTCGGGAGGGCCACCCTCGCGAGGGTGAACATCTCTGGCATAGTTGTTCATCTTACTCCGACCTCACTCACCCGTGCCCTCAAAATAGCAGTTGGCCTTCCCCCTCGTTCATCCTCGCCCTCACGAAGCGAATTGTCCATCGCCCTCGCTCGCCCTTGCCCTCGTGCTGGAAACTTGTCCTCGCTCTCGCGTCACTGTTGCCAAGGGAATTTGAGTGTGAGGATGAGGATGAGTGTGAGTGTGAGCCTCCCTCGTGAGGGTGAATATCTCTGGTGATGAAATGGATCGCGAACTTCGTGATCCGTGACCTGGAGACAGTCAGATCCTTGACCTAGATGACCGGGAGGATCCAAGTAGACTTGAAGTGATCCGTTTCGAATTGGACAGACCGATGACTTGGAATGTCCGGGTGTGACTCAGAGACAACGAAACAACGCCATACACACAGGCAGTATGTGTGAGACTGAAGTAATTTTGATACGATTCTCTCTCCTCTCTCTCTCTCTCATTATCTTTCTTGCTTGTTGTTTGCGTTCTTGTGTGTCAAATCTTTGCACTTAAAGAAGGTTTAACAGTATAAACGCATCAGAAGCATGGAAAAGATAAAGCTACATGTTTTTCTCATGACGGAACAAGGAAACCTGTTAAATTTGTCTTTTAGGACATAAAAGATGCCGTTGAATCCTAAAAGTGTTTTTCTTTTTTTTTTTTTTTTTTTGTTTTTTTTTTGTTTTATTAATCTTCCGTAAGGCCTATGCTCAAAAACTATTATTATTTTTCCGTATCGGAAGACGAATAAACATTAAATCATGTTTGAAATATTTAAGACGTGGTAGTTTAGTTAGAAAATGCCATGTCGGGAATCAAACAAATGAACGTTCGAATTAGAGCAGTGGACGTCAATAATCTACTATGCCTTATCGATTAATCCTGCATAACCAATATTTTGGTTGCTTTCCAGTTGTCGGGTTTGTGTGGGTGTCCAGGTTCGCCTGGATCATTGAATCTGTCCAGATCGCCAGGCCATAAAGGATCTGAGGAGCGACACCCAGATCCCGATGACCCGAACAGAAATCGTCACTCAAATGACCCAGGACCCTTCTATCAGTGATTGTTAGAGAAGTGTTCAAAATGAATATGACATGAGTGGAGACGGCACCAATACAATGCATCATGGATGCCCATGTACACTCATGTCTAAAATGACTGTCGCATATCTATAACTGTCTTCTTGTAAGAATATAATTTGATAATGATTTTGCAGGGTACTTTTAATACTGATACAATGTGTATGATTGGGAAATGTATATCTGTGGTAAATTTCATAGGGAAAGAATTATAAATACAAAAATTAGAATGAGTAAAACAAAATGTTACTAAATGGACAAAAAAGTTTTATTTTTGTTTTATTGTTCTTATTTACTGCTCTTTTGAAATGAAATTTGCCATATACATGTCTTTGCCGATTATACACATAATAACATTATTAGAAATACCGGGCGAATTCGTCATCAAATTATATTCCTACAACAACATATTTATAGACATACGACAATAATTTTGGACATGAGTGTACGTCCAAGAATACCTGGCGTTGTTCGAATAATGTTGCAGCCTCAAACGATGTATTTCTGCAATATCTTCGACAGGCGAAGAATAGATGAGAACATTGAGATGGCCACAAACGTAAAATTCCACCATTTCCCCTTTATGATGGGCGTTCTGCCATCCAGCGAGCATATTCTCGAACATTCTATACACTTCCGAAACAGTTAGGTATCATGTATGTGGACCTGTCTTTTGTTCGACCGTTCTTCAAGGAATTATCAGCTGATGTTTGGACATACCTTAGTGAACCACAATGTATATTTTTTTAAATACTTTTACAGTTTATAAAAACAAACTTATATATATATATATATATATATATATATATATATATATATATATATATATATATATATATATATATATATATATATATATATATATATATATATATATATATATATATATATATATAGGGTGTTTCAGATAAATCGTCCAGTGCTTATAAATCCGAAACAGCTGAGAATAAAAAGATGAAACAAAAAGTGAGATAGGAAAATGTCATAGGGCGCATCACATGGTGTTGTTGTGGTGACCCCCAGGGCCTTCCTTCAAGGGGGCCCAGGGGCCAACTTCAAATTTTCAAATAGGAACATGTATTGAATCATACCTCATTCAATAGCACTTGAAAAACGAAACAACTTTTGTAGGAAACAATTTTCGATTTGGGCCACCGTTTTTAAATGGCCGCAAAAAGTGGGTCCTATATCAGATAAAACGTCCAGTGCTTATAAATCCGAAATGGCTGAGAATAAAAAGATGAAACAAAAAGTGAGGTAGGGAAATGTCATAGGGCGCATCACATGCTCTTGTCGTGGTGACCCACAGGGCCCTCCTTCAAGGGGGCCCAGGGGCCAACTTCAAATTTTCAAATGGGAACATGTATTGAATCATAGTATTGAATCATACCTCATGCAATAGTCCTTGAAATACGAAACAACTTTTGTAGGAAACAATTTTCGATATGGGCCACCATTCTCAAAATGGCCGCAAAAAGTCCTGTATCAGTTTGAAGTTGGCACCTGGACCCCCTTCACGGAGTTTCTTGAGGGTCACCACAACAACACCACTTGATATGCGTTATCATCGTTTCTATCTCAGTTTTTGTTTCATCTCTCTATCCTCAGCCGTTTCTGATTTAGACCTATAAGCACTGGACGTTTTATCTGATACAGGACCCACTTTTTGCAGCCATTTAAAAACGGTGGCCCAAATCGAAAATTGTTTCTTACAAAAGTTGTTTCGTTTTTCAAGTACTATTGAATGAGGTATGATTCAATACGTGTTCCTATTTGAAAATTTGAAGTTGGCTCCTGGGCCCCCTTGAAGTAGGGCCCTGGGGGTCACCACAACAACACCATGTGATGTGCCCTATGCCATTTTCCTATCTCAGTTTTTGTTTCATCTCTTTATTGTCAGCCGTTTCGGATTTATAAGTACTGGACGTTTTATCTGAAACACCCTGTATATATATATATATATATATATATATATATATATATATATATATATATATATATATATATATATATATATATACCTTACACATCGATTTCTAAAAGTTTTTGGTTTGTGGGAGTGACATCAAAAACATTATCTATCGATTTGGGACGAAATAACCTCTAACAGAAAAAAGAAAGTCTTTCCTCTGGGTCACGTGTAATTTAATAACTCAAGTTATATATGGATTTCATCACGTTTTGACCATCTAGCACACGCGGACTCTGAACTTCCATAATAATTTAAAAAAGTGATCTGTAGTTGTAGGTCCCTGTTATATGTAATGTAATAAACTTATATTTCGTTTCTTTATGGAGCAAGCATTCAATTGACACCAATGAACGCACGATCATTATTTTTCTCTGAATCACAGAACGTAACGGAATAATTTAATAACGTTTTGAATGGACGATTAGCAATGATATAATTTTCTATATGGGGAGCATATGAGCTATTAGCATACATACAAGGTATTTCGACATATTTTGAGGTAGTGCAGTGACCCACATGACACAGAAATCTCAAAATGTAATTATTTACCCAAGTTTTGATAATAATCACAGGGAGGAAAAATATACATATATCTTGGTTAACACCATCTTAATGTTGTACGGTTTGACCTAGGTAATATTGACTTTCTATTTCTCTCTCTTTCTCTCTCTACTTATTACAAGTAGTGCATGCATAAAGAATATGCGTGTCCCAGTTAGAGAACGACAAACCAAAATCTGGTAATTAACAGTATATTTTGTTGTATATACAGTTAGAAACGAAGTTTAGGAGTGGCCAATGGGGCAACCGCCCCAGGCCCTGCTGTTAGGGAGGCCCCGCCTTCTGAGCATGTTTTGTCCAAGAAGTAGATGCAAAAGCACATTATCCTCACCCCATCCCATATATATGTAGTCTTTGGACATCTCCCCTCCCCCCGTTAAACGCTAATAGACTAACATTGAAGAATTAATCTTAGTTTATGTATGTCAAAGAGAGAATCGTCATTTTGACTTCACGGCGCGAAATTAAATTGTACTAATTGTAATTATGGGTGCAGGAAAAAAAATAGTCGCAAACATATCGTAAAGAATTTGGGGGTAGACTCGTTTGGGTAAAAATGACTTAAAATATAAGAATACACTAACAAGGTAAGAACGAGATTGATGAAAATGACTTGTTAAAGGCAGCAGCAAGGTGGAGATTTCACTTGCTTCACAAAGACATGAGAAACAGATAAGCAAAACATGACCAAAAGAGGGCAGCAAATTCACAGTGACTCAGTGGTAGGACACTCACCTGTGGTGTGTGGAGTCTCTAGTTCCGTCCCAGCTCATGCCATGTGGGCTTTGTGGTAGACGAACACTATGGGGCATTGGTTTTCTCGAGGTTCTCCCGTTTTTTCCCACTTTTTTCATTCCAATATTTCATTATTTCCATCATTGTCTCCCTTAGCCCCGGGGCGTAATAGTAAAACCTTAAAACTAGACATTTCATTTCATTTTACGTTTAAACATGTTCTTTTTTTTTAATGATTTGCTTAACTCCCTCATGGCTAAATGACTAGTATACACACCTTCGCAGACCCTGGTTCGATTTCCGCCAAGACCTCATGTGGTTTAGATCTCACGTTAAGATATAGATCCAACTGTCATACAGCCTCGGTGCTGAAAGGAATGCTAAACTTCAATCCAACCAATCAGTTGACGCGATCCTGTAATTCACGCACAACTTGGGACTTCATCCAGTCTCCTCGATTTCGGGGAGGGGAATATAGAGTTGTAGGGGAAAACCATATTCGTCACCTATATACTATACCTATCTTCAAAAATTTAGGGTACGAATCCCCCCATTAACATACCTGGATAAAATATTGCTTGGAGGAGTGGTGGTTTATAAACATTGCCCTTCGAATATCCTCATAGAAAAAATTGTACACCCTTGCAAAAAAAATTGTACACCGGGAACTACGTTCAAAATTATTCTAATCCTAATTCTTTTACCTGGAAAGCAGTGGCGGATCTAGAAGGTAAAAACTGGGGAGCCTGCCAAACCCCAGACTATAAGTATATCATGAATTTACTATAAAATTTCAAAAATATATCAATAATAGCTTAAATTAGTTTCGTCACTCTGAAAACTGGGAGCCTAGGCCCTCGGCCCCAGGCTAGATCCGCCACTGCTGGAAAATAGAAGGACTATCCGATCATTTTCCATCGCAAAGGCAGCACAGTAGAATCCTCCCCCCCCACCCCCCCAAAAAAACTCAAACAATTTTTGAAAAATAATGAGCTGGAAACTTAAAAGTTGTCATGCTCATTGGTCTCACCAGAAGGCCAATGGTTTATTCTGTCAAGCTAATTTGATCATATTGTAAAGTTCTGCAGGTATAGGTAGAGCATAGGTAAAGCTATATTATGTTCCGGAATCGTTTTTTCCCCTACCGAATTTTATTACAAAATCCTGTTTTCTATAAACATTATATTTAAAAAAAACACACACACACACATACACTATGATGTGAAATCCTCTAATACTTAGGTAAAATATGGTATCCCAATGCCGGGCAGCCTACTGAAGGAACTTTACAGAACTCTGAGCAAGCTAGGTGGAGTCGATTTAGGTTCCCCAATGCTCCACGCAAGCAGAAGGGGTTAAAAGTCACAAAGCTCCACGCAAGCTAGGTGACTCAGGTTAGGAGTCTTAACAGAGCTTCGAGCAAGCTAAGTAGGTAAGAAAGGAGACCTAGAGCTCCGAGCAAGCTAAGGGCTTTGGGTTAAGTAGCTCCTAGTGCTCCAAGCAAGCTAAAGGAGTGGAAGTGACCAGCCAAAGACTAACAGTAGTTGATTTAATCCTTCTGCTTTTATAGCTGCTCCGGTGTGGGGGTGGCGCTGGTGTTCCTTCGTCGTGACATGATCAGTAGTATCGCTGACGTCCCTATAGTCGTCCGCCACTGTAGTAATGTAGTGCTTCATATTTATAAATATGAGCACGTGTTGATTGTTAGTAAACAGAGCCATGTGAGGGTTATTACAACATTAAATTGTTGAAACAATAAAATAACGGTATGGAAAGGAATGAAAATAGATTTTTATCTCTAAATTAACATTTGAGATATTGTAACGTCACCAATGTATGTCAAAATTAAAAAACTGGCTGCGTAGTAAAACATTGTTTTTTTCGGAAAAGTATATTAACATGACAAAATAAACATTAAGTTATATAAACATTTTAAGAAGTCAAGAATATTTACATTTCTCTTTTTTTGAAATATAAATGCATACTCACAGATGTTCAATCAATGTTTTTACAATAATTACACCATACTTACTTCTTGGTTTTAAGTTGAAATTACCATTTCTGCGTCGATAAAAGGATTTTTTTAAAAAGAAAAATAACGTGAGGAAATATAGGTCTATTATGAAACATAAGCGATGCTATCAATACTGTTAATTAAATAATATGACATATCTAGTGAAATACTTTATAGCCGATTTGTTTTGAACTGGCCCTTGGTTTGAGCCTGTGAAGGACGACCTATAATTGTGGCTAAATTTCTACTTGTCTCTTATCCGTGATTCGGAATGTCAAAAACTTAATGCAAGCAACATAATACGACTACGGAAGACCTCCAATCATACAGCCAAAACATATATTACTCCTACAATAAAGATTTATTGGCAATTCCAGCCTTTTTTTAAAATAAAAGAGAACATGACACTCAAAAATTTCCATAAATCTTATAAGGCACAATCTCAAAATAATATTTAAAAAAAAATATTAAACGACTTTCTATGAAATGCCCTCTTTATCGTGATTCACTTATTAAAAACATCACGTTTTCACTGTTCACACTTGTCCACACTATACTCTATGAGTAAAAATTGAGGATAACAGCTTTAAGGGATAAGGGATACATACATATAAGGGATATATATAATTACAAATAGTAATAAATACAATGTTTTTAACGATAAACGAATTTAATTGTTAATTGATGGCTATAAAATATTCAAACATACAGATTTAAAAATCAATCTTTGAATTAAATATAACGTGTGTATGGAGAAGTATATGAATATCACTTTTATGCAACACGTGCTCCAACACATGGTTAATAACTGTCCACAAAACAGCTTTCGGACACAAGGATAACTTCTCTATGTTATATAATATACTACCGGCCACTTTCTAAGCCTTAATGCTTTTTTCCCCTCATAATATTTATAATGAGATGTTATTAGTGTATTCTTTCATGTTGATGGTGAAAAAAACACGCATTTGCTGATAGACGAAACATATTCATGTCCTTTTATTTCTTCAAAAAATATTGAGTGAGCAGTAGACAATTTCTCAAGTTATAGGAAGAAGTATCGTCTAGTTCTTAAAAGATAGTGGATGTTCGTGTTTTCAAATTTGTTCTTAAACTCATCATGGGTCTATGAGTTAATGCACTTGTTTTGTACAGTCACTACTCTTGTGTTTACGTAACGTTATTCGTTGAAGGGAGTGTTGGGGGCGTGGCATAAGTGGTTTCCTGCATTACTTTACAGAGTTGCCAGAATATAAGAGCAGTAAAAATCAGAAGATATGAGTCCATTTCCTATTTTATTTCGTTATTGTACGAGTATACGATTGAATGAGTTGATTTCGAGTTTAACGTCCCTCCCGCACTGAGGTTATATGAAGCGGACTTACTAATTAACGTGGAATCCAAACCACATGAGCTCCCGCCGGGAATCGAACCCGGGTCTCCCAGGCCAAATTCGCGTACGCTAACCGCTGAGACACGAAGGAGCTCGAGTGTACGATTGAAGTGATAGTTGTGATTTAAAAAGGAAATTGGATTTTTTTTTTTAAAAAAAAAGTTATGCGATGTAATTTGTTTCTTCCCAGAAAAGTTATTTACCCTTTAAAGTATTAAAATTGTATATCAAACTTTACGTGCTTAAAGCAGAGGCGTATCTAGGGTGAAGCAAGTAGAACACTGCCCTGGGCGCCAGTGCCAGAGGGGCGCAAAATACTATACCGGAAGAAATAACAATTACTTACACGTGAGTAGCTTTGTTCATATCAATGTGCTCGTTGTCACTATTTCTACAATTGATTCTCTTGTTTGAGATAATGTGATTCTCTTGTTTGAGATAATGTGATTCTCTTGTTTGAGATAATGTGATTCTCTTCTTGAGTCACACTGATCAAACTCGATGACCTTACCTTCTTTTGTGACACACGTGCACTCGATTTAGCAGCATTCCTTGTTACTAACTGAAAGCTTGTAGCCTGCTGCCAATAATAGCGATCCGAAGATGCAGTGAAAATGCAGGGTCGTAGCAGTTTGTCCATTCGTGTATTGACTGCGCTAATGACGCATTCAGAATCAATTTTTCTTTATTATTAGTTGCATTGTTTCCATTTTCCTTTCTTTTATTTACTTTCATCTGAGGTTCACTTTTGCTTTTATCTAAGACGATTCAACCACACTATTATTGAAGGAATATCAATGTATGCAAGAAAATTGCCACACTTTGTCAGTAGTAACCCAGATGACTGAGCTCGCGGTCGTCAACCGAAGTATGGCATGTGCGTGCCTGTATTTGTATTCGTTTTCAAAAACCTTGCATTGCTCATGTAATATTTGACTTGGATCTGCATGGACTAAAACAGGAAACATTGATGGTAATGTGCTTCGCAGACATAAATGCCCTCTACCGCTTCTTCTTTGGCTGAACAAGTGCTGGAAAAAACTGCTTTTATGTCTTTAAAATCAGATACTTGCTCAAACGGGGTTTAGGCACCAAAGCTCCTCTTGCATGCGCTACTGTATAGAATCATAACAAAGAGCAATTCGGGTAGCTATCCCTATATTTAAGATTTAAATCATTGGTCAGAATGGAAAACAAAAATGTTGCTTCAGGTGAGGCTCGAACTCACAACCCCGGCATGGCCCACAAGTGCTGACTTATAAGTACCGTGCGCTAACCAATTGCGCCACTGAAGCTTGGTAATGATAGGATCTCACTGAACAGTTTCCATAATATCCTCACAGTTTTATCTATTATGTTCTTTCTTTTCCAAAAATAAATAAACAAAATAAAAACTTAAAAAATATTCAGTAGACCTACTAAGTCTGAAGGTGGTGTTTCTTTATTCTTTCATTATTTTAAAAACTTTCGGGCTAACACATATGTTGAAAATGGTATTTCACATCTAATGAAAGGGAGAAACAATACGTTGATACAATATTGTTTATAAGTTATAGTGTACCATCTCATCTGACTGATAAGTAGTGCCACGTTATCTAATGTGAGTGCAAGCAAGATCGTGCAGAGCCTCCGTGGCGCAATCGGCTAGCGCGTTCGGCTGTTAACCAAAAGGTTGGTGGTTCGAGCCCACCCGGGGGCGATTGTTAGTTTTATGTTTGACTATAGATGAACTAGAATTTTCAAAAAAGTTTATAACTCATTCAACTTACGGTTTCGTACTACATTTTTTCTTTCGAAACATCTGAACTAAAAGACTCAAAACACACGACAGAAAAGACCATGAAGTAATAGCTTTAAACACACAGCTGATCGATCAATTTTGTTTTATTCTTATGAACATTGTGGTTATTAACAGGTCCGTTTCCAGGGGGGGTCTATGGGGGCCGGGCCCCCCAATATTTGCTGCCCCCCTAAAATTTTCACGGTACGCTTGAAATATAATATGGTGATGAACTTTCATGTGGTTGGATCGCCCCTCCCCCTACATTTTTGGGCTGGCTACGGGCCTAGTTATTAAGAAATAAACCTTCTTCCCAGTCACATACGCAACATTTCATCAAAAGAGGGTTCAACCACCCAATCCCATATCTTTTTACGATAGGTATGATCCTGGTATCCACATATGGTGTTTCTACAGTTCTTTAGCACAACTTTTAAAATCCGTACGGATGTATTTATATTGAACTTGATGTAGGAAATATACAATAGGGCTACATTTCCAATAACGGATCAGGCGGACCAGATAAAAGGGTTCAGTGGGCCGCAATCAACCCAAGGCCCGGCTATTATACATTGGTGCTCTAACCTCTACACCCAGTGCTTACGAAAAAAGTAACTATAGTTCTTTATTCCTGTTCCTGAGAATCAATATACGAAGTATAACGCATAAATGATTTAATCTTACTCACTGTTATTAGTAGGGCTATCATTGTAGTAAGTAAGTAAAGAAATCGTATGGAAATATAATAACATAATCATACAGTAATCCCATTAAGCTCAATTAACTTAACCAGTTGTTAAGTGATTTGAACGACACCACTGTTCTTTTCACATGATGTAATCACAAACGACATTATTTTCATTTTTTATTTATTAAGATTTAAATCCTGTACATCGCTGACCAAAGTCCAAACAGAAGTTGTTCAAACTTTTTCTTCGATATCCAATACTTTGAAGTGGAAACTATTGCAGCCAAGACTGTTGGCAAAGGATGCTGAAGGTCAATGACCAATAAAAAACATCCGCTCAATGAAGCAACAAAAAAGAGGTCAGAGCCAAGGATGAAATAGAAAGTAACGTTCGTACAGAGCGCTTTGAACTGTAATACATATCGTCGTGTGTAGTGTGTGTAGATTAATGCTTTTACATAAGGTTACCTACCCTCAAGAAAGATTATACCACAGCCATTGACCTAATAGTAGCGTTTGTGCTCTTCCACACGCTTGACTCCCATCACATGCTATATTAAATTTATAGTATGATTCTACTGTCTACAATAAAACTGGGTTATTTGTTGAATAACTATTATATATATATAGTGTATAGGACGATCAAAAGCAACATTTTTCAACAGATCAGTGAAATGGTTTAAAAATGTATCTATGTTCGGAATTGCCCCAGTGGTCGGGGTAATCCCGAACATACTGTTTATTTTGAACTTTCCTTCAGGAAACAAGCAAAATGCATTAAAATACATTAAAAATATACCGTAATTTAATATTTAAATTTTTAATAAGAATTATAATTACAGACATAACTAATAAATAAGCAAATAATAAATATAACAAACTATTTTAATTAATAAAGCTAATAACGCTTATTGCCAAAATATGATCTATTTTCCAAACCAATTTCATTAACTTATTACTTACTTTTCAATAAAAAAAAAACTATTAAAAATCTTTGATAATTTATTTGCCATGGGGCAATCCCGAACTTCCGGTTTAATGGCAAACGTTTTGTCTCCATGAGACGCCATTTTATTGTTATAGTTGAAACTAATTGCTGACTGCATAAAGGCTAGTAAGATTACAAAGAACTGATGCTCAAATATAGAGGAATATATAAACTCATCTGTAACAATGTAGATAAGAACCAACATACCTTGCCCACATTGTTGAATCAACGTTATAAGTGAATCGACAAAAACAACAAAACGTGACAATCCATTCAACTGACTACCACCACTTCAGTGTTCGCGAATACCCCGGTTTTCCCTATATATATGTATATATATATATATATATATATATATATATATATATATATATATATATATATATATATATATAAGATGTCTCAAAAGTCCCCTCAAATAGGGTTATTATCAGAGTTACAACAAAATGTAAGAGACTTCAAATCTGTTCAAACCTTCTTCAAATATGTTTTCGACCTAAGTTTTTTTTTTTTTTTTTTTTTTTTTAAATCGGACGAGCCTTTGGGTCGTACACTCTTTATGCTCTCAATGTTAAATGAAAATGCTGTGGTGTCATTTGCCTGGACCCACAACATAAGTTAATGAAATTACTGTCTTTTATACTAATGTGTCGATGGCCAGCCCCCATTTCAAATAGACCCCCTATGCCCGCATTCACTTTATGTTGTGAGTCCAGGTAAATGGCAACGTTGCATTTTCATTTAACACTGGACGCATAAAGAGTGTACAGGCCAAACGGTTCGTTTGATTTAGAAAATTATTTCACTTTAGACTGAAAACATCATATTTGGAGACGGTTTCCCCTCTCATATTTTGTTGTAATTCTGATAATAATAGAGTTACCCTATGTTAGGAGATTTTTGAGACACCCTGTATGTAGTTACCTATAATCTGAATTAAAGATTGCTTAAGTCTGGGCTTAAATCTGATTGCTTGAATCAAAAACCATCGTTAAGAGCACGTAGAAAAAGACACTGCATAGCACTGATGAGAAATATGTCTTCTTTTCTTTCATATCATTCCCTCTCTCTATTCCTTTGGCATTGGCATTAAACTTGAATTAGCAAAATTTATTTATCTAACAATTCAAATACATTTACCATTTCTTTTTTCGTTTCCAGTTGCTATAATTTGCAAGTGTGTGTGATAAATGAAACCTGTTTTGTTCTGTGTGAATTGCAATGCTGACGTTTGTTAAAACTCTACTCCATCAGTGTTCGTAAGTTTCCGTTAGAAAATTTCCCTCAACATACAACATTTCCCTTTTTTTTATCAAATTTTCCCTCGTTTGTTGAGTGTCCAATTCCTATGACAGAAGTTATGTAATAAGATTAATGTAGCTATGTTAAAGGAAGTCCCAACCAAAGATGGATGATTAAGGTAAGTGAATGATGATGGAAGAATTGGTGGAATTAGAAAAGGGAGGAAACGGGAGTAACAAGAGAAAACCCATGGGCACGATGTTGCCCAAAGTAATGAAAAATGTGCTCATTATGGTGTAGGAATAATTCTTGGTAAACACTTAAGAGACCTCATCCCGGCAAAATTAAAATACCGCTAATTTTACAGTAATTATGTGATATCTTCAAATAGATAAAAGATAATCGAAGTGTGGAACAAGAGCGCTCTAGACATCATTATTTTACATGAGATACCGTTATCACGACTCACTTATCTGCTTTCAATTTCGATCCATTTTGAAAATCGGCATTTATTTTCGCGTTTCTAAACGGCTGAAAACGGAAAGCCACTAGGTGATTTGTTATAACGGTACCTCACTCAAAATAATATTGTCTAAGGCGCTCTTGTTCCACATTTCGATTATCTTTTATCTATTTGAAGATATCACATAATTACGGTAAAATTAGGGGTATTTTAATTTTGCCGGGATGAGGCCTCTTAAGAGAAAAGGTACTGAAAGTTGAGTTTGTTGATGATAGAGTTATGATGTTAAGACTTTAAGAAGAAAAAAGAAGGCCCTAGCGGTGATATAGACATACGCACCGACCGCATCACACACAACTGAAGAAACAGAAAAAATTATGAGAAATTAGAAGAAATTATAAACAGGAAGAAGAGCGATGCATCCGTAATTGTAATGAGACATTTTAATCCAGCTGTAGGAGAAGGAGAGGAAGATAGTATCATAGACAAATATAGTTTAGGCGAAAGAAATGAAAGGGAAAAGGGATTAGTCAATTTCTGTAGATAAAACTCAGATTTAGTAGTAATTGGGATAGGGGTTCTTGTGCTGATTGAAAGGAGAGGAACGACAGAGAAAAGTGCAATTAGAAGGGGAGTTCGATAGTGCTGTTGTCTCTCTCCAACATTGTTAAATATCTATCTAGAAGGATAGTGAAAAAGTCTGCATAATGAAAATGACATTTTGGTAGGAAATACAATGATTAGGTATATGATGATATAATTAATATATACATTAAGCACGTATTGCTTATTTCTAATTTTGAAAATCTTAGGATTAGGGTTAGGATTTAGATTTCTGGGCTCTCGGCATCTATGGCCATGTTAGCCCGTCACGTTTGAGAAATGACGTCCCTTGGCGATCACACTATCCGAGGAAAGAGAAAGAAGAAAGGATTGGAGAAGGAAGGAAGCGGCCTGGGACCTATATGTTATTTACCATCCCGGCATTTGCCTGATGTGAATGAGGAAAACCTTACTCAGGATAACTGGCCTGAAAGAAAAAGCTTTTATACTTTTTCGACCGAGTGCCCCCACTGGGAATCGAACCCAGGACCTTTTGTACGAAAGACGACAGTGTTAGCGACTACTATACTCAGGGCCGCAAATCTTTGTAGTAAATTCTTGTACGATTTTAACAAAATTTCTTCAAGTATTTGAAGAAAACAATCTATGACTAGTAAATCGACAATCTATGGCATTTATATTACTTCTATAATCGTGTGATGAATATATTATGTACGGTACATACAAATCCTTATCAGTGTAATGGAAACGCGTTAAAATATCTTAGTTACCAACGGTCAAGCGGCGGCCGCAGCGCGAGCTGTTGGCGATGGTGTACTAGGGCAAACTCCGCACTACAGGAAGAGCAGGAGAACGATAGTGAGCAGTTAAATGAGCAGAAGATTTCACGATGATAGTGTAAAATGTAAATTCGGTGACTTGTCTGGTTTCCAAACAGGACAAATTGTTGATGCTCGGTTATGTGGGGCGAGCTTGACAAAAGTATCAAGTATATGTTCAGGATGTGTCGCAAGGTACGGTATGCAAGGTAATGAAGACCTACAAAACTCACGGCAAAATCACATCGGCAAATACGAACAATGGTAGGACAAAAAGCTTCAGTGAAAAATTCCGCCCAGCATCAAAGTGGATTGTGACTCAGAACCGTAGTGCGACGCCGTTCAAGCAACGGAGGGAAGCCTAATCACTGCGAAATTAAAATACCGCTAATTTTACAGTAATTATATAATATCTTCAAATAGATCGAAATGTGGAACAAGAGCGCGCTAGACAATATTATTTTGCATGAGGTACCGTTATCACGAGTCATCTAGTAGCTTTCCGTTCGCAGCCATTTAGAAACGCAAAAATAAACACACTGGAAATCGAAAGCAGATTAAGTGAACCGTGATAACGGCATGTCATGTAAAATAATATTGTCTAGCGAGATCTTGTTCCACTTTTCGATTATCTATTTGAATATATCACATAATTACTGTAAAATTAATGGTATTTTAATTTCGTCTCTTAACAGCATCTCTCACAGTCTGTGTTGACTATCATAATCCACCGCGAGCTACGAGTTACATACGGGGTAGGATAGCATGGCTGAAATCCTGATAAGAGACCATCACACTTTAGCACGACGCCAATAGTGTCGCGAACATGCAATATAGACCGCTCATGCCTGGAAACGTGTGATACGATCATTGTTTTCCGTCTCAAACCACAGTCTATGTTTATGTGTGGTGAACGCCCCAAAAAGCGTATGATCCACAGTCTCTCCGCCTAATCGTGAAATATTTCGGTTTTCAGTGGGTCCTGCTCTGACGTTTTACCTACAAACACCGGGTTTATCTGAAAACGCTTAATGCAGTTTTCAGTCTAAAATAAAATATTAGCAAAGCAAAGCCCAAAGGTTTATGTTTCGTGTCTTTCAGTCCACTTGGAGATGAGAAATTAGATTTGAGCTAAGTAAATTTCAAAACAAGTGTAAGCCATTCCACGTTTAAAGAGTTTCCTGCATTTAAAAAGCCCACTTCTTTATGGTTAAAGATCACGTCACGTCATGCTCCCATAAATATATTGCCATTTTAGAGGAATATCCACTATTCCCTATCACGAGATTGAGTGATACACTGTATGCATAATGCTGTAATAAATTTATCACTTCTGGTTGTAATGAAGGAATGTGATTCAATATTTAAACAAGAAGTAATAGTTTTATGGGTATGTTTCAATATTTAAACCGTACATAATAGATTTATCACTTCTGGTTGCAATGAAGAGATGTGATTAACACTTAAACCGGAAACAATAGATTTATCATTTCTAGTTGCAATGAAAAGATGTGATTCAATATTGAAAAAGAAAATAATAGATTTATCATTTCTAGTTACAATGAAGGGATGTAATTGAATATTTAAACCAGAAGTAATAGATTTATCACTTCTGGCTCCAATGAAGTGATACAATTCAATATTTAAACCAGAAGTAATAGATTTATCACTTCTGGTTGCAACGAAGAGATGTGATTCAATATTTAAACCAGAAGTAATATATTTATCACTTCTGGTTCCAATGAAGGGATGCAATTCAATATTTAAACCGGGAGTAATATATTTATCACTATTAGTTGCAATGAAGGGATGTGATTCAATGTTTAAACCAGAAGTAATAGATTTATCACTTCTGGTTCCAATGAAGGGATACAATTCAATATCTAAACCAGAAATAATAGATTTATCACTTCGGGTTACAATGCAGGGATAACCGAAGTTGGATCCTGTTCTTCGAACATTAAATCCATATCAAAACCATTTTTTGTTACAGTTTTCCGTTCTATAGAAATCAATACTGAAACTAGAAATAGTACAAATTTCTACTACTTCCGGTTTCAAGAGAAGGATAAGCGCTGAGTTTAAATATTCTTCCGACACTGAATCCATATATAAACATTTGTCGCTTCCTCTTACTGTTTTAGATCAACGGAATCCAATATTGGAACCGGAAGTGGGGGTGGAAGTGAATAATATATGCTTACAAACATCTTATATATTATCAACTTAAAGGTTTGAACCCTTTTTGAGGAACTTTCGCATACGCCACTGAATAAACCATTTCTCGCTATTTCTGACCGTTTCTGCTGTGAAACCTGTTGACAGACAGACAGAGCTCAGCGTTTGCTTAACGTACTTTAAAAGTCTAAAAATTGCTCTTTTAGGTTTAAAAATCTTAAAATTTCCTTTTAAAAAAGTATTTAATGAATCAATCAATCCGGTAACCATTTCAAAAATGTAGTATATAAAAATTCTATGCTTTCTTAAAGTACTTACTTCTTGTTTTGCAGGTTTAGAAGAAGATCCTAATTACTCCAGCGCAGATGACAATGAAGAATCGGTTTCGTATCAAAATCATACGAACGTTGATGATGTCAATGAGCGTAAAGAAGTACCAAATATATTTTCAAAGCTTCCGATGTTTGTGCCTTCCTTTGACACAGTGACAAACAGTGAATGCAAGAATCAAAGTCAGCTATATCTTCAAGAGCTGAGAAACTACAAAATGTGGGCTATCCAGAGTATGTATTCTTTATGTTTTACGTTTTATTTTTATTTTGTGAAATGAAACATTTTTTCAGTTTAACGTCCAACGGGTATGCTTTTTAAGGTAAAGGGGACGGATGGTTACTGAGAGTGAATGATTGTGAAATTAAAGATCAGAGGCGGGTCTAGAAGGTAGGACCAGGGGGGAGGGCAACCAGAACCCAGACTATCATAGGTATATCATGGGTAGAGATGAAACTTTTTCGAAACAATTTTCATATTTTGTAGCATTAATTTTTCACAATTTTCGCATTTTCACCTTTATTTTTTAAAAATGTAGCACAATTTTTTTTTTTTAAATTATGGAACTATTTAAAAGTATATTGCAAGGATCCCCACATCACAACAGACGCACGTGTCAGCTCAACACGTGCTAATGATTATAAACAACCTGGCAGACAACAAGCCGACACGGAAGACACCGAGGAACACCGAAATCAGACGGATCTACGGAAGAACCCGAGGAGGACAAATAAAAGGAGGACCACCGAGGGATCCAGCATCAGTCGACCAACTGATCGCCTAACGTTTACCTTCCTATGTCGCTGTGGACTAGGAGCACCTCTTCCTTACCCTATGTCGCACTGGACTAGGGATCCCATCTTAAACTTATAATCCGATTCTAACCTACAACCTGCCAAAGTGTTCTGGAAACTGCCATGAGTGGAAGGGGCACCCGGCAAAACATTTAGTATTCCTTCACTTGGTCATTGAGGAAGAGACATTGAATTAGAGACACTTGCATTTATTATATTTTGTAATAAAACGTGGTGAAGGGGAAAAGACTCCCGGTCTATCATTTGACATCTTTGAGTTTTACGTCCCACGGTTATGCCGGTTAGGCTAAAGGAGACGGTGATGATGAGAGATGAGTGAAATAGTGGAATGAAGAAAGTGGGAGGAAACGGGAGAACCCCGAGAAAACCCACGAGCACGGTGTTTGTCCACCACAAAGTTCACTTGGCGGGGGCTGGGATCGAACCCGGGACCCCAAGCACCAGAGGTGAACGCTCTACCACTGAGCCACCGCGCCCCCGGTCTATCATTTGACTCTACCAAAACATTACAATATTTTTGGTAGTAAAGTATATATCTAATCAGTGGCGTAACCAAAGGCTTGGAGACCCTCCCGCAGACATCGTGGAGTGGGGCCCCTTCTTTATGTCCCACTTCCCGATTTGGGGGCCCCATGATGGCTTGAGGTCCTCCCGCAATGCGGTGTCTGCGGGGCCCTTATTTACGCCCCTGTATCTTACAAAAATGAGGATATACCTTGATTAGGTGCACATTCTAACTAAAAAATGTAAACACTTCCTCTAACGTCATCCTTGTTAAAGGATAACATGCAGCAAGTAGAACGGTCCGTTTATAAAATTAATTGTTGAGCCCATTAAAATACATCATACATCAATGTATCTTTTATGTACTTATTTTTAATAAATATAATGAAGATGTGTACATATACCTTTTACACAACTTTCTAATATGTCTGCTTAACTCTCTCAATAATAACTATTTATTTTTTGGTTGCCCTGACAACGACATTCCAAAATCCTATTATTTAAAAACATTTGAATATCTTTTTATAGACATTATATCTGACTTATTTCTTTTTTTCTTTCTCTTTTTCTTTAGTAGAATCAGCCTAGTACATATTTAAAATACCTTACGGCCCAAAATTACAAGTTAATAATCGTTACAAGTAAAAATATACAACATACCATTGTATATACAAGACAGGAACAATTCTTTTTTAAGTTTGTTCTCCTGTCAGTAACAATCATGCTTAAAAAGAATCTCTCGGCATCAACACTCGAGATTGACAACCACATTGAACGCAACGAGCTGACAGCAAAAGACCTGTAGTTAACTTTTAAACTGTTTAACAATCATACAATGTAAACTTCCTTATCTTCACTGTTGAGAACTTCAATAACCTTACTTTTAAATTCACGGTAAGCAACTAACAGATCATGAACATTATTTCCCCAAAATACAGTCAAGGATTTAAACTAGTGTTGCCACGAGACGAGACGAGACGAGACTTCAGGCTGTCTCGTCTCGTCTCGTGCAAAGCATGTCTCGCCTCGTGTCTCGTCTCGAAAAAATGTGCTCGTCCCGTCTCGTGTCTCGTCTCGAGAGGTTCTGTCCCGTCTCGTCTCGTCTCGTCTCGTTTGTCCCGTTTTGTCTCGTCTTGTCTCGTAAAAATATAGCAGCATACCATGGGAACGAAAGTAAAATGTAGCAGGCTGCACCATGGTAATCAAGATACAACTAACAAGGGAAGAGAGGGAGATTATATATCGAAGTGGAAGATGGTTTATATACCAATCGAAAGCACTAATGACTCCTATTATAAAACTGTAATAAAAATTTTCCGAATGCATATACTGTGCGAGTTATATGAATATACAGGGTGTCCAGAAAATCCATTTCCACCCCTTGAAATCGCAAACGATGAGACAGATGCTAAAACTGGAAAACACGGTTTTGATCATTATAAAAGTACAATGTATCAAAGCAAACATTGTTGTCCCAGGGCCACCCGCAGAGTCCCAGGCGGGATCCAACTCAAAAATTACAAAAGGTAAGGGGGTCAAATAGTATTCGTTCGAAACTTCTTAGGAAATGAAAGAAGACGAACAAGTCCCAACTCTCTAAAATTACCCTGTGCAAAATGGCGGCCGGTCAAACTGTCAGCAAAAACGTCATTGTAGAGTCTATGGCCACCCTCCAAAGAAAGAAAAAAAAAACTGAAACGGTAAGACAGATGTCAAAAAAGAAAAAGATGTGTGTCATCTTTTCAAAAGTACAATGATTGAAAGTAAAAATGTTTGTCCCAGGGTCCTCCCCAAGGTTCCAGACGGGGTCCTACTCAAAATTTTCAAATGGCAAATATGGTCAAATAAAGCTGTTGAGAAATAAAAGAACCCGGAACAAGTCTCGATCCTCTAAAATTACCCTGTGTAAAATGGCGGCCGGTCAAAATGTACATCTTCATTTCGATTTTCTGAGCACGTTCACTTTCCATTTTGCAATCGGCACTTGTTTTTATTCTGAGACATTTGTACGTATTTACTCTTCCTGGCGCAATGAATTCTTTCGTTTGAATCATTTTATAATTGATAAACTAGATAACGAGCATAAGTACCACTGTTGTGCAGTCATAAACATAAATAAGTAGAGGTAAGAGTCTTTACTTCTGATGGCTCCAACCTCTACTTATTTATGTTCGTGGAAGTGCATTATATGTTAACTAGTCAGTTCTATACTCAAAGATGTCAAATGTTGTTGTTTCTTTTCTTTATGTCTTAATTTGCTTTTATTATTATTTTTTCTTTATTTAGATATTATTGGGCTCAAAGAGCAGAATCTCACAGTAGGGGCATTTCCTTTATTTCCGTTGAGTACAAGAATTAAAGTGAAAATAAACTAAAACCCGGTTACAGAAAGAACAACTAAAATGCAAGATGTTTGCACAGTATTATCGTAGAGCGTCCATACTTGTTCTTTCTGCTTTCATTTAATAACAGCTTTAAACGATGTGCTACTTGACCTCCGTTGCCATTTGAACAATTTGAACATGACCCCGCCTGGGACATTGTGGAGGACCCTGAGACAAATATTTTTACTTCCAATCATTGTACTTTTGAAATGATGACACACATGTTTTCCTGTTTTGACATCTGCCTCACCGTTTCAGGATTTTTTGGGGGGTGGCCATCGACTTTACAATGACGTTTTTGCTGATAGTTTGACCGGCCGCCATTTTGCACAAGGTAATTTTAGAGTATTGAGACTTGTTCCGTCTTCTTTCATTTCCCAAGAAGTTTCGAACGATATGCTACTTGACCCCCTTACCTTTTGTAATTTTTGAGTTGGACCCCGCCCAGTACACTGCGGGTGGCCTTGTGACAAGAATTTTTGCTTTGATACGTTGTACTTTTAAAATGATCAAACACATGTTTTCGAGTTTTGGCATCTGTCTTATCGTTGGCGATTTCAAGGGGTGGTAACGGATTATCTGGACACTCTATATCCATATAATTCGCATAGTATATGCATTCGGAAAATTTTTATTACAGTTTTGTAATAGGCTTCATTAGTGCTTTCGATTGGTATATAAACCATCTTCCACTTCGATATATAATCTCCCGCTCTTCCCTTGTAAGTTACAAGTATTACCCAGAACACACAAGACAAGAAATGTCACGGTAGCTACACCGTGAAGCCTTCACCTCTGGTGTATGTGGTAGTCGGTTCGATCTCGGTTAGTGCCATGTGAGCTTTGTGGTGGACAAACATTGAATGTGTGTGGGGACCGCGGTGGCTCAGTGGTAGAGGGTTCACCTCTGGTGCTTGGGGTCCCGGGTTCGATCCCAGCCCCGCCAAGTGAACTTTGTGGTGGACAAACACCGTGTGCGTGGGTTTTCTCGGGGTTCTCCCGTTTCCTCCCACTTTCTCCATTCCACCATTTCATTCATTACTCATCATCACTGTCTCCTTTAGCCTAACCGGCATAACCGTGGGACGTAAAACTCAAAGATTTCATTTTTCGAATGTGTGTGTTTTCTCGAAGTTGTCTAGTATCCTACCACTTTCTTCATTCCACTAATTTTCCCATCATTATCCATTCGGCCAAAGTTGCCTAAAGGTCTTAAAAATAAATTCAAATAAGCTCACAAGGCAAGGACAAATAGTTTACAAGATAATATATCTCTGCTGTTAGTTGTCTGAGGCTTCTCGACCCTGGCTTCTTTTTTTTTTTTTTTTTTTTTTTTCATTCTAAAACATTGAAATTTGTTTCACCAGTTTCAATACACGAATATACAGTAAATTTGATCTTGAAGCTTTGCTGGCGTCTACTATTAATCCAATGTTCTCGGGATTGCTGCCAGAGTAAGTGTTGCTGTGCTGAGCTTTCGTTACCATACAGCGGCAACATCTTCAGAGCTCTGAAGATGTTGCCGCTGTATGGTAACGAAAGCTCAGCACAGCAACACTTACTCTGGCAGCAATCCCGAGAACATTGGATTAATACAGTAAATTGCTCATAGGTACGTCAAAGATGAAGACACTAATGTTAAATAATGTTTACACGACAAGCAAAGTTCGATGTAAAGGTGTCATCATCCCCGACACTATCGTATACTATCAGCCCACTTGCTTTATAGTGTCTGTATATATATATATATACATATATATATATATATATATATATATATATATATATATATATATATATATATATATATAGAGAGAGAGAGAGAGAGAGAGAGAGAGAGAGAGAGAGAGATGGAAAGATATATAGATAAATAGAGAGATAGATATGTGTGTACACTTTGATTTCATATATTCCAGCCTTTAGGTTTCACAGTGTTAACCCATAACAATCCAAAAACTACTTTCCATTTTAGCATATATAGATTTGTTGCAATTATTTTTTTTAAAAAAAAGCTCGGAACCAAATAATTTTATTGAGTAATGGAAAGTATTTGATTGAAATTTTATATGTTACTGCACACTAAGCTCTACTTAAAGTGCCATAGTAATGGGAGTTGAACGACACATCGGACGAAAGAATGCTTGGGGCCAGTCTTCATCTCCATGGTTCAAATCTGTTCCCATAACCTCGGGGTGTGTGCTACTATGTGGTGCTTGCCCCGTTTGTGTAACAAACTCATGACAGTACACCCAGACTAGCTAATGGCTAAAAAAAAAGTTGATTTTTGGGTGGCCATTTTGGATTAAAGTTCCTTATATTGTCGGGATCTATTTGCAATCATACAAAGTACATCTTTATACCAAGCCGAGCGGTCTGCGGCGATAGACCATCGGCTTGAAGGCTCCGGGTTGAGACCCGGAAGGGTCATGTGTATGGGTTTTAACAACATTTGTTTTTTCGTACTGTGTCAGGGGGGGAGGGAATCGTACGGGATAAAAGGATTTCAGTCTGAAAAAAATGGAGAGAATATCCTCCCAGGATACTTTCATGGGAGTAAGGAATTAGTAAAAATATAGGATATACATTTTATAGCAGGTTTAAAAATATGGTTTGGGTATCCTATTTTTTTCTGTTAATTATATTCTTCAATGTTCGAATTTTGATCATTCTCATGATATTTTCTGCTTTCAACGGAGTTCCATGAATATTATACCAAATGTTCTTTACACTTATCAAGTTCGAGAGGTTTAGTGCCCCTGTAAGAAACAATTTCTGAAGATAATTCAGGTCCTAATGAATATTATTCACTAGGAAAGGGAAGTATTCCCCTCCTCTCGAAGCAGAGGGCAATTTCGCACTCTGGTCAGATCAAACATTTCCGCGTAACAAAACGAAGGTACCCCTGTAAAACTTCTTTACCTAAAGTGTTATTATTAGTATCATAAATTTGCTGAAAGCAAACAATTTGAAGGGTTCGTCGATAATATCTTTGCTTCTTTTGTCGTCCGCCCGCCTTCCAAACGAAGAGGTGAATTTTACAACATGACTGCTGTATAATAAGCGAGCGATTCGTAAAATGGTAAAAGTGTGTTTTTATGTGTGTGTGTATGTGTGTGTGTGTGTGTGGGAGAGAGAGAGAGAGAGAGAGAGAGAGAAGACAAAATTTTAGTTGCAAGAAAACATACTTCAATTGCCATTTTCGATTCATATACCAAAAAGAATACCGCCACCAGAGAGTACAGACAAGTGTAGACCTTACCCAGTTTTCAAATTGAATAGATGGTGGTGGTAGTTCGGTTTCTTGACCTTGTAAAAAATCTTCCCTGTCTTTGATTTTGTTTGTCATCATTCCAGCCAGAAATAAAAAAAAAAAGAGAATTCCTCAGTTTACAGCAAGGGGAATTGGGGACAAGACATTAAGGATGATATTCCTGGAAGCTCATGTATCACGATTGTTTCATTCAATAGACAGAGGACACTTTTCTATGAAGGCTTTTCAACATGTTTTCTCACAAAGCGGATTTTCTTTTTGCAATCTATATGACCACTGGCAATTTCAATCTTGGCCATTCCCGCCAGCGTTTTTATTTTCGAGACACGAGACAAGACGAGACATTTCACGAGACGTCCCGTCTCGTCTCGTATCTCGTCTCGTTTTCGAGACGGGACAAGTAGTCTGTCTCGACTCGTATCTCGTCTAAGAGGGTTCTGTCCCGTCTCGTGTCTCGTCTCGTTTACGAGACGAGACGAGACGAGACACGAGAAATGTCTCGTCTCGTGGCAACACTAATTTAAACAACAGTTCAGTTTCGTTGAAGTCTGGATATTTATGAAGTGAAACAGTTTCAGGATCAAATAACTCGCAGAGCTTTTTCGTAAATCCAACTTAAGTTAAATAATATTGGAAATGTGCTTTTAAGTTATTAACAAGAAATACACTTTTTTTCGTTTTTATTCGTATTTATCGCAAGTAACGCCGAATTTCACAAAAATTTGCGATAACATAAAAGTGATTTCTGGCTCTGAAACCATAAGTTTGAGGTCTCCTGAAACAAATACGCATTTTTTTTAACGTTTCGCATCGCATCGCATTAACGAAAAAGCTTCGTCTCCAATTATGAGTTTACTATAAACTTTCAAAAATATTTTTATTACTCAAAAATCTGGGGGCCTAGGCCCCCACGGCCCCGGGCTAAATCCGCCAATGTTAAAGACTGTCAAGAGATAATAAAAATTGGAATGATTTTTTTTTTTTTTTTTAAGTCTGTGTAAAATGATTTCTAGCTTCTGTGTTTAGCAGGAAAATAACCCCTACCCACCGAGATACTTGCCAGCCAGGACAAGAAGTCACTTTTCGTACAGTATGTAAAAAACAAACAAATAGTGAAAACGAGCTTCCTCCATTAAGAAACTTTTTTTTCTACCCGAATATTAATCACAAATTCACATTACGCAACGTTATTTTACTTTATTTTCTGCTTATTGGTTTCCTGTGTAATCAAATACTGTATGATATGTTAAGAAAGTATGAAATATGAAATGAACAGAAAACAACAAAAATCTTGTCTTAAAAAGTTGTACCACTTTCATATTATCTACTTCCTTGCCTGCTGCCAGACACGTAACGTCTTGTTTGTTTCAGTAGTGAGTAGCCGACTTGACTCGACTCGGCAGACTTCCAACTGAGACTTTTTTTTTCTGTTTATTCAGGTGATATTTGACAGAATTCTTGCCAAACATCTTAGCAACATAAATGTTGTGTCTTACAACCACTTTGAGATCCTGTCAGAGAATAAGATCGGGCGGAAATTCCAACTCATTCACAAAACAAAGTAACTTTGTTTTTCTTCTTTTGGTATTTGTGTTTTTTCACATTTGGATGTGGAGATGGAAATCTTTGTATGACTTACGGAGACAATCTGAAATATCCTGTGCTAAACATGGCTTTCAATAGTAGCTACTGTCGTGTTACACAGTCAGTTCGAAACTACGAGACACGTCCAGAAGGTGAGTTTCCCTAGGGCGGTAAACACAAAGAAAGTACAGTGAAATTGAAATATGTATTGCTACAGATACAGGACAAATTACACTACTTTTCGATATATTCAACCACCGAAATTCAGACACTTGTAATACCATGGGATCTCAGGGTATTTCGATGTGGTAAAAGTCAGTTGCCTGCAAGTACCAAATTTCACAAAATTAAATCCCCACGTTAAGCGGGTTTGCATATCCAGGCTCCTAACTATGAAAACATTTACGCTCACTCCAACCTCAATAATTTCACGAATTCAACCTGTTTTACGTATGTTATTAGGACATAATATCGATTGTGATTTATTCTAAAAACACTTTTATACATTGCAAGAGCTGTAACGTCCAAATATTTACTGAGAACTCATAGTCGTATCTGAATAAACAAAAGCGAGTATGGAACAGTAAACTGCTTTCACAAAAGGCAAAAGAAGGTGTGCAAAGGCATACAAAACGGTCGAGTGGTTTGGGTCGATACACTATTAATCACATGTTTGTGTGTTCAAACCCGGTAGCAAGTTGTTTCTTTTTTAAGTGTCTTCCTATTTTCATCCGGAGGCTGAAAATATTTCTTTGAGTAACTCATTGAAAACTTCTTTTGTTTCAAATTTGATTAGAACGGAACATTATATGAATTGCGAATCTTAAATCCATAGCTTAAAAAGAAAATGAAGTATACTCACTACTCCATTATCCTCTGATTTGTAACGAAAAACTATTTATAAACAGTGGTGACTTCAGAAAATTATCCTCGGGGGGAATTTCAATATTCGGGTGGATTGCAAACATTGGTAGTCCACATTGAGCACGATCGAATATATGGTCCTGAAGGCGGAAATTTCTTAGCTCGAGAAGGGTCTCAAATTCTTCCTCAGATCACGTCCTCAAAGCATCAGTGCTTAAAAGCTTTTCGTAACAAATATAATATTACACTTGTTCCTCGTTCTACATTTAGAATTGGTAAAATCATAACTTATAGAGGATTATAATAAAAGCATAAAAATTACAATACCAATCATGTATAAATTATCCTGTAAGTTACCAACTTTGGGTCAGATTAAAAGTCAAATATTTCTTTTCGGATTGCACTTAGAAGTAAGTCCTCTCTATATAATCCTGATTGGAAAGCCATGTATAATTCTAATTAATTAATCAATATTTATACAAATATTTTTTTTATTTTACTATTTTTACTATTCAATATTATATACACTTCATTTCCAAAATCAAAATCTCGAAAATGTATATTGTACGAGTGCAGATTCGCAAATAAATGATTATTTATCATATATTCGAAATTCTGTTTAATCGAATCCGACAAGAACACAGACAGAACAGGTTAAAAAAAAAGAGAGAAAAATTGGCGGGGACTCGAACTTAGTTCGAATGGTGCTTTATAAGCCGAACGCCTTAGACCACTCGGCTATGGTAACAACTAGTGATTGTAGTAAAGGCTTCGAGTAGTAGTCTTATTATAGAATAACATTTTCTATTGCCTAAAATTTAAACCTAATTTACTTTGATATAATATATCTATTAATTTGTTTCATGAACACGTTTTCGTTACTTTGATGAATGATATATGTTGTTGATATAGATTCTATTAAACGTTCTTTCGTAAATATTATAGAAGTATCAGGGTTATTTATGATCTTTTATGGAAATTGACTGGCGCATGCGCAGTACACAGACAGTTCAATTGGAAGGCAAAAAGGAAACGCTAACCCACTGTTAGAATGTTTCATCGCTGTGAAGTATAAAGAACAGCTAAAATGTATTTTACGCTTGAAATTGCGTAAAGAATCACCAGGTTAATGTTTGTCCAAGTTCTCACTGATGAACTGGACTCATGAAAAAGAATTAATATTGTCATTACTGCAGAATATGAAGAATAAAGAACGTAAATTACACCACATTGTTCTGGAATTCGAACCTAGCTAAGGAAGGGACAATAAACAAAATGTGATTTATTCATTCGAATTGAGATAATTCAGTGAAACTAGAAATTACACAATAAAAAGGAAAAACATCGTTACAAAGACAATAATACTTTTATCCGAGATGTGGAATGAAGTTATTAATTAACTGAAATGAAAGTAATATTGGGCATGATATAGAGTAAGGAAAAAAAGTAAATGTATTCTTAGAAACGTTCAAAGTAAATTCACAAATACTTTTTCAAGATATACTACTCTTCCTTTACGTTTTAACGAACTAATAAGTAAACAAGAAAAGGAAAAGAATGAAGAACGAAAGTATTGCTCTTGAAAAAATATAATAAATAAATGAAACTTAAATAAATGTTTACACAAAAAATAACACACTAGTACTTCGTGTAATCACCTCCAGAGTCAATAACTTCTTGAAGTCTGGAGGGAATACTAGATACAAGTCTCGAGCAATATGACGGTGTGTCACGAAAATGTTGCCCACAGTTCCATAACATGATTTTGAAGAAACGTTTGGTCTCTGTCTTCACGTCTCTCTTCCCATTCTTGCACCATGTAGGCCCACAGATGTTCAATTGGGTTCAAATCTGGGGATAGAGGGGCCACTCAATACAAATTAACTCTGGATGTTCACTTAGCCACTCTCGTGTTTGCCGGGAAGTGTGAACAGCGCTGTTGTCATACATAAATATATATGACAACATCCATCATGTATCCCCAAAAGTGTGCTGATATTCGCCCTGAACAAGAAGTTCTGATAATATTTTGTTCAGCATACCTGGTTCCGCGCGGTCTATACAATATAACTCTGCCTTGTTGGTTAGACTTGAAAACATTCTCGTCGGTCCAAATGCCTAAGTCCCAATATGACTGAGGTTGGGTTATGTTATTCTGTGCCTATTCCATTCGTTTGGCCTTGTGAGTTTCAGTCAGGAGAGTCTTCCTAGCGGGTCTTGAACAGTGTAAACCAGCCCCCAATAATCTTCTTCTTATTGTTTCGTGAGAACAATTATATTCTCTGGCTTTGTCCAAGAGGATTGACGTGTGGCGTAGAGGTCTGTTGATTACTTCTGTAACTAAAGCTTGATCTTGAGCTGCAGTTGTCACTTTTGGCCTTCCACTTCTTGACCGAGACCTGAACCATTCACCACCTTCTTCATGTCGCTGAACCCATTTCTTGATCGTTTTCTTGTCACATCCCAGATCTCTAGCGATCTGAGGCACAGTTTGTCCCATTTTTGCTCGGCCTATGATTTCTCCTCTCAGAGCAACAGACAGTTCTCCACAACCTTTAGAGCGAGGCATTTTCAGAACCTGTTAGAAATTTGCGTTCTGGCGTGTATGACAAATGTCGGTAAAGTGCATCTTTCTGTTTCTACTGCGCATGCATCAGTCAATTTTCATGAAAGATCATAAATAATCCTGACAATTGTTGTAATATTTATGAACGAATACGTAATAGAACCTATATTAACAACATCATTCGTCAAAGTAAAGAACACCGTAAACATAAAACAATTTCAACAGACTATTACATCAGACCAAAATAGGCTTAAACATCAGAGAATACAAAATAAATTTCATACTGTAACAAAAGATTGAACATGAAACACGCTTACTATATTTTCAACTTGTCACATTAGCCGAGTGGACTAAGGCATTCGGCTAGAGATTCTGAGGCATCATTAAAGAGTAGTTCGAATCCCACCACAGTACAATTTGGTTTTACCTCTTCTTGACGTTTCTGTTTGTGATCCTGTCGGATTCTATTAGATATAATTTCGTAATACGCTAAAATATACGTAATATTTGAAATTCTAAACCTCCCATTTTTACATTTTTCAAGCTCAGTTGAGAAGAAAGAGGGAAAATGAAAGTACAAAGATTTACAATAGACTACTTAGCATTTACTGTCATTGTAATTGTGGATATTTTATTTATGAAAATGTATAATGAACTAAAAATATATTTAGTAGGTCACATGTCTCCATTTTTCGATTCTAACTTGAAAGTTACAGTTTAGGCGGTGACATATCGAAGACCCAGGGGGTTGAGGGGGTTGTAACCCCTCCCATTGAAACTTTTATATTCTATTGAAATAAAAAGTGTTTCAGTTTATAATCTTGGAAAAGCAACAATCACTGTGTGTGGAGGACAGTTTCTTTATACTACGATTTATCACTTCCAAATGTGTAGAAGATGTGACTGGATATTGCGTATAATCATTCAAGAAATACAAGACAACGAAGGGATTTCGTAAACCCTTCACGCCACCCCAAGAGGACGAAGTGCGTCCCGCCGTCCTTCGGTTGGGAACTACTGCTTGCGAGGGAAACATTCTAACAGTGTGTTAGCGTTTCCTTCCTCGCCTTCCAATTGAACTGTCTGTGTACTGCGCATGCGCCAGTCAATTTCCATGAAAGATCATAAATAACCCTGATACTTTCTATAATATTTACGAAAGAACGTGTAATAGAATCTATATCAACAACATACATCATTCATCAAAGTAACGAAAACGTGTTCATGTAACAAATTAATAGATATATTATATCAAAGTAAATTAGGTTTAAATTTTAGGCAATAGAAAATGTTATTCTGTAATAAGAACTACTACTCGAAGCCTTTACTACAATCACTAGTTGTTACCATAGCCGAGTGGTCTAAGGCGTTCGGCTTGTAAATCACTACTTGAACTTACTTCGAGTCCCCGTCGGGTACAACGCCTTTTTCTCTCTTTTTTTCACCTGTTCTCGTTGTTTCTGTCTGTGTTCTTGTCGGATTCGATTAAATAGAATTTCGAATAGAGACCAATATATATGATAAATAGTCATTTATTTGCGAGTCTGCACTCGTGCAATATACATTTTCGAAATTTTGATTTTGGAAATGAAGTGTATATAATATTGAATAGTAAAAATGGTAAAATAAAAAAATATTCGTATAAATATTGATTAATTAATTAGTGTTAAACATGGCTTTCCAATCAGGATTATATAGAGAGGACTTACTTCTAAGTGCAATCCGAAAACAAATATTTGAGTTTTAATCTGACCCAAAGTTGGTAACTTACAAGATAATTTATACATGATTGGTATTGTAATTTTTATGCTTTTATTATAATCCTCTATAAGTTATGATTTTACCAATTCTAAATGTAGAACGAGAAACAAGTGTAATATTATATTTGTTACGAAAAGCTTTTAAGCAATGATGCTTTGAGGACGTGATCTGAGGGAGAATTTGAGATCCTTCTCGAGCTAAGAAATTTCCGCCTTCAGGACCATATATTCGATCGTGCTCAATGTGGACTACCAATGTTTGCAATCCACCCGAATATTGAAATTCCCCCCGAGGATAATTTTCTGAAGTCACCACTGTTTATAAATAGTTTTTCGTTACAAATCAGAGGATAATGGAGTAGTGAGTATACTTCATTTTTTTTAAGCTATGGATGTAAGATTCGCAAGTCATATAATGTTCCGTTCTAATCGAATTTGAAACAAAAGAAGTTTTCAATGAGTTACTCAAAGAAATATTTTCAGCCTCCGGATGAAAATAGGAAGACACTTAAAAAAGAAACAACTTGCTACCGGGTTTGAACACACAAACATGTGATTAATAGTGTATCGACCCAAACCACTCGACCGTTTTGTATGCCTTTGCACACCTTCTTTTGCCTTTTGTGAAAGCAGTTTACTGTTCCATACTCGCTTTTGTTTATTCAGATACGACTATGAGTTCTCAGTAAATATTTGGACGTTACAGCTCTTGCAATGTATAAAAGTGTTTTTAGAATAAATCACAATCGATGTTATGTCCTAATAACATACGTAAAACAGGTTGAATTCGTGAAATGATTGAGGTTGGAGTGAGCGAAAATATTTTCATAGTTAGGAGCCTGGATATGCAAACCCGCGTAACGTGGGGATTTAATTTTGTGAAATTTGGTACAACCAGTATATAATATCCATTGTTCAAAGTGCTTACCGGACATGAATACTCCTCGTCATCTTTACACCTTTTAACAACAGATCTTCTGCACTCTTCCACTGAGACAGCTTGATCAATCACTATATACCCGCTCCGAATGATTTTTACTTCGTATATCTCAAAATTCCTGTCCGGAAAGCATTTTGATAGTCATGAAAATTGCATATGGTTGTCATACATTGTTTTAACTCCCAACCGACTAACGATCTCTATTATAATGAACTCCTCTTTAATGTCACTAGTAGAACAAAATAGTTTTATCTTTTAAATTTTATATTCGCTTAATGCTTTCGTTCCACGGATGCAAATAAGCGAAATTATTATTTTTTTTATAGACTAGTTACAATCATATGTGTCATATAGGACACCAATAAAAAGTAAGAAAAGATGTTCTGGTAGTGATCTGGCCCCCTTGCTGCCCCACTACGTACGGCTGTGTGTGTTACATACTTAATACATATTCATAAAATCCAAGTGAAAAGATTGAAAACATATCTCTAGATTATAAATAATCATCTTTCGTAGCGGTAGGTTTCATAGTGTCACATACGACACATGATAAAACAAAAGGTATCCATCCCCCCTACACACACACAATAGAAGAGCAAATCAACATGCATTGCAAAAAAAAAAAAAAAAAAAACGTTAAAGAAAGAGAAGTAGAATACTTACGTAATTGTGACAGTTTTTCTGTTTCTGCGATATTTCTTGCCTCCAGAAGCTCTACCTAGGACCACCGGAAAGCGTTCTTCAATTGTCAAGCTTCTATCGAATGCAGCGCCCACTCTGGCGACAAGAAAGAGAAGCAAAATATGCGTGTCGTTTGTGCCGTGTTGTCACTTTATCAAGATAATGCTAATTGTGTGTGTGTGTCGTATACGATACTCGGCGTCCGAAGAGGTTAAATAAAGACAAAATCGAATATGAAGTACTGACGGATTTCATCGTTTTATAACCCTTACGTGCGAAACGGACAGGAACCTAGAGGTTGGACCGAGAGATCAGCTGCCAGATCTTATGTTCCCCCACTAGTTTTACGTTTTTCAGGCACGTTTTAGTTAATACGCTGCTATTTTCCTCGTAAAACGATTTCTCTCCTCCCTTTTTTAAATAAATAAAAGAAACAATAGTCCTGGACATCGTTAACATGTTTTTAAATGTTACTGCAAGGGAAAGGTTATAATTAGAAAAAATATTTCCCACACTTTATTGACAACACAATCCAGCGATATAACTTAGTACTCAGAGAGAGAACGCAACAGGTTGCCTTTTCATCTCCTGTCTAACCGACACACCAACGTTATGTTTAAAATAATTTGGTTTTTAACATCTTAGCCTTACTCTGTTAACACCATCTCGATTATATCAGAGTTTCTATCGATTGTGATATACTGATATCAGGAATAATATCGTAGGAGGAATTTTGAACTTGTAAAAAAGGATGTGAGACTATTCATTAGCATATGCAACAGTTTGCACTAAAATATAATTTAAAACTGTGTAATATGCTTAGTTGTTTGAATTTGAATTTATCAACTTACAATATATATATAAAATTGTTAACTTATTCTCATTGGAACCTGGTTAATTAGGTTTTAATAATAGGCTTATCATATAGACATTAGTAGGGACGTTCGCAAGGGATGAAACCACCCTCCCGAAATCCCAACTTTTCTATAAATTTAGTATAATTTTAGGGTCAATTTCACAAACTTTAATACAATTTATACACTTATTAGATTTGGATCTCCACCGAAAATCTTTGGACCAAGCCCGAAATCAATTCTTGCGTACGTCCGTGTACATTACAATCATTTTTGAAGTTTTTAATATTAAAGTTATAGTTAGGTTTGGGTCGATTTACTTTTGTTTTCCAACTAAATTGCTCAAAAAATGAGTTGAGTTGAGTTGATTTTAACACTCCCTTTCAGCAGCGAGGCTATATGAGACGGGATCTACTGATTAACGTGGAATCCGATACAATCTGCAGAATATGTATATTTTGTAAATCTATCGATTAGAAAGTAATTATCCAGTGCAGTCTTTCCCAATTGTTGGACTGCAAACCACTTGGTGTCCATGGAACAAATGTTAAGGTCAATGAGATTATATACATCTTATTATTTATAAATTATGTTAATAACGCCATGCACCTCCTATATGTACGTGCTGGTTTTTGTATATTTGTAACGTAAATAAAAGTTTCTAACTTTGCTATCTACCTTTCAACTATTACTACTACTACAGGGTGTCCACAAAGTTCTGTGACTCCTCATGAGCATGAACAACAATGCTTTGGAGAAGTTTTATTGACATAGGAAACATTAAGTGCCCAAAGGATCAGTTTGTCGACCGCCATTCTGATGACAAAGGAGTATCGCACGTGCCTCCACTCTCTGATCCATGTCTGCATCTGATAATTCTTGCACGGGAGTAAGTCGCTATTGGTGGAGGCCTAAGTTTGTTTCATGTGTTTTTGCATGGTATACCCAGTTAGGGAGATCGCTTACGCGTCGACTTCTGCGACGATCTCCGCATGGACGTCGCGACGAAACTACATGTTTCTGCTCGTGTGGACGGTCTGCCACTTCTTTTCTTATCCTTCACACTTCCTGTGGCAAATAGTTCCTGTTCACGTAAAAGCGTTTGTTTTGGGGCAGGATTTCGTTGAAATCTTATCCGAAAGTCTGCATGCGCTTCTCCCAGTGTCTTACCTGTATGTTTTCTCTCATGCACCCAACAACTTGCAGTAACATGTTCTTCAGTACTGTAACTGGAACTATAAGCTATTGTTCACACAATCTGAAACAATGGAAAACCTTACTTTAGCATTTATAAAGGAGTACGGGAAAACTTACATTAGCATTTATCAAGGAGTAATGAAAATTTGTGGCCACCCTGTACTAAGTAAATATTAAAATTTAAAGCTGTGGAATCCGTACCTCGCCCTTAAAAATAAAGAAAGGTCCCCGTATCTCTGAAGTAATTGGAAAGAATTGGTCTACCAGATTATGTTGTTTCCTTACACTTCCAGGATTTCTGTGATTTATTTACATGATTCACAACGCACTTAAATTACCTGTGATCGGATCAGTAATGCAGAACATTGAATCATGTTTTGCCATCAACTATACTTTTTTCTGCTGCGGCTTTACAGCAATCGAGATTTTTACGTATGTGAACATTTTAAAGAATCGGAATAACGATACGGCAACTTATGGATAACCAAAGCGTGGGAGCACTTTAAAAAAATGAGATAAAAATATTATAAAAGTAACATGGTAACTAACTGTACTGGCTTCCGAGTTCACTACATACTTCAACATAAAATACTATTCTTAGTTACGATCACTAGAGCATTTATCCGTATTCTTGTCGCACACATGAATTTTGTAGAACGTTTGAACACAGGATTACAAGGGTAGATTAAATAAATAAATAATAATAATAAAAAAAAAAACACAATATATACAAGAAATTTCGAAACACTACAAAGTGTTCCGTAAGTCTCTTGATAAAAACGCATTTGGAATAAATTATTTATCAACTACTAAACTGTAATTATTGTGGCCCAGCGTAGCGTAGTTGCTAACACTCTCGCCATCGGTGCGAGCGGACCCGGTTTCGATTCCCGCTGGAGGCACTCGGTCGAAAAAGTGTAAAAAGCTCTTTCAGGCTAGCTATCCCGAATAAGGATTTTCTCATTCACACCAGGCAAATTCTGGGTTGGCACCTTACATATAGGTCCCAGCCCGCTTCCTTCCTCCCCTTTCTCCGGTTAGTGTGCTCACTGAGGGACGTCATCCCTTAAAACGTGATGGGCTAATATGGCTATAGATGCCGAAAGCCCAGAAATCTAAATCCGAAATCCTTAAATTACCTATGTCAAGTTTTCAAAGAGTTTCTTCATTATTTTCAATTTTACAAATTGTATCTTCGAAGCACGGAAAACATATTAAGTCAGTAATGTTGTTGGATGGTAATTTATGAAATTCAGAAGGAAAATAATCTTTTAAATGCCGTAGATCTGTATTTTACTTGTCAGAAAAGAACTTCCCCAAACAGAAAAGTCCATTGGACTGATATTCGGTGAACGCGTTTGGTAATTGTAGTTATATAACCACCATTTTTTAAGTACGAACATGTGTTCATTCTTTGATAACTCTCTATTCATGCTAAACTTAGCTTAATTACACATTTAAGAAGGTTTAAATCCTTTATAAAGTCATCTCATCACAAACCATTTAGCCGTTGGCGTACGCGTCTTTGGCGTGGGAGACCCGGGTTCCATTCCCGGCAGTTCATGTGATTCGGATCCTACATTAAAATGTATCCACGTGTCATAAGCCTTGCTATTGAAAGGAACGCTAAGCTCACATTAAATCAAAAATACATACACACACACAGAATTCAAAAAGTTTGTTACATGTATGGGACATGGACTATGAATAGCCATCGTTATAGTTGTCGTTAACCGTTAATATGTTAACGGATTGACTCCACTAGCAAATTCGGCCAAGAGAATCGGTCTAGCTATGTATTGAAAGGAAAAAAAAAAAAAAAACAGAATTCAAAAACTATGTTACATGTAGCCTATGGGATATGGGATATAGATAGCCCCCGTCACAATCGACGTTTTGCGTTAATGTGTTAACGGATTGACTCTACTAACAAATTCAGTCAAGATAATCGCTCTAGCTATGTATTGAAAAGAAAAAAAAAAGAATTCAAAAACTTTGTTACATGTATGGGACATGGGCTATGGATAGCCATCGTTACAATCGCCGTTTTCCGTTAATATGTTAACGGATTGACTCCACTAACTAATTCGGCCAAGGTAAACGTTATAGCTATATATTGAAAGGAAACAAAAACAGAATTCAAAAACTGTTACATGTATGGGACATGGGCTATGGATAGCCATCGTTACAATCGCCGTTTTCCGTTAATATGTTAACGGATTGACTCCACTAACTAATTCGGCCAAGGTAAACGTTATAGCTATATATTGAAAGGAAACAAAAACAGAATTCAAAAACTGTTACATGTATGGGACATGGGCTATGGATAGCCATCGTTATACTTGTCGTTAACCGTTAATATGTTAACGGATTGACTCCAGTAACAAATTCGGCCAAGATAATCGCTCTAGCTATGTATTGAAAGAAAAAAAAAAACAGAATTCAAAAACTTTGTTACATGTATGGGATAATTACTATAGATAGCCACCGTTACAATCGCCGTTTTCTGTTCATATGTTAACGAATTGATTCCACTAACAAACCCTGCCGAGATATTAATTCTAGCTATCTAAAACAAATAAATAAATAAATAACATAATTTAAAATTTTATATCTGTTCAAGAGTTATCATGCGGAGCAACGAACAGTTGGATATATTAACAACACAATCTTGTAAATCTCACTGTAAGGAATTCGAGTCGAGATTCGAGACATGTGTCGACTCGTGCGCATCTCTACAGTTAAGTCATTATTAATTTTCATTCAAATTATTTTGATGTGTTTAGAAGTGTGTTTATTATTATTATTATTATTATTATTATTATTATTATTATTATTATTATTATTATTATTATTATTATTATTATTATTATTATTATTATTATTTGCTAATATTCCTAAACAAATTTGAAATGAAAATCTCAATGATTACCGTTTTCGTTTTGACACTTTTTTCCAGTTTATAAATAATTTCACAAATCATTTTATTTCAGTAGCTTGTACCGTCTTCATGCTCTTTCACGACTCTCAGGGGGACCTCCCCAATTGGAAATCACTGGTCTATTGGAACTGTTAAAAATACATTTTAAAATAAGAGACAACGTGATCTATCTTATAAGTTGCCTAAGGAAACGAGAACACCCATTAAAAATATATATAAAACAAAATAAAATAAAATAAAATAAATAAATAATAAAAGTCTGTGCCTATGGTGAAGATGTTTGGGAGTGGGTGAAGATGAGGAGATAAATGCCCATACATCCAGTAGAATTTAGTTACATAAGAAAATAATGCAAATCATTACATGTTATATCAGGATTCCGGAGGAACCTTATCCCCGTGACCCCCTCCATGGCTACGATTCCATATTAAACTTGGGGGAACGGTGGCTCAGTAGTAGAGCACTTAACTCTAATACGTGGGGTCCTTGGTTCCATCCCGGCCAAGTAAGTTTGTGGTGGACAACATCGTACCCGTGAATTTTCTCGGGCACTCAAGTTTCCACCCACTTTATCATTCCACCAATTTTTATTTATCATTCACTTGCTTTAATCATAGTCTCCCTTAGGCAATCTCGCGCCAAGTGAACTTTGTGGCGGACAAACACCGTATGCGTGGGTTTTCTCAGGGTTCTCCTGTTTCCTACCACTTTTTTCATTACATCATTTCATTCATTTCTCATCATTAACGTCTCCTTTAGACTAACCGGCATAATAGTGGGACGTAAAACTTTCCCATAGCCTAAAGGTTATAACGTGAGACGTTAAACTGAAAGATTTCTATGTTAAACTAAGTCGGCCTTATGCAGAGTCGTTTCGAAGTTTGATTAGCTTCATACTAAAACACTGACTACTGCAGGAAACTTATGTTAGTCGAACTCTTTAGTAGGGCGCTAATAGCACTTCAAAATGATTCTGCATAAGGCCCAGTTTGTCTTGAATAATACTTACATTACCTGCTTACAAACCTAATGTATATGGTACAAATTGCGAAAGCATTAACATTTCTTTACGTATAGATAATAATATTGCGTTTTATTTTCTTTTTAGTGTTTGATTCTTCAGCCAAACTGCCTTCGGGAATCCTTCGGGGCAATGTAAATCAACTGGGCGATTTTGACCAATGCTTAGCCGTTGAGGAATCCATCATAACTTCTCGTTATGACTGGGATTTTGATGATTATATAACAGTGAAAGGAAAGTATTGCTTGGCTTATTTCGACGTAGCAGCGACACCAGCGCCCTCGGAAGGAAAGGAATCACTCCAGTACGTGGTAGAACTAGCAGAAGCTTATGGGTTCGTGCGAGGAGAAATTGATGATGTAAGTAGATTACAAATACCGGTTTATAAGCCTATAAGCATTGTGGCGTGCGCTAAAATAAAGACTCTTAGCGATGACGTGACAATATTGCATTCATTACACTAATTTTGGTTTCCAGAGAAACAGATACAACATGATGACCTACCTCAACATTCTTCATGGTATTTCCGTCTAAAAATTTTACTTCATAAAAAAAAAAAAAAAAAAAAAAAACTGAAATATATAACATTCTACTTTTCTGCACTTGCTCTAATAGTACGTTTCATTTCATTATATAATGAATCAAACGAGGAAGTATAAGTTTTGTGTTTAATAAGCTTATATAAAAATTAATAATTCTACAATGTTTTCGTGGTTAACGAAAAAGCAAGTGAGTTTGGTTTCACAATGTGTGTGAACCAAAGGCGGATCTAGGACTTCTGGAGGGGGGGTTGTAATACTGCCACTTAGAGCTACTTTTAAGAGCTCCAAACTGGGATGAGTTTTATTTATATATAACATTTAAAAAAAAACTTTCCTCTTCTGGGGGGGGGGGGGCAATCGCCCCGATCGCCCCCCTGGACCCGCCATGGGTGTGAACCTACAGTAGACCTCCAAACTAGCGGAATTCAATATTCACACTTAAAGTAGTACATTTATAAGTACTGGTAGCAATAAGTTGATAAGATCAAAGATCGAATCTGTTCCTCGGATTCTAAATCCATATTTTAAAAAACATTACTCGCTCTACTTTACTGTTTTCTTGGATCAAAAGATCCAATAAATTTCAATCAAAAATTTTCTTGTACGCCTTATATCTGGAGAACTGCATATAGTGTAACTAAACCCAAACTATTATTTAACTCAGTGTGATGTTCTTGTTCCGTAGAAAATACGAACATTCGACTAAGGGGTCGTTATAAAAATTTGTGGCTCCAGATCCAAGATCTTATATATTTCAATCAATCAAAAATCTTGTAAGCCTTATATCTGGAGAACTACATACAGTGTAGCCAATCCCAAACTGTCACTTAACTAGTATGATGTGTTTATTTAAAAAAAAAAAAAAAAAAAAAAAACGAGGACTTGGTTTAGGGGCCGTTCAAATATTTTGTGGCCCCTGATCCAGAAACTAATTATTGGCCAAGATCGCAATCTTTTGATCCATTTTTTGGATCATTCCTAAAATTCTTGGCCAAGATGGCTGTCTTTTGATCCATGTTTTTGCATCATTTCTAAAATTTTTGTTGTAGCATGGCTATAAAGGTTGAAACCGGAAATCGTTTATTTGAACCACTTTCAGATAGAATAAATGATTAAAGAAGAATATAGAACCTACTATTGGGAAGCTGAATCGATTGCAAAAAAACTGCATTTCGATATCTCTTACCGCTTTTGTTCTACGGAGATTAGTATTGATACCGGAAGTAATAGTAAATTTCAACCTCTTCCGGTTCTGGTAGCGTTGTGAGTTCTGACGATATGCATATGTATTCTTGAGACTTTAAATCGATTGCAGAAAACCGCCTGTCGCTATCTATTATCATATTTGATTTACGGCGATAAATGTTGAAACCGAAATTCGTTAATTTTAACCACTTCCGGATTCAATAGAGAGTTAAAGAAAAGGATAGAACCTACTTTTGGGGAACTGAATCGATTGAAGAAAAATCCCATCTCGATATTTCTTACCGTTTTTTGGTGTACGGAAATCAGTATCGAAATCAGAGATAGTAGTAAATTTCAACCACTTCCGGTTTAGATAGTCTTAGAGTTTTGATGTTCTTTTAAGACCCCTGAATCGTTTCCACAAAACCACTTGTCGCTACCCAAGGCCATTTTTGCTCGGTTTGAACCGATTAAAGAACGAGATAAAACCTAATCTTCGAACGCTGAATCAATTACCTCCCCCCCCCCCAAAAAAAACGCATCTCGATGTATTTTACGCTTTATGCTGTACGGAAATCAATATTAGAACCAGAAATAGAATAGGTAAATTCAACCACTTCTTGTTTAGATAGAATGTTATAAATTTACTCTTGAGAATCTGAATTGACTGCGAAAAGAACTATAATATAAAAGAAATGGAAATAAAACTTTAAACACAAGGAACGAAACAAGAAACAAGAAAACACAGCGAATTGTCACTCACTCACTTTATGCAGAAATATATTAGGTGCTGCATATAAATGCATTGTAGGGTGCGTGAACACCCACCCATAAGAAAGCATTGCCCCTGGCAAAGCCGGTACTGGCGGTAATGCCGGCCTTGTTGAGGGCTTCTCCGGCAGCATTGCCGTGCTTACTGTGAGTTAGTGGTGTTACGATTTTAAGTATTCTGCCTTTTGGCAAGGTTCTGGCACTGATAAGGCTTTTTTTTATTATTTATTTATTTAGATTTGAGCCTGGAAATGTTTCTTCCACGTTTTTCGATCTTCACATTCCTTTTTTAACTTCCAATATTTTCTTCTATTTTTCAAATTATCGATCACTTGTGTTCTTCTTCTTCCTATTCCTAAATTTCCTTCCATCTTTCCTTCTATGACAGTATGAGGAAGACAATTTCTTTGCAAGATATGTCCAATCCAATTGGGCTTCCTAAAAAGGACGCTGGTAAAAGCGTCCTCTTCTCTCCTATCCGATTTGAGACATCTTCGTTTGTTACTGTTTCTGTCCATTTTACCTTCTCCATCTTCCTCGAACACCACATTTCGAAGCACTTTAAATACTTCCGTAATGTCCAACTCTCTTAACCATACAGTCCAATGCTCCATATATAGCACTTGACCAATTTCTTCCTTAGTTCAGTATTAAGATTGCTAGTTAAGAGTGAGAGTTGGCGGTAAAGATTTTTTTTTTTTTAAATATTGCACTGTCCTAAAGCAGTGACAACACTAAAAGGGGGAGGCAAATAGGGCTGGCGCTTCCTTGGTGACATCATCTACAATCCCCCCCCCCCATTACCTCCCAGACATGTTGTATTGTAATGTAGGTCAGGTCATATAAAACTTTTGGTTTTGGTATACAAAAGAATTGCTGTCCTTAGAAACTGTCTTTGCTCCTCTGCGGTATAGAAAAGACAATTTCTTCGCAAGATCTGTCCTATCCAATTGGCCTTCCAACGAAGGATGCTGGCTAAAAGGTCCTCTTCTCTCCTATCCATTTTAAAACGTCTTCGTCTGTTACTCTCTCTGCCTATGTTATATTTTCTATCTTGACCCCCCCTTAGAAATTAAAGCTGGCCTTGTCAATATCGTGAAAGTAAACGGTAACAACTAGCTGTAGTTTATATACTGTGATCATGTTGCTTAGTTGATAAATGATATTGTGCTTCACATGGAATAAATAAATATTTGGTGACTTTATATAAATAATTACAAGCTCATTTCTAGTAAACACGGCCCTGTCTTAATAATAAACAGGAAAGCACATGGATGTTCAGCGTCATCACCAAGGGCGTCGATTTCTCTGGAAATTTGAGGGGGGCATTCAGATGCAGAAGGCATATATGAGGATTTTAAAGACAAATTACATTCAAATTATATCAAATATTGTATATTCATAAATACAATGCGGGGACTCACATAAGATTTTGGGGGGCCCGGACCCCCCTCCCCCTGGGATCGGCGCCCTTGGTCATCACTACTCACTTTCAGAAAAAAAATCAGGTAGGCAAGCATCAAACGTAGCGGTGCGGCGATTGCTAACTAGTAGCGTTACAGACAGCAGTGTTGGTAGTTTGAGGGAAATTTCCCAAATCTAATTCCCGCACTGAGTGATTGGTCAATACAAAAGCTTAAATTTTTCCGTGTTCTTCAGAAATAAATCTATACAATAGCAATTGTGTCTGTGTGTCCAAAGTAGCATAATTTTCACCGATTGTTTGCTGGATGTATTTGTGTGTATTTTTTTTTTGGTAAAAAAAGGGGGGAAATAGTAAAAGATTGAAGCAAAAAGCAAATGAATAAAACAAATGTAGTTTGCACTTCATTTAACATAGCTAAATTAATCTTATTACATAACTTCTGTCATAGGAATTGGATACTCAACAAATCAGAGAAAATTTGATAGGAAAAGAGAAAATTTGGTGTCAGTCAAGAGAAATTTTCTTAAGGAAACACACAAACACTGGCTGACAGACTGAAATGATTTTGTATTATAAGTAGATTCGTTTTTTTATGGCGAACTCCGAATAGAATGATTAAAAACCATAACAGTGTTCTGCTATAACAATCGTTTCGGTCAAAATTCGAGTAAATTCATAGATGACAACTACACAAAAGAAATTTCATGTATTAAAGAATTCTAAGCAAAATAATTTTATTTGTCAGTGATATAGTTGTATAATCACACTTTTCTTTAAAACCTTACGCAATCAACTTTAAATTATTTTTTCCACTAATAATCAAAATTTGGGCACTTATACAGTTATGGAATGGCTTCCAACCATTGACTAATATTCAATACAAGTCAGAAATTAAAATCAATTTTAATGTCTCTCTATTAAGCAAAAATCAAGAAACAATTTCTCTTCTCTTCATTTCAGCCTGGGTATTTCATTCCAAGATTCACAACAATCAGTTGGGCATTTTGTATTCCTGCAGCATGCACTGCATCAGATTTGGAGCAAACGTTGGTGGAAACAATTCAAGAATTTAACGTTTCTTCAGGTCTTACAGTTAAACTGAAAGTTTCTCCCGACATGTGCTACGTTAAAGAAGAACACAGTATAAGTACTGGAAGTATATTTGCAATGTAAGTAAATTCTATTTTTATTTATTTATTTATTTTTCATTTAATGAAAAAGAGCAAAGATATGTTTAAATGAAACCCAAAGTAAAATCCGAGTAGGGAAATAGGGCTTTTTGTTCACGAGCTTTCAGGAAGAGAATAGCCTGAAACAAGGAAGTGTATTGTTGCCATTATTATTTCAATATTTTTTTTTGAATGTGCTATAAGGCAGAGATGCAAATAAGTAACAAAATTTTACTAGCCCAAGAAATGAGCTATAGTGCTGCCAAAATGTCTTGAGCCATGGCAAAAATGCGAACTAAAGCTCACACCCTCACACACACACGCGTTGAGCCAATAAGGGTTCAGCTGTTGCTAAGCGAGAGAAAGCGAGTGGAATTCCTTCAGCCGATAGCAGCGCTTGCAATGGAAGACTAGGGATCAAGTCCATGTGGCATATCTTCAGTAGCCCACATCTCACAGTGGAGATCATTTACTTCCCTTCGATATGATATTAAATACTCGCCCGCACCGATGAATCTTTCGCCCTGGGCGAGTGGTTGTTTGCATCCCTGCTATAAGGTAAATGAAATGAAATGAAATCTCTCAGTCTCAGTTTCTTACGTTCCACAGTTATAACCTTTAAGCTAAAAGCTTCGATTAATTAATTTCCGGTTTAACGTCCCACGTTATGCTAAGGGAGACAATGATTAAGACAAGTGAATGATAATGGAAGAATTGGTGGAATGAGATGTGGGAGGAAACAGGTGTACCCTGAGAAAAACCACGGACACGATGTTGCCTACCGCAAACTTATTTGTCCGGGGTTCAAACCAGGGATCCCACGCACTTAGGCAAGTCCTATACCATTAAGCCATCGTGGCCCCCATTGATACATTAAAGTATATGAGTATGAAATAATTGATAGAGTGAGAATGTGGGAGGAAATGGGAAAACCTAGGTAAAAGCCATGGACACAATGTTGTCTACTAAAAAAAAAATGGAAAAATTAAAGATAGCAACCTGGGTCCAAAGTAGAATGGCACTCACCAGGTTGTATCTTTTGCTGATGTCAATCTGGTAGCAGATACGAGGGCTATCCAGAAAGTAGATTACGTTTTCGTCTGTGTCCGCTAGGGGCGGGGCTAGCGCGGCCATCTTGGGGTCAGAGCGTTGCGCAGCTCAGTCGGCATCTAGCCGTGCTAGTGAGAGGTTCGTGCTGTGCTCCGTTAAGATACTGTGACGGTTTGAAATGTCTGCGTTAATTGAAAATCCCGCGAGCTGCGAGGTGCGTGCAGTAATAAGGTTTCTGACAGCAAAAAACTGTAAACCGATAGAAATCTATCGGCAGCTGTGTGAAGTGTATGGGGACAACATTATCACTGAAGGTGGAGTGCGACAGTGGGTCATAAGATTTAAAAATGGCCGAACCAATGTTCACGACGAAGATCGAAGTGGGAGACCCAGCAAAGTGACTGCCGAACTTGTCGAAAAAGTCGAAGTTAAAGTCCGTGAAAATCGAAAGTTCACAATAACGGAACTTTCTTTGAGTTTTCCACAAATTTCGCGAAGTTTGTTGCACGAAATCATCAGCGAAAAGCTTGGTTACCACAAGTTTTGTGCAAGATGGATTCCAAAAATCTTGACAGAGGACCACAAAAATCAGCGAATGGCTGCAGCGTTGCACTTTTTGGACGCCTACAATAAGGATGGTGACTCTTTACTCGATCGCATCGTTACTGGTGACGAAACATGGGTGAAACACGTGAACTGTGAAACGAAATTGCAATCAATGCAGTAGGGGCACACAGGTTCTCCCCAAAAACCCAAGAAATGCATGCAAACAATGTCGGCAAGGAAGATGATGGCGACTGTTTTTTGGGACAGAAAAGGTGTGATTTTGGTGGACTTCCTGGAAAGAGGCACTACAATAAACGCTCAAAGGTATTGCCAAACTCTGCAAAACCTCAGAAGAGCAATTCAAAACAAGCGCAGAGGAATGTTGAGCTCTAAGATCTTGTTGATTCACGACAACGCCCGGCCCCACACGGCAAATGTCACGCGTGAAGTTCTTGAATCTTTTCAGTGGGAGTTGTTTCCTCATCCGCCGTACAGTCCCGACCTGGCACCGAGCGACTTCCACCTATTCCCAGCAATGAAGAAGTGGCTGGCTATGCAGCGTTTTGATGACGACGAACAGCTGCAAGAAGAGGTAACGAAGTGGTTGAAGTCGCAGGCGGCCGAATTTTTCGACGAAGGAATTTCCAAGCTCGTACATCGCTACGATAAATGCCTTAATTTGAATGGTGACTATGTCGAAAAGTAGTATTTGTGTGTGGCTTTCATCTGTATATAATAAAATTTGTTTCCTATACTTTGTTGATTTTTTATTCCAAAACGTAATCTACTTTCTGGATAGCCCTCGTATAGAAGAACAGCCGAAAGAAATGCATAGATTTTATCAAACGCCTGAAAGGTCATGGTCAGGACTAGATTTAATGTTTTGCCGCTTCGAGGCCAGAAAGTATTTGCCGCCCCTCGTTCGAGGAACAAAATTTTGATACAAGAAAATATACTCTGCTAAAGGTAGTGAAGAGGATCACACGAAACATAGCGGTAACGCAAGCTTAATGATCTGGCTTGCGTTTATAGTAAGTACTAACGTAAGAATATCTAAATATTTTCGCCTAGGTGATTATGGAACCCTCAACTTATCATTGTTTTGAGGTTTGCATATTATCGTTATGCGAAACGTTCATTTCATAAATATATAAGGTATAGATACGAGGAGCGTCCAATAAGTTGTTTACCTAGACAGGAAGGGAGAGGCGGAATGACGCTTGACACGCACGCCAAGGGCACTGTGCGGAATCCTACTGCAGAATTTGAGGTCAGTTGGAGAAGGTAGTGGCCGGAAGTAGAGCGTTTGTGTTACGCCGCGTAGCGAATGTTTGTGTGACAACTGCGGATGGCCAGAACAAGTTCCTGGTGAGACCGGGTTTCGATTCTGAAATGATCCGGTTCTAAGGTCTGGAACCGGTTCCTAAAATCCAGTTCTTGAACCGAGTTTCTGGATCCAGGTCTGGAACTAGTTTTAAAACCGGTTCCGAAAACCAGAGCTTCAAGAACCGGTTCCTCGCGGAACCGGAACTTTGTGGTCATCCCTAGTGCCGACCCGGAGAGTTCAGGTTGCCATTGTTGACTATGGTTTTAACTGTAGAATCATCCTCCTTACAGTCCGGACATGGCCTCTAGAGACTGTTTCCTCTCCCGAGACCTGAAGAGAAACCTGCGGGGACAACGATTTTCGTCGGACAACGAGGTCCAACAGGTTGTTTCCCAGTGATTTCCTGGTCATGAAAAAGACTTTTTTTAAAAAAAAAAAAATTTTCTTCTCTACCCACAAAGTGGTGACGGTGCATAGACCTCCATGGGGACTACATCAAAAAGCAGTGATGACAAGGTGAGCTTATCTGCGTTCCTTCCTGTAGGTAGATAACTTATTGGGCGCCCCTCATATCCACATTAGCCACCGTTAAAGTCATTGTTACCCGTTAAGATATTAACGGATTGACGAAGTAGATACATTCAAATATCTAGGATTAACTTTAACAGACCAAACTCATATCCATAAAAAAAAAAAAAAAACTAAATGTCGACCGAAAGCAGGAAATTGCTGTTATTATACAGTCCAAACTTTTGGTCTTCCCGAACTTTGTAGAGAAATTAGAAGCTTAAAATATATAAAATGATAATTATACTTGTTGTGCTATGGTTGCGAAACATGATCACATGCTGAATATATTTGAAATTAAACTTTGACGTGGATATTCAAACTAGGGATGGTTTCCGAAACAGAGTTTTCCGATTTCCGGAGATCACATTTTCCGTTTTCCCGGAAAATTTTCCGTCTTCCAATTTTCCGTTTTCCTTTTTCCGGAAAATTTTCTGTCCCGTTTTCCCAGAAAATTTTCCGTCTTACGATTTTCCGGAAAATTTTCTCCGTTTCCGTTTTTCCAGAAAATTTTCCGTTTCTGTTTTTCCGGAAAATTTTCCGTCTTCCGTTTTCAATTTTCCGGTTTCCGGAAAAAATATTTTCCGTTTTCCGTTTTTCCGGAAAATGTGGCCATCCCTAATTCAAACCCAAGAGACAGGTATGGTAAATGGCGGAATTCCCATAAAAAGGAACTTCATAATTGATATCGTTTGTGAAACATTATTAGGATTATTAATCCTTGGAGACTTAGGTGGGTTAGTCATAAAGCCAGAATGAAAGGAAGTAGGAAACCTTTCAAAATTTTTACTGGTGGAAACCCCATTGAATAAACAATATTAGGAAGATCTAGGCGCAGACAATATTAACATGAATCTTGCAGAAATAGGAATATAAAGTAGAAACTGGATTTAGTTGATTAAGAACAGAAGTCATTGAAGAGTTTATGTTAATTCGACGCTGAACTTTGAGTCCAAATAATTTTTCAAATAACGGATTTTATTACAATATTCGAATACCAAATTTTGTTCCAATATTCGATCTGAACTTGGATTTGATTTGAGCTTAGCGTCTCTTTCAGCAGTAAGGTTACATAAAACGTAGACCTACAGCTTAACGTGGGATCCGAACTACACGAGGTGCCGCCGGAGATCGAACCAAAATGTTCCGATTCCAATACTTTAATAATGAATATTCGAAAACTATGAAATTCGAATAACGAATTTTATTCCAATAATTCCAATGATGATAATTCGTAAAAATCCAACAGTCGAACAACGAATTTCACTCTAATATTCAGTTGATTGGTTGGTTGATTTTAAATTTAGGGTCCTGTTCAGCACCGAGGCTATATAAAGCATGAACCTCTAGCTTAACAATGGATCAGAACCACGTGAGCTCCAACCGGGAATCGATCCCAGACTGCCTGTCGACCCGATTGCGCGAATGAACATAACGATTTTCGAAGAATTCATTATTGGAATATCGAATATTCTGAGAACTTATTCGAAATTTCGAATAATTAAATGTTGGCATTTTAACAGCAGTAGATTATGTACGTACCAACCAGGCAACCCAGTGCAGTGAAAGGGGGATATAGGCATACTTCTCGTTCCAATCTCATTGCGAAGTGACTCCTCCATGCCATAAGCTTCGGTGGACCGCCAATGGGCAGCTAGCGACATCTCGGGAAAATTTGGCGGCCCCGCAGCTACGATCCGATGTGGCTCCACTTCCGTTTTGAAAATTACAGCGGCAGAGACGCAATAAAACGCCAATGAACCACCAAATTATTCCCACGTGATTTGTTTACATTAAGGTGAATCTATAAAAAAACTGAAAAACAGTACCAAAACAATAATCGCAATATTGTAACAAATGGTCAAGTTTTCAAACGCTGTCACTTAATGTGACGTCACAAGTATTCAAGAAATCGTTTTTCATTTCAAGACGAATATGAAAGGGAGGAAGTTGACCGATATGCCTCGTCGTAGCCGTGATCGTCTAGTGGTTAGGACATTGCGTTGTGGCCGCAATAACCCAGGTTCGAATCCTGGTCACGGCAATGGTAACAGTGCCACAGGATGAGGTGGAACTTTTACAAATGTAAGTAAATTTTTATTCTATTCGATAGGATACATAAACAGTGTTTTTAGCTTTGTTTATTGTACTTTCCTAACTACGTATGTTCTATATAACTCATCCAATGAGAAGCAGTTATTTACATTAGACGCTTATTCTAACGGAAAATCTGGAAGTCTGAGTAAGTAGTAGTATCAACATTGAAGTAGATGAGTTTTTTTTTTTTTTGTGATACTGAAAAATAGGTTTACAAATACACATAACAAATTAATTTTACGCTCACAAGATGGAGCAGATTTTACATTACACACACACACACACACACACACATACACCCATATATATATATATATATATATATATATATATATATATATATATATATATATATATATATACAAGGGCGGATCTAAGGGGGGGCTACGGGGCTATAGCCCCCCCTTTGACGCTCAGGTTTACACTGGATAAAATGGGCTTCAATTCTGCTTTACACTGGATAAAACGGCAAATTATGGTTTAGCCCCTCCCTTGATCATATCCTGGATCCGCCACTGTATATATATATATATATATTAATTTCAAACACGATTTTCAGGCACGCAAGTGTCCGAAATATCCTCAATCAACATTTCAATATTATGCAAACCTAGTCAGAAGGCTGCGACACACATTATGACACTAACTTTCGTCCGATTCACCGTCTTACCTGTGTCCGAACCTGTTCTATCAAGTTTGTCCCTGATGCGATAAATTTTTAATTGCATTGATGCTACTTATAATGATGTACGAACATCCTCAGCACTTTTCCAATGGGTTTTAAGATTCCAGTTTTTTTTTTATGGGGTGGCTTGTCATCCAAGTTACCAGCCATCAATCAAGAAATCAAGATAAATAAACAGAAAAACAGAAAACAAGTTACAAACAAGAAGTTGTGGCAGTTCTACGACTGTATAACTATTTTTGGGCCACTATATATATATATATATATATATATATATATATATATATATTAGTGGCACAATAGTTCTATGACATGTTCGCTAATGCTGCTGTACCAGTGGAAGCTTAGTGGTGGGACATATTAAGGCTATAATCTTTATTATAACCGAAAACTCCATAATGAAATGAATTATATGAACAAAAACACCAGAGGTGCAAAAAGTGCAGCCAAGTTCGTCAGCCTCAAAAAGTGTTGAGATGAGGATGGATGGGCCAAGTTCCTTGGCCACTGCATCTGAAAGGAACACTGGAACTTGGCGCGAGGTGTTAAGGAAAATGATGTTAAGGAACCTTAGGGATAGTGGTGGTTGGTGTGGTGGGTTTGGGACCACCATCAACCTTAGGAATATCAACTTTGCTAATGCGCTAAAGCACGTATACAGTATACTGCAGTAAGATTGGTGGTTCGAACCCCAGACAAGGAAAACTTATATTCCTCCACGAAGTGTCAAAGTAAATGATGTTAACGAGTCTTATGGGTGGTGTTTGTGAGCGTGGTGGATTTGGGGGTCACCACTAGCCTTAGGACTGAAATGTCTCGGCCGTGAAACTAGGAACAGACTTCTTAATGTATTCGAATATGTTAGACACCTCGCACCAAGTTCCAGTGTCCCTTTCAGATGCAGTGGCCATGGAACTTGGCTCATCCATCCTCATCTCAACACTTTTTGAGGCTGACGAACTTGGCTGCACTTTTTGCACCTCTGGTGTTTTTGTTCATATTTCACTTCTTTTTGTAGTTCACAATGTCAGTATCGTATATTGGGATTCTCAATTGTGGCATGTTGCTGGATTTAAATTTAAAATTGTGCATTTTTAAAGGAATCATAATGTGTCACATATAACATTAGTTTCCAAGGGCTCTCCTACCGAGAATCGAATCCAAGACCCTGTACAAGAAAGGCACACATGCTAGCCACTAGAACAGCGGGGAGAATTTATTCTATTAATATCTGTCAGAGAGTTATGTCCAAACGAGATTCTAATTCATTTACCCGAACTACAAAATCACGATCGCTAACATCTCATTTTTCATTACCTAAATACGAAGAGTATCAACAGGGCCCAAAACCCTTGATGCTGAATCCTCGCTGCTACATCACTAGACATAGCTGGTGTTTAAATATAGTTAGTTGTTCTCTACCTTTTCACATTTAGTCCAGTAAAGATAGCCCATTTTTCTGCCAAGAAAGGAACAAATTAGTAACAAGCTGAAAATTGGTATGGAAGTAGGGGGATGTGTCAGGAATAACATACTAAAAGTCCCCTAAAATCCCACTGTAGCTTTTTCCGCAATTTTGAAAAATGTCCGCCATCTTTAGACGACGACAAGGAATTTATGGAAATAGTCACCCTTTATGTTTATTCCTCTAGCCACCGTTCTAATTATCACAAAGTCATGAATGGTTCTAATTATGGTTGAAAACCTTGAAAATCAGAAAATCTAAGTAAATAACATATATGCCCATCGCGCTAAATTTCTAGAACAAGAGGAAGAAGAAAACAGCTTTTTTATTTAAAAAAAGATATATTTTCAGAAATCATGAGAAATTTGCAACACTGACAGTTATTGCACACCAACGAAACACCACCAACATATGTCCTTGATATTTATCTCAATCATAGCCAAGAATGACACAAATCGGTGCAATACAAGCCGAGAAAAAAATATAACATATGTTACTTTCTGACCTCTTTGTACAAAAGTGCATAAGGTGACACACACTTTCACGGTTCTAGTCACCTTCTTTTATCACATAGGACCAAGAGTTATATATCATTGGAAATCTTAAGAAACGTAAATTCGAACGAGGTAACACTTATACTAATCAAGCCCAATTTGTGGAAGAAGCGCAAAACCCAAAATTTCGGGACAAAACGTGATTTTCGCATAAATTCTTTAAAACTTGCAACACTGACAATTATCGTATGTTAACAGAACTCAGCCACGGTTTTCACTACCATCATTATTAATTTACTCTTAAAATAGCCAACGTTTTTCCCAATGGAGTAAGCTTTTATGATACATAGTTTTACATCACTTAAATATAGCACAAAAATCATTTATTGACAGCATTAGAAAGTAGCAGAAATTGGTAGTCTCCTATTCATAGGAAAATCGTAATTCACACACTTAAAATCACTCTCAACTATAATAGCCATTTGAATTAATTTTTTTTTTAATGTCATGTTTATAACTAGAATGCAATTTTCCTCCTTGTATTCTCCAAATTAACTTATAATATTTTCATTACACGTTAGTATGCACTTTAAGAACATTTTTGTAACTAGTTCATTCGGACTTATTTTAATAGAAATCAACGAGGTTATCATTGTCTCGTTCATCTCCATGGTTTTCATCATTTGATTTTGCATTCACACATCCAATTTCTCTACACTGACATAAATTAGAGCACACAATTCCTGCTTTTCGACAACCGTACATACTTGCACAACCCTTTTTACAGTTACAGGATATTACACGGAGCGGATTCCTTGGTCATTCTTGCTGGTACGAGAATACCTCCTAATGTTGTCCATCCATATTCAGTCGGTTGCAAATAATTTCCATGGTACAATTGAACCAGATGAGGTGGTGTTTCGCAGCTTCACTGGTGGGTGGCAATTTTGCCAATTGTATTTCGTTCTGAATGGGGAGCGACTTATTGCAAGGATGTATGAATGATACTGGAATTCATCCAGTAAGGTTACTATTGCTGGAGAATCGTAGTGTGTTAGTAGAAATGATGTGTCAGCTTCATAGATTGTACACTAGCATTATCATGGTTCAAAACGTCAAGTGATCGGCATAAATCTTCCCGTTTTTGAAGTAATCGCAATGGCTTTTTCTTTCCCTGTCGATACAAACCACATGATGTGTCGCATCTAGTTAAAGCATGGAAGCTGAGCAAAACAGTTAGTATATTTGTCTGTGTATCTTACAACTTCTTAGTACTAAATTCTTTACTCACGTCTTGTCCACGTCCAAGCTTTCGAAATATGATGTCGTACTGATTATTACCTTGTTCAAGAAAAATGATTAAAATGTCATAATCCTCACCTATTATCACGACGTGCCTACAAGGATTTAAAGACTTGACTACAGCAGTTTTAGCTATAAGTGCGTCAGCATCAGTTCTTGATTGCTGGGTTTGAATTCCAGCTTGTGTCAAATGAACCATCAACTCACGGGCGAAACAATCCTTATTTTTGAAATTACCTAAGAATTTATCTTTTTTTTTTTTTTTTTTTTTTTTTTTTTTTTGTTGTTGTTAATAATGTGGTTTCATTTGTGAATAATACCAAAGCTGATTGAACCTTTGACTCACGTTGCTCCCGCTCAGCGCCTTTTTACAGTTTTCAGTGCAATACCCATAAAAAATAGTTGTTGCTTTCGTTCCTGAGTTTTGGAGTACATAGGACACACGATGTAGCCAGCCAGCCTCCTTCTATAACGTACACAGTGATTTCAATTTGAGTTTTAAAATTTGTCCGATATTCAAACATGTCGTACAAAGCGGACTTTTTCGTTTTTCTCATGGACATTTCTGTGAAGAGAGAAAGTGAATAGGGTGCAAGCTCGTAAGCAAAACACTACTGGAGTTCTTTTTCGGACTTCTACTCATATGATTCAGTTGAAGTATGGTGTTTACAGCCAGCAGCTCATCACGGATACGCACTACATTGTGAATTACGGATAGTGGGATGACTTTATCTTTTTGTTTAAGTTTCACATTTCCAAAAGTCCGTCCAAACATTCCTTCCATAGCAGCCAATATAATTTCCTTAGATTTATCAGTTGACCATTTCATTACCTACCATGCCAGTGCTTAGGGACGCGAGCTCCGGATATGAAGGGAATGGAGAATGCTGGCAAAACCAACGCAAGAATTTCTTTAGATGTAATGTATCACGCGATTGACTGCTTTGGTACAGGTCCACATGCCGACAAGTGTGAAGTTCTTGCCCATCTTTGTTTAATAATTTTTCAAGACATTCTCGTAAGTGGCACGCTGCTGGCATACTTGACACACACCTAGATATCATCTTTTCAGTCATGCCTCTCCCATGGGTCAGTCCACCGCTGCTCTTCATTGCTCTCGCTAAAACCTGCTCAATCGTCATATCAGACCATGTACTACTCCAAAATATATCTTTTCTACGAATAGTGAAGTAAACGTATCCTGTAAATAGCTGGAACTCATGAAGATCCATTTCATCCTCCAACCACAACATTTCTTTTAAGTACAGATGTGCGTATTTGGCATACAAAAGATACTCACCTGCATAGCAGTATGGTAACATTTCTCACATGCAGTGAAGATGAAGTTTCAAGTCTCCAGTTCTTTCGAATTAAAAGACGCATAATTTCTACAAGCTGAAAGTACAGAGGGAATAACTTAGAGATACTGCTTGTTTCTGCAGCAGCGTCAATGAATAACTTCAGGTCATTTGCAATCTTGATTGACTATGTTTGAATGTTGAACAACTACATCAGTATCGATATCTTCCTCAGTCATCAGAGGAATACGAACATCTCGCAATGACGCACAAACTCCTCAGTTGCGTCTGATTTATTAAATACCAAAGTTCTTCAGTGCTACTATTACCTGACCAGCGAACGAGTGCGGGCGGCCGGTTTTGAAACTAAAATGCAAGCAGCAGTGTTTGTAACCGGATTACTTGTAATCAATCTATCATAGTTCTTTTTGTCCTGTTCGTAATAAACCACTTCACGCATATACTCAAGTCAGGGGCAGAACCATGGCGGTTGCCCCTCCCCCAGAATGGGATATTTTTTTATTTTAAAAATAAAACCTAAGAATTTTCACCTTTGTATTATAAATGTAAAATAAAACCTAAAATAGGTAGGCCTTACTTTTTTTGTTTTACGTTGCAGAAGTCAAATAAAGCAATAAATTGCAAGAAATTACTTACATTGGCGTTCTTGCTCAAAAAAAAAAAATGTCCACCTTTGGAATCGTAGGTGGCCATTTCTGTTCTAGAAATTGCAGACAATAGCTACTTCTCCTTTTCTAAAGTTGCTTTACTTTTTTTTTTTTTTTTTTGCAATACACTCTTACCTTGATTTAACTGCGAAACATTCAGCCTAAATCCGCCCCTGGCTCAAGTTAAGACAAACAGTTTCAAAAGTTATTGAAGTTATTTGCAAGTTATTTGCAGAACATCTTAAGTAACAAGCAAAAAAAAAAAAAAAAAAAAAAAAAACTACAACAAAAATACACCCTCCATATTAACTTTGCGAGCAGCGTTTTACAGGGTGCTCCTGTTTTATAGTGACACCGAATAAAACGTAATCAATTTTTATACAATCTGCTTAATACACGGTAGTAGCTCACTGAATTGTCAATTGTGCTATGTTGTTCTTAAATTGGTAATTTCCATTCATATATCACTATTCACAATACATCTGCATTACTGCAGGAATGGTTCACTACAACCATATAACTTACGGCGTTCTTTATTAAGCGGAAAGAGATTAGGCTGTGCATAACATCCAAACTGCAACTTTTAAAAACCGTTGGATACACTGCAGAGTGAAACTCTCCGCTCCCTTGCCAAGAAACTGATGTAAACACAACAGCAGCGCCATCCTCCCAAAACTGCACTGCTATCCTGGTCAGGTAATACCTTTCATTATATATGCAACTGTTTCAATAAATGACATTATGGTGTGGAAAACCCCCAAGTCTAACAACCACTGACGGTAATTCATCAGAATTTCTACTTGCTGCTACAATGTCACATGCTTTAGAGTAGAAAGGTTGATCCAACCTGACTAAGCACGCTTTTTTGCTTATTTCCTGCACATTCATTGCTGGTAAACATAAGCGCCGAGTATACAGCATCCATGTTTATTGACTGAAGATTGATAAAAGGTTGTATTATTACTTAATATGCTTGGTACTTATGGCTGTTGCTTGTCACCAGCTGCATAAATCCATTCCAATTCGGGCAACCACTTGAGAATCATCTATGTTACATCGTACAGAAAGTGGATTTCAGTTTGGATATTCAGAACACGGAGGTATCGTATATCTTCAATGATTAAATCCGAAAGGCGTGTGTTCGTTAAAAGTGGTATATTCCATTCATTCTTCGAATGTGTACGTCTTTTGAGCCCAGGTATTGCTTAATGATATGCGAGTGACTGAATATGAATGGACAACATTAGGAGGTATCCTCGTACCAGCAAGAATGGCCCAGGAATCCGCTCCGTGTAATATCCTGTAACTGTAAAATGGGCTGTGCAAGTATGTACGGTTGTAGAAAAGCAGGAATTGTGTGCTCTAATTTATGTCAGTGTCGAGGAATTGGATGTGTGAATGCAAAATCAAATTATGAAAACCACGAAGATGAACGAGATAATAATAATCTCATTGATTTCTAATAAAATAAGTCCGAATGAACTAGTTACAAAAATGTTCTTAAAGTGCATACTAACGTGTAATGAAAATATTAAGTTAATTTGAAGAATGCTAGGAGGAAAATTGCATTCTAGTTATAAACAAGACATTAAAAAAAAAAAAATTAATTCAAATGGCTATTATAGTTGAGAGTGATTTTAAGTGTGTGAATTACGATTTTCCTATGAATAGGAGACTACCAATTTCTGCTACTTTCTAATGCTGTCAATAAATGATTTTTGTGCTATATTTAAGTGATGTAAAACTATGTATCATAAAAGCTTACTCCATTGGGAAAAACGTTGGCTATTTTAAGAGTAAATTAATAATGATGGTAGTGAAAACCGTGGCTGAGTTCTGTTAACATACGATAATTGTCAGTGTTGCAAGTTTTAAAGAATTTATGCGAAAATCACGTTTTGTCCCGAAATTTTGGGTTTTGCGCTTCTTCCACAAATTGGGCTTGATTAGTATAAGTGTTACCTCGTTCGAATTTACGTTTCTTAAGATTTCCAATGATATATAACTCTTGGTCCTATGTGATAAAAGAAGGTGACTAGAACCGTGAAAGTGTGTGTCACCTTATGCACTTTTGTACAAAGAGGTCAGAAAGTAACATATGTTATATTTTTTTCTCGGCTTGTATTGCACCGATTTGTGTCATTCTTGGCTATGATTGAGATAAATATCAAGGACATATGTTGGTGGTGTTTCGTTGGTGTACAATAACTGTCAGTGTTGCAAATTTCTCATGATTTCTGAAAATATATCTTTTTTTAAATAAAAAAGCTGTTTTCTTCTTCCTCTTCTTCTAGAAATTTAGCGCGATGGGCATATGTTATTTACATAGATTTTCTGTCTTTCAAGGTTTTTAACCATATATGATTCATGGCTTTGTGATAATTAGAACGGTGGCTAGAGGAATAAACATAAAGGATGACTATTTCCATAAATTCCTTGTCGTCGTCTAAAAATGGCGGACATTTTTCAAAATTGCGGGAAAAGTTACAGTGGGATTTTAGGGGACTTTTAGTATGATATTCCTGACACATCCCCCTACTTCCATACCAATTTTCAGCTTGTTACTAATTTGTTCCTTTCTCAATCCTATCTTTACTGGACTTGCGCAGTTTCATACTGCCTCGGGTTTTTCTTCCAATGATATACACCTTTCAAATAGCTTGTAAACTTAATAATATCTGCCACCAACATATCCTAACTGTATATAAACCTACATGAACTGGCATAAATTAAAGGGGTGCTTCCGGTTGACGTGGAAAGTTGAAATGATGAAGGTGGATGAAGAATTTTCCCATGTTATTTAAATGGGTCTTTTTTCTTTTGGACATTTAATCTCATGTTTTAGAAACTTGAAATTGGAATACAAACGTGAAATTCGGTATGCTTCAACATTTTCGTTAGTATTACCTAAGTAAGTCAGTAAAAATGAAAATTTCCAAATTTAGAGTGGTTTTATGGAAAACAGAAAAATCTTTTCCATGTTATTTGTATTGGACGTCTTCTACACCTCAAAATGTTTAGGCACTTGCGGCAGAATTAGAATGATGAAATATGGCACGATTGTAGCCTCCCGGGACTAACCTACAGTAAAATTGCTAAAATTGAATATTTTTAATTTTTAAGGAGTCTGAAGGGAGATGAAGAAATCACCATGTTATTTAAATAGGCGTTTTGCCTGGAATACAAAATCTTATCTTTTAGAGACTTAAAATAGGAAAAGAAACTTGAAATTCGGGAATTGTAAGCTTAAGAGGTGTGAGGAAGAAGGCCGAGCAAAGGCGAGGGTGTGGAGGCGAACCCCTGGAGGGCAAATTCAGGAAATATGAAGAGCAAAGGCACAAAATTCACTGTTGATGAAAAGGCTGATACGTGAGAGATTCTCACACTGTTCACAGATAGAGACACGAAGCATCAAGAACATTTTTAGATAACGACTGTGGTAACTATAATATAACTCGTGGTACCAATATATTTACGAAATCGTTTAAATTTTTTTGGTATCTCAAATAAATTCGAACAATTGGATTTCTCATTTCTTCGAAAACTTCATTAATTTTAAATATTCTCACCTCTATATTATCTTATTTATCAAATTAATTTCAATATCTATTTAAAGCAATGACTGCAATAAAGGAAAAATATTCACCGAGAAAAGACAAAATGTTGGCTTTCCTTGTCTGGGTTTCCAACCACAAAATTTACGGTAGTATGTACGTGTCTTAGCCCACGTTTTTAAAAGTTAACTGATTCACAGAACGTGCCTCATTAACTTGCTTAAGTACTTATTACTAGCTTTCACTTATTTTACTCGCACACTGAGAAAAAATGTATGTGGTGTACGTAAAAACGTTTGTTACATGTGTAAATCCTGTAGTTTTTGGACTTAACGTACACTAAACGTATAATGGAAAAAGTATATTTGAACATACTTTCCGTATAAGTGTTCCGAATAAACGTATTTTCCGCACGAACGAAAAGACTGTATGTAGGCGGTCAGGGTTTCACATACAGATGGCCGTATGTAACTTATAGCTGACGTACGTAATGTACGAAAGACTGTTAGATGCCATACATCCTGCAACGACATTGTCTAACATCTAAGCGGGAAAGAGGGCAGTACGTATTTAGCATATGGATAACGTATGTTAAGTATTGATTTCTGTAGTAAACATAAGGATCCCGTATATTTGTACACTATACCGCTGTCCGGATAACGGATTTTTCTCAGTGACCTTAGCTCATTTTTCTATTAACCTAGAACGACAGGGACACGAACCCAGAAACATCTAGGAGAGTTAAGATTTCAATGGCTCTTCCATCGGGAATCTTAACACTTCTCGGGAATCCTTACTCTCCACATGGTAGCCAATAGACCAGCGAGGAGGGCACCAACACGACCATTCAGACGATTGACAAAATTATCACTATGCATATTACGTGTTCAATAACGGAATAGTTCCCGATTTCTGATTGTAAGGACAGCTTTTTGCTAATGAAAAATTTTCCATAGCAAATTCCTCAAATTTCGTTTTCAAGCCGTTATAGTGTACCTTAATGAGTTTTGCATCTTTATCTCATTAAGAAGTACCAAATGGCTATGGACAGTTTTTCGCCCATAAAATTTCCCATAGTACATTCCTTAAATTTGGAACCTTTACTTACACAAGTTATTACGTAAGGTAGGTACCAAATTTCACAAAATTAAGTCCCCACGTTAAGCGGGTTGGCATATCCAGGCTCCTAACTATGAGAACATTTACGCTCACTCCAACCTCAATCATTTCACGAATTCAACCTGTTTTACGTATGTTATTAGGACACAATATCGATTGTGATTTATTCTAGAAACACTTTTATACATTGCAAGAGCTGTAACGTCCAAATGTTTACTGAGAACTCATAGTCGTATCGGAATAAACAAAAGCGAGTATGGAAGAATAAACTGCTTTCACAAAAGGCAAAAGAAAATGTGCCAAGGCATACAAAACGGTCGAGTGGTTTGGGTCGATACACTATTAAGCACATGTTTGTGTGTTCAAACCCGGTAGCAATTTATTTCTTTTTTAAGTGTCTTCCTATTTTCATCCGGAGATGAAAATATTTCTTTGAGTAACTCATTGAAAACTTCTTTTGTTTCAAATTCGATTAGAACGGAACATTATATGAAATGCGAATCTTAAATCCATAGCTAAAAAAAATGAAGTATACTCACTACTCCATTATCCTCTGATTTGTAACGAAAAACTATTTATAAACAGTGGTGACTTCAGAAAATTATCCTCGGGAGGAATTTCAATATGCGGGTGGAGGGCAAACATTGGTAGTCCACATTGAGCACGATCGAATATATGGTCCTGAAGGCGGAATTTTCTTAGCTCGAGAGGGGTCTCAAATTCTCCCTCAGATCACGTCCCGAAAGCATCATTGCTTAAAAGCTTTTCGTAACAAATATAATATTACACTTGTTTCTCGTTCTACATTTAGAATTGGTAAAGTCATAACTTATAGAGGATTATAATAAAAGCATAAAAATTACAATACCAATCATGTATAAATTATCCTGTAAGTTACCAACTTTGGGTCAGATTAAAACTCAAATATTTGTTTTCGGATTGCACTTAGAAGTTAGTCCTCTCTATATAATCCTGATTGGAAAGCCATGTATAACTCTAATTAATTAATCAATATTTATACAAATATTTTTTTTATTTTACTATTTTTACTATTCAATATTATATACACTTCATTTCCAAAATCAAAATCTCGAAAATGTATATTGTACGAGTGCAGATTCGCAAATAAATGATTATTTATCATATATATTGGTCTCTATTCGAAATTCTATTTAATCGAATCCGACAAGAACACAGACAGAAACATCGAGAACAGGTGAAAAAAAGAGATAAAAAAGTGCTGTATCCGGCCGGCACTCGAATTTAGTTCGAAGGGTGCTTGTAAGCCGAACGCCTTAGACCACTCGGCTATGGTAACAACTTGTCGCTGGAGCAAAGGCTTCGTTGTAGTAGTTCTTATTACAGAATAACATTTTCTATTGCCTAAAATTTAAACCTAATTTACTTTGATATAATATATATATTAATTTGTTTCATGAACACGTTTTCGTTATTTTGATGAATGATGTATGTTGTTGATATAGATCCTATTACACGTTCTTTCGTAAATATTATAGAAAGTATCAGGGTTATTTATGATCTTTCATGGAAATTGACTGACGCATGCGCAGTAGACACAGTTCAATTGAAAGGCGAGGAAGGAAACGCTAACACACTGTTAGAATGTTTCCCTCGCAAGTAGTAGTTCCCAACCGAGGGACGGCGGGACGCACTTCGTCCTCCTGGGGTGGCGTGAAGGGTTTACGAAGTCCCTTCGTTGTCTTATATTTCTTGAATGATTATACTCAATATCCAATCACATCTTCTACACATTTGGAAGCGATAAATCGTAGTATAAATAAACCGTCTTCCACACACAGTGATTGTTGCTTTTCCAAGATTATAAACTGAAACACTTTTTATTTCAATAGAATATAAAAGTTTCAATGGGAGGGGTTACGACCCCCTCGACCCTCTGGGTCTTTGATATGTCACCGCCTAAACTGTAACTTTCAAGTTTGAATCGAAAAATGGAGACATGTGACCTACTAAATATATTTTTAGTTCATTATACATTTTCATAAATAAAATATCCACAATTTCAATGACAGTAAATGCTAAGTAATTATTGTAAATCTTTGTACTTTCATTTTCCCTCTTTCTTCTCAACTGAGCTTGAAAAATGTAAAAAAGGAGGTTAAGAATTTCAAATATTACGTATATTTTAGCGTATTACGAAATTATATTTAATGGAATCCGGTAGGATCACAAACAGAAACGTCAAGAAGAAGTAAAATCAAATTGTACTGGGGTGGGATTCGAACTACTCTTGAATGGTGCCTCTGAATTTCTAGCCGAATGCCTTAGTCCACTCGGCTAATGTGACAAGTTGAAAACATAGTAAGCGTGTTTCGTGTTCAATCTTTTGTTACAGTATGAAATTTATTTTGTATTCTCTAAAGTTTAAGCCTATTTTGGCCTGATGTAATAGTCTGTTGAAATTGTTCTCTGTTTACGGTATTCTTTACTTTGACGAATGGTGTTATTAATATAGGTTCTATTACGTATTCGTTCATAAATATTACAACAATTGTCAGTATTATGATCTTTCATGAAAATTGACTGGTGCATGTGCAGTAGAAACAGAAAGATGCACTTTACCGACATTTGTCATACACGCCAGAACGCAAATTTATAACAGGTTCTGAAAATGCCTTGCTCTAAAGGTTGTGGAGAACTGTGTGTTGCTCTGAGAGGAGAAATCATAGGCCGAGCAAAAATGGGACAAACTGTGCCTCAGATTGCTAGAGATCTGGGATGTGACAAGAAAACGGTCAAGAAATGGGTTCAGCGACATGAAGAAGGTGGTGAATGGTTCAGGTCTTGGTCAAGAAGTGGAAGGCCAAAAGTGACAACTGCAGCTCAAGATCAAGCTTTAGTTACAGGAGTAATCAACAGACCTCTACGCCACACGTCAATCCTCTTGGAGTTGAGTTGATTTTAGTTTAGCGTCTCTTTCAGCAGCGAGGCTATATGAGACGTGGACCTACTGATTAACGTGGAATCCGAACCACATGAGCTCCCGCCGGGAACAATCCTCTTGGACAAAGCCAGAGAATATAATTGTTCTCACGAAACAATAAGAAGAAGATTATTGGGGGCTGGTCTACACTGTTCAAGACCCGCTAGGAAGACTCTCCTGACTGAAACTCACAAGGCCAGACGAATGGAATGAGCACAGAATAACATAACCCAACCTCAGTCATATTGGGACTTAGTCATCTGGACCGACGAGAAGGTTTTCAAGTCTAACCAACAAGGCAGAGTTATATTGTATAGACCGCGCGGAACCAGGTATGCTGAACAAAATATTATCAGAACTTCTTGTTCAGGACCAATATCAGCACACTTTTGGGGATACATGACGGCTGCTGGTCCTGGAGATTTGGTTGCGGTGCCTGAGAGAATGAACAGCAGTGTTTACATTAATATCCTCGAAAATACGTTGTTACCGTCCTTAGAAAGAAACTTCCCCGAACAGGAAGAATATATATTTATGCATGACAACAGTGCTGTTCACACTTCCCGGCAAACACGAGAGTGGCTAACTGAACATCCAGAGTTAATTTGTATTGAGTGGCCCCCTCTATCCCCAGATTTGAACCCAATTGAACATCTTTGGGCCTACATGGTGCAAGAATGGGAAGAGAGACGTGAAGACAGAGACCAAACGTTTCTTCAAAATCATGTTATGGAACTGTGGTAACATTTTCGTGACACACCGTCGTATTGCTCGAGACTTGTATCTAGTATCCCCTCCAGACTTCAAGAAGTTATTGACTCTGGAGGTGATTACACGAAGTACTAGTGTGTTATTTTTTGTGTAAACATTTATTTAAGTTTCATTTATTTATTATATTTTTTCAAGAGCAATACTTTCGTTCTTCATTCTTTTCCTTTGCTTGTTTACTTATTAGTTCGTTAAAACGTTAAGGAAGAGTAGCATATCTTCAAAAAGTATTTGTGAATTTACTTTGAACGTTTCTAAGAATACACTTACTTTTTTTTCTTACTCTATATCATGCCCAATATTACTTTCATTTCAGTTAATTAATAACTTTGTTTCACATCTCGGATAAAAGTATTATTGTCTTTTTAACGATGTTTTTCCTTTTGATTGTGTAAATCTAGTTTCATTGAATTATCTCAATTCGAATGAATAAGTCACATTTTGTGTATTGTCCCTTCCTTAGCTAGGTTCGAATTCGAGAACAACGTGGTGTATTTACGTTCTTTATTCTTCATATTGTGCAGTAATGACAATATTAATTATTTTTCATGAGTCCAGTTGATCAGTGAGAACATGGACAAACATTAACCTGGTGATTCTTTAAGCAATGACAAGCGCAAAATACATTTTAGCTGTTCTTTATACTTCACAGCGATGAAACATTCTAACAGTGTGTTAGCGTTTCCTTCCTCGCCTTTCAATTGAACTGTGTCTACTGCGCATGCGTCAGTCAATTTCCATGAAAGATCATAAATAACCCTGATACTTTCTATAATATTTACGAAAGAACGTGTAATAGAATCTATATCAACAACATACATCATTCATCAAAGTAACGAAAAAATGTTCATGAAACAAATTAATATATATATTATATCAAAGTAAATTAGGTTTAAATTTTAGGCAATAGAAAATGTTATTCTGTAATAGGAACTACTACGCGAATTCTTTGCTACAGTGACTAGTTGTTACCATAGCCGAGTGGTCTAAGGCGTTCGGCTTTTAAAGAACCATTCGAACTAAGTCATTCAAAGAACCATTTGAGTCCCCGCCGGGTACAGCACTTTTTTCTCTCTTTTTTTTCACCTGTTCTCGATGTTTCTGTCTGTGTTCTTGTCGGATTCGATTAAATAGAATTTTGAATAGAGACCAATATATATGATAAATAATCATTTATTTGCGAATCTGCACTCGTACAATATACATTTTCGAGATTTTGATTTTGGAAATGAAGTGTATATAATATTGAATAGTAAAAATAGTAAAATAAAAAAATATTAGTATAAATATTGATTAATTAATTAGAGTTATACATGGCTTTCCAATCAGGATTATATAGAGAGGGCTTACTTCTAAGTGCAATCCGAAAACAAATATTTGAGTTTTAATCTGACCCAAAGTTGGTAACTTACAGGATAATTTATACATGATTGGTATTGTAATTTTTATGCTTTTATTATAATCCTCTATAAGTTATGACTTTACCAATTCTAAATGTAGAACGAGAAACAAGTGTAATATTATATTTGTTACGAAAAGCTTTTAAGCAATGATGCTTTCAGGACGTGATCTGAGGGAGAATTTGAGACCCCTCTCGAGCTAAGAAAATTCCGCCTTCAGGACCATATATTCGATCGTGCTCAATGTGGACTACCAATGTTTGCCCTCCACCCGCATATTGAAATTCCTCCCGAGGATAATTTTCTGAAGTCACCACTGTTTATAAATAGTGTTTCGTTACAAATCAGAGGATAATGGAATAGTGAGTATACTTCATTTTTTTAGCTATGGATTTAAGATTCGCATTTCATATAATGTTCCGTTCTAATCGAATTTGAAACAAAAGAAGTTTTCAATGAGTTACTCAAAGAAATATTTTCATCTCCGGATGAAAATAGGAAGACACTTAAAAAAGAAACAACTTGCTACCGGGTTTGAATACACAAACATGTGCTTAATAGTGTATCGACCCAAACCACTCGACCGTTTTGTATGCCTTGGCACATTTTCTTTTGCCTTTTGTGAAAGCAGTTTATTCTTCCATACTCGCTTTTGTTTATTCCGATACGACTATGAGTTCTCAGTAAACATTTGGACGTTACAGCTCTTGCAATGTATAAAAGTGTTTCTAGAATAAATCACAATCGATATTATGTCCTAATAACATACGTAAAACAGGTTGAATTCGTGAAATGATTGAGGTTGGAGTGAGCGTAAATGTTTTCATAGTTAGGAGCCTGGATATGCAAACCCGCTTAACGTGGGGATTTAATTTTGTGAAATTTGGTACCATTATGCAGAGTTTCAATTCTCTATCTCATTTGGAACCACCTAATCAATAATGAGTGAGTAAATGAACCGATCTCTGTTTGAGTATGGATAGTTTCTCGTCCATAAAAAATTCCATAGCCCATTCCTTACATTTAGGATATTTTTCATATTCAAGCCATTATAAGCTACCTTCGTGTAGACATTTACATCTTCATCTCATTGGGAAGTACCTAATGACTACGGACAATTTTTCGTCTATAAAAAATTTCCCATAGCACATTCGTCACATTTCGGACTTTTTCCACATTCATATCATTATAAGATACCTTTATGCAGAGTTTCAAGACTTATCTCATTGGAAATACAAAATCAATCTGATGAACGAGTGAGTGAACCGATTTGTGCTTGACTAAGGACAGTTTTCACCCATAAAATTTTTCCATAGCACTTCCTTAAATTTCGAACATTTTCCATACTCAAATCATTATAAGGTACCTTTATGCAGAGATTCATTTTCTTCGCGGAACTTGGCTGCCTGCACTGTCGTGCATGTTGATCAATTTGATGAGTGAATGAGTGAAACGATTTTTTTTTCCTGGCTAAGGACAATTTTTTGTCCATAAAAAAATTCCCACAGCACACTCATCAGATTTCGGAATTTTTCCATACTCGAGTCGTTATAGGATACCTTTATGCAAAGTTTCACGTTTCTATCTCATTGGGAAGTACCTAATCAATTTGATGAGTGAGTGAGTGAAACTATTTTTCCTGGCTAAGAACAGTTTTTTTGTCCATAAAAAATTCCCATAACACATTCCTCAAATTTAGGACTTTTTCCATACTCAGATCGTTATAGGGTACCTCTATGCAAAGTTTCACGTTTCTGTCTCATTGGGAAGTACCAAATCAATTTGTTGAGTGAGTGAGTGAATCGATTTATTGCTTGGCTAAGGATAGTTTCTTCCCTATAGAAACTTTCCCATAGGACGTTCCTCAAATTTCGGACTTTTTCCATACTCAAGTTATCATAAGGTACCGTTGTGCAGTTTCACGTCTCTATCTCATTGGTAAGTACCTACTCAATTTGATGAGTGAATGAGTGAAACGAGTTTTTTCCTGGCTAAGGACAGTTGTTTGCCCCTAAAAAATTTCCCATAGCATATTCCTCAGATCTCGGACTTTTTCCGTACTCAGGTCGTTATAGGGTACCTTTATGGAAAGTTTCAACTTTCTATCTCATTGGGAAGTACCTAATCAATTTGATGAGTGAGTGAGTGAAACGATTTTTTCCTGACTAAGGACAGATTTTTGTCCATAAAAATTTTTCCATTGCACATTCCTCAGATTTAGAACTTTTCCCATACTCAGGTCGTTATGGGGTACCTTTATGCAAAGTTTCACGTTTCTATTTTATTGGGAAGTACCTAATCAATTTGATGAGAGTGTGTGAAACAATTTTTTTCCTGGCTAAGGAGTTTTTTGTCCATAAAAACTTTCCCATAGCACATTCCTCAGATTTCGGACGTTGTCCATACTCAGGTCGTTATAGGGTACCTTTATGCAAAGTTTCACGTTTCTGTCTCATTGAGAAGTACCTAATCAATTTGTTGAGTGAGGGAGTGAATCGATTTCTTGCTTGGCTAAGGACATTTTTTGCCTATAAAAACTTTCCCATACGACATTCCTCAAATTTCGGACTTTTTCCATACTCAAGTTATTTTAAGGTACCTTTGTGCAGAGTTTCGCGTCTCTGTCTCATTGGGAAGTACCTAATTAGTTTGATGAGTGAGTGAGTGAAACGATTTTTTTCCTGGCTAAGGACAGTTTTTTGCCCATAAAAAATTTCCCATAGCACATTCCTCAGATTTCGGATTTTTTCCATACTCGAGTCGTTATAGGCTACCTTTATGCAAAGTTTCACGTCTCTATCTCTTTAGGAAGTACCTAATCAATTTGATGAGTGAGTCAGTGAGTCAGTGAGCCTGAAAACTGCATATTTTGGGGGTCCAGTACTCAAATATGATTGAAGATAGGAATGTCAAATTTGGCATATGAGTACATCTGTGGGATATCTCTTTACATTCTAAATTTCATGTTTCTACGTTTAATAGAATCGTTTTTACAAAGCCTCGAAATCGGCGATTTTACCCAAAACTCTTGTTCGTGTATAATATGCTTACGGCAGTGCAGGCCAGTTTTCACTTTCTTCGCGGAACTTGGCTGCCATGCACTGCCGTGCATGTTGATTAGTATGCCCCCATGAAGATTCCATCGGTACAGCTGCATTAACGTATTTGTATATTATTTTAAAACATTGAACAATAGTCTTCCTTCGGTTTAATGGATTTCGGAAGTAGGGGATAAAATCTCGAGCAGACGATTCGGTTCTGAACTCTTGATTTTAAACTAAAATGTCCAATTTACTGTATTACAGTGTATATTTACAGTGTGCTATCAGGTATTTTACAGTGTTAGATAGGATAGTGTGTTTAATTAAAAAGTATTGTTCTATATTATTTTCCTTTTGTTGAGGGTCCGCATTTCGAAACTGTATGGAATGATAACCATCATTAATACATTGGCATAAATAATACGACTAAGTATGAACGTAAATGCTATGAAGAACACTCCAAACGGGTAGCTACTTATTTCAGACCATATTAAGTATGCATGTAATATAATGAATATACCGTATTCTCAAGAAAATAAGATATAATCATAAAAATAAGCTCTACCATACCGTAATTATTAAGACTGCTAGTAATATGAATACTATTCCAAAAATATAATCCAGTAGTTGCAGGGCTGGAGTCAGATTACTTTGTAGTAGCTTAGTTACGTTGTCTATGGGCAAGTTATTAGAAGGTTACATTTTTCTATCTGTAGGTTAGTATTGGATACATTTTTAAGCAAGAGCACCGGGTTTTGAAAATCAGTGTTGGTGCTCTAATTCACAGTTCAAAATGTGGTGGATGGAATGTCCCGAGCAGCGTGGTTCTAGATATTTTAGAATGAAGTTGGACTTCTTTTCAGAGTGAAAAATACTTTTGAACGAGAGTATGGCGGCGCAACCAGAATGGTTTTAAGTTCTAACTTCCCTTCCTAGCTTAGTTCTCGAGCTCCTTAATGCCTAAGTGGTTAGCGTAAGCGCCTTTGGCGTGAGAGACACGGGTTCGATTCCCGGCGGAAGCCCATTCCATGTTAATAAGTAGGCCCCGTCTCATGTAGCCTCACTGCTGAAAGGGACGTTAAACTTAGAATCAACTCAACTCTATCTTAGTTCTCGTCATGCTATTCCGAACGCTAATGTTTGGACTTACATTAATAGATTTTAAGAAAAGGGAAGAAATCAAAGCGAACGAAATCAGTTCAATGGAACAAACGAATGAAGTTCGCGTTGTCGTATAATGAGAGTTAGCAGATTTTATCATATGGAATCACGTATAAAAATTCAAGAAAACAGAAAGTCTACCTCTAAAACATGGTTCTATTACAGATTTGCATCAAGTGACGAAGAAAGGAGTCGTTGTACACACTACTTCTCTGTTCAATCAATGAGTTACAGAATACTCTTATTGATAATGCCAGTTGTATTTCTTTGAATAAAATAAAAAAAATGTGATGTTTAAAAACTAAATCATTAGGGGGCACAAGGGTTTGAACCAGGGACCTCTCGATCTGCAGTCGAATGCTCTACCACTGAGCTATATCCCCACGAGAAACAAGTCTTGTATGCTATTTCTTCCATAGTATGGAACCGGAAGTAGTAGTAGTAGTAGGTTTCCAACGCTTGTAATTTCTACGGTGAGAGGGAGAAAAATAACTTCTCTCTACATGTTACCGTTCCTGGTCTTTGTGGATCAATCTGTAACATGAATTTAAAGCAAACATTGAGTTTCCACTACCAGTTTCAGTAGACTAATAAGGGGCGAGTTGATATCGGTTCTTGGAATGTTAAATTTGTGATAGTATGTAATAATAATAAAAAAACAGTATCAGTAACACTTTCAACACAATAACTGTGTCTTCATCAGACTTCCACTCCTTCTGGCTGCTTGGGAGTTGGTCATCACTTATATATACTTTCCGAAGATCAACTTTAAATTAGGCTCCGCCCCTTCATTATAAAGTAACACTTGTGTGGCTTTCACATTCACTTTTTAGCTGCACACACTGAGCCTGGCTTAAGGCCCCCGGAATTGTATTTACTATTTAAAGTAAATTAAATATCTTGAAGAATTTACACATTTCCTGGAATAAAGTTAGCAAAGCCGCCCGAAACGAAATCGTAAATACGCCACTGAGTACTCCTATGACCATTTACTCTGATGTCATCTAATCTACCCTGACACCCGTGACTGTAATAGCCCAAGCGTACTAATGAGAAAGAAGAATTAGCTTACTATTGAAAGAATACATTTTAGAATATATATAGCCTATAACCTTCCATCACATGCATTATGAGTTCGGAACGTACGATAATAACAAGTGGTATCGTTCAATTCACTTAACGACAAGTTCTATGGTTAGCATTGAATAACCAGTTTCATGATCAGTATAGTAAGTTGATTTAGTACTAATATAAATACTGTATGATAATGTTTTTACTGTTGTTATTTATTCCGATGATACTGATAATAGTGAATAGGATTAAGTCATATAGCTTCTTTATATTGAAACTTTATACATTAATTTTCATTGGTATTCAGATTTTATATGAATTTTCAAAAATAGTACCAGAAAATTAACTTTTTCCTGCTAATAATGGATCCAGAGGGGAAGAGACAGTTTTAACAATCGGATTCAGAGACCTGAGAAATTAGAAATAGTAAAAGCCGGTCGAATAACACCACTGCACTGGTGATAATGGCAATATTGTAACAAATGATGAAGTTCTCAAACGATGTCATGTTACTTAGTGTGACGTCCAAAGTATTCAGCAAAACTTTCCTCATTCCATTAGAATATGAAAGTGAGGGTTGCAGACAATGTGCCTCGTCATAGCCGTGATCGTCTAGTGGTTAGGACATTGCGTTGTGGCCGCAATAACCCAGGTTCGAATCTTGGTCACGGCATTGGTGCCATGGCTGGAGGAATGTTTTTTTTTTTTTTTTTACCGATGTCAGTAAATTTTGTTGTATACGATAGGATACACAAACTGTGATTTTAGGTTTATTTATTGTACTTTCATAAATACTTTGTATATACCTGAACCAATGAGAAACAGTATTTACATTACACGCTTATTCTAACAGAAAATTTGGAATAGTGAGTAAGTAGTTCTATCAACTTTAAGAACATTGAAAGTAGATGATTTTTTTGTGATATTGAAAAATGCGTTTAGAAATACACTTAATAAATTAATATTTCCCTCATAAAATTAAAATGGAAAATATTTATATCACAATACAAACTTGCTCAATCTTGTAAAGGAAAAATTAATTTTTTAAGTGTATTTGTAAACCTATTTTTCAGTATCAAAAAAGACTCATCTACTGTCAATGTTCTTAAAGTTAATATATATATATATATATATATATATATATATATATATATATATATATATATATATATATATATATAACTATAATTATGTATATTTTAATGGCAGAATTCTTCAATGTAAATGACATGTTGGCTAATGCTGCTGTACCGATTTAAGCTTTAATGGGGCACTTTTAAATCTGTAATTTTTGTTATAATAATAAGGGAAAACTCCCTAAGGAAACTTTTTATAACCATGCCCCTTGACGCGCGCAGGTTAGTTGGCGAAATGACATCGAAGCAGGAGAAAGCGCAATGTGTGCTGTGGTATCACGAAAGCAAATCGCCCATCAGAAACATAAGAGGTCTTTAAAAGAAACTTGTAATACTAACTGACAAATATTTACATTTTTATGTCAAACGGTTCTTCTGTAATAAATCTTTGTAATCAGGGCCAGACTCTATGCTCATCTTGTATTTAAAAATTTATACATTAGGGGGCACCCGGGTTTGAACCAGGGACCTCTCGATCTGCAGTCGAATGCTCTACCACTGAGCTATACCCCCAACAAAAACAGAGGTCATATGCTGTTTCTTACATCGTATATAACCGGAAGCAGTAGTAGATTTTCAACGCTTATAGTTTCTAAAGGGACAGAGACAAAACCATTTGTTGAAACATTTAGTTCATTTCAAAACAGAGAAAAATAACTTATCGCTTTATGTTACCGCTTTTAGTCTTTGTGGATCAATATGAAACATGAAGTTAAAGCAAACATCGATATCCGCTTCCAGTTTCAGTAGAGTAATAACGGCCGAGATAGTATCGGTTCTTGCAATGCTGGATCCATTCCAGAAGCCATATCTTTCCACTTATTACAATTCTTATACTATGGAAATGTTGAAACTAGAAACAGTAGATTTTTACTACTGTACTTTCTGTTTGAATAGACGGTTAGGAAGGAATGATTGTGTATACAAGGAAGTCCGAAAAAAAAACTCCGATTGCTTATGTCCGAGAAATTCCCGGGAAGTGCGATATCAGTCCTGTGGCGCTGTGTGTAGTAATTCAGTAGACAGTGTTGGATATTGGGAATGGCACAAAGTGCTTTTAAATGTTACACATACTGTTGAGAAGTTGAAGATAGCATGTGAAAACAAACAAGATATAGATGAAGACGAGAACTTTTAAAGCAGTTCCGCTAGGATATTTTTGATCATCCTCCCTATAGCCCAGATTTGGCATCGAGCGACCTATTTAGGCACATGAAACAGTAGTTTCTGTCGCCCCGGTTCGACAATGACAATACAATTCCCAGTGCTGTTAGCGGATGTCTTCATTCTGAGTCGGGGGTTCTTTTTACAGGAGGAATTTCAAGCCTTGTAAAATTTTAAGAAAATGTCCCAATTTGAATGGTGAATCTGGTGAAAAGTAATGTAATGTCGAAGGTGTCTATAAAAAGACTTTTGAATTGATTTCAAGTCCTTTCTTTTAGAGAAGAAATTTGAGAGTATAACAATTATTGTCCTCAAAAAATACGCCGCAGATTTCTGATCTATAAGAACAGATATGAAAAGAGTGAAAGGCACTGATCCGGGCATCGAGCTGGCCTCAAAGATTTCTTGAGCTCCTTTAGCATCTGGATATTTATGTTTGGTTGTCTGGTAAGGAAAACTCATATATGCGAATAGGTTTCCCCAAAGTTATTCAGAAATCGGGGGCATTAAAAACATTCAATACTTTTACTCAATCAGATTTTGTGGATAGTACATGGCTTACATTTTCTCCATTCCTCTTATTGTTATTTACTTATTTCCTATTTAAAAAAAAATAAAAAATAGGGAGCGCTGTGTAGGGATCTTTGGTGCATTGTAACTTTATAAAGTAAAACTACATTTACAAGGGAAAATTCTATATTTGGATCAATAGTGCACGCAAAATACCATTAATTCGGGGAAGAGAGACTTCAAGTTTGGAAGTTCATATCATTTCAGAATTTTCTCTATCTTCATATGCTAAAAGTATATTTCTCATATCGTGTTCAAAAAGGATTAAAGTCCGGAACTCACCTTCACTGATTTGATACGTTTTGAAGCATAACCTGACATGCCAAACGTAAAGAGAATGTGTCGAAATCCTAAGACAAATCTATTTCCGCTCATCATCTGAAAATCAAACTAAGAAGCGAATACTAAATTTCGACCAGAATAAATTTAAATTGTACGAATAATGCAAACTCTTTTTTTAATCCCCATGCGATGGCTAATGAAATACACAAAAGCAGACGATTAACCAACCAAGATGTAACAGGAAGCGAAAGTTTATTGTTACGTGATCTGATCAGCCAATGAGAATGAGACTGTGTCTAGCCTGGGGCAGGAAAACAAAATATGGGTCCGAAACAATTCCCAGGATCTCCGAAAATGGGTACCTTATTAGTACTCCTGTTACCATTTACTCCGATATCATCTAATCTACCCTGACACTTGTAAGTATAACAGCTCAAGTCTACTGATAAGAAAGAAGAATTTCTTTATTGCGAAAAGAATACATTTAAGAGTGATCTTTAGAGAAAATGTAACCTTCGATCACGTGAATTATGAGTTCGAAACTTATTATGATAACCAGTGGTGTCGTTCAAATCACTTAACAATACGTTCTATGATTGGTATTTAATAACTAGTTTTATGATCAGTATAGCAAGTTGACTTAGTATTATTATTAATACTGTATGATTTGATTATTATTGTTATTATTTATCCTCATGAGATTGGTAATAGTATCTTGGATTAAGTCATATAGCATATTTATATTGACATTTTATACATTAATTTTCATTGGTACAGACATTTTCTATTAATTTTTAAAAAAATGTAACGTAAGAAGGGATTACCTTGCACAAAATATGAAAAGAATTGCAAAGTTCTCTGTCGGTAAACCCATAAACTGTAAAGAGAAAGTTTGAACTGCCATCGTAAAGCAGAACATGTAACTGTATTTTGGCTATAATGTTGGCGGTTGACATCAATTCTAATTACCCGGAGGGTTTGTAGTTGTAGAGGTGTGGAAAGTGGTCATTGTAAAGGTCGAGAAAATTTGAAAGATATCACCTACAAGAATTTCCGTACAAGGTAATTCCGTTTAGTAGAACACTACTGTGTATAATGGGACTTCGAAGCAATAGTTGAAATTGAAGTGTGAAACGTTTCGAAGTCGTAGAAAAAATAGAACTAGGAGAAGGTGATTTCAGTCTCTAATCGGGGTTACTTTACACCCGTCCAAGGTAACCTCTTAAATAGGAAATTATTACTACCAATACCTCGTGGCTTTTAATTATAGGTAAATTTCGTTTCGAGTAGATGCCGGAATCGATTTCTTGTTGGAAAATAAATCACGAACAGTGCCGAATCCAGAAACATAGTTGGAGAAGAGCTTCGCTCAGAAAGGCTTAGTTTTCTTAGAAATCACTAGACATTTTGTGGGGCTTGAAATTTATAAGCATACGTATGACTAACTTTAGATCTTTTTTTTTTTAAACAAATTTTGCAATGTGGGTAGGTTTCAACTTGAAAGCTGCAAACCCTGTAAATCATCCAGTGATTACGGCTGAGATTATATTCTTGGACATAAAGAGCAACCAAGGCAAATCAGTTCATTGGGAATGTTTTTTCTGTTCCTGAGTTGGCATTTTCGTGGGACATGTGCTAAACGATCAGAATATGACTCTTGTGCAGGTACCAGAAAATACATAATATTCTTTACAAGTATCAGTAATTCGTATTAAGTACCGATACCAGTATCATCATTCTAGTATCAATATTTGTAGACTGCATGCAGTTTTATGTAGAAAGTAAAATGTATAAATACTGAATAAAAAACATTGCACAGAAACATTATGTTCGTACAGTATGATGAACGTACTTTCTTGTATGTGGTGCAAAGCATCCTCATCTATGGGGTTACTTTGAACCAAAGTTTATATTTCAATAACCATGGTCATACTGAATGCTTACTCATGCACATGCATGGGTGTTTTCCCTATATATCTAGCTATTGCATGTTTAAACAGGGTTGAAAAAAAACATGATTTTTTTAAAAAAACAAAAAAAACATTTTTATGTTTAAAACATGTTTTTTTTGTTTAAAACGTTTTTAACGTTTAAAACACAGTATTTTGTTTTAAACAAAAAAAAAACATGTTTAAAATGTTTATTTTGTTTAAAACAATAATCTAAATAGGCATATATATTACATTTATACACTCTTAGTTATTGCTTGCCACCTATATTCAACCATTAGATCAAATATCGGGAACTTTCCTAATCTCAAGAAATCGGGAATTTCCCGATCTCCGTTCACAGAATATGTAGTTTAGTTTCTTTGTGTTACGTTCTATCAGGGCTTTAAACCTCAATGGCTCAGTCTTAAACCTCAAATTAAGGCTGGAAGATGGTTTTGGTACCAATTTATTCCTGAAAGATGCAACTTTGCTGATGTGCATTTTATGTATGTGGGAGGAGGGTAAATGTCGTGGTTTTTGTTTTGTTTTGTTTTTTCAACAGTTTTTAGGGGCCATTCCCCCTCTTGGGGGATAGATTCATAAAAATTGTTACGTGAAGCAATGAAGTAGGCCACTACATGGTAATATCGTCAAGGTGACCAGACGTCCAGTTTTAGCTGGAACAGTACCTTATTTTCAACCGTTGTCCCGTTTTTTTCTGATTCTCAAACGGGACACCTAAATGTCCCGTTTTTAAGCAAACATGACCTAGGTGTCCCGTAATTATTATTCGAAATATAAATGGTCAATGCTAATTCTACACTCTTCCGTACCAACACTCATTGGGAAGGTTCAGCCGTGCCTAGAACTTCTGAATATTCAAATGAGAATTGAGTGTTCTGTGGTTCAAGTGGGAATTGAGTGTTCTGTGGTTAAAGTGGGAACTGAGTGGCAATTCTGAGTGTTGAAGTAGTTAAAAGTGTTTTTGGGTAGTACTTAAGTTAGAAACGCTGTGTTATCATTCTTACTTTTTGTATTTTGTAAATTGAAAACACTGCTGAGTCCCAAAATGCAATGTGGAAGTACCCCCCACCCCCACCCGTCACCGATTCGTATGCGTTCCGTTTTTGAAAGTAAAAGTTCTGGTCACCTTGAATATCGTGTATTTGCACTTCTTGCTTATATGGGGTAGCAGGAAGGGGGCAAAGTTAGCCAATTTTTGGAGTTTTTTTTTTTTTTTTTTTTTTTTACGTAAATTACATTTATTTTTACAACAAACATCAATAGCTCAGTCCTTAATTAAGCTAGAAAGATGATTTGGTACCAAAGTATTTTTCAGGGATGCAGCTTTCCGTCAGTTGCATTTTATGTATATAGGAGTACGTATGTACGGCCGAGAGAGGGAGGATGAAGTTTTTTTTTTTTTAAATTTTTCATCAATTTTTTTCATCAGGTTTTGGCGGGTATTTCTCCCCCCTTTGTGGTACATCCCTAAAAATTGGTATGTGAAGCAATGAAGTAGTCCCCTACATGATAGTAACCTGTATGTGTACTTGTTGTTTATAGAGGAAGAGGGGGTCAAATTTGGTTAATTTACATTTAGTTTCGGGACGGTTCCATATAACACAAGATATATTTCATTGAAGTGGTCTAGAAGCATAATTCTTGTTCGTATACATGATGTGTGCAGCAAAAATGATTTGCATATGGACGTGGTACTATAATCGGGGAGAGGAGAGAATGTCTAATTCAATGAATGTTTGTCTGCGTATATTTTTTTAAAAATATTTCCTACATAAAACGAATTCATTACGCAATGACATCAATGGCTACCATTTCTTATATTATTGTCACAAGTATGTGGCCTACACATTAGCATCATTTTGTCAGCGTAGGGAGATTGCAAGGGTTGCCAGGGCCCCTCAAATTCAATATTTTCATATTTTTAATGATTTGTTATGTCTGTTCTTTTTCTACGAACACGGCGGGAATTTCACGAATGTTACCTCGTTGGAATTTGTGGTCTATATGCTTTCCAATGGTGTATAACTCATGACTCTGTGATAATTAAGGGGGTCACCAGAGTCCAGAACATGAGAGTCTACCGTTTTGTTAAAATCCCTGGCGGGTGCCTAGAGTTAATTGTGTTGTTATGCCGTAGACACTTATCATTATTAGCTACCCATGTTGCAGATAGAGATGTATCTTGAAAACTGTTTAGTTAAAATGTCATATGCTTCTTGTAGGCTAGTCACTGCTCTTTTCTATGAGTTGTATTGTATTTGTCAGAGCATTTCTTCTAGCTTATGGTGTGAGAACTGGAAATTAAGAAATGTTCAAATACTTCACTTGAATTTCTGTTGGTTTAGTTATACGCACATTGATGTGCAGAATTTCGTTCAGTAATTGCTGTTATAATAAGAATATAACTCTGTTTGTAATTTACTCCATGCACAAATCCTGCGGAGGATAAGTTGTTTGTTAGAAAATTAAATTAGCTTCTTCAATCTGATATTTTAGTTGTTTTAAACATGTCCAACCAGCATCGAAAAAAAAACACGTTTAAAACAATTTGTTTAAAACGTTTAAAACAAACTGAATAAAACAACAGCCCTCGTTTTAAACATGTTTTAAACACTTGTTTTAAACATTTTGTTTTAAACATATCAACCCTGGTTTAAAACCAGTGTTCTAAAGCATTACGTTTGTAAGTTACATGTGACTTTCTTTATAATTCCTTACATCCGGTGGAAAGTAACCCCGTCTTACTGTACTACAAAATGCAAATTTTACCGTAAATAATGGATCCAGAGGTGAAGACACAGTTTTAACAATTGGCTTCGAGAACTTGATAAATTAAAAACAAAAAAAAAAAATCCGGCGAACCAGCCTAATGACAACACTGGCGATAACCGCCATATTGTAACAGATGATTAAGTTTTCAAACGCTTCACTTAAAGTGACGTCACAGGTATTCAGCAAAGCGTTTCTCTTTTCACAAAGAATACGAAAGTGAGGATATAGAATACTGTGCCTCGTCGTAGCCGTGATCGTCTAGTGGTTAGGACATTGCGTTGTGGTCGCAATAACTCAGGTTCGAATCCTGGTCTCGGCAATGGAAGTATTACCATTAGATGAGCTGAAATTTTTACCGATGTCAGTAAATTCTTATTGTATTGGATCGGATATACAATCTGTATTTTTAGGTTTATTTATTGTACTTTCCTAAATATTTTTTATATAATTCAACCCCCCGAGTGAGTAAATATTTTGTATATAATATATATTAATGGAAGAGTTGTTCAATATAAATGACTTGCTCGCTAATGCTGCTGTACCGATGGAAGCGTAATGGGCTATAATTATAAGCTCCATCACAGGAAAATTAAAATATCGCAAATTTTACAGTAATTATGTGATATCTTCAAATAGATAAAAGATAATCGAAATGTGGAACAAGAGCTCTCTAGACAATATTATTTTACATAAGATACAGTTATCATAACTAACATATCTGCTTTCGATTTCCAGCCATTTTTAAAATCAGCATTTATTTTCGCGTTTCTAAATAGCTGCAAACGGAAAGTTACTAGGTGACTGGTGATAACGGTAACTCATGTAAAATAATATTGTTTAGGGCACTCTTGTTCCACATTTCAATTATCTTTTATTTATTTGCAGATATGACATAATTACTGAAAAATTAGCGATATTTTAATTTCGCTGTGATTAGGCCTCTTAAGGTTGTAATCTTTATTATGATAATAGCCGAAAACTCCCTAAGGAAATTCATCATTAGTTTCTTCCCCATGAAGATTCCATCAATACAGTTGCATTCACGTATTTGCATTTTTTATAACATTGAACCATACTCGTCCCTCGGTAAAACGGGTTTTAACAGATTTCGGAATTAGGGGATAAAATCTCGAAGAGCCGATTCGGTTTCTGAAACTCCTGATTTTAAACTAATTTGCTGTATTACAAAATATATTTACAGTGTACTATCAGATATCTTACAGTGTTAGATGGGATAGTGTGTTTGATTAAAAAATACTTCCTTTTTGTTGGAGTCCGCATTTTGGAAGTGTATGGAAAGATAATTATTAAACCATCATTAATACACAGGTATGAATGATACTGGCTAAGTACAAACATAAATGGTATAAAGCACACTCCATATTGGTAGATACTTATTTCAGGCCGTATTACATATGCATGTATTTTAATGAATATCCCGTATTCTCAATAAATAAATAAATAAATAAAATAAGAACTAATAAAAAAAGGAATCTCCAGCATACCGTATTTATTCAGACTGCTCGTAATATATGCCCTATTCTCAAAATATAATGCAGTAGTTGCAGGACTGGAGTTGGATTAGGCTCTACTTTGTAGTAGCTTAGCTACTTTGTCTATTGGGCAGTTATTAGAAGGTTATGTTTTTTTTTTATTTATTTTACCGGTAGGTTTCTATTGGATTCATTTTTAAATACGAGCGCCGTGTTTTGAAAATCAGTGTTGGTGCTTTAATTCACAGTCCAAAATATGGTGTATGGAATGTACCAGGCTTCACGTGTGCTTCTTCCCTGGAAAAATTGGAAGTTGCCCTTCCTTCGAATGGGGTTTCAGATATTTTAGAATGACATTGGAATTCTGTGTCGGCACAACCGGAAAGGTTTTAGGTTCTAGCCCCTCTTCTATATTAGTTCTCGTCACGCTATTCTGCGGTAAAGTTTGGACTTACATTATAGACTTTTAAAAAGGGAAGAAACCAAAACGAATGAAACAAGTTCAATGGAACAAACGATTGAAGTTCGCATTGTTGTATAGTGAGATTTGGCAGGTTTTATTATACAGAATTGCGTATAAAATTTCAAGAAAAATGCAAAGCCTACCTTTAAAACATGATTTTATGACAGACTTGGGCAAAGTGACGAAGAAAGGAGTTGTCATACTGACAGCTTCTCTTTTGAATCAATGAGTAACACAATACTCTTGTTAATACCCGTTGTATTTCTTTGAATAAAATTGGAAAAATGTGATGTTTAAAAACTTAGACATTAGGGGGCACCCGGGTTTGAACCAGGGACCTCTCGATCTGCAGTCGAATACTCTACCACTGAGCTATACCCCCATGAGAAATAATAGGCATATGCTCTTTTTTCCATGATATGGAACCTTAAGTAGAAGTAGGTTTCCCACACTTGTAGTTTCTAGAGTGATAGGAACGGAGACAAAACCATTTGCTGAACTAATGAATTCATCTAAGAAAAGAGAAAAGTAATTTCTCACTATATCTTACCATTTTCAGTCTATGTGGATCTATCTGAAGCATAAAGTTAAAGCAAACAATGGGTTCCTACTTCCAGTTTCGGTAGAGTAATAACGGCCGTGATAGTATCGGTCCTTGGAATGCTGAATCCATTCCAGAAACCATACCAAGCTATTTATTACCATTTTTACACTATGAAAAAGTTGAAACCAGTAACAGTAGATTTTTACTACTGTACGTTCTGTTTGAATAGAGGTTTAGGAATGAATGATCCAATATAAAAGGAAATTAAAAAAAAAATAAAATCCGTTTGAAAATGTGAAAGAAATTCCCGGAAAGTGCTATGTTAGTCCGGTATCGCTTTGTGCAGTAAAGAAAAACAATGTATAGTGCGTGTAGTAATACGATTTTTGAGTGAAAAGAACTTTCGGTAGCTGCGATAGATTCCAACAATTCAGAGAAGCCATCCAGAATAAGCGTCGAGAAATGGCGACTTTCAGTGTGGTATTGGTTCACGATAATGCTCGACGTACTCAAAAAATTTCGGAGCAACACCACTGGGATGTTATTGATCGTCCTCCCTGTAGCCGAAATTTTGCGCCGAGCAACTACTGCCTCTTCAAGCACATGAAACAGTGGATTATTTAGCCCCCCAAGGATGTTCTAAAATAAAGGATCTGCCCTTACAAGAAAATCTTGAAGCCATACGTCACACTTTCGCCACCCATACTCTGCCCACTCCGACCAATAAAATCGCAAAGTTTTGAGCCAACAATCATGGTGGAAACGAAAGTAGCCAATCAGACGATGGCGGAAACGAGAATAGCCAATCAGATCTGTCAATGCTCGGTTGTTTTTTGGGTTCATTTTTTTTAATAGAATGAAGATACATATGGGCAAATCCTCTACTTTATAACATGCTTGGTTGCCCCGCTTCGACAATGACAATGCACTTCACAATGCTGTTAGCGAGCAGCTTCATTCCCGGGCGGGAGATGATTTTGTTGAAGGAATTTCAAACCTTGTAAAACGTTATGATAAATGCTCCAATGTGAATGGTGAATACGTTGAAAAGTAATGTAGTGTTGTACTTTTCTAGTGTGTATAATAAAAGTTCTGTATCTGCGAGTGTATGTAATTGATAACTAAATATTCTTCCTTCCTTTCTCTCTTTTTTTTTTTTTTTTTTCGATTTGTCCTCGTATTCTTCTAATACCGAGATGTTATCGAGAAAATATTTTCACGTTGTCTCTTATACTCGTTTTGCTCTGATTCATGTCGACAAACTCGCAGATGGACATAGCCTTTCTATAAGACTTCCTATACTTATACATACCAAAGTTTGGAAGTCTTTAAAAAAGTTGTTGAATTGATTTTAAGTCCTTTCATTTAGAGAAGAAATTTGAGTGCACAATAATTACTGACCTTATAAAAATACGCCCCAGATTTCTGATCTATAAAAACAGACATGGGAACAGTGAAGGGCACCGATCCGGAGATCGAGCGGCCCACAAAATTTTATTGGCCTCCCTTAAGATGTGGATATTTATGTTTGAATATCTGATAAACGAAACTAATATACTCGAATTGGAAGGAACGGATATTTGACCAACTCCCGCGATACCATATGAAGATTCTATTAGGGGATTTCAATGCGAAGGTAGGACGAGAGGATATTTTCAAACCGATTATAGGGAACGAAAGTTTGCATAAGGAAAGTAATGACAACGGTGTTAGACTCGTGAACTTTGCAACATCCAAAAACCTAATCGTGAAGAGTACAAAATTCCCACATCGCGACGTTCATAAATACACTTGGACATCACCAGACGGAAAAACGCATAATCAAATTGATCACGTTTTAGTAGATAGAAGAAGACAATCTAGCATAATTGACGTCCGGTCGTTTAGAGGGGCTGATTGTGACACTGATCACTACCTGGTAGTAGCGATAATACGGGAGAGATTATCGCTCAATAAAGGTAATATTCAATGTCCGAAAACGGAGAGATTTAATTTAAAGAAATTAGAAGAGAGCCATGTAAGAAAGGAATACCAGATTGAAGTTTCGAATAGATTCTCGGTTTTAGAAGACTCGGAAAGCACTAGTGTTGAGGATACTTGGATTGAAATTAGAGATAGCATTAAAAGTTCAGCAATAGAAAAATTGGAACACGCGGAAATACGTAGGAACAAACCATGGTTCGACCAAGAATGCATTAAACTAGCAGAGAAGAGAAAACAGGCAAAATTACGCTGGCTACAAAATCCGAATGAAGTAACTACACAAAATTTCGCAGATATCAGGCGGGAAACTTCCAAAACTTTTAGAACAAAGAAACGCGATTTTTTGAAAGCTAAAATTAAGGAACTTGAAGATAATAGTAAAAATAAAAATATTCGGGACATGTATAAGGGGATCAGCGAATTTAAGAAAGGCTATCAACCTCGTGCTTATATATTAAAGAAAGCTGACGGAACAGTTCTCACTGATACGGATAGCCTCTTAAATAGATGGAAAGATTTCTTTGACGATTTGCTGAACACGCAGCCAAAAACTAATACGCGTGGAGAAAAGGAGATACACACCGCAGAACCGTATATTCCAGAACCCAGTCGAATAGAAGTAGAAGCCGCTATAAAGAAATTAAAGAAACACAAATCTCCGGGTGTGGATGAAATTCCGGCTGAGTTAAGTTTAGCTGGAGGCGAAAAATTGTGGAACAAGATACACAAACTCATTCTCCTTATCTGGAACAAGGAAGAATTGCCACAAGAGTGGAAAGAATCAATCATTGTTCCAATTCACAAGAAAGGCGACAAAACTGACTGTAATAATTATCGAGGCATTTCTCTTCTGTCAACATCCTATAAAATCCTTTCAAATATTCTATTAGCAAGACTGACCCCATACGCAGATGAAATTATTGGAGATTATCAGTGCGGATTTAGACGAAATCGATCAACTATCGACCAAATATTTACCATTCGCCAAATACTCGAAAAAAAGTGGGAATACAATATCCCGGTACATCAACTATTTATTGATTTTAGAAAGGCTTACGACTCGGTTAGAAGAGAAACATTGTACAACGTTCTCACAGAACTTGGAATACCGAGAAAGCTAATTAGATTAATTAAGATATGCTTAAGTGAATCCCAAAGTAAAGTCCGGGTAGGAAAATTTTTGTCCACGAGCTTTCACGTCCAAAATGGCCTGAAACAAGGAGATGCGTTGTCGCCATTATTATTTAACTTTGTTCTGGAGTACGCTATAAGGAAAATCAAAGATAGCAACCAGGGCCTACAGTTGAACGGTATTCACCAGGTGATGGCATATGCTGATGATGTAAATTTAATAGGGGATGATAGGAGAACAGTAGAAATAAATGCAGAGATCTTATTAAATGCTTGCAGGGACATGGGTTTAGAAGTAAATGCAGAGAAAACTAAATACATGGAAGTGCGTCGGGACCGTAATACGGCAAATTGTGGGGGCGTTAAAATATTAAATAATACTTTTGATAAAGTGGATACTTTCAAATATTTAGGATCAATATTAACAGATGAAAATCATATTCACGAAGAAATTAAATGTCGATTAAAAGCAGGGAATTCGTGTTACTATTCGGTTCAAAATCTCTTGTCGTCGCGAATTCTGTCGAAGAATTTGAAGCTTAAAATATATAAAACGATAATCATGCCTGTTGTTCTGTATGGTTGCGAAACATGGTCACTTACTCTGAGGGAAGAACATAGACTGAAAGTATTTGAGAACAGGATCCTGAGAAGAATATTCGGACCCAAGAGGAACGAGAATGGGGAATGGCGGAAACTTCATAACGACGAACTACATAGTTTATACGGCTTACCCAACATTGTTAGGGTCGTCAAGTCTAGGAGGCTTAGGTGGGCAGGTCATGTAGCTAGAATGGAAGAAAGTAGAAACGCTTTCAAAGTCTTGACTGGAAGACCCATAGGAAAACGACCATTAGGAAGACCTAGGCGCAGATGGGAGGATAATATTAAGATGGATCTTGCAGAGATAGGAATACAAAGTAGAAACTGGATGCAATTAGCTAAGGATAGAAGTCAGTGGAGAGCTTTTGTGAACGCGGCACTGAACCTGCGGGTTCCATAGGCCATAGAGTTAGTTAGTTAGTTAGTTAATATACTCGAATAGATTTCCCCAAAGTTATTCAGAAATCGGTGCCGCTAAAAAAAAAAACTTCATTAATTTACTCAACAAGATTTTATGGATAGTACATAGCTTACACATTCCCCTTTCTTCTTATTGACATTAAGTTAGTTTGTATTTAAAAGAACTGGAATACAGTGTAGGGATGTGTAGTGCATTACAACGTTATAAAAATAGAAGAATATTTACAAGGGAAACTTCTATATTTGGATCAGTACTGCACGCAGAATGACATTAATACGGGGAAGAGGGGCTCCGAGCTTCCAAGTTCATATCACTTCAGAATTTTCTATATCTTAATATGCTTAATGTATTTTTCATATCTTGTTTAAGCGTATTTTAAATCCGGAAGTCGCCTCCATTGATTTGTTACGTTTTGAAAAATCGACTGATATGTCAAATGTAAATAGAATGTGCCGAATTTCGAACACAATCTATTTCCACTTCTCATCTGAAAGTTAAACTAAGATTCGGATATTAAATTTAAATTGTACGAATAATACCAACTCATTTTCCAATCACAACGCGATGGCTAATGAAGAATACAGAAGCAGACGATTAACTAATCAAGATGTCTGAAACTATTTCCAGAACTCCGAAAATGACTTCTTTATTAGTATTCCTATGAAAATTTACTCTCAAACCGTCTAATCTACTCTGACATCCGTGACTGTAACACCTCAAGCCTACTGATAAGAAAGAAGAATTTGCTAATTGTTGAAAAAATTTGCTTATTGTCGAAAGAATACGTGTTAGAATGATCTTTGGAGAAAATGTAACCTACCATCACTTGAATCTTCAGTTCGGAACTTAGGAAGGTAACCAGTGGTTTCGTTCAAATCATTTAGCAACATGTTCTATGATTGGTATTTAATAACCAGTTTCGTGATCAGTAAAGTAAGTTGACTTACAGTTAGTATTAATAATAATACTGTACGATTATATTATTATTATTATTATTATTTATTCCAATGATACTGATAATAGTGACTAGGTTTAAGTCATAGAGCGTATTTATATTGACATTTTATACATTAATTTTAATTGGTATAGACATTTATATCAATTTTTAAAAAATTGTAGCGTAAGGCCTCTTTCACATTATCCGGCGATTTGCCGGATCCGGTTTCGGCCCCTTTCATATTATCCGGCGTTTTGCCGTGGATGAAAAATATGCGAGAAGGGTTGCTGTGCAACTGAAGAAACAAAACTCAGTGACTCTTGTCGTGTTGTGGTGGTTGTAATGGACAGACGCACAATGTGTTTTCTGCTCGCTTTGTTAAGACAGGCAGAAAAAAAAAACTTGAGAGACACATACGGGCCTGTTTGTTACCGAATGAGAGAACATGCCACATACAGAAAAGATGTGCACTTTTTATTAGAGAAGCGGTATTTTGGAAGACAGTTTTCTATACTGTTTCCACAATTGATAAACTTGGGCAAAATAGCGGCCCGGTTCTGGATATTTGAAATACCGTTCCGGTATTCAACTGTTGTGACTGAGAAAATCAGGCTAAAGTCCTCTCGGGATAGTCAACCGTTGAGGTCTATCCGAGAATCTCAAGCCCACTTTCAGCCACTGATCCCAATACTGGTCTATAGGCATTATTATTGTTTTTACTAGCTGTTATGCCCGTTCTTCGCACGGGTCAGATAAAATATCAATGTAAACAAACTGAACAATGAGAGAAGAATTAAGAAACATTTCTAAAATTAGATACATTTCGTGTGAATATATATCCAACAACGTACGTGTTTTCATTGGGAAGGTGGATGGGGGCTGAATTTGAACGTAAACACTATCGGGAGTATCAATATATATCTGAGCGACCTCGATAAATATGAATTCGACACAAATATTGGTCATTTTCTACTAGTTTTACATGTCCCGGTAAACGCCCCCTGAGACCCCTCCCTGGTTCGAATTGTGAAAAAATCGCCTCTGGTCTTCAGCCGATACCGCAAAAACTATGAATGTGACACTAACATCTGTCATTTTCTACTACTTTTACATAGAAAGTAAACGCCTCTGTGATCCTCTGGTTCCAATTTTGAAAAAACAACGCCTCTGGCTCCCAGTCGACGGGGGCTGTATTTGGAAGTCAACGCCTTGGGAGAATCACCATTCATCTCAGCAACAGCGAAAACTATTGATTTGACACTAATATTGGTCATTTTCGATTATTTTTACATGTCTCGCAATTCTCCAGCCCGATGACTCCGGGCCCGCATACAATGGTGGCTGAATATAAAAATCATTGCTAATGAAAGTATCACCATTTATCTCAGACCACAAAAACTGTGAATTTCACACTAATATCGGTCATTGTGGATTATTTTTTACATGTCTCGGTGATCTGGCCCAAGTTCCTTAGCTGATGGGGACTAAATGTGAAAGTAAACGCTATCTTGAGTTTCACCATTGAGCTCAGTGACCCCGAAAGCTATGGATTTGATATTAATATCGGTCATTTTCTACTACTTTTACATGTCCTGGTAAACGCCCCCCTGAGACCTCCTGGTTCGAATTTTGTAAAAAAAAAAAAAAAAAAAAAACCGCATCGGTTTGATCTGGAGCCTGGACCAAGGTACCCGTGACCAAATTTTGGTAACTTTCGGTCCACTCGCATGGTCCCTAGGCCGCACAAAGACAGACAGATACATAAACTCTTTATTTTATTTATATTAGATTATTATTATTATTATTATTATTATTATTATTATTATTATTATTATTATTATACTATTTCGGGTTTATTCTTTTGTTTTAAGCGTTCCGACTATTGACTCAAGTCTCTTTAAAGCACTGTTCTAGTCTCTGAATTCAGAGGACTATTCAAGAAATTACAGCCAGATAATTATAAAATATATAAAGTACGGTATATTTATCAAATATTATATCATGAATTCTCTCTTGCTTTGCGTAGCAAAATAGTACATAAATATATAGCAAAAGAATGTATTGCTGAAATATTTGATAGTGTATATTTCAATTTTGGGTCACCACAAATTTATAGAAGGTCGTTTGTCCAGTGCTACACGGACATCGCCCAATCTTCTATTACATAGAAAAATAATAATTTATATTGATTTCGACACTTGGGTAGTATTGGTCGTTTTTAATTAATTTTACATGTCATCCTTCCCCATATGTTGTATATACAGGTTTGGTTAATTACTCCAGATGTACTGGGCTAGAACATAACCACATACACAAACACACTCCACATAACACACAAAACCACACGCTCCCATATTATAGCAGCCACTTTCTGCTCTTTCCTGGCAACACTTGCTTCCTCCCCCAACACCCATCCGGTAGTTTGCCGCGTATATGTGAAGAGCGTCATTGCTTGTAATGTCCCGCTTGGCTATACACGGCGATTTGCCGCGCCGGATTCTAGCAGCGATATCCGGCTGTTTTTGCTCGCCGGATGAATGTCCGGCGACCGCCGCACATATGTGAAGAGCTTCATTGCTTGCAATGTCTTTCTACCTCGTCCGGCAATTCGCCGGACCCGGATCCGGCAAATCGCCGGATGATGTGAAAGGGACATAAGACGGGTTATCTTGCACAAAATATGAAAAGAAATGCACAGTTGTCTGTCGGTAAATCCATAAACTGTAAAGAGAAAGTTTGAACTGCCATCGTAAGGTAGAACATGTAACTGTATTTTGGCTATAATGTTGGCGGTTAACATCAATTCTAATTACCCGGAGGGTTTGTTGTTGTAGAGGTGTGGAAAGTGGTCATTGTAAAGGCCGAGAAAATTTGAAAGATATCACCTACAAGAATTTCCGTCCAAGGTAATTCCGTTTAGTAGAACACTACTGAGTATAATGGGACTTTGAAGCAATTATTGAAATCCAAGTTTGAAACGTTTTGAAGTTGTAGAAAAAATAAAACTAGAAAAAGGTGGTTCCAGACTCTAATCGGTGTTTCTTTGCACCAGTTCAAGGTAACCTCTTAAATAGGAAATTATTACTACCAGTAACTACTGCCTTCTAGTTTTAGGTAAATTTCCTTTTGAGTAGATGCCGGCATAGATTTCTTGTTGGAAAATGAATCACGAATAGTGGCGAATCCAGAAATATAGTTGGAGAGGCTTAGTTTTCTTAGAAATCACTAGACATTTTGTGGGGCTTGAAGTTTATACCCATACGAATGACTAACATTACATTTTTTAAAAAAAGAAATTCTGCAACGTGGGTAGGTTTCAACTTGAAAGCCGCAAACCCTGTAAATCATCCACTGATTACGGATGAAATGATATTCTCGGACATAAAGAGCGGGGGCGCGGTGGCTCAGTGGTAGAGCGTTCACCTCTGGTGCTTGGGGTCCCGGGTTCGATCCCAGCCCCCGCCAAGTGAACTTTGTGGTGGACAAACACCGTGCTCGTGGGTTTTCTCGGGGTTCTCCCGTTTCCTCACACTTTCTTCATTTCACTCATCTCTCATCATCACCGTCTCCTTTAGCATAACCGTGGGATGTAAAACTCACAGATTTCAATTTTTTTTCGGACATAAAGAGCAACCAAGGCAAATCCGTTTATTGGGATTTTTTTCTGTTCCTGATTTGGCATTTCCGAGGGACATGTGCTAAACGATCAGAATATAATTCCTGTGCAGGTACCAGAAAATACATAATATTCTTTACAAGTATAAGCTATTCGTACTAATTGCCGATACCACTATCATCATTCCAGTATCAATATTTGTAGACTACGTGCAGTTTTGTGTAGAAATTAAAAGGTATAAATACTAAAGGAAAAACATTGCACAGAAACATTATGTTCGTACATTATGATGAACGTACTTTCTTGTATGTGGTGCAAAGCATCCTCACCAATGGGGTTACTTTGCACCAAAGTTTATATTTCAATAAGCATGGTCATACTGAATGCTTACTCATGCACATGCACGAGTGTTTTCCTTATATATCTAGCTATTGCATGTTTAAAACCAGTGTTCTAAAACATTACGTTTATAAGTTACATGCAATTTTCTTTAAAATTCCTTACATCTGGTGGAAAGTAACCCCGTCTTATGGTACTAGAAATTGAAAATTTTCCCGTAAATAATATTTTATCCAGAGGTGAAGACAGTTTTAACAATTGGATTCGAGAACCTGAGAAATTAGAAACAGTATAAACGATCCGGCGAACTAGTCGAATGACACCACTAGCGATAACCGCCATATTGTAACAGATGATCAAGTTTTCAAACGCTTCACTTCGTGTGACGTCACAGGTATTCAGCAAAGCGTTTCTCATTTCACGAAGAATGTAAAAGTGAGGGTACGGAGTACTGTGCCTCGTCGTAGCCGTGATCGTCTAGTGGTTAGGACATTGCGTTGTGGCCGCAATAACCCAGGTTCGAATCCTGGTCACGGCAATGGAAATACCATCATTGGACGAGGTAAAATTTTTACCGATGTCAGTCAATTCTAATTGTATTGGATAGGATGCGCAATCTGTATATTTAAGTTTATTTATTGTACTTCTAAATATTTTGAATATAATTTAACCCCCCGAGTGAGTAAATATTTTGTATATAATATATATTAATGGAAGAGTTGTTCAATGTAAATGACATGTTAACTAATGCTGCTGTACCGATGGAAGCGGAATGGGCCATATTAAGAAGCTCCATCATAGCGAAATTAAAATGCCGCTAACTTTACAGTAATTATGTGAGATCTTCAAAGAAATAAAAGATAGTCGAAATGTGGAACAAGAGCTCTCTAGACAATATTATTTTACATAAGATATCGTTATCATGACTGACATATCTGCTTTCGATTTCCAGCCATTTTTAAAATCGGCATTTATTTTGGTGTTTCTAAATGGCTGCAAACGGAAAGTTACTAGGTGACTGGTGATAACGGTAACTCACGTGACTGGTGATAACGGTAAAATAATATTGTCTAGCGCGCTCATGTCCCACATTTCGATTATCTTTTATTTATTTGAAGATACGACATAATTACTGTAAAATTAGCGGTATTTTAATTTCGCTGTGATTAGGTCTCTTAAGGCTGTAATGTTTATTATAATAATAACTGAAAACTCCATAAGGAAATTAATTATTAGTTTCTCCCCCATGAAGATTCCATCAATACAGTTGCATTCACGTTTTTGTATTTCTTTTTATAGCATTGAACCATACTCGTCCCTCGGTTTAACGGGTTTAACGAATTTCGGAATTAGGGGATAAAATCTCGAAGAGCTTATTCGGTTCTGAAACTCCTGATTTTAAATTAATTTACCGTATTGTAGTGTATATTTACAGTGTACTATCAGTGTTTTACAGTGTTAGATAGAATAATTTGATTAGAAAGTACTGTTCTGTATAATTCCCTTTTCGTTAGGGGTCCACATTTCGACAGTGTATGAAATGATGATTATTAAAACATCATTAATACATAGACATGAATGATACTGGTTTAGTATGAACATAAACGCTAAACGCTATGAAGAAAACTTCAAACGGATAGCCACTTATTTCAGGCCGTATTACATATGCATGTAATTTAATGAATATCCCGTATTCTCAAGAAAATAAGACCTAATCATAAAAATTAGCTCTAGCATACCGTAATTATTCAGACTGTTCGTAATACAGTGGACTCTTTTTAATTCGAAGTCCAAGGGGACACGAAAAAACTTCGAATTATCCAAAATTCGGATTATCCAACAACATTAATTTTCACATATATAACAACAAATAAACCAAAGTGCTGTGCATCAAAAACATATTCATATGGTGTAGACTTTACCTTTAAAGCAGCTTATTATTTGCGCGATCGAATACCGCAAACTAACAAACGACATTAACTCTACATAATTCAAACTACGTGTACAATGGAAAATATATTTACGTACAATACTACAACATACATTAAGTAGCCCAAACAATTAAATACCAGTAACAATTTGAATATTCTGTTCTCACTTTTAAGTCGTCGGAAACCTCACTTGCTTAAATTTGATTGTTTCTGTACGGTTAATAAATCTTGAATTTCATGTATTGCGTGGAATACGTTATTAATAACATTTGGTTGTCTTTATCAATAATTCATCTTAAATTTTCAACCAATTCTGAAACAAGATGAGATTGGCACACGTTCTCTATCTTTACTTCTTCCTCAACTCACCTTCATCTTTATTATTACATTGATTTTCTATTTATCTTTTGTATTACTCTTCCCTACGGCTGCATCTGGATAACTGAACACACGTTAAAACTGTATCTCTCTGTTTACATCTGTTCAACATTAAACATTTCCAACTTTATTTACTTCGAATTATCCAAAACATAGGTTCAAAAGTTCGATTTATCCACGATTTTTTACTATTGTTTTCAATACAGTTTTCAAGGGGAATGGACTTCTGTTCGAATTATCCAATATTTCGAATTATGCAAGTTCGAATTAACGAGACTTCACTGTATAAGTCCTATTCCCAAAATATAGTCCAGTAGTTGCAGAGATGGAGTCGGATTACTTTGTAGTAATTTAGTTACTTTTTCTATAGGCAGTTATTGGAATGTTACATTTTTTTCTTTTCTTTTTGAGTGGCGAGTTTTGAAAATCAGTGTTGGTGCCGTAATTCACAGTCTAAAATATGGTGTATGGACTCTCAAAGGTTTCCCCTGGAAAAAATTGGAAGTTGACCTTCTTTCAAACGTGGTTTTAGATATTTTAGAATAAAATTGAAGTGCTTTTCAGAGTGGAAAATACTTTTGTATGTCTGTGTGGCAGCGGAAACAGCGAGGTTTTATGTTCTAACCCCTCTCTCTTTTAGTTCTCTTCTCGCTTTTCTGAACTGTTTATGGACTTACACATGGGCGGCGATTAGGGGGGGGGCAAAGGGGGGCAGTTGCCCCCGCACTTTTTTTAAGTAACCAATTAATGTATATAGTTTCATTTGGAAATGTAACGATTTTGTATGTGTTACTGATTAATAGGAAAAAATGCTGCCATATAATATTTGCTGTTGCGTGAATACGTATTGGTTGTCTTCCCGTGGAGTAAAGAAAGCTACAGTAATTGCGTTTTAATCGCCACAGAAAATAACCCCAAAAAATAACCTATTGGAGCACAATTTCAGCATACTTTCATTTCTTCTTACAAGGGCTCGATATGTTAGTGAGCCGCTTTGAAGCTAATCGAAAGAACATTATGCAAAAAAGTAGGGCCTATTTCACAAGTTATTCTTTAATTGCACAAAAATTGACAGTTCCTAAAATGTCTTTTCTTCTTTCTAAAGTAAGGAATATCGATTAAAAAGAGCGTGATAAGAAACAACTTCTGCCTTTTCCATTGTTTTGTAGTGTAATATACGAGTGAAGTGTTGTGTTTAAGGATGTACGAGTGTATATACAATAAAATTTAGTAAATTGAACTTAATTCTAGGTTTTAAGTTTATTTTGTATAACTGAAGTGTGGATTGTAAGTATTGTTGTGTTTTGATGTGTTCCAAGAAAGTGAAATCTGCACCTAATGGCAACGAACATATTTCAAGAAGTTGCAAAAGCAAATATTTCTTTAAATGTCGTAGCATATGCTTGTAGTATTTACTGTCTTTCATTTTCTAAGAGTAATAACATACATTTAATAGCATGTGTGGAATTACATATTAAGTTTTTCATTAATCCTCAGTTTCAATATAACTTTTACAAAACAAGCATCATTATTCATTACTATGATTAACATTATCCTTTCTATTTATTTGTTTTGCAAATTTATTAAATAATCTGATCACACAATTTTCCAGACAGAATTTTAAGATGTTCATGAGCAAGGAATCAAATCTCTTCTTACACTTTCGTTGTTTAAGAGTACAAAGGGCTAGTATCTACTTGCGTTGTTCTTCTCAATTTACTTAATAAACTATTATATACGATATACGTTATTTTAACTGAAAATATAGTATCCTATTAGTTATACAACCTTTCGTCAAACAAAATGTTAGAAACAACCAGGAAAACTAACATTTATATACAAATATTCAGATCATGTCTTGCCCCCTCACTTTTAACGTCCAACCGCCGCCACTGGACTTACACATTTAAGAAAAGAAAAGAAACAAAAGCCAATGAAATCAGTTCAATGGAACAAACGAATGCAGTTCGCATTGTTGAATAATGAGTTTTAGTAGGTTTTATTATGTGGAATTACGTATAAGAATTAAATAAAATGCAGTCTAAATTTAAAACATGTTTCTATGACAGACTTGGACAAAGTGACAAAGAAAAGATCTGTAATACGCACAGATTGTCTGTCTAATCAATGAGTAACACAATACTCTTCTTGATAGCACTTAATGCCAATTGTATTTCTTTGAATAAAATGGAGAGAAATGTAATGTTTAAAAATTTGCACATTAGGGGGCACCCGGGTTTGAACCAGGGACCTCTCGATCTGCAGTCGAATGCTCTACCACTGAGCTATACCCCCATGAAAAATAGAAGTCATATACTATTTCTTACATGTTATGGAACCGGAAGGAAAATCATGTTTCCAACGCTTGTAGTTTCTAGAGTGATAGGGACGGAGATAAAACGATTTGTTGAACCAATGAATTCATTTAAGAAAAGAGAAAAATAACTTCTCGATACATTTTTAGTCTCTGTGGATCAATTTGAAACATAAAGCAAACATAGAGTTTCTACTTCCAGTTTCAGTAGAGTATTAACGGCCGTGATAGTGTCGGTCCTTGGAATGCTGATTGAGGAGCATTTCCTTCTTTTTAATATTTTCACATAAAATACGAAGCAGATACAAAAAATGTACAAAAGAAGAAATAAAACAAATTATTACAATAACGAGCAAAAGACAGTTGCATATCCACCTAAAACACAATTCAAGAGTCCTGCCTATTAATTTGACGTAAATAACGTAATAAATCTGATACAATAATCACAAATAAAGAACTCAAGGCACTGATCATTCACACAAAGGACGTGATACTAGTCTTGGCACATATTACTCTTGATCCATTTTTCCCCTTTGGAGTCTTCACTAAGCTTTCCTTCACAAATATGGCAAATACGTACTATTGCCTCCTCACACTGTGTGGATGAGACTGTCCTCTTTCTTGGTGCAGCATTTCTGGCGTTTTCTTCAATACATAGAACTATTATTATCCACTTGAGCTTTAGATTTATTTATGAATGTTTGTTTGTTCCCCTTTACAGGAAGTCTTCCTTTTGTAGTTGTGGTGTTATCAATTGCCTTGATGTAAATTCTCGTGCTTTTCCTCTACGTCTTCCTTATTTTTTGCTATGGCTCTGCATAGCAGGAGAGGAAAAAGTGATTTGACAATCTTCCGTTTGAGGAACTTGCTTGATAGTGTTTTCCTGAGGTGCTTGATGGTCCAGGTTGAGGTTGAGGTTTCCGAAGCAGGCAAGTTCTTGGCCTGTGGATGTATTGGTTGGTGATGGGTGCACCATAACAACATTAGGTAGTGAGAAGAGTTTTTTGCGTCATTATTACCAGAAGATGACCTCAAATTGTCTTCGGAAACACCAGGAAAATAATTCTCTGCAACAAAAGCGTAATCTGGAATAGCATATACATCTACTAGCCACAGTCCAGTTGCTTTAAACTCACTCGAAGCAATTTCAACAGTAGCATTAGTATTCCATGCTTTCGTGATCATTTCAGCAAATTGTAATTTGGTAAATTCCCTGCTATTATGAACTTGAAGATTGTAGAATTTATATCATCCATGTTATTACAAATTATGTCATTACGAAATATCTACTTTAGTTAACATCTGCAAAAGCTCCTCACATCCGTCTCTCTCATTACTTTCAAAAAATGTGTGTGCTCATATTAAACTGAATTCAAAAGCTCATATTTCACTGACTGCTAATGATATTTTAACGTGTTGTAGTTTTCAACTCTGTTTATAGGAAAGAAGTTAACAGAAAACTGACATTGTGTTCCTAGACAGGACTGACTATAAATCGAGTGACAAATTATATACAACGCATCTAGATACCAAGTTTTAGCTTATTATCCACTATCCTGATTTAACTATAGCTTCAAAAAGCTGCTCTTTTTCCTACGTATCTGTAAACTTGTCTTTTATTTCAGAACAACTGCAGCGAACGAACTTTAGCTCCCCTCTACAAATTCATGAAACTACAAATAATGCTACCAACTTCGTTGTTTTCCTCTTGCGCAAAGTATATGTGCGCTGTGTGAATTTTAGCTTCGTGCTGCTCATATTTTCGGAGTGCTCATATTAAACTGATTTCCATAATAATAATAATAATAATAATAATAATAATAATAATAATAATAATAATAATAATAATAATAATAATAATAATAATAATAATAATAATAATAATAATAATAATAATAATAATAATAATAAATGCAAATCCTATTTCCCCCTTCCACGTCGAATTTTAAAAACAATCTTTCTTAGCCGTATCTTATGTTACAAAGTCACTGTATCGTCCAAATTTCAAGATTCTAGCCTAAACAGTTCAGTCTAGCCGTTGATTGGTCAGTCAGTCAGTGTTTCTCCTTTTACATATTGTGATTAAACATTTCATCTTAATGGGAGCTTAAATAACTAATTTTTGGCGAATTTGTTAAACACTTATTTCACACACTTAAACACTTCTAATCTCTAATCAAAATAAAGACATATATAATTAGGAACAACCTTCATTTTAATGGTAAAACTCCATAACGATATTTTCCAAAAGAAGCCAATTACTTCGGAACTAATAAACCACAAACTAGAATACATACAGACGAGTAACTTTCTATATGCGCTATTAAAATCAGTTCCTATATGCACAGCGAAAGAACCAATCAACGCTCTCCTTGGGCGGGATCAGTGTCGTCATGTGTGGATGGCGCTGCCATCGGTCTTGGAACGTGACGTCATGGGTTGTCATAAACATTATCATGACATAATCGCATCACAGACTAAAACTGCATAGTAACGTTTTCCAACTTCCTTATTATATGGTACGGATTCAGTGCCCAGTTACTCATATACTTGAAGTCTACTTTCCAACAGAATTTAAATAACTACGCTTATGTTCAGTGCTTAGTATGAAAGTCATGCGTATATCAGTTACTTCCTTTTAATGTAAACGCGTTTTTTTCTCGCTTGATGGTCAAAAGGAAATGTTTTTCTAATCGATGTTTGAAGGGCATACTACGTTTGTTGTCATTTGTATTGAATAACGATCAATTGAATCTATTAATAGTGTTCACGTTAAGTTTAAGGTCAAGACCAAATATACTTAAACACTTCCGCTGCTCTCCGCACCTCTTTTTCTCAATTTTAGTGAATAGAGTATATAAAAAATATGTAGCAGTGTCACGTGTACACCACGTGAAGAAGTTCGGTTTGTATGGAGTGATATTTTCTTAATTAATATTGAAACCGGAAATGGTAGTAAATTTTCACAAATTTCAGTTTTGATAGAGTGTTCTAGGTTGTGATTGTATGTTCTCTTGAGACCCTGAATAGATGTCAGAAAACTATTTGTCAATATCTACTACTAGTTCTGTTCTATAGCGATTAATGTTGAAACCTGAACTGAGTAATTCAACTACTTCAGGTTTGAATATAGTGTTAAAAGAAAAGATGAAACATGTTTTAGTGAAGCTGAATCGATTGGAAAAATTCGCATCTCGATATCTACTACTGTTTTTGATATAGAAAAATCAATATTGAAACTTGACATAGTAGTAAATTTGAACCACTTTCGGTTTAGGAAAATTGTTGTGAGTTATGTTCTGTTGAGATCCTGAACTGATCACAGAAAAAAAAAATTGTAGTTATCTATTACCATTTTTATTCTATGACAATAAATGTTTGAAACCGGAAATGGTTCATTTGAACCATTCTCCAATTTGAATAGAAAAAATGGAACCCATCCTCATCATCCTGACTCGATTGCTAAAAAGAGTATCTCCATATCTCTTACCACTTTTGCTCTAAGGAAGTCAGTATTAAAATCGGATGTAGTAGTAAATTTCAACTACTTCCGGTTTTTGTTAAAGTATTGCAGGTTGTGATGATATGTTCTCTTGGGAACCTGAATCTTTTGCAAGTAAAACTGCTTCTCACTATCTGTTACCATTTTTGTTCTATGGCGATAAGTGTTGCAAACGGAAATGGTTGATTTGAATCACTTCCGGTTTGAATGGAAGGTTAATGAAGACAGAACCTATTCCTGGGAAGCTGTATGGATTGCTAAAACTGCATCTCGGTATCTCTTATCATTTTTGCACAGTAGATATCAGTATTGAAACCAGAAGTAATAGTAAGTTTGAACCACTTCCGGTTTTGGTAGACTGTTGTGGATGGTCATGTTAATTTGTCTTGATACGCTAAATCTTTTCGCTATCTGTTACCGTTTATGTTCTGTGGAAATAAACGTTGAAACCAGAAATGTATAATTTGAACCTCTTCCGGTTCGAATAGAGAGTTATCGGAGAAGATGAAACCTATTCTTGGGAGGCTGAATCGATTGCAAAAATCGCATCTCGACATCTCTTATCATTTTTGCTCTGATACTTGTCAACAGACGGCCGGAGGGACAGACAAAGTCGTTCTATAAGATTTCCGATACATATTTATAGCATAGTTTGGAAATCTAATAATTGCAGAAAGTTCTACTGTTAGGAATTTTCTTTTAACAATAACATTAAAATGAATCTAAATTCATTCTCACATTCTTTCCGTTATTTGTTGGTAAATTCGATTATCATTACTTGTTTCATTGTTCTATTTTAATTTCTGGTCTGCCTATATTTCAATATCCGTGCAGATTAAGACTATGGGTTCATCATGTAATGACTAACATATAATGTCCCTTTGGGGTAAATATAAAATTGTTATTTAATGTCTTAAGAGCCACTATTAAAAAGACATCTTTACCTACTAGGCAAGTAAGCATGATATAACAGTTTTTGTAAGATACAGGGAGAGGTGAATCATCAGTAAGCGAAGGCAAACGAAGAACAAATGGTTTAAGGCGCTATTTGCTCGCAATTGTTATTTGTAGGACGTTTATTAAGTTTCAGATTACAGTATTTTGCAGGTTTAAACCTTGTGTTTTTTCCATTATGTAGGTTCAATAACAGCACAATTATATAGCAGGCATATGCCTATCATGGGAATATGTCCAGTATGTGCCTTATATACTTCTGAAAAAGAAATCAAATGGATGGCAAGTGATAGTCACAATCTATGTCCGCCTCTAGGTACATGCCTGACATGTACCTGGGGAATGTGCCTAGTATGTTCTAGGTATGTAATCGCTTACATGCGTAATGTGCTTACATTAAGGTGAGCATAAACAACACTTTAAACAAGTAAAAAAAAGTGTAGAGCTAATCTAGGGTGGGCACGAACCACCAATCTTTGAATTACTAGCCGCGTGCTCTTCCGACTTGGCCACAGAGGCAATAAAGTGAGCGTCCCTTGTAAAGGGATAGATCATTGAGGTCTTTCGCATTCGGCTAATCAGAGTGCTCCTTTAACCGCATATATTCGACTATAACCGTTTGAGATAAGATAAGATCTGCTCGCCATGTAGTTTTATACCAAATTGACGAGTGTCTATTTATTTCATGGTTCTTCCATATTCATTTTCAAATGATCGGCAACTTTATTGCCAACAATAACTCGTTTACGTAACTACTGTAACAACTATTCTAAAACGGTAACAATAGCACAAATAGTAACAACGAAAATATAACACAACAAAAAAGAATTAACAAAACGGAACTTGACGCCAATCCGACAACACTGTGCCCTCGGGAGATGTTTTCTGTGTAGCGCGAGAGACGACACTGACAAAATTTGATGGGTGGGGGTTGACGACTGGAACGCACCCTCGCGTTCTATTGGGTGGTGAAATCGGTAGATCTAGGTCAAGCTTCACGGCTCGGCGCGAGTACTATAGTTAAATATATACAGCATACAATTACGTATTTATGGGAGCCTATCAGACTCAAGCCCCCAGCCGAAATTAATTTGTTAGTTTTTCGCATTCCGCGTACAACAATAATCCTTCTTACCATTTCTAAGAATTTCATTGATCTTCCATTTTCTTATGCTCTTTGTTCAAAAATAATATTGTATTTGACAAATGTCATTCCATTCAGTTATTACTGCCCCTCCCTACTCTCACTTTATGTTTTCATTCCTCATACCTGGAAGTTTGTCGGCACCCAAAAGGAAAAATAAAAATGCTTGTTCAAGTATCCTGTATACATCCCCCCACCCGAAACAAAAACCTAAATAAACCACTGACAGCATATATAATCATCCAAAATCCTACACTTTCGAAAATCCGTTACTTCCAAGGCTCGAAGGTTGCCGGATTTTTTAAATGCCAACCTGTACTTGTAAGAACTGTTCAAGTTAATTTTTCACTGTTTAGCTGAACGTCGCGTCATTGCTCTGATCTTACCTTGCTGCTGTTTGTCAGTAGTTTGCAGATCTCTGTATAGGTGGCAGGAACGTGCTGCTTACTACCTTGTGGCGCTGTCGGTAAGAACTTGAAGCTTGTTTTGCTTCCACCAGTCAGTGTTCGTAGTTTGAGGGAAAATTCCCTAATCTAGGGAAACTTCGTAGGTAAATTTAGCAAAAAGAGAGAAAGGGAATTTTTCGCTAAAACCATGAAAATCCAGAATTCTCGCGTTGACTGATTGGCAGAGCCGTAGCTAAGGGGGGGCCAGCGGGGCGCCCGCCCCGGGCGCTGATAGCAAGGGGGCGCCGAACGAGCAAGAAGAAAGAAAAAGTGGTGTTGGACATGAGTAAAATACGAGTCGCCCCCAGAAAGTATTGGCGCCCTATTAGATCAATATTGCTGTCGGTTATCAATGAAATACGCAGATTTCTTAAAAATTTTCTTGCTCGCTTCGCTCGCATTCCAAGAGTTCAAATAAGTTACAAGTTTTTACTTATTACTTAAAGAGTTTATTATAGATGATTTCTTAATGACATGTGGTATACAAGGTCCCGAGTAATGACTTATAGTATATGCAGGATAGTGGCGTATTTACGATTTTGTTTCGGGAGGGGCTTTGCTAACTTTCGGGGGGGGGGGCTTTGCCTGAAAATGTGAAAATTCTGCAAGATATTTCATATACTTTACTATAGTAAGTAAGATTTCGGGAGGGGGTTAAGCCCCGAAGCCCCCTTAAATACGCCACTGATGCAGGAGCATTTTTAAAATCAGAAACGATCAAAGTCGGCGTTTTAACAGTGATGAGTTTGCTTAGTTCAAAACGCTTTTTTTTTTATCTACCCAATCGGATTAATCACGACGCACAGTGGGGCCAAAGCACTGAATTCTTGGCAAAAATAAGAATTCGCAATATGAAGCAGAAAATTGAAAGAAAACAAATTAGTTTGGTGTGTGCAGTGGCTACAATAATGTTATTTGGACATTATTTCATCAAAAGCATAGAGTTTTACATCATAAAATGAAATAGGTCTATTCCTTATATAAGCGCCTAAATGATATAACAGATTATGTGATTGGCATAAAGAAACGCGTGGGCAATATGCTTTCATTTGGCAATTTATGATTGGCTTATATTCTTACGCATGAAAGGAAGAAGTGTACTTATTCATTTTACAACTGAAGAGTAATAAGATTGAAGAAAAGTTCTTGCTTCTCACAATTATTTCAAAGTTGTGGAGGATTCGTTATGACAATGAAGATGCAAGGACGCTTCAATACATTAAAATTATCTCATCAGAAGTTCTCGATATGAATATATTATCAGATATATTAAACATATTATGATTTACAAGCATCAGTATCCTGTCCAGGTTGTTTTATATATTGCATCGTGCATTACGTGAGCTCATTTCAGGGCTTGATTGGAACATTCTCAGCTGGAGCGAGCGGAGGCTCATTACAGTTGATTCCGATGTCACTTCTGTGCACGCATCACAAAAAAACACAATACTAAATTGATCAAGACCATTTTTAATATGGTTCTGCGTTATGGTCCATAGATTGTTTAGCATTGGCGTTTCAAAATGTCACCACCATTAATCAAATATATTTGACTAGAGTTTAGTTCTGTTGGTGAATGCCAGAGAAGTATGACTAGATGTTGGAAACAAGATGGGTCCTGGAGGCGAAACCCCCAACGAGGTCTGGGGGCAAAATTCTCAGAATCGACCTATATTCAACTTCGTCACTGCGTGCATGGGGATCACACGTCTAATAATCTAACACTTACTCTCACATTCATCCCAGCTAAATTCAAAAGCAGCATTGCATCCAGAATGCGGTTTTCTTCAAACATTTTCATGCGCTATACTTCCCAAAAGTGCGAATATGTGCAGGTTTTCTCTTTGCATACAGTAAGAACAATGTTTCCGCTACGACATTAAAAAAATCACAGACTTATTATGCCATATTTTCTACTAAAATGCCATTCTATCGTTTGACCATAGTTTATATGCTTTCAGTATCACAGCATTTTCAAATATGATATTAAGTAGGGGATTATCATAGGGATATGATAATGATATTAGCATCATTGCAAATATGACTATTGACTACACATCACATCAACATTCTAAATATACAAAACGATACATACATGTCGGTCGTGTCACCATGTTTACCAGCCACTGAATATCTACACGCAATGTAGGAATAGTCGCATTCAAAGTCAATTTCCTATCTTCTGTCGCTAAGCAGCGCCTCTCCGGCTTCGGCGGATAACCACATATACACGTCCCATGAGTTCATTGTAAACTGCTATCACTTCTTTTCCTGCACATTATCTTATGTGTACACTATTAAGCTTTCGTTATAACAAATCATATCGAGTCAATCTTTTACTTCATTTTTCGAGTTTTTGCTCAGAATTTTGGACCCACTTTGGTGCGACCGACGGTGAGAATGAAGGTATGAAAGTGAGAAGAGTGAAGGGACATTCAAGATGCTGTTTGCGTGGAGTATTAAAAATAAAGGTAAACAAGGGGAACAATAACATTTTCGAACTTCAAGCAGTTGTAGAATAGGGGCTTAAGGGATCAGAACTTAGCCCAACGAAGTTCGACTTTTTCAGACACTAGTCACTACCTATGATTTATTTTAAAATTCCATTGACATATCAAATGCTTCCAATTTGGAGGAATTTATTGGGTCATTTTTTCATCAACTTTATGTATGGCCAGCATATTATTTTGTGCATACATGTCTAGTTGTGTGATGTTTTTATCTATCTACATACACACATTCTTTATATATGTACGTGTTAGTGTATTTTAATATGTCAATTAATAATAAGTACCTTAAATTCGGAACTTTCATTCATTAAGAAATTAAGTACTAAATAATTACTTTAATTTCAGGTATATGTAGTAGTCAAATATATACAGGGTTTTCATAAAGTCTGGACGGATTTAATTTGCTTATAATTTTCTCATATGAATCAAATAAAGTGCTAACCTAGCGGCAGGATTAAATTTTTACCTGTAATCTGCACCAGCTCAGTTCATTCACCGCCACACCTCCAACTGGGCGCCATTTACGTCCACATATTACGGTACATTTACGTCCGGTACATTTACGTCCACACATTGATACGGTAAAAAAAAATAGTCATCTCAGAGGAGTTTTTCATTTATTTATTTCTTTAAAACATACACACACCAATACAGCTTACAACTTACTTTTAACAGTCAACATTGAAACAACAATGAAAACAACAATGGATGGAATTTGGTAAGAAACTGACCCTTGCTCTCCCTCTCCCTCTCTCAACGTGTTCAGAGTTGCCGCTTATCTAACAGTGTTGCCAACTAAAAATTTAATCCTTCCGCTACCGTTTGCACTTCATTTGATTTCATTATGAGCATTTTTATGAAAATTATAAGCAAATTAAATATGTCCAGACTTTATGAAAACCCTGTATTTTGGATTTTAAGTACAAACATTCAACATATTCTTCACCTATATCGATCAATATTTAGAAATTCACAAAGAGGGCTCCTTCTGAATTTCCATTACATTTCACAAAATATTTTTTACCGTAAAAAGATCGAAATTAAAATGCTATTGATGTCGTCACATACAGAATAAAATTAGATAGTTTACAATTATTACTGGGAATTAATACTGTCACTCATTTCGAACAATTAAAAGAACATAGTCTAAATGTATTGAAATTTCATTTCTTATCGTTAGTACGAAGCATTGTAAATAGTAGTAACTTTCGATAACTGTTCTCCTAGTGAATTTGTATACAACCAAAGGTAGTTTTAACAAGTTTAACAAAAAAGTCCAAAATAACACTCTTGAAAACAGCTCTTATTTGAAAAAGGTACATAATGATCGCGTTTGGTTCTTGCAATGGTCTTTCCAAGAAGATTAATAAAAATTCAACATAGCATAACAACAAAAGCTGTTTTACTTATATATATATATATATATATATATATATATATATATATATATATATATATATAATGATTGGTAAGTTGAGTGTAGGGGGCGCCGAATTCTGCTTCGCCCCGGGCGCCGAAATCTCTAGCTACGGCTCTGCTGATTGACCAATATAAATGCTTCTTTACTACAGCGAAAGTAAACTACCGCTAATTTTAGAGTTTTTTCTGTAATATCTTCAAAACAATTACCAATATTCGAAAAGCAGAAACGTAGTGAACTAGATAATACGATTTTGCATGTGATACCTTTACCACAATTCACTTATCTGCTTTTGGTATGCCGCTATTTAAAGAACCCGCAAAAAAATGCTAAATCTACTCACAGTTGCAAATCGAAAGCAGATAGATGAGTTGTGATGACGGTATCACATTCAAAATCGTATTATCTAGTTCACTACGTTTCTGCTTTTCGAATATTTGTATTTGTTTTGAAGATATTACAGAAAAACACTAAAATTAGCGGTAGTTTAATTTCGCTGTAGTGAAGACCCTTAATATTTCTTTGTTCTTGAAAAATAAACCTATAGCCCTCCAATAGCAATAGTTTTGTGTGTTCAGAGTAGCATAATTTGCACACATGGATGGTTGAATGTATTTGTGTGGATTTTTTTTTTTTTTTTTTTTTTTTTTTGTAAAAAGAAAAGTGAAGGAAGAAGTTTAAAAAAACATAACCCAAATGAATAAAACAAGCTTGGTTCGGACTTCCTTTAATATAACTAAATTAACTTTATTAAATAATTTCCGTCATAAGATACTCAACAAACTAGGGAAAATTTTATCTTAGTTGAGGGAAATTTTCTTAAGGAAACTTACGATCACTGCCACCAGTGCGCATTTCCAGTACTTCGCTGATGGCAAGTACAGTACCGATAAGTAATCATAATTAGACGTATTATCTGCCACAAAAGAAAATGCATGTTTGTCACGGGACAGTATCTTTTGCCTCTTGAAACGCGTACCTTTCTACCATCTCGAGACTTAACGAAATGTTTTAAAGTATCAATCTCTATCAAAATCGAAAAATGGATTTTCCTTTCCTTTGCAGTTCACACAAGACTCTTCAGAAATATCATAAAACATAGTAATAAGAAGAAAATAAAACTACATTCTTTCACAACTTCAAACTTACGGCTATTCGCCACATATTTACGGAATACATGCAGGCCCGTATCCACGGGGGGCTAGGGGGCCGGGCTCCCCCCTAAATTTTTGCTGGCCCCCTAAAATTTTCACGGTAGGTTTGCAAATGAACTATAATATGGTGATGAACTTTACTATGGTTGGAGCTTTACTATCGCCCCCCATCTAAATTCTACCGGGCCCCCCTACATTTTTGGGCTGGCTACGGGCCTGAATACATGAGTTCTGTTTCATGTTATTCCATTGCTCATTTCACTTGTACAGGTCTCCTATGCATACAACCGCTGTTCAAATCTTTGCCCCGCTTTGTTTTTGTTTTTCATTGGTCAGATAGAAGAACAGCAAAAAGAAAATATGAGTTTGTATTCAACATACTCCATTTTTTAAAAGTGAAAAGGATGAAGTATGATTTTACAAGCATAAAGAACGTTCTATTTTTTTTATTAATAAAAATTGTGAATAGATTTACAGCTGAAAAGTAAATTGAGTTTTCTTTAATTATAATCCATAGAAGCTATGGCCAGTGAGTTGAATTTTAGTTATTTTGCGTTTGGACAGCACATTCACATCCATTATCTTTATTTCTGGAACCAAATATAACTAAAATCATTTTTACTTTAGGAAAAAAAATATTCATCTTTAATTTTAAACAAAACAGAGAGGATACTTAAAAATGTCACTAAACCATTATATTTCGTTACATAAATAAATCGAAAAAATGAATACAGATACACTTGATAGTGTCGATGATAATATGATAAATATTATGAACAATTCCGTAATAAATTAAACAATGGTTTATACTAAAATGAACTGCAATGAAATGCAAGGTATTGGAAGTTAGCAAAAATATTTGTCCTTATATGCTGAAGCTTCCTGAATAACTAGTGACACTTCATCTTAAAATATACATCTTGAATTCAATTCTCGACAGAATCTGAAATATGTTAAGACCTTTATATCTTGAGGAACTCAGCACAATTTTGACGTCACATACGTATAATTGACGTCACCAGAGAACAAGTAATGTCAATGTTTCATTAGCAAATATAGCAATTGATCAAATTTAACGATACCTAAAAGCCTAGCCTACTTTGCTTGTTAGGACGTATTTTTGGTGGAAGTCCCTACATCAAACCTTTTTGTAAAAACAGAAGGTTTTGAATATTTCTGAAGGTTTTACAGAATGTTTGTTGTTATACGTACATGTTTGTTCTCTTTGGTACGAATAAAATTTTATTTTGAAGAGAATGATCTGCAGAGCCCTTTCTGGAATATCTGTTATTAGATGTTGTTGACTTGAGTTTAGAGTCCCGTTCAGTTGCGAGTCTATATGAGATGTGGTTGCTAGTTTCGTTTCAATTATGTTTATACTTAGTTTCGGATGTTATATTATTTCTATATTTTATTAATGGACAAAAATCTAGAACACCCTTACTTTTGATCTAGAATCATACTTGTAGCTTTATGTTATTACTACCTTAGAAAAAATAAGGAAAAAATTAACAGAACGAAGCCATCTGTAAAACTCTAATACTGCATTAAATAGCTGTCTCTTCGACAAAAGTAAAATAAAAAAGTGTACTTAGTAAAGATTCGAACATTTATCAGTTGGAATTTGTAGTTAGAACATTACTCACTACGCCATTTACCCACATGCTACGTTTCTGCTATAAATTTTAAACATACACAACTGGTTTTTGTTTCTGTTGTGTGAAATTTATTATGTAATAGTTGTTCCCGTCTCTTTTAGCCTAGCAGGCATAACCGTGGGACGTAAAATTCAAAGGTTTCATTTCATTTCATTTTTTAATAGTTTTCTCTGTTTTCTGCTTGTTACACTATTTGTATTTCGTATTCTGTAAAATGCATTTGGAAACATAATATATTTTGTTGTTTTAACAGGATCCACAGCTTTAAAGATTTTAATAAGGTTTTTTTTTTTTTTTTTTTTTTTAACATTATTAAGCGAACTGATTTTCTCGTATTTGTAATTGCTTCAAGGGACAAGAAATGCTAACCTGCGAGAAACATGCATTTTCTTTTGTGACAGATAATGCAAATAAATGTAATGCAATACATAGATTATAAATATTTTCTTTAAGTTATATACGAATTACGCAAGGATCCATTCTATCCTTCATTATATTAAAATGGCTTGGGTAGCGTTATTTGTTTACTCCTTATTATCTTTTATAACGATAATTTTTCCTGTTATGATCAGAGATGAAGTGGGTCGGTGGGTCAGAGTGGGTCATGATGGGTGGTGGGTCAGAGTGGGTCCCGGTGGGTCGTGGGTCAGAGTGGGTCACGGTGAGTCGTGGGTCACGGTGGGTGAAGGGTCATGGGTCGTGGGTCACGGTGGGTGAAGGGTCATGGGTCGTGGGTCACGGTGGGTGGTGGGTCAGTGGGTCGTGGGTCACGGTGGGTGGTGGGACAAGTTTTCATTGACCCACACCAACTCTGGATGATTACGTATGTAGAGAGCTCTGTATGTCTTAGTTACGTATGAAATTCATTTAGCCTTTTTTCTTCTTTCTTTCGTTTCAGATGCTTCTATACATTTGTGATTTGTTTCGCACTTGTGGCCACGGTCTGCGATGTCACGTGCAGTTGTTACTGTAAGAAAGGTAAGGAAATCACATATTGAAATAGTTTTAAATTCAGAAAAAATAAAATAAAAGAAATTGTTCGTCAGCTTGAAAGTGTATCTAATTATTATTTTATTTCTTACATAGCAAACATAATAAAATTGGAAATGTTATAAAGGAGTTCAAAGAACGTTAAGATTGAAATATAGATACCAGCTTCCCTTGGAAAAATCTAGACGAGATAATTAGTAATTGGTTGGCTTTACTAATTGAAAATGATTCGTGTAATGATTAAAAATATCTCTATGGCCTATGAAACCAGACCCGCAACCAATTACAGAAGTTTGGGGAGAAGTATAAATATGTAGGGAGGCATAAGTAGCTAAATATTCTAAACCGCTCTACATTATTAATAATTAGCCATATCTTGTACGTGCGTTGTAACCATAGTTAGAGTTTCTGCAGCTAAAAACAGGATACCTCAAAATAACTATATAGAAAATAAAATTTGTGAAACGTGTGCAGTTTGAAAAGTGAAATGAAATCTTTGAATTTTACGTCCCACGGATATGCCAGCTAGGCTAAAGGAGACGGTGATGATGAGAAATGAATGAAAAGATGGAATGAAGAAAGTTGCAGGAAACGGGAGAACCCCAAGGATACCCCAACACACGGTGTTTGTCCACCATAAGGTTCACTTGGCGCGAGCTGGGATCGAACCCGGGACTCCATGCACCGGAGGTCAACGCTCTACCATTGAGCCAAAGCGGACCACTATTATGTACTTCGAAACATAAATCTGTTGGTTGCAGTCTAGCATCCCTTTCGAACACCGAAGCTATATGAGACATGGACCTACAGTTCAAATTTTAAAGCTCTCCCACCGGGGATCGAAACAAAGACTCAGAAAACAAGTGATGTTGCAGAATTAAAGTATAAATGTGTCACAATAAAATTTAATTATTGTGTTTTATACTGGCAAAAAATATGTGTTAAATACTGTCATTAGCTGATTAGTTATTGAAAGTGATTTATTAATGTTGATTACTCTAGCATACTTCCTTGAAGTCTTTTTGCATTTAGTTAGTCAGGTTTAGGCCCCTACAAACTAAGCAACTATGAAAGTTCCTGTAACTATTACAGTTCCTAAAGTTGAACCGCGTGGATAGAACACACTTAATATTCCTAGCAGTAAACATATTCTTCTCATCTGTGTAATGTGAAGAAAAAAGGCTAAAACTGTCTGTCTCATCTGTCTAGCTGAAAACTATTGCTATTATTGTTTTTTGGTCTTTAAGTTTTACGTCTCACTTTATGCCGGCTAGGCTAAAAGAGTTGAGTTGATTTTAGTTTAGCGTCCCTTTCAGCAGCGAGGCTATATGAGACGTGGACCTACTGATTAACGTGGAATCCGAACCACATGAGCTCCCGCCGAGGATCGAACCCGGGTCTCCCACGCCAAAGGCGCGTACGCTATCCACCTAGCCACGAAGGAGCTCAGGCTAGGCTAAAAGAGACGGTGATGATGAGAAATGAATTAAATGGTGGAATGAATAAAGTGAGAGAAAACGGGAGAACCCCGAGAAACTCCACGCACGCGGTACTTCTCCACCATAAACTTCACTTGGCGCGAGCTGTGATCAAACCAAGGACCCCATGTACCAGAGGTGAACGCTCTACCACTGAGCCATCGCGGCCTTGGTATTGTTGGTATTGTGTGCTGAAAATGAGAAGTGTTGTGCACAGTGGCTCACCTAGGCCGGGTCTGGAAGGCCTAGGGGCCCCATTTTTTAAGTGACAAAAATAATTGAAACTTTTATTTATAGGTATATATATTTGAAAGTTTATAGTAAACTCATGATATACCTATCAGAGTCTAGGGGTCTGGCTGGTTCCCAGTTTCTACGTTGCAAATTCGCCACTGATTGTGCAAATATTAAGTGATTCTCTAGTGCTTCTATTAAGAGGTTTTCAGGCATTTGACATATCCAGATTTTTTTCTGTAGTCACTAGTAATTCGAGCTGAAAAGTTGCTTATTAATCACTCTAAATTAGTACTCGTGTTAAAGTAAATTATAAAGATCATACAGGCTGCAATAAAAAATCGGGACAAAATGTGATATTCCTTTTTAAAAGCTGGGACAAATTTTGTATTCTCAAAACGGGATAGTCCCAATTAATCGGGACGCATGGTTTCCTTAACCATAATTCTCATTACATCCCTTCACTCTACTTCCCTACTCTAATAATAATAATAATAATAATAATAATAATAATAATAATAATAATAATAATAATAATAATAATAATAATAATAATAATAATAATAATAATTCAAATACTTTTATCTCTGTTCTGCTTATATGACTTAAATTCATAATGATCTTTGAAGATACCATTATACAAATGGTTATCATAAAACTGGAAACACCTAAAGAAAATGCAGTTTCCCTTATAAGTACCCCATGTGCGACCAACGTTATCCTGCAGAGCATCTCTGTTCTTTCATGACTGTATGCTAGTGTATGAGGGTATAGGCAGATTATTTTCGGAACAGCTATGACGTCTGGCGCGAAGCTACTCAGAGAGCCGGAACAAGGGAGGGGAAATTCTGTCACGTGATGAGTTGCGCACAGTGAAAGAGCTGTGGTCAGTATGTGTCTGAGAAGAGCGAAGTGAGGATCTGCGTTTTAGTGTTGGTGACAGTGATAGCTTCGCAGATGTTTCTTTCTCCAGCAGTGATTCCAGTGCAATATCGGACTCCGATTCTGATTTCGATAGCATAGAGTAGCTTGCATGAACAGATTTTAATATTGTGACACATATAGCACACATACAGGAAATTTGAGAACACAAGATAAGTGTATTTGGCCGTTTATTTAGTCTAATTTCGTTATGCATGCTATTTAATGACGCTTGGTAGCACATGCTAAGTTCTTGGAGAATTTCTTGGTAGCACGTGAGCTGTTAGCCACTTGTTTTCGCGCTGTTTTAGAAACGTCATGCTGTGCGACTGGATTCAGAGGTACACGTACGAATGCTCGCATCTGTTCCGAAAATAATATACTTATATAAATCTTATGGTTCTTCATGCAGTGTAACACAGTTCCGTCTGTGAAAAGGATACTTGCTTCAAAGTCAGCTCCAGAAACTAACTACAAATGTTCAATATTACAGAGGTTTGGAGACTGGGCGGGCCAGTAAAGGTGTTACACTTCAAACCACAAATTGCGCTTACAGTGTTTTTAGATTATTGAAACAGTATTAGTACAGACAAATCTGATTTGTTTTGATAATATAAAAAACTATTTTTTTCTTTGTGGTCAAAATCCAGATTTGAAGGAGTGTTATCCCCATGTGTTTTAACTTAAGTTCTATCACCAGAGTTCCTCAATCTCTTCGTTTTTTTTTTTCTTTGAAAATGTCTTGTGTATTCATTGGTGACCGCAAAGTGATTGCAACTACAATCTTATCATATCTTAGCAGTATTCCTATCCGCTGTAGAGTCACTACTGTACAGATATATCTAAACTCCCACGCATTGAAACATTGTGTTGCGATCTAAAGAAACTTGAGAATTAGGTCTAGTACAACACCATGTTCTAGGTTCGAAATAATGAATCACTAATTTCTGTATTTACAGGCAAAGGATGGAGGTTCCTCCTGGCATTTTCAATTCGGAAGAACGTACGAACTCTTCTGAGTGCAGATGTATCCATCGACGACATAACGTGTATCCATGGACTTCGAGTTATCTGTACTCTTGCACTGTATGAAGCTCATGCTATTATACCGTCCTTGTTCATTCCCTATACGGACAGAGTAAGATTAACAGAGGTAAGAGTAAAATGTGTTTTCAGATACAACCCTATGCCAATGTTCTTCAATTGATTGATCTGCAGCTATCTCAACCCCGACTCCCAATTGATTCTGAGTTTTTTACGTTCCACTTCTGAAAAATAAATTAATCTTTATTAAATCCCGTTTGTCAATGCATATAGATAATTATCTCAAAGAGGATACCAGGAATGGACAGATTGAATCAGTAAAAGCCCGTGCAGGTATATAAAAAGTTTTATTTTTAAATCTCATTAACATTGAGCTAGGACAGGTCCTGTAATCAGTGAAAATTTCTGCTGATAAACAGGGGAGAAATTCTCCCTTGGACTACGAAATTCTCCCCCGGGGCATATTTCTGATCATGCTCAACATAGATTACCATTACTTTCATTCTCAGTGTATTAGAACTCTCTTCGAGATAAATCTGAAATCACCACTGCCTATAAACCAATATATCTCAGATGTCCGTTTAGACAGCCTTCCACCCCTTCCAAATCACACCAAAATAGTCTCAAACGTTTGTGCACGCTAAATTGGCATTTGTGCACAAAGTAAGATTAAGGTATTCAAAAATTAATTTGGGGGCTGTCTAAACGACAGTCTCCACCCCTTGCCGAATAGCTGCAAAATTGTTTTAATCGATAATGCATCGTATGTGTGTTTGTGCAGGCAAAATTTTCTAAACGGGGTCGGTGTGAGGTAACTTTTTCTCTATTTATTACGAGAAATATCGAAAATAAGTTTCGTTAACAGATTTGAGGTAAGACTTATCTATAATTTTACCTATGAAAATGTATTACTTGCAATACCGTTGCGTTCATCCAATGTTTTTGGTCCAAAGACATTTTTTTTCTGTTCCTTTTTCTTTTTTCTAAGCAGATTAGAATACGGTTTTCGTTACTGCGAAAACTATGTTAAATAAAATAATTTGAGAATCTGAGAATAAATCAACTGCTTGTTTCCAAACAGGGCCGGCCAAAGCAATTTGCCGCCCCCTCTTTTCTCCATAAAGAACAAATGTTTATGCTATCCCATCATGAATAACGAAGGGGAGGGAAAAATCACTCGCACTCAGAAAGGCATAAACACTACAAATGCAATCTCGTTGTATCTGTATTGTTTTTTAAATAATAATCTGTTAGTGAAAGTTAAAGCGAACATACCTGCAGAGCAAAGATGGTAATAATTTTAATAGAATCCAATACCGAGCTTTAATCTCAATATATCAGTTTGCAATTCCAGTGAAACTAGCTCTTTTATTTTTAATTTTTGATTTTCCTGCTACATCTGTTAGAAGTTTTAAAAGAAAAAGATGTTTTCACTTTCAGTAATGAACTTGTTTGTGACAAAGGTAAGACTAGTTTTCATATCAAAACTGTGATATGTAACTAGATGGAACAGGTGTTCGCTACTGTTCAAGAATTGATTTCTTGTATTAGACAACAAACATCAAGCAATTCATGTTGGGATTTGTTTGACCATTTGCTTTAGCGCTGTCCATGTGACGTTAAACTATCGCGACCTAAACATGATTTGTGAATGTAGTATTCAAATAGAAGGTCAGCTTAGTAAATTTAACTACCATCATCATGAATTCTGTTTCCAACAAAAAATATTTATTTTTCATAACCTACTTATGACAGATTTTGTCACCTCTCGAAACTTGTCGACCCTTGGAAACGCACAAGTTGCACATATGGTACAGCCGGCCCTGTTTCCAAATATAATCTACAATAGACAGAAGTGCTTCATTATACTGTGTTAGAAATGTCTCTACAAAGTCTAGTTATCAAGATTTTGGAAGATGTTTGAGAGTAATTTTCTCAAAAATACAATCGAGATTATGTTTTTATCTTATAATATGTTACATAATTCAATTAGCTCTATAAAAGGCACGAATTATTTCGACTCGCTCACGGCCCTTGTTAGTTGCATTGTGTCTGGGCATAACTAATTCAAACCAGTCAATCCATTAAGTTCCGAAATATAGAATTCTATATGATGTTATGTTATTTAAGATCACTGATTACACTAACAATATCCTGTACATTTATTTCCCTCGTTATAGTTGGCAAATGATCCTGGAAGCACCATTTTACGAACCTCTGTTGTCTACACAGATGCATTTCTGATGTTCAGTGGCGTTTTGACAGCCTATAACTTCACAAGAGAACTAGAGAAGAAAAAGCAGATAAACGTTCTAAAAAAATATGCAGCTAGATATATTAGGTAAGTTATAAATACTGTAATTATAAAACTATCTTTTAAAAATCTTAACAGACTTCACAGGCGTAACCCATAAGTTTAAAATGTTACGAACAATAGAGATAATGTAATGTACTATGAAAGTGTTGCGAAACTTTGCAGTACAACCCCTGTGTTGTTATGCAACCACGCTAAAGAATGCATTTTGTCTATGAACAATCGTTATTAACTTAGCATCTGTTGACGTGTATCACAGTCTAGTTCCAACTACTACAATCAGATCCTAAAGAAATTTATGTGGAACCATTAGGAAGGTACACTCTTTCAAACAAATATTGTTTCTCGCTTTCTGAATTGGAGTTTGATATATCTTAATTCCGATATTCTCTTATTGGCTCATGCTTCAGGGTCAATACCAGAAAATTTTATTGCTCCCAGGGATAATAGAACCAGTTACCATTCACACCGAGGTCGTACACGCTAACAATGGGGGTAAATAACAGCTAAATAATAATAATAATTATTATTATTATGGAACATTTATTTTCACTTTAATGCTCTCCATTCGCACCCGCAAATGGTAAATTTGATACATATGGTAACGAGAAGAAGTTGAAAAACATTAGGAACATGGGCGCCCGAAGGGGGGCGGCAGGGGCGGGTCACCTTGGCTCACGAAAATGTATACGTAATATAGCAAACTACGTATATTAAATACCAGACGTAATATAGCAACCATGGAGATGCCCCCCCCCGTAGAAAATTTTCTTCGGGTGCCACTGATTAAGAATGTAGTATATAATTAATCTGTTGAAACCTCGAATAGGTTAAAGATGCGGGAAGTAAGTTCTTTTCTAAACTTTTTAAAGCATATCTGTGAAATGCGTGTTTTCACAAATTATATCTATAATAGACATGCAACATGAGGTAGAGTTATGTACGGGCTCGGGGTGTAAATTTTAAGTACACAACTATATTTCTCGGGCTTTTCCGGCCCTAACTTTGTAAATATACTGTAAACCTACAACGATAGTTATCGGACCATTCTTTCTGAAGAACTTTTAAAACATATTTTATTTTATAACTTGAAACGCCCACTCAACAAGTCTATCATTGTGGAATTGAGAATAAAGCTAACTATGTAGTGGAGAGAAAAACTAAAAGTAACATAAATAAATATGCTTAGCTTATCTGTGAATTAAAGTTTGAGGAGCTAGAGCAGCATTTCCCAACCAATGTGCCGCGGCACACTGGTGTGCCGTGAATGGGCCGCTGGTGTGCCGCGAGGAATCGAAAAATTATTAATTTTATAGTAATGAAATTGCAAAACGTAGGGGAAAATGTATATTTGTATTTCACATTACTATGAACCTCTACTATGAATCTACAATTTTAAGTTTCATACCAGGTTACTGTTCTGTGTATTTCTAATGTTGAAAAAAATGGTTATCATTGTTATGACCATTATTGCTTCTTTATTATTGCAGACTATTTCGTAACTTGAAAATTTAAAATATTCAATCCTTTTGACAAATTACCTACATTTGTGTTTTAAAAGTAAAAGAGATTTATTTGTTCGTCCGTTATTTAGTGATCTTCCTTCTTAGTAAAAGGTTGGATATAGTTTTTAAAAAGAAAGTGTATTTTTAAAAACCTGAGTCAAATATTTCATTGCAATTGTTTTCTATTTTTAAATTAGAATGAAAAATATGGCTAATGATTTACCATGCTAAAGAAAACCAGTGATAAAGCTTTCTTCTCTGTAAGAAAGAGATCAATAATCACAAAAAATACCACTGTGTTTTATATTTACAAAAGTGTGCCGCGAGAATCCAAGTAACATCCGTAGTGTGCCGCAAGTTGAAAAAGGCTGGGAAACGCTGAGCTAGAGTGTGGATTTCATTCTTTTTCTTCACAGCAATTGACAATGACTGCTGTGAGGACCATCTGAGTTAAGTCCAGTACACATACATCTGCATAAGAATTTATACACATTGACATTTTGTTTTAAAGACTTGAAGTATTCATGTTTCCGTTTCATGAGAATTTATATAAATGAAATGAAATGAAATGTTTAGCTTAACGTCCTACAATTATGCACCGAGGCTAAGGGAGACGGAATTTATACAGAGAGTTGATTAATTCGTGTGTCAATTTCATTTGTTCACTGTGCAAAAGTGGCGTGAGGTAAAGCCGTGCAATTTGGTGTAACTTTAGACAAAGAACATAAGTTTTGTTTCGCCATAGAAGCATGTTACTTGTACTAAAGATTGAAGAGATATAGGGTCAAAGGTCAAATTTCGATTTTTTCCTTATGGGACTGCAATGGTAAATTCTGAAAGAGCCTGAATAAACGTAAATTGAAGTGATAATAAAGAAAAAGCTGTATGGTATGATTCCATGTCGCAAGCCGACCAAATATGCGTTAATCAAGTGTCAAGGTCAGAGGTCACAGTCAGATCAATGTCATAGATCATCTTGAGAACCCATTTGAATACACTGAAAACAACGCAATGTCCGTAGCTCATGATGTCCGTGATGACCGTGACCTCTGACCTTGACACTTGATTGACGCATATTTGGTCGGCTTGCGACATGGAATCATACCATACAGCTTTTTCTTTGTTATCACTTCGATTTACGTTTTTTCAGGCTCTTTCAGAATTTGTCATTGCAATCCCATAAGGAAAAAATCGAAATTTGACCTTTGACCCTATATCTCTTCAATCTTTAGTACAAGTGGCATGCTTCTATGGCTAAACAAAACTTACGTCCTTCGTCTAAAGTTACACTAAATTGCACTGCTTTACCTCATGCCACTTTTGCACAGTGAACAAATGAAATTGACACACGAATTAATCAACCCTCTGTATATATATATATATATATATATATATATATATATATATATATATATATATATATATATATACTACAATGAGTACTTTCAGCTCATTGCTATTTTATTCTTTTATTATACACAAATCTGCTAACTGGTCGTATGTTACGAGTAAGTTAAAGATTAAATTCAGCTCCATTTGGACACAGCTGAATTCGCTTTGACGGGGTTCGCTTAAGTATTGGTTAGTCAATAGTAAACGAAACCACGTTTCAAACCCTTTGGACAGTTTAGTTTGTCAATGTTCTACCGAGAGTTCTGAACGGTACGATTCGGTTCGGTTTGAGAACTGTTCGGTTCGGTTTGGAAACGGTTCGGTTCGGTTTCGGCTAACCGTTCCAAACCGGTTTAGGTGGCAAACCGAAATCGTGGTTTACGTTTTCAGGAACCGCCCACCCCCTAAGAGGGGGTCTCTTTACCAAACACGATTATGGGATAAGAAGGTGTATATTGGGTGGCCTAGATACACGGCGTTAGCTGTCGCAATTTTTTTGATGCGGAGTGTACCACAAGTATAGCATTTATATACCTGGCTCAGTTTCGCATTCTAACAGTCATTTGTTTTTATGTCGTCACTTGAAACATATATTTGTCATGTTCTAATTAGGTGTTCTAAATTCATCTCCCACGTTTGATGCATTTGTTGCTTCTTTTTCAAAGCGATTGTGTACTAGAAGCTACAAACGCATCAACTTTATTAGATGGCAACTGTCGCCGATCATTTGAAAGTGAATATGGAAGAAAGTAAATATACACTCGTAATTTTGTTATAAAATTACATGGCGAGCAGATTTTATTTGATCCCAAGCATTATCGTCGAATATACGCCGTTGCACGTTGATTAGCCAAATTCAAAAGACCTCAATAATTAATCATTCTAGAAGCGACAATTTCTTCATCGCCTTCGTGGCCAAGTGGGAAGCAGAGCCCTGCAAACCCAGGCCCGAAGACGGCCCGGCCCGTCCCGAATGGATCTGAATTCTGTGCCCGGCTCGACCCGGCCCGGCCCGAATCTCGAGCCGGGCTCTAACCGAGCCGGGCACATTTCGGGCCGAAACGGGCCGGGCACAAATCGGGCCGAAACGGGCCGGCCCGACTCGGCCCGAACACTGTGAAAGACGGATCGGAAACTAATGTGGGCAGCCTGTGTTAATCGTAATGTGTTTGGCATAGGCGGCGATTAGGGGGGGGCAAAGGGGGGCAGTTGCCCCTGCACTTTTTTGAAGTAACCAATTAATGTATATAGTTTCATTTGGAAATGTAACGATTTTGAATGTGTTACTGATTAATAGGAAAAAATGCTGCCATATAATATTTGCTGTTGCGTGAATACGTATTGGTTGTCTTCCCGTGGAGTAAAGAAAGCTACAGTAATTGCGTTTTAATCGCCACAGAAAATAACCCTAAAAAATAACCTATTGGAGCACAATTTCAGCATACTTCCATTCCTTCTTACAAGGGCTCGATATGTTAGTGAGCCGCTTTGAAGCTAATCGAAAGATCATTATGCAAAAAAGTAGGGCCTATTTCACAAGTTATTCTTTAATTGCACAAAAATTGACAGTTCCTAAAATGTCTTTTCTTCTTTCTAAAGTAAGGAATATCGATTAAAAAGAGCGTGATAAGAAACAACTTCTACCTTTTCCATTGTTTTGTAGTGTAATATACGAGTGAAGTGTTGTGTTTAAGGATGTACGAGTGTATATACAATAAAATTTAGTAAATTGAACATAATTCTAGGTTTTAAGTTTATTTTGTATAACTGAAGTGTAGATTGATTCTAAGTATTGTTGTGTTTTGATGTGTTCCAAGAAAGTGAAAACTGCACCTAATGGCAACGAACATATTTCAAGAAGTTGCAAAAGCAAATATTTCTTTAAATGTCGTAGCATATGCTTGTAGTATTTACTGCCTTTCATTTTCTAAGAGTAATAACATACATTTAATAGCATGTGTGGAATTAAATATTAAGTTTTTCATTAATCCTCAGTTTCAATATAACTTTAGCAAAACAAGCATCATTACTCATTACTATGATTAATATTATCCTTTCTATTTATTTGTTTTGCAAATTTATTAAATAATCTGATCACACAATTTTCCAGACAGAATTTTAAGATGTTCATGAGCAAGGAATCAAATCTCTTCTTACACTTTCGTTGTTTAAGAGTACAAAGGGCTAGTATCAACTTGCTTTGTTCTTCTCAATTTACTTAATAAACTATTATATACGATATACGTTATTTTAACTGAAAATATAGTATCCTATTAGTTATACAACCTTTCGTCAAACAAAATGTTAGAAACAACCTGGAAAACTAACATTTATATACAAATATTCAGATCATGTCTTGCCCCCTCACTTTTAACGTCCAACCGCCGCCACTGGTGTTTGGGATATTAACTCTTTATTCAAGACTGTAAAGTACTGTACTTCTACTACTCTTATTACTACTACTACTGCTACTGCTATTATTATTATTATTATTATTATTATTACTTCTACTACTACAACTGCTACGAACGTCAGAGTTGACATGTCTGGTGGTACATACTTTACAATCTAAGTACAGAAAAAATCGAAGAAATACTAGTTATTATGGCCAGTCTGCGTAGTCTGGCCAGTAGAATGCATTTACATCTGGTGCTAGAGGTCGTCGGATCGATCCCTCCTCGTGTTATGTGAGCTTTGTGGTGGACAAACATCGTGAGCGTGGGAGTTTTTGGATTAGCCCGTTTTCGTCCACTGTCTTCATTCCACCAATTCATCCATCATCATCCATACGTCTTGAGCCGTAATTGCTTAAAGAACATATGAGAAAGTCAAGTCCTTGACCTACTAATTAGAATTTGTTCCGCTACCATTAGACCACGGAGACCGAAACCATGAACTGGCGTGTTCATAAGATTAGCGCAATTTGTAGTAATGTTCAATTAGCACGGCAGATTCCAAATCATATTACAAGTTCCTGTATTCTTTATAATTCGATGCTACAATAATAATAACAAAAAACAATGATCAAATAAATCACCCAGACCCCAGGATCGATGAAGTGTTCCTGGAACGGTGCGTAACAAGTAAATAACAGAGCTATATGACGGAATGCGAGGCAGTAAATCAAAACAAAATCCACACATATCATTGTTGATCAAAAAATACCTCAAAAGTCCCCTGAATGAAAAATGTATAGATATCAGCTATCAAAAATGCCTCTTAACATCACATATAATAGAAGGGATAGTTGATATTAAGAAAATGAAAATATAAGGTTTCCTAAGAAACCAATAGTGCAAAATGAACATCGCTTTACTGTATGTCCTTGTACGCATCGAATAGCACGGAAACAGAGTCAACAGTTTCAGGCTTTAGAGCATTTCTCCGTTCCTGAGTACTAAAATCTCTTTCAGTAGACGCACTAGAAGCAGGAATAACGAGACTGACGCGTTAATTTACACAATTTTGGTAATGTTTGTTCTTGTTGCTTCCACCACTGCAGTATATCTAGTTCTCTTACACATGATGACATGTTGAGGTAGATATCTACTTCATCATCAAATTCACCAGAGACTGAATGTCTATCTTCCCAATCCATTAGTTTATTCTTCTTGGTAGGTGGTTCCAAGTTATGCCAACTAGCCTAAAGGAGACGATGGTGGGAAATAAATGAAATAGTGGAGTAAATAAAGTGGAAGGAAACAGGAGAACGACGCGAACCCCCCACACGATGTTTGTCCAGCACAAAGTTCACTTGGCGAGAACTCGGATCAAACCAGGGACCCCATACACCAGAGGTGAACGCTCAACCACTGAGCCACCGTTCCAGGAACACCTAATCGACCCTGGCGATTTGGTGATTTATTTGATCATTATATTTTGTTATATTTGTAGCATCATACTATAAACAATACATGAACATGTAACACCATTCGATATTTGCCTTGCTATTTGAACATTACTACAAATTGCACTGATCTTATGAGCACGCCAGTTTATGGTTTTGCCCTCCGTGGTCCAATGGTAGCGTACCAAATTCTACTTACTAGGTCAAGTACTTGACTTTATCATACGTTCTTTAGGTAACTACGGCTCAGGCTGAATGGATGATGATGGGATGAATTGGTGGAAAGAAAACAGTGGGAGGAAGCGGGACCACCCCAGAAACTCCCATGCACACGATGTTTGTCCACAACAAAGCTCACATAGCATGAGCAGGGATTGATCCGACGACCTCTAGCACCAGATGTGAGTGTTTTTTCTATTGAGCCACTATTCTCCCTCGAAGATCAAGCATCGGTTCACATTCTACGCAGACCGGCCATAATAACTAGCATTTCTCAATTTTATTCTGTACTTAGAAGATAAATTCGGTACCACCAGACATGCCAACTCTGACGCGAAGTCGTAGCACTTGTAATAGTATTAGCAGTGGTCGTAGTAGTAATAGTAGAAGTAGTAATAGTAGTAGTAGAAGTAGTAATAGTAATAGTATTACCAGTACATCGCAGTCTTGAATAAAGAGTCAGTTTCCCAAACACATTACGATTAACATAGGCTGACAGTAAGACCGTACAAACACGGCAAAAATAGAGGTAGTGGAGGACATTAAAAAAACAAATAGGCTGACAACATTAGTTTCCGAACCGTCTTTCAGAGTATCCGGGCCGGCCCGGCTCGGCCCGGTTCGGCCCGAAATGTGCCCGGCCCGGTTCGGCCCGATTCGGCCCGAAATGTGCCCGGCCCGGTTAGGGCCCGGTCCAGTTTGATATTACTTGAAACGGGTCGGGCCGGGTCGGGCCGGGCACCGGGCCGAACCGGGCGCGCCCGGCCCGCGCAGGGCTCTGGTGGGAAGAGCACGCGGCTAGTAATTCAAAGGTTGGTGGGTCGCGTCTACCCTGGGATACATTTTTTTTTACTTGTTTAAAGTGTTTTTCAGACTCACCTTAATGTAAACACATTACGCATATAGGCGATTTAACATATTTTTGGGGAGAAATTTTGTAGTTCATTGACGCTTACGGTATGGAGAACATACCTAGAACATACTAGGCACGTTCCCCAGGTACATGTCAGGAATGTGCCTAGGGGTGGACATAGACTGTAACTATCACTTGCTATCCATGTGATTTCTCTCTCAGAGGAACATAAGGCACATGCTGAACACATTCCATGATAGGCATATGCCTGCTATGTAATTGTGCTGTTAGGACTATTGACACAACTTATGATTTATGTGATTCTACAACTTGATTCTGATCTTGCATAGTGTCAAAATCTATGATTCAACTGCAAATAATAATAATAATATATGTAACATGGTAAGTTACTAATGTATTCACATTCTGAAATAAGTCATGGGTCTCCTACAGAAAAGAATGCTGGGTACATCCCTGTACTAAAGCCAAACTCAATAAAGCTACGTGCAATTTGAACGCACGGAAATAACGTTTAATGTGTTCGAGTAGTAATACCAAACTGCCATGTGGCAGTCAGTCCAGAGATGGCGTGGATCAAAGAAAACTTAACCCATGACCCACGATGATCCATCACCCACCGAACCCACTCTGACCAACCAAACCCTGTCATCATCAACTCTAACCCATGATGCACACCTTCCTCTCCATTGACTAAAGAGTTTACACTTGCAATAAATCAAGGCTGTGAAATTATCGCTAGTTGGAGTTTGAATTTCTACGGTCAATCACTAAAGCACCGCTTTGTTACGCCGATCTAACATTTATAACATTATAAAGCGTTTGTCATGGGCCATTTTACGATGAATTTCAATTTAATTTCATATATAATTATTCCCTTGTTGAATTACAGATACTTTTAGGATGAAATAGGGTTAAATTTGAAATCTCAAACCAAGGTAAAGAAGGACAGCGTGACGGAAAAAATTGTAAACTTCTACTGTGTCTCGAAAGCCAGGTAGTAAATCCTATTGCCGAGACCGAAGTTCTTTTTTTCATTTAGATATACTCATCTCAGGTAAATAAAGACAAACAAATGAAAAAGGAAGGGAAAATGGAGGTCTTGAAATTAAAACGTAGACAAATTCACCAGTGTTCAGAAGATGCTGTCTACAATGCACTGAACAGAGTGGATCAGTGGATCAGAGTGGGTACGTTGGGTAGTTGGTCGCAGTAGGCCATGTTCTGTTGACCCACAACACTGATCCACTCACAAATCTTGACCCATTTGACCTATTTGACCCACGACCCACTGATCTACTCTATCTCTGGTCAGTTCTCGTGTCTGTATGTAGAAGTGGTTCCTCTTTCCCTTCAGAAATACAGTTGCAAAATAAATTAACATTTTATTTGGAGTGTTCACAGTGCATTTTCAGGAAACAAGCCGTTGTTGAGTTAGCATTTACTACTCTGAACTTCTCAAATGCATCTTTATAGGATACCGTTGCTACATGTCTACAGTACTTAACAAAATTTAATTTGTTCAAATCATTTCACGATGTCCTGTATTTTGATTTATCTATATCATGGCATTACTTAGACTAAGTGACCGTAAGCAATTCAGTTTATTTATATAACATCTTATAAATGTATTATTTTTCAGGTTGACGCCTCCTCTTTTAGCCTTAGTTGTCTATTACGCATATATCATGGAGCATCTAGGGTCAGGACCACTTTGGAACAATGTCATCAAGCAGAATGCCGATGTCTGCAAACAAGGTTATTGGAAGAATCTTCTTTATCTGCAAAACTACTTTGGTTATGAGACGATGGTAAGAGAAGCTTGTATCACTATTCATTAAGTTAATCTGTAACTGATCTACATTTTATTAGTTGTGCATTATTTTAACATTTTTACACTATGCCTTTAATACAGGGTTATTACAAATGACTGACCCGATTTCATAAATTCACTGTAGCTTTATTATTGTGACAAAACTTCAGATGTGTTGAAAAACTCAAAAAGAATTTTTGTGTTGCAGTTTCGCTTCTGATTTTTGCCACAAGAGTGCAGCAATGGGCATTTATTCAAGATGGCGAAAGGCGCAGAGAAAGCTCGTTGGAAAGCATTGTTGAGAGAGCTCTCAGTTCTGTTAAGTTTGTTGGTAGAGGAGACATAAACATTGTATCTTTCACATACCCCCCCCACACACACACACACACAAATCACAGAGGTCTAGGTCCGAAAAGTGTGGAGGCCATGACAGGAATTGCTGATCATTATCCCCCACCACGACCGATCCATCGGTTTGTCACGAACATCGAGATGGTAGTCAGGCATCTTGGTGGATCTCTGTTGAACTTCGTTCGGAAGTGTCGTTGCATTGTTAGGATATACTGATGTGAATGAAGCTCGTACGTAACGTAAGCTTTCTCTGCGCCTGTCGACATCATGAATAAATGCGCAATGCTGCATTCTCGTGGCAAAAATCAGAAGCAAATCTGCAATACACACACACACACATACAAAATTTTTTGAGTTTTTCAATACGTCTCCAAAATTTTGTGACAATATGTTTAATTTATATATATTGATGAAATCAGGTCGATCATTTGTAAATAACCCGGTAGATAAAGTATGCTAGGAACAAATTGAAAGGAGCAAATGATGTAAAAATTGTGTTTTCACAGTGAGAATAGTGGAATCTAATAAAGAGAAGGCTTTACAGGATTTACGCAAAATAAATCGAATAGCATGTTCATGCAATACTTAAGAGAACATCAGAAGATGCGAAAGAAGCTTCGCCACCTCCAAAGAGAAGAGTCTTATCACCAGTGATGACACGAGTCACTTAGGTTATGACTTTTGTCGAAGTTATTGGGGTTAGAATCTCGCTTCTCAGACCCGAATCTTTGAGCAGAAATCAACATAATTGACGACGTGTATACGAGGTACGCCTCAGATGTATCTCAGCTCGTAGTGGATTAATGGTGTTCACTACTCGAGATCCAATATTCACGTGTTTGATCGCGAGTGTGACGTTTCGTAATTAAAGTACCACGATTTTATTGCTTCTAATATAATTTCATATTTATTCATCTTCCCATTCTGAGAAATACTGAAGTGCTTCTGAAATCAGACTATACAAAAAGATTTAGCGTAACACTGATCTCAGTGGCATCTCTTATATTCTACATGCCAAGTTTCACAGGCTCGATCGATTAAATTTTGACTATTCTTCCTAAGCAAAATATTTAATCCTTCTTTTCTATTATTTTCAATCGTTTATACTTTGATAGAACTTGTAGTTATCTTTCAGTGCAATGTTTCGATACACAGAGACACATAACAAGAAAGAAAGAAACTTATAGAATTAGTGAGTAGACGGGGAGAGACAAGAGAGAATTTTCCTTGTTTGAATTACGTTAACGATCTCATAAGTACTCTCTATGTGTCTGACAAAGTTTCGTTGTCTGCGGGTCACTCTGGGTCACGGATATCTCTGGATCACCAAATCTTGTGGATCACGAATTTCATGGTCCGTTCCATTATAGCTTCCTACAGAAGACCAGAGATCAGCATTTTGAAACCTGTAGCCGAGCTCGTGTGGGCTCAGACTTACTATTCTCAATGAAGTCTCACTCATCATTCATAGAGAATCTCATGTTAGCTCAAACTTGCATTCGATCGAGCTCGAGCTGATTAGCTCAAATAAGACTCGCGCTTATTAACCTCGTTGCGCTCAATCTAATTGAACTCTGGCTCACTATTTACAGAACTCATGTTTGTATGGGATTCAATTTACTAATTGGGCTCCGATTTACTTTAACATCGGGCTTGCGAGTTTGAATCTCTCTTTAAAAGACATCAGCCGTCAACAAATGTAGTAATACATTAAAGCTACTGAGTAGAAGTTCTGCCCCTAAAGGAGTAAAAGGGGTACATCAAACTAACTGCACCGGAAAATATTACAATGGATAACAAAATTTATTAACAGAAAATACTGTTAAAATCCTTCAGCACTTTCCTAAAATTACAGCTTTTAAACCACAAATAAACGATGGCCTACTGTGATGGAAAGCAAGGATAGGAACGGCGGAAGCAGCCTTTAGCAGCAAGAAAAGTCTTTTTTTGTGAGACATTGAATAAAGAGTTGAGGAAAAGACCCATAAAATGCTTTGTGTGTATGTATGGATCAGAAACATGGGTCAGAAACATGGTATTGTACTGTATGGGTCAGAAACATGGATATTACGCAAGAATGATTAAAAACGACTGGAAGCTATCGAAATATGTATGTGGGGAAAAATGGAGAGAATAAGTTCGATCGAGCGGAAAACGAATGAGAAGGTCTTAGAAATGGTAAGCGAGAAAAGAACAATTTTAGATATTGTTAAGAAGAGGAAGAGAAACTATTTGTGTCATTGGCTAAGAAGAAACTGTATCATGAGAGACGTGCTAGAAGGTGTGGTAGTAGGAAAGAGAGGGAGGCTACAGTTGGTGAACGATAGCAAAACAGAAAATCATACGTGAAAACGAAAAAGTTAGCGGAAGACCGTGGAACATCGAAGCTTCGCAGTTGCAGCAAGTAACCTGCCAATAATGGTAAAATACCTGTGATGATAATGATATTGTGTTGGGCTTCAATACAAAGGTCATAACAAATAATAGAATATTTCCATATGAAATATTCTTCAAAGCAGAAGTTTCAGAATCAGACATACTACAAGAAACATTGCGATCTTCAAGTCTCAATATCTTGAATTTCACAGATTAGTTCGTAACAAAGCTAGTCATAAAGTCTTCGGCATCAAAACTACCATGGCAGTCAAAGAATCCATTACAGGTACCTCCTGACTTACGTAATAAATATCGAAAATTACAACTATTAGTAAGCTCGAACATGCTTACGGCTCCGGCATTTGACATCCATTGAGTTTGCCACGACTTACGTAATATATTTTCCTAAATAAAAGAACATACCCATATAGAAAAGAAGAATCTCCTACATCATGTGAAACTCCATTCCTGTCTATATTAATTTGAATCCACAGATCCAAAAACACATAATAGGCGAGTGTAAAGTTAGAGACAACGCTTACGAGGGTGACCACTTGTGAACAGGGTAACCAAGGTTGAAGCAAGTCCACTACTCAGACAAGGCCAACAGGGGAGCAAGGCCACTACTACAAATGATGATAGCGCTCTTCTAAGCACTTATACAAAAAAAAAAAAAAAAAAAAAAAAGATCTCGTGGGCTCGTGACTTAAAACTTGAATGGTTAATGTACATATTGTGACAGGAAGTCTCTTAATTTAAAGGTTATTTACAAACAAAATAACTCCCATATGCAAATCTCAAAAATGCAAAAGATAAAAACGACAGACTCGATTTACAAATTTGCATCGACCTATTTTACCTGCCCAGACTTAAAAACCTCTATACCTCAAGTTGTTTTATATATACACGTTATCAATTTTTTTATCTATTACACAATACTGGGGAACATTACGAGCTTCATAAAATGTGATTGAGTTGAGTTGAGTTGATTTTGAGTTTATCGTCCCGTTCAGCAGCGAGGCTATATGTGACGTGGACCTACTGATTAACGTGGAATCCGAACCACATGAGCTCCCGCCGGGAAAAATGTGATTGAAGAAGCATCCCACACTGTTTCTTCCACTCTCGCCAGATGAACATCGAATCTGGCAAGACTGCTGTTTACGAGCTAGACGAAGTATTTTGTTACTTGTTTGGATCTGATATTATATTATAACAATATAAAATTTAATTTCAATTTTATGAATATATACAAGGTAAGCCCATCAAGAAATCAAATATTTAAAAATAACCAATCCCTTAAAAATGGTACTGCAGTATGACAACACTGAAAAGACACTGAAAAGAGATAGTGTCTGATGGAGCCAAAGTGTTAGTTGGTGAAACTGTCACACGTATGTAGTTTTTAAATGTGAATGTATTGTTTTGCTCAGCAAATAGTTTGTTTGTGAAAAGGCCTAAATCTATGTTTCTGAACAATGCCTGTTGAAACCGGTTTCATGCAATTTGTATCCAAGTAACCTTACAACAGATGCAGACAGTGTAAAGTCGTCGTATGAAACACGTGCATCGAAATAGAGTAACTTTTAACATCATCTTTATTTACAAGTTGAATAACGTTTAAGATGATATTGACATTCTATGATAATGCAACAATATCAAGACCTAAGGTGCATCAACGGTATATCCGTTTCAAATGGGACTCCAAATGTTGAAGATGATTCAAGGCCAGAACGCCCTTGCACGTAAAGAGATGAGAAAATGTAGATAAACTTCATGCACTGGTGAGAGCTCAGACCTCTTGTTAACCATGCTTCAGATAAACAAACACAAAAAGAAGTATTAGGTTAATTTTAACCAAGGACCTGAATATTAGGACAATCTGCTTGTTTTGCAAAATGCTTCGCATGCGGACTGAACAACGAGTGCTGCGAAAAGTTGATTGCTATGGCAATACAGGACAATAACCTCTTAAAAAAGTGTATCGTGGCGGGAGATGAAACCTGATGCTCATAGTATGACCCAAAAACAAAGCACCAGAGCATTGTCTGTACAGTAATGCCTTGTTAAACATTCAGGGCAATGCTAAGTCACCCAGCATATTCTTCAGACTTATCAAATACTTTTTTCTTTCTTTTTCGTTTCTCTCAAGCTCAAGATAGGCATGAAAGATGTTTGCAAACGTCACGCACATTAAATCAAATGTTACGCGAATTTTACGAACACTTATTATCGATAACTACCCTCAGTATTTAGATAGAAGATCTGTACAAGCGCTGGACAAAGAGTATTGCCTCCTCTGGTTATTATTTGTAAGGAGATAAATTTATCTGAATGTGAACATTTCTTTCAAGAAAATAGTAAGTTCGATTTCATCATGGGTGCATCTTGTATATACAGTAGCCTTGTAGAGACTAGGTACTAGGTAGTTGCCTTGTTTTTCTGTTAACAGTAATACATTTACATTTAGGTAGAGGACTTTTGTAAACTTACAAAAAGAGGAACTTTTTATTATAGAGAAATTCAGCCAGCAAGAATAAGTAGACATTTCTTTAAGTGTAGTATTTAATTAAATTTATTTCAAAGTGGCTAATATAATATATTTTCATTCTGAATTTCCAGTGTGCGTTACACACTCATCAACTGGCATTAGATTCTCAACTGTTCTTAACGGCGCCTATTCTCACCTACGTTCTGTGGAGATGGCCAGTGTGGGGATTTCTGCTACTACTATTCCTAAATGTCGTCTCTACAACGTTTCGTTATGTTGCCACGTTCGTTAATGAACTATCACTTGTCTTTTACCATGGAGTCAGGTACGTATAGCAATTTTCTACCATAAAGAGTAATGTATAAAAAAATACGAGGCACATGTCAAAAAAAGAGCCAATTTGTTGCTGCAAAGAATAAAATAACAAAAAATAAAATTTTATTGTTGATTCAATACAAGTATATACCTTGCTTATTTATCTAAATAGTTACTAGAAAGCTCTAACCATTTTTGGTAGAGTGGCTCAAACTGTCGTAGACTTTCTGTGTAGAAATCTGTCGCCCGCCCGCCATAGGCGGAGCCATCTAGGAATTGTCTGCTGGGGTAGCAGTGGGGGCAAACCTTTTGGTCGTTCTCGGAGTTCTTGGTAGATGGCCATCTTATAAGTGACATTTTTATTTTTTGTCAAAAAGTTGGGGGGCAATGCCTCTCCATGCCCCCCATAACTCCGCCCATGCCGCTCGCCCATGTAAAGTGGGCTTTGTGGTGGACAAACTCCGCGTGTGTTGGTTATCTCCTGGTTCCCTCGTTTGCTCCAACTTTCCCCATTCCACTATTTCATTCATTCTCATCATCATCGTCTCTTTTAGCCTACAGACCGTAATCGTATGAAAAGCTAAAAGACTTCATTGCCGCCCGGGACTTAAACCAGTCAAGAATTGATGTCTGGAAAATATCACTGCCAGTGAAATGTTGTCAGGTGAATGAACAATAATAAATAAATAAATAAATAAAAGATCATTAGGGGTGAAATCGGAACTCTATAATTGATGATTCAAAAGTTCCTCTGAATTTTTGAATTGTGTCAACAGCACGGGCAGTTGTGTATGTCTGAGTGTTGTGCAACTTCACACTGACAATCATACCTATGTTACAAGCTTTTGCACACTTGCAGCTTCGACAGTATTGCCAGTTCCATTTTAAAAATCGTCCTTTTTTGATATGTGCCTCATAATCTATAGTAATCAAATTGTATGGAAAGAAAACTTATCGAATATCCGCGTTTAATTTTGCTTGAATCTAACATGTAGTAAAACTTGTTAACTTAAGAAGTTATTATATTAAATTTCGTAAGTGTCTGTACTCTGCAGTCATGCACCCCAACTGGTGTTTAGCAAAATTTTAAAATAAGTCTATCTTGTATACCTATAAATCTAGACTCTATGCGACGCATTTAATTAGAGAGTTATAATAATTAGAAATTTCTTTATACATTAACTGTGTCTATAGGTGTGTCCGTCATGGAGACACATCATCTCAAGAACTATCCGACGGATTGAAATCAATTCTGGCCAGGAAGTCAATGGTTAAATATAGAAATCATGTTCGTTGGTGGATATGATCCATCTAGTTGATCCCAAGATATGAACAATCAAAAATCGCTTTCCCATGTACTTAATGGGAAAATTATGGGTACCATCTTTACTTGATAGACTAGCTGCAGTGATGTTGAGATTAGCATGTTAGTATAATGCTCAGGATATAGCATACTAATTTGTTTGTGCACTACAGCTCTAAAATGAAGCTAAATGACTTGACAAATCTAAATACTTGAATATTTTCTATCTTCAAACATTCATTCATTCATCTTACTTAAGTTTTTGAGAGAATAGTAGAGGGCAAGGGGAAATACAAAAGTTCAAACTTCAATATTCGCGTTATGTACACGGTGGCAAACCAAACTTCTTCACCGTGGTGTACACCGTGACACTCTTAGTTTTATTAATAACTGTAAAGCAAGTGATAACCAGTACAAAGTGTTAAGTTATATACATGCACACTCAACAAGTCTGTCAGGCACTAGTAACCCGTGGCCTGTAAACGAAATAGTGGAAATATCAAAAGCATGTGAGCAGATCCAGACGTATTCCCTACTCCCGAATGGCACTTCAATATTTAAAAAAGACGGACAAGAAACTTCGAGATGTGTCCAGAAAGCAAGTGCTCCATAAACCGTACCTCGAATTTTCTTGTCCGTAAATAAGACAAGCCGTATTACCATTCGTATAAAGTAGGTTAAGTACAAGGTTCAATTCAAATAAATTTCGAAATTTATCACCCAAATCCCGAAATAACTTTGAAATTGGCAAGATATAAGTATAAAATCGTTATCCTTGTATCAAAATTACAATATTTTTTTTTTAAAACTTTTCTCATTTAGGTTTTTACAGCGATTTTTCAAAATTTCTTTACATAGTGCTCAATTTTCTTAACTTGCCTACTTTACACACTACCTGTGTTACCAACTTTACACACGAACACGAGAAATATAAACTGCTATCTCACTCAAATTCTTTAATTAAAATTTTAGAGAGATACAGAGCACAGTGATACTCTTCATCTGAATAATAAAGTTTCATTTTCATTTAAGTACTAATTTTAACATTCTTAGTTATTGCACAGCTGTATCTCTGATATACGAGTAGAGTAATTAATATTTTGTAGAGTATTTTCTTGTAATTTTGGAAGTCTTCTTAGTAAATTCTTCTAGAAGTTTCAAAAACTTTCTTCCAAAATCTCCAGGAAATGTGTTTGAAGAAATTGAGAGAGAGCAGAAGTGGATGCAGCTAGTATTGGCTAAGAACTTCGATTTTATATGAGCCACAAACACTTCCCATTTCGTAAACATGAGTATCTCTGGCCTATGAACTTTTTTTTCAGTGACAGAATAGTTTAAAGTAAAAAACGGATACGTTAATGCAACTGTACTAATGAAAGCTTCGTGAGGCAAATTCAAATTGTAATTTATTATATTAATAATCGAAAATTCCATGAGAAGAACCCCTCCCGAGCCTCCAATATCTTTTACAATATATGGCCAATGTTGAAAGGTCCAGAAACAGAAGGGGGAGAGCGTTTTGTTTTACACTGTTTAGTTATTTGGCTATATGACTGTAACTAATATTGAAAAGGTCACAAACGTAGTTGCCCCTAAAAGGATTAAAATTTCGGAGTCATGTGACCCATTTCACATGAGCTTACAACAGTCGTCTTCCTTGTAAATCAACAGATACTACTCCTGAAATACCCGTAAGAACTTTCCGGTCGTATTCACACGTGATACAACCTAGGCATCGTATTCGTTACCATAAACTAGTAACATCCTTCTGTATTCAGATGTTCATAGTAATATCATAATACCTTATCAATGTTATATACATCTGTTTATAACATTTAGAGTCAGTGATCATGATAATTGAACTTTTTCTGGGGCCTTGCAATGGCCAAAACATTTATTTCTCTCAGCAAATGAATAGCTAGACTTGTGTTTTGTTGTAGAAAATTTTTTATTAAGAAACCAGTTTTAATTCTTCCCTACCATTATAAGAAAATTATCAAGTTATTATTATAAATCTATGTATAATAATTTACATGATCGAGGTTATTTTCGTAGGATTTTTCTTTTCCTGTTAGTTTTAACTTTTGTGTTTATTTTCTTTCTTCGGGTTTTTGTAAATTAACACTTTCTCCTTTGTTCGTCATCTATTTGATATCGTGAACATTAACTCTTGCATATTGATGATTTTACCTATGATTTTGAGGAGACGTTGTAAGAGTTTACGAGAAATGGTACAGGGCTATCTATTGAGCTTTGTTTCTACATTGCTTTTTACAGTAAGGGGGCAGACTACTAAATATTTTCCAAAGCTAGCAATTTTTCTTTTGCCCGTTTTTCATAAGTGTAAAGAGATAATTAAATGTAACTTACCACGTTATTCTACACCCGAAAATACGAACCGAAAGAATTTTTAGTGTTGTCATCTATAGAAATTACAGTGTGGCCAGTATATGAAAATGAAATGAAATCTTTAAGTTTTACGTCCCACGGTTATGCCGGTTAGGCTAAAGGAGACGGTGATGATGAGTGATGAATGAAATGGTGGAATGAAGAAAGTGGAAGGAAACGGGAGAACCCCGAGAAAACCCACGCACACGGCCAGTATATGAATTATCCAAAAATCTAGGTTAAACCAGCGACTAGAAAAATTATCTCAACGGTAATTGATGACTTATCATGGTGTCTCTGCTCCTTGTTAACTACTTTTTAAATAATATTTGTACTTATTTTGTAATAACTTATTTATTTTGTAATACCTTACAAAATTATTACAAAGTTATTACAAAATAAAACAAATATTATTTAAAAAGTAGTTAACAAGGAACAAAGACAGCATGATAAGTCATCAATTACTGTTCAGTTCATTTTTCTAGTCGCTGCCTTAACCTAGATTTTTGGGTAATTCAAATTCTGGTCACATTGTAATTTCTATGGATAACAACACTGAAAATTCTTCCGATTCCTATTTTCAGGTGTGGAATAACATTATCTGTGCTAAGTTACATTTCATTATCTCTTTTCACTTACGAAAAACGGGCAAAAGAAAAATTGTTAGCTTCGTTGTATTTTCCATTCTTTATATAATAATAATAATAATAATAATAATAATAATAATAATAATAATAATAATAATAATAATAATAATAATAATAATAATAATAATAATAATAATAATAATAATAATAATAATAATTATTATTATTATTATTATTATTATTATTATTATTATTATTATTATTATTATTAACTAACTAACTCTATGGCCTATGGAACCCGGAGGTTCAATGCCGCGTTCACAAAAGCTCTCCACTGACTTCTATCCTTAGCTAATTGCATCCAGTTTCTACTTTGTATTCCTATCTCTGCGAGATCCATCTTAATATTGTCCTCCCATCTGCGCCTAGGTCTTCCTAATGGTCGTTTTCCGATTGGTCTTCCAGTCAAGACTTTGAAAGCGTTTCTACTTTCTTCCATTCTAGCTACATGACCCGCCCACCCAGGCCCGTGCTGGCCCACCGGGACACCGGGACGTGTCCCGGTGCGCCCTCCGAAATATCACAGTATAAATAAAGGTACAAGTTTTTAGTAATAAATTCTTACAGTTTTATTGGTAAAGGACCTGTGAAAGGTGCAGTGCGCCCTTTACATTAGGCGCCCTTCCGAGACCACATCAAAGATGAACGATTTTATTTACTCTTCTGTATAGCACAGTTCTGTACAATAAATACACACAATTACTGTTGGCGAAGAACCCGTGAAAGATACAGTGCGCCCTTTACATAAGGCGCCCTACAAAACATCACATTATAGATAAGTGGTTTTAGTTATCCTGTATACGAGCTTTGTGTAATAAATACAAGTACTTGACTGGTACTACAGTACCTGTGAAGAATACAAGCGCCCTTTACATAAGATGCCCTGCGAAATATCACATTATTGTTTTCTATTTTATTCTTCTGTATTTCAGTTTTGTATTATGAATTCATACAGTTGCTATTGGCAGAGAACAGGTAAAGAGTACAATCACTTACAAAAATATTATAAAGTTATATATCTATGAAACGAAACAATGTGATACATCAAGAATAGTTCGGATAGTCAAACGTACGATTCATTTATGTAATACTACACTGACACTAGTCTCTAATTTACGATTTTTACGGCATCGAAGCTTTCACAGTCTTAATATGCATCCATATATCCGAGCATATTGATTGTTCCTGTGTGTTTTAAAGCAGTGTCCGGATAATCAGTACCTTTTGTATTTCTGAAATATAGCTGTATTAATTTCTATAAAATGTGGTCTTCCTGTCACCACGGCACGGCGCGTCCTCAGGTTGTGGATCGAGCAGAAGGCCTCTGGGATATAGAGGTTAGCTGCGAATATACTGAGTAAGTAGTCGCGGACAGACAAGGGGTGATAATCCAGTTTGAGAATTTGGTATGAGGCTAACAACCTCACCCTGTAAAAAAAGAATTGTTCAGATAAGTTCGCAGAATCCTCTGATCAGAACTGATAACTTGGCACGAACTCAGCAAAGTAAAATCGACATGAGATCTGGAACATGAAATATAAGAAGTTCCTTCGTGATTCTCCGCGACAAATCGAAGAAGCGCGGACGAGAATGAAGTCCTGGCTACTACGCGTGGTAGCTTCAATACCCCGACTCTAGATATATCTTTCGACTCGACGAAACCCTGCCACCAGTGGCACACTAGCGGCAGTCCTTCAACGCGCGTTAAAAATTGTAAAAAATGAGTTTAGAAATAGAGGTTGGACCTAGTGGGATATCAGGAAGTTAGTTGAGAAGGAAATGGAGGAGTCAAGTCGGGAAATTTTACGTGCTTTTACGGGGAACAAATTAAAAATTACCAACTAGAAACAGGGCTTTCCGTTCACAATAGGCAATTACATAGGTTGAATTTGTTAATGATAGATTTTCTTTTACTTCCCTTAAGGGTCTGTGGTGTAATATTATTGTTTTAAATGCACATGCCCCAACAGAAAATAAGGATGGCGATTAAAAAAAATACAGTTTTTACGAAAGAATAGAACGGGTATTTGATCATCTCCTGCAATATCATATGAAAATTCTGTTAGGCGGTTTCAATGCGAAGGTAGGACGAGAGGGTATTTTCAAACCGATTATAGGGAATAAATGTTTGCATAAGGAAGATTGTGACAACGGCGTTAGACTCGTGAACTTTGCAATATCCAGAAACCTTATCGTGAAGATTACAAAATTCCAACATCGCGAATTTCATAAATATACTTGGACTTCTTTAGATGGAAAAACACATTCAAACTGATCATGTTTTAGTAGACAGAAAAGAACAGTCTAGCACAACTGATGTTCGGTCTTTCAGAGGAGTTGATTGTGATAGTAAGAGGGAGACAATCGTTGAATAAAGGAAATATTCAATATCTGAAAACGGAGCGGTTTATTTTATTTTATTTTTTTTTAAACGAGGAGAGTCAGGTGAGAGGGGAGCCAGATTGAAGTGTCGAATAGATTCTCGGTTTTAGAAAGTTCGGAGTGCAATAGTGTTCAAGATACTTGGTTGAAATGAGAGATAACATTAAAATTTCAGCAAAAGAAATATTGGGTCACACAGAAATACGTAGGAACAAACCATGGTTCAACCAGGAATGTACTAAAGTAGCAGAGAAGAGAAAACAGAAGAAACAGCGTTGGCTACAAAATCCGAACGACTTTTGAAAGTTAAAATTAATTAACTTGAAGATAATAGTGAAAACAAAAACATTCGGGACATGTATAAATGCATCAACGAACTTAAGAAAGGCTATCAACTTCGTGCATATATATTAAAGAAACCTAAAGGAGCAGTTCGCACTGATACAGATAGCATCTTAAATAGGTGGACAGATTTCTTTGACGATTTGCTTAACACATTGCCAAAAATTAATGGGGGTGGAGAAAGTGAAATGCATGCAGCATAACCGTATATTCCAGAACCTAACCAGACAGAAATAGAAATCACTATCAAAAAAAAATTAAACACACATCTCCGGGTGTAGACGAAATTCTGGTTGACTTAATTTTAGCTGGAGGGGAAAAATTATAGAGCAAGATACACAAACTAATTCTCCTTATCTGGAACAATGAGGAATTACCACAAGAATGAAGAGAATCAATCATTGTTCCAGTTCAGAAGAAAAGCAACAAAAAAGATTTAATAATTATGGAGGCATTTCTCTTCTGTCAACATCCAATAAATTCTGTTAAACATTGTATTATTCTAATGCCACATTGACTTGATCCCTAGTCTTCCGTTGCAAGCGCTGCTATCGGCTGAAGGAATTTCACTCCCTTTCTCTCGCTTAGCAACAGCTGAACCCTTATTGGCTCAACGCGTGGGTGTGTGAGGGTGTGAGCTTTAGTTCACATTTTGCCACGGCTCAAGACATTTTGGCAGCACAATAGCAAGATTGACTCCATACGCAGATGAAATTATTGGAGATTATCAGCCCGGATTTAGGTAAAATCGATCAACTATCGAACAGATATTTACCATTCGACTAATACTTGAAAAGAAATGAGAAAATACAACATCCTGACACATCAATTATTGATTTTAGACTCTGGTAGGAGGGAAACATTGTACAACATGCTTACAGAATTTGCAATACCGGAAAAGGTAGATTAATTAAGATATGTTTAAATGAATCCGAAAGTAAGGTTCGAGTAGGGAAATTCTTGTTCACGAGCTTTCACGTTGAGAATGACCTGAAACAAGGAGATGCGTTGTCGTCATTATTATTTAACTTTGTTCTGGAGAACACTATAAGGAAAATCAAAGATAGCAATTATGTTCTAGAGCTGAATTGTATTTGCCAGGTTATGGCGTATGCTGATGATGTAAATTTAATAGGGAATGATAGAACAATAGAAAGGAATGCAGAAATCTTAATTAACGCTTGCAGGGACATAGGCTTAAAAGTAAATGCAAAGAAAACTAAATAAATGGAAGTTTGTTAGGATTGTAATACTGCATTTTATGGATGCGTTAAAATACCAAATAATATTTTCTTTCGACAAAGTGGATACTTTCAAATATCTAGAATCATTATTAACAGACCAAAACCATAATCACTAAAACAATTTATGTCAACTGAAAGCGGGGATTTCGTGCTATTATTCAGTTAAAAATCTTTTGTTGTCGCTAATTCTGTTGAGGAGTTTGTAGCTCAAAATATAAAACGATAATCATGCCTGTTGTGCTGTATGGTTGCAAAACATGGTCACTGACTCTGAGGGAAAATCGCAGACTGAAAGTATTTGAAAACAAGATTCTTAAACCAATATTCGAACTCCAAAAGGAACGGGAATGGCGAAAGGAAACTTCATAAGGAGGAACTGCATCATTTTATACCGTTTACCAAACATTGTTAGGGTCATCAAGTTTAGGAGGCTCAAATGGTCAGGTTATTTAGCCAGAATGGAAGAAATTAGAAACGCTTTCGAAGTTGTAAAGGAAATCCAAATAGGAAAACGACCGTTAGGAAGACCGAGGCGCAGATGGGAGGAAAATATTAAAATGGTTCTCGCAGAGATTGAAATATAAAGTAGAAACTGGGTTCAGTTGGCTAAGGACGGAAATCAATTGAGAGCTTTTGTAAAGGCGGCAATGAAACTCCTGCGCCCATTGGCGTGCTATATTAAGTTGTTGATACATTTAGCTTTTTTTTATTTGACAGAAATAGGCCTATTATTACAGGAACTAAAAAGTTTTTCTGTAGTAAAGAAGATTTCGATTCGAGGTTAGCTATTTACGTTAATACTAAAACAAATTTGGTGGTGATTTTGATATTAAGTGGCACCCATACTTTCTTTCAAAGTCTCTCTTTCCCCCCTCTCTCTCTCCCCCTATATATATATATATATATATATATATATATATATATATATATATATATATATATATATATATATATATATATATATATATATATATATATTCCTGTTTGTATGGGCGCCCTTTTAGTTGACTTGTCCACCGCCCTCATTAGTATCCCAGCACGGCCCTGCGCCCACCTAAGCCTCTTAGACTTGACGACCCTAACAATGTTGGGTAAACCATATGTAGTTCCTCGTTATGAAGTTTATTATTATTATTATTATTATTATTATTATTATTATTATTATTATTATTATTATTATTATTATTATTATTATTATTATTATTTCAAATTCTTGGCCTCTGGACATAGGAATATATCCACTTGGTTTGTACCGTACATATCTACAGTGAACAGTGAATACGAACAGCATTAGCTTAAAGTGCGAAAAAAATATATGTAGATTTAGAAAATAAAAAAAAACTTTTGTTGATTAAAATTGATGAAATAACACCATATCTGAATAAAAAGGAAGCCCGGCACCTCTACCACTTCGTATATTTGAGAATACTTGGTGGTGTAATTCAGTTACTGTAAACCCACCGCCCTACTCGCCCTGTTTGAAAGGTGACGGATGGTGTTTGAAAAACACTGTTATTAAGCGACATGAATCTTAATGCCCCTTTCACATTATCCGGCGATTTGCCGGATCCGGTTCCGGCGAATTGCCGGACGAGGTAGAAAGACATTGCAAGCAATGAAGCTCTTCACATATGTCCGGCGGTCGCCGGACATTCATCCGGCGAGCAAAAACAGCCGGATCTCCCTGCTAGAATCCGCCGCGGCAAATCGCCGTGTATAGCCAAGCGGGACATTACAAGCAATGAAGCTCTTCACATATACGCGGCAAACTACCGGATGGGTGTTGGGGGAGGAAGCAAGTGTTGCCAGGAAAGAGCAGAAAGTGGCTGCTATAATATGGGAGCGTGTAGTTTTGTGTGTTATGTGGAGTGTGTTTGTGTATGTGGTTATGTTCCAGCCCAGTACATCTGGAGTAATTAACCAAACCTGTATATACAATACACGGGGAAAGATGACATGTAAAATTAATTGAAAACTACCAATACTACCGAAGTGTCGAAATCAATATAAATTATTATTTTTCTATGTAATAGAAGATTGGGAGATGTCCGTGTAGCACTGGACAAATGACCTTCTATAAATTTGTAGTGACCCAAAATTGAAATATACACTATCAAATATTTCAGCAATACAGTCTTTTGCTATATATTTATGTACTATTTTGCTATGCAAAGCAAGAGAGAATTCATGATGTGATATTTGATAAATATACCGTACTGCTGTATATTTTATAATTATCTGGCTGAAATTTCTTGAATAGTCCTCTGAATTCAGAGACTAGAGCAGTGCTTTAAAGAGACTTGAGTCAATAGTCAGAACGCTTAAAACAAAAGAATAAACCCGAAATAGTATAATAATAATAATAATAATAATAATAATAATAATAATAATAATAATGATAATAATAATAATAATAATAATAATAATAATAATCTAATATAAATAAAATAAAGAGTTTATGTGTCTGTCTGTCTTTGTGCGGCCTAGGGACCATACGAGTGGACTGAAAGTTACCAAAATTTGGTCACGGGTACCTTGGTCCAGGCTCCAGATCAAACCGATGCGGTTTTTTTTTTTCCAAAATTCGAACCAGGAGGTCTCAGGAGGACGTTTACCAGGACATGTAAAAGTAGTAGAAAATGAACGATATTAGTGTCAAATCTATAGTTTTCGCGGTCGCTGAGATCAATGGTAACACTACCATTAGCGATGACTTCAGCCACCATTTGTATGCGGGCCGGGGATCACCAGAGGGGGGGGAGGAATGTAAAAATAATCGAAAATAACCGATATTAATGTCAAATCCATAGCTTTCGGGGTCACTGAGCTCAATGGTGAAACTCAAGATAGCGTTTACTTTCACATTTAGTCCCCATCAGCTAAGGAACTTGGGCCAGGAGATCACCGAGACATGTAAAAAAATAATCCACAATGACCGATATTAGTGTGAAATTCACAGTTCTGAGATAAATGGTGATACTTTCATTAGCGATGATTTTCAAATTCAGCTATCATTGTATGCGGGCCGGAAGTCACCGGGCTGGAGAATTGCGAGACATGTAAAAATAATCGAACATGACCAATATTAGTGTCAAATCAATAGTTTTCGCTGTCGCTGAGATGAATGGTGATTCTCCCAACGTGTTGACTCCCCAATACAGCCCCCGTCGACTGGGAGCCAGAGGCGTTGTTTTTTCAAAATTGGAACCAGAGGATCACAGAGGCGTTTACTTTCTATGTAAAAGTAGTAGAAAATGACAGATGTTAGTGTCACATTCATAGTTTATGCGGTATCGGCTGAAGACCAGAGGCGATTTTTTTACAATTCGAACCAGGGAGAGGTCTCAGGGGGCGCTTACCGGGACATGTAAAAGTAGTAGAAAATGACCAATATTTGTGTCGAATTCATATTTATCGAGGTCGCTCAGATGTATATTGATACTCCCGATAGTGTTTACGTTCAAATTCAGCCCCCATCGGCCTTCCCAATGAAAACACGTACGTTGTTGGATATATATTTACACAAAATGTATCTAATTTTAGAAATGTTTCTTAATTCTTCTCTCATTGTTCAGTTTGTTTACATTGATATTTTATCTGAGCCGTGCGAAGAACGGACATAACAGCTATTAATAACAATAATAATGCCTACAGACCAGTCTTGGGGTCAGTGGCTGAATGTTGGCTTGAGATTCTCGGATAGACCTCAACGGTTGACTATCCTGAGAGGACTTTAGCCTGGTTTTCTCAATCACAACAGTTGAATACCGGAACGGTATTTTAAATATCCAGAACCGGGCCGCTATTTTGCCCAAGTTTATCAATTGTGGAAACAGTATAGAAAAATGTCTTCCAAATTACCGCTTCTCTAATAAAAAGTCCACATCTTTTCTGTATGTGGCAGGTTCTCTCATTCGGTAACAAACAGGCCCGTATCCACGGGGGGCTAGGGGGGCCAGGCCCCCTAAAAGTTTCACGGTAGGCTTGCAAATGAACTATAATATGGTGATGAAGGAAGTATACTACGTTTGGGTCGCCCTCCCTAACTTCTCCCGGGCCCCCCCTTAAATTTTTGGGCTGGCTACGGGCCTGGTAACAAAGCGAATAAAATGCATATTATTTTGCATTTGTCCACTGCAACCACGTTAACAAAACTAATGAATGACAATAGTTGAGGTTGACAACTCGAATCAGCAGAGATTTTTTCCTCCTTTTCTACTCCGAAAATTGCATAACAACCGTGCTCCTATATATACTTGGGTACAACTGAATAATGTTTAAAAAAAACTCTGAAATAGGCTGTAGCCCATACGAAAGTAATTAAAGAATGTTCCTTCGTCTTCCCTTAACTGTGGAAACAGTATAGAAAAATCTCCTTCAAGATACCGCTTCTCTAAAAACGGGTGAACCCATATGTCTCTGACGTTTTTTTCTGCCTGTGTCTTAACAAAGCGAGTAGAAAACACATTTTGCGTCTGTCCATTACAACCACCACAACACGACAAGAGTCACAGAGTTTTATTTCTTCAGTTGCACAGCAACCCTGCTCGGATATTTTTCATCCACGGCAAAACGCCGGATAATATGAAAGGGGCCGAAACCGGATCCGGCAAACAGCCGGAAACGGATCCGGCAAATCGCCGGATAATGTGAAAGAGGCCTAACTCTTGAAATGAACAAACACTAGGTTTAATTGAAATGTTTGGGCAGCTAACTTTGTTAGTGATAAATTGATGTGAATAGTCGAACTTGAACCTTGAGTTTTTGTCAGATAATTAATATGAGAGGAGATATCATTTTAGAATTTGAGTCTATTTTCTCGGTGACATACAGCTATTTGCTGGCAAATACGTCGAGAGCATGGTTAGGTCTATGCCAAGAATTATTCACCTGTGTATTTGTAATATCCGTTTTGTGGACAGAGTGTGAGTTTTAGAGCGAGGATTTGGTTAAACTACGCAGTACTAAATTGAAGTTTGGGTTGAGTTCACTGCTTGTGCAGGGGTAAAAGTGAGGGAACGTGGGGAACCGTTCCCCGCTTCCAAAACAATATCTATGGCGTCCCTCCACTTCGTAGATAATTATAATGGGCAAAGATAGGCACGAGGGATGGCGTGACGTCATGCATTCCCTTACCTTTCAGATCCACTTTTACCCCTGTGCTTATGTATCTGAAGGACTCAGTTCATGTTTTGTTTTATACTTAGTAACCAATCTTAGGAATTTGATGAACGTGGCCGACTTCAGTCTGCTGATCAAGTGAAGTGAGCTCGCATCTCACTGTTGATGATGATGCGAAACTCCAGACGGCAGCCTTAGAGAAGCGAAAACAGGCTAAACAAATACGTCTCTTACTAACCTGGTTCGTATCTAGTCCTTCCTATACTAGCTTAATAGTATGTGAGGGTTAATGAAGAATTATCCTAAGAGTGGAACTTGCAGAAAGTCCGACGAAATTGGCGAAAAATTACACACGGAGATGTTTGTCGTTGTGTTGAAATCGATCAATTAGTCTCGATCCATCCCCGTCAATTGGCCTTTGATGAATCGAATAGCGTCGCGTCGGTTGGAAATAACGACAATCGGATTTATCGTTGCTGTGCTAAGCTAACTCCTCCCTTGAGATAGAAGAGAGGAATTTGCCGATGAGTCTCTGCTTCGTATACACTCAAATTATATTTATAATTGCCAATAGGCATAATCAAACCAACTGGATGTTTTAACAACTGCAAGCAAAGTTTGCGTTGCTTTAGCAGGTTGGTTGTTATTCTGCTTGATATATATTTAGTACAGAGATTTAGCTTTAAAAGGTCAACATATATATGAGTTACACAAATAAATGTTTTGTTTTAAAAATCGTCTTTATAATAAATTAATATCCCTGTAAAGAATTTTTTTATTATGCCAGATTCCTATGCATATTACGATCTTGTTAGTATTTCTAAATCATCACACTATTAAATTATTTTATGGTTGTCTTACCTGCATATGATGATATTATTTCCAGAAGAGTATTGTGATGTATTTAAAAAAATTGATAGGCAAACATTATCGTAAGTAGAGATTGTTTTTCTAACGTAAGAGAACTGGATAAAGAGTACTGGCTACATTGCTACATTGCTACCTGGCTTTATTGGCGGAGTAAACACCGGTTAGAGTACGTTTGTTTTTACTTGGCACGCTTCCCACCTAAAATATGGTTCTGTTTGCAACACGTTGTTGCCACGCCAGACGCCACGGTTGAGAGCAAGGATGTTATAAAATAGAGGATCTGCCCATTCAACATAATCGTGAAGCCATACGTCACAGTTTTGCCATACCTACTCTGCCCACTCCGCGCCACTAAGATCACAATGTTTCGAGCCAATAATCATGTTGGAAACTAAAGTAGCCAATCAGACGTGCTGGCTCAGACGATCCTCGGTTGTTTTCTGGCTTCAGTAAGTTTATAGGATGAAGATACGTATGGGCAGATCCTCTATTTTATAACATCCTTGGTTGAGAGTACGCTTGAAAACACAACAACACACCACACCACTCAAAAATCCCGTGTGACAACTAAGCACTTCAACTACCCGCCAAATAGCAATGACCTCATTTGATGGGCTCGCTGGCAACTAACGTCACGTGTACGACAAAATCAATAAGACGTCTATTGGATTAAAACATTCACGTGAGCGCTAGCAGAAAATACTTTAAAGGCCAACCAAGTACACTAGCGGGAAGTGTGCCAAGATAAAACAAACGTACTTTACATTGAGCCAATGCGATTGCCCATTCAGTCATGATGCTTTCCGTGAAGTGGTTCCTTCGTTTTTGGGAAAATATCGTAATGACACGGATTCATACCCCGATAATACATTGGATGTATTGGGATACCTCTCATCGCCAGTTACGCAGATCGTGCACAGCGTGTTAAATGTGCCACCTGGTATTGCCTTGTAAGATGACGGGTATTCTTGGCAGCAAATACCATCGCTTTCTCCTAAGTCGGGAAAGAACATAATGTTCCATGAAATTGCAGTAGTAGGTTACATCGACCGTCTATCCGTGGTACACAGCATTACCCTACGAATGTCGTCAGGTTATCTACCAGTAAATTTTGTACGAGGGGAATCACAATGTGAGAGTTGCACTGTGGCACTATTTTGATATATTGGCAATCGCATTTTAATTTTTCTTAGTTCCAGGGAGTATGGATGGTTGGCCTACTCCTTGGGACTTTGACCCCCAAAAGCATTGTATGCCGTATATAGCAATGAACATCGCCTACACAACACAGACCCACTTTACACAGAACACTCTTTGGACGATGAAATCTAGGATGCTGTTAATCATTGGATTGCCGCTTCAAGCATGATTCATAGGAGCAAGCCCAGGATTCGTCTGTGAGGATGATCCGCCCGTGCCAATTTTGTACTCCTAGGTCAAGGATCTTATAAAATAGAGGATCTGCCCTTACAACAAAATCTTGAAGCCATACGTCACAGTTTCGCCACCCCTACTCTGCCCACTCCGCCCAATAGGATCGCAATGTTTTGAGTCAACAATCATGGCGGAAACGAAAGTAGCCAATCAGACGATGGTAGAAACGAGAGTAGCCAATCAGACGTGCCGATGCTCGGTTGTTTTTTGGCTTCATCGGTTTAATAGGATGAAGATACATATGGGCAGATCCTCTAGGTGATACGATGGATCCACCGAGCTGGTATTTGGGGGGTACAAGCATATTATGCAGGATGTAATACGATTATATGGCATAGATGGCTAACTCACGTACAGACTATCGATAAAACATCTCCATCAAGGAAGAAAGGAGCCGAATTGTGTAGTTTGTGTAGTTATCAATTGGGGACATTGGAAGCTGACGTGAACGACATCTCTACCTTCCCGAAAGACTTTCATCCATGTGCCATTGTTCGAGAAATTCAATGATTCATCATGAGATGCTAGAAATAATCCCTGAAAAGAGTTCTTTCACACCGGACAGGTGCCACCATAATTTTGATCTGCTTACGAAAGCTCTTATTAGAGCTTGCGAACCCTCGTTAGGGAGTTTCAAAACCCTACGATTATCACAACACTACAGAATTTGACTGAATAAGATATAATCGTTCTCACTTGCAATATTTGCTCCTTTAATCCTCTTCCGTTATCATCTACCGAATACCTGTGGCTAATGAACTTACATGTTTTACGTAATAGCAGTGTTGCCACTACTTTTCATGCAGTCTATGCTAATGTCTTAGGTTTCTTCCAATAATATGTACACTTGTAACATTTAAAATCAATTTTCAACCATGTAAATAAATATTATGTTGGTTTACTGTGTTAATATATTTTTCTAAATGTGTAGGTAATGTAAATTAGTTCTTCTCCCCACCGACAGAGGGAAGAAGCTCTACGAGGCAGCGAACTTGACTTACGGCGTTGCTTCACATCGAGCGACGCCATACTTAATTGGCATTGGCCTCGGATATTTGCTGAATAATATTGACAGGAGCATGAAGATTCCAAAGGTAATTTACAGCTTGTTACAATGTATTAATAATTACATATTAAAAATAAATGAAAAATCATCTTTTGGTCTCGAAAGTATTGACTTCAGTCTATGCTTTTCCGATCTTTGCTGAGTTCATAATATGTCATTCTCAGATATTGAGAACTTGGTTGTTTTGTATACCAGCCCATACAATCGATATAATCTATAACAGGGTTTCTCACCCTGTGGGTCGCGACCCCTAGGGGAGTCGGGAGAGGGTTTCATGGAGGTCGCGAAGATAAGTGGAAGAGATAAATATAATTAGAATCTAATACTGGAAAATATTTTTAAATAATACTTTGAATTTTGTTCTGATAGGCATTATATATATATATATATATATATATATATATATATATATATATATATATATATATATATATATATATATATATATATATACTTAGTAGGGTTTACTGTTAAGAACAAAAAATGTCTGCGAAACATTTTCAACAGTTTTTTGTATCATATGACCCAAAATTAAGCGAGTTATGAAGTTTTAAAATTTTCAAACGGCCTCCATTTTGAAGTATGACGGATCGGATTCGATATTTGTAATATGAATGAACTGACCAAATTTGGTTTTAATCCATTCTCTGTTAGGGAAGTTATTGTATCCACTATATGCAAGAAATGGATTCTACTATTATAGAAATAGATGGATATCGTGAGATCTCCGCAATAGGTATATTAAAAATTCCACACAAGCTTACTACAAACTAGAAATTATAAGGAGGTCGCTGGCAACAGGATGTGATAAAATAGGGTCATAATAGAAATTAGGTTGAGAGCCACTGCTCTATAATAAAACATAGAAGTAGGAGGGAAGTAAGTAGGAAAGGTGATTAGTTTTCGATACCTGGCAGTATTATTAGTGAGGAAATGAAGTGGATGGGAACAATCTTTCCCGCTAATCTAATGTCTAATGTGCGTGTCTTTTGTGGACAGGTTCCCGGATTTGGTTCCTGGTGGGAAATACCCAAGGTGATTAAGATTCCACCTTAAACTATATGTTCAAATCTCATATAACCTGGGGGCTAAACAGGGAAGGTTAAATAAAGACTAACTAACCATCTAATCAAAAATGAAGTGTGAATGTGAAATAAAAACAAGAATAGGAATGACGAAGGAACTATTGAAGAAGAAAAGTCTATTTTGTAGGTCTCTGGATAAAGAGTAAAGAAAAAAGACATAAAATATGTTTGGGATTATTTGTGTATTTAACAGTGTGCGTGTGCCTTTAGCTAGCAACACTGTTCAAATTGCTTAACACTTTTCTATTGTTTTGTGAACAGTGTGTGTGAGTGTGGAGGCAAGAACATGCAGTTTTGGTGGACCATATATCATGGTCGAAGATCATACTATATAGCACAAACAATAAGCCATCGTATCACAATCATTTACAACTAAAGACCTTGTGAATATGTTTATTCTAGTGTATTATTTTTGTGTGCAAACTGAAGTTGTATTTAAATATAGTGAATTTATATTTGGTTGCATTCGTGTGGTATACGAATCAAGCCTTACAGTCCACTAGTATGAACATTGTTTTTAGCATTGTCATTGTACTTTAGTAAATATATATACATATACATTCATATTGTACAAAATATTTTTGGTGTTGAGTATTGTGCTCTATGTTGCATAAACATGGATATGAAGACTGCAGGATTCGAAATGTGAGTGTTAACAAGAATGAAATGAATTCGTCGGCTCGAACGGAAAATGAATGAAAATGTATTAGAAATAGTAGAGAAGAAAAAGAATAGTTGTATTAAAGAAAGAGAAAGAGAAATGATTGGGCGATTGCCCGAGAAGAGGCGCGCTAAAATGTATGGTGGTAGGACAAAGAGGAAAGTGGTCTTAGAAGCTAAGACACGCTGGAATGTATGGTGGTAGGGCAAAGAGGAAAGGGGTCGTAGAAGCCACAGGTGATGGACGGTATTAAAATAGAAAAGTCCAATATGAAGATGAAGAGGTTAGCTGAGGACCATAATGCACAGAAGTTTGTGAGTTTGCTCAAGTAACCTGCTAATAATCTCAAAATACAAATCGTGATGGTGATTACGTACAGTGCTATGAAGGGTGCAAATGATGATATATTCCAAAGTTGAACATTGAACTTTGTCTTTATGTCCGTATAATTAGCACATTGTCCTTTGATGTTGTGGATCTGACTTTGAATTTCTAGTACGAGTGCATGTAATTTGAATCAAAAGATTTTAAACGTCGAACAGTTCAATTACATAAGGCCATACATCATAAGCTATAATGAGGGGTAGACAGGACTAGAATTGTGGCCACACAGGCTTCAGTGGTCCTCAGAAATGGATTGGGTTCGGTATCTTGCACTGTGGGATTCGGTAGCTTGCATTCAAACTATCCCATGCCAACACTGGAAACGTAGGTAGACTCCCATTCGCTAGGGGAGTTATTTTCACCAGTAGATATAACGAAGAAATGGACTTCGGACCGTCACACTTAAGTCGTTAACTTATAAGATAAGGATTTCGTAGACTAAAACTCTTTCTGCATGGAAATAGTAACGGTTTAGCATTTATAAGGCTTACTCATACTTCATATATGCAACAATATTATTATATCGAGGAATAATTATTCAAAGATTTAAGTGTAACTGTTGTGGATGAAAGCAAATATGTATAGTTTTCGAGAAAATGATTTTTTGTAAACCAAATAACTCATGCTAGGGTCTATGTGATAACCATGCCATCTGTTAAGATTAAACTCGTACTTAAGTATACCCTAATCAAGCGTTTTATTATGCCCGTTCTAAGATGACAGTAGTTAGAGCAGCCAGATTTTTCGAAGAAGAAAATGGAAGATTTTCACGGTTTTTAGGGAAAGAAAAAGCAAGATCTGTAGTATTCAGAATTTATAATGTGAAATAATTTTCATTGGAAACTGGAACAGTTCTGTTAAAAATGATTGCAACACTTAAAGGACACAGAAAGTATATTACAATTCCTGATGGAAGCTCGTGTAGTTCGATTCCAATTTAAACCATAGATCTTCGTCTCATAAAACCTCGCTGCTGAAAGGGACACTAAATTCAAATTCAACCAACCAAGTGTACTACACAAATCTTTGTCGCCTTTTAAGTGTATTTTAATGAAGACTGCATGTCTTAACAGTCCCATACTTTTTTATACCTAAATATATATACGTTCAAAAAATCCTTGCACAAATATAGAAATTCACGACTCTGCTTGTATTAGATTGCGGTATCTTCCATTGATAAGATCAGTATATTACACTATAAAAAATGAGGTGTTGAAACAACACAAAATGACTACCACTTTAGCGTGTTATTTGTGTGTTAATTCAGCACCAAGCACATCGCCTTCCAAGCATATCAGAAATAACTTGTTACTACCTGAGAGAATTTGCATTGGCATTTATCTTTTAATATGAACAAGGCTTTGCAAAATATCTTTGGCACTTATGCCATGTAACGAATAATGTTCTATGTTTTTTGTAATCTGTCACAATAATATTGTTGTAAACCTGTAAATCGTCTGACAACAGTTACATAGGCAACAGTTCTGCCATCTTATGTTCATATATGCTAGGACACAAGAATAATAGATAAAGAAAACAGATGGAAGCACAGCTATCTGTGTAACTGTTGTCAGATGATTCATAGGTTTACAACAATATTATTGTGACCGGTTACAGACACTATAGAATGTTTTTTGTTACTTGCCATAAATGCGAAATATGTTTCGCAAAGCTTTGCTCATACCAAACAATAAAAAACAATGCAAATACTTACAGGCAGTAACGAGGTATTTCTGATATGCTCTTAGGTGATGTGTTTGGTGTTGAACTTATGCGCTTAACGTCCAATATTACAATACAGTTTAACACATCTAAACCTTCCTGCCTTGTCTTATTCGATCTGGAAAAGGCTTTTGATAAGGTGTGGCATCTTGGTCTTATATACAAACTCTTTTCTTTTCGCCTTCCTCTGTCTTATATCCGTTTCATCTTCCACTTTCTCCCTTGTCGCCTTAGTTATATATCGATCAACAATCACCTCTCACATCCTGTTTTTCTTCATTCCTCAAGGTTCCTCAAGGTTCTTCGTTATCTCCGTTATTATATCTGTTATATGTGGCCGATTTTCCACCATTACCAGGCCATATCAGTTTATATCAATTTGCCGATGACACCGCTTTTCTCGCAACATCCAACACTATCCAAGAGATAAATCGCACTCTGAAGCTTGCTATTGATACCTTTCTCTCGTGGTGCAGACGATGGCGACTGAAACTCAACGCTGCCAAAACACAATCCACCATCTTTCTTCCTCCGAACAAACGCTCACGAGTCTACCGCAGCCCTGCCAATTTCCATGTTCATGTCAACTACGTTCCTCTTCAACTTCAAAACACCGTTACCTATTTAGGGATAGTATTCGACAGACATCTAAAATAGATCGCCCATCTCAAATCCATCTGCACCAAAGCTTACAATCGCCTTAACCTTTTACACCGCATCACTGGTACTATCTGGGAATTAAACACACACACACTTTTAACCAAGTACAAAGTTTATCTTCGCCCAGTTCTCACCTTCAGTTTTACCGCCTGGATTGCCGCTGCTCCCTCATTTTATACCATACTTCAAATTCTTGAACGGCGCGTTCTCCGCTTAGCTTTCCGTATCCGCCTTCCTAGCCCAACACATAAACTCTACGACCGCACTCCATTCCCCCACATTCTTTATCATGTCGAAACCTTACGCCTCCGTTACATTTCTGCTCGGTTTCAAACACATCATCCCATGATTCTAGATACAATGCATCATTTTGCTTTACATCCTTCAAATGTTCTTCTCCGTCATACCCCTCTTTCACTCCTCTTTACCCTCTACCACTCCTCCTTACCCCCTGACAGTCCTGACCAACTTTTCATCACAGACTACATCACCGCTACAGCATCACCTTGCATTATTCCATCTTATGCACAGTAGTCCTCTTGTCTAACTGGGCTTCCCCTGTCTTCCGGAGTTGCCCCGGATCAGAAGATAGCACACATCTGTCTTGCTAACAAAACCCGTTGTTGTGACGTCTGATGTACCTCATTACCATTTATTCCCATTCACGTTCAGATATGATTATGGTTAACGGCCATAATGTCCCCACTTCCCATATTATATGATTTACTGCTCTGCTGATCAGTAAATGTCTTGCCAATATATTTATGATTATGTAAAATTAAATATTGAAATAAAGGTTAATAACCCTAACAGTACCCATCCACATTCTTCTACTCTCCATCATTCCTTCACACCTCTTCCCGATATAAAGGGCGGTACCCTTTGGGCGGGAGCTATTCGTCAGCGACTAGAAAACAAAAAAAATGGTTTTGAATTAACACACAATTAACACGCTAAAGTGGTAGTCATTTTGTGTTGTTTCAACACCTAATTTTTTGCTGTGTACGATCAATTGAAACTCCGATATGATTGACGCGGGTTGACAGACGAAGACTAAGATTAGTGCTCTCAACGGGTCGGGTCGGGTCGGGTTGAAGACCGATCCGACCCGACCCATAAGCTGAATTGACTGACCCGACCCGATGATCCGACCGACCTGACCCGATTGACCCGACACGACAAACCGACCCGAGATGACTCGATTGACCCGACCCGAGTAGCCTGACCTGACAACCCGATCCGAGTCGGGTCGGGTCGGGTCAACCCGACCCGTTTGAGAGCACTACGTCACGACACTGGGTGAACGCCAAAATGCACTCCCATTGGGAATTAAACCCGGACCACGTGTACCGAAGTCTTACACGTTAACCACTAGCTAGATCAAGCGGGAGATTTGTATATGCATATTAGGGAATATTTGTCATAGGGCTATTTGAGGTTTGGTTATTTCTTTTTGTAACTAATACCAATGTCCGACGTGGGAGAATTTTTTTTTCTTGCTTTAGTTCTATGTGACTAAATTTTTCTTCAACGTCAGTGTTCTCACCTGCTCGGACGCCAGGGGGTCTTCTCGGAAGGCAGTAGCAAGAGTCTGTTGGCGGAGACAAAGGAAATCGTTTAACTACAATGATAAGGGTTGAGGAAACGAGAAAACACCTGTGATTTTTTCCAAACCTTCAACTTTCATTCCAAAATAGGTTCTTATGATTCCGGGACCCGCGCCACTTTGATTTTTCTTTTTCGGTAATTAAAACGTATTTTACAGTATATATAGTTGCACGTAAGAACATACATAATATGAATTTTGTAATTTAAAATTTAAAAATACAGTATGATAATTAATTATAAAGTACTAATTTTATTTCATCACTTTCAGCCCAACAAATGAAATTCAAACAATTCGCACCCTGGGTCTTGGTCATCAATACTGCGCCTTATTCCTTGTCTTGCACAATCAAGTCTTGGTCCTGCATTTCGTAGTCTTCGTGGTCTTTCATGCTATACAAGAGTCAAGAATGTTAGCCTCATCGGTACAAATGAAGACCAAGTGTGATTTTGATTATGGTCTTTCATACTATACGGAAAGCAAGAAAATATGCTCATCGCTACTTGGTGATCACCAAAACAAGGTCAAGAGCAATATTACAATGCACTTCGTCTTGCATATCCAATCTTTATCTTGGTCTTGTATCGATGTTCTTGAGCTTGGTGAAATGAGATGAAACATTCAGTTTAAAGTCCCTCGATTCTGCACCGAGGCTAAAGGAGATGGTGACCATGAGAAATGAATGAAATGGTGGAATGAAGAAAGTGGGAGGAAACAAGAGAACCCCGAGAAAACCGACTACACGGTGTTTCTTCACCACAAAATCCACTTAGCACAAGCTGGAATCGAACAATGGACACCACACACCAGAGCTGAATTCTCTACCACTGAGCCACCGCGGCCCCGCTTGGGCTTGGTCGTCCGTATCCAATCTTTCTTTTGGCCTTGCTTAAATAACTTCTAGTTTTGTTGTAAATCCAAACTCCATATTGGCGTAGATATTAATATTACAGTCGATTGGTAAAATCAATCTTCCACATTTAAAAATTAAAGTACACACAAGTACAAAAATAAGCATTTTCCATAAAAACACTAGCCGCAAGAGTTCAAAATAGATTTATGGTTTCTACAAAATCAATTGAAAATTGCCATTTTTAATTAGGCAGCTAGTGAAAAACAGCAGCTTTCGACTCCAGCTGAGTTTAAGCTCAACCTAAACTCAGTTGACCAAAGTGAACTGACCTGAGTGACCCGACCCGACAACCCGACCCAAGTTGACCTGACTGACCCGACCCGATAACCCAACCTGAGCTGACCCGTTTGACCCGACCCGTTTGAGAGCACTAGCTAAGATGATCAAACCAAATTATTCTTAAAACTAAAATTGGGGTACCGCTTGGAGATGAAAAGGCAACCTATTTCATCTTCTCTCTGAATACTAACCTAAGTTAAATCATTGGGTTACGTCGTTAAGAATGTGTAAAAAATCAGTAACTTTAATGAAAAGGAAAAAAGGTATTTTTCTTTACACTAACTTCTAAAAAAAATTACAAGTGTCGGGGGTATTAAAAACAGTAGTAATCATATTTGAAAGAAACACAGTAATAATAGCTGTACTGGAGAACGGGAGAATTAAAACGTATAACGTAAGCTGTGCTTGACAAATGTAAGATCTGGCAATCCTACAGTACACGAGTGGCTAATTAAATATAACTCAAAATTATGATTAAATCTTAAACTTTAATTTATAATTATAATAGTGCCAAAAATATTATATATATATAAGGTAGGCTATAAGTTACTTGACAAAAATATCATTGAAATTTTCTTTACACATTCATAACATTATTTACAGACCATACCATAACATATTGTTTACATTAATCAACTACTGCTACTCTAATTTGGGTTGGGCATGAGGCAGAATTTTCATGACGAGACTGGGTTTCTTTAATAGAAACCGACAATTTTTTTTAGACGAGACATCATTTTTATGACAAGTTTTTGGAGATAAGACAGTCAGAACTCCTGTCCTGTACGCATCACTAACACTACTCTGGCGCGTGGGGTTGATGCTCCCTCCTAGGGAATTTTGTTAAGGACAAACACCGTGTCTGTGTGTGTTTTCCGGCTTTTCCCCGTTTTTCTACCATTTTCCTAAATCTTTTGTCTTTGCGAATCTCGTCGAAAAATTTGAATCTTAAAATATATGTCGGTTGCATTGCACGGTTGCAAAACATGGGTGCCTTCTTTGAGGGAAGAAGGAGACTGAAAATATTTGAAAATAAAATCATAAGATGCGGTCTCGTGTAGCGTAGTCGCTAACACTCTCGCCTTTGGTGCGAGTGGTTCCAGGTTCGATTTCCGGTGGAACACTCGGTCGAAAAGGTCTAACAGCTTTTACAGGCTAGCCATACTGAGTGAGGTTTTTCCTGGGTTTTTCTCATTCACACCAGGCAAATGTCGGAATGGTACCCTAACATAATGTTTTCAGGCCTCTTCCTTCCTTCCTCATTCCTTTCTTTCTCCCAATACTCCGGATAGTGTGATCGCCGAGTGATGTCATCCCAGTTGCATGTGACGGGCTGGCATGGCCCTAGATACCGAAAGCCCAGAAATCTAATTTCTAATCCTATTCCTAAAATCATAAGGCAAATATTTGGACCCGAGAGAAATGGGATTGAGGAATGGTGGAAATTTCATAACGGTAAACTGCATAATTTATAAGGTTTGCGTAACCTTGTTAGTGTCATTAAGTCTAGGAGGCTCAGTTGGGCAGAGCATGTACCCAAAATGGAAGACGGTACACACACTCAAAATTTTAACTGAAAATTCCATTTGGAATTGGAAAACACCATTAGGAAGGCCTAGCCGCAGATGGAAGGACAACATTAACATGTATCTCACAGAAATAGAGATACAAAGTTGAAAATGGATCCAGTTGACTAAGGACAGAAGACAATGGAAAGCTTTTGTAAGTGCAGCATTGAACCTCCGGTTCCATAGGCCATAGGGTTAGTTAGTTACTTCGTCGTGCCACCATGATCTACCATCACATCAACATCATCTCCTTTAACCTCGGTGCGTTCTCGTAGGACGTTAAGGTGGATCACTAGGCGTTCTCGGTGCTATGCTAAATGCTGCTTGAATAGTGAGGCGTTGCCAAGTAGTGTCGAGTGTTTACTGGTACCAGGTAATAAAAGAAGTAATCATGGAATTCGGCATGGATACTTACTGGAGAAATTAGTTTTCGACCCTTCACAACTAAGTTCCGCTTCTCGAACTGCAACGCTAGAATCTAGGAATTTAACGTACAGATTTGGCAACAATGCATTATGGCGTTCTGCGCAACTTTCTTCTCAAAATATATTTCCGTAAATGTAAATTAATATTCAAATAAAATGTGAAATATAACACGAAAAACGGTCAAACAATATATCTATTTCGTAATAAGATCGTTACTTTAAAGTACTTTACACATTCAAATAAACATTTCATAAAATTGAGCACTTCTAGTAAGATCTAACAGCAAGTGCCATCTTGTGTGCTCACTGTAAAACGAATTAGATATTTTCTTTTATTTGCTACCTTTTTCGATATCAGAAGATACAACCAAATGAATCAGTGTCTTGTGTTGTAGCTGAAAGATAACTTCATCTTATAGTACAATATTTATAATATGTAATGTTTGATTGCGCAGTACTTAAGGAAATGAACTAAAATGTGCACTGACTTCAGGGTGGTGATCCACCTTAAACTTGAAAAAAAAAAACTAACATTAGTCAATCGAGAACTGAATAATTACTAAAATGAAGTGACTTAGGTCGACCATGTATATTCAATAGATCTTATAAGTAGAACAAAATAAGATGTTCAAGATTGAATTCTAATGCTTAGTTTTTGAGAAAATCCATTTTTATAGCGCTAAAAAGCATGTCGTTAGTTGCCAATAATTATTCAGCTGGAACAGATTTTTGTTTACTTATTTATTCATGCATTGTATTAAGTACTATTGTATATATTGCTGTTTATCTTCCCGTAACGTTTACGCACATACTATTTGAAATTTATTTTGTAGGTTGTGTTGAATTTGGGCTGGATTCTGAGTGCCATTTCAATTTACTTCATATTCAGCCAGCCCTCTCATTTGGCTCTCAGAAGCTACCAGTACGATGCCCATGAACAAGCTTTGTATGCTGCATACTCACCATGGGTATTGTCTCTGGCGCTGAGCTGGATTATTTTCGCTTGCTACATTGGGCAAGGAGGTAAGGGAATCCAATTATTATTCACGACAGAGATAACAAAGAAACAAATGCAATGTAGTTAGTTTGTAACATTTATATTACTAACTTCAACTATTCTGGATAGTTAGTGACATATTTGCCTTAAGTTCGTCAAAATAGTATTATTGAACTGCTTAAAGAAGCAATTTACACCATGAATGTTCAATGATAACTCACAGAATAAAATAGATTTAAAGTTATGTATTTTGGAATACTTGTCAACATTTACCTTATATTTTTACAAAAGTTCTTCTTTATAAATTGAATCTACATCCATTCATAATGGCATCCTTACGTATTACTATATCTTCAAGGTATATATAAACTAACAGATAGCTCCAGTTCGCGTTTAGCGTTCTGATTGACTCCCTGTCCGTGACGTCTTGTGGAGGAACTTTTGCCCATCTTGAAACAGTATACTAACTAGGGTAACTGCGTATGCAGTATTTCACTTGTTCTCTTGAACGATACCCAAGGATGTTATAAAATAGGGGATCTGCCCATATGTGTATTTTCATCCTATTAGGTAACTGAATGACCGTCATATAAGTTGGCTCAAAACAGTAGCGTAGCCAGGATGTGTATTTGGGGGAGGCAAGTGCTGTTATAGGTACGTATAGAAAAATTTCAAACAAAAAATATATAAACATAAAAATATATATTAAAAAAGTATAAACATCAAAGTACCAAAGTACATTGTCGAACCTCTTTGGGGGGCCAGCCCCTCTTGGCCCCCCTTCCCTACGACACTGTCTCAAAACATTGCTATCTTCATATGTAGACATGTAATGTGTCTGCCGTTCATTTTTATTCAAGTCGTTGCTTTAGATTTAAATTATACAATGGTTACATGCTGCACGTATGGGTGTACAAATAGGAGTGAGAACAAAAAACTCGGAATAACCTTTCGCAAGTAAGAAAATCACCAATCATTGGATACGTATGTCTTCACGATTTTGTGGTCTCTATTTTATAACATCCTTGGCGATACTTCCACGTGACGTCACCGACCGCAAAGTATCCTGGGAAAAATGAGAGCAGAAAAGCTCGATAGTCCCCAGTTATATCTTAACTGCATAGAAAAATCTGTCTGGCCACAAGACTGAACAACATAAATGTACAGGTCCGGCCATAAAAGAAAATGATATCTTCCGTACCGGACCATTGTCCATAACAACATTTACATATTTATACACATAATCGTATAAGGTCATTATACAAACATTATCTTTCGACACAAAAATGCTAAGTTTTATCTATTACTTTCAAGTTTGCTTCTAAAATATTATAAAAAAATATAGATATGAAATGCATGAAAAATAATTAAACAAAATAACTTCAACATGAAGTTAACTTTATCTTTTTACATTTTTTAGTAGATTTGATGCCTTTTTGACAATTTACTCTTTGAATACTAACAATCAACCATATTTTTATATGTGAAATATCTTAAATTGAACAGGCAATACATTTAGCTTAGAAAATACGGACAAATCAGGAAGTTTCGGGAAATGTATGCGGATGGCAATGTTTTATTCTCAAAACGCAAACATATCCATATAAATGCTGATATATGATAATCTTATATTTTGTACTACATAAAATATGCAATAAACAGTGCAGTGATGACTTCAAGATGTTACCCAGGAGCCTCCTGCCTACGGAATCTCCGATCCCGAGGTAGGAAATCTCACTACCTCCATTCTTTGCTCGTCCTTAATGTGCGTTATCAATATTTTCATAAGGTACCATTTTTCACTTTTCATATATTGGAAGTCCTCCCGAGAAAAAGCTTTTGAAGTCACGACTACCAATAAGTATAGGTCTATACATAAAGCTGTTCTCAACCCTAAAAGTTGAGCTCTCTCGTAGCCATATGGTTCGTATTCGTATTCCTTTCTTAAGAGCCTTCATCCCGGTGAAATTAAAATACCGCTAATTTTAGAGTAATGAAGTGATATCTTCAAATAGATAAAAGATAATCGCAATGTCGAACAAGAGCGCCCTAGACAATATTATTTTGCATGAGATACCATTATCACAAGTCACCTAGTGGTTTTCCGTTTTCAGCCGTTTAGAAACGCGAAAATAAATGCCGATTTTCAAACTGGCTCGAAATCAAAAGCAAATAAGTGAGTCCTGATAACGGTTTCTAATGTAAAATAATATTGTCTAGGGCGCTCTTTTTCCACATTTCGATTATCTTTTATCTATTTGAAGATATCACATAATTACTGTAAAATTAGTGGTATTTTAATTTCGCCGGGATGAAGACTCTTAACGAGAAACAAGTTCGATTCCCTCAGAGCCAGGGGCGCCCGAAGAAAATTTTCTAGAGGGGGCCCATCTGCATGGTTAGTATATTACGTCTGGTATCTCTGGTATTTAATATACGTTGTTTTCTATATTACTTATACATTTTCGTGAGCCAAGGGGAATCCGGGCCCCTCCCCTTCGGGCGCCCATGCGCAGAGCTCATATGGTTTGAGTCCCACGTTTCTTTCTTTCTTTCAGTTTAACGTAACACAATTATGCCTTTAGGGAGACGTTGATTAAAGTAACTGAATTATGATGGAAGAATCAGTGGAAAGAGAAAGTGGAAAGAAACGGGAGTACTGTGTGAAAACGAACTGACACGATGTTGTACACCACAAACTTACTTGGCTGGGGATAGAACCAAGGACCTCATATACCAGAGGTAAGACCTCTACCACTGAGCTACCGTGCTGAGCAAGGTGACCAGACGTCCCATTTTAGCCGGGACAGTCCCTTATTTTCAACCGTTGTCCCGTTTTTTTCTGATTCTCAAACGGGGAAGGTTCAGCCGTACCTAGAACTTCGAAATATTCAAATGAGAATTGAGTGTTCTGTGGTTCAAGTGGGAATTGAATGTGAATTCTGAGTGTTGAAGTAGTTAAAAGTATTGTTGGGTAGTACTTAAGTTAGAAACGCTGTGTTATCATTCTTACTTGTGCATTTTGTAAATTGAAAACACTACTGAGTCCCAAAATGTATTGTGGAAGCCCCCCCCCCCCCCGTCGCTGATTCGTACGCGTCCCGTTTTTGAAAGTAAAAGTTCTGGTCACCTTGGTGCTGAGTCACCATTTAAACAGTTATCTCTCCTGATTAGTCATAAACAGATCTGCGCAAGTTTACCTATAGATTTTGCTTCCTCTTACATAACTGATGTTTTTTTTTTAAATTATCATTATTATTACAAATGCATCTAACGAACAAAAATGTGTTACTATTTCAGGTTGTGTTGACAGATTCTTGTCAGGAAAGACTATGGCATTGCTGAGTCGTATTTCGTACTCAATGTACCTGATGCAATTTCCAGTGTTTTTCTATGTAATTGGGACCAGACGAACAGAAAGAGAATTTAGCATTTTAGAGCTGGTAAGTATAGATTTGCCTTGTTATATTGTTCTTTGTGAAAATTGCAACTCCAGGAAGAAATGTGTTCTAATTCACAGAAATTTTACGGCAGGTATGACATATCAACAACTACTTTCACTTGTATATTGCATGTGTGCACCCATCAGTGCACTCCAGAGCTGTCTAAATTCCTAAGTCCGGGACTCGCGCTTAACCGGGCTTGGCTCAAAAATTGAATCGCAATCCCAAATCGCGGTGGGTCTGAGCCTCAATAAAATAAGTGCGCGTGAGCACAATCGAGAAAAGTGAGTTCAAGCTTGAATTAGCACGAGCCTCATTGAGGCGAGTGAGCATAAGCTCAATTAAGAGAAGTGAACGCGAACCCAATTGAGATTAGTGGCTGCGTACCCAAAGAGCGCAAATGAGCACGAGTACAATTAGAGAAGTGTGTCCGATCGCGAGCCCAATGCAAAATCGCCATCTATGTGTACTGTGTTGAATACTGTGAGTAGTACCGTGAGAAATTAGTTTACGTAGCACTCGGACAGTGGAGCATTTAGAAGCGAATTGGACAGATCTGGACAAACGTCACTATGGCTCGTCGACGTCCAACAGAGCATGTATGAATGGGGCTCCGACATGCCCTTTACGCTCATCAATTTTGCGGTGCGTTGTGGGAACAATAGAGACAGAAAAGAACTGTACGTAGCCACGATACAGATATGGATCATGCAATTTGACTACATCAGAGAAAGACAGGCCTCATGTGGACCGCGTTGTTACCTCGACACTGGAGAACGGTAACGCGTCTCTATCAGCCTTGAAGAGTGGAGCCAACCCAATATTTTGTGCCTTTCTCCATATAGATCGAGTAAAATAAAACAAATGCGTACTGTCGCTTGCTGGAACAAATGCGTACTGTTGCGTTTATTGGAACTTGTTCAAAGTCCGTCATAAATTCTTGCACACGAAATCGGAAGCAACAATTTTGAGCTTTTCTCTTGATTAGCTGAAGCATGCGCGTGTCAATGACTGACTTTTGCTTTGCAATAAGCAGAACAGGAATGGAAAGAATTGTCCTAAATACTTCCCGTGCATAACTGTGAAAATAGACGTGGACAAATTTTAAATTTCCATCCATCACTATTTTTTTCTGAGTTGCAAGTTTTTGTAAGTTAGCAACCTTCCCCAAAACCTGTGTGGGAAGAGAAAATAACACAATATAATATAGTAACATGCAAAATAGAACATCCTCACACTATTCTTTGTACATTTGTGAAATACAAATTTGCGATTAAAAAAAAAAATCTAAAATGGAATATCAAGACATACATATAGTATACGAAATAAATGCAGATTGAAATCCTATTGGACCCGAACGCATGGGATATTGAATACACAATAATCTACATGTACAAATAAGAAGCTAAGACAGAATGACAAGATCCAAACACAAACATAGAATATTTTTATTAAGCAAAGAGTACTACAGTGTAAATACTTAAATGTGAATTAATGTATGTGTCCAAGATCCTATTCAAAATGTTTTAAACTCAATGTAAATGTTTCTATGTAGAGTAATAAATTCTAAACGATCCTAATCTTGGCTTACCAAGAAACGATCGGGTCCTTTTCCATAAATAATGAGAAAATTTCTTCCCCTCTCGACGTTTATTTCCATGCGCCTTCCAATAGAAGTTCATTCTCAGAACTCGGCAAGGGAGTACGGCATTTAGAATGCATATTGTATAATGCATACCTGAGAACAGTGGTAATTCTACAGCAACTTCATCACTAAGCACATTCTTTGCAATCTCTTCCCTACAATAAAATTTAAGAAATCATTGAATTGATCTTGGATATATGAAAAGTCTATTAAATGTTCACGCTAAATGTGTAATTTTATATAAACAAGTTGTAATACCGGTAAATTCTGGTAGCAGTTTCCAATGGCTCGTTCGCAGTTCTTTTCTTCATGTTGTCTACCATAACTCTATTCTGAACTTCAACAGCGCTTGGTTTATGTGAATGCTTCGCAGAAAGTCTTTTCATCTGACCGCAAAATCACATTTGCTTTGCAACATTTCCTACATGTTCAATACGGCACGTTACTGAGATTCTTTAATATAACCATCATAACAAGACTGCAGATGACCTTCTCTAAGAAGCAAAGGACAGTGACATGATAGATCTAATAGTTATATCAAAAGCAAATTAATGAGATAGGTAAGCTGCTACTGCTTCTTATATGAGCCGTTTTTATGTTCGGCTAACAATGGTGAATGGAAACCGCTCTCACAGCCAATCATGTAGCAGAATCCAAAAGCACCAGAGATCACACCATTTTGTGACACCTTAACAAGAAACCTAGCCTCTCTTGTGTCTGTTATTGTGTCAGCGAGGACCAGGTATTGTAAAACGTACCTGTGAGCATAACACAAATACTGCACTTAGGGGATTGACGAAAGTTCTCGCTTTCGAAGGGTTCCTTGATTTTTGAACTTCATCTAATCATCTTTTCATCTTCTTTCATCTCCGTTTGGGCTTCGACCCTAGTACTCTTCATCTTTATGGCGGACTCAGGCAATGCTTCCGGACAGTCGAATCTGGTTCAGATATCTCCATTAAATATCGGGCCAAATGGTCGACAAAAAACGCAACCGCGTATTGTTACTGGCACTATGCGTGTAATACAAGCTACCACCGGTGTTCCATCTTATGCAACCTGTGTAACCAACACACAAAGAATTCGTTCGAGATCTCTTTCTGATGGCGAGCAAACATTGGATCCGAAGAAACAACGTCTCACACCAATCGCAGATCCTACTGTTGCTAATAATCCTAGCACTAATATGGATTGGACATCCACTTCCGCTGAAAATCAAATCTTGTTTAACCAAGAAACCATTTATAACTTCTTGTTAACTGATTATGATCCGAAATACGACACAGTGCGCGCTGTCTTTCAGCAACATGTAAAATACGTCCCTCGTCCAGAAATAAGAGAAATCATCAAGACTCGTCGGGATATAATCCTGAAATCGACCAATCCAAACTTCGCCACTCACGTCCGCAACAAGGCGACTTTCGAAATTTTTGGGTTGAAAGCAAAAATATCTACTTTAAGCTCGAGCGGACGAAAGACACCACCACCACCACGGCGTCCTCCAATGTTATCCGTGGTCATTCGTGGCGTAGAACCCGACTTCACCGATGAGGAAATCTACTCTGAATTACATCAAGAAGGATTACCTGTCAAGCGGTGCATACGTATCAAGAACAACCAGGGTCCAACATACCTAGTTCGCGTTCTTACTGATCAACAACAGTTGATCGACCAACTTCTTCTGCACGGTGCATATATATACCGGCGTCGTTACAAAGTGGAACCATCTCGCACACCAGCACCTCTGCCGGTTAGATGCGAGAAATGCCAACAATACAATTCTCATCCGACATCTGAGTGTCCGAATACCATCAAATGTGGCTATTGTTCACTGGAACATCCGACAAAAGGCTGCCCTAATCTTAAGGAACCACAACACTGTGATCGATGTTCTGAAAGACATCCCACTTATAGTTACAAGTGCAAAGCTAAGCCTAAACCCGATCCAGCTAAGCTAGAACTTGTTGTACCGATACGTTCTGTTGACACTCCAACACCACCAGCAAATTCGCTACGCCACCCAATATCTTTCCAAAATATTCATCCTTTTGATCGCAACCACATCCTGAATCAGGTCATGTATGCAGCCAAATTACTGTTTAACTTACAACTTCATGCTACTTATTCCGGACCTACAGTTCACTTTCAAATTCAGCCAATCGAAGTCTATGTTTAATATGGGTGCTTCTACATACACTTGTATACTACGTATCATTATGGATTATAATTTACTTTTTCTCAACATTCGATCAGTCTTAACCCATCACGTGCTCTTCGCACAACTTCTGCAAGAAGAAAACATAGCAGCCTTTGCACTTAACGAAACTTACCTCGCACCACATCTTTCCTGCTATTTTCCGAAATATCATCTTCTCCGACATGATGCTCCATCTGGCCAAAGAGTCTACGGAGGTACAGCTATAGGTGTTAGCTAACGCCTTCCTTATCGAGCAGTTACTGTTCCATTTCAGCTCACACACCATCTTCCTGAGCATAATGTCATGACTATTTATTTTCGAGGCCGTACTGTCACCTTCGTCACCATATATTTTCGTCCAGGCAATCAACTATGACTTCTTTCGATATATCGATTCTACCTTTAGGCATTACATTATCATGGCAGATCTAAACATTCATAGCCGGTCACAGCGAGATAAAACTAATTTTCTCGAGTTTCTTCAGACTGAAACAGTTGCCGAGTTCCATGTTTTACCGAAACCTACACGCCCCGTCAGCAATACTACTCCTGATGTTGTCATCACATCAACATCTCTCTCGCAGAGTATACATATCGATGTGCTCGATTCTATAGGTAGTGATCGTGTACCTATCAAACTTGCACTTCACTGCTCCCCTCGATCTCAACCTAAGCTACTTCCTCAGAAAGTATTCTGCTACAAACGAGCTAATTGGGAACAATATCGCTCTGATTTGGACAATGCTATTAATGCATTACTCATTCCTACTACACAATGTGATCTTGATCACACAATCGCTGCTCTTACTGAATCAATTCAAGATGCAGCACAACGTTCCATTCCAACAATAGAAGTACAATTACATAAACCAAAATTGCCTCCGCACTATTTACCTTTCTTATCCGCTTCTCGTCGAGCACATCGCGAGTACCTCGCTACGGGGAATCTTGAAGCGCTTCGACTTCATCGCCAATATCTTCGGATTACGCACAATTATATTGTTGCCTATAAGAAACGCCATTGGATTCAAACTTGCAACACACTTGCAAGTGAATCACACCCCAGTAAATATTGGCGCAAATTCCATCAACTTACTGGGACAGTACCCGTACACCATACCCCATTGTTCACAATAATCAGGCAGTGATCACTGATATGGATAAAGCGAATACGTTTGCATCATTTTTTCAAGATATTTTTACACCTCTCCCTGGTTGGCATACACCGCAGCGCCTACAAAATTCAATAAACCGACGTACAGATCCAACATCTGCTTCTCTGTGCCCATATATCAACCTCTCTTTAAAACCCAATAATCAACTTACCACTCCGATCCAACCAGATGATATTCGCCAAACATTGCTCCGTAAACGAAACACTGCACCAGGCTTTGATTCTGTTACCTATGTTCTCATCAGGCAAACATCACCTGCTTTTCTACTTTTTCTCAGCGCCATATATACTTTCATCCTGCGAACTGGATTTTTTCCAATCGACTGGAAATACTCGAAAGTTCTTCTATTTCCCAAACCTAACAAACCTTCAACTGACGTACAGTCCCATCGCCCTATTCATCTCACCAGTTGCCTTTGCAAAATATTAGAAAGCATTATAGTCCGCCGCTTGCACACTCATCTTACAACCCATAATCTACTTCCTATTCATCAAGCCGGTTTTCGACCTCATTTTAGTACGCTGGATCAGTTATTACGACTATCTACGGCTGTTTATGATCAATACAACACAGGTTTTCCTTCTTGTCTGGTAGCTTTTGATCTAGAAAAAGCCTTCGACAAAGTTTGGCACCCTGGTTTATTATACAAACTCCATAACTATTTTCTACCATCCTCGTATATCAGATTCATCCATTCTTTCTTACTAGGGCGACTAGCATATATCTCTATTAACGGAACACTTTCTCATCCGATCTTCATCCAATCTGGCGTTCCTCAACGCTCGTCACTGTCTCCTTTATTATACCTATTGTAAGTTGCCGACCTTGTGGTTAAAAACAACATCAACATATTTCAGTTTGCTGACGACACCGCCTTTTTTACTACAACCCGCACAGTGTAATCCATCAGTAAAACTATGCAAACGGCAATTGATGCATTCGTTCACTGGTGTAAGTTTGGCGATTATGTATTAATTCTACCAAAACTCAGGCTATTGTTTTCCTGCCACGTAGACGCCGTTCACGTATCTACAGGAATCCAAGTCGATTAAACCTCCAAGTAGACCATACACCTGTCGTGCCGTCAAATACTCTTACTTATCTTGGTGTCATATTTGACTCCAAACTTACTTGGACCCCACACCTCACCAAGATCATACGCCAAGCGCAAAATCGGCTCAACCTCCTCAAGCGCCTAGTTGGTACAACCTGGGGTTTAAAACCGTTAACCGTACTTCATACATATAAAGCATTTATGCGCAGTACATTAACATACGGTCACACTGCCTGGACATCTGCACCGCCAAAATTCTATCAGAAGTTAGCTATCCTAGAGCGCCATGCTCTACGCCTAGCACACCGCATCAGCTTACCGCATCCGACACGGTTACTTTACGAGCTGATTGACTTTCCACCTTTATTGCACCATCTCGAACAGCTTCGTACTCGTTGCGTTTGCAAGCGAATTGACCAGCAGCATCCCATGTTACTTGATATCCTACGGTACGATCGGGATCACGACGCACCCTCAGCTTACGTTGATACACCCCTACAGCACTTCATGACTCTTTATCATTTGCAACTGGATGATGCTATAGTGGATCCCGAAATCTTTCACATCTACGAACCACGCGAACTTTCATCATTCATATATCCATCATACGCACCGCAACTACCTAGTAACATGGGCTTCCTCTGTCGTCATCAGTTCTTAAATCGCCCCAGGAACAGAAGATAACTTGCATTCGTCTATACTAACAAATACCTTGTGATGTGGCGTTCAGAGCACTCCATTTCATCTTCATCTATTAATACTTCTCTCCATATTGACTCTTGTACCATATTCCTTCCAGTTTTGCATTCGTCTTAACTCAACACTACATGGTAATAAACGTATTATTTTCTACAACATTGCTGTCTCATGCTTATATTATGCTTGTACTTCATTAGATGTTATTCTCACCCTTCCATCCCCTCTCTGTGTATATGTATTTAATAAATAAATACATATTATATACTTGTGCACCTCTTAGACCAACCACATTAAACTGCAAACTACATTTTATATAAAGCACTTACCCGAAGAAAGGGCAAAACCCTTTAGCGGGACGACGGACAAAAAAAAACATTTTGTGACATTCCACTTGTCCTCCGAAAATTCCCTTTCACTTACGGTGTGCTGATGTATCCTCGTCGCCAAAAGTGCCTTTACATCGCCGTGACGGGTATGTGACCGCGCAGTACTCCAAGGAAGGGATGGTTGCATAAGAAATTGTGATTAATTTTGAACAGTTTTTATTTTGACTAGGGAAATAACGTAGATATAGGGAGCAAAGGAAAAGATTTGAAGCATCAGTACACTATCATCTCTGAAAAGATTCGTATTCTCAGTTTTTCATTTTATTCTCTTATATGTTAAGTTAATAACTGCTGACAACTGCTACTAGCGCTTTTCACTCTTCAGGAATTTAACACGACATGTTCGCAGGACACTTTTCTAAGTCCTAAATGTATGCGTGAATTATTTTATTCGTCTCACTGTCCTTATTTCAGAATGGAAACTGAATATGCTGAACGTATGTTTCGCTGTCGTCAAGCAAGGGTTGTAATAAATGTAAATAAGGTTCTTATTATTAAATAAAACACAGAAGTATCTATTCCATGTATAGCACAATATAATACAGTAATTAACCAACACGATAATCACTAACGCCCGCAGGATTTTTTTTCGAACGGGAGGGGGGCAAAAGACCGATATAGAGTTTTTTGATTTATTGCCCTATATATATTAAAAGTCATAGTTTATCATTGACTAGCAGCGTTCACCCCGCTTCGCTGCGGTCACCCCGGAACGCAATAAACTTTGTTACTTAGATAATTTTTACTTTTTCGCTTTCAAGTGATATGATAGCAGCGTTCACCCCGCTTCGCTGCGGTCACCCCGGAACGCAATAAACTTTGTTACTTAGATAATTTTTACTTTTTCGCTTTCAAGTGATATGATAAAAACCATAGAAGATTGCAGTAAATGTTAACATTATATCGCCTGTCATTTATGTTAACCCGCCCCGCTTCGCTGCGGTCACCCCGGAACGCAATAAACTTTGTTACTTAGATAATTTTTACTTTTTCGCTTTCAATTGATATGATAAAAACCATAGAAGATTGCATTAATGTTAACATTATAGCGCCTGTCATTTATGTTAACCCGCCGAGTGACACGGTCATGCGGGTTGCATATAAATACGTTTATTTTTATACCTATGATGAACTAACAAAGGATTTGTACGTTATGGACACTTGAATGGTCAATTATCTCAAGACACTGGTAATTAAAAATTAAAGTGATATGATAAAAACCATCTAGGGTCCAAATCCTAATAACCCCCCAAAAATGAAAGAAATTGGTTCAGCCGTATTAGCGTGATGAGCTAACAAAGGATTTGTGCGTTCTCTTTTATATAATAGATAGCGTATATCCTCTTACTTTTTAAAATCGCCATTTAACCTATTAGTCAGAACATACATCTCCAGATATAATGTAGAGCGAAAAGAAGGAAAGATATATGAAAAGTGGCGTAAGTAATTTTACTGCACCCTGGATAATCCCCTGTCCCACGCAATTCAACTGCTGCGTTATATATATATATATGGTTCCATGTCAGAAGGGCCCGAAAAAGGGCTAGGATAGAAAGGCCCGAGTCAAAACGGGGCTAAGTTTTAAAAGGCCCCGCGTCAAAAGAGCAAGTTCAAAAGTAGCCCCGCGACAAAAATGTCCGAGTCGAAAATGCACAGCGTGAAAATGTTCCCCTCGTCAAAGGGGCCCGGGTCAAAGATCATCGCGAGAAGAGAGTCCGAGACAAAAGGGCCCTATGTAAAAAAAAACGGACAAAGTGGATACCGCCTCAAAAAGACACTAGTCAAAAGATCCTTGCGAGTAAAGAGGCAGAGTCAAAAAGGCCTTATGTCAAAAAAGCCGGGTCAAAAAGGACCCCGTTTCAAAAGGGGACAGGTCAAGACGGTCCCGCGTCAAAATGACCCCACGGCAAAAGGCCACGCGTCAAAAGGAGCCAAGTCAAAAGAGCCCCGCGTCAAAGGGGTCGGCAAATACAATTCCACGGCTAAAAAACATGAGAGCAGGAGTGAAAACCAGGAGAAAGATACATATGACCAGTGGCGTAACTAATTTCATTGTGCCCTGATCGTTCATCCAACTCGTACCTTCCCCCTGCCGCCCGCATTTCAGCTGGTATATATATATATATATATATATATATATATATATATATATATATATATATATATATATATATATATATATATATATATATATATATATATGTTTCTATGTCAGAAGGGCACGGACAAAAGACAAGAATAGAAATGCCCGAATAAAAAGGGTCGAAAGGGCCCTGCGACAAAAGGATCCGAATCAAAACAGCCCCGCTGTCAAAAGGGCCGGAATCAAAAGGACGTCGCGACAAAAAGGCCCTATCAAAAATGTCCGAGTCAAAAGGGACCTCACCTCAAAAAGGACACGGGTCAAAACGGTCCCGGGTCAAAAGGGTTACAGGCGAAAGGGCACCGCGAAAGGAAGCCCGAGTCAAAAAGGCCTCCGTTAAAACGGGACGAGTCAAAAGACCCCTGCGTCAAAAAGGACCGACTCAAAAGTCTCCGCGTCAAAAGGGCCCGGCAATATAATTTCACGGCAAAAAAGCCTGAGATCAGGACTGGAAATCAGGAGAAAGAAAGAGATATGATCAGTGGTGTAACAAATTTTACTGCGCCCTGGTCATTGATCATGTCTTTAATCATATCTGCCCCTGCCCTGCCCCACACAGAGTTGATGTATATATATATATATATATATATATATATATATATATATATATATATATATATATATATATATATATATATATATATATATAGTTCTGTCAGAAGGACACGGACAAAAAGGCGAAGACAGAAATGCCCAAGTAAACTGGACCCCGGTCAAAAGGGACCGGCGACAAAAGGGTCCTATCTAAAAATGCCCGGTAGAAAAGGACAACGCATCAAAAGGGCACGGGTGAAGACTGTCCCGTGTCAAAAGTTCCGGAGTCGAAAGGGCCACGCTACAAAATGTCCCGAGTCAAAAGAGGCCCCGCGTTGAAAGAGGCCGTGTCAAAGAAGCCCCGCGTAAAAAAGACCCGGAATAAAAGGCCCGGTAAATACAATTCCACGGCTAAAGAGCCTGAGATCAAGAGTGGAAATCAGGAGAAAGAAAGATATATGACCACTTACGTAAGTATTTTTACTATGACCTGGATCGTTGATCATCTATTTACTCATAACTTCCCCCTGCCCAACGCATTTCAGCTGGTGCATATATATTCTATGCCAGAAGGGCGAGGACCGAAATGCCCGAGTCAAAGAGCCCCGGGCGAAAGGGTCCCATGACAAAACTGCCCTAGTCAAAAACGGTCCCGCGTCTAAAGGGCTCGGCGACCAAAGGGGCCGAGTCAAAAGGGTCCAAGTCAAAACGGCCCCGAGTAGAAAGAGCCCGGGTAAGGAGGCGGCGACAAATGAGCCCGCGTCAAAAGAGCGCTGTTTCAAAAGTGCCCTGGTCAAAAGGTCCGGAGTCAAAACGGCCGCGCACCAATACCGTTCGAGTCGAAAGTGCCACGCGTAAAATAGTCCCGACTGAAAAAGGCCCCGCGTCAAAAGGGCCCGGTTCCACGGCTAAAAAGCCTGAAATCAAAGCACGAGAGGAAATTGAGCATGCACAAGTGTATATTGTCCCTTTGGTAAGTTGATGGTTTTGTGCAAAAGAAGGAAAAATATCTGTAGTTATTAGTAGCAAATAGGAAATTTGAATGGTGATATAAGTTTTGTTTGGTTGTTGATTGTTCTGCAACAAATGCTATTACTTAAGTCATTCTCCATTAAAGTAAGGTTGCACTCCCGTCTTTTGGAGTTGGTATTCTCGTTACTTTATATATTATTCATTTTTCCCTTAGTTCTAAAATTCGATTTCTAGCCCTAGATCAAAGTATAGTATGAAAAATATTCTGTGAAAGCGATTAGTTTAATTTTGCACTCAGAAGACACATGTGGAGATGTATACAGGGTTAGTGAAAAGTATTGGGACAGAACAATAATAACGACGTGTGTGGATGGAGGCAAAAAATGTTATAATTGGCATTATTGCATTGACTTGGAGTGGGGTCACCTTCGAACCGATCTTGAATTCCGCCATATTGTATATCACACAATATTATTAAATATAAAAGGTTATGTTTTTAGACTAACTTATACCTTAATATTCCTACAAATGAGAATGTGAACTCGTTTGTGACACATCATCTGTTTGGGACAGAGTATGCTCTGTTTTACAGGGTGTCCGATGTTTAAAAGTAAATTACAGACATTCAGTAAAGCGACATCAGCATCATCCCAATTTATCGTATGATCATACTTCAGGTCTCGTTTTATCAAAATACAGCAGTCTTTTAAATGGTAAACTCCGCATAAAACATTGCGACAGCTAACGCCGTGCAGTTAGGCCACCAAATATACATCTTCTTATCACATAGTCGTGTCAGGTAAAGAGACCCCTCTCTCACCTCCTTTCTTCTCTTCCATACTAAAATTAGCTAACAACATGAGCGCAATTCTTATATCAAACTATACATGTATTAGTATAGATAAAAAGAAACAACAAAACCGAGACGAAATAAGATACATAGGTTGATGTAGGGAGAAACTGAAACACCCACAATGAAAAATTGAAACCAATGAATGTCTATTACCCAGAGATTCAGAAATGAGCAGAGAGAGAGGGAGAGAGAGAAGAGGAAAGGAGAGGAGAAGAAGAAAAAGTAACGGGTTAATAGATATAACTGTCGAATTCAAACGTAGTAAGAAAATAACCTAACATTATAAAGTTCCGTTTCCAGAAATCCTACAGTAATATAGAAATAATGTTTGTTTTTACATAGTTTTTCAGAACTATTCGAATATATAGACGATCCTTTAAATATTTATTATGTTACTTTCATAATGGATAGCATACTCAATTTCAAGTAGCACTGTAGATCTCCGAGACACATCTAGGATAATGTCAAAGGTTTAACACACATGCTTTGTTTCCGCGTGGTTCGACTGCAAATTCGGTAGTGTTCGTTGGACGTAATGATCCAAAATACATTCTAATATACCCAGTAGATAGCGTTGGTCATATCTTCCATTTCAGACTACTAATGCAAACTGAACGAAAAAAAAACGAAACGAAAAGAAAAGAGAAAGAAAGAAAAAAGAGAAAATTGAAGAGTGCTATTTTATTGCTAAATATCTATCAGATATAACCTATATTAAAAGTCCAAACTGTATCGTAATGGAAAGCTACAAATGTTGGAAAGGAAAAGTTCATGTTTCTCATAGATGTAGCATCTTTCAAATTTCAACGTGAATAAAACACATTGAATTATAGGCCGGGAACAAATATTGTGTCGAACTAGTAAAATAAAATTTTGTTTTCAAATAACCAGAGAGGTACCATTTTCTATTCTTTTCCGAAGAGTTATCTGTTCCGAACATCCAGCATTGATTTCATCTCTTCCGAATATAACGTAATTTGCACAGAGAGAAAGAACACGCTAAGAGCTCATACGCATCATCGTGTCAGTCGTATGATGTTGGTTAGGTTATAGACCATCACTGGATCGAGGAATTTAAATCCGTAGTGACAGGCACGTAGCCAGGATTTCGTGAAGGGGGGGGGTCCGTGACATGAAATACTGTGCAGTCGCCCCTTGTCGGTCTGAAAGCTCAGATAATGTACTCATAAACAACGTAATTGGGGATGCCAGAACCGACAAGTTGCGCCCAGGATTTCGTAAATATAGAACTTAACAAAACATGAGGTACGGGATCTAACCTGGGTTGCATTTAAATGAAATCCAAGACGTACAAAAGAAACAGACTGTGATGTTAAAGGGGGTGAAAAGGGGCAAGAAGGGAGTAACTTTCGGGATAGGTTAATCTACTCGCACTTACTTGCAGGTCTGATCGTTGTCCTCTCCACGATTCCTCCAACGGGCCGACGTCCGTCCATCCCTCTGTTTGGCTGGCTGGTCGTTCCAGTAACCAAGGTTAAGAGTTGGCGAAACCCGGACTGAGTAACCAACTTCACGAAGTCCGCAACTTTAGATAAACTTAAAACTTCTTCTTAAAAAGCAATACATCGTCGTTGAATCAAAGGTGCTCTCTAAGACAGAGCAAGGCTATTAATCGTGAATTTCAAATGAAGCTAGCGGTCTACATTCTAACTCGTCTCTCGCTCCATGTCGACTGTCCCTTCCAATAGTCTCTCAATCCATTTTGTCTGGCCTTCTTTCCGGGTTCATGTCCTGGGTTATTAACTCTGATTTGCGTCTCGATGAATAAAGTGCATGCTTGTAGATTAACCAAGGTAAGGTGATGATAGGAATGCAGACGGGTAAGCAATCTGTTATTTTATTAATTAAGAAATTACAAACGTAAGAGGTAAATGACAGACAGCAAAGGCAAATGAACTTAGAAAAAAAAATCGAAAGGTGATTTAACTTGAAACGAATGATGATGCTTTTGACTGAAATGTTCTTTTAAAATAAAATGTCCCATTGTTCAAAATAAGAAACTTTTTTCCATATGTCCAAATACACATATCTTCACATCCCCCCCCTGAAATCAAAGTCCCGAATGAAAACATTTCGGAGACAAACAAAAAAAAATCACTTTTTAGAATTTCTGTTTTAAAAAAAAAAGTTAAGCATCTTTGTAGTTTCATTCAATGTTCATGATAAAAACACAGCAGCAAATATAGTCTGGAAAGAATCATATGATAAGAAATGATGAGTACAGCAGAAATGTTCACACACTAACACAGTTGACAGCAGAACAGTCAATGCCAAATGACGTAAGCACAGCAACGTCGATGTTGTAAACACAGCATCACTAAGCACAAATGTAGGTCTGGAAATCACAGGTACAATGTCCTTACACATCACATAACTGGAAAGTTCATTCAGTACAAGTAGATTATAGGAGTAGGGTAGACAGGTATGTAGTAGTGACATCACAAAATTTAGGGGATACAGTCAATGACTGCCCAAAACACGTAAGATATGAGAATAGGGACAATAATTGGATAAAATGATGGAATGAATAAAAATCGACGAAAAATCAGGGGGGAAAAAGCAAAAGTAATAACTAAACCATAATCCATACGTATATATCTATATATAGTAAATAAAAACTCCAATTCCAATAAAATTGTAACTCTATAATCAAAATAATCATTACGCGGTAGAAGAAAAATTAATCTAGCTACCCATAGAAAGAACAGATAAAACAACACAAAAGAATGTTGATTTCAGGTTTTAGAAAAACGAATTGTGGAGAATTTAGTTCCACAATGACCGACGTGTTGGCAGAGTTATAGCCCTCTGCACTGGCTATTAAAAACCTCAAAAGAAATCAACATGACAGACTATCACCAAACATATTCCTAAATCCCTAACTAATTATGCGCTAAAAGGAAAAAAAAACAAACTTTTTTTTTATACAAAAGTAAAAGCACGTATGCCCACAGGAAAATGTGGAATCAAGTCAAATCTACAAATATACAAAAGTATATATCAAATAAGTACAAATCTTCGTCATACATAAATCCCAAGTCATTTTCATGATGAAATACGCAAGTTTACTATATACACTGCAGGCGATGAAAAATTGATCATTCCAAAAGATCACTAAAATCACACAAGAGGTTATAACAGTGTATATTCCTTTGAAAAGAATACATTGACTGAGTATGTTCCCAATAACTAATAACAAATCGTAGTATCGAATTAAAAATCCAGGGAAAGAAAAACTTCATTCTTCTTTACATCCACATTTGTGTTATAAAATGCATCTTGAAAAATGCAAAAGACGTAGGGATTCCTTCTTCATCACTATCATAACATAGATAGTATACAAATATCAATTCATAGTTGCGTCTATCTCCCTAGTTTTCTTCTGCAAAACATAATGTATCAATAAGATGTTGATTAGATGACCAAGAAAAAGAACGTGTTCTACAAAGTTAACCAACAGTTCTAAGTAACTGAAAAAACAATGATGTCTATATGAGTACTCCTTTTTCTCCTTATCTTCGTTGTAATTGTTATTGCCGGCAAGACTTAGAAATACAAACAAACCAAAACAAATTCCATAATGACATGGCCAGTGTCAAAACAAAATTCGTCACCAACTTCACAGATGTTCCTAATCCATCAAATCTTCCTTTGAGAACCGTCTTCTTTTTTCCTCTTTTTTTTTTTAAACTTCATTGCAGAGAAACAGCTTCCACTTCTTTTCCTTCTTCCAAGGGAAAATACACAGGTAAAAGACGCTGATAGAGATCCCAATTCTCCTTGTCGAAAATACACAATACAATACGGTCTACGTTGTCCACATGATCCTCTAAAAATTTTCGTGTACTCAACAATGCAATTCTCGCAGCAGGTTCCTTAGGGAAATGAAATGCACCAGCAGCGATGCAAGGAAAAGCCACAGTTGAAAACTGATTTTTCAACACAAAATCAAAACAATTGTTATAACAATTGTCCAAAGTCTTCTTGTTCGCATCTCTGGGACCACACGTCAATAATACATGATCAGCGGGGAGATTATAGCCTGGAGCAATCTTCACTTGTCCTGGTTTTAAAGAACGTATTTTCTCACAATCTTTACGAAATTCTTCTCCTGCAGCTTCTTGGATACTTCTATCTGCTCCTCCTAATGGAATAAGTAATTCATTCGTGGGATTGACAACGGCGTCAGCTTTAATCATAGCGATATCTCCTCGAAAAACACTGATTTTCTTGTTGATTGCAGAATTGGCACCAAACTTCGGTTTCAAACTGGAACAATTCTTCCCTGTTTCAGCCCAAGTAGGTAATTGGTTGGCAATCACAACCTCACGAAGATTCACAGATGGAATATCTTCTTCTTTTTCTATCATGTTTACCGAAGGATTAAAAATAATTTCATAGTGTTCTTCTTTTTCTTTCTCTCTCTTATTTCTTCCTTCCTGTTCTTCGGCACAGCAGGCATTCGCAGTAGCATCCTCGACAATGTCTTGTATATCCAAGTCAACATCATCTTCTTCTTCCTCTCCCTCGTTTTCCTTCTCCTGTCTCTCGTAATACTTCTTCAATCTTTGTACTGCAATCGAATCAACCTTGAATCTTCCTCGCGCAGTCTTGAACTTAACAAAATAGGAATTTGGGTGGTCAATATCTTGAATTATTCCTGGACCAAAATAACGTCCACTGAAAGCTCTGGTGGATCCTTTCTTCATGGTGCTGTCCAAAATCCATACCTTGTCTCCGACTTTGAAATTGGGTTTCGAATGACGTTTGTCATAAAATTTCGTTGCCGTCTTATGTCTCTGGAACCATTTATCATGGGCTTTGTCTCGTATTTCTCCAAGTTGCTGTAAACGTTCAGCATTGTCCTGAAATTGACAAGGGGTGTCCAAAATTGCTTCGTGTAGCATTCTACATCTGAATCCATGCAAAAGTTCAAAGGGGCTGTATCCAGAGGATAGATTAACAGTTAAATTGTGGGCTAACACAATTGATGGCAGCAGTTCGACCCATTTTCCTTGATCTTTGTTACACAACGCAGATTTCAGTTTCTGTTCAATGTTTCGGATAGCTATCTCAGCAGTCCCGTTAGCGTAATGAGCTTGAACATTTACAAATCGAATCTTAGCTCCAATCATTGCACACAACTCCTTGAATAGGTTACTTGTAAAACATGGACCTTTGTCTGTGACTAATTCTTTGAAAATACCGTATTTCAAAATTACATTTTCATAAAGAAAACTACTTACAGAAGACGCTGTTATATCTGCTAATGAACCACAAATACTATACCGAGTAGCTGCATCGACTACGACAATCAAATACTTGTGTCTCAAAATATTACTCGAGGAGTACACCCCTCCAATGTCTACGAAAATGCGATAGAAGGGCGGCACTTGAGGATACGTTTGCAATGTACCATAAGCAGAACCAGGTTTATTTTTGCTGGACTGGCAAATTAAACATTCTTTGCATTTCTGATAGATATATTGTTTCATATTAGGGAAATACACAGATTTCACTAAAAGATCATATGTCTTGGAAAAACCTCCGTGACTTGAACCAATGGCAGAAGTATGAGCCGCATCAAAAACTTTATAGCGTAATGAAACAGGTACAGCAACTAAAAATTTCATACCACTAGTTGTTTTTTGTTTTCTATACAATATTCCTTCCTTAACCGTGAAATAAAATGCCTGTCTTTCAATTTTGGGATTTTTCTTTTCCTTGTTTTCTAACCAATCAAAAATATCCTTATAAAACGGGTCCTTTATTTGTTCATCTCTGAGAGAAGGCTCGTCACTTAGCATATTGTTACACTCTGTAACAGTGGAAGAAAATACTCGAGGGTCTTCCTCATTTTGTTGCTCATCAGAAATGTCCCTGGGGGCACGAGAAAAACGTGAAAGTGCATCGGCTTCTATGTTAGATACCCCAGATATGTGTGTCACAGTAAAGTTATACTGTTCAATAAAACTAAGCCACCTAGCAAATTTCCCTACATTTTTCGTCTGCTTCAAAAACAAAAGACTCTTACAATCGGTTTTCAAAAAAAAGTGACGTCCTAGTAAAAAGTAACGAAAGGATCTAAAGGCATATATGATACTCAAAAGTTCAAGTTCATAAGGGTGTCTAGACTTCTCGCTTTTATTTAAGCTACGGCTACAATAAGCAATGGGTGCTAACTCTGGGTCATCTGGAGAGGATATAGGTTGTTTGAGCACGGCAGCCAGACCGCGAGTTGATGCATCACAGAACAAGTATACAGGGTGTTTAGGATTATAATGCATCAAATATGGCGATTTTATGATAAGATCTTTAATTTTCTCAAAAGCATCTTGTTGTTTTTGTGTCCACTTAAACGATACATCCTTTCTGAGAAGTGAATTCAAAGGCTCCGCAATTTCAGAAAAATTAGGTAAGAATCGTCTTACAAAGCTAGCTAATCCTAGAAAACTTTTCACATGTTTTTTCGTCTTCGGACGTTCATAATTACTAATGGAGTCAGTTATTTTCTTGGAAATTCGCAAGCCATCGTACGAAATATCGTGTCCCAAAACTGTTAATGAAAAATAAGCCAATTTCGTTTTTTCTGGTGCAAGTTTAAGACCACGTTCTCTAATTCGTTGAAATAACTTCTTGGTGAGATTGATAACATCCTCAAAAGTGTTCCCACCCCAAAAAAAATCATCAAGGTACCCGAAAATTTGTTCAGATTCTAATCCTTCCAATGTCATTTTCACTAATCTGTTTAAACCAGCGGAACTAGTGATAAGGCCTTGAGGAAGTGCTGTAAAACAAAAAGAACCCGCTCCTGGGATTGAAAAGGCAGTGACGTGTTGGTATTCTTCCGCGATTTTCACTTGAAAAAAACCACTGAGCAAGTCCGAGCAGCACAGGTAGCGACACTTACTAAGACGCGAAAGAATGTCTTCTATCGACGGTACAGGAAAACTGTCAGGTGCAATGTGTAAATTGATCGCTCTACAATCCAAACAAAATCTATAAGATCCGGACTTCTTTTTCACGAGAAGAATAGGCGAGTTATAACTCGAGATGCACCTCCTAATAACCTTTTGTTTAAGCAAAGTATCAATCTGTTTTTTAACTTCTTCTCTTAAATGGAAGGGGATAGGAAACTGATTGGTGTGAACTGGGACGTTATCTAGCATTTTAATTTCATGTACGTAGCCCTTGGCCACTCCAAAATCATCCTCTGACCAAGAAAAACAATCCTTATACTCCTCTATAACAGAATAAAACATTTGCTTCTGATCGTCCGAAAGTTGAGGGTTAATGTCCACACGCTTGACATCAAAACCAGCAGGAAAGTTATTGTTGTCTTGTTTACTGGCTAAACCATTATTTTGAACACTATCTGTATCATTTGTATCATGTGCACCCGGCCTAATGTCAATGGCTTCACCTAAATGAAGATTTTTCTCTAAACACAACTTTTTGTTGGTTGGGTTGACTACTCTAATGACAGGATTAACAGGATCCACTCTAGACTCATTAACAAAAATTTCGGCTTTAGAACAGATTTTCTCATTGGGTTGCAAAACATTTTTAAGTCCCACTAAATCATTAATTTTACGAACAGGTACTGAAACACTGGAATTTGGTGGTAAAGTAACAGATTTCGCCGTTATGAAATACGCTTGCATAAGGTTCGCTGTTTGTTCGGAAACTGTGCCTATCGCATGACTTTCAGGTAAAGCGTGATCAGTAGGCTTCCCAAACCTAACTATGTGAACTACGTGAATATCCTGGTTAATAGTGACATGTTGAGGGAGTAACCAATCATTTCCCAACAAAACAGAAGATGCAAATTTGTCAACAACTCTAAAAGTATGCGTAAATGAATAGCCGTCAATTTTGAACTTCAGTACAGCTAACGTGTTAGTTTCAAGTCCTTTACCCGAGATGCCACGGATAATAGTACGTCTTTTAACAAGTCTAGTGTTCGGAGGAAGGAGCTCTCTAGTGCAAATTGAAATTTGACTCCCAGAGTCCAACAATGCTTTATACTCTTTGTTGCCAATACAAATTTTGATACAAGGCAGAATCCTATCCCTAACAATAGGCGTAGTAATCGTGTGGGTCTTAAAAACAGGTCTTTCACTATTCCCTGAACTATTTCCGCTATGGAAAACATTACCATTATTACTTCCCTTGAATTGTGCCATGTTGCACTCTAATGCTTTGGACGGACAGTGTATTTTATTATTCACGTGAAACGTGCTATGATTCTGTTTGCGCTTGTTCTGTTCGTTCTTAGCAATAACAGAAGTATTCGTCACAGAGCCCATTCTATCATGCATATTATTATTATTCTCGGCACTCTTACATTCAGAGGAACAAAAAGAAAAAAAAGAGTTACATTTCTGTTGATGAGGCGGAATAGAATCTACTGACTGTTGATCACCGCATTCTTTCTCAGCGGATGAGATATGATAATGCAAACGTGCAAGCATTTCTTCTTTTTTCTGTTCTTCTTCGAGAGGAAATGAAACATGAGAATTATCGCGCAATGAAACATCAGCTATCTTAGCGATAAATTCCGGTGTACTAAACTGCAAGATTTGTTCTTTCGAATTAGATTTAATGAGCGTCTTGTAATTTACTATTAACTCAGCTGACTGTTCTTGTAATAAAAACTCACATAACGCATCAACAGATGGAAACGATTTGTTGCATGTAAGCTTAAAATACTGAGGCAATAACCCTTCAATAAGGAAATTAATTTGTTGTTGAATCGGCATGGCTTTATCAAAACTAAGTATGAGATCTAGCTTCTCATAAATATATGTCATAATAGGTTCCCCTTCTTTTTGATCTCTAGAACGAATGGTGTGTTCCGTCACCTTCTTAACTACAAAACCACCAAATAATGTGATCATTCGTCTCTTTATGTCTACATACGATAAGTTCACAAAATCATCTGTCCTAGTTAATGCTAGAAACCACGCTAAGGCTCCGTCCCTTAATAGATATGGAAGCAAATGACGCTTCTTTACTGCATTGAACTCATAAATGACGCAGTAAGATTCGAAATACTCAAAAAAGCGAATAACGTCTTCCCCATACTTGCCGTGAAAAAATGTGGGGCGCACAATAGAATCTAGAGACGTAAGACGAGCTTGTGCCATAATGCTAGTATCCACCATTTTCTCTAAATATATCTAAATAATGTAACTAAAAAGCCCATAAAACAAAATAACACAACAAATTGAGAGGGTGGAGGGAGGGTGGAAAAAATAGAATTTCATAAAATTCTAACGGTGGGCGGCAAACAAACTAATGCAAAGTGAATCGAGGGTCACAGATATGTGTGCATCCACACAAGTTAAAACCACATCTCCGCCATGTGCAGTCGCCCCTTGTCGGTCTGAAAGCTCAGATAATGTACTCATAAACAACGTAATTGGGGATGCCAGAACCGACAAGTTGCGCCCAGGATCTCGTAAATATAGAACTTAACAAAACATGAGGTACGGGATCTAACCTGGGTTGCATTTAAATGAAATCCAAGACGTACAAAAGAAACAGACTGTAATGTTAAAGGGGGTGAAAAGGGGCAAGAAGGGAGTAACTTTCGGGATAGGTTAATCTACTCGCACTTACTTGCAGGTCTGATCGTTGTCCTCTCCACGATTCCTCCAACGGGCTGACGTCCGTCCATCCCTCTGTTTGGCTGGCTGGTCGTTCCAGTAACCAAGGTTAAGAGTTGGCGAAACCCGGACTGAGTAACCAACTTCACGAAGTCCGCAACTTTAGATAAACTTAAAACTTCTTCTTAAAAAGCAATACATCGTCGTTGAATCAAAGGTGCTCTCTAAGACAGAGCAAGGCTATTAATCGTGAATTTCAAATGAAGCTAGCGGTCTACATTCTAACTCGTCTCTCGCTCCATGTCGACTGTCCCTTCCAATAGTCTCTCAATCCATTTTGTCTGGCCTTCTTTCCGGGTTCATGTCCTGGGTTATTAACTCTGATTTGCGTCTCGATGAATAAAGTGCATGCTTGTAGATTAACCAAGGTAAGGTGATGATAGGAATGCAGACGGGTAAGCAATCTGTTATTTTATTAATTAAGAAATTACAAACGTAAGAGGTAAATGACAGACAGCAAAGGCAAATGAACTTAGAAAAAAAAAATCGAAAGGTGATTTAACTTGAAACGAATGATGATGCTTTTGACTGAAATGTTCTTTTAAAATAAAATGTCCCATTGTTCAAAATAAGAAACTTTTTTCCATATGTCCAAATACACATATCTTCACAATACTGTGGTCATCACAAAAGGGGCTCGATCACTCTAAACTATTTTACTGGAACATATATTGGTTCGTTTAGCCAGGATTTCGTAACGGGGGGGGGGGGGAATGACATGAAATTCTGAAGGCCCAGGAGCTCGACCAATCTAAACTACTTTACTATCAACATATATTGGTTTGTTAGGACAAAAGAATGAGGATACGTTGGCAAGTATTTTAATAAACTATGAAGAAATTTCGAGCAAAATAATAAAAAAAAGTATTGAAAAAGATTTTGATATATTTACGTCCTTCTCCTGTTTATTCAAATATAACAATTTTCCTTTCGTTATGACCTCAATTCTTATAAAAAGTACATACTGAATACTGTCTTGTAAACTATCTTCTAATATAAATAAAATAGTTTGTTTGTGTGTTTGTCTCTCTGTTTGCGGCCTGGGAACCACACAAATTGCCCGAGAGTTACCAAATTTTAGTCACGAATATTTTGGTTCAGGCTCCAGACCAGAGCTAAACGTTTTTGTCGAAATTCGAACCAGAGGGGTCTCAGGCGGGCGTTTACCGGTACATGTAAAAGTATTAGAAAATGACCGATATTTATTTATTTATTTATTTATTTAACAATCACCAGATACAGCTCAGAGGCCATCTTACATTGAATATCCAACAACATTAACAATGGAAAGGATTTGAGAAAGTATCGGCCAGGGCCTGTTTAGTAGGTGCCATCCCGGCATTTGCCTACTAGGACTGAGGGAAACCCTGGAATACATCAGTCAGGATGGTAGGCAGCGGGATTCGAAACCACGACCTCGCGAATGCGAAGCCAACGCTCTACCACTTGAGCTATTAGTGTCGAATTCATATTTTCGCGGTCGCTGAAATCAATGGTAAAACTCCAGTCGCATTAACTTCCAAATTCACGCTATTCGGCTCCTGGCCGGGGGTCATTGGAGGGGGGGAGATACCAAGACATATAAAAGTAATCCAAAATGACCGATATTAGTGTCAAATCCATAGTTTTCGCGGTCGCTGAAATCAATGGTGACACTTCCATTAGCGATGACTTGCAAGAATGCGGGTCGGGAGTCAGCGGGGGTGGATACTGAGACATGTAAAAAAAATAGCCCAAAATGACCGATATTAGTATCAAATCCATAGTTTTCGCGATCGCTGAGATCAATGGTGATACTCTCACAGCCGTTGACTTCCAAATACAGCCCCTGTGCGAAGCATGTGTATATTCAACTAGTTTTACAATATATGCGTTCCTTTCTATGTTGAATCAAATGCTAACAGAACTTTCTTTCAACATAATTTTTTGTTTTTATTATTCCGTCAACTACTGTCAGTTCTAAATGACAGATTAAAGGAGCAACAGAAAATTGTCCTTGAAATAGCATGTTTGATACTGCAAGGATGCGATGACGAAAAGTTATGATTAAAAATGACCACGCTGTTACACAACGGCACTTATGCTTTCGAAAGCTTGAAATCTCCCTGACTAGTAGCAGGAATTCTGAGAATTCCATAACTTTTCTTGAAATTTCAAATTCCCTGACTCTTCCAGAATACCTCGCTTACCTCGCCACCATATTGCAAGTAATACAAATCTCCTCATAAGAAAGAGTAAGCAAAAGCTTCCTGTAGTTTTCTTTTTAATTTTTAACGTTGATCCTTCTTTCTGTCATTTCATTTTGTTTTATCCTTCCTTAATTTTTTCATTTGTGATCTCGAAGGGGAGGTCCGGATCCCCGGACCCCCCTCTTGGCTACGTGCCTGGTAGTGAACCAGTAATTCGACTGAGATTCTGTAACCCAGAGGATAAAAAAGAGATTTTACTTATTTCCTTGCGTTTAAACAGTATTTCTGTCAGATATGACTAAGGCCGTTGATGTTATCCCCAGAGCACGAAAAACACGACGCCGAAGTTAACAGTTAATTAGATTCCCCGGACCAGGCTTCTGCTCCGTTTTAACTTTGGAATATGAACTGCATGTATGTGTGAGAGGGAGAGAGCTAGAGAAGTGAAAGATGCAAAGACAGATAGGGAAACGTCAAGAAAGAAAGAGAGAGGGACGGGACGAATATAAATATGAAGCATACTTACTATTGCAGTGTATGATATAGAACGCATACACTATTTACTCGAACTATCGCTAGTGATGCCTTGTAAGTTCTCCATCAGGAGATGAGTCTCTGTTTGCAGCCATTATTTTATGCGAAAAATCATACTACCTGATGGAGTATCGAACCAAGATTTTTCATTTGGAAGTCTAACACGTTACCACTACATCACCGATTGCTTTAGCCAAACTTTGTTTAACAAATGGTGTAATGTTTCTTTCTGAGAACGATAACACGAAAATTGCATACTGCAGATCAATTATGTCTTTGGAATGTCCTGGTAATTCCTGTCCTCTTTCCCATCCAACATTCGTAAATCGTCTCTATCATGATACAGGTGTTTGCTTTCACATTGTTATGTATTGCTTGTCCAGTATGATAAGTCGATTCTTCACAATCACTATGCTACGAGGGTCATCCGGAAATTGGTACCCGTTTGTGCAATAAAGACACAGCAGTACATATTAACAAATATACAGATTTTTATTGGAAAGAGCATACTTTACACTACTTCTCCACATAATCACCAAGCAAATTTAGGCATTTGTCCTACCGTGTGACGAGTTTTTGTATTCCAGCGTCATAGTCCTCCGCCACCAGCGTATTGAGATACGTAGTCACGCCTCATTTAAGTTCGTCATCACTGTCAAATCTTTTTCCCGCCAGAAAGTCGAGACACATTAGGAAAATGTTCACAGTGTTCATCAATTGTGACGCGCCGATCGTACCTCACTCATTCGTCTACTGACCTCAGCAGTTCGTCTGTAATGACAGATGGTCTCCCTGAACGCTCCTCGTCGTGTGTACTCCCCCTCCCTAGGTTAAAGTTGCGACACCAGCGCCGAACAGACGACTCGTCCATCGCATTGTCTCTATACACCTCCTTTAATTGGGGATGAATTTCACAAGGTCGAACGTTTCGTTCATTAAGAAATTTAATCACGGCCCTCACTTCACAACTGGCGGGGTTCTCAATTCGTTTAATCATTATAAATGAGCACAAACACAACACAGGCACTGCTAGCATCACGCAACCTCGCACAGAGCAGGCAGACAAGCCACTGACGCGTTATGACCTTGCCCAGCGGCTTTCCGAGTCGTCAGCGCTTCAAGCGGCGCAAACGGGTATCACTTTCTGGATGGCTCTCGTAGATAGCAATATTATTCATAAGGCCATTGCGTTACCCCTACACTATCATGCCATCTAAAATTTCAAGCCGAATATTACTTTCTTTAGTCCTGATCTTTGGAACGAATCGGCTTCTTCCTGTAACGTTATTTGCAACAAAGTGCACAACAAAATTGATTTGTTCGACGGCCTAGAGAGAAATAAGTGCCCACTGATAAAAAAAAAAAATTACAATCGAGGAAAGAATGTGAAATTAAAACATATTTTGCAGTAAGTTGTCCGTGCAAGTTCAAAAGTAAGCAAATAATAATAATAATAATAATAATAATAATAATAATAATAATAATAATAATAATAATAATAATAATAATAACAATAACAATAATAATAATAATAATAATAATAATAATAATAATAATAATAATAATAATAATAATAATAATAATAACCTATATTATAAAATTGAAAATAACTATGTGTGTGGCTCGTAATCTCTTGAACCACCCAACTGATCTCTATAAAGCTTTCAACATAGATAAGGTTCGGATCTGGGACTACTTTTGTCATTTCAGTTTGACGGTGCAACGTAGGGGCCGGTGAGAGAGAGGAACATGTAAAAAAAAACTGAAAATGAAAGTGGCTGTCTTTGTGGCTTCATCACTCTTGAACCACCCGACCGATCTCAATTAAATTTTCAACACAGATCAGGTTCGGGCCTAAGATAGCATTTATCTATTTACTTTGACGATATAGCTTTGGGTTGAGGAGAGGGAGAAGTTAAAAAGTGTAAATAAAAGTTGATAACTCGCGAAACAAATGATCCATCACGATCAAATTTTCAACCTAGATGAAGTTCGAACCTGAGATGCTTTCTGTCATATCACTTGGACGTTGGAACTTAAGAGATGAAGAGGAGGAGCGACATTTAACAAAGAACGAAAAATTACTGGTATAAGTGGTGTATCTGTAATTTTTGGATTCGCTGAGATTAATACTGACACATCTGATGCTGTTTAAATCCAAATTCAGTCCCTCTAGTGGGAGGAGGGAGAGACATATAAAAATGATCGAAATAACCAATATCAGTGTCGAATTCGCAGTTTTCCGGCTCGCTGAGATCAACAATGACACTGCAGATGCCGTGCCCCACAACATAGGGATGGGAGAGGATATAAAAAGCACAACGAAAATGGCCGATATCAAAGAGGGCTTTAGTAACACGAAACAGTGACTGAGTAACGGACCATATTAATATTTTTTCTCAATTTAACCCAATGAAGCGGGTAATTCATGCTAATAATAATAATAATAATAATAATAATAATAATAATAATAATAATAATAATAATAATAATAGACTACTATAGTGTGAATGTACACATTTATTATTATTATTATTATTATTATTATTATTATTATTATTATTATTATTATTATTATTATTATTATTCCCGTACTTTTGAACTTGCACGACGAAATTACTGAAAATATGTTTTATTTCTGTAATTTTTCCTGGATTGTATGCATTTCCTTCATTTATTAGTGGGCACTAATTTCTCTCTAGGCCGTCGAATAAATCAATTTCGTTGTGCACTTTGATTCGTTCCAAAGATCACACCTAAAGTAAGTAATATTTGGCTTCTAATTTCAGGTGGCATGAAAGTGTTCGGGTAACGAAGTGGCTTTATGCATAATACAGCTATCTAACATAGGTTCAAATCTTATTCACGTCAAAGTTATTATTTTTACAATGTGATTGTGAAGAATCGACTTATCATACTGGACAAGCATTACGTAAGAATATGAAAGGAGACACCTGTATCATGATAGAGACGATTTACGAATGTTGGTTGGGAAAGGGCAAGGGAATTACCAGGACATTCCAAAAACATCATTGATCTGCAGTATGAACTTTTCGTGTTGTTGTTCTCAGAAAGAAACACTACACCATTTGTTAAACAAAGTTTGGCTAAAGCAATCGGTGGTGCAGTGGTAACGTGTTAGACTTCCAAATGAAAAATCTTGGTTCGATTTCCCATCAGGTAGTATGATTTTTCGCATAAAATAATGGCTGCAAACAGAGATTCATCTTCTGATGGAGAACTTACAAGGCATCACTAGCGATAGTTCGAGTAAATAGTGTATGCGTTCTATATCATACACTGCATTAGTAAGTACGCTTCATATTTATATTCGTCCCGTCCCTCTCTCTTTCTTTCTTGACGTTTCCCTATCTGTCTTTGCATCTTTCACTTCTCTAGCTCTCTCCCTCTCACACATACATGCAGTTCATATTCCAAAGTTAAAACGGAGCAGAAGCCTGGTCCGGGGAATCTAATTAACTGTTAACTTCGGCGTCGTGTTTTTCGTGCTCTGGGGATAACATCAACGGCCTTAGTCATATCTGACAGAAATACTGTTTAAACGCAAGGAAATAAGTAAAATCTCTTTTTTTTTCTCTGGGTTACCAAATCTCAGTCGAATTACTGGTTCACTACGGATTTAAATTCCTCGATTCAGTGGTGGTCTATAACCTAACCAACATCATACGACTGACACGATGATGCGTATGAGCTCTTAGCGTGTTCTTTCTCTCTGTGCAAATTACGTTATATTCGGAAGAGATGAAATCAATGCTGGATGTTCGGAACAGATAACTCTTCGGAAAAGAATAGAAAATGGTACCTCTCTGGTTATTTGAAAACAAAATTTTATTTTACTAGTTCGACACAATATTTGTTCCCGGCCTATAATTCAATGTGTTTTATTCACGTTGAAATTTGAAAGATGCTACATCTATGAGAAACATGAACTTTTCCTTTCCAACATTTGTAGCTTTCCATTACGATACAGTTTGGACTTTTAATATAGGTTATATCTGACAGATATTTAGCAATAAAATAGCACTCTTCAATTTTCTCTTTTTTCTTTCTTTCTCTTTTCTTTTCGTTTCGTTTTTTTTTCGTTCAGTTTGCATTAGTAGTCTGAAATGGAAGATATGACCAACGCTATCTACTGGGTATATTAGAATGTATTTTGGATCATTACGTCCAACGAACACTACCCAATTTGCAATCGAACCACGCGGAAACAAAGCATGTGTGTTAAACCTTTGACATTATCCTAGATGTGTCTCGGAGATCTACAGTTCTACTTGAAATTGAGTATGCTATCCATTATGAAAGTAACATAATAAATATTTAAAGGATCGTCTATATATTCAAATAGTTCTGAAAAACTATGTAAAAATAAACGTTATTTCTATATTACTGTTGGATTTCTGGAAACGGAACTTTATAATGTTAGGTTATTTTCTTACTACGTTTGAATTCCACAGTTTTATCTATTAACCCGTTACTTTTTCTTCTTCTCCTCTCCTTTCCTCTTCTCTCTCTCTCTCTCTCTCTCTTTTTCTCTTTCTGCTCATTTCTGAATCTCTGGGTAATAGACATTCATTGGTTTCAATTTTTCATTGTGGGTGTTTCAGTTTCTCCCTACATCAACCTATGTATCTTATTTCGTCTCGGTTTTGTTGTTTCTTTTTATCTATACTAATACATGTATAGTTTGATATAAGAATTGCGCTCATGTTGTTAGCTAATTTTAGTATGGAAGAGAAGAAAGGAGGTGAGAGAGGGGTCTCTTTACCTGACACGACTATGTGATAAGAAGATGTATATTTGGTGGCCTAAGTGCACGGCGGTAGCTGTCGCAATGTTTTTGAATCGGAGTGTACCATTTACACTTCCCTATTGTGTCTCTGAAGTGAGAAATTTTGAGAGAATTTTTTTCTGATTTTTAAATTTTTTTAGTCCCTTTGGACCCCCGTGTAAACGTAGGCATCTTAAAATCAACTGAAAAATATTATATGTGTGTACAAAATTTCAATTTTCTATTTTGAATAGTAAGGGCAGGAAAAGTATTTCATTTATCAGTAATCCCCACAGTGCCCCAGAGTACCGCAAAAGACTCTGATGGCAGGTAAAAAATTTCCTGAGACATCCGTGTTTATTCTAGGATTATGGTTTGCCATCATTCTCTTGAGAATAGAACTACCTTTCAAACGGTATTATTCACATGTCTCTATCATGTATCTAACGCGGGAAAATCGCGAAGAAAGAAATTTTTCATCAAAATATCCTTTTAAAATTTTACCCCTCTGGACCCCTCTGTTTTAACGCAGAGATCTGAAAGAAATCTGATAAATACTATTCGGTGGAGTGAATATTTGTCCAAATTTCAATCTTCTAAGTGCAAAACTAAGCCTGCCATATATATATATATATATATATATATATATATATATATATATATATATATATATATATATATATATATATATATATATATATATTAATAATACCCCAGATTCCCGTATAAAACAGGATCTTGTGTAGAAGTTTCCTTGAGACATCCCTATTTATCCTAGAATCGTGGGTCGTACATAATTCTCTTCAGAATTGGCTTTGAAACGATACCATTCACATGTCTCCATCATGTATCTAAGGCGTGAAAATCGCAAAAAAAAAAAAAATGGTTAAAAATATTTTTTACATTTTTGCCCCTATGGACCCCCAGTGTTAACGCAGAGATCACCTGAAAAAATCTGATAAATTTTGTTCGGTGGACTGCATGTTTGTGCAAAATTTCAATCTTCTAGTTGCAAAAGTAAATCCGCCAAAAAATAAAAAAGAAATAAATATCGGCCTAATAACAAAATATTTTTTAAAGTTTTGACGTCATCACCTCCTATGTCTCGACGCAGAAAGGCGTGAAACCATACTTAACGTGTTCTACAATGCTTCTAGGCTTGGAAAACAGAAAACCAAAAGTAAAAAGCTTTATTTGTTCTTTTTAAATCGAATAATGAAGACACTCATTTAGTAGCTAAAACATATTAACAATCCACAAGAACTGCCACTTGTTGAAACCTTCATATCGAATTATGAATGGATTTCAGGTGCTGTACTCAACAAACGAAAGTCAAGCCTGATGTGTGCAAACACAGCTGACCAACTCATGGCAGACACGTAGACTACAACTTTCGTGCCACAACATGCACTGTGGTAGTGGTTGTCTTTATTCATCAAAGTAAAGTCCGCCATGTAAGTCTTGCAGGCCGAGTATACCTTTTAAATGTTTTTATATTCAGTCGTCTTTGGTTCCATACAAACTATTTTCCTGCCAAAGAAATATCTCAGTATCATACGGAAACACACAATGCAACTGCTGTGGCATACTCACTCCCTAAGGGTGAATCACGCGACAGTGTACTTATCAAAATGTGTTGGTGGCCTTGGCCTTGAAAACATTCAACTTCAGAGCTGCTCGCACATAGTTTGTGCCAAAAGGACTAGATCAGGAGAGTAATGCTCTCGGAAGTAGGAACGAGAAACACAATTCTGATTGGTTGGTGTTATCAATTTCTTGCCACGTTGCATTTAAATAGCAAAAATCAAATATTTATTGTTGTCGGTCTTCGTGGCCGAGTGGGCTAGCGCTATTTGCTATTAATGAAAGTCCCTTTTGACGTGAGTTCAAACCCGGCTCGAGGATTTTTTTTTTACATTTTTAAAATATTTTTATAACACTTTTTAAATTAAAATAATATGAAAATAATATTCAAAAAAGTGATTTACTTACTTTTGTGCAGATAAGTAGTAGTAGTAGTAGGAACGGGTTAGAAACCCCGCAGGGCTCGTTTTGTTTCCCTTGTACTCCATGATATAAATTTTGTGACCAACTTAAAACAACTGGCTAGGATAGCGTTTAGAACAGCTGGCTAGATTAGCGCGCGAAAAAAACGTACTTCTGGGAGCATTACTCTCCCGAGTGGGTCGTGTGCCAAACACTGCTCATGGAGTCCCTTTCCAGCACAGTAAAAGGGCGAAAAAAAAAGAAAGGAAAGGAAAGGGAAAAATAAAGAATACGGAAAACTGTTCCTTATGCAAAGAGCGTTTGAAAACATTTCAAAAGGTACGCTATGACTATTATCAGTTAATTGGCAACAACCGATATCACGGACAGATCCAGGAAGTTTTGAGGGGGGGGGGGCAGGTCTGAAAAATAAATTTGAGACATTTCTTGATATGTGGTTGGCTAACCAAAAATGTGAACTGGAGTGCTTCATAATACATATTTATCGCCCTTCTGGAGGCTGCATTGAGGAAAGCCATGTTGTTCAACACGAGAGAATCCAGGATTACAATTAAAAACTTCTTATTACCATCTTTTTATTATTGCATTATTTTATTTTATTATTATCGTTATTTTTCTTAAATTAGATTATGTAGAGTAAACTATTTTTAATTTAATTTCCTTAACATAATTCATATTAACTCTTTACTAATATCCTTATTTTTATACTGCATAAGTACTATCGTGGGGTGAGATTTAACACCATTATTTGTTTTGAATTTAAAATATGTTAATACGTGTTACCATTGGCAGTTGATTGTGGACCGTTTACTAGTGCTATACTTTAATGGACTTAACTAGTTTTGGGGACAAAAGATATTTTCAAAATATTTTTGACTAATGGTCTTTTGGTAATAGATTATTACGAAGCGAAAGAACATACTTAAATGAAATAAAGTTTTTTGTTATCCGAAAATGAAGTATGAAAATAAACTTATTTTTATGTAAAAAAGCATTCAATTATTAGTGCTGAGAAAATGTAACTTGTCATTCAAAAAGCTGACAATTGATGCTTTTGTGTTTGATTAGTTGCTTGGCTGCAGGCCCGTATCCACAGGGGAACTAGGGTGCCGGCCCCCCCTTAAAGTTTTATTGTTCCACCTAACAGGGACGTACCCAGAAATTTATTTCGGGAGGGGCGTAAAGCGTTTTGGAGGGATCCAAATACAATTTGAGGCTAAATTATATGAAAATTTCTAAAATTGCCCCTAAAAGTAGATTACATTTTTAAAAGTCGGGATTTCGGGGGGCGGACCCCCAGGACCCACCCTGCGTATGCCCCCTAAAATATTCACGGTAGGCTTGCAAATGAACTGCTATACTATAATGATGAAATATAATATGGTTGGATCTGCCCCCTAACTTCTACCGCCCCCTCATATTTTTGGACTGGCTGCGGCTACCTACCAATACACACAATAATTAGTCTTAAGGGGCCGTCCACATATTACGTAACGCTACTTTTGACCAATTTTTATCCTCTCCCTCCCCCTTGTCACACTTCGTAATGCAAGGCTGAACCGCTCCCCCGTTCGTTACGTAACACTTTTGGATTTTTTGTTTTCTCACCAATTTTCCTTATTTTGGGAGTTATTATAATAAAAACTATTTTTAATAGCAGGAATTTTATTACAAAATGCTCTTTTTCTGAATATATTTGTAGTATTTTTCACTAATAAATCAAAGTACCCGTACGTATTAGAAAATGGTAGGATGGTAATAATATTTTAACCCCATAAGATTGCTTAATTAACAGTCCTAATTCTTCAAAACTGCATACTGTCGTTTCCCAAGGAGATCACACCTAACCTTTTGGGTCAGATGATGACAACGAGGGTCACTACGAAAGTTTTGAGATACGCATTGTTGTGGCACAGTATTTGAATTCCAACAATTGCGTTCGGTAGTGGTATCCAGAGCAAAGAAGCGAAGCAGGTTTCAACGGCGTATCGACTTCACTTGTTTGTTGATGTGAGCAGTATTCGGCTGTCTAGAATGGAGCTCGAAAGAGAACATTTTCGGGCAATGATCCTGTACGATTTCAAAAGTGGTTTGAACGAGACACAAAGCCTTGACCGTTTGCAGGGGGCATTTGGGGACCTTGCTCCTTCCCGTGCTACAATTTTTCTGTGGTTTGGTGAATTCAGAAGAGGCCGGACATCGCTTAAAGATGGAGAGAGAGCTGGACGTCCTGCAAAAGCTGTGTCAGATGAAAACATTGCCGCTGTGGAACAAATGATTCGAGAAAATCCTCGAACAACTTTCAACGACATTGAATCTACAGTGAACATTGGATCGCCAGCAGTAACAAAACTTCTTCATGTTCATCTTCGGTTCATGAAGGTTTCATCTTGTTGGGTGCCGCACACTTTGACTGAACAGCAGAAGCGCATGCGTGTGTAATGGTGTGAAAAAATGCTTGCAAGATTTGATGGAGGCAATTCTCGACGCGTCTCTGACATTGTTACTGGTGATGAGACTTGGATCTATCAATTTGACTCTGAAAATAAACGCCAGTCTACAGTTTGGATCTTTCCAGACGAAAATCCACCCACGAAAGTGAAACGACCGCGAAGTGTGGGGAAGAATATGGTCGCAACTTTCTTCTCCAAATCTGGCCATGTTGCAACTGTTCCACTTGAAGAACAAAGGACTGTTACTGCTCAATGGTACACTACTGTTTGCCTAACAAAAGTGTTCCAGAAGCTTCGGGAACGGCGTCCAAGAACTGGATTGCGTGGGATCCTGCTTCATCATGACAACGCGTCCGCACACACGGTCAATATCACAATTCAGTTTTTAGAATCTAGGGAGGTCAAACTTATGTCTCATTCGCCGTATAGCCCTGACCTGGCCCCGTGTGATTTTTTTCTGTTCCCCAGGACCAAAGATCGCTTGCGTGGGAAGAGATTTTGCAGCCCTGAAGAAGCTGTAGTGGCTTACGAAAACGAACTTTCAACACTTGAAGAAAATGCCTGGCAAAACTGCTTCCAAAAGTAGCTTTCGAGGATGCAAAAGTGTGTACAGTGTAATGGTGAATACTTTGAGAAAATGTAAGTGTTAAATTGATTTTAAGTAAGTTATTTCACATCTGAAAACTTTCGTAGTGACCCTCGTACTGACAAGGAAGATGAAGGTGGAACAGGATCTGAAGAACTAACATCGATCTCTTTTTCAGGGATCCAGGATGCTTCGTGCATTTGAAATTCGCCAGTTTCGACGATGCAAAGTTGCCTTCCTCGTCGACCACAGATTCAAAGTGGCTGCGCATGTGAAGAAGCAGGGACATCTCGTTTGTGAAGAAGCTCTCGAGCATCTTTTTTGGACTTAGGACTTCAGTTTACCTCTTTTCATATTCTTCTTGTCCTAAATCAGTGCGAGAATGCGAATAAACTCAATTTCTTCAGAAATATTCAAATTCAAAAATCAAAAATTTAGTACGAGATAATATCCGACGAATTAGGTTTTTTAATATCTTATTTTGATCTACAAATCCTGGATCGTTCCATCGCGGAAAATATAATTTCACGAAAAAGAATTTCTTCTGTTTCCCATGCAAAACCCCTTAGAAGAATAGAGTGAGTAATGATTCAAATCAAAGGTTTCAGATAACATTCTCAGAAATAGCAATACTAGTGGGAACATGAGGGCATTTTCAGGCGGTGGTTACGATCACTAACAACTAACTCCGGAAGAGCGTGTTCCCTAAATACAATGCTGCGATAGCCACAAAACGGAGTTTTATTGTATTGTAATACATGCAGGATTCGCCACCATTTACGCTGGTGTCTAGTGGTCTTCGAATATCTTCTGTATGATTCAATTTATATAGGCTATAGTTCGCAATTTTCCAAAAGAATAGGAATATTTATTTATCTATATCGATATATATACACGAGGGTTGGAACTTAAATAGTGGCAACACTGCTGTGGAGACACTATGCAATGAAATGTACTAGTGGCGCTGATAGCGCACGTTGTTAACATACCTACCTAACCTCTGAGCAAGTAGACTCGCCCGTCCCACATCACCGGCAGGCTCACAAGCGAGTTGAGTTGAGTTGATTTTAGTTTAGCGTCCCTGTCAGCAGCGAGGCTATATGAGACGTGGACCTACTGATTAACGTGGAATCCGAACCACATGAGCTCCCACCGGGAATCGAACCCGGGGGCTCACAAGCGAGGGAAGCACAGTCACTTGTGAGCGAGCGGTCTAACGTAAAGGTGTCACTATGTTTTCGAAACAGGAACAACGGATTTGGATCAAGATTGAATGTGCCAGAGGTCGTACAGCACGACAGTGTCATCAAGGGCTTCAAGAGGCGTGTGGGGAATCGGCATTGCCGTACAGAACAGTGGCACGGTGGGTAAAAACCTTTAACGAAGGTCGGCAAACTGTGGCGGACATGCATCGGGCAGGTCGTCCTAGCGTCTCTGAAGAAGAAGTGCAACCTGTTGCCGCGTTAGTGAACAGTGATCGACGCCTGACGATTCGTGAGCTTGCTCACGAAACCGGATTAGGGCATTGACGGTCTGCCCTGGAGGAACGTAATGCGTTGGGATAACACACCATAACTTTCACCACACTGGGGCTCTGACGCACTTTCGACTTTCGCGACGACCAATAATGACGCCATTCGTTGGATTGGCGTTTCAGTGTTGGCTCGTAAGATCTGGCCCATGTCTCATCCAGTGTTATGATACGGCGTAAGAAAGCCTCGCCTTCGCGCTCATACCGCTCCAAGTGCGTCTGAGCAGCGTCGTAACGCATCCATTTTTGCATTTCCATCAACTCATGCGGAACCCATTGTGATGCAGTTTTGCGCATGCCCAAGCGTTCCTTCAGAATGCGAAGCACAGTCTTACGCGCTAATCCGGTTTCGTGGACGAGCTCACTAATCGTCAGGCGTGGATCACTGTCCACTGTCCACTAGCAAATTTGACACCTTTACGTTAGACCGCTTGCTCACAACTGATTTGTGCTTCCCTCGCTTGTGCGCCTGCCAGTGACGTGGGACTGGCGAGTCTATTTGCTCGGAGGTTAGGTAGATATGTCAACAACGTGCGCTATCAGCGCCACTAGTACATTTCATTGCATAGTGTCTCCACAGCAGTGTTGCCACTATTTAAGTTCCAACCCTCGTATATATATATATAAATGAAAGTGACTATGTTTGTAACTTAATAACTCTTAACCACCCGACCGATCTCATTCAAATTTTCAACATAGATGAAGTTCTGACTTGGGATGTTTTTTATCATGTTACTTTGAAGGTGCAACTTGGGGGAGGGGGAATATATAAAAAAGTGATTGAAAATGAACGATGTTAGTGTCAAATGCATAGATTTCGGCGTCGCTGAGATAAACAGTGACTCTTTCGATGCAGTTTAAATCCAAATTCACCCCGCAACTTGGGTAAAGTGGAGGATGACATATACAAAATGTTCGAAAATGACTGATATTAGAGTCGAGACCATGGTGTTAGAGGTCGCTGAGATGAATAGTAACACTTTCGATGCCGTTTAAATTAAAATTTGGCCATGCAACTTGGGGAAGGGGAGATATATAAAAGTGATCGAATATGACCGATATTTGTGTCGAATCCATAGTTTTTGGAGTCCGTAAGTTGATGGTGACAGTTTTGGTGCCCTATATATCCAAAATGAAACGTATTTTCCCCGTATGAAAAACGGGTATTCTAGCTAATTTATAAAAAAGAAAAAATCAATAAAATTATTTGTTTAAAAGATTACATATAAATCTGAGAATAAAAAATAAAAAAATACAGCAGAAAAAGCTGTTACGTAGCGAAAACCTAAAGCCCCTCCTCCCCTTATCACTCTTCATAACGCAAGGCCGAACCCCCTTCCCTCCTTGCCGCGTTACGTAATATGTGGACGACCCCTAAATGTGTCTTAATCACATATCCATTAGACACAGAACAAATATAGACACTTTAGTTCTTCTACTGACAGTCAGTACATATAGTGATTTTTCTTTATTGACCCTTATGCACATTTCGGTTGCACATAGAACAAATGCAAGAACGTTTTATGTCATCAATTCGAGGACAAATAGCACATCTTCTTCTTTTAGCTGGAGAATCTGTTTGCGGACAGTCTTCATTGATGTTCCTATCAGTTAGTCGTAACAATGACTGCCGAAGCCTACGAGAAAGTGTCCCGCATTCGCCCCTTACTTTTAGGTGATCTTGAGCGAGAGTCATCGTAATACTCCTCATGAAGTCTCGTCTCTGAAGTCTTCTTGGTTCGTTGGAAAGATGGTAAAAAAAACAAGGCTATTTAAGCATGCAACGTCCAGTATTCTATAGAAAATTGCAAGAAACCACCTTCTGCAAAATCTGCCAGTCCCGAGTTCTGCACACATCTCCGTAACACTCCCCAAGAAAACCACAGAAAAAATGTAATGCAGGAAACGTATAGCGCAAGTACTATCCTGGGGAAAATTTCGACCCCAGAGGTCCGAAACTATCGAAACAACAAAGTGCATGGACACGAACAACAAGTTGCTACGAAATATCAAGATCAACTGAAAAAGTGCAACCGTTAAGTTTTACGACCCACGATTATGCCGGCTAGGCTAAAGGAGGCGGCGATAATGAGAAATGAATGAAATGGTGGAATGAAGAAAGTAGGACGAAACTGGAGAACCCCGAGAAAACCCACGCACACAGTGTTTATCCAGCACAAGGTTAACTTTGCGCGGGCTGGGATCAAACCCAGGACCCCATGCACCAGAGGTGAATACTCTATCACTGAGCCACCGCGGCCCCCTAGCAAGGTCAACAGAGAATAGACGACTGAAGCCTCAGTGAAACTATATATATATATATATATATATATATATATATATATATATATATATATATATATATATATATATATATATATATATATATTGTCCACAGCTAGAAATGTGTTTGCGGAGGTCAAATTTGATCCCCCACGATAGTAGTTACGAGTTAAGTATGTAGTGATAACTTAGGAAAAAGATAAGTAAAAACTTAGATTTCTTAATAAAAATAACTTTGTATACTGTTAACGGGTTTGTCCAGGAAGTAATAGGACTGATTTTATTCCGCCATGACTGTACTTCGGAGCGTGCGCGCACTGACTGAATCCAGTAAAGGGCGTTCCTAGCTAACGAACGATCGGCTGGTCAGTTGTCTCCGAGCACACGGAGAGTCAGGACAGGCTTTTTCGCGCTACGTGTTTCTGTGAGTGGTGCAAGCCGAAAATGCAGCGTTCGTTAGAGCAGAGGTACGCGATTAAATTCTGTGTTAAACTCGGTAAATCTGCGACAGAGACGTTTGCTATGATCAAGCAGGCTTACCCAGATGATGCTTTAGCAAGAAGTGGTGTGTTTCGGTGGCACAAGGCCTTTTCGGAGGGCCGGGAAGAGGTCGCCGATGAAGACCATGCTGGAAAACCTTCGACTTCGACAAACACCGACAATGTGACTCGTGTCCGCGAAGTTTTGAACTCAGACCAAAGACTAAGTATTCGTTTAATTGCCCAGATGTTAAATTTACCAAAAACTGTGGTTCATGAAATTGTGACGGAGCATTTGAACATGCACAAGGTGTTCGCGAAGTTTGTCCCAAAAGTGCTCACTGACGACTAGAAATTGCGACGAGTGGAATTGTGCCAAGAAAATTTGAACATATGTGAAAGTGACCCCCAATTTTTGAAAAAAGTAATCACAGGTGACGAATCATGGATCTTTGAGTATGATCCCGAGACAAAGAGGCAATCTTCCGAGTGGCACACGCCGGCGTCTCCTCGCCGAAAAACAGAAGAATGAACAAATCCAAAGTGAAAACGATGCTCGTTGTCATTTTTGACATCAAAGTCTTCGTCCCATATGAATTTGTTCCTCCTGGACAAACCGTCAACGCCAAGTTTTACGTGGAAGTGCTCAAGAGACTCAAACAAAGGGTCAATCGGGTCCGACCAGACATCGGAGCTGACTGGACGCTGCACCACGACAACGCTCCGGCTCACACCGCCTTTCTTGTGAACAGCTACCTGGCCAAGGCCGGCAACACAACGCTTCCGCAGCCGCCCTACAGCCCAGATGTGGCCCCCCGGACTTCTTTTTGATTCCTCGCCTGAAACGCCCGATGAAAGGCAAGCATTTTGAGACGACAGAGGGGATGCAAGCAGCTTGCACCGCGGCTCCCAAGGCTATTCCGGAGAATGACTTCCGTGACGCCTTCAATGCTTGGAAATCGCGCTGGCAGCGCTGCATCGACACAGAAGGAGCCTATTTTGAAAGTTTTCAAAGAATTGTAACGATTGGCTCAATATTTTTTTTTAAAATCGACTCAGTCCTATTACTTTCCGGACAAACCTTATATATATATATATATATATATATATATATATATATATATATATATATAACGCAGCATCTGAAATGCGTGGGGCAAGAGGGTATGAGCAAATCGATCACCAATGGAATGAATCGATCCAGGGCACAGTAAAACTAGTTAGGCCACTGGGCATATCTCCTTCCTTCTCTTCTCTTTACATTATATCTGGAGATGTATGTTCTGACTAATAGGCTACTGTGGCAATTTTAAAAAGTACGAGGATATACGCTATCAATGATAAACTATGACTTTTAATATATATAGGGCAATAAATCGAAAAACTCTATATTATTTTTCTGTCCCAATGCCCTGTATAGAGATCCACATATGTCTTCTCAGAGTAACATTAAACTAATCTTTTCCACAGAATATTTTTCATTCTATACTTTGGTCCAGGGGTGGAAATGGAATTTTAGACCTAAGGGGAAAGTCAATAATCGATAAGGTTTGATTCAGAAAGTCGGAAGAGCAAGCGAACTTTGATGGAGAAGCGATAGAGATTGTTGCAGAACAATTAACAAAAAAAAATTAATATCACCATTCAAATTTACTATCTGTTAATAATAACTACAGATTTTTCTCTTTCTTTTGCACAATCACTTCAACTTACGAAGGGGATATTATCCCCTCGTGCATACCTGATTTTTCACTCTTGCTTTGATCTCATGCTTTTTGCACGTGAAACCGTATTTACCGGGTAACTTTGACGCTGGGTCATTTTGACTGTGGCCTTTTAGTAGCGGGGCTATTTTCACCCGTGTCCTTTAGAGGCGGGTCCTTTTGACCCGGGCTCTTTTAATGTAGGGCCCGTTTGTCGCGGGGCCCTTTCACCAAGCCATTTTGGCGCGGGCTGTTTTGACTCGTATCCATTTGTAGCGGGGCCGTTGTGACTCTGGATCTTTTGTTGCGGAGATCTTTTGACTCGGAGACTTTTCTCGCGAGGCCTTTTGACCCGGAGACCTTTTGACCTGTGCTCTTTTTTTACATTCGCTCAGCCGCGTAACTCTCAGCCGGTGCCTTAAGCATTCAAAACCGGCGAGGTAACATTATTGCGAATGTTTCTTTATTTTTTCTAGGCTCTCTTGACGCGGGGCTGTTTATACTCGGGCTCGTTTGACGTAGGGCCCTTTTGACTCGGTTCCTTTTGTCGCGGGACCATTTTGACCCAGGTATTTTTCACGCTCAATCGTTTTATCCCGGAAACTTTTAACTCAAGCCTTTTCGATCCGGGCCATTTTGACGCGTGGTCATTTTGACTTGGACTCTTTTTTCGCGGAGACTTTTGACCTGGACATTTCACTCTGTTCTGTTTTGACCCGGGCCCTTTTCACGCGGGATCGTTTTGACTCGGGTACTTTTGTCGCGGAGACCTTTTGACGCGGCCTTTTCGACGCGGGCTGTTTTCTAGCGGGGCTGGTTTGAACCGTGCCCTTTTGAGTTGCATCCTTTGGACCCGGCCTCTTTCGAAGTAGGGACCATTTGTCGCGGGGTCTTTTTCGGCTCCTTTTCACGCGGGGCCGGGACTCGGCTCCTTTTCACGCGGGGCCGTTTCTACTCGGGGCCTTTTGTCGCTAGGCCCTTTTGACCTGCAGACTTTTTGACTTGCGCTCTTTTAACGCGGGGCCGTTTCTTCTCGGGTCCGTTTGACGTAGTAACCTTTTGACTCGGGTTTTTTCTCGCGGGATCCTTTTGAGCCGGGCTCTTTTGACGCAGGGCCCTTTTAACTCAAGCTCATTTAACCTGGGCCCTTTAGAAGTGGAGCCATTTTGACTCGGGTCCTTCTGTCGCGGAGACCCTTTCACACAGGTCCTTTTGACTCGGGCCCTTTAGTTGCAGAGATATTTTGAACCTGGGTCTTTTGTCGGGGGGTTCTTTTATCCGAGCCCTATTGACCTGGGCTCTGTTCACGCGGAGCCCTTTTTACTTGGGCCTGTTTGACACAGGTCCATTTTGACTCGAGTCTTTTTGTCGCAGGACACTTTTGACACGAGCTCTTTTGACGCGGGGCCGTTTTGATCCGGAAACGTTTGTTGCAAAGAGCTTTAGACCCGGGCCTTTTCGACTCGGGCATTTTCGTAGCGGGGCCCCTTTTGGCACAGTCCGTTTGGCATAGAGCCCTTTTGACTCGAGCTCTCTTAACACAAGGTTCTTTTTTACTCCGGTCTCTTTGTCGCAGGACGATTTTGACCTGAACTTTTTCACCCTGTTCCGATTTGACCCGGGCGGGATACTTTTGACCGGGGCTCTTTTTACGCAGGTCCCTTTTAACTCGAGCCCTTTTGACGCGGGGTCGTTTTGAGTCGTTCCCTTTTGTCGCGGATACCATTATACCCAGACCTTTTTCACACTGGGCCGTTTTGATTCGGGTCCTTTTGAGGAGGGTTCCTTTCGACCCAGGCTCTTTTGACACAGGGCCTTTTAACTTTATCCCTTTTGACCCGTACAATTTTGACGCTGGGTCATTTTGACTCAGGCCTTTCGTTTGCTCTTTTAATGCGAGGGCGTTTTTACTCTGGCACGTTTGACGCAGGAACCTTTTGACTCGAGTCTTTTTGTCACGAAATTCTTTTGACCCAGGCTCTTTTGACCCTTGCCCTTTAGAAACCGGTCCTTTTGACTCGGGCCCTTTTGTTGCGGGGTCCTTTTCACTTGTGCCCTTTAGAGGCCGCTCCTATGACCCGGCCTTTTCTGACCCAGGGACAATTTGTCCCGGGCCCTTTTGACCAGGGCCCGTATTGACTCGGGCCCTTTTGGCTCAGTTCCCTTTTGTCACTTAGATCTCATGACCCGGGACCGTCTTAACTTGGGGCCTTTTGTCGCGGTGGTCATTTACCCTGGCCCTTTTGACACTGAGACATTATGACCTGGGCTCTCTTGACGTGGGGCTGCGTTTTCTTGGACCCGTTTGACGCAGACCTTTTTCACGATGGGTCGTTTTATTCCTGCCTCTCCTGACGCGGGATAATTTTGTCTCGGGCCTTTTTCACGCCGGACTGTTTTGACCTGGGCCCTTTTGAGGCGGGCTCGTTTTGACCCGTAATCTTTTGACACAGGGCCCTTTTTTCTCGAGCCCTTTGGACTAAGAATCTTTTGACGCGGGGTCGTTTTGACTCTGGCTCTTTTTTCGCGGAGAGTTTTGACCCAGGCCTTTTTGACGCGGGATTTTTTTCACTCGGGCTCTTTTGTAGCGGGGCTGTTTAGATCGGTGCCCTTTTGAGGCGGGTCCTTTTGACCCGGCGTTTTTTCAACTAGGGCCCTTTTGTTGTGGAACCCTTTGACGCAGGGCCGTTTAGACTCGGGCCCGTTTGACGCAGGGCCGTTTTCTGCGGATATCTTTTGGCCCAGGCTGTTTTTACTCGGGGCTCTTTTACCCGAGCCCTGTTGACTCGCAGAGATTTTAACCTACGCTCTTTTAATGCGAGGGCGTTTTTACTCTGGTACGTTTGACGCAGGAACCTTTTGACTCGAGTCTTTTTGTCACAAAATTCTTTTGACCCAAGACCTTTTGAGTCGGGGTCCTTTTGACCCGGGTTTTTTTGACGCAGGGCACTTTTGAACCGGACACTTCTGATGCGGGGTAGATTCGACTCCCGTCTTTTGTCGCGGAGACCTTTTGACCCAGTCCCTTTAGACTCGGGTCCGTTTTGACTCAGGCCCTTTTGTTACGCGTTGTTTCGATCCGTGCCCTTTTGACCCGGCTCCTTTGATGCGTGGCTGTATTGACTCGGGCCCTTTTGGCACAGGGTTCCTTTGGCGCAGAGAGCTTATGACCCGGGGCCGGTTTTACTCGGGGCGTTTTGTTGCGGAGGCAGTTACCAGGGCCCTTTTAACTCGGAGCCATTTTGACCCGGTCCCATTTGACGCTGGGCCGTTTTGACTCGGGCACTTTTGTTTCGGAGACCTTTTGAGCAGGTTTCTTTTGACTGAGGCCCTCTTGTAGCGGGGCCCGTTTTGACACCGGTCCATTTGACGTAGGGTCCTTTTAACAAGGCCCGTTTGATGCGGGTCCGTTTTGCCTTGAGCTCTTATGTCGCGGGTCCTTTTGATCGTTCCTGTTTTGACTCCGGCCTTTCTGTCCTCGCCCTTTTGTCTTGCCCTTCTGACATAGAACCATATATATAACGCAGCAGCTGAAATGCGTGGGGCAGGCGGCAGGTATGAGTAAATCGATTATTAATCGATCCCTGGCGCAGGAAAATTAGTTACGCTACTCATCATATCTCTTTCTTTCTCTTCTCTCTACATCATGTTTGGAGATGAATGTTCTGACTAATAGGCTACAGTGGCGATTTTAAAAAGTAAGACGATATATGCTATCAATTACAAATGTTATGAATTTTAACTTAATATATAAAAATCTGTTGGAAGAATCTTGCTGGTGTTAAGGATTATCATGTTGCTTAGTTACTGTATTATATTGTGCTATACAAACAATAAATACATCTGTTTTTTTTAATAAGAAGAACCTTATTTACATTTATTACGGACCTTGCTTTACGACAGCGAAACATATTCACGTTAAGCCTAATCAGATTCCATTCTGAAATAAGGACAGTGAGACGAAAGAAATTATTGACGTATACATTTAGGACTTAGAAAAGTGTCCTGCGAACATGTCGTAGTAAATTCCTGAAGAGTGACATGCGCTAGTAGCAATTATTAGCAGTTATTAACTGAACATAGAAGATAATAAACTGAAAAAACTGAAAATACGAATCTTTTCAGAGATGACAGTGTACTGATGCTTTAAATCTGTTCCTTTACTCCTTATACATACGTTATTTCCCTAGTCAAAATAAAAACTCTTCAAAATTATTCACAATTTCTTATGCAACCATCCCTTCCTTGGAGTACTGCGCGGTCACATACCCGTCACGGCGATGTAAAGGCACTTTTGGCGACGAGGATACAAGCCACCTTGATCTTCTCAGTAGGGTTGCCAACTGACCGGTTTTTCACCGGCCTGGCCGGCGATATTGCTGTTATTTTGATTAAAGCCGGTGACCGGTAGAAACTTCTTACCAGCCCTTTTATGGCCGTTTTTTTTTTCTTTCAAATTTGTATCTGGTTCCAAGCAATTTCATCTAGTTCGAAGTATAGATTTAAAAAGCAACTTTCATTCTATAAATCCAAAACTGTCATCTTTCACCATGTATCAACAATTATTATATTTTGTTCATCTGTTTAGATAGTTTTAAAGAGATGACAGGGACTGTATCAGGGAAATTTTGAAATTTACTTGTAAGAAGTTTTATACATTTATTGAGAGTGAAAAAAAGACTTCTTAAAGCAATTTCCTGTAGTTGAAGTATAAGTTTAAAGAATAAATTTCATTTTTGAAATCCGAAATTGTCACGTAAAGATTAATATACTTTTGTTCATCTGTTTCGATCATTTTAAAGAAGTGGCAGTTACTGGTAAATACAATAAAATGATCAATGCCTATTTCAGTTTTTCATTTATAGCACAATGTATCTATTAAGCTTATTAGTGAATGTACTAACGATATGCAGAATACAGGTGTTAATTCAGTTTCGTTCACGATAGTACATTTCGTTCCCATGGATGGGTCCGAAGAGAGATACTTCACACTTAGACCTATATCATAGGAAATTTTGAGGGGGTGTCGGTTTTTTATTTTCCACAGTTGGCAACCCTACTTCTCAGTAATTTATGAAATAATTTGTTTGTTACTTGCAATTTGTATATGTGATTATAGTATTACGATGAAACCAATTTCCAGATGATGGAATCAATTTCTCAACATGTAATACAAATATCGGCGTACTTCCGGTGCATTATAGATTTTCCACAAACCTATGTGAAAGATAAAAAAATCTCCCATTTTACGAAACATTAGCACACGCATTGGGTTATTTTTCTGTTCTTCGAAACAAGTCAACGCTGAGCGTGAAAAACCAGTTTGAACCTGTTTCTGCGAAACAGAAGCACACGTCTTGCTACACTTATGATTTTAAATCCACTATAATTAAAACTATATCTATCTTGAAATTTTACCCTCGCAATACCTATAATTTTAAACGCTCAACAATTAAAAATTGTTATAACTTGTTTTTCTTTGTTTTCCAGCTATACCTAGTCGAGTTTCCAATTGTGATAGTCATATCAATTATTACGACAGTTCTCTTTGATCTTCCTATGCAAGATGTAAAAGGAATTCTTCTTGATGGTAAGTGTATGTTATATATTATAGGCTACATATGTTCTTGTGTAAGTGGCCAAGTATTATGGTAAGGCACTGTCAGCTGTTATGCAAAGGTCAAAAGCTTTAAGTGTTCTTTGATAACTTTGTGAATGAGTTCGTTTGTTGATAACAAGGTTGTTCAACCCAAAACACATGCAACAACTGCCTCTAGTGTCATTGGTCTTAAAATAAAAACATTTTTTTATCTACATATTTTCGCCTCATTGCAATGACTCAATAATCCCACATATAAACTGTATTCGACACTCTCATTTAATAAAAATGTTATTTCTTTTCTTGATGCTCTTTTTTTTAAAGTGTATTTTCTACTATCCCTATGACCAGTGATGACGCTAGCTTTCATTTCTTCTGGGGACAAAAACATTTGGGGGAGCAGTTATTTTCCTGGATGCTGAAAATAACAGTTCTATATTAATTGAAATACATTACAACACAACCTGTCTGCACATGGACGCCCGAAGAAAATTTTCTAGGGGGGGGGATAATCTCCCTGGTTACTATACTACGTTTGGTAGTTTTTATTTGTATTAAGAAAATCTTAAGAATTTTAATACATTTTTATGAGCCAATAGGCGGGCCCCACCCTGCCTTTCTTTCGGGCGCCCATATGTCTGGAAGACCATCTTGGGTGGGCCGGACGATGCAATTGAGTGGATTCTGCCTCCTTGTTCCCTCTAGCATTGTCACTGCCTATGAAGTTTTCATTATAGTACTTGTATGTATATGTGTGTATGTGTCATGTTTGAAGTTTTTATATCACATTTAATGCTTTTCATCATTTTTAAATGCAAAGAACTGTTGGTCTTTTTGAACGTAATCTAATATTATAACTGATATATTTGAAAGACATTGTTATTTTGGTGAGGTTAATATAATTCGATTATTTTTAAAAAGAATTGTTTATTCAACTTTAGAAGGTAAGAGTACGTGGTGCGCACCAAAATTATGTGACTTTACATATATTTCGGCCATGTTTAATATTTGGGTGAGACGTTTTCGTAAGTTTTTAACGTAATCTTCGTCCGTTATCCACCTTTCAAAGCATCTGCGAATCCATTTTAGTGTGTGTATTTGAGACAGTGGTATACGGCGCTCCCGAGGGCACTTCTGGATTGAAAACGTTTGTCTCGCAATGAATCCTTCAGTTTTGAAAACGAAAAGAAATTATTGGAGGACAATGCTTGGGAACAGAATGTATGAGAGTCCACTTCGATGTTCTTGCCCTGTAGAGAGCTTTCAGTTTTACTTTCGCTTCAGTGCAGTTCTGTTACGCGAAAGCTATTGGATAGAGAGTAAAGGGAAATGGAAACATCAAACTGACCGATCCGGCTAACACCAGTTGGTGTTGTTGAGTGTTTTCCTACACTAAAATATTACTGAGTGACTGGAGATGCAACCACATTGAAAGAAAAAGGAAATGAAATGTTAGATGTTATCCCTGTTTTCTAGATTTGTGACTTTAAGAGCATTATATTTGGGACTTGTTTTTGACAGATTTTTGAATTCACGATTTAATTTTGAGTCATATGTAATGTAAATAATTATGGTACTGTTCGTAATCAATGGTGCCGTATTTATGAGGCTGAAATTTCTTAGCGTGAGAATACTCACTTTTTCGATCCCTGATTCGATCCCAGCTCTCGGCAAGTGGATTTTGTGATTAACAAACACTGTATACGCGAGTTTTCTAATATTTCTGGCGTTTCCTCCTACATCCATCTCATTAATTGCGTCATCTTTAGCCTCATATTGCATAATTGTGAGACGTTAAACAATGCATATTTATATTTGAAATTTGCATTTTTTTTAAATCATAAGTTTGCACTTTTTCATCAAAAGTTTGCACGAAAAATTGCAAGTACTAATAATTACAAGAGCAATAAAAGCATCTGACCTTTCTCATTAGTACTTTTAAATTAAATCCTTCACCATTCTCAGCTTTAAAATATTACATGTCTATACAATACATTCTTACAAGTTAATAAGTTTATGTAATTTTAGAATGCTACAATATGGTACTTTCAAATCTTTAGTTGCTACATTTCTATCATGTAAAAAGAAATAATTTTAAAAAATGAGGTAGGACTTACACAATTAAACACAAGCCGCCTTATGCAGGATCGTTTTGACGTATGATTAGAGTCATACTAAAGGCCTGACTGCTGCAGGAAACTTATGTTAGTCAATCTCTTTAGTATGGCACTAATCACGCGTCAGAACGACTCTGCATAAGGCCCAAGGTTTCTCTGTAGGTAACAAATAAAGAATATGTGTTTGTAAACGCTTTATACAATAATTAATTTAATTTGTTTCAGGTTCTTCAAGGAAGAAGCAAGGATGTCCACAATGCTTAAACACATGCAAATCTGAAGATAAAACCCAACAGAATGAATCAACAAGACAATAAAATACTCATATTCATATATTCTTAAAAAAAAAAAAAAGTTTTTGCAAAGGTGTATTAGTTGTAATGATTGACTTAGCTTTTCATTTTTCCTTCTTGCATAAGGATCTATTAATTTTTATTATTATTATTTTGAAATGTGCCTAACAGTATTAAAACAAAATCTGAAGTTCCAATGCACACTAAAAGGAAATGAAACCAGTCATTGAGGTTATTCTAGAGTTGTTCTTAAATAAAGTAATTTCTGTAAAAATAAAACCGACTCAAAGCGAATACTTACTATTATGAATGTATGTTACAATTTTGACAGTAAATCTCTGCTTTCGTTAGACACAATATAGAAGTACATTCTAAGGCTACGGATCATATACTTCAGAAACTGAAAGGAAGTCATTTCTAACAACGGTACAAATTGAGAATGAGTCGTCATAAAATGATAATTTTACGGATAACTTCAGTGATTTCATGTGAAAGAGAACTGTATTAGATATTAACTTCGGCTAAGATGACTTTATTCTACTCTATTGTACTATATTGTATCATTACACACTTTCTTTTGTATTAATAATAGTTTTCATGGCACATCATGATGCACATATATTGTCAATCTGTACGCAATCATTTGCACAACCACCAGAAAAAGTAAAAGTGCAGAATGTCTTAGAGAATCATTTAAAGCTAGGAAAATGAAAGAAAAATATGTTTTAATTTGACAACCTATTCTCAATCTGCACGCTAACAATTAATAAGATATTTCATTTTCATTTTCACAATTCCAAATTTTTAATTAGATATATTTCTAGATCTCAACTTGTAATTAGGTTCTTATTGTACAGTTTTTTAAATATATATATATGAATATAAATATAAATATATATAAATATAAATATATATATTAAAATCTCTACTTTTAATTAGGTACACACCTAAGCTCTACCCCAGGCTTGGAATTGTCAGATCTTACGTTTTTCCATAAGTTTTATGTTTCTTCTGGTACATCTTACGTCATACATTTTTATTTTCCCCGTATGACATTTTTTTCTGTTTTTTTAAATAATTAAAGAAATTGTAGTCCTGGACAGTTTTTAATTTGTTTTTAAATATTATTACGACTAAAAAGACAATTAAAAGAACTGATTTCTTATACATTATTAATAACACAGCTCAACGATATAACAGTTCAGAGAGAAAGGGTTACAAGTTTCGTTTTTATCTCCTATCTAACATGGGGCCCAAACCATATGTTTAAGAATAATTTGGCTTTAGCATTTTAGCATTCATCTGTCAACATCGTCTCGATTGTATCAAGGTTTCGATCAATCATCATACACTGATGTCAGAAACAGTAATTAGTTTATATGTCAGCTAATAAAAACAGAACTACAACTGGTTGTAAACTCCTATATATCCTGTAAGTTTTTAGAATGTATGAAAAAAAAAAAAAAGGTGTGGAACTCTAAAGGGATGCAAATCTTCTTTAAAATACAAATAAAAGCAACAAAGATTTGTGCACTATACTTGATTGGTTGGGTGATGTTTGTCGTCCCTTTCAACATCGAGGCTACATTGCGACGAGGATTTATTGCTTAACGTGTGATCCGAACGATCACATAAACTCCTACCAGGAACTGTAATATACTTTTTTGTGTTCTATCTGTTGCAATAATTTTTAAAGTAATTACTCTAGTCCCAAAGTATGATTATCATGTAAACATACATATGACGTGTGTTCAAAAAGAAAGCGAACTTTCGAAATAGTGTGCCAATCGGCAGAGGCAGCACGCTGCGGTTACTGAGAGTATCTAGCGGCAGATTCAGACAACTTCCCATTTGCCACGTTTCGCTATGACCGTTAATCCTCGAACTACAGCTGCTGAAGTGAACACGTGCACAAGGTGTTCATCAGATAAATAATACAATGACAATGAAAGAGCTTGAAGGACAACGTGTGTGTTTGTATGTGAATTTTTGCTATACACTTGGAAAAGCATATGCAGAGACATTTCAATTGCTTTTTTAAATTCATTTAGGGTCACCTTGTTCAAAAAAAGAAAAAGAAAAAAGTATGCATGAGTTGATCAAAGATCAAGGTGATGTTGGTTGCTTTTTTGGGGGGGGGGAGTGAAGCAATTGTCCATCACGAATTTCTACCACGTGGTCAGATGGTAAACAAACAATTGTACCAGGATATTTTTAGCGCGATTGAGGAATATTGTACGCAGCAAAAACCCTGAATTTTGGGAAAATCAGACTTCAATAGTGCACCATACCAATGCGCCTATTCACGCTTCGTTCCTCATCCGCAGTTATCTCGCAAAATATCAAACTCCCGTTGTGCCCCATACATCCTATTCTCCTGACCTAGTCCCAGCAGACTTTTTCCTGTTTCCCGAACTTAAAATAACCTTGAAAGGACGTCGTTTCCAAACCATAGAGAAGCTTTAGGATAATGCGACAAGAAATCTGCGCACAATCCCATAAAGCACGTTCCAGTAGGCTTTCCAAAGATGGAACAAACATTGAGAACGGTGTGTTGCCAGTATAGGGGGCTAGGGATGCGCACGAGACGAGTCGAGACAGGATTTTCCTGACAAAATTCGAGACGAGACACGGCTCTTCCAATAGAGAAATATACATTTTTCGAGTTGAGACATCACTTTTACAGCACATTTTCGAGTCGAGACAGCCACAAATCTTGTCTCGTGCGCATCCCTAGAGGGGGCTAATTTGTGGGGGACAGCAAATATAGATTGATAGGGGGATAGTATATAAAACTGTTGTGAAATGAGTAATATATATTTTATGGAAAAAGTTCGGTCTTTTTTTGAACACACCTCCTATGTTTGTTATATATATTACGTAAACTATGAATACCAGAAATCTTTCGTTTTTTTTTCTCCCTTTTTCCTTCTCTGATAAATGTGGCAACCTTACTTACGTTGTACTTTTATAATGTGTCTGATGAAGGCAATAATTCGTTTGCCGAAACTATAACACATTAGTAATAACAAGCGGTTCCTTTGGCCAAATTTTATTTTAAATAAAACTGTTACGCGAAATTGTTCTAACAGATTATAGGGACAATGAATAATTTTGAAACGTTGTACATAGTATCCAAAGAAAATAAAAATAATAATTGATTTTGAAGCGTTTGAAATGATAGTTACGAAATTTGGCTTCAAAAGAAACCAGTTGAGAATTCTCCAAGAGCATTGCCAGAACGAAGAATCAGAGGCGGATCGAGGACAGACTTCTGGGGGAGCGGTGTGTTGTAATACTGCTGCTTAAAGCTACTTTTAAGAGCTAAAGACTCTGGGGCGGGTTTTATTTATGTATAAAATAGGAAAGTTTCACCTTCTAGGGGGGCGATCCGCCCCTATTGCCCTCCCCCGGATCCGCCCCTGAAAAGAATAAAGAGATAGAGCGAGAAGAATAACTATGATTGTTCCTTCATGTAAAAGTAAATATTTTTATCTGCACCATTTTCTCTTCTCGCAAAATGATCATCTCTCTATAACTTACGGTTCCCGAGATATGGTTCCTTAAATCTCCGGAAATTGACCATTTTTTGGCCAATATCTCGGGAACGGTAAAAATGACGCAAAGAATTCCATCACTTTCTCAGATAGTTATCGATGCACCATCGAATGGAGAATTCAAAATTTTAAAAAATCGCAAATAACAGACAGAGACACAGACATAGAAATTCAGTAACGAACTTTTTAAGTTCGTTAAAAATAGAACCAATAATCGTTAAACCATCAATAAATTACATTAAAAAGATAAACGAAAATTGATTTTGAAACATTGGTACGAGTATTAAGAGAGGCATTGACTTGAAGCGTAAATTAATATGTATTATTAAAAGTTAATACAGTCATTGAGTTTAAAACGTTTAAAAAGGGCAATTTTAAAATAAATTAAACAGTTCTTACTTTTTCTTTTTACGAACATTTTATATAAACTAAAAGTAGATTTGTCTGCACAATAATTAAATTCATTACTGAAATTTTGTTTACGTTTCTAGATGATACCAAAAGAAAATAAGAATGGGGAGGAAAGAGCGAAAAGTAATTCAGTCATTACAAAACGATTATGATGAAGCTTTTCTGTAAATAAAAACAAAATGAAATTTTCTTTCTATTTTCAATTGTTATTTTGTGTAAATTTACTTTATACTTACATTTCACAAGGAATTTTCTGCAGAGTATATGAATTCATTTGTAAATAAACGTTCTACTAGTAACTTGGTTAAAAGTATTATGTCAATGATATTCAATAAATTGTTTATAATAATTATTGTGATTATTATTAATTATATGTTTTCCTTCAGTAGTGTATTAGCTGTCTATTTAGGTCTTTTAAATTAAACCTTCACCTCATTCTTACATTTGTCACATGGTTTTAATACCAACAATATAATGAAATATTTCTTCCCTCTTTGTGTACTTCTTAAGGAGTTTGGTTTACAAAAGCTCCGTTATATACGAGGAGCAGTCAAAATATTTCTTTTACTCTTTGTGTACTTCTTAAGGAATTTGGTTTACAGAAGCTCCGTTATATACGAGGATCAGTCAAAATATTTCTTTCACTCTTTGTGTTCTTCTTAAGGAGTTTGGTTTACAGAAGCTCCGTTATATACGAGGAGCAGTCAAAATGTTCCCCGAATTTCGATGTAACTATTTATACCACAATATCGCAATGCTTTTATAGGTAGAGTCAAATGATGGTCCGGGCGACTTTTCCCTTCACGAAATTTTATTACAAAATATAATAAATACAAATGTTTTTAATTCAATGTATCCTCTTCAATGACCAAGTGAAGGAATATTGAATGTTCTGCCGGGTGCCCCTTTCACTCATGGCAGGTTGTAGGTTAGATTTAGATTATAAGTTTAAGATGGGATCCCTAGTCCAGTGTGACATAGGGTAAGGAAGAGGTGCTCCAAGTCCACAGCGACATAGGAAGGTAAAGGTTAAGCGATCAGTTGGTCGACTGATGCTCGGTCCCACGGTGGTCCGCCTTTTATTTGTCCTCTTCGGGTCCTTCCGTGAGCTCCGTCTTCTTTCGGCGATCCTCGGTGTTTTCCGTGTCGGCATCTCGTCTGCTATGCTGTTTTCAAACAATAGCACGTGTTGTGTTGACGTGTGCCTTTGTCGTGATGTGGGGATCCTTACAATATAGGTACACATTTACTTAATAGCTTTCAAAATAGGCTCCTTGAGAACACCACACTTATTGCACCACTCCTGACATTGCTGGAAACAACGCTGAAAGTATTGTTTTTGTATGTTCCGTAGTTCAGCCGTCGCATTAGGTTTGGATGTCTTCTACTGTGGCACAACAGCTAGCAGAAACGAACAGTCCCCCTCCTCTACCAGCCTCCCTACTCACCAGATTTACCACCAGCGGATTTCTGGCAAGATGAAAAAGGGCCTCAAAGTATCCGTTTCGCCACCGTAGAAGACATCCAAACCAATCCGACCGCTGAACTTCTGAACATACCAAAGCACGCCTTTCAGCGTTGTTTTCCAGCAATGGCAGGAGCGGTGGAATAACTGTGTGTTCTCAAGGAGCCTATTTTGAAGGCAATTAAATGAGTGTGTACCTATATTGTAGTAATAAATAATTACAACGAAATTGTGGGTACTTTTTCACTGCTCGTCATATGTACACTGACTGTTTGTGTGTCCGTCCGTGAAGAAGAAAATAAATCTCACAAATTAGTTAAGGTGGATCATTAGGTGTTCTCGGTGCTATGCTAAACGCTGCTTGAATAGTGCGGCGTTGCAAGATAGTGTCGAGTGTTTACTGATGCCAGATAATAAAGGAAGTAATCATGGAATTCTGCTTAGATACTTACTGGAGAAATTAGTTTTCGACGCTTATCGCAATCCACTGCTAAGTTCCGCTTGTCGAACTGTAACCTTAGAATGCACTGATTTTCTCATTGCGACTACCACAATAAACGTACAAATTTGGTAACAACGCATTATGGCGTTCTGCGTAACTTTCTTCTCCAAATCTATTTCCTTAAATGTAAATTAATATTTAAATAAAATGCCAAACATAACATGAGAAACGATCAAAAAATATATATATTTTGTAATAAGATCATTACTTTAAAATACTTTACACACACAAATAAACATTTCATAAAACTGAGCACGTTAATAGGATCTAAAAGCAAGTGCTCATTATAAAACGAATCAAATATTTTCCTTTATTTATTACCTTTCTCGATATCAGGGGACACAAGCAAATGAATCAGTACCTTGTGCTGTAGCTGAAGCATAACTCTATCTTATAGTACAATATTTATAATATGAAACGTTTCATTGCGCAGTAGTTAAGGGAATGAGCTAAAATATGTATTGACTTCCTGGTGATGATCCACCTTAATATAGATCATCAATACGGTATTGGCCAGGATATAGAGGTTAAAAGTTAGAAACTGAGTTTGAAAATGAAGATGATCCGTTAACCAGAAGTGGTTGAAATCAACCATTTCAGATTTTAACATTGGTCACGATAGAGAAAAAACGATAATATATAGCGAGAAACGGTTGCCTGCAACCGATAAAGCGTCCCAAGAATTCATTTCATCTTTATAATTAATTCCCTACTAAATCCGGAAATGTTAGAAATCTACTACTACAGCTTCCGGGTTTCGATAGTAATCTACACAAAGTAGAAACGACAAGAGATAACGAGAAGTGTGTGTGTGTGTGCTTTTTTAAAATCAATTTAGCATTCTAAGAATTCCACCTTTTCTCTTAACCTCCTATTCCAGGGATCTCATGTTTGGCGAGTATTAAAATGTGCGAAACATTTTTTTTTAAAATTCGGATTGTAACAAAACAATTATTGGTCAAAAGCACTTAATGTGAGTGTATAAATCAAGCAGAAGTTGGTTTTCTCATTTGTCATTTTAAATTAAGCTCATTAAATATTTAGGTAAATCTGTGTAAAATGCTAACATCCATAACCACTCACTTTTATGTAATTCAGCCAGAGGACGATTCCTTTTATTCAAGAAAATTTCGATTACTGTTCGGAGCTCAAAAAATTGCAATAGAACTATTTTGAAGTCAAGTCAATTTATCCAGTCTTTTCAATGAACTGACGAAATTGATTATGATTGAGCGCATGTGGTCTGATATAGTTAACAGCTGACATAACTGGCTTTAAAATTTGTGACTTATCCAAGTACAGTGCTTTTCGCACAAAGACTATTGATAAATAATGCAGTGTAGGATTAATGGTTTTGAACCATCATCATTTACTATGTCATTTGATACAAGAGCAACGACACCTATATTTTTTCCACACTTGCTTTTGACAAAAAGTAGTGATATAGTTTAATTTTTCCATTAAAACTTACCCATGTACACAATCTTACCTACCACTAGGGAAAATTGTAAAAAAAATAAGTCATTTGAAAAAGGGTTGATAGTAATAACAATTATGCTCGGTTTACCTTGTCTGTGTATCAGGGTAAAACATTTATCTGAACCTGTGCTCTCTACACAGCGCAGCATTTGAGCATGAATCTCCTTGTCATTACTCACAACTTCTGTACATGTTCCTTTACAGTCACAAGTGAAGGACGTCTTGATAAAAATCGGTGAGGGCTATCATAAAGGGTAGATTTTTCCCGATTGTGTTTTCAACATCTCGCACTGTTTGCAAGATTTGAGCCTACTTCCGACTGGAGTTTCTAATTCATGTATGATCAGTGTCTTCTTTCTTCTTGTATGCAGTATGTAATAAGCAAATACATTACACACACAATGAATTATAATGTTAGTGATATATTCATGGGGTAAAACACTCGAAACAATAAAGATTTATCTCAGACTCGAGAAAGATTATCCTTCGTTTTTCATTATCATTTGGCCAGGAAACAAACGCCAGACAGATATTCTAACCCGTACACAAATGTGTGGTGTCGGAATGTATAACTCATAGGATATGATGCTTTTTAAAATTTCAATACTTCCAATGTACCCCTAAAATGTAATAAAGAAATAACGTCCATTTTTTAAATATTCAATTAGAACTGAACAATCTACACAAAATTTGCAATTGTTCAGTAACAACGGTATCTTTCTAAAGCTTGTGGTTTCCGAGATATTATTCTCAAAAGAATTGGGCATAAACATATAAACATCCACAGACATATGAACTTTTCTTGACCACAAACATATAAACCTAGCATCTTAATATAGACCCTATAGATAACTGAAATTTCATGCCATACAAGTATCGATCGTATTGTTTGACATATGTGATACAATTAGGTAAACAGTGCTATCAACCCAATATGAAGAATAATTTTTCAGATAGCACTATGTCTCGTTGTTACATATTTTGGTTCTACACGTGAAATGGAAACTTATAATACCACACATGTTGTAGACTGCTGCAAACTAAGGATGTTACAGTATCATTGTATATTATTGGATCTTCTTTATAGCCTTCAATTAATCATAAAATACGAATTTTCTTCTAATAATATTATTAACATATGCTTAAAAAATAATTTCGAAGTGACAAGAGTAGGATAGTCCCAAGAATATTCTAAAAATAAAAATGGTCTCCATTTGAGAGGTTAGAGAGAAACGTTGACCTAAGTTATCAAAGCCTCGTTGTCTCGTGATCTCCCCTCCCTTTAGTCGATCCGCCACTGATGATTACTCTTATATTCTTCTTATTATAGTTTTACCACAACTGTATTATCTACATAGGAAACTTGATTTTCTTAATTGATGCAAAAATAATGTAAAATAAAATGTATATAACGATTTGCAAACTTCTTCCTCATTATCTAAGTAGGTCAAATTTGGACGACATTGATCCTAAATTCCTGGTTCAACGAACTGCGTTTCTTTTAATTATTTTCTTTTTTTTTTTTAAAAAAAAGAAAAAAATTGAAAGTAAAAATGACGTGACTACTTTTATCATGTATCTCTAGTGTAACCTCCGACCTTACTCAATATTACAAAATGATAAAGCATATGACAAGAACCAAACGGGGTGAATGCTTTCGGAGGACTTCAAAACATCATCAAAATAGTCTTACATTAATAGTTGCTTCTTGAACTTCTTTTTAAGAAGCAAGAATGGATCTTGCAGGATTTTGGCTATCGAAATTATTATTTATCGGGTCTTTATTATTGTTGACGATAATAGTGTGTGCAGGTGCTTCGAATTTCCAAAATGGCAAACTAACGACTGCAATTCATCAGTTAAAATTTGCATCAAACGAAATTGAAGATTTTTACGATGATAGTCGACTGAAGATAAGTGATGATGAGGATGATGAAATGTTGCGATTGTGGAACGGAATTGGATTAGCTCTTCATAAAGCGCTGTTTGACCAACCAGATTCATCGCAGAACTCACTGTGTAGGAATCATAGTCGGCAATTTTTGGAGGATTTAAGAAATTTTAAATTATGGGCTACCAAAAGTAAGTACAGTACCAAAATATGCAGTGCTTATGTTTTGCGTTTAAAAGTAGCCTGGCCTGTTGGTTGCTTGATAGTTGGTTGGATTTTAGTATCATTTTTCAGCAGCGCGGCTATATGTAGTGTTGACCATGAATCGAGAAATTTCTCGGAAACTAGACTAGAAGTAAATTTCAAATTCGAGACGAAATGAGACAAGAAACATGGCAATTCGTTTCTCATTTTAAGGATAGGAAATGAGACGAGACGATGAATTTGAGGTGTTTCGTGCAGAGTTGTAACTAGAGATTTCGGCACCCGGGGCGGAGTAGATTTCGGTTCCTCCTACACTCATCTCAGCAAGCTTTTCCTTCTCTCCTTTTTTAGAAGCAGCTTTTGTTGTTATACTACGCTGAATTTTTATCAAGCTGCTTGCACAGACCATTGGAACAGCCAAAAACGATCATTGTGCGTTCTTTGCAAATTATGTGGTCGTTTTGGATTTTAAAAATGCTCCTACGTACATTATAAGTCATTACTCGGCACCTCGTACCACTTATCATTAACAAATCATATACAATAACTTACTAAGTAATAAGTAAAAGTTGTTGTGACTCGTTTTGAAACGTTTGGGTTGCGAGCGGAGCGAGCAAGAAATTTTTTATCAAATCTATTTGTTTGCAAACCGACAACAATATTGATTTAAAAGGAGCGCCAATATTTCTGCGGGACGCCGCGTCGTTTACTCTTCTCCAATACTTTTTTCTTTCATCTTGCTCGTTTGGCGCCCTCTTGTTATCAGCGCCCGAGGCAAGGCTCCGCTCCCTCTTCCTCCATCAGTAGCTTCGGCTCTGGTTTCATGGTCAACCCTAATTCACCCAAGTCTTAGATCCCGAACACTGCAATAGAGTTACATGATTCATGTATGAAGCTATAAATTGATAAGGTGATTGCACGAACATAATGTCGATGATTTAGCAACGTTTAAAGATACGCAGATCATTACACAATAAACTCAAGTAAGGAGTGCTGTTTAAATGTTATATCACACCTTCCTTGGGCTCCTCGTGACCGATTCTGATAATTTATAGATGATAAAAAAAAAAAAAGATAAAAGCATAAATTTTGTACATAAATTTACAAAAGACGAGAAAAGTGTATCGAGAATCGAAATGAGACGAGATTTGTACAAAATTTACGAGACAAGACGAGAAAACTTTATTTTTCCTCTCGCCTTGTAGACAACACTAAATGAGACGTGGACCTAGAATTTAAAGTAGAATCCGACAACTTTCAATGTTCTCCTATCAGGAATCAAACCCGGAACTCCCTTGCATCAAAGACATGCTTGTTCTAATTATTATGGCAGCAGAGGGGATTACACTATTTAGTGGAGTTTCACAACCCAGCAGTGTGCAACTAAACAACAGCGAAGTGAACCTGATTGAGAATATCGAGACCGAGCTCGAGTGAGTGCTAGTCAGAGCTAATGTGATCACTTCATTGAAGATAGTGAGCCTGAACCTGAGAGAGCTCCGATTGCAAAAATTGTCACGTTTGTTTTATTTATTTCTTTATTACTAGCTGTGAGAACCCAACCTTGTCGGTTATTAACTCAGAACATCGATTAAAAGAAAGGAAAAATTTCCTTATTCAGTACATGTCCCCTGCCGTTATATAATCCAGCAGAACCATGAAATAATGGGGTTGTATACACGCAAGGCGTTATTAGAAACCGCGAGAAATGTTCACACGTTTTCGCATATAATTACCTCCCCCTCCCCCCATACACAAATCTAATCACCGAGACGAAAGTCGAAAACAAAATGTCTTTGAGCAGGCTTAGATCTGGTTAATCTGTGCGGAAATCTGATGAGGTAGACAGATACACAAAGACAGATATACGGAAACTGTCTTACGCAGACAACGGAAATCAAAATAAGCTCCCTAGGGGTGGAATCGGATTTTCTGAACACCCTGTATATTCATATAACTCGAACGGTATATGAATTCGGAAAATTTTTATTACAGTTTTGTAATAGGCGTCATTAGTGCTTTCAATTGACGTATAAACCGTCTTTCACTTCGATATATAATCTCTCTCCCTTCCCTTGTAAGTGGAACTTAAATTTAGGCACCTCAGTTTTCAAATTTCTCACGTAGTTACTAAACTCACTCAAGTCTAAACATTTGGTAGTTGATCTAACCATTCATATTTTCACAATTTAGTCCAGAAATTCTATGGAATTGAAGTAGTTCCAGGCATGTGTGAAAATTTAACACAACCGGGTAACACAGATAATGTTAAAATATCACAATCGTTTTCAATGTAATTCTAAAATTCATACAGAGGAAACGAATGGAAAACCAGTAAAGACGTACTTAAACTGCAAGTTGTATTTTTTCAAATGACATTACATCAGATAATTTCCTATATCAAATCTAACATGTAAAAACGTAATCATACAATACCACACTTGTCATATAGTGTTGTAAACTAAGAGCGTTACAGTTTCAGAAACATCGAAAGGCAACCAATTTTGAAAGGATTCTAGAATAGTAATAACACATGTAGGTCTAAGACTGACAGTTTAATGCTTATCAAAGTATCTTAATGTCGGACACTACGGTCATTATATGACGTACTTCGAACAAGTAGAAACATGAGGAAGTACAAAGGATTTTATTTTTAAAAAAGTACTTAGATAAATACCACATCGAATTACGTACATGCTTTCCAATAGACATAAAAAATCATAAAACCGTTTACAGCAATTTGATATCTCAAACCATTCGAAATTTGATATAGGCTATGTATTGCTTAAAATAACGTATTTATGGGAACTTTGTGAAACAATTTTTGATTTACTTTGCTTCTATAACATTACAACAATACTTTTTGGTAGGTGTGAATACGAGTAAAATGAGTTCTCGGAATGATATAGTTTTAAGCAGTGTTGTGAAGTTTAACAGTGTTTACCACATCTCCAGAACGGTTTTATAGTATCAAATTGATGTAAACTGCACTGTGATAATCACATCTATTGAAAACTATCTACTCAATTAGATAAGGTACTTACGTAAGCAGTTTTTTGAAAATAGAAGCTTTTGAAAAATGTCAAATTTTCAATCCATTGTAACTTTGTTAGGTAGCTATTTATTCTAAATCCGTCATATCATGTTCATCATGTTCATCATGTCATATCATTTCCGTTGTCTGTGTAAGACAGTTTCCGTATGTATATATATATACACGGAAACTGTCTTATGCAGACAACGGAAATCAAAATAAGCCCCCTAACGAAAAATTTCAGGTTTCGAAGTGCAGCATTTAGGAAGTTATTAGACATGTAAAATAAACAGTGATGTACAAATCGAAGCAGACATGATGGATATACATGCTTTAAATGAGAATTATACGGAAAGCCTGAAAGGAAAAGAAGAGATGAAGGAAGAATAGAAATAAGGCATTGAGTTAGAAGAAGAATGTAGGCTAAAGACTTGTCAATATTCTGTCAAAAATTTAAAGGAAGTGCGACATTTGCCTTACGTTGAAATGACACTAATATGCTTAGTATGGTTTCTCAGGCTAAAGTCTTTGAGCAGACGAGCAGCGAATGTATAAAACGCCCTCCTTGACTATTGGAAAAATTAAGTTAACGTGTGTACCTTACAGTACTTTTCTGTTCCTTGTAAACTGGCTGAGTTACGTAGCATCTTATTTTATCTCAAGTATGCCCATTATATGCTTGAACTTCTTTTTCGTAGGTCTACCTTCGTTAGCCGGAAACTTAACTTTAACGGAAATTTTTGCGAGTCCAGTTCGAGTCCGCTAAAGACAGGTTTTATTACATTAAGATAGGAGTTCGCTTTACCAAAACTCTTCTATATATTTGCTGTGTCCGTGTCTTCGTTCGAGAGTCGGAAAAAATAATCTCAAGAACTATTTAATGAATTACTATTAATTTTAACCAGGATATAAAAGTACAAAAAATAGGAACAAAGTTCATTGAGACGGAAATCATATTGAAAACGAAAATGGTAGGAATAAATAATTTCTTGTTTTAACGTTGGTCACTACAGAAAAAAATGGTTTCTTTCAATCGGTTAAACACCCCAAGAATACATTTCATCTCCTTTGAAGTGATAGAAATACATTATAATTTTCTGTTTCAATAGGCCTATTAATCTACACAGAGCAAAAACGAAAAGAGATCGTTTGGAATGAATTTAGCCTTATAAGAACATACAAGATTCAGCATCTTCTCTGTTATCCATGTATTCAAACCGGCTAAAGAAGATGAGAAACGAATCATGATACTAAAGATACGAAAGAACAACACATATTTTTTGTCTACAATGACTTGGTACAGGGCGCAAAATTTCCGGTCGCCAGGTCGCCACTGGCGATTAGAAATTTAGAGCTGGCGACCAGTGTTCAGTAGAAATAATTTCTTCCTAAACTCACAGGGCTGCGCAGTTTCTGTTTCGCACGAAAATAATTGTCACTGAGTGAGAGAAAACACGGAATGTGATGTCTTCACAATGTTCCCATCCCATCCTTAATCGAAATTGTCTGCCTCTTGGATTCCTGTCTTACGAGATTCCCAAATTTGCTTCTATTGTCACATTTTGTGCAGGTTTACCGTGAGTACCGGTACTGCTTCATGTGAGAGAGGTTTCAGCAGTCTCAACAGAGTTAAGATTGAGTACAGAATTCACTGAAGACTGACACCTTGGATGATTCGCTGACAATTTTCATCATGCTCTTCACGTAAAGACTTTGATCCAAAAATTGCAATCGACAACTGGTACTTCATTACAGAGAGAGAGCGTTATACCAACTCAAAATTGATTATCCTGAATCTAACAGTCTGTTTTTGAAATGTTATTTCCTGATGTAATCTCCTTCTTTGTCCAACCAAAGGCCGTTGGGGGAGGGTGAAGAACCTCTCATAATTTGTATGTGGGAGATACTGGCAACCATCATTTTTGCATTGGCGAGTGCGTCTGACTTTGAAATTTTGCACCATGACTTAGTGGCCAAGTTACTGAGATAACTGGAATTTATACTAGGACACAAAATTACGTTGATACCTACCTTATCTAAGTGAGTTTAGCAAAGCTTCTGACATTCCACTTGGTCGGCATTTTTGAAGCCTATATCATGTCTGTCTTTTCCATGATGGCTTTCGCAAATCTTCTGCAAAATTTAGGTGAATTATGGTATGTCTCTTCTTGGAAATAACCATAACATTTGAGACTGCATGAATGAAATTAAATGAAATCTTTGAGTTTTACCTCTCATGCTTATGCTGGCTAGGCTAAAGGTGACGGTGATGATGACAAATGAAAGAAATTGTGGAATGAAGAAAGTAAAATGGGGGAACCCCGAGAAAACCCACGCACACGGTGTTTGTCCACCAGAAAGCTCACTTGGCACGAGCTGGGATCGAACCAAGGAACTCCCATGCACTAGAGGTGAGCAATTTATCACTGAGATGAGATTGCAATCCATCGAGAATAATGGTGTAAACAGAGGTAAAATCCATTTTATTTGGCAGATTTCTACATATACTTAATCAAAGATAAACAACTTTCTGGTATAAAATACGTAAAAATTACTTTATTTTGATAGAACATAGTGTAAGGACATTTTGTTTAGGGTATTCCGATCAACCCTATTTTTATTACACACACACACACACACACACACACACACACACACACACACATATATATATATATATATATATATATATATATATATATATATATATATATATATATATATATATATATATATATATACAGGGTGGGCCATTTTAATTAATCCACGGAAATATCTAAAAAATGATAAAACATGGAAGAAATGTACACGTTATATATTGCTAAGGGGGAAAACCATTTCCGCCAAAAGTACTCCTCCCCACCCCCCGGAAATGGGGGTAACGGGGGGTAACTTTGAAATGTCAAATGGGAACATGGGTCGAGTAAAACCTCGTTCGAAAGGTCTTGGAAAACTAAGTAACGCTGTACCAAAATTTGTTTCATATGGAGCACCAGTTTCAAAATGGCCGAAATGATATAGTTCGGAAACTCCAGTAGCCGTGGTATAAAAACCATGGGAGGTAGATGAATGGAACAAAATTGAAATACGTAAATACCATAGGGCATATCGAATGATGTGACCCCTGCGATCCCAGCGTCTTTCCTGAAGGGATCTTGTGAGCTAACTTCAAAATTTCAATGTCCGACCGGACACGGTTCGGGCGTACGCTTGACCTACCCAATGCTGTTTGGAAGGCAGACTTCAGGGATAGAGAATTAGTGCACTCAGTTAATGCGGATTGCCACAGTCAAGGGCGCCCATAAGGGGGGCAAGGGGGGCTCTTGCCCCTCTAGAGGAAATTGTGCTTCGAAATATCGAAAACTCAATAGAATTTTTAGAATAGCTACAGCAAAATTTGAAACTATATTTGAAATGTCGCTTTTTCTTGCCTCCCTTGGAAACCACAACATGGGCGCCCTTGGCCACAGTTACATTTTGATTAACTATTAGCACTCATGTCATATTGTAAGCTTGAGGGACGAAACAGTGTGTACGTATATCCCCGAAATGCTTTCCGAATAACCAGCACGCATTGCATAAAAGTTCTGTGGCGACGGAGATTAGGAAATTCACACGTTTGTAAGTTCCAGCAACAGCATTATTCGACAACTTCTTTCGTATAACGTTCTTTCTGTTTTCGCATCGAATCATACTTAGCCATACAGATATGCGTTACCATTCAAATAAAATTTCACCTTTTTATAGTCACTACAGCGTCATCCTTACAAACAAATGTTTCAACCATACCATACCTATTTGAAAGGTAGCCTTAATTTGCGAATTAAAGTAGAGTTCTCATTTGAACTTTCACTGTTACTTTCCACCCCGCTCACATACAGAGCACAGGAAAAGATTATTTTGCAGGACTTGGATATCTCTCTATAGATTATGGCAATTTTACTCTAACATTTTTATCTCTGTTGTATCATTCTTGAGCCTTGGAACGCCTCCGTGGTTTTCCTATTTAATTTTCGTTATTTTCATTTATCTCTACCCGTATTCATACTATGGGCACTAGACGTTTTCTTAGACACATTCACCATGTCTTGGCGATCATTTTGAAAACGGTGTCTCATGTCGAAAATATTCTTACAGAAGCTGTTTGATATTCATTTGTCTATGTAACATGATGTTACTCGCTTCAAGTTGATATTTGAAGTTTTCAAGTTGGCCCCGGATACCTTTCAGTGGAGTCACCCCGACAACACCTCTCGATGTGCCTTACGTCAGTTACCTACTCCAGTTTTTCTTCTGTTGATTTATCTCCAATCGCTTTCATACTACGGATACTAAACCTTTTCTCTGACACTGATACTATGTTTCGGCGGCCTTTTGAGAACACTGCCATTTCACCTCAATCGTTTTCTCCTGCAAGATGTTTGATTTTGCAAGATTTATCGAACGAGGTACCACTCGACTCATGTTACTATTTGAAATCTTGAAGTTAGCCCCCAAGACCCCTTCAGGGAGGCCACTGGGATCACAGGGACCACACTATTTGATATGCCCTATGATATTTACGTATTTCAATTTTGTTCCATTCATTTACCTCCCATGGTTTTCATACTACGGCTACTGGAGTTTCCGAACTATATCATGGCGGCCATTTTGAAACTGGTGCTCCATATGAAACAAATTTTGGTACAGCGTTACTTAGTTTTCCAAGACCTTTCGAACGAGGTATTACTCGACCCATGTTCCCATTTGACATTTCAAAGTTACCCCCCGTTACCCCCATTTCCGGGGGGTGGGGAGGGGTACTTTTGGCGGGAATGGTTTTCCCCCTTAGCAATATATAACGTTTACTTCAAACATTTCTTCTATGTTTTATCATTTTTTAGATATTTCCGTGGATTAATTAAAATGGCCCACCCTGTATATATATATATATATATATATATATATATATATATATATATATATATATATATATATATATATATATATATATATATATATATATATATATATATAGGGTATTAATGAACTATTCCGACAAACTGTAAGAGGTGATTCCTTACATCAAAATAAATGAAAAAGTTCATATCGACGTGTGGGGAAAAGTGCATAGTTTCAGAGCTAGGGCTGTCCAAAATCGCGAAAAAATCAAGTTTCTGGAATTCGAAATAGGGCCTGTTGAAATTTGGCCTTTTCGTGATTTTGGATAGTCCTAGCTCTGAAACTATGCACTTTTCGCCACAGGTCCATATGAACTTTTTCTCTTATTTTGATGTGAGGAATAACCTCTTACAATTTGTCGGTATAGTTCATTAACACCCTGTGTGTATATATATATATATTACAGGGGTGCTATTCAGGCGGTTCGCACAGGTTCCCTAGAACCGGTTGTTACAATATTTCGAGTTCGCAGAACACTTTTTTTATACCCAGACATAATAGTAAATATTACCCAGTTATACCCAGGAACAATAAATTTTAGTTTAACTATATTTGTTTTTAGAAATTCTTACAGCTACAGGGTTAAACATAATATGTTTGATCTCTCAGAACAAGGTATAAGCGTTTCTTTCTTAATCTCAAATGCTCAGCTATCAAGAATGAGAATGGGGATCTCATTAGTGTAGTTGTGAGTGTTATTTATATTTGAAACACATACTTATCATTATCAACAATTGTCAACCCATTGCTGGATTAAGGTTTTTCCAATACTTTTTGAATATCTTGGAAACGAATTATCCATCTATCTTGGATAATCCGTTTCCAAGATATTTGCAGTGCTACCTAATTTCATCACACCACCTTATATTAGGAAGCTATGTAGGTGTCTACTTGTCACTTCTGGTATCCAGTAAAAAAAAAAAAAAAAAAAAAAAGATTTTGTCTACTTTGTATGTTTATATCTGTCAATCTACTATACATATCTCCCTCTGTGAAATATAGAACCGGTTGTTTAAAAAATTAGAATAACACCACTGTAGATATATACAGAGGACAATTTATCTTGATACGTCCTTGTAACTTTTAAACGCTGAAATTTTGTACCATGCAAATATCGGAAAGGGGATATTGTTTAGCATAAACTCGGATATCACAAGGTTAGCAATGTTGCCCAACTAACATAAAGTTACATGTTTTCGAATTACACTACCTCAGATTATTACATATTTCAAATCTACATGCAGGCCTGTATGTACGGGAGGCTAGGGTGGTTCGAGCTCCCGTAAATTTTCACTGTCCCCCTAAAATTTTCACGATAGGCTTGCAAATGAACTATAATATGGTGATGAACTATAATATGGTTGGGTCGCCTCCCCTAACTTCTACCGGGCCTCCCCTACATTTTTGGGTTGGCTACCGGCCTGTCTACATGTTAAATAAAATCTTACAATGTTACTTTCATTATTCAGTGTTGAAAAGTAAGGACGCTACAGTATCACAAATATCCAAATTTTGGTAGCCTCTACAGCAGTAATGACGTAAATATGAACGGGCTTGTGCACACCCAAAGTACTTTAGTACCTAATACTATGAACATGATATGACGGATTTAGAATAAATACGTAACAAAGTTACAATGGATTGAAAATTTGACATTTTTCAAAAGCTTCTATTTCGATAAACTGCTTACCTTATCTAATTGCGTAGATAGATGTGATTATCACAGTGCTGTTTACAGCAATTTGATATTCTAAAACCGTTCTGGAGATGTGATAAAAACTGTTAAACTTTGCAACGTTGCTTAAAAACAAGGTAACCAGAATTTTCACTTGCGAAAACGGGACGCATACGAATCGGCTACGGGGGAGGGGAATATCTGACTTCCAGATTGCATTTTGGGACTCAGCAGTGTTCTTAATTTACAAAATACACAAGTAAGAGTGATAACACACCGTTTGTAACTTTGCGTGTACCACACGACAAATAAAGGTTCCCGATTGCAAGGTGTACCTTTTAACTAGTTGAACACTCAGAATTCCCACTCAATTCTCACTTGAACCGCGAACACTCAATTCCCATTTGAAAATTCAGAAGTTCACGGCTGAACCTTGGCAACGAGTGTTGGTACGGAAGAGAGAATTTGCATTGGCGATTTATATCTTAAATAATAATTACGGGATACCTAGGTCATTTTTACTTAAAAACGGGACATTTAGGCGTCCCGTTCGAGAATCAGAATAAAACGGAACAACGGTTGGAAAAAAGGGACTGTCCCGGCTAAAACGGGACGTCTGGTCACCTTGCTTAAAACTATACCATTCCGAGAACTCATTGTACTCGTATTCACACCTACCAAAAAGTATTGTTGTAATCTTATACGAAGGAAAGTTAATCAAACATTGTTTCACAAAATTCCCATAAATACGTCATTTTAAGCAATACATAGCCTATATCAAATGTTACCATTCTTGTCATATCTTCCGAATGGTTTGAGATATTAAATTGCTGTAAACGGTATTACAAGGTGACCAGAACTTTTACTTTCAAAAACGGGACGCATACGAATCGGAGAAGGGGGGGAGGGTGATTTCCACATTGGATTTTGGGACTCAGCAGTGTTTTCAATTTACAAAATACACAAGTAAGAATGATAACACAACGTTTCTAACTTAAGTACTACCCAAAAATACTTTTAACTGCTTCAACACTCAGAATTCCCACTTGATCAACAGAACACTCAATTCTCATTTGAATATTCACAAGTTCTAAGCACGACTGAACCTTCCCAATGAGTGTAGAATTAGTTTGACCATTTCTATGTTGAATAATAATTACGGGACACCTGGGTCATATTTGCTTAAAAACGGGACATTTAGGCGTCCCGTTTGAGAATCAGAAAAAATCGGGACAACGGTTGAAAATAAGGGACTGTCCCGGCTAAAACGGGACGTCTGGTCACCTTGCGGTATTATGATTTTTTATGTCTATTGGAAAGCATGTACGTAATTCGATGTGGTATTTATCTAAGTACATTTTTAAAAATAAAATCCTTTAAAAAAAAGTCGAATTTTAAATTCCTCATGTTTCTCCTTGTTCGAAGTACGTCATATAATGATGACCGTAGTGTCCGACATTAAGATACTTTGATAAGCATTAAACTGTCCGTCTTAGACCTACTTGTGTTATTACTGTTCTGTAGAATCCTTTAAAAATTGATTCCATTTCGATTTTTGTGAAACTGTAACGCTCTTAGTTTGCAACACTGTATGACAAGTGTAGTATTGTATGATTACGTTTTAACATGTTAGATTTGATATATGAAATTAATTGATGTAATGGCATTTGAATAAAATACAACTTGCAATTTAAGTACGTCTTTACTGGTTTTCCATTAGTCTCATCTGTATGAATTCTAGAAATACATTGAAAACGGCTGTAATGTTTTAACATTATCTGTGTTATCAGGGTTGTGTAAAATTTTCACACATCCAAGGGCACCGATTTCTCTCTAAATTGGGGGGGGGGGCATTCAGATGCAGACGACATATATATGAGGATTTTAAGACAAATTGCATTCAAATTATGCAAAATATTGTATATTCACAAATGCAATGAGGGGGCCCACATGAGCTTTGGGGGGGCGAGCCCCCCTGTCACCCCAGGATCGGCAACCTTGCACACATGCCTGGAACTACTTCAATTCCATAGGATTTTTGGACTAAATTGTGAAAATAGGAGTGGTTAGATCAACTACCAAACGTTTAGACTTGAGTGATTTTAGTAACTACGTGAGAAATTTGAAAACTGAGTTGCCTAAATTTAAGTACAACTTAGACCTCCCAATTTCAAAGCAGTAACTGCAACAATTCATATACCGTCTTGGTTTTAAATTTTAAAACTCTGCATATAACGTTTTCTCGACTCCTATATAGACTACAGCAACTCTGGCTGAATGAAATTCCTAATCCGGTCTCTTATACAAATGCTTGACTCTGTGTTCAAGCTTTTCTTAACATTTTTTTTAGAGAGGGGGGGGGGGCGAGTTCAACATGTGAAGAGGCTACACTAGGTTACAATTTATTATAGAACGTGACCTGGGGAAAAAGCGACATGCAATCCCAATTTTCGGGGCGGTTGGACAGACCCGAAGATTGATAAGGGGAGGAAAGCCCCAAAGGACATTGTTTACATTTTTCTTTGACTACGCAAAATATTGCTACTATAGTTCTGCCAAAATGTCTTGAGCTGTGGCAAAAATGTGAACTAAGCTCACACCTGCTACACACCCACGCGTTGAGCCAATAAGGGTCGAGCTGTTGCTAAGCGAGAGAGCCTTAGCGAAAGGGAGTGGAATTCCTTCAGCCGATAGCAGCGCTTGGAATGGAAGACTAGGTGTCAAGTCAATGCGGTATATCTTTAGCTCTAATCAGCTTCCTACTTAGGAGTTTCCATTTTTTTATGCTCTTCTAATTAGTTATCGTAATGATCGAAGTAATATTTTTTTAAAAAAAATGATAGGTCTTTTCTAAGAACATATAAAATATAAGAAATTCGAGATTTTTGTCCTTAATAATGTCTCACCCACGAGACGAGAAGTTAATTTTCAAATTCGAGACAAAACGAGAAACATAACGTGTTTCGTCTCGAAAACGAGACGAGAAATTTCATGAGTGTCGTGCAACACTAGTTTACCTAAGCAGAGGTATCGTGGGTCAATGAAAACTTGATCCACGGCCCACTGACACACCGACACACCAATCACTGTGACTCACAGTGACCCACGACCCACAATGACCCACTCGTGAGATACTCAATTTTTCGCAAAAATTCGAACCCCCACTCCCCCCTTAGGATATGTATTATAACGAAAGCAATATGATTATATCTGTTGGATTTGCGGCCTAACTATATACCAAAACTCGTTTCATTTGGGTTTGATATTTGGTCGTGATGACCAAGCACACATACCTACATCATTCATTTTTTTTATACCTAGGTATAATAATTCATATATCAGAAGTGATTCAAAAATATTATTTTTCAGTAGTCAGCTCCTCAAAAAACGCTGTGTTTCGAAAGCCAAGTAGTAAGTTCTATTGCTATTATTACAATTACAAATATCAATATTGAAAAGTGCTTCAAGTTCTTTTTTCACTTAGGTATACTCAACTCAGGTAAGTAAATTAGAAACAAATGAAAAAGGGAGAAAAATAGAGGTCTTGAAAGTAAAACGTAGACAAATTCACCAGTAGCTACAAGACACTGAGCATAGTAGGTCAAAGTGGGTCATGGTGGGTCGGTGGATATGAGTGAGTCACGGAGAATGGTGGATTGCAGTGGATCACATCATATTTACTCACGACCCACTCACAAATCTTGACTCACTTGACCCACGACTCTCTGCACCCTTCGTAGATCTCAAACAATGTTTTAGTGTTAAGGATTTACAGTATTAAAAAAAAAAAACTTTAAATTGATGAAGGGTTTTACGAACGCAATGAAGAGTAGTCTATTTATCAACGTTTAAAGATACGAAAGTCATTACGCAAGGTACTCCAATAAGAAATATGGTTTAAACGTTGTTATATCATCTCACTCGTGGATCTGGTGAGGAAGGATTCTAAGAACTTCTAGATGAAATTAAGAGAACAATCAGGTTATGAGTTTACAAAATAAGACGAGAAAAATATTCGAGAAGAAACGAGAAAAGCTTTCTGAGAATCGAAATGAGACAAGAAATAATTATTCGAGAATCGAAATGTCGCGAGTGTTCTACAAAAAAAAAAAAAAAAAAAAAACGACACAAAACGAGAAAATGGGCAACAATAATCCTTAATTATCTCGCTCGTGAGCAGTTTTTACAATAGAAACGTCGTAATTTTTATGCCCAACTGAAAAGGAACTTATGTAATGCAATTTTGGCATTTGTGGAAGTTATTAAGTATATCGTTGTGACTGGTGTTTAATTTAGGTGAAGGTAATATGGAAGTTTGAAATGAAATAAATGTGAATTCCTTAAATTCTTGTTCTACTAGATCCCGGGTTCAACTCCCGGTGGGGGCACTCGATCGAAAAAGTGTAAAAAACTTTTTTAAGCCAGCCATTTTGACTGAAGTTTTTCTGGGTTTTCCTCTTTGACACCAGGCAAATGTCGGGACGGTACCTAACATATATAGCCTAGGTCCCAGGCCGCTACCTTCCTTCCCTTTTCCCGAATAGTGTGCTCGCCGAGGGACATCATCCCTCAAACGTGACGGGGTAACATGCCTTTAGATGCCGAAAGCCCGGAAATCGAAATCCTAAATCCTAATATTGCTCTGCTAGTAACACCGATCCTTCAAACAATATGTGAATTTTTTTACGAACCACATTTTTAGAAATTATTAGAGAATCATTTCTTTGAAAAAGAATTCGTTTCATTCTTAGATACTGTCGTAACGAAAGCAGTAGTTTAACCTAATTTAGATATTAAAAAATACAGCTAACTACACTTGCCCCTCTTCATATCAGATATATTTTAGTTACATTCTGCGAAAGGCATTAATATTACAAATTTTATATGCAACTCTATTGTTTTCCAGAAAATGAAATGAAATCTTTGAATTTTACGTCCCACGATTATGCCGGTTAGGCTAAAGGAGACGGTGATGATGAGTAATGAATGAAATGAAGAAAACGTGAGATCCCCGAGAAAACCCACGCACACGGTTTTTGTCCACCACAAAGTTCACTTGGCGTGGGCTGGTATAAATAAAAACTAATGAAACCTAATAACTTTTGAACCACCCAACCAATCTCGATCAAATTTTCAACATATATGAGGGTCGGGCCTTGGGTGTTTCTTATCGTTTTACTTTGACGAACCAACCTAGGGGAGGAGAAGGGGGAGATATATGTACACAAAATTAAAATGATTACCTTTGTGACTTCATCACTCTTGGACCACCTTACTGATCTCAATCAAATTTTCAACATACATGAGCTTAGGGGCAGGGATTCCTTTAGGCTATTCACTTTGACGATGCAACGTAGAGGAGGGGGAGAGAAATTTAAAAATGATCAAAAATGACCGATATTAGTGTTGAATCCATAGCTTTCGGGGTCGATGAGATAAACAGTGACACTTCTGATGCTGTTTCAATCCAAGTTCAGCCATGATAGTCGGGGAGGGGAGGGTACAACGTGGAAGAGAGAGATAAACATTTAAATATGATCGAAAATGACTAATATTGGTGTCGAATCCATAGTTTTAGGAGTAGCTGATATTAACAGTGACAATTCTGATGCCGTGTGCCGCAGCACGGAGGAGAGGGAGGGGGATATATAATAATAATAATAATAATAATAATAATAATAATAATAATAATAATAATAATAATAATAATAATAATAATAATAATAATAATCGAAAATGACCAATATTAGTGTATAATCTATAGTTTTCGGGATCATTCAGATGAACAGTGACATTTTCGATCCGATTTAAATCCAAAATCAGCCCCGCCACTTGGGGGAGGGAGAAAAGACATATAAAAATGATCGAAAATGGCCACTATCAGTGTCGAATTTATAGTTTTCTGGGTCGCTTAGATGAACAGTGATACTTTCGATCCCGTTTAAATTCAAATTCAGCCCCGTAATTTGGGGGAAGGGGAAATATATATATATATATATGGTCGAAAATGACCAATATTAGTGTCAAATCCAGGGTTTCCGAGATGATCAATGTTCTTTCCGATGCAGTTTAAATAAATGCCATTAAAAACGAAAACAGCATATTTCACGGATACTAAACACATGAGATACGAAGTTGTGCATTTAAATTTTCATTTCAACCCAGCGAGGTGGGTAATATATGCTAGTATTGTATAATCATCAATTACCCATAGGGTTTTAAGAAATAGGGATGCGCCTATTTATACTTGGTGTAAATGTTAAAAAGTTATCTCTGAAAATTACTAGGTTAGTGTAGCGAGATCGTAATAAACAATTAGTGTTGTAGCAAGACTGAACGAGGAGAATCCTATCATTAAAGATGATAATAATACTACTCCAAGTAAAATGCTCCTTAGCTTCGCAAGCGAAGGTCAAGGTCGTAGTAAGACGAACATGACTCACGTCAGATGAAATACGGTTTCCGAAACTTGATACATCTATAATGCTGCCCATGAGATGAGACAGAATTTTAGGAATATATATATTCGAGACAAGACAGCCTTAAATTTTGTTTCGTGGGCAGAAATAATCAATTACTTACATGAAGACCTCTGTTATTTATCAGAATAATCAGCGTACAAATGTAATATTGATTTCATTCTAGAAAGTCGAATTGTACAATTACCACTTGTTAATGAAAGTAACAAAGTTGGATTGATTTAATATCACATGGAGAACTATGTAAACTAGATTAGCTCTTCTATGAAATATTTAGGAAGATAGAAACTGTATTTTGCTCATATCATCTTCCAAACAGTTTGAACAGAAAGCAAAGTATCATCTAAAATACGAAGATTCCAAATTCTATGTTCCTGGCTGTAAATTTTGCCATTATTGTACTATTTATAAGAATTCGAATGCAATATCGAAATATAAAACTTCGAACTAAACAAAGAAAAATGTTAAATAGTGGGCAAAAACTTCAAACGGATTCAGAAAATTATATTTAGCGTATTGAGTGTATATACGTTTTAGCCCTTCAGCAAAGTGTTTATTTTCTGGTCCATGTAATCATTGTAATTTGTATTCGGTCTTCAAGTAGTTTTAACAAGCCGGTCTGTAAATAACTTCGATATCTCTTACCTCTCAAATATAAGGTAAGTTTCCTTCTTCATTAGCAATGTGTTTAATACTTCCATGTTCATTTTAGAAGTATCATTATTTTTTATACATGAGATAGTATTTTACGAATCATTTAAGTAAATAGAAAATTTACGAGAAAGAATCAATCTTTTGCAGTATAAAGCCAACGTTTGTTATAAGGGCAAGAAAGCAAAAAGGCGGAAAGACAGGCAAGAGTTGCTTCATACGCTTAGATACGTCATCACGAATGATAACGGGAATGCACGAAGTGTAGACTGCAACCCTTGTGTCGGGCAGTGTTGCCAGATTGGGCTGCAAGTAGCGGATTGGGCGACTTTTTAGGTGCCCTCGCTACCAAAATTTCAAATTGGGCGACACGCTACTTTTTGGGCTACTTTTAATTATATACAGGCTATAAGTCTTAAGAATCCGCTATTTTCTTATTTTCATATATGACGTCACAAATTATTATTTTTATATTATGCAATAAAAGTATTGAGTGTGTTTATATTGAACAATAGTTTCATTAGAGCTAACATGTTCGATACTAGTTGAGTTTTTGTTTCAATTTCCAGTTCTGTCAACACTAGATTTCTGTTGAGTTTGAGTTGCTGCAATATCAGTGATCGTGTTTTGGTCTCTGTTTATGCCTAGACCTAATAGTTGTATGGAATTGTGTAAACATGAACATTTAAAATTTAATTATGTTACTGTGTTATCCATATTAACATAATGAGTAAGTGGAGTTATAATAAAAACTTCAAAAATTCTTGGCTGCCAGATAAAGAATTTAGGAAGTGAATTAAAGAAGTGAGGAATAACAGTGAAAAACCATACTATAATGGTTTTAAAGACTATTTCAGAGTCCGCAAAACTGGAAATCAGAAAAGTTGTCTATTTTATACTATCACCATCTGCCCAGTTCACTGCGCATTGCAGTTCTATTGATTCTGACGTATGTAGAGATTGCTCTAACACCACCGACAACAGTACGAAACTATGGTCGCTGCCTGACCGTTGCCAACTCGAATCTATCTATCTATATATATATATATATCTATATCTATATCTATATATCTATATATATGTATAGCTATATAATATGTATAGCTATATATATGTATAGCTATATATATCTATATAATATGTATAGCTGCAAAAAATTATTTTGGGCTACAAATAGTTCAAATCCGCTAGTTTTCGAGCACAACCTCGCTACTTTTGAATCTTGAGATCTGGCAACACTGGTGTCGGGTAGGCGCGTGAAACGAAGACTGTGACGCGAAGTTGCCGAGCCGAATGATAAAGGTATGTGGCTGATCAGGCGCATACAGCCACGACCCTCGTAAGAGAGATACGAGGCCGTGATTGAGAAGGCTGTGATACAGCACAGTCTGGGTAGCAAGTAAGAGATACTGATGTAAATGTGTACAAAGACGTGGCAACACCGCAGCCCTATCATCGCAGAAATGGAATCATTTCAGGAGAGTTCAACCGATTAGAGTTGCATTCCAGACTTCTTTAGCCACGCAATTCATCATTGGCTGAGTTATAACAAAAGTATATGGTTGAAGACGCCTGCTATTTTGATTAAACAGGTATCGTAATTTTCTTTCTTTTTTTTTTCTTTTTTTTACCTTTGAAAATGACATGTCTGGTGCAGACACAGTTGGGGGGACACAGTTGTTTAGTGGTACGTGGGTGCGTGGGTTCCCAGTTCGAGCCAAGTGGGCTTTGTGGTGGACAAACACCATGTGCGTAGGTATTCTCGGAGTCAGCATGGGAAATGTTTAACGTAAGGATTGGTATAATTATTTAAGCAACAACATAATTACGAATTGCGTGTATTCAGTAATAAGACACGCTTTCCGTTTCCTCCGAACTTCCTTTTCCACAGTTTCATTCATTTCTCATTATTATCGTCTCCTTTAGCATATACGGCATAATTATGGGACGTAAAAACTGAAAGATATGATTCCATTTCACTAACCTAATAATGTCAATCAAATCATCAGACGGATGATAATACACGACCATTATGAAAATTAAATTACAATAGCTTGTATTTTTAATTTCTCAATAAATGAATATTACTACTGTAGTTTCAACGTTATTCTCGAAATAAATCTTTGTCTTTCAGTGTTGGACGCAACTGCGAAATTTCCTGGAGGTATTCTTTCTGGTTCAGTGTATCACTTCGGAGATTTCGATGAGTGCGTCGGAGTGGAAGCTACTATCGGAGAGAGGAAGGATTTCATCCAGGGCCAGTATTGTTTGGCAGATATTGAATTTCAACCAACACTGGAAACCGTGCCAGCTTTTCACATTGGTAATGTTACCCACCTATTTCCAAACAACTATGAACATTATGGATCAGCATGGGAAATGTTTAAGGTAAGGATTTATGTAGTTCTTTTAAGTAACAAATTAATTGCAAATTGTATGTATTCAGTAATAAGAAACTCCGAATGATTACAATGCCGTGTTAAACTAGTTTCGTGCGAAAATTAAAAGTCAGAAGTACAGAACTATGATTTTTTAAAAAAAAATGTCTAATTTTTGAAATTTTATTATTATTATTATTATTATTATTATTATTATTATTATTATTATTATTATTATTATTATTATTATTATTATTATTATTATTACTATTGGAGTTCCCTCGTTGTTATATGGTTTGCGTACATGTCTTTCGGAGGGAGACCCGGATTCGATTCCCGGTGGGAGCTCAGGTTGTTCGAATTCCAGGTTGAGTTGAAGGTCTATGTCTCATATGGCCTCGCTACATAATGGGATGCTAAACTCTAATCTACCAATTTATTATGATTATTATTATTATTATTATTCGATTTCTAGACCTAAACGGCATGACAAACATCTTGGCATTTGAAGGCGGCGCTCCAAGTTCCCTTTAAATGCTGCTAGCAAATAAGAGGCCAGTGGTATTGCCACGTTTATTTTGCAGACATCCACGTCTATCCCCTATCATCTGATCACGCTGTAGTTTGTCTGCTTACTTATAGCCACACCCCTTTACCACTTGGCAACGTCACGCCATATCTTGCGTTTTATTCGTTTAGCACGGACGTGGTCATGAATATGTTGAAAATGTATCAAACTTATACATGGTGGTTGCAAAATCAGTACCTATTTGTAACAATGAATATTTCAAACGGTAAACAAGTTATCACAGTTTTATTTCCATTGAATATCGGTACATTATTTACTTATTTAGTTGCATTTCAACGTATGCAACGGCGTTTTTACACGCTTCTGGAATCTTTTAGGAACAGAATCCATGGTTCTTCTTAGCATCTTAATTGGAACATTTGCAAACACTTTACGGATATTTAATTCAAGACTTAATATCCCGTGGTTTTAACTTGTACACTTGTTCCTTAGCCAAACTCCAAAGGAAGAAGTCGCATGCGGTTGGATCGGGACTGTGTGCAGGTCATCCTGTCGGTCCGCGGCGGCTAAGGGTACGAACATGCCGAAAAGACCTCGCGATCGAGGTCGAGGTTTAAGTCGCTGTCGCATCCTCGATACTGACACAAACCAATGGATTCAAATGAGTAAGCGCATGCCGAAGATGTACACTACATCGCGACCTAGAGGTCGACCTCGAAGGTGAATTAGTGGTCGCGATGATAAACAACCGAGTTTATTTCTACATCGATGTTCAGCGGAAGCATCGGTGTGGCTCGTGTTCTCATTGTTTCTCCCTGAAGCGCTGCACGGAAGTCTTCATTTGTTTAGAATTTCGTCTGCAGAGGATTGTGTGTGCGTATGCTCGAGAGGTTTTGCTGCACGATTAAATTTGATTATGAGACATATTAACAGCAGAACTAGAGAGGAACGTCTGTGAAGTTGTCCCGCCCACCTAACGAATTTTTCTTTTTCTTATCTACATCGTTAGTTTATCGTTAGTTTACGTTGTTTTGCTAAAATTATCGTTAGTTTCGAAAAAAAAATATTTTTTTATTCAAAAAATAAATGGGCAGGTCAACTTCACGGTTCCCCACCCACAAACGAATTTCAAAACTTTTTTCTATCACATCGTTAGTTTACGTTAGTTTTGTTAAAACTATCATTAGTTTCGCAAAAAATAACGATTTTATTCTAGAAATAAAGTTCCCGTCAATTGTGAATTAGCCCGCCCATATTGAATTCTCATAAACTTCCAGCTTATATCGTTAGTTTACGTTAGTTTCTCTAAAATTAACGTTTGTTTTGCAAAAATAACGATTTTATTCGAGAAATAAAAGTCCCCGCCAAATGTATAGTTAGCCCGCCCATAAAGAAATATCATAAATTTCCATCTTACATCGTTAGTTTATCGTTAGTTTTACTAAAACTATCGTTAATTATCGTTAAAATTAACGTAAACTAACGATAAACTAACGATATGAGTTGGAATTTTATGAGAATTCAATATGGGCGGGCTAATTCATAGCTGGCGGGAAACTTTATTTCTAGAATAAAATCGTTATTTTTGCGAAACACGATAGTTTTAGCAGTTACGGCGTTGATTGTGACAAGTCCAAACAAAAATGACTCAATATATTTTATCTTCCTGCTCTGTACATATATAGCTCCTACACGTATGTTGCATTTCTTTCTTACAGTACGCAAACAATCCTCTGAAACTACGAAGAGATGTTCTACATTGGGCCTTTTGTATACCTTCTTCATGTTCCGCTGAGGATTTATCTCAATCTTTGAATGCAGCTCTGAAACCTCTTGCAAACTCCCTCGGGTTGCACATGAGGGCACAAGTCCAGAATAATAAATGCTACGTGAAGACGCCGAGAACTATCAGTGCTGGAGGCATAGTTTTAATGTAAGTAAAAATTTCGAATACACTTTTCAATTTACTTGCTCTATTTTTTTTTTTTTTTTTAATTCAAGAAAAGTGATTTTTCAAAGCTTGCTAAGAGTTTGGAATTACGTAATAGTGTTCTTCACACTTTTTCTATTCTTTACTTTATTTATACATTACCCCCATTTAACGGACTAATTGGGGCAGAAGGCACTGTTGCCACTCTTAGCTCCGGAGTGGGCTGAAAAATAGTACCAAATTGAAACAAAAAGGGTTGAATTCATTATTTTATACCAGAGTAATGCATGGCTCTATATCACGAAACTAAAAGAGATAAAGTTCTAGAAAACTCCCTTCCCCCCTCTTCCATGAGTCCAAATCAAGAAAGTCTTTATCTTCGTCAATATGTCGTCACTAGTAAACCTAGTAAACAATTTATCCCGGTAAGCCGGCAACTACGTCAATGTATTTTTTCGTTGCTATTATTTTTTTGGTGAGAATCTTTGCAATTACACATAAATTGTAGACTTACTTGAGCACACGCTGGTCTTCTTCAGAATTTCCAACAGTTGATTCAACGCTTTTTTTTTTATATATTAAGACTTCAAGCTAAAATTTCTACCACACTGCTTCTTTCGCGTCTCCTTCATGCGCCCATCTAGCGTCATTTGTCTTTCAGTATAGTTCGAATTACGAATTTTCCACGAAGCTCGTAGTGTTATGCGGTGCAACCTTACTGAATGAATGTTCAACAGCATTTTAAGAGTCCAACACACAGTACGAGTAACGTGAGATGTAGGAAAAGTCTTAGTGACACTTTTGAAAATGTGACAAGTATTTGTTAAATGGTGCTGAATTGGGTAGAATTGTACCAACTTTTTCACAAAAGGGGCTGAAAATGCCAGCGTGGTACCAACGGGCCGATGAATGACAAAAAGGGCCGAATTTGGTACAATTGTACCAAGTGTGGCAACAGTGGCAGAAGGATATGTGTTAACAATGTGTTAAATCGACAGACTGTTAAACCGCGTATTGTTTTATTAATAATATTTAAAATAGAATATTACACTTGAAGTTGTACTGTAAAAACAGTTAATGTTTATTCTTGTAATAATTAGTAACAAAAAATTCCTTTACTGCTGAGTATTAGAAGGGTAAAAACTGCCTCACGTTTCAGTTGTTTACTCATTGAATGGTATTTATGAAGTGTTCCCCACATTCTTAATCAGAACGCAATTTATTTTTCGAAGTTAAAGCAGTGACGGCGCCAGTTTTCATTTCTTGGACTGTAAAAATATCTCTTGTCACCAGTGGCGGCAATTGGACGTTAAAAGTGGGGGGGGGGGGCAAGATATGATCTGAATATTTGTATATCAATGTTAGTTTTCCTGGTTGTTTCTAACACTTTGTTTGACGAAAGGTTGTATAACTAATAGGATACTATCTTTTTCAGTTAAAATACCGTATATCATGTTTCATATTTAATTAAGTAAATTGACAAGAGCAACGCACATTAGGTACTAACCCTTGATTCCTTGCTCATGAACATCATTAAATTCTGTCTGGAAAATTGTATAATCAGATTATTTAATAACATATTTGCAAAACAAATAAATAGAAAGGATAATATTAATCATACTAATGAATAATGAGGCTTGTTTTGTAGAAGTTATATTGAAACTGGGGTTTAATAAACAACTTACATTTTTAGTTCCAGACTTGCCATTAAATGTATGTCATTACTTTTAGAAAATGAAAGACAGTAAATACTACAAGCATATGCTACGACACAATTGTAATAGTAATTCCTTTGAATTGCAATTAAAACGCAATTCCTGTAGCTGTCTTAACTCCACGGGAAGACAAATAACCAATACCCACTTACGCAACGACAAATATTATATGGTACATTTTTTTCTATGAACCAGTAATATATGCAAAAACTTTCCATTTCCAAATTAAACTATATACATTAACCAGTTTAGATTATGGCTTTTTAAAGGTAAATTATTGAATTTCAGTCAATCAGCTACAGCATCATCCCTATTTATCCTAGGATCATGGTTAGTACCTCATTCTCTTCAGAATAGAACAGCCTTTCAAATGTTCCATTTACGTTTTCCTATCATGTTCCTGAGGCGGGAAATTTTGAGAGAAATATGGATTTTTTCTGATTTTTTTCAAACTTTGATCCCCTCTGGACCCCCTATGTTAACGCACAGATCTCAAAGTCAACTGAAAAATACGAAGGGGTGTACTAAATGTGTATAAAAAGAATTCAAGCTTCTATCTTGAAAACTAAGTGCGGGAAAATGTTTACCAATGAGCTAAGAACATTCCCATAATGACCCAGATGACCCAGATGTAATATACAATTTTCCTGAGACATCCCTATTTATCCTAGGATCATTGTACGTACACCATTCCCTTCAGAATAAAACATACTTTCAAACGGTACCACTCACATGTCTCCATCTTGTACCTGAGATGGGAAAATCATGATCTGAAACAAATTTGAAAAGTATTAAAAGGGTGTACTAAATGTGTGTGCAAAATTTCAATTTTCCAGGTAGAAAAGTAAGCCCGCCAAAAATAATATCTCTATAATACTCCAGATTTTCGTATAAAAAAGGATCTCAGGTAAAAATTCCCTGAGACATCTCTATTTATACTAGGATCATGTTTCGTACATCATTCTTTTTAGAACAGAACAGCCTTTCAAACGCCACTCACATGTGTGCAACATGTATCTGAGGAGGGAAAATCGCGAAAAAATGGATCTTTGTTAAAAAGATAAAATATTATACCTTTTTGCCCCTCTCGTCCCCCCGTTTCATCGCAGAAATCTGAAAAGAATGTGGAAAATATTAAGAGGTGCACTGAATGTGTGTGCAAAATTTCAATCTTCTAGGCGCAAAAGTAAGCCCTGCAAAAAGTAATAAAAAAGTCATAACAAAAAAAAAATTTTTTTGACGTCATCACATCCTATGTCTCGACGCAGAAAGGCGTGAAAGCATATGTAACGTGTTCTACAATGCCTCCAGTCTTGAGAAAGAAACAGAAGTAGAAAGCTTTTTTGGTACATTTTTAATCGAATAATGAAGATTCTAGCCTATCACAGAAAAATAGATGATATAATTTAAAAGATTTTTTCTAAGTGGTCACTTAAAAAAAGTGGGGGGGGTAACTGCCCCCTCTTGTCCCCCCTAATCACCGCCCATGCTTGTCACTATCATTACAGTTTTTGTTCTATGGTGATCGACGTTGTAACCGGAAATGGCTAATTTGAACTACTTCCGGTTTCAATAAGAGCGGAAAAGATAAACCTATTCTTAAGACTGCATAAAGTCGCTTCTGAATATGTTTTTATCATTTTTGCTCTATGGAAATCAGTATTGAAACCGAAAATACTAAAAAAATTCAACCATTCCCGGTTTTCGAACAGTGTTGTGAGCGCTGATTTATATGTACTCTTGAGACATTGACTCGATTGCAGAAAATTGTTTCGCTATCTATTACTGTTTTTGTTCTGTGGCGGTGGCGATAAATCTTTAAACCGGAAATAGTTAATTTGAACCACAATGGTTAAAGGAGAGCTAACAAAGGAGATGGAATCTATATTTTGGACGCTGAATGGACTGCAAACAACTGCTTCTTGATTTATAAACTGAATATAAAATCCGTACTAAGTGACAAATATGGAAAAGTTTGGTTTAATGTTAAATTGTGGCCCATGTGCCTAACATTACTCAGTGAAAAACTGGCTACCTAATATTCACTGTGGAAGTAGTTCAAATAATCCCCAGAAGAATGCACGTGGTTATATGTGCCAGCAGTTCTGAAGTAACATCTAGGTTTATTAATCAACGTTTTCGTTTGGCACTTAGCACGGATTTAATACTCAGTCTACATATGTTTTACAGTTTTTGCTGTGATATATGTCAACAGAGGGTGGACAAAACCATTCTGTAAGACGTCCGGCAATTATGCATAACGTAGTTTAGAAGTATAATAATAATAATAATAATAATAATAATAATAATAATAATAATAATAATAATAATAATAATAATAATAATAATAATAATAAGAAGAAGAAGAAGAAGAAGAAGAAAGTGTTTTAATAATAACTAATGATAAATTTGAACTGCACTTTTTAGACTTTTTATTTTTTTTTTTTTTTCAAATATTGATGTACTTAATGTATCAGTCACTGGCATTATCATCATGAGGATGAATAGTTTCGGTACTGACGCTTCCATTAAACTGTAACTAATGAAAACAAAAATGTCTACCACCATAATATTACCATATATTATTATATAATAAATTTGCACATGATAATGCATAAGGTTTTTTTTTTTAATTAATGCAAACATTTTCAGTAGCCGCTCAATAATTCCCAAAGGGGGATTGTCATATAATAAATCTGCACATAATAATGCATAAGGTTTTTTTTAAAAAAAATTATATAAAACTAAAATTATTGGAAACGTATTTTTAGTGTATATTTTCGTACACGAAAAGTAAAAATAGTAATAAAAAGTAACAACACATGGTCAAAGTAAGTTATGTAAATAGAAAAACAAACTTTCCCATCAAGAGCAACAACAGCCTGTTGACCTCTACGTAAGCTTCTCGGCCCGTTGCTTTTTTCAAAACATAAACACATCTGGTAACAAACGTATGAACTCCCCCCCCCCCAAAAAAAAATAGCAGCACACTTATTGAAAAACATTTTTTTTTATTTTTCTACGTGATACATCACAAAATTTAAAAATATAAAAAGCACGGGAAAGAAATATGGAAAATGACAATTCACATCAACGAATCATACGCTTTAAATCAAATCACCAATAATCGCAATAAAATTTAAAACGCTTGCCGCTTTTTTTGTGTGTGTGTGTGTGGAAAATTCATACGTTTGTTACCAGATGTGTTTATGTTTTGAAAAAAGCAACGGGCCAAAAAGCTTACGTAGAGGTCAACAGGCTGTTGTTGCTCTTGATGGGAAAGTTTGTTTTTCTATTTACATAACTTACTTTGACCATATGTTGTTACTTTTTATTACTATTTTTACTTTTCGTGTACGAAAATATACACTAAAAATACGTTTTCCAATAATTTTAGTTTTATATTAAAAAAAAAAAAACCTTATGCATTATAATGTGCAAATTTATTATATAACAATACGGTGAATACCAAAATAATATTATTTATTTAAAGAAAACCTTCAACCCGGTATATGGTCATTATCCTGTCTTTCCTTTTGCATTACCTCTCCAAGGTCTTCGAAAGGAAAATTACACAAGGTAAGTTTTAAATAATCCAAAATCGTTTGCTAGAATGCCAGGAAAAAAATACACGAGTAAATATGGTATATATTCTTTCGATTGTCCTAAAGAAATGCCATAGAACAATAGGGTTCAAAACTGGGAAAAATAGATAATTATTAATTCAATTATTTTCAATAGTGATTTGAAAGATGACTAGTTGAAAAAGCAAAACAATCTGGGTGACAATGTAGCTCATTGTAGGTTTAAGCAACATTAGCTACCCATTCTCTTCATCAAATTCAATGCTTTGTTTCAATTATGAAACCTTCACGTAAACTGTTGTAGTTGTGATAAGTGTAGAAAGATCACCATTAACAAACAACGGTAGTTTTATTATTTTTTTTTAAAGTGTCATTGTGTATATATACTATATACTATATATATATATATATATATATATATATATATATATATATATATATATATATTAACGTGTGCTACAAATTTCTAACCGTAATGATTTAGTATCTTAGAAACTTTTTATATTTGGGGGCAGAGCGTAGCTCATCTGAAATTTGTAACACCGTGTATTTAGACAACTCGAGGATGAATTTAACAAATCATCTTAGGATAAGAAATGAAATACTCAATTACTTTTGGATATTTTCGACATCACACCACAAGCTATTAGGATTCGAAATGGTCTTAATTATAGAAATGTACTACATCGTAATGGCACAGAAACTTAACCATTATGGTTATCTAACATCGCAAATAGATGTAGTACTCACAGGTTGTTCAGCTCAGTTCAACTCCAAACGATGTCCTTCCACTCTCCAATCTTAATTACAACTCCCGATTCTAGTCTTCGTCCTCAACCAGCACAACCCCTTTCCGGGATCCAGGTGCTTCCTGGTTGTCGCGAAGAGCTTAGCTCAGGTCTCTTTCTGCAATCTCTTACTTCCTTATTTCCGTATAGGAAAAGTTCCTATAATTGTGGTGTGATGCCGACGTTATCTGTTTTTAGTTTTTTTCTAAGCAGTATGACTATAACTTCCTTGTTTTATAATAAACAACATAAATTAGACAAACACATGTAAGGATTTTGGGTACTTTACATTACCCCTGTCTCGAAATTTTGAGCACGATTCTATGTGCCAAAAAGGAGAAAAAAAAAGATTACTGTCCACCTGTATAAACATAAAAAGTAAATAATAATTAAGTTCGTCCATTATCTTCGAACACTCTGTATATATATAAAGTTTTCTTTTTACTCGTATGTATGTATATATATTCCACCACCAGCATTGTCCGTCACCAATAATATGAATATATGTTGTTTGTATCACATGAGTATTCTGCTGACAAGTTAATATTACAATAAATGTAGGTTAATGTCACTGCATCCTGTCTGTAAGAAAGAAAAAAAAACACATTGTCACAAAACACTTCGCACTCTGAATGAAACAAAACACTCAGTTTATTTCACTAGTTATGTGTGAGTTTGTGTTTTTCGTCATCTGTTCCTTCCTATACTGGAATACATGTTACTTGGAGGTATGTATTCTGTCATATGTATTTAATTGTCATTATCACTGAAGTCCTCACTTCGATAACTGGTAGTAGTATTTAATTCTTTGAAAGCATAGATTCCTCAGGATCCTGTTGTTCGGCTCAGTCCACATGGTCCATTGTTGATATCTGACATTGAAGATAAGGCATCTATGGGAAACTGTTACTGTTGCTGTTCTTTTGTTGATGATGTTGATATGTTGTTGTGTAGGAGTGATTATTGAGTGGTTTTGTTTATGCGTGTAGTAAATACATCTATTTACAGATATTAAGACAAGCACAACTGTTAAGTCTGCACCATTACTTAGAAGTAGTGAAATGAGTCCCTTTTTAATGTTTGAATAACACGAAGTTAGAAGAAATCATTGACATACCATTAACATTAAGAATTATAGTAGGCGTAGAAGGCTTAATTGTTGGATATACATTTAATGTATCATCATAGAGGTGTATCGAAGAACAATCTGGGTGTGAATCTGTTTTTGAAGAAACATATTTGACAGATCGAATATGTGAATTTGAAACGTTATTTGGGGTTAATTTAATTTTGAATAATTTGTATATTATAAATGACAAAATTATTAAAATAGTAATTATAGGGATGACGAAAGTATATGATTGCATTGTGGAGCGTACCTAGAAAGGCAAAAGAAAAAAAAAAGATTCAGAAAATGAAGTTGTTACTTGGTTATTCTTCTTTGAAATATGCTTAGCATAATTTTAATAATAACCAAATATTTCTTTCTTTTCTTCTTTTTTTTTAATTAACTAGTTTCTTTGAAGGATGCTTTGCATACCTGTTGCCTAGTTAATCTGCTGTGAAATAGACTCTACTTGAAAATTTGCTTCGCAAAATTTATATTCATAGCCTACTCACGTTTCAATAACAATATTGTATTTCATTGTTTATTTCTTTAATCATTTTCAGGCCTGTGAATATGATTACTTAGTTCAGTTACTATCTTATTCAGCTTGTACATTTTAATAACTAGAGCTACAATAAGAATTAGTAATAGAAATCCTACTAGTATAAAAATAATTCCAATGCTATAAGTAATATGAGTATCAAAGTGAGCCCATATTGGCATAGTAGGGTTCACTGTCAAATTCGATAGTTGAGAAGAAAGGTTCTGTAATTTATCCAAGTAAAATTGGTTTCCTACATCCCATTGTGAAAATGAAAGATTTATAGGTAACTCTATGTGATGATATGTAACTTCTACGGTATGTCTACTATCTAAGATTATTTGATTTGCAATCATTGAATCGAACGCATTGTAAGATAAGAAATAAGCTCTGTGTTGATCGTCTGAATAATTTGAATAAACCGGTGTTTGGACATTTCTAGAGACAACATGAACAGTTGTTAATGCTGAAAACAAAATACCTACTGGGGTGTATAGATAAATAAATTTGGAGTTCGTAGTATACTTTGCTATATAATAACGACTAATTAAAAATAATATGAATAAATATTAAAAAAAAAATCTTTGAAGATTTTTTTTAATGCAATCACTCTAAGTTTGTTGAATGTCTATAAATAGTAAATTCTCTAATTTCCTATATCGCGAAATAAGAAAGTTTTCGGCCTAACTAGCTTATCAAAGAAATAGAATAGTCCCAGGAAAGAAAAATAAGGGTATTGATTCCTTTGTGTTCGAAAAGGAAAACCGTAAGGCACTTACACTCACGGTGTCCGAAGAAGAGAGACTGTTATCGCGCAGTCTATTCGCACTTGCTGAGTGAACAAAAGAAATCAATACGAAAGGCTTTCACCAGAGTGACCTAATATCCCTATTCTAGACTAACATATGATCCTCTTCTTTTCCAATGTACCATCTCGATATTCGTCCAGTGGTTCTTGATTTCGCTTCTATTGGTGGTCATCTTTCGTTGATTGAAGATCTGGTTGACTCTCAAAGTTTCGGCGTGGGAACATCTTAAGTTGATAGTAGAAACTTGTTTCTTCTTTGGGCGTCGTCTGTGTCCACCGGCGTCTATGGGTGTCATCTAGCGTCTTCGCTTGTCCTTTGGTGCTGATCACATCATTCATCATGTTTCTTAGTTGTAGATGTTGAATTGTTTCCATAGATGGAAATCTTGGAGAATTTTCTTCGTCCCATGTGTTGTGGAGCAAATTGCCTACTTTCCAGGCTAATGGGTGTTTATGTCTCAGCGTCTTCTTCTCTTACTGATGAAATCTTCTTTAAAGATCTGATGTCCACTTCATCACGTTTGGCGTTATTCTTCTTATTTTGATATTCTACGACGATTTTGTTCGCACTGTTAGTGAAACCTACAACTTTAGCTTTCTTGTTATATTTGTGACTGAACACTTCTGGGATCCCTTTCTTTTTCTGATGGTCCTTCACTAAGACAACATCCCCAATCTGGAATTCTGCTTGTTTGTTTTCTTCAAGAAACTTCTCAAGTTGCTTTTGATAATTCTTGATCATATTTTGATAAGCCTCTCCTCTTATCGTTTTCAAAACTTCAATGCGGTCTGCATTTTCGATGTTTTGCACTGGAGTCTGAAATTCATTTTCCAACAATGACCTTGGCTGATAACCATGTAGCAAAAAGAAATTGCTAAATTTTGTTATCACGTTTGTAACATTATTTAACGAAAAGGTGAGTGCTGGTAAAAATAAGTCCCATGTGTGTCCTTTAGACGATACATAGTGTCGTAACGCTTGCTGAATAGTGTCTGCTGTTTTCTCCACCAAACCTAAAGATTCGTGCTGATTGACAGCTATGAAATTCAATGTGGTTCCCAACCTTTCTGAAAGTTCGGCCATTAATTTACTGCGGTGTCCTGGAAGTCTGTCCAAAAAAATTTTCTCTGGCAAACCATACTTGAGAAATACTTTCCGATATAACGAGTCAGCAATTGATTCTGCTGTTAAGTCTATTAAAGCATCTGTTACAATATACCTAGTACAAAGATCACATGTGATGAGAATGTATTTGTTATGCTTTTCAGACATTGGGAAAGGGCCTACCTGATCGATTTGGATAGTAGAAAAAGGCTGTGATTGAGCATATGTCTGTGGTAACATTTTTGGAGGTTTAGTGACTCTCTTATTTAATAAACAGGATGGGCAACTTCTAACCTTGTTTCTAATGAACGTTTTCATGTGTGGAAAATAAATTCTATGCAATGCATAGTTATATGTTCTCGTTTGACCTTGATGAGCAGAGGTTAATGGCGACTTATGAATCATATCAAACACTTTGTTTTGTAACTTAAAAGGAATACATAATAAACGTTTGGCTACGTTTGCAAACTTATGTATTCGGTAAAGTTTTCCATCTACTAATTCATAGCATTTCGACATTCGTACTGCATTGGTGTTAGATGAAACTTCACCCGTTTCTAAATATTTATAAATATCTCCAAAGAATGTGTCCTCTCTTTGATAGCGGCCTATATCCCGTGGCTCTGTGAAATTCACTAAACATTTGTCTTGATCGATATTTTCTACTGAAAGATCTCCCGGCTGTACGGGAAGTAATGTGTAACGGCTAAGTCCGTCAGCTATATTGAGCTCACTTTTTACATGTATTGGCGTGAATTGATAATCTGATATATAAAAATACAATTTCAAAAGTTTTGGTGGCAAATTCTTACTGGTCTTCAGAAATGTTAGAGCTCTTGAATCTGTCTTCAGATAAAAATGTCTTCCAAGCAGGAAGTAACGAAATGCTCGAAATGAAGCTATAATTGCTAGAAGTTCAATTTCTAAAACACTCAATTTTTTCTCTGATTCTGTTAACAAACGAGAGTAGTATGAGATAACATACCATTCACCTGAATTTTCATCATCTGTCTGCAGCAAAATTGAAGAAATTGCTGTCCTTGACCCGTCAGTATACAAGCACAAGGGTTTGTTTTGATCGTACGGTGCAAGAGCGGGGGCTGCTAGCAATTTCTGTTTCAAAAGTTCAAAAATTTCTTGATGTTGAGCGGTCCATTCAAACCTTTCTCGTTTACGAACGAGCTTTTGAAGCGGTTCCGTGATTTCTGCATAATTGGGCAAAAATTTTCGAATATAATTACAAAGCCCTAAGTAGGATCGTAATTGTTTCGTATTTTTAGGTGGAGGATAAGTTTCAATAGTTTTCAAAATTCTGTCTGAAACTTCAAACCCAAATTTTGAAATTTTGTGTCCCAACGCTATGATTGATTTCATGAGAAACTGTGATTTCTCTACCGACACTCTTAAACCATAGATTCTCAGTCTATGCAACAGTTGTTCTAGAACTTCTACAAATTTCTCTTCAGAATTTGAAAATAGAAATAGATCATCCACATATAAGGCTATATTGTCGGGCTGTAAATTAGCTAGTACAACTGACAGGAACGTATTAAAATAAAAAGGAGAATTTACATAACCTTGTGGCATACGAAGGTATTCGAATTTTCCAAGATTTGGAATGCTAAATGATGTAAATTTCCTTGATTGAGGCTCTAATTCTAATGTGAAAAAGGCATTAGAGATATCCAAGTATCCGTAGTACAAGTGTCCTGACATAGTTGACAGTATTTCACTGACAGGAGGTAAACTAACACTATGATATAAAACTCGTGAATTCAATTCTCTCAGATCAATAATCTTGCGCAGTTTTCCTGACGGTTTCCTAAGAAACATAACCGGAGAATTATAAGGCGAATTGGATCTTTGTATCACCCGTTGTTCCAATAACGTATTTATAAATTGCGTAACTTCCGATTTCAGTGCATGTGGAATTGGAAATTGTTTGCGTGAAAACGGAATTTCTGTGTTAAGTTCAATTTTACATTGAAAATGTCTTGCTTTTCCGATCCTGTTAGGATTCCACGTAAACACATCAGCAAAGCGGTAGCAGAGGTCTATTACTTTTTCTCTATATTCAGGACTGGCATCTTGACCAATATTTAATTTAGAAATTTGGAATAACTGTTGTCCTTCCCGTAATAATTCCTCATCCACATAATTTTCATCTATTGATTGGCAACATTGATTTGACTCTTCAATTTGAACGTCTTCCGCTTTTCCGATTACAAAATTCTTATGAAGAACGACTTTTGTGACTAAAGGGTTAATAATTTCAACTACAGGTTCGTTTTTATTTAAAATAGCTCGCGGCACTAAAATTCCTAGTTTCTCAATTATAGACATGTCTGGCTCTAAAATCACTTCTTGACCTGATTTCGAATTAATACATTTAAGTGGAACAATTATTCTTGCCCTTGGAGGAAGATACGTCCTCTTATGAATGACAAACTTTGGATCATATGCCTCTGTCAACAAACAAAATATTGGCTCTGAAACCTGATGACCCGTATTACTCTGTTGTTGTGTGTTACGAGGAGGCTTTCCATATCTAAACAAAGATAGCATCTTATTAAGGTAATCAACACGGGCGTTATGAAAAATAAAGAAGTCATTTCCTAAAAGAGCTTTCGGACCAAAATTTTCCACTATTCTAAACCTGTGATGAAAGGATCGACCGTTGATTAGAAATTTGATTATGGCTGTGTGTTTCAGCTCTATAGGTTCACATGAAACACCAACAACTTTCGTAATTTCCTGTGACAATTTAGTTTTAGGAGATAGCAATGATTTATCTAAAATTGATATTGTACTTGCCGTATCTGCAATTATTTTTAATGGTTTCTTTCTCAGTTGAATTGTAAATCTAACCATGTCCCCTTCAATTTCTAATGGAGTCTGTATCTCTTCTCCCTGAACATTCTTTTGTTTATATTGACGGTGTATACTAGTATTATTAATATCTACGGGTGGGCCCTTTTTCTTGTTATCTGTACATCCACGTCTGCATGTACAGACGTTGTCAGTTTAAATTATGAGTTCCCTATACCTGATTCATTTGGGAAGGGTTTTGTACAGGAACATAATATGTTGTACCATTACTTTGCATGTGATGTACACCCTGCATTTGATTAAAACTAGGTACCTGTTGTACATGAGGCACATTAGTATGATGACAACAACACTGGTTGTTATGATAATTTGCGCGTCCTGATCTAAAATTACCGCGACCACCACGGCCTCGAAAATTGTTATTTTTCCCTCTAAAATTGTTGTATTGAGTATGGTTTCTACCCTGATTATTCTTAAAATTGCCTCTCTTACTACCTCGAAAATTATTTCTGTTATTCTGATGGGATTGAGAATTATTTTGCGCACAGTTGGTGTTTAACTTTTGCGAATCTGAAGAACCGCCTTCGATTCTCAGCGACAATTTTTCTATTTCTTTCTGTAACTGGCTAATGGAAGATGTAACCTCGCTACTTTGAGATGATGATGAAGGTGTGTTTGTGTTCTGAGTTTCCGAGTGTTCTGTTCTGTGTTGTTGTTTCTCTACTAATTCTCGAATTGCTTTCCTTTTATTTTTCCTGTGCCTATGTGACGTAATCTCGTCCTCGGACTCGGACGAAGAACTGTCAGTAACCGTAGATTCTGATTCAGAATCAGATGACGAACACCTACATTTCCCTTTTCTACACTTCTTCTTATACGCTTTCTTAATACGTGCATCTATTTCTCTCTTTTTCCTATTTCTAATTTTACATTCATTTGCTTCTAACGTATAGAGAGCCTGGATAAACGCATCTAAAGTGTCAAAAGACTCATAACCTAGGTGTTGAATATAGTACGGTTTCAACCCTGCTGTAATGATTGAAATGATCTGCTCTTCTGTCAAAGTCGGAGCATGTTTGTCTACCATGGATAAAATATCATAAACAAACGACTGAATGGGTTCATGCTTTTTCTGAATCCTATTCTGTACGGTAGAGAAAAAATCTACACTATCTCTAGCATTCTTGAAACATTTAATTATCTCAGCTTTACAATTCGCGTAGGTTGTTTCATCTGTAATGTTCTTTCTCTTTAACAAAGTTCGCAATTGTTCTTTTAGTTTCCCTGGAAACGCGGTGATTATCATTTGTTTTGCTATTTTATCAGTCCAATTATTTAACCGTACACAGTCATCATATTCATCAAAGAACTGCTGTATCGTGATTTTGTGTGGTTTAAATTTCGGAACTGGATAATGGGAATTGTATACATTAACAATAGGATTTTGAGCTCCCTGACCTTCACTGTGTTGTCCCTGCATTTTCTCAGACTTATTGTATTTCCGTTTTAGGGGAGGGATTTTTACTTTTATTGGAATCTTTTTGTATCTTAACGTTCTAAATTGTCCGTCTGAATGTTCTGTATCACTGCTGGAAGTATTATTCATATCCTATATACGAACAGAAAATAAACCTTCTCATTGCGGCTAATTTTGCAACCTAAGCAAAGTACACTGACCATTAGTTTGTAAATGCAGCAAATTCCTATATGACAACAAGAATCTTGGTGTATTGTCCGTTTCTTTAGTAACAAGAGGAAATGAATCTCGCAAGACTATATAGCATTATAACAACTGACGTCTGTAATTTCAGCATACTATGAGAGAAAAAAACAAAACATGAAACTCCTTTTACTCAACTTGACAAACTGATGTTATCGTCTAAATAATTTAAACTACGCGTGATACGCTTCATTCCCATATGTATGAGGCATCGGAATCAAGCATGATGTATCTAATTTAATGTAACTTGAATGGCCTATAAAATAAGCGAGATCTCCGAAATCGAAACATATGTGGTAAATGACCATAATCTAATTAATGTTGTCCGGAATCTTAATTTTACCCATAAATGGATAAAACCGGATGCTTCCACCATAACGTGTGCTACAAATTTCTAACCGTAATGATTTAGTATCTTAGAAACTTTTTATATTTGGGGGCAGAGCGTAGCTCATCTGAAATTTGTAACACCGTGTATTTAGACAACTCGAGGATGAATTTAACAAATCGTCTTAGGATAAGAAATGAAATACTCAATTACTTTTGGATATTTTCGACATCACACCACAAGCTATTAGGATTCGAAATGGTCTTAATTATAGAAATGTACTACATCGTAATGGCACAGAAACTTAACCATTATGGTTATCTAACATCGCAAATAGATGTAGTACTCACAGGTTGTTCAGCTCAGTTCAACTCCAAACGATGTCCTTCCACTCTCCAATCTTAATTACAACTCCCGATTCTAGTCTTCGTCCTCAACCAGCACAACCCCTTTCCGGGATCCAGGTGCTTCCTGGTTGTCGCGAAGAGCTTAGCTCAGGTCTCTTTCTGCAATCTCTTACTTCCTTATTTCCGTATAGGAAAAGTTCCTATAATTGTGGTGTGATGCCGACGTTATCTGTTTTTAGTTTTTTTCTAAGCAGTATGACTATAACTTCCTTGTTTTATAATAAACAACATAAATTAGACAAACACATGTAAGGATTTTGGGTACTTTACAATATATATATATATATATATATATATATATATATATATATATATATATATATATGTGTGTGTGTGTCGTTGGTGAGAAATTTGTATTAGGAAACTGCACTGTTCGTTGCTCCATGTATACCGTTAATGTATTAATAGTTTTCTTTCTGTTTTCAGATGCACTATAACTCTAACGTTCCTTGTGGTAATAACAGCTTCTCTGTACGATATGTTTATCCTTAGTAAACGCCTGCGGAAAAGCAAACTACCTCCAGGTAACTATTCTAAAATAACTCAAACTAAAAATACGAATCACTGAACAAAGAAACTTTTATTTAAATATAATAAATGTGTAACAGTTTCGCCAACTGACTGAACATAGTGGCTTCATGAGACCCTGTCACATCATCACTTAACTATTATTAACAGTATCTGATGAAGCCAATATGTTCAGTTAGCTGGCGAAACTGTTACACATTTATTATTTTTAAATAAATTGTTTTGTTCAGAACATATTGGCTTCATGAGATACTGTCACATCATCACTTAACTATTATTAACAGTATCTGATGAAGCCAATATGTTCAGTTAGCTGGCGAAACTGTTACACATTTATTATTTTTAAATAAATTGTTTTGTTCAGAACATATTGGCTTCATGAGATACTGTCACATCATCACTTAACTATTATTGACAGTATCTGATGAAGCCAATATGTTCAGTTAGCTGGCGAAACTGTTACACATTTATTATTTTTAAATAAATTGTTTTGTTCAGAACATATTGGCTTCATGAGACACTGTCACATCATCACTTAACTATTATTGACAGCATCTGATGAACCAATATGTTCAGTTAGCTGGCGAAACTGTTACACATTTATTATTTTTAAATAAATTGTTTTGTTCAGAACATATTGGCTTCATGAGACACTGTCACATCATCACTTAACTATTATTGACAGTATCTGATGAAGCCAATATGTTCAGTTAGCTGGCGAAACTGTTACACATTTATTATTTTTAAATAAATTGTTTTGTTCAGAACATATTGGCTTCATGAGACACTGTCACATCATCACTTAACTATTATTGACAGTATCTGATGAAGCCAATATGTTCAGTTAGCTGGCGAAACTGTTACACATTTATTATTTTTAAATAAATTGTTTTGTTCAGAACATATTGGCTTCATGAGACACTGTCACATCATCACTTGACTATTATTGACTGTGTCTGATGAAGCCAATATGTTCAGTTAGCTGGCGAAACTGTTACACATTTAATATTTCTAAATAAACGTTGCTTTGATCAGTGATTTGTATTTCTAGTTTAAGTTATTAAGATAGCAAAGCAAGTATACACCAGTTAGTTAAAATAACTCGTTATTGTGGTTTTGTAGACATCCTTCTTGTACAACAATGATTTTATAGAACGACTTTAATTAATTTAAATGCATTCTTTAATAGTGTCTGTTATGCTTTTCGTCCTTGTGTAATTATTGCACATGATGCCCCATAAATTCTTACCCATTCATATACCTTACTGTATGTGCCCAGTGTATCTGTGTGTCGCTCCTTATTCTAGCTATGTTATATAATTCTTCACCATGTTGAGTGAGACATTTTTTCCAGCATGGGGTCGTAGGTTCAAAGGGTTTATCCGGTTTGTCATAAGGACCAGACTTTTGTCACATGATCAGATCAAAAGTCACGTTGCGTGCTAAATCGAGTCTGGAGATCCCAAATCCAGATGTGAGATATTTCAAGCACGTAACCTCCGCGTGGGACGCCCTGGGTAATTTGCAGAAGATGCATATACTTAATCAATATTATTGATTTTACTAAAACAACTTGACTTTTGACAATGTTTCATTCACATTTTCCTTACGTGCTATACATTGTTTTTAAGCTCGTCATTGTGTCTTTGCAATAAGCTTTCAGTTAACCATATCCTTATTATAGTTTTTGAGATATGTGGACGACTTCCTCTTTTGGTTTTCGAGATAAGTGGAGGACTTCATTTTTTTCATTGATTTTCCATTGATATTAATATTAATGTTTCTTGCTTTTTTGCTATGTTCCATCCATTTTAGGGCAATTTGCTTTTTGAATGTAGAATCTACATAGTCTCTTCTATATTTAAGCTGAATTTCAGTCATGTCCTTCTTTTGATTTTTGAGATAAGTGAAGGAATTATTTGTTTTTCATTGATTTCCCATTGACGTTAATGCTCATGTTTCGTGTTTTTATTTTACTATGTTTCTTCCATTTTAGGACAATTTGCTTTCAAAATATAGAATCTACATAGTCTCTTCTATATTTAAGCTGAATTTCAGCCATTTTCCCCAAAGTCTGTTCACATCATTGGAGCCGGATAGGCCCCTTTTGTTTTTTATTTTGTCAATCTGCATTAGAAGCTAATCTCTCCATATTCTAAGAACCATTTTGTTTTCTATTTGCTTTTATAGACAATTTTTTTTTACATTTGTTCGAAATAAATAAAACAGATTTTAAAAAAACGGAAACTATTGAAGTTCTTTTTTCTTAAGTTTTTATTTCTATTTACAACTCAATATGAGGCCAGCCCTTTTTATTTCTTAATGTAATTCAATTTTCAGTGTTCAATGAATTGTTTGTATTTCTTTTCAGCATTTCGTGATAGACTTATCCTTTGTTTCTCTGCCTACAATAATGCAAAACAAATCTTGGATACTACTCCTTTACCAGGATCTATTGACTATATTCACGGTATACGGGTGTGCACCATGTTCTGTGTTATCATTGGCCATAGATGTCTGATGACGTTCGGAGCTCCAGTAGCAAATGCACAGTTTATAGAAGAGGTAAGCAAAACATAGTAATAACAATTGATGAAACGAATAATTATGTCTAAACCAAAAACAAAAAAAGTGAAAGTAAAATAAACGGTGATTAGCTGAAGAAATATTTTACATCTGGTGGTGAGTTCTTCATAAAATTGTATCAACAATTCTAAAGTTTCGAAGATTTTTGCTTATTATTATAAAAAGGCTATAATAAATGACAATGAACCTTCTTCATGTGTGTATAGGTTTGTTGGCAATACACAGAACAGCTGGAATAGGGAAGGATGGTGACTTCTTCTAGGACAAAACAAAAATTACTATTCCCCTTTGATGTGAGAATCAGCAGTTAGATTCTTGGCGAGATTTCTGTAGTTCATTTTCATATTAAAGTATAGTCTTAATTCACATATAGTCACAATGATGAAAGAAAAATACAGTAAAAGCTCATTAATTCGAACTAATGAGAAAAAAATGAAATCTTTAAGTTTTACGTCCCACGGTATTGCCGGCTAGGCTAAAGGAGACGGTGATTATGAGAAATAAATGAAATGGTGTAATAAAGAAAGTGGGAGGAAACGGGAGAACCCCGAGAAAACCCACGAGCACGGTGTTTGCCCACCACAAATTCCACACGGTGCGAGCTGGGATCGAACCAGGGATCCGAAGCACCGGAGGTGAACGCTCTAGCCCTAAGCCACCGCGCTCCCTCGAACTAATGAGAGTAAGTTGGCAGGATTAATTGAAATAACAAGAAGGAACGATAGAAGGTGTATTATATAGCAACAAAATGCATTTATTATGGTGTATTTAAAGGACATATGTATGCTATACTGCACTATCTACTGTATTATATGATATACCGTATTTGCCAGCATTCTTAACTATCAGGGAGTTGCACGTGGTGAATGCGATTGTTGACTTCTAACCTTGTATTGTTCTTCTTTTTTCTGCCTGTCTGGATTAAGCGATGTCCAATTTATCACAGGTCGGATTAACGCTGTTTTACTTTACCTTAAAACTAAATCAAGCAAACAAAAGTATGTACCGGTAGTTATTATTCAGTCAAGATTATATATATATATATATATATATATATAAAAGGTAATTTCAGTCTACTGGTTGATTTATAATTACGTCCATTGTCAGGAATGAGGCTATATGAGACAAGAAATACAGTTTAAAGTGAAATATAAACCACAGTAGTATATTCAATGTTCTTCCACTAGAATTTGAACCAGAGACCTCATGCAGCAAAGATACACACTCAAGCCACTAGACCAGCGAAGAGGGGTGAACTCTTGTTGTAACGACATTTATTAAGAGTCTTCATCCCGGCGAAATGAAAATACCGCTAATTTTACAGTAATTATGTGATATCTTCAAATAGATAAAAGATAATTGAAATATGGAACAAGAGCGCCCTAGACAATATTATTTTGCGTGAGGTACCGTTATCACAAGTCAACTAGCGGCTTTCCGTTTTTGAGCTGTTTAGAAACGCGAAAATAAAAGCCGATTTTCAAAATGGCTCGAAATCGAAAGCAGATAAGTGAGTCGTGATAACGGTTTCTCATGTAAAATAATATTGTCTAGGGCGCTCTTGTTCCACATTTCGATTATCTTTTATCTATTTGAAGATATCACATAATTACTGTAAAATTAGCGGTATTTTCATTTCGCCGGGATGAAGACTCTTAAACACAATAAAATTTGTCGATTGGTATATGTCTCATCCCTGAACAATTATCTTTCCGTTGAAAGGTAATAATATTGCAAAATTACATAATATTCCACACAATTGTCCTATTTGTATTGATATAGTGGCGGCTTTTGACAGAAGTCACCGCAGCAAGAATTAGAATTGTATTGCTGTAAACTAAGGGAAGAAAGTTTATCTGATGTACAATTATTGTATAGCGAATTAGAACAATATGTGCGTTTTCTTCCAAAAGTTAGATTTTTATCGATGTGACTTCCCTCTAGATCCACTGTTGGACACCGTAGATATTTCTTAATCTTTATACCTTCTGCTTTGTTAAATTAACTTAACCTGTGCAAGTGGAAACATGTTGATGTGTTCAAATGTTGGATTATTATATTAAATAGTCATACACACACACAAATAAATAAATAAATAAATAAATAAAAGTTTTGTGCATCAGACCCCAGAGTATAGATTTGATGTATATTGTTGCGCTCAATCCAAATTTCGAAACCCCAGGAAGATCGATCGTGTCAACTTTTTGTTATGGGCGAAAAACTTGAGCGATTTTGGATAGGGAGAATACACGTAATACAGCTACGCAAAAATAAATAAATAAATAAATAAATAAATGAACAAAAGTTCTGTGCAGTGGACCCCAGAGTATGGATTTGATGTATTTTGTTAAACGGAATTCAACTGCAAAATCAAAGAACGATTGACCGTGTCAATTTTTTGTTATGAGCGAAAAATGTGTGCCCCCTATCCAAAATTGCTAGTTTTTCGCCCATAAAAAGGAATTGACACGGTCAATTGTCCTGGGGTTTTGAAATTTAGATTCTGTGTAACAAATTACAACGAATCCATACTCTGGAGTCCGCTGAACACAATTTTTGTTTTTGAATGGCTGTATTAGGTGTATCCTCCGTATCCAAAATTGCTCAAGTTTTTCGCCCATAACAAAAAATTGACACGATCGAATTTTCCTGGGGTTTCGAAATTTGGATTCTGTGTAACGAAATACATCGAATCCATGCCTTGGGATCCGGTGCACAGAACTTTTATTTTATTTATTTATTTATTTTTATTTATTTATTTATTTATTTATTTATTTATTTATTTATTTATTTATTTATTTATTTTGTGTGTGTGTGGCTGCGAACATATTATCAATGTATATTATTATTTTAAAAAAAATAAAAGTAACGTTTTCTATAAGAGTTGTGTTTTATTTTCAGTCTCATCAAATATTGGGCAGAATGACCCTGGCGAACGGAAGTGTTATTGTTGATAGCTTTTTCGTATTGGGGGCGACTCTGGCTTCTTATTTATTTTTCAAAGGAATGGACAAAGGCAGCAGATTTAATTATCTACAGTATATCTTCAATCGTTATCTGAGGTGAGTTACTTAAGAATATATATTTTTTAAAACATGGAAGGTAATTTAGGTTATTCCAAACTAAACTTTGTTTTATTAGCGTCTGGTCGGTGGTGGATAATCTTCAATTACTTATGACTTGAAACTTTGCTTATTTGATTGTGACACCTTTCGCACCTTAATATTTACTCTGGGACTGCAGTTAATATTAACATTATCAACAATATAATTGTAACTATAAATAATTCTTTTGTAAGTTATATTTTATAATTTGCACTATGCTCTAATTGCTTGATGCAAGAAGCTGATTGAGAGAAAAGATGGCCGCCAAATAAATACAAGAATATAAAACACAGCTATTTCACTTTTATACTTCATAAGACAATTTTTATTTTGCTATAGACATTTTAGACAATTTTTATTTTGATATAGACATTTTAGACAATTTTTACTTTGATATAGACATTTTAGACAATTTTTACTTTGACATAGACATTTTAGACAATTTTTACTTTGATATAGACATTTTAGACAATTTTTACTTTGATATAGACATTTTAGACAATTTTTATTTTGATATAAACTTTGTTATCTAGAACAATTTAAGTATTTGGCACCATCAACAATCCTTATTTATTTATTTATTTATTTTTATTTTGATACCTTATTTACAACAATTTCTTAGTTCAAATATTACAACGTTGTTCAAACCTATATCCACGCCATTTTGGTTACAGCTTATACTGTAACTATTGTAGCTGTTATACTTTCAACAATTATTACATTGCATCAATCATAATGATGAGGTCAACTTTAATGTTTTCCATTGTACAGTCAGAAACAAAGTATAGATTAGAGGTATAAGAAATGATAGCTCCAACCTATACTTAATATTGTTTCTGACTGTACAAGCTTTGCTTTTTCTAAATTTAAATTTGATTTAACTATTCGTTAAGCAAAGCAGTACGTTTATTGTAAAAATTATTAACGTGTAACACTTTCGCCAACTATCTACTTCGGCTTCATCAGACATCTATTAAAAGAAAAAAATTCTCGATATTCCTTATCGTTTTTGTTCTGATACCTATCGACAGTTGGAGAGACGGACATAACCGTTCTGTAAGACTTCCGATACTTGTGTATAGCATAGTTTGAAGTCTAATAAAATGAAATCTTTCGCTTAACTTTCTATGATTCTACCCTATATGTTAAAAGGGTTTAATAATAAGCAAAAGGAACAAGGAAGGCAAAATAATTTAATGTAAAGCCACTGAGAGAACCTTCGAGAAAACTCACCAGTTCTTGCATATTTTGGTAAGAATGTATTTTTCACAAAGATTTAAAAGGATGGGACACTTTTACAATTTCCTCCCTTTGTATGACTATTCACAACACTTGAAAAGAATAATGTGTATAAAAATGTATGTGTATTGGACATTTTCAGTCGTAAAGAAGAAGAAACGTGTCCGGACGTCCTTCTCTGGCTGTTGGTCTAGGTAGCGTAACCCAAAATTCCCTTGTTAACGGAATTGTCCCCTTTGCTCAGAAAGTAGTCCGGCTTCTCGAGAAAATTGGAAACAGAACGCAGAATGTCCCTTTTTAAAAATAAGCGTCCCGTTTTTTTTACTCCTAGTTACGTAGTATAATCACTACGTGAAGTTTTGAAAAAAGTTTTTGTATGGACTTCTACACTTTCTTTAAGGAATGATCAATACTTCCACAAGGAATTCGATCATTAAAAAGAAAAAAATGATATTCAAGTGGCAGTCGATGCCCATAATTCTGGTTTCTGTTACATGTTAAAAGGTAACGTAAACATTAAGAAAATGGAATAAAGTTAAATTAATAAATTTTGGTTATTTTCAATAGAGACTTCTTCTTCACTGGCATTATTAACAACATAACGGGATAGTTTTGGATTTGGGTGAGCCAAAATCAGGTAAAATACAGAATGTTTACAAGGGAAATAAAATGTTACGAAAATGTAATTACTAAGTGAATGTAAGTATTAAGTTAACTTAACCTAACCTGAACAAGCAAAAAAATACAGAAAATATAGCGAAAGAGTACGAATTTTAAGCAAAAAATTCTACCCCTTCCCCTTCCAAATCCAAAATTATGATCAATATAACAATGACTATATGTAGATGGGTTGTCAAGTTATGCCAGTTTGTCGAGTATTTCTTCTTATTTATTTATTTATTTTTTAATTCTCTAAATCAGGTCACCCTAGTGTAGGGTGCATTATATTGAGATGTATATTACGTTTGTAAATAATGGACTAGATTCAAAAATTGAAATAAAAGTTTTAACGTAATCTAATATTACTTTTCTGCAATAAATCAGTATACGTATCTGTGATGTAAGATTTAAAACTTTCGGTTTTCCGTAATCATAATATGTTATTTGACTTTTGACGCTTCAAAACCAAATTACTGTTTTCATTCTCAGAGTATGACCTGCTTTGTTTGTTATTGTAACTAGGTTGACACCAGGTTATGCTGTTCTTATCTTCTTCTATGTGACTTTGTTGTCGGAGATTGGAGATGGTCCTCTGTGGAATTCGGAAGTTCTTAAAGTGGAACAAAAATGCTCACAGACTTGGTGGACTAATATACTTTATCTCAGTAATTATGTGGATACCAAAAATATGGTATGTATATTTAATACAAAATTAATTTCATTTCTTAAAATAAGGAATTCATATTTCTGAAGGACTAATCTATAGTTGAAAAAAAAAAATGTTGAGCCAAGTCAACGCAGACTAATCATTGGAGCGTTTGCTAATTCTTGGAACTGGAAACAAAAGCCTAACAATCCCTGCAACATTAATATCAAAGTTGAAAAAGTTGTCTGAAAGGGGAAGGGGAATAGATTCAATGTTGGGAACTATGTTTTGTACCAAATGGTTCTACTATGTTAATTTGTACGAAATAAGCAACATTTTGAATTCATTTATTGGCCCACGGATAGGACATTTCGCACATTATCGCTCCTTAATTTTTGGTAAGTCATCATCATCGTCATCATTAGTGCATCTATTTCTACTAACCAATAATTTCCCAACATTAGCCCAATTATTTTTTATATGGAAATAATAGCTGGAAACAAGACTCATTAACGATGTTAATTAATAACATAAAATACAAAGCAAGTCTAAATTAATGTACTGAATTCATATATTGCCAAATAGTAAGAACCAAACAATTTATATCAAAAGTTGCTTAATCTGACACACACCGACGATTATTGAACTCAAACCATTCCTTTTAATGTGGATTTTTACCTTGTTGCCATTTGGTTTCATAATTACGTAGTGCGCGTCTCGATCGTGTACAGCTTCAGGCCTAGCTAGTCAGTCAACAATGGGCAAAAAGCCAAAAATAAATTTAGTGCATGACGAAGTCTGATCGTGGGATCCCGAAAGGATAAAGTTCGATTGCGTAAACGACTGCATAGTGGAGTGTTCGAGAAAAGTCATAACGAAATATTGGTTGATTTGGAGTTTAGTGTCCCTTTCAACTCCGAGGCTATTTGAGTCGTTGACCTATAGCTTAATATTGGATCCGAACCACATGAGCTATCACCAGGGTTCCTTGCACTAAAAGCATGTATGGTAACCATATAGCCAAGAGGTAGCTCCCATAATGAAACGTACCATGATTGGTGTCAACGTGGAGAAGTAACGAATCGTCGATAAGACTTCAGAAGACGGCCGAAGATTGATAGTCGGGATGGTATGAGCTCACAAACACAGCACGGTGAAACAGCTAATTACCTAATACAGCCATAAACAACTCGAAAACATCCTTTTAACCATGCGCCGCACAATCACACGTGTGAGCACTTCCTGCAAAGTTCCTGCTTTGATTCGGTTTCGGCAACGTCAACATGCGAATTAGACCATAGAAGACTAGATGAAGCGATCCTGATCTGATGAGTCACGAACATCTCTTCCTCGTTTATGTATACTGTATATGTGTGTTTGGCAGAAAGCCATGAGGTGCTGAAAATATTTTGCATGATCTCAATAGTACAGTTCAGTAACAGAGGTTGTATATTTACGTGGCAAAAAACTAAGGTTCCATATAAATTGTAAGAACTGTGTAAACGAACGCATGATTTCTGTCCAGTATCGTAATCACCTGACAGATGGGGCAAATCCCACTATGTTTCCCATTTTTCCCATTATGGTATCGCCCAAGTCGATAACGCCATTCCCATGTCTTGTGTGGCGGAAATGATTCAAAGAATGCAGTGCTGACTTTCCCAATGTTTTCAAAAATGTCGACCTTCGAACGGTATATCCGGTCTCTTGAGATATTCTGTACCTCCACCACGGCAATGAAAATAGCATTTCAGGTACCATGGTTGATCGCACCAGCGAACGACTACCAAGTTCTCATATCTCTGTCACATCAGATCGGAACGCTGTTTACGGAAGGCGAAAGAAGGACTTAGAGACGGTCATTATTTACTTACACTTTATAAATTTCCTTTTTAAAAAAAAAAAATGACTATAACTGCTTATCAATTTGCATCGTAAAAGGTGTAGACCACCACATTAACTTTTCATTCCTGTCTTAAATTAAACAGTATCATGTTATTGAAACGTTTATTTACGAAACATGAAGAAAACTATGATAGGTGTTTTCAGAAAAGTTTTTACGTTGAAAACTCGGCTTGCTCTATTTCAGGATTCTTCAAAAAATAAACGCCGTTTGACTGAGATCATAAAAAAAATTGTATGATATATATGACAAATGGAAGGAATAACCGATTTTATATCATTTCAAATCCTCTATTGGACTGAATTCAATGTTATACAGGGTGTTGCAAAATTGTATTACAATATTTTGGGAACAGATTCCTTACATCAAAATAAGACAAAACGTCCTCTTGCATATTGTTGAATTTCGCGTCCTGTACAAGTGACGGGGGTGCCAACTTGGAATCAAAACTCCAATCGTGACAATTGGAACGGAATAGAAAGGTGTGCATATCAATACACCATGCAAGAGTACTTTTTGTCTTTTTTTTATGTGACGAATCACCTCCCGAAGTATGTACACATCTTTGTATTCCGTTCCAATTGTCACGATTGGAGTTTCGATTCCATGTTGGCACTCCTGTACTTGTACACAACGTGGAATTCGACAACATGCAAGAGGACTTTTTTGTCTTCTTTTGATGTGACGAATCACCTCCCGAAAGTATGTGTATCTTTCTGTTTCGTTCCAATTGTCACGATTCAATTTTGGATTCCAAGTAGCTAACCTTTTCACTCTTACACGACGCGGAATTCGACAATATGCAAGATGACTTTTTTGTCTTATTTTGATGTGAGGAATCTGTTAACAAACTATTGAGACACATTTTTGTGACACCCTGTATATCTATTTAAAATAATAAAACGAAACTCAGTCTGTGAGTAACGCTAATTTCTAATAGTTAACATTCGCCACTCCTCTACGTTCACTGTCTGCCTACCTGATTGCTTTTATTTTTAAAAAAAATGGAAAGCGTTAATTCAAAACATGAATGTGCTTTTTGTTTATTATTAAGATAAGGACTGTATTGAAGGTAAATAAGGTTGTAATTACTTGCATAAAATCCAAAAGTATTTATTACATATCAAGCGCAATATAATGTACAGTGAAACTTGTCTATGTTGGCCACCCTTGGTTCTATCGAGAGGTGGCCAACTTAGACAGGTGGCCAACTTACAGAAAATAAGTGTGATTTGTGTATTTTTAGAATAGGATTTCTAGTATTACTTGATTGTAAAATTTTAATAAGCAGTGCCACGACAGCTACTTTTAAATAATGTATATAGAGTAATCATAAAAATATACAACACTAGAAAATATTGCTATAGTATGTATAATATATGTGCATACCTTTCTCTTCCTGAAAACTAGTCTGGTACGTTGGATTATTCGGATTGAAAACACAATAACACAAACAACCATGAAATAGAAGCGTATGTACGCAGTTTATTGAAATTGATATTATCGCACACTGAGTTATTCACATTGAAAACAAGAAAAGCTAAGTTATAAGTTGAGAAATTCTATGCAATTTATATGACTTTTTTTCAGTTGTTACTGAATTTTGGTTCATTCTAGACATATTTGTTTTATTCTTTTTGGCAGATATGCACATTCTAATATTGTAGTTAACTACCTCTTGTTAATGAGCTAGAAGTGTTTCCCTCAGAGCAAAAGATGTTTTGAGAAAATCTTGAGGGAATTAATATCTTAAAAACTCCGCTATCTTTTGGCAAGCCGACATGTGCTAATAGTTGACAATTGAGAAGTTTAGTTTTAACCTTGAGAATTTTCCGGAATTACTAAAGCTCCCCATTGATGAGAGGAGCTGATATAGCTAATGGTTTTACCAAAACAGACAGGGTAAACAAATACGTACAACCATTTCCTGAATTCATGTACGTGCTTTTTCTTCTTCACATCTTCCTTCACCATCCCTTTATCAGAGTAGTCTTCTGGCCATTGACCTCCAAGAGCAAATCGCGGGAATCCTTGCTTCTTTTCTCCAGTCACAAATACGGAACATCTGCCTCTCTAATGGGAATTCGAAAGAGTTAAGAAAAATAATAAAACTGTGTTTTGCTTGGCCAAGATACGCAGGTAAATTTATCATTATCATCATAGGATAAACATTGCTTCAGTGTGTCCAACTTCCAAGATAGACAGATGGCCAACTTATAGAGTAGTAAGTAACGATTGTCTTATGGGAAAATGCAGGTTCAAGACGAACTAGGTCAAGATAAGCAGGTGGCCAACTTAGAGAGGTGGCCAAGTTGACAGGTTTCACTGTATTAACTAAACAATATGAATACAGTATATAAACTACAGACGGTTATTACCATTTGCCTGTAAGAACATGTGTAGATTTAAGCATTAATAATTGTGTAACCACAGACTAGTTGGGCAATGAGCCGAAGATTGGGAGAACAATTGAGGGGGGGGAGTGCAACAGTGGTCTAAACCACATTTTTTTTAAAAAAAGGGAGAAGAATCAAGTTAAAGTCAAACACATGTGCCTTTTGTACAATATACCAAAAGAAACCACAAGTGGTTGGATGTGCCGTATATTGTACATATATTGTACAATAAACCACATGTGTTTGAGTTTAACTTGATTTTTCTCCATTTTTAAAAATGTGGATTAGACCACTGTTGCGCTCACCCCCTCAATTAGTATATATTAACGTAATATATATGTAACAGAAAATAATTTATTTCTAAATTAAATACAATTTTGTATTTATAATGGAAGCTGTAGTATACTGTTTCCCCTGTTTTCACATTGAATACTACGGAAAAAACATACGTTATTAAATATTGTACTATATAATATGTTCCCCTTTTTTCAGTGCGGAATACAAACTTGGTATTTGGCTAGTGACATGCAACTCTATGCCTTGGCTCCTTTGATTTTATATCCAATGTGGAGGTGGCCAAAGATAGGAAAACTCATTCTCTCTGTTGCATTTGCTATAGCCATTATAGTACCCTTTCTTGTTACTTATATCCTGAGGTTAAATCCAACGGTTCTTATTCTTCATAGAGAGTAAGTATTATTTCTTTATCAATTAGTCCTCATTTTCATATAGACATTAATCTAGAGGTTAGAATATGCTAGCATGTAGCACTTCGATTTTAATTGTCATCGTAACAAACACCGAAGACAATAACATCATTTAAAGATTGTTCTACTATGTGGCTAAAAAAAGCTGGCATCTGATGATTGGACGGAACATGTGGTGTGTTGAAGAGGCTGTTGCCAAAGTCTTTCCAACAACGGAGACAGACATAAAACGTTTAACAAGTCGTCCTTGCAAAATATTGTCGAAACATGTGACAGGATAATTTCTGAAGTACGAGCTCTAGATAAGATACTGAGATAAGAGTCAACGTTCAACTACCGGTAACAGCGCGATCAGTGACCTTAGTTGCTTAGAAAAAGCTTGGAAGAATACTGCAGCAATTGACGAACAACCCTCCCCTTCTTTCCTTTACAGCACGTCCGGCTATCTGTCAAGACACCAATTTTATTTAACCGTACTATAATGATATAATCCCTGATATAAACAAATATAAATATTTTGTATAAGACGGCTAGTGTATATACATGCAAACAAGATGATTATAAATAACAGGAAGAAACTTCAGGAAGTATATCAAAAGAAACGAGATATGGAAAACGTTCTTTCAGAACTGTAAGCTATCTACAGTGTCAGAAAACTAACTTTAAGACAAATTAGATCTGGATAAATTCTTTCAATGGCACAGCACTGGTAAGACGTTTCATCAACACAGTTACATTTTAAAACCACTGTTTGCTACTTTGATTTAATATTGGACCTCTGAAAACTGTCCCATCCAAACGTCAGTAGCACATTATTTTATCAAAATTTTGTCTTTTAAAGTCTCCAAAGGTTTGTTTTGTCTGGCATTACTCTTGTGTCTTAATAGGATCACAAACTAACACTGATACCATTTATGACAACTGAGGCGCATAGTATCAAAATCCACCACATTCATTTCGCTTAGTTTCGAGTAATCTCGCAAAACGTGCAGTGAAGCTCCATATACACGCGTACAAAGTCCCATATTTGAACTAGTTTTTTAGTATGAAATATTAAGCTTTTAAACAAAATTCTGTTTCCATGGAATTCCTTTAGATCAAACATATAACAAGCAATATATAACTCAATTTCAGTTTAAAAAAATGGATTTGGCGGCTTTTGATCTAGGCGCCTCAATTAAATAATTACTATAAAGAAATTTTTACTTTTGTCATTTATATGGCTTCTGGTATGAACCTAACTTCGTTCTTGTAAACGACACTGTCTAATAATACCATTCTTAAGGCCCAATTGAGCAGTGTATAACCACACTATGCCTCAATTCGTATATGTGTTCATGAATTTTAACTATTACACTTATTAAAACTAGTTACAACGAAACATACAACAATCTTAAACTTTAAAACACTGTATTTGATGAGAAATACTTATTTTACATCACAGTTCAAAGACTATACATCTAGCTGCCATGGTGATTCCCTCAATTATATTATAAAACATCTCCTTGACAACTGTTTACGTCACCATAGCAACATACAAACAGAAATATAATATATATTGCTTACATTATTTCTTTCTTCTTCTTCTTCTATTTTTTGACAAAATGCTTGAGCACTGCTGATTACAAACTAAATATTTAAAATACAATGTTATCGTTGTAAGTGCGTTGAGAATCGTTATATTTGGCAGTTTGTTTACCAAATGAAGGTTTCATACAAGTTGTTCAAATTCTGATATTGGAACAATATAACACATAAGGTCGTCAGTTTCTTGCCATTGATCTAACATAGAATAATAAAGAATTTGCTTTAATCAGATTTTAATTATACATATGTATATTTTATATATAACATTTTAATGGAGACACTCAAACATTTTAATTATACATATGTATAATATTTTATATATATATATATATATATATATATATATATATATATATATATATTCTTGTGATAAATGATTGCTTCCATTTGCAGAGTTTTGGATGACGTAATGCAAGACGAAACGTTTCTCAAAATGTACATTGGAAGCCATAGTAGAGCTGGTCCTTATTTCATCGGTCTTCTTCTGGGGTATATACTGCATAAAATCAAAAATAAAGATATTAAAGTGCCAAAGGTTAGTTATTTTTATGCCATTTGGAACAAAATTTAGTGGTAAATGTTGAAAAAGAGGAAGGAAACATCTGTGAAGGTTTTTGATTTAATTTGATATGATTTTTGAGTTTTGTGTTCCTTTCAGAAGCGAGGTTAGGTGAGACGTGGGCCTACATGGGATCCGAACCACATGAGCTTTCGCCTGGAATCAAACTCGGGTTTCTATATAGCAACACTATTCGCATAACCACAAGAAAGCTAACATCTTTCAATATATACTTAAATCCTACTTATTACTAGTAAGTAAAGAATACTACCTATGCTTGAGATTAATCTTATTTCTTCATCTCAAATGTCGTGAGTAATAGAGTAATTATATTACATGTTATCGATCTTTACAAATAGTTCTCTAATATATTATGTATTGATAGAAAACTTAATAAGACAGAATTAAAGCTTGACTTCAAGTAGATGAAAAAGAAACACCTCAAACATCCATTAAGCCATGTTTTCACATACAGTTTCAGGGCACAACTTGAATCTTCGTCAATGTACCTTGTAATATCTATCGTCTATATGGGTAGTTTGAATGGAAACACTTATGACCCAAGTCAAGGGACCATTTGAACTCTCCAAAGTCCTCTATAAAACAGCTAATGCTTAACACAAACAGATTGTGAAACTGATTGGTAAATATCTTGCACAAAGCAGTTTCTAATTTAGGATATTCTCAATTGTGTCAGAGCTGTATATGTTTTGTGATTAGGGTGTTCTCAGGATTTTGTTTGTTTTCTATTTCTTTTTCTTTTTTCCTTTTCCTTCTTTACGTTTAGGGTTTCAAGAGGGAGCAGAAAGGAATAATAGGAATTAAGAGTTTTGATTTAACACAGGTCATAAACCTTTTTAGTTGTACAGATCTTGAGTCTATGAAGTTTTTTTTGGAAAAAGTGAAGTTCCACGCAAACAACAGTTACGTTAATGCAGCGTACTGATGGAAGCTTCATGAGTATAATAAAGTTGTAGTTTGTTATGTCCCAACTATGTATAAAATTACATGAACTCACTGACATAAAATAAGGGTACTTCCGGTTGACGTGGAAAATTGAAATCTGGCATGATTGTAGCTTTTCGGAACTAATCCACAAGAAAATTGCCAAAAGTGAACATTTTTAATTTTTAAGGGGTCTAAAAAGAATATGAAGAAATTCACCATGTTATTTAAATGGGCCGTTTTTGGATCTATAATCTCATGTTTTAGGTACTTGGAATTGGAATAAAAACTTGAAATTCGGTATGCTTGTATGTTTTCTACAGGACTATTTAACAAAATCACTAAAAATGAAAATTTCCAACTTTAGAGTGGTTTCATGGGGAACTGAAAAATCTTCTCCATGTTATTTATATGGGACATCTTCTATAGCCCAAAATTATTGGGCACTTCCTATAGGGCTACAATGATTAAATTTGGCATGAGTCTAGCTTTTCGGAACTAATCCACAGAAAAATCGCCAAAAGTAAATATTTTTAATGTTTAGGTGGTCTAAAGAGGGATGAAGAACCCCCCCCCCTCCCGCCATATTATTTAAATGGCTCTTTCTTTGCACCTATAATCTCATATTTGAGGTACTTAAAATTGGAATAAAAACTCGAAATTCGGTATGCTTTTACGTTTTGTTAGTGTTACCTAAGTAAATCACCAAAATCAAAGATTTCCAACTTTAGAGTGGTTTTATGGGGATCTGGAAAATCTTTTTCATGTTACTCATATAGGACATCTTCTACACCTCAAAATTATTGGGCACTTCCTGTAGGGCTACAATGATGAAATTTGGCATGATCGTATCCTTCCTAGAGTTACCAACAGTAAAATTACCAAAACTGAATGTTTTTTAATTTTCAGGGGGTTTAAAGGGGAAATGAAAAATATCCATGTTATTTAAATGGAAGTTTTCTTGGGATACAAAATCTTATCTTTTAGGTAGCTGAAATACGAAAAGAAACTTGGAATTCGGTAGAATTGTAGGCTTAAGAGATGCAAGGCCGTAGACTGAGTAAACGCGGGGCTCTAGTGATGGAACCCCCAGCTAGCTAAATGCTAATTAATAGCCTAAAACTCCATAAGGAAATAGATTATTAATAGACTAAATTTCAACTTAAGATACCGATGAAGCTCCCATCGGTGTAGCTGTATTAACGTCACTATCATTTACGTTGAACGATTGTGCCATTCTTTTCTCAAAAAGCTTCATAGACCCCAGATCGATACAATTAGAAATGTTTATGACCCGTGTTAAATCGAAGCTGTTAGCCCATACTAGCCGTTTCCAATCTTGTTCTTTTTTAAACGTACACGTTACTGTTCTTGTGGTGTTTAAAAATATAATTTATTTTAAGCAAGAATGATCTTATTGTTAATAGATATCGAACTTAAATGTTATATATTTTATATTTAACAGAAATGGGCGTTGTTAGGATGGATAATGTGCATTACCGCTGTTACCAGCAGTGTGTTCTCAGCTTATGTCTTCTTTCAACCTAATTATGAATATAACGCTTTCGGTGCTGCTACCTATGCTTCGTTACATCGACTCGTCTGGGCAGTTGGTATCGCTTGGTTGATTTTTGCTTGTGTTGTAAAATGCAGCGGTAAGTTGTTATTTGTGTTATGATTTAATTCTATATCATTAATTTCATCAAACACCATTCAGCATTTCCTTCTGGTTTTCTGTAATTAAATTAGGCCTAGGGAAGAATGATAAGAAGTTTCAGGTCTCAAACTTGAGTCTTTCAGAACAGCCAGTTATCCTGACTTGTAATTAATCTGTTATAAAATTAATAGTTCAATAAATCAATTAAATGATGTTCGTTACATAAAGTTGTAGAGATTAAAAAATTAATCTATTTTCTCTTGAAAACCATGTGAAATGTATATTCTACAAGAACGTTTTTGTGGTTCGTTTCAAAAATTTCACGGGATGTTCCATCACAGAAGTGGGTTAGTCCAGGTCCCTTTTCACAAAATGGCTCCAACTTGCCTCGAACTGACATCATAGCGATGAAATCAAAATTATTAAAGAATATATATATATATATATATAAAAGATATTTAAATATTAATATTTTTTCAATTTTATGACATTTTATTTTTATTCATTATCATTTTTTTAATATATAAATTATCTATTTTGCTTGAGAGCAGCGACTTTACATAATAAACGATTGTGTTTAGTTTTATGCCCTAAATTTTACATTAACTTTCACAACTCGAAGACAATTCTCAATGCATAATAGTGAAAATTATAGTCCACTAATTCTAATTTTATTTGTTACTTTCTCCTTATGTTATTTATTTAATCAGTTATTTATTTATTTAGCATAATTTGTAATTTTAATCTGTTAAATTTTTCATTATTTTTTAAATATGCAGATATCTGAATTCTCGTTGTTTAACTCTCATTATTTCACATCTCAATTGTTAACAAGAATTCCTCTGTTTTACTTATTTCGTATTTTCTTGTAGGCAAAGTATGAGTAGACCATTTAACTTCCAACGGGTTATCCGAGAAAACCTTGAGATTACAAATACGAGCATGTGCGTTATTGTTAGGAGTATGTGTGTCACCGTTAGAAGTATGTTCGTTACTATTAAGAGTATGCATATCGCTGTTAGAAGTCTGTATATCACCGTTAGAAATCTGGATATCACTGTTAGGAGTCTTATATTACCGTGAGTAGTCTATATATCACCGTTAGAAGTCTGTTTATCACCGTTAGAAATCTGAATATCACTGTTAGGAGTCTTATATGACCGTGAGGAGTCTGTATATCACCGTTAGAAGTCTGTATATCACCATTAAGAATTTGTATATCACCGTTAGGAGTCATTATATCAGCGTTAGATGTCTGTATATCACCATTATGAGTCTGTATATCACCGTTAGAATTCTCTATATCAGCATTAGAAGTCTCTATATCACCGTTAGGAATCTCCGTATCACCGTTACGAGTCTGGATATCACCGTTAGGAGTCTGTATATTACTGTTAGGATATAATATGTACTATACATACTAAGTAATAATATGTATAATTTCCTATTTACAATCTATTCGTCACTTTAGTACATGCATTAACAATTTAAGCAGAACAGAAATATTTAATTTTATTGACGATGAACGAGATATCTTTTAGTGCTTTAAAAATTAGTTCTCCTCGAAAACTACGCATGAGAATTTACCTTAAAGCATGCCTTTTATTCAGCTCAAATAGATCTATCGATTGATATATGCCAGACAGTATTATACTTAAACAAAAATTGAAGGTTAATAGTTAATCGTAATTTTAGTTATGTTTTATTAAGCATGGTGTGTACTGTCATGTTATTATTATTATAATCTAAAGGTTAATGAGGACCATATTTCAGTATAAGTTCATCTTAATGTACAAAATAAATCTTGGTTATTGTACATAATATTTTTTTAGGTTTACGAAAGAATTGTACGAAAGTAAATTCTTCCAAATATTTGCTTTAGTCTTTGCAAACCTCTGTTTACATGTCACTCGACTTATCTTGTTGGAAAAAAAAATGAAATGAAATCTTTCAGTTTAACGTCCCATGTTTATTTAACTCTCTGGAATCAGAATTACAGATAGAGATTAGACATTTATTAAAGCTTGGCAGTATTAATGGATATCTACTGTAGTTCTATTATTAATCAATTGGCACAACCAGGTTAGAGGGAGCTGACGTTTCGATAGACCTGAAGCCGAAAGCAATAACCAGAAATGGGTGGGACTATGTTTCTCAGATTGACAATAGCATTGAAGACGGTTTCCTACTACTTTGAAGTCCCTCAAGACTTTAGAGAAGAAGTTAAAACCTATTGTACATATTCCAATAAGATATCGAGTATTTCTAAAATCAAATGTACCTACCACACGAGTTACGTACATTGGTAAGATTTAAAGAAACTTCGAAGTATGTGTTAAGGAACATGTTAGGGATTTTAAAACGTAAAGTCTGGTATCAGGTCTAATACATTTAAAACAAACGCAACATAGGACAGAAAATTCAAAATTTTATTTAGCACTAAATTAAAGTAGAAAGACTTGTTTTTAAAAATTTGTTTATTCACTAAAAAAACAAAGTTAAATTTAGACAAGAGATAACTAAGTAATAAATGGGATGCAGTAATTACAAAATTTGCACAACACTGGCACAATAATAAAAAAGATAAAAAATACCAATATGAGTTGATAACCTTCCACCAAAGAACAAAAGAATGCATCAATTAACCACCCAATCCTTGTGTCCATCATTTGACATGTGATCTATGCTCTTGATAAAGTGTCTCCAACATTGCTCTATCCTGATTTCTTTTAGTTCTCCTTGCTGTTTTTATTTTTCTATATATCCTTCTTTATCCACCATGACCAAGACTAGAAAGGGATTCGAAAGCTCGAAAGTGCAGGTGGTATTCAGGAATTGCATAAACGTATAAGTAGAGTAGTGTCTTGTGATTTACGTTGCTTTGATCTTATTTTACAGGACCTTTTGGACCAATATTTGCATGGAAGTTATTTAAACCTTTAAGCTGTTTAGTTTATTCGGCATATTTATCACATGGAGCTCTTCACCTCTACAGCTTGGGAGAAATGAGAGTTCTTGACTTAGTGAATGTATATAAACTGGTAAGTTGAATTTTAAAAAAAAATAAAGAAAATTTATCAATATTTACATAACACTATATGATGGTGGTATATTTGGCAAAATGAATTGCAATTGATCGTTGATATTCCACATTAATTTGAAGAAAATGTATTAAGATTAAACTAAGATTTTCATAGTATCAAATATACCAGATCTACTTCTAATATATATTTTTATCTTCTCTGTACTCTGCTGACGGAATCTTCGAGCCTTCAAAGCTAGAAGCTCTACTTAGTTTGTTTGGAGAAAAGGGGACTTTATTTTTATTAAATATTTCTTTTTCCAGAATCTTTGTATAAGAATAACGAGGCTTTTGATATACGGAAGTTTCACTGCGAAAGGCTGGGGGAAGGGATAATAGGGAAGGCCTTTTCTAAACCACTTGATTATATGCATGAAATTTGGTACCTTTTTCGTACCCAAAATACGATAATCTTATTCACGTGTACAAATTTTGAAAATTCCACCCCAAAGAGTGTGAAAAGGATTATTTTTAAACCGTTGGACATGAAGTTACTAAATTTGTTATACTACCTTTTTTTTTATAAACAAAGTATGTATACTCTATTTATTTGCATGAATGAGGAACGAATTCCTACTGAGGGAATGGGAGACTTTTGAAATGGTTCCAAAACTCAGTAAATTCGAACTAAGTCAATGAATTTCCAGAAATAGCAACCAACGATATATTCATCTTTCTCTTAAAAGTTTAGCTTTTTATTTTCTTGATAACGAGTCGGGGATTCATTATCGAAAGTTCGAATGGTATGAACATACATGAGACAATTATTGAAAAATTAGTATTTCAACTATTTTATTCTATTTACGTAAAGACTGAAATCGACGCATTTTAAGTCAAATTATTTTTTTAAAAAATAAGTAAAAAACTTACTTTGTTAATTGCGTACGGAAGAGTTTTCCTATGCGGTTTCGACCATTTATCTTGTTACCTTGTTCATCAGGTTACATTTTCACATGAAGATTGAATCACTTTATACACTCATCTTGCAATTCTGGTGCAAGGGCTGTAAAACAGAGATAAGTCCTCCTGATAAAATTGGTTGTTTTTATAGAATTTTTTGTGGTTATTTCTTTATTAAAAACACTCAATATTTAACAATTTTTCTGTATATACCAAGAATCTGAGAGTCCTATTAACTTTAACAGTGTGAGAATTTCTCTTAGGCTCTGCTTCTTCATTTCTTGATGTACCTTACACATTTAACTTGTTACTGTATGTTTACTCATATGTTTACTCAGAAACATACATTGGTTCGACAAAACAGAACATCGATACCCGGATTAAGGGATAGTCCGAGATACCGAGAATGAAGAAACAGCTGTTTCAGATCTATCAAAATACATTAACTCGACAGACCTCAAGATTAAAGGAATAAATATTTTGCTTAAATCTTCGAAATTCATTGAAAGAAGTGTCTTATAATCGTTTTATTTCAAGCCAAAAAATTAAATTTTATACTTAGATAAAGGTTGCTTAGACAAACAATGTTATAACATTATAGAAAGTCACAATAAATTTTAATTGATCTTCAATATCAAAATCAACCTACGTACAACGATTCTTCATAATTTCCACTTCCACAGCAATTTTGCATTTCCATATAAATTTCAGGATTAAAAATATAAGATATAAATGTTTTGTCAATATTTGGTGATTGCTACAGCTTCACCTGGCAACGAACAAAACAATAATGATTACGATCTAAGAATGTTTTCAATACTTCAGGTTAAATACATACAAAGGTCAAATGTCAAAGAATTTAAATGTTAGTGTATTATAATGATTAAATACTCAATAATTTCTTATATCACTAATTATAATTTAATTTTTACACAGAAGTTTAAAGTTGATTGTATAAGTTAGATCAAGATTTTTTTTATTTGATTTTGAAATTAGCGTCCTGTGAGGTCGGGAATTGAACCTGGATCTCCTAAACCAAAGGAAATTACATAAAGAAAAGAAAAAGCAGAATCTAAGAAAGACTCTCACCATTGCTAGTATAGCTATAAGAATTGCAAAATCGTTAGTTGTTTCATAAAGGAACTGCGTAATTTTTTTCAACATATGGTAAAAAAAAAAGTTTATCAACAGATCTTGTTTCAATTTGAGAACCTTTGCACGAAAAGTGCAAATTGTATTTATAAAAGCGATTAGATCTTCATGTGAGTGACTTAACCTTGTGAACAAGGCCACAAAATAACTGGTCGAAACCGTATGGAAGAACTCTTACGGATGAAGTTAACAAAGTAAATGTTTCACTTATCCCTTTAGTTATTTATTTTATTCTATTTTATGTTATCTTACATAAAATAGTTATTAGATGAAATTTGTCTATTACTCAAATATTATAAGATGAACTGAAACAACGTGTGTCCCGGAAATCGAACAAGTTAATATGACATGAAAATTAAAAGTTTAGAAATAATGTTTTCATCACTAGACTGAGAGAAATGCTATCTTACTGAGGCAGTAATAATAATAACAAGTATCGTGTCGTTTCACAGTGTGAAATTAAGTCCTCAAAACTATCTATCTATCTATCTATTCCCATGTTTGTTATGTGGTGAGAAACGTTGAAACTGTAAATTGATAATTTAAACTACTTCCGGTTTGAATACAGCTTCAATGGAGGAAATGAAACTTATTGTTGGGACGCTAAATCGATTGCAAAAAATCGCATCTTGATAACACTTATTGATTTTGCTCCACAGAATTCAGTATTAAAACCGTAAGTAATAGTAAATTTGAACCAATTTCGGTTTCGATAAAGTGTTGTGGATAGCCATGATACGTTGTTTTAACACGCTGACTCGTCTGCGAAAATTCGCTGTCTGCTATCTGCTACCGTTTTCGTTCTATAGCGATAAATGTTACAGCGGAAATTACTAATTCGAACCACTTCCGGTTTGAATAGAGAGTTAACGGAGGAAATGAATCCTATCCTTGGGACGTTGAATCGATTGCAGAAAACCGCATCTCGATATCTAGTACCGTTTTTGTTCTGATACCTGTCAACAGATTTAAGGAGGGACAAAACCGTTATTTAAGACTTCCGACACTTATACATTTAATAGCTTGGAAATAATAATAATAATAATAATAATAATAATAATAATAATAATAATAATAATAATAATAATAATAATAATAATAATAATAATAATAATAATAATAATAATAATAATTCTTTTCTTTTTTTTCAGATGTATGTGATCTTAGCAGATATTGTCATTAGCTTTGCTTTAGCTGCTCCAGTATGTTTATTATTTGAATATCCAATGTTATCTCTTATCAAGATTATGAAAAATGGAGGTAAGCCGTTTTTAATTTTTTCTTTACATTGTAGCTACTTTATTTTCTTTTTTATCTTGCAATATTTGTATCTAGTAGAGTTTGTAGAGAAAAAAATAGAAAGGTTCAAAATTTTAGATCTTCATGTTTATCTGTCCTAAATAACATTCTCGATTGTGATAATATGTTCATCCATTAGAAGTAGATACACTTATGACAGTATCCCAAAAATAAAAATAAGAATAAAAATTATTTATTGTGGTTAAATAACAAGATGTTACAATAGATAACGTCATAATTTAAAATTTGTATATATATATACACAGGACAAAATTTGTATATATATTTGTATATATACACAGGACTGACACAAAATTCCGTTACGCACGTAAGTATAAAATAATCAAACTATGTTAAACTGTATTTATATAAACTGTAAATATATGACGTAATTATAATGTATTTCGCCTACTCATTTTACCACTTCGATTCAAGAATATCTCAAAGAGGTGTTTCCAGAACACTGGATTGGGCGCGGATCGCCTTCATTGTCCACTCGACTTGCCTGGCCACCTCGAAGCCCGGATTTAACGATTTGTGACCATTCGCTCTGGAGATTCATTAAGAATATTGTTAAAGCACAACGTTATGCTAAGATTGATGAATTGAAAGAAGCTGTGAAACTTGCTTTCAGACAGTTACTTCAGCAATGCTCAGAAGAATGTCCCACAGAAACTGGCGACGTATTATTTTGTATTCGGAGGGCGATGGATCCATACTGATGTGTTAGACAATTAGACGTTAAAGCAACAGGTGTCCATTACACACAAAACTGAACCAATAGTGTGTACATCTATAGTTATAATTGAAGTTTAAATATTAAGTACTTCAAGGGGAAAGGGTAGCGAGACTTTGCTAGCTATATATATATATATATATATATATATATATATATATATATATCAACAACGAAAGAAGTTTTCTACTGTTCACCGGATATCAAACAGAACTACTCAGAAGTACCTTATCAAGGCAAACACATTTACATTCTTGTACAAATAAAAATACATCCATAAAACTAAAAATAATTCCTAAACATTACAGTCCTAAAAATAAAATTACATCCCTAAAAATACAAATAAATTCCCAAAAATAAAAATACACCCCTATTTAGAATATACTAATGTAATCCACTTAGGCTGTTGTAGTAAGTTAAAGTTCGAATTCTAAAGGAACAATGACTAGTATTTATTTCAAGTGTTTGCTTTCTACTTTTTAGGCAGTGATCAACCAAGAGAGAGACAGCTACCCACTGAAGTATTTAATGGATCCCCAAACATCGTTCCAAATATCATTGAAAACGAAAAACAAAATGGAATTTCTATCCAGTCTACTATTGTGGATGAAACACCAAATCATCAAAATGGAAATGGTGTATGTCGTTCAGTGAACTAATTTATATTTGTATATTTGTGATCAGTGACTAATTTGTTTTTGCATCGTCTTCTCTCACATAAACGATCGCAAATTGTCAGTTTGAAGCTTATAGAAGTTTCAATGAAATTCTATATACTTTCTACAACGGTTCTGGTCTCTATTTTCATCGATAGCTGTAGCTGTTCTTTTCGTACCTCCTTGTTGCGTACACAAGAATTACGAGATTAAGCTAAGTTTTCTATCCTTATCTGGTAGCAATAAATTTGTTATTTTCTATCAATATGTTCTCGCTGACATTATTTGTACTTACTAGCAGCGACGTAACTAGTCTAGTTGCAGCCGGGGCAAGAACTCACCTTAGCACCCCCCCCCCCATCCCCTTCGTGACTAAGCAAATCAAAACACTCACCGACTACACCTGATATTTTCTTCACATAGTAATTCTCTTATTTCATTTTTTTCTTCAGTGGTAAAGCTTGATATCAAAATTGCAGTACATAATTTAATTTCTAGTACACGATAAAACACCAAACTAATTAGTATTTGATTGCCAAATAATCTGAGAGTAGCATGCTTGCTATATTCTTATAATCTTATCATAATAACTGCAAATCACAATGTTTTTGGAATTATACTGGGATGTGTGTACGTGTTGAATGAATCAACAGTCTGTTGCTTTAGAATAGAATATTTAATTATGACAGAGTCAAGCTGTCGTCTCGAGTATTATACTCGGACATTTTACAAATCTCTTAAATCGATGTAAGTTAAATGATAACACAAAAGGCTGGAACTAAAATTTAACTTTGCGGATTCTTTTGACTGCAAAGGTTTTCACAATTTCCTCAAAAGATAGCTTTGAAGCTAACTTATGCTCTTTTGATATGATCCCAAGGCTGGTGAGTCGTGTTGTCCTGTTAAGTTCCTGAGATATTTTTTTATGGCCTTTAGTTTGCTAAACCTCATTTCCTTGCCTTACAGTAAAAATAAATATTTGCCCACTTTTGCGCCCTCCAATCCGGTGCCCGGAGCACAAGCCCCGTTTGTCCCCCCTTAGTTATATCACCGTTTTTCTAGACCAAAGTTTGTTACCTTTTAATTCAAGGAGTTCTTCAATTGGCTTACTACGCTGTAACAACAACGAGTTTTGTATTGTCACCGGATATCAAACCCGACTACTCAGAAGTACCTTATCAAACATAAAACATTTAAATTTTGCATAAATAAAAATATATCCCTAAAAATAAAAATGCACCCTAAATTTTAGGAGCCACCACTGATTGATAGTTTGTAGTCATTTACGTTATATGCATGTCAATGCCAGAAATGTAAGTGCACTTCATGATATCATATTCGTTGGGCATTGAATTTTCGTACTACATAAAAAAAAGTCTTGAAAATATCTATTAGTCTACCGGTACTTAATAACATTTTGTAATTATTACATTGCCTACTATCCAAATTTGTCATGTTGCTAATTGGTGTGGCGTTATCGCAAGGCCTACCAAGGAGGAATATGGAGGAGATTAGCAGGGCCGGCTGTACCATATATGCAACATGTGCCATTTGGACAGAGCGGCAAGTTTAGAGGGGTGACAAAATCTGTCATAACTATATTATTTAAAATAAATTATTTCTTGTTGGAAACAGACTTCATGATAATGGTAGTTAAATTTACTAAGCTAATCTTCTATTTGAATAATACATTCATAAATCATATTTAAGTCGCATTAGTTTAAGGTCACATGGACAGTGCTAAAGCAAATAGTCAAACAATTGCTTGATTGTTGTCAAATACAAGAACTTAATTCTCGAACAGTAGCGAACATTTGTTCCATTTAGTTACTTATCACAGTGATTTGGAAACTAGTCTTGTCTCTGTCAAAAACAAATTCCTTATCACTGAAGGTGGAAACAAGTTATTTTTTTTTTAAATTAAGCATATGTACAGCGCCGTACCGTGGAAAATCGGCGTCCGGGGCGAGAATATACGGTGACGCCCCGTACATAATTTTCCCTCTCTTTTCTTTCTTTCTTTTCTTTTTTCCTCCCGAATTCGGCGCCCGGGGCCGTGGTCCCGCTCGCCCCCCCCCCTTACGGCACGGTACTGCAGATGTAGAAGGAAAATCAAGAAATAAAGATAAAAGAGCTAGTTGCATTGGAATTGCAAACGGATATATTGAGATTGAAGCTCGATATTGAATTCTATAAAAAGGATTACCATCTTTCCTCTGCAGATGTACTTGTTTTATCTTTCGCTAACATAATAGATTATTATTAAAAAAAAAAAACAGACACAGCGAGATTGTATTTGTGATATTCAGGCCTTTCTGAGTGTGAGTGTACTTTCTCTCCCTTCGTTGTTCATGATGGGATGGCATACTGGGATCGTAGTTTTTAAGATTTGCTTTCTGCAGAAAGGATTGTAGCAAATGATGCCATTGCAAGGGACAGCAAGTTGCCAGGGTCGACCCTGGAGATTAGAACTCCTCTCCCAGAAATTATCGTGTTTACATTGGATAAATTAGAATTTTAAGTTATTTTCAAGTTCTTTTAATTTATATATAAACCTCTGAATCTTTCTATCCCTCTGTATTTTTTCTGGCTACAATGTTAAGTTATTAATAAATATCCAAAACATAAGTATGAAGTATTTCAAAAATTCTTAACGATTTGACGTAACCATCAATATGTACGCATCCATTTGAAAACTTGTAAGCACTTGATTGATTAATTTTGACGTAACACTCATTTGAAGCTCTCGTACTATAAGAGAAAGTTCCTATCTTTTAATGTGATACCCCAGTCACTTCCTTGGATTTTCATCTAAAGTTTTGCAACCCCCTATCCATAACCAATCCAGGACCAAGCGCACAATCGAAAGCTGGATTTCAGTCTTAAAGTCTATAAGCTAGGGTTAAAATGTCTATGAACTACGGTGACACTTTGCGTTCGCTTCTTATAACACAAGAAGATGTAATAATTCATTCTTAGTCAATCTTAATACTGATCCTCAAATTTCTCTCAATAACTTCCATTCCAAGAACATCACTGTCATATGTTGTATACCGTTGGAAAGGCCATGCCATTACCTTTCAATTACACCATGTCTCATCTCTATATAATAACTACAGGGTGAGCAATAAGTAACTCATATCAAAAGTGGTTCAAAACCTGTAGCTCTCAAACGTTGAGAATCTGATTCATGTTCATATGAACTTTTTTTTGCTTAGAATCACCTATACTATCATCTCGCAAAGTATTGTCACTTCCTTTAGAGACACACTGTATAAATTTAATATTATTTAATTTAAATTTAATTATTTTATACAATGAAAGACAAATTCTGACCAAAGCATATATTATTTATTATGTAATATATGCTTTAGTCAGAATTTGTCTTTTATTGTATACGAGAAGTTTCAAAGCTAAAATGAGTGGTAACTATTTTAGTTTGAGTTTTGTGAAAACATTTGCATAGTATAACTTATTATTGTGTAATAGTTTAATGTGATAAATTTGTAATAAAATGCTAGTTTCTAATAAGTATTAATCAGTGATGTAGTCCTACAATTTTTGGTAGGTATACACTCGATCATTTAAGAAAATATGTTATATGTGTGACAAAATTTAATTTTGACCAATAAGAGACATTCAAGCAGATTATTTGAAAAAGAAATTAGCAAAATCAAAAAGCAAACAGAAAAATAAACTCCGTATAAGTCAAAGATCTAAATAAACAAAGATGGCACAGACGTACAGGTATCTAAAAGCACTGTTAAATTTGGAACATAGATGTCATTTCAGTAGTAATATTCTGGATATTTGTCAGTTTTTCTTACTATTAATGTATTCAGTTTAGAGTAAATGTGATAAAATTGTTGTGCTTTCGTATGTATTTTATAGTTGTTTTAGAGTGAATTTTGTGAAAACTTGTGTGTAGTATAACGTATTATTGTGTTATAATGTAGTGTGATAAAATTTCAATAAAGTTTTGGTTTTTAATAAGTGTTAATCAGTGATGTAATTAAAAAATTGTTGATAGGCATGCACTCGACTATTTTCGAGAATTCAGTTTATACCCCTTCTCCCCTTAACACACGTTCGTTCTTTCGTAAATTTAAGGTAAGTATACGCTGAACTATTTGGTCTAGGAATTAATTCGTGCGGGTGGACAAGAGATGGCGCAACGAACGGAGCGTCCCACAGTTCCGTGTATCCACACATGTGTTGCAAACCCCTGTCATCGCGTATCGTTCGTAGTATAGGGCAGTGGATTAAAGCGTCAACAACACCAGTTTGTAGTTAAGTGAACATGGCGCAATTTGTGCCTGATAAAGTGTTTTTGCGGGGTGTCCTGCTGCATTACTTTAACATGCAGAAAAGTGCGACTGAAAGTCATCGTATTTTGGTGGAAGTGTATGGTGACCATGCTCTAGCTGAGCGAACGTGTCAGAAGTGGTTTGCACGGTTTAGAAGTGGTGATTTCGGCTTGGCAGACCAAGAGCGAGCTGGACAGCCAAAAAAATTTCAAGACGAAGAACTGACAGCATTGCTCGAGCAGGATTCGTGTCAAACGCAGGAACAACTTGCAGCAGCATTAGGCGTTGATCAAACAACAGTCTCCAAACGCTTGAAAGCCATGGGAATGATTCAAAAGATGTCACATTGGGTTCCACATGAATTGAAAGACAGAGACGTTGAAAGACGAAAAACCATTTGCGAATTGCTGCTTCAACGACAGAGCAGAAAGGGGTTTCTGCATCGAATTATTACGGGTGATGAGAAGTGGATCCATTACGAGAACCCTAAACGAAAAAAGGCCTGGGTGAAACCAGGTGAACCAGGTCCATCACAACCAAAACGAGATATTCACTGTGCAAAGGTTATGCTGTGCATATGGTGGGATATGAAAGGTGTGGTGTACTATGAGCTGCTGCAACCGGGTGAAACTATGAATGGAGAACGTTATCGACGACAATTAATGCGTTTGAAGCAAGCTCTGGCCAGAACACGAACAGAATGGGAGAACAGACATGATAAACTTATTGTTCAACATGATAACGCTCGCCCACATGTCGCAAAACCGGTCAAAACCTATTTCGAAAATGTCGGATGGGAAGTTTTACCCCATCCACCGTATTCACCAGACGTTGTTCCTTCGGACTACTACTTGTTCGATTGCATGAACAACGATTTGATTGGACAGCGGTTTACTTCTTCAGAAGATATCGAAAAATGGGTCTCTGACTGGATCGCTTCCAAGGATGAGGACTTCTTTCGCCACGGAATCCGTACATTGCCTGACAGATGGGCGAAAGTGGTGGCTAGCGATGGACAATATTTTTCTTAAGGTATTTATGTATTTTGTGTTTGTACTACAGCTTCAATGTGTGCGTACTAACCGCACGAATTAATTCCTAGACCAAATATATAGATATCAGGTGGGTATACACTATACACCCTATTACATCCCTGACAGTAATCTATTTTGTGATTTTATAACGAAGGAGTATAATAAAGATACGAGACTTATCTTTAATTTTGAATTATATGAAAGCACAAGAATGGAACTAATTAATAATCTTTATGAACAATTTGATTAAATGTTGACTAAAAGTAGGGAATTCGTGTTATTATTTAGTTCGAAATCTTTTGTCCTTTTGAATTCTGTTGAGGAATTTGAAGCTTAAAATATATAAAACCATTATCATGCCTGTTGTTACGTATGGTTGCGAAACATGGTTGCTTACTCTGACAGAAGAACATAGACTGAAAGTATTTGAGAACAAGATCCTGAGACGAATATTTGAACAAAAGATGAAAAGGATGGGGAATGGCGGAAACTTCATAACGAGGAATTATATAATTTATACGGTTTACCAAACATTGTTAGGGTCATCAAGTCTAGGAGGCTTAGGTGGGCAGGCCATGTAGCTGGGATGGAAGAAAGTAGAAACGCTTTCAAAGTCTTGACTGGAAGACCAATAGGAAAACGACCATTAGGAAGACCTAGGCGCAGATTGGAGGACCATATTAAGATGGATCTCGCAGAAATAGGAATACAAAGTAGAAACTGGCTCCAATTGGCTAATGATAGAAGTCAATTGAGGGCTTTTGTGAACGTGGCATTGAACCTCCGGGTTACCTAGAACATAGAGTTAGTTAGTTATGAACAATTAGGTTTTTGCCATTTACTAGAGTACAAACTCTAGCATCAAACAATTGGAATATAGTATCAATTAGCAAAAGAAGAATGATAATAATAGTAACTTAATATGGCGCTCTTTCTTAGCACCTAGGCTGTATAAGACATGGACCAAATTCCAATTGGAAATCAAACTGAATCATGGCGTGCGTTAGCTACTAGACCAGTAGGGAGAGCTGTATAAAATACAGAAATAAAAGTCGACAAAATGTTGTAAAATGCAAATATCTACAGCTTGATATACTTTGCAATTCCATCCGATTAACAGTTTTGCCAACCCAACATAAAGTTATTATTATTTTTTTTAATGCCACTACACCAGGTAACTATATATTTCAAATCTACATGTTTTACGACAACTTACGATAACACATTTATTATTCAGTGTTACAAACTATGGACACTATAATATCACAAACATCCGTAAACATCCAAATTTTGGAGGCCTCTACGACAGCAATAATCAAAGTGAGACGGATATGTCAATGCACATTGAAAGTATCTTAGTGTCAAATACTTTGGTCATATCAGTGGTCGAAGTGAGAAGGTATGCGGTCGAAGTGAGACGGTGGTATGCCATACCTCCGCTGGTTATTCAGTAATCAGGACATACCGTCTCTGGTTTTTCAGTGATCAAGACAATATTTAAATAGCCGGTATGTTGAGTCAAAGTCATAATAAAACATACCGCCTCTGCTTTATTTCCACTTCGAACACTGCATGATATCACATATTTCTAACAGATCGGAACAAAGTTATAAAGGATTGAAAATTTTACTTTCTTCAAGAGGTTTTATTTCGAAAAAAGTGCTTAAACAAGTATCACATTCGATCACGTAGATGGTTTTTAATAAATGTAAAGATTATAATACCGTTTACAGAAATTTGATGTCTCAAACCGTTTCGGAGGTATGAAAAACATGAATATAGATTTTCATACTGCCCAAAAATAACGAATTTTTAGGAAATTGTTTTAAAAATATTCCTTTCGTCTGATTCTATAACATTACAACAATAGTTTTCTGATAGTTGTATTTAGAATAAATTCTCGTAATTACATAATATAATATAAAATACATAATATAATCAGTAATTACATAATATAAACAGCTGCAAACTTCACTGATGTTTTTCATCACTCGCTCCCTTTTACCAGACTTTGATTCAACATTTTGTTCACGACTTATTATTATTATTATTTTTACATTTTTCCGACAAATTTTCGACTGCTCATAGGGACGAAAGGAAGTATTTCTACACTTAGGAATACCTATGCATTTTGTCTTATCTTGGCATCAGGGGCCGCCTCCTAAACATTGTCTGTGTTGTTTAGAAACACTATATGTTTATAAATATGGACAAAATCGTCAGAGTCGTTTTTGAGAAAATCGTCTAGAAAGAACCAACCAAGACATATTTTAATATAGAATAGTTAATTAAACATTGATCAAATTCGTTAGAGCCATTTTCAAAAAAAAAAAAAAAAAAAAAAGAAAAAAAGTTCTGAATTTTACCTTTCAAAAAACTACCCTTATTTTTTTGAGAGGGGGTAAGGAGAAAATTCGAAAAAAGTACTAGAGAATCATATAAAAACCTTAAGATTAAAATTTAGTATCGATTCGTTGAATGGTACTGTCTCTAGACGTGGGGGAATTTACATTGGAACAAACAGACTTCCAGGTCCAAAAATCTGTTTACTGGCCTGTAGAAGCCGTGCAATGAGTGAATCGTTGGAATATCGAAATCGATTTTTTCACAATCACCATACTTATTTTTCTCTTCTACCGTCACCTGGAAGTAAAGATGACTGCTCAGATTAATTTTCATTTTGAGAACGTAGAAACTACTTTTCTTAATTACACGGTCTACACAAATTTTGTACCAGACATAAATTTGCATGATTTTCACATGACTACTAAAATTTTGCTTGTCAATTTTTCACGAAAATTGCTTTATTTCCTTATTTATTTTTACAGTTATTGACTTGGAAATCTTAATTACTTTTAATGCTATTTACTGGTGCATACAGACCTGTGTTGAGTTCATGTTTGATTAATGGAGGAGGCAGGCACAGTTTTACCAGTATTTGTATGACCTGAAGATTTTCTGAAAGGTCACTGTACGGGTCAACTTCCTTAGTTCTTTGCAGATGCTAGAGAGTGACCGCCTGGCTATTGTTCTTTATTAATTTCTTTCTTTTGTGTGTGCGAACTTAAATATGTCATGCAAGTGCTAAAACCATTCGGATAGTTGCTGTTAAGTGTGTGATGAGTTGACTTGTAAATTTCAAAGAAAGAACCTCACTCTCTTAATTTCTAAGTGTTATAATTTGTATTTTAATTGCAAAGATAGGGATCAGAGCAAGCAGGACCCCTCGCATTTTGTTGTTACTTGTTCAAGTTTTTAACAGGATTGCCCAACAGTTCTAATCATATGTCATATCTGTTCTCTTGATTTAGAGAGAGTCGAAATCTGAGAACAAAAATATCTGATAACTATGGGGATCGAGTAAAGTAGTTGCTGAAAGTATACGAAGATTTTGACTGTAATAGTTCTCTCAAGATTAATTTGCTTCAACGTTGCTCGGATTTCTTTCTTGGAAACATAGTGGATGTAAGCGACGAATACGGTGAGAATCAGGATATCTCAATCATGGGGAAAAGACACCCAGTATAGCAGTGGTCAAGTATGTTGACAGATTACTACTGGATTTTGTACAGAAATGTTCTTTCCGTAAAATACTCAAGGAAGTAATCAATTAACACTTTTTAGATACATTGAACGTAAGTAATTTCTCCAGTTTAAATACTATTATTGTAAAATGTTTACCTAACTGTCTGAAGAAAACCTTGTGTAATAGAAGTAATCATTTTGTCTTTTTTTGAAATCGGCTCAAGTTTTTCTATAAAAATCAATGAATAACGTTTCCGGGATATAAAACAAGCTTTGTTTTGTAGACCAGTGTTATCTATTGTAGTTTGTTTAAATAGTATTATTGCAGACAACTATTTTTTTTTAATTTTCCAGAATGTCAATTGACAAGAGGGAAGAAAGACAGTTCTTGAATGTCTTTGTTTTCCTAATCTCTACGTCAATTGTTTACTGGTAATTGGTGAGTGTTGTTACCAATGACTCCCCTGTTTCTTGCTCCGAGAGGCAATGTTAAAGATTTCTTGTAGCTTCAGCATTTGAAGCCTTAAGCTAAAAATTGCCTAAGGCCAGGGGCGCCCGAAGAAAATTTTCTAGAGGGGGACCCATCTCCATAGTTGTTATATTACGTCTGGTATTACGGGTATTTAATATACGTGGTTTGCTATATTACGTATACATTTTCGTGAGCCAGAGGGGGGACCCGGGCCCCACCTTACCCTCCCCTTCGGGCACCCATGCCTAAGGCTACAAGAAGTCTAAATAAGTTGACATTTAACCAATTAACCCTACATCTAACAATTGTCTTATTTCGATTTACAGTAACTGTTCTCCCCTCCTCCTCCAAAGTTTTTTCTTGTCGACGCTTATAGTGTATAGTGTATTGTATGTACAAATTAAACAAGGATTTTGTATTATAAATATACCAACTAGGCAAATTGCATATCCACACCTTACATTGTCTGACTTAGGTAGGTTGAATGACAATAAAAAAACATTTGTTATACTATTCATTAGTATTTTTATCCTAGTTCTCTAATCGTCTAGAATAGTGAGAATGTTAAAATATGGTTTCAATAAGAACGAATTAATAATTTTCAGAATTTTATGTACTCTTTTATTAAATAATAAAGTTCTAAGTTACCCCAAAATTAAAACTTCACGTTTTAGTACTACGACCAATTACGGTAGGTAGATTATACAAGGGTCTGCTGAAAAGTTCGTAACCCACCCCAGAAGGAATGCACTTGGAATAATGAAATTTCACAGATTTAAAGAACATATCTTTGTGTACTAATACAAATTAACATATGAACAAGTTATATTGACTACAAGAATACGTTAACTTATAATGCAATTGGATGTAAATTGGTGGAATTTCGTTGGAAAACTCGGAAATTTAGTGGGAAATTTCGTGGTAACAAGATGTAAGGACAACTAAAACATCTGAAAGTACTCCCAAATCACATTCAATAACTTTTTCTTGCATCAAAATGATATAATTAAATATATAAGTTAATAATAATTTGATTTTCCGTTCAGCGTTCATTTTAGCTGCAAGACTATATGAAACGTGGACCTATAATTTAACGTGCAATACGAAATACATGAACTCCTGCTGGGAATAGAACCCGGATCGCCCATGCCAAAGGTACACACGCTAACCGCTTAGCCACGAGGGAGCTCAAGATGCAGACTAATTTCACATCAAGACAATAAAGTTATTAGTTCCGTTGCAAGCAGTAACGCAATTCGAAGTATTGTTAGTCTCGGGGGAGACAGTAAACTATTAGTTGTCAGTGTATGAAAGTTTAACTGGGGCCCCTTCTTACATATCTCAGTGGAGATGTAAAGTTGTTGTCAGAATAGGAGAGTCTCAGGGGAGCTCTTACTGACATATCTCAGTGGAGATGTAAAATTGTATATAATGGTGATTTTTTTTTCTATGAGGGTGATGTAATATGATAGTACGCTTTATGTAAGTTGGCAGAAAAGTATATTGTATATTGCACTGTCCTAACTGACAACGGTAACAGCTGAGTACTTTTATCTATGAATTACTTCGGCACGAAACTATATTATACTCGAAATAAATACTTACGGAATTTAAGCATAATTACAAACTTATTTATTCAATAAAATGTTCTCTTTTTAAAAAAAAAAAAAAAGAATAAATAAATGTAGAAATAATATGGATCCACAATACTTACTCTTACATTTTCAAATTTTCAAATGTGTTGCCTCACTTCCTTTTTAAAGTCTGTGAAATGAAATTAGAGAAGAAAATAAAATTTTGGAATAAAATAGAAGTTTTTGTTTAACCTTCGCACGGGCGCGCATCACGTCATAACACCAGCGGGTACGTTGAGCACTTTGTACGATATAGAGTAATACCGACAGTATCTATTAACATAAAAATTTGTTTTTCGTGTAGGTTTCACTTATATGTTTCTTCGCAACATTAGCACAGAAACATTACAAATGTGTTTGAAAATTAGAACACAGAATATACAGACTTGATAGAATATTACGTTTTGAATGCAGTTATGTTTTACAAAACAGAAATATATTTTCACTGAATATTCTGCTTAGAAGATGTTATAATATGATAAAGTCACACTTGATTCAATATACACTATTTCTTCGTTTACTCGAAGACATCTAACCTATTTCACACATCTCTCAGATTATGACTTACGTTCTCTTGAATGCCCGGTATTTATGCACAATGAGAATCATTTGCATTACATTCAACGCAAACAATAATTTTTGATGCGTGATTTTGCAGGTGAAAGAGTACATAATACATTTCATTGTTGTAGATCTTAGCTCGTCGGCAGCACGCAAAATCTATAGATGACAAAATCTCATATTCAGTATCAGACATTTCTTATTCTGAATTACTGTCATATTGATTTATTTATATGTTTTCATCACTTAGGTCACTATCACTATCAATTTCATGTTCTACGTCATCATCTGACATTACCTTAAGAACCGTTCAGACATCAGTCGCCTGTAAATTTCTTCCGCCATTGTAAAAACGCATTTACCTCAGACGGAAAACAGAATAACACGAGTGGGCGCGCCGCGCATTTTGTGCCATACAATCCACTTCCCTCCAAGAACATGTAATAAACAAAAATAGACACGTGGGAAGACAACAATGACTATTAGAGTATGTAACTGAAGAACCCCGTGAGGAATAGAAAGAAGCCATGTTTCACTCAAACTGATGAAAGAGCTGCATTTTTTTGAAAAATGATATTTTTCGCACCTTTTGCGCATACGCGCCGGCTCGTGGGTTAATATGTTCAAACGCTTAAGCTAGCTTCCATTGTCAGTGGTACTAGATAAAGTGTTTAGCGACGAATCTCATTCTTGGAAAAGTGTACTGTGACTCAAAAAGTTTGGGAACCGCTGTTTTATGACAAATCATGGCAGTTAAGCAGGACACACACACACACATTGTCATTCGATAGATGTTTTACCAATGCCATTAGCCGGATACATTTGTACATTTGTATTGATAATCGTACAAAATTATTAATTATACCAAATGAGAATATTATGTAAACTAAATTAAAAATAATTTATTAATTTTCATTGCCCGTGATCATAGATATTTTTGTTCAAATGCAACAATTGTATAATAATAAACCAAAATAAAATGTTTACCGTAGTACGTTTTTCACTTTTAACCAATATTTCATAAACAAAGGTAAAATATTTCACAAAGCATCTTCACAGATTGAAAGAATTACGTGTGAATCATATTTTATTGTACAGTAGAGCGTCGATTATCCGAAGTAATTGGGTATTCGGACATGGGTGTTCGGAAAACTGGTTTGTTCGGATAATCGAACTGTACATGTTTATTTGCCAAAAAGAAGTACTGTACAGTAAATTTATTCATAAAAACAGGCATCTCTTTAAGTATTACAAAGTAACGTACAAAGGCAACTTTAGTAGGAATATATAGTATGTGGTACAGTTTATTAAACAAAAATATGTACATATTGCATACGCATTTTGCATGAACAATACGCACAGTACACAAAATTAACATTTAAAAAAATAATTTAAGCGAGCGAGTACACAGTTCGGTTAAGATGTCGTTCGGTTGACCGACGTTCGGATAATCGACGCTCTACTGTATTAAAAACAGAAACTCAGAATTAAACTAGGATTGTAGTGAATTAGATAAATAATGGGACTGCATAACTCAATATATTAAACCACATAATCAACACTGCCAAAAAATAAAACTGTACTTATTAAAATATTTAGAAGTTTCTTCAATTGAATTCTACAAAGGAAAGAATTCGACTTGAGATGTGGCAAGAATACAAAAAATGGACGCGAAAAGATAGTGAGTTGTTTTATGAAATTTATCATATTCTTTAGTCTGTTTTCATTATTTACGTCGAATATTATAGGAAACAAAAAATGAAAAAGAAGTCGGTGGTCTACAAAAGAACAAAATCTAAACGAAAGGATGTGTGAACTAGAAATTTTGGGAAACAATTTGAAGGATACAGCAGGATGAATGTAACAAGGTGGAATCTCGGTTTTCGTCGGATTTACGTACCTCGTCAAAGGTAATAGCTAATGATTACCGAAATTTTAGGTAAAAATGAAAGAATACGTATTCGGTAAATATTTCGTTTTGTTTTATTATTATACATTAATATACAAGTACGCAAACATAAATGAACATGTTAACGATTTATGCAACTGTTGTAATTTGTGGTACAATCTATTTGGTTGAACACCTTCAGAAATAAGTGTGTGAATTATCTAGCAAAGGACTGAGTTCATTGGTGGTAACTACATCGGCACAATAGGCCTGAATCTGTCTTCGGTTCGATCACTTTTTTTTTCATTGAATCTGTATATAAATTTAAATTATAGGATTTTGTCTTTTTATTTTTAGGTGAAATTATTATTTAAAATAATGAGTTCTATGTTTGAAGCTATGAAATTATTTGTTAAACTAGGATTAGATACCCTATTATTTTTAATGTAAAATGTAATACCTGGGTAATAGTAGTTATATTCTTGAAACTCAAAGGATTTGACGGTATTTTAGACAGTTCAGAGGAATCTGTCCCGTAATCGACAATCCACGATATATTTTACTTACTATTGTTGGCAGTTTGTATACCGCCGTAGTTGAAGGTATTAAGGAGAGGTTATAAACCTTCATTATCTTTATTGAGGAGGACTTCAGGTCAAGGTGCAGCTTATTAGTAAGAGGAGATGGATTACAATAGGATGTTTATACGGATTTTATTATGAAATCATTTAAATGAAGGTGGATTTGAATGTAATATTAGTTATATTGCTATTATGAGTAAGGCTCTGTATCTATAGAGTATTTGGTGTTAAAATTTTCTGTTCTTATCTCTATTTTTCATATGTACTTGTAAAATACATTTCTCGGAATATCATGATACTATCTTCATTCTAATCTGCAAGAGTTTGACAAAACTGGTGAAGACTAGAAACGCAATAAAAAGTGTTTATTATTTTTAATTCGAGTTAAAAGATGGAACATTGTTATAATGAAGAAACAGATGCGTTATTATTTTGTGTACAAGGGTTTTGTCATCTTTTGTAAATAAATCTCGCAGCCTAGAAAAACGTCTTCATTTTTTCGGCTTATATTTTGATTCATCATTGATTTTTCTATAAAAATAACTTAATCAAAAACGCAGTTTATATCTTACGCAATCGACGAAGCTCATCTAATGTTGATCAAACTTGGCATGATGATAGAACTTGACAAGCTTAGTTAGCACATTAAATATTATGGATCTGGTGTTGGGACATCGTTGTATTTGGCATTACTTGAGATTTGGCTTAGAAATTATATTTTGGGCATTCGGTAATTACGGCCTTTTTAAGCCTGACATGTATGAGGAATAACATCCTGGGTAATCACACTATCTGGAGTAGCAAAGAAGAAAGGAAGCGGCCTGGGACCTTTTATATTACGTACCATCCCGGAATTCGCCTGGTGTGAATGAGAAAAAAGCTTACTACAGAATGGCTGGCCTGAAAAGGCTAAGTGCTTGCACCAGGAATCGAGCAAGGGGCCACAAGTATTTGGCATCACGAATATATTGAGAAATTATGGCTAAATTAACACCAGGCCTTTCAAAACACCTGAAAAACTCAAAGTAGAACATCAATAGCGTAAAACTGATCCAAAAATTTAATCATGCATAGAAAGACAATCATATGAGGTATTTTATATCCTAACGAGGGCACCAAAATTAAATTTGGAGATGGGCACTTTGAACAGAAGTTGGAATAACATAATTTGCACCTTCATCGTCGCCACCAATCACTGAAGAAGAAGAAAAAAGATTTATGATATGCATTCTGTGGAGAAACGAGATGTTTTAACTTCCGAGTATAAATATTTAATTTCCACACTCCTGTTCCTACACAAACTCTGTTTCTTACCTCGTTCTTGATAATACTTTGAAAGGGGTCGGCGAAAATTCGACGTACGATATTGAATACTAAAAAGTTGCGAAATGAGAAAGTAAGAAATCTTTTCATTGAAAAATTCGAAGGAAAATATTCAAACGAGGAAAGAATAGGCGCAGGTAGTAAGGGATGGTGGGAATATATTAAACTTTGCATACAACAAGCTGCAGAAGAGGTAGTAGCTTACCGCAAACACAAAATGGCTAAGAAATCTTGGATTACAGAACAGTTGTTACAGAAAATGAGGGAAAGGAAGGCGTGGAAACAGTTTGATACACAAGAGAGTAGAAAGTTATACAGAAAGTTAAACAACGAGTTACGAAGGGAAACAGACAGAACAAGGGAAGAGTATTACAGAAGAAAATGTGCGGGTGTAGAAGAATTAGAAAGAGTTGGGAAATATGAGGAAATGTACAAGGAGGTAAAATCTATGGAATTTCGGAGGAAACAAAGAGGTATTACGATGGCAGTAGAAAATAAGAATGGGAAGGTAGTCATCGAGAGAAGTGAAGTCATAAGAAAGTGGAAAGAATATGTTAAAGACTTATATGAAAGTAGGGATAGAGTTGATATGTGATAGAGTTGTGATAGAGAGATGAAACAAAAAAACGTAAACGTAAATGAAAAAAAGTAAATAAATAAAGGAGCAAAAGATAGTATAATGAACTGTTAGTAAACGTTAATTTAATGCAAAGAAAGTAAATTGTCTATATTGTAAATGCAGTATATATGTATAATAAATATTTGATTTCTTTTTTAATCGGTGAAGAATGATCTATTTCCGCAACAGGGAAACGTTACTAGTTATATCTTTCAACTTTATGGATACGTACTCTATAGATACGTATCTTTCAACTCTCGTACATCTTCAAGTGTGAATTGTTAAGGATATTCATTTGTTCCTGGCTACATTACATTTTAAATAAATAAATAAATAAATAAATAGGGGAGACACGATGGCTTAATGGTAGAGCGCTTACTTCTGGTGCGTGGGGTCCCTGGTTCGATACTCGGCCAAGTGAGTTTGTGGTGGACAACAACGTGTCCGTGGGTTTCCTCAGGATACTCCCGTTTCCTTCCGCTTTCATATTCCACCAATTCTTCCATCATCATTCACTTGCCTTAATCATCGTCTCCCTTAGGGGCGTAATCGTGTTAAAGTGAAAAATTTCATTTTCATTTCATTTTAAATGAATAAATAAAATCCACACACAAATACATACACACGACAGCTTCTTTCATACTTCCCCAAAATTTGATTTCATGGAGGTTTGACCTTTATAACTGATTCTATTTGTAAAGTATGTTCAATAACCTTTAAAAAACCTGTGCTTTTTATTTTAAGTCAACTAATTGTTCCCTCCAAGCCTTCAATTTGTCTACAAATCGCCTGCACGTTAATGACATCTCTTGACGTCAGATAGGAGGCATCGCAGCTGGCGAGGACTATTCGTCTGACTGTGAACTATTAGGAATTAGCGTGACTGAGAGACTGACTGAAACGTCCTGTGTTTAAAATAAGGATTAAAAATATCTAAATATATTCGTCTAGATGTTTATGCAACCCTTAACTCTTAAATGTTTTGAAGTTTGCATATCACTTCTACTCATAGACTGTTTTTGCTTTCTAATAAGGATTGAGTATTAACACATCAAAATCGTTAATTTGACAAACAATTGATTAAAAATTTCATTGTATACGTCCTTGTTCTCAACAGTATGATCGACTGGCTTTCTTTCTTTGTTTTTTCTTATTTTTTCTTAAAGGAGAACTCATGTGTAAAGAGAATAGTATTAAGCAAAGTGGTTCTCAGAATCTACTAGTATGTACAGACAAGTTAAGAAGAGTGTTTTGTTTTTAACAGAACATATACGAGCAGATTGAATTCTATAATAATTTTCTAAATATTAACTTTATTTCAAAATTCAACTTAAACCAAGCTATTGTAACTTCCAAACCATCCTATGCAAAAGTAGGGGAAGCTAAATAGACCTTCTATAAAATAGGTTCTATCCTTGCCCTCATCATCTATGAAAACCGAAAGTGGTAGATTTAATCTCTTCCAGTTTCTATATGGTTCAACGTTGATAATGCAAGTTTCATTTCCGCCTTTAGCTTTCTATTGTACCAGAAGTGGTAAATCTAGTATTTTTGGTTTCGATTTTTGATGGTCATAATTTGGAAGTCACATTGTGAAACAAACTCATTTATTTTATTGTAGAAGCAGAGAAATTATATAGATTCACTTTATTTATATGTTTCTTCAAATTTATTTTATTGTAGAAGCAGAGAAATTATATAGATTCACTTTATTTATATGTTTCTTCAAATTTATTTTATTGTAGAAGCAGAGAAATTATATAGATTCACTTTATTTATATGTTTCTTCAAATTTATTTTATTGTAGAAGCAGAGAAATTATATAGATTCACTTTATTTATATGTTTCTTCAAATTTATTTTATTGTAGAAGCAGAGAAATTATATAGATTCACTTTATTTATATGTTTCTTCAAATTTATTTTATTGTAGAAGCAGAGAAATTATATAGATTCACTTTATTTATATGTTTCTTCAAAATTGTGTCTTTAAACTTTATAAATAAAAATGAAAGTGATTATGTTTGTGGATTAATAACTCTTGAACACATCCGACCGATCACAATTTTCAACATAGATGAAGTTCGGGCCTGGGATGCTTTTTGTCATTTCACTGTAAGGGGGCAGACTACTAAATATTTTTCAAAAGCTAATTTTTCTTTTGCCAGTTTTTCGTAAGTGAAAAGAAATAATGAAATGTAACTTACCTCAGTAATAGATAATGTTATTCTACACCCGAAAATACTCATTGGAAGAATTTTCAGTGTTGCCATCCATAGAAATTACAGTGTGACCAGAATTTGAATTACCCAAAAATCTAGGTTATGGCAGCGATTAGAAAAATGAATTCAAGGGCAATTGATGACTTATCATGCTGTATGTGTTCCTTGTTAACTACTTTTTAAATAATATTTGTATTTATTTTGTAATAAAGAGTACAAAATAAATAATTTTTAATTATCAGTAGAATTAAAATACAAATATAATTTAAAAAGTAATTAACAAGAAACACAGACAGCATAAGTCATCAATTGCCCTTGAGTTCATTTTTCTAGTCGCTGCCATAACCTAGATTTTTGGGTAATTCAAATTCTGGTCACACTGTAATTTCTATGGATAGGAACACTGAAAATTCTTTCAATTCGTATTTTCGGCTGTAGAATAATATTATCTATTACTGAGGTAAGTTACATTTCATTATCTCTTTTCACTTACGAAAAACTGGCAAAAGAAAAGTTGTTAGCTTTTGAAAAATATTGAGTAGTCTGCCCCCTTAACGATGCAACTTAGGGGAGAAGGTTGGGGAAGATATATAAAAATGATCGATATTAGTGTCGAATCCATAGTTTTCAGGGGCGCTGAGATGGACAGTGACATTTTCGATACCGTTTAAATCAAAATTTAGCTCCGCAACTTAGGGGAGAGGGAGAAGGATATGATCGAAAATGACCGATAACAGAGAACGCTTCACTAATAATAAAAAGTGACTGATTAACGGAACATATTACTAATTTTTCTTATTTTAATCCAGCAAAGCGGGTAATAGACGCTAGTAGTATATAAATGAGTGAGGTTATATGTAACATGGACTCACACGTTATGTGAGATCTGAACTAGATGATTTCATAACGGAAATTGAACTGTAACTTACTCTAGCAAATGATATGTTTAAGGATAGTAAATTCAAACGTTAATTAACACCACTAGCATAAAGCATAACAATCGAATCTGAAACATCTTGTTTTCCACAAAAACGTCATAGAATACAAACAAATCGATAAATAAATAACAAGCAACAATGAAGTGTAATAATCAGTTCTGTAGCAACAGATGAAAGAAAATGTGCATTGCAGTTAACTATGAAAACGACAAAGTATTTAGTAAAACTGACTTCTATTTAAATATACGTAATTGTTATCTTAACCTGTTACGGTAAGTAGAAAGTGAATTAATGTCTATTATCATTGAATTCTCTTATGGGTATGAGTTACCTGTTTCCGTGTGAATAAAAGTGACCAGAAGAGACTGGGAATATATTCAAGAAGCAAATAAGAAATGAAGATTAAATCCATTCAAAATGAAATATGTTTTCATTCACGGTTGATATTTTCTCCACAATTTCAATAGTTTCCGTTTAATATTTCCAAATCTCACTTTATTTCTCAAATGTTTTGCCATTTTCACTAATTTTTAACTTTTATAGAATAACTAAAATTAGTTTAAATTGTCTCTTTTATTTTTTTTCAAATTTCGCGAAAAGAATCCACAGTTTTGGTAATTCTCAGAACGAAATTTCTATCTCATAACAAGCTCTTATCATAGGTTGAAGGTTAAAATAATCCTATACCTTTATACTGAAATGTATATTTGTAACGTACATGAACTTCCCACTTATAAGAATTTAATAAGAGATCTTGTACTATATTTTATTAACATAATTTTATATTTACAGCAAGAAAATAGCAGGAGAAAGAGAAAAAGAAGATTTACATACACATTCACTGTGTACAAACTTAGAATATTCATTTTAAGGCTAACACTGTTCTCTGAAAACATATACAATAGTATAAAATTGACTCACATAGATCTTAATAGATACATTATAAAAATATCTTTGAAATACACTCCATTATTAAATCAATATCGTGAACAAGTATGGTAAATTTATTAATAGAGCGTCTTTTTAATTCAATTAAGAAGTTAGTTTCATGGGCTTAATCCTTCATTCAAATAAATTTGTGATAAATATTTTGCCTTTCAGTAAGTACATAAATATACAAGATTTGAAATATGTAAAGAAGTTGGAAAAAGATTGTATAAATTGCATATAAACAGTTTAACAATGTTCCAAATATATGTTCCAAATAATATTGTACTAAATCACAGAGCATGTTGAATGTATCAACAGAGTAATATTAAAAGAACAATGAACATTTACCTCTCTGTTTGTAAAATAAGGAAATATAATTGGTGCATAAAGAACGAAAACTATTAACTAAATAAACAACACTACGATATAGTTGTACCACAATATATTGTTTCTGACACTATTCGGTGGAAGCAAACAATCGTATAAAATTGGCTCAAATAGAAGATCTCAACGCAATACATTATGAAAACTTTCTTTAATATATATTGCATCACTAAATCAATATCGTGAACAAGTACAGGGTGTCCCACATAAAACCGGTACGCCTCACGTACCGGTTAATCATCTCTAGTTAAATTACATGTGGGGTGACAACACTGTCTCGTAAGTTGGCTAACCTGCATTTTATCGGAAAGTCGAGTACAGCAATGTGTTCATGCGTCAATTGTTGTGAGAAGCTCGTGTTGCTGAGTTGTTACAATGTGTTATGTGTTGAATTAGTGCTTGTGGTAAATCAAGAATCATTTGTGACAGAGGTGGGGAAGTTTGCATTAGAACAGCGAATTGATATTGTGGAATTTTACAAAGCAAAATGTATGTTGACAATCCTCACACAATAGGCGACCTCAAACGAAATATTACTAAAGAAATTAACATCATCACGCCTGCAGAATTACAGCGTGTTGCTGGTAATGTCATCAAACGAGGGCAGCGATACCTGGATGCCCATGGCCAGCACTTCCAGTACTCTTATAAACACTACTATTATCTATTCATTGTTAGTTAATTCATTGTTGCTGTTAAAGTGTTTCTTGAATATCGTGCATGAGGCGTACCGTTTTTGTGTGGGACACACTGTATTATAAATTTATAAATACAGCATGTCTTTATTTCACTTCAAATTAAAGTTAGTTTCGTGTATTTGATTCTAGTATATTCAAATCAATTTGCGATAAATATTTGCTTTTCAGTAAGTAAATAAATATAAAATATTTGATATTGTAAACGAGCTGAAAAGAAATATATAAATTATATATAAATTTTTTAAAATGTTTTCATATATTTCTCTTGAGATAAGATTGTACTAAATCTCAGAGTGTGTTGAACGTATCAACAGATTAATACCAAAGGAACAATGAACATTTAACTTCCTGTTTGTAAAATAAACAACAATTAATGCAATTGGCGCGGATTAAACAACAATACGATACAGTTGTACCATGACATGTTAATGCTAATACTATTCTGCGGAAACACAAACATTAGTATAAAATTGATCCATATAAATAACTCAACATGATACATTGTGAAAAATTTCTTCAATATACACAGATATTTTAAACAATGTATGTTTTAAAGTCATTTCTAATTAAGAAGTTAGTTCTGTGGATTTGATTCTGCATTGAAACAAGTTCGTTTTGCTCTTGTCTTGAACTGAACTTTCAATGTCTTTCAATTGTAAAAACACTGTTGCGACATGAAATAATAGCTTTGTAATATTGGTTTCTAAACATTATGAATCTATGTCCTAGTTTTTGTTATTTTTGTCAGTATTTGAAGGAACAATTATTCTTTCTTAATTATCCTTATGTTACGATTGAGTTCAAGATGAAAACATTAATGTTGTGAAGAAATGGTAGTGACTGTTTGCGATGGCAAACATTTGTACATGAAACTCATGAATTTTCATTAAAAAAAAATAAATAAATAAAACACTCAATTCCATAAATTGAGCAAATGAATATACTTTATGTGATCACGAGTAATTTACTCATATTTTGATCGTTAAGACCTAAGATATATATTATGAATAGGCAAAAATTAAGCCAAACTGTGAATAAAATTTAGACACAAATACGGATAATTCGATACTGCAATACATCACTGGTTTCTCTTTCCATTTTGTTAAATAAAATACTTATAAACGTCAAATTATATAAAATCCTTAGTAAAATAATATTCTTCTGTTGAAGTTATGTTAATCTTTAGTCGCAAATAATGGTGAAAAATTAAAAAAAAAAAAAGTCTAATGATTTGAAGGGATTTGCAACAATTTTACTTATAGATATAGCATTAATTGATACTTTAACATTTTTTCTGTAGAACAATAAAGCAGAAAATTGTTCTAAATGATTTCAATGATGAAGTAATCACAGTTAAATGGGATACATATTCAATAGTTTTGTCTTTCTTATTGCTTATTTATGACAATAAATTTTGCAAGTGAAGTGTAATGTTCCCCTGTACTACAGTACTTTTTTTTCTGCTACTGGTTGCTACTTGCTTCCGAGTTACTAGTAGATGTTTTCAATAGCTGTGAAACATAAACATTTAAAAGAAGATCTGAATGATGTTGGGCAATCAAAAGCACAATGATTAAGTTTTCGGCTTAAATGTTTCGATAAACTTTTCACTTTTCTTTTTAACGCAAATCTAAGATCTGAGGCTCCATTGCAGTCTGAAATGATTGGATAATGATAACAGGAGCTTACTGATTAACTGCAGATCTGTGATGAAATTATCATGAATCTTTAAAATTTATTTTTCAATGTTACTCCTAAAACTGTTAATATTTGAAAACAGTATGTATAGGACATTCTAGATGCTACATTCTCTCTACAAAACATAGAAAGAAGAAACGGAAATTTTTAACAGATATAAGATAAAGCGAAAAAAATAAATACAGGCATTCAATAAATGTTACTAAAGCGAAGGATAGCTAATATTTTTGTCATAAATAATTTACTATCGCATAAAAAATAAGTAACTACATTCGTGTCTTATTTTCAGCTTCATATATCTATCTGTTTATAAATTTTTGTTTGAAAAAGACCATTCCCGACATTATTTCTTAACCTAAAATTATTTTTTTAAAATTTCTTTTCGTATATTAATGCTATTTTTGGGTTTTCACTAATGAAATTTCACTTCAAAATTTTAAGCTATAGGTTATATATATATATATATTTTCCTAGGTGTATCTGAGTTCTTTTCTTGTTTTACTATATTTATTATTTCTACTATTGGATTATTATATACACACTGACAAACATACAACAAAATTCAAAAATACAAAATTATTAACAGTTCATTGAACAATTAAAACATTCACTAATATATGCAAATAAGGAATCTACAATAGCAAACAAATATAAGAGATATGAAATTTTTTGTGATATTGATAAATTAGTACCAGAAAAAGTTACACCACTGCTTTACTTTACTTTTATACCTTTATTTGTTCGTAATAAATATAATAAATATTTAAAAGTTGTAATAACGAAATACAAAGTAAGTACAAACAACAAAATATTAAAACATTCCTTATAGACGTATTTACTTGAAGATAGTTGAAATTTCGTAAGTTCAAATGATACCAATAAGTTACTTTTACAGTATTTGCAATTGTAAGTTTTTTTTCATGTTTCTGTATTGAACTTCAAAGAAGCAGTTGGTCAGGTATAGTTCTTTCTTTTTTAAAAATGTCAATATCGCTATCTTGATTTTGTATTTGATTTGTCATAATTTAATTTTAAATTGCTACATGTATATATGATTCTAGAATTCAAATGTTAACGCTATATATTAAATATTTTAAGTTTCACAATATCTAAATTGCATAAGTTTATATGCAAGAATATGCTTTGAATGCAATGCTTATGTCAGTCGCCTTTTTATGAGCAATAACATTTATGTTACTTCCAAGAGAACGTTTTAGATAAGAACAAATTTTAATCTTTACAAATTATTGATTGAATACTTATACTTTACGGTTTTGTGCCAATATAAAATATACTTCACCAATATAACGAATAATAATAATAGATAGTAATTATGTATCATTATAGAGAATATCTATGATTTAAAAAAATTGAAATACTTTTTGTTTGAAAATAAGTTTTGAAAATGTTTTCTATATTAACATACACTTTCTGATTGACTGATTGATACAAATATATTACTACGTAAAATCATAGTTTTGCTATAAACTGCAACAAAATACATTAGAAAAGTAAATGTTTCTATAATAGTATACGGTTTTTGATGATTGACTGATTGATACAAATCTATTACTAGGTAAAGTTATAAAATTACAGTTTTGTTATAAACTGCAACAAAATACATTAGAAAAGTAAATGTTTTTATATTAGCATACAATTTGTGATTGATTGACTGATTGATACAAATATATTAATAGATAAAGTTATAAATTACAGTTTTGCTATAAACTGCAATAAAATACATTAGAAAAGTAAATGTTTCTATATTAACATACGGTTTCTGATTGATTGAGTAATTGACACAAATCTATTACTAGATAAAATTATATAATTTTGCTATAAATTGCAATAAAATACATTAGAAAAGTAAATGTTTTTATATTAGCAAATGGTTTCTGGTTGATTGACTGATTGATACAAATATATTAATAGATAAAGTTTTAAATTATAGTTTTGCTATAAACTGCAATAAAATACATTAGAAAAGTAAATGTTTCTATATTAGCAAACGGTTTCTGATTGATTGACTGATTGATACAAATATATTACTAGGTAAAATTATAAAATTATATTTTTGCTATAAACTGCAATAAAATACATTAGAAAAGTAAAATTATACTATTCTAAAGTTCAGTCTTTCGTATCAGCAAAATTATTATCGTTATTATTAGTTTTATGTTACTAAGGAGAAAGAAAGACTTGTTACATAGAGTAAATAATAAATTACATATTGAAGTATTACAAGGTATGAGGAAGAATCAACTACTCTAAATTTGTACGAAATAGTGTACTATTGACGCTTAGAAGAAAACTTAATACTTACATGGTAGGAATTAATCTCAGATTTTCATAAAAAGATTACGGTAGACGGTTTACGACAATATTTAAAAGTATATAATCCTATAAGCATTTAAAGAACAGATAACTAACGATTTAGAACAACACATACAATATTTACAAGAATTATTCTAGTAGTATAAACTTGAAGAAGATACATAATAAATATTGAAAAGATTTTAAGATTATATTCAAGCCATACACATTAGAAAGTTGACAGTGAATTAACATTCACATTTATAACACTCAATATTAATCATTCTTTTGGTACCAGTGATGTGCGTACACTCCTAAAAATGTATATGCGTAATCCATATGTACCAATGAATAAGGCAAAAGAACACTGTGTGAGGATGCAGACAAGGGGTTTGCAGCTGAATTCCTGAAATGAACTAGGGTTGTCTCAAATATGCTTGCAGACTAAAATCATAGATAATATATATTTCAGGTATGTCAATAGATCCTTATTTTATTTTAAAAAGTGTTTTCGATTAGGTATATTATGTTGAAAATCTCTACGCTTTACGTCCCAGTTATGTCGGCTAGTACGTATAGAGTATTGTTTAAGAAACTGCTATTATACTAAAGAGGTTGAAATATTACCACCTGAATTATAATAATCAGATGACCACAATGTATCACAAATATTCTAGTGCCACTACAAAGTTAGAAAAGGAAAAAAATTATATGTACCATTATTTTGTACAACATAGTAATGTAGGTACTTCTATTTCGTTAAATACTATCTTTCTAACATTTGGAATAGAAGGTAGGATCATACTAAATTTTATGTGCGGCAGATGGGAGAATATTTCTTGAAATGTACTGCGAACAGATCTACGACCTAACTGATGTCTATGGATGTGCAGCGTTATCAGACAATCTCACTACCAAGACCACAACAACAATTACTATAATTAATTAGTAGTAGTATTTATGTTTTCCCCTGTCCAGCAGAGTCAACAAATTACTACAGGTTATATAGGAGCATTTCAAAGATATGCTGTCTTGATGATTAACAAGTTTCATTTCTAACTTTTCAAAATTATATTACAAAGATGTTACAAATCCTACTTCCAGTTTATTAACGCCAATAGAAGTAAATAGAGTACTGATTAACACAGAAACTGGTTCAAGTATTCTAAATTGTTGTTGTGGTCTTGGTGGTGAGATCGTCTGATAACTAAACTCTGTCATTAGACCTTCAAGATGCTTGACAAGATATCAAATTTACCGACATTTGCCATTTGGAAAACGTGAAGAGGAAATCTAAATGTGCAGTCCACAGCTTTAGTTTTCTTTGGAAAAGCTTTTACTATTCTTACTATATCTGGAAATGTTACAATTTTTCAGTTGCAATCCGAGATTTAATTAATTTAATTTTGAGATAATATCTTCTTTAAAAAATAGCTAAATTTAATAATCATAATGTTTAATCAAGTTCAGCCTAACATTTCGCGGAAGACGGTTAACAAAAATAAGGAAAGTTACTAGGAAAATATCTAACTTAGATATTAAAAAGACGAATCACTGGAAAAATATCTAACTTAGATATCCAAAAGTAAGAATCACTGGGAAAATATCTAACTTAGATATCCAAACGGAAGAACCACTGGGACATTATCTAAGATATCCAAGCGGAAGAATCACTGGGAAAATATCTAACTTAGATATCCAAAAACAAGAATCACTGAGAAAATGTCTAACTTAGATATCTAAAAAATATTTTATGTCTTGAAATATGAATGCAAACTTAAATTTGTTATCGGAAGACCAGGAAAGTATGCCAAAGTTAGGCAGGGATTATGTATAGTATATGATAAACAACTCATTTAAATTCTAATGTACAGCACATCACTGTTTTACACACAAAGAATACAGTTTGAAACTAGAACTTTAAATTCTAACAATGGGAAACGAGAAAGTCATAAGTTGAAAGTTGGTACAATAATAACAACAACCTAATACTATAACAAGTACTACACACTACAACTACTTCTACTGCACACGCTGTTCCCGCCTTCTCTCCGTTAGCTTCAATTTGATGCCATATTTTGATTGTAAGACGAGATTTGGAACAAGTTTAAGATCCTCTGGTCTTTCTACCGCGTGTATTTTAAAATTTCTTAAAATCATGGAAATAACAACCTTTTCTTCCATAAGGGCAAATTTCTGGCCTGAAATTTGAAATAGATTGCATTAAATCAATAAGACAATACATAAATATATTATTAGTTAGAGTTATTTCAAAAATATTTACAATATATATATATTGTTCCCAGGCCATCAAAAGAAAATTTACACATGATTAAGGGAAAATTACTCGAAAATAATTTCATTTCTTCTTCAGAAATAAGTTTCGTTAATGTGCTTTCATAAATTTTTAATGCCAGGGTAAAGAACAACGAAAGGCTACAATACACTCCTTGTGGATAAAGAGAATATATACTTTCTATTATATTTCACAAGATTTTTGTGAAGAAAATAAGAATAAATTTTGAACAGTAGGAAGAAAGGAATGCAGAATTAGGTATAATAAAACAAAGTATTTACCAAGAATGTTAGAAACTCGAAATATGCACAAGTAAAAGTTAAAGAAGTTAACTAAAATCACTTTCGCTAAATACTTCATCAAACAAGGAGAGGAAGAAGTAATTCTGGAAGTCAGTATGACATAAGACCTAACTTTCTCACTTTTGTTTAAGACTTTTTAATTAATATTTCTTTCTACTTCTTCCCTTCCCTATCTGATGAAGAGTTAGCGAAAGTGCTCATAGTTTACTACTGTAATATAGCTTATCTTTACTTAATGTCGAAGCGCCTCTACTTTAAGCACCTCACCTCTCAAACTTGAATCCAGACGATGGCACTGGGATACTCACCTATACAATTTCTTCGACCTGCACTAAATGGAACGTAGGCATAAGGATGTCGATCTCTGGTATTCTCTGGCAAAAAGTTATCGGGGTTAAACTTTTCTGGCTCAGGAAATATTTTCTTGTTTCGGTGAACCATGAATGGTGTAAGAACTACATCACAACCAGCTGGTACTAGATACTCTTCTATAAATAGAAAAATAATGCTAAGTAATATTCAAAGAGAGAGGAAACTATAATCAATGAATTAATATTGTTTACCTGGGTTATTATCTAACTGTATAAGAGCCATGTTAACCTTTAGAACACTGAACAGTAAATTTTTACTAAAAGAAATCGGGTGGGGAGACCCTATCATTAGTTTTTTTTTCTTTTTTTTTAACTGACCATTCTGCACACATGGTTTCTTGATAGTCTAGTAGTTATCCCGGGTGCCTTTAGTGCACATTGTCTCAGGTTCGAATCTCGGCGTAAGAGCATTAAACGCATTAGGATTATTCGTATTCTACCTTATAACAGTAGGTCCACGTCTCATATAGTCTGGGGTCTGAGAAGGGATGCTAAACTTCAAGGGACAATATATTGTTTCTTGAAAATAAGTCCCGGAGACAAAATCTTGTATTTTACGGAATTCAAGAGGATGGGAACGAGATCTGGGACACTACAGACAAGAAAATATGTGATGTATTACGAGATAGATTTCAATTAGAAGTTGACAATAAGTTGTTGCAGCGTATGCATCGCGTAGGGAGAATGTGTTCTAACAGAACTAGAACTATCGCATTTCTTAGTGACAAAAAAGAACATATTTTGAAAAACAAATCTAAATTGTGTGGTACTAGGATATATGTAGATCAGGATTATTCTGAGATAGTGATAAACGAGCGTATAAAACTACTTCAACCTTATTTAATGGATGCATATAAGCAGGTCAAATATGCGAGCATTTAGTTTCGTTATATATAGATGGAAAAATATATGCACTTTCTAAATTGGAAGACAATGAAGGGGAAAGCTATCGAGAACTGAACGAGGTTGCTTTTGCAACCTTTGAAGATTCCAACCGGACCTGTTTTGCTTGGGATAGCTGTCAGTCATCCTGGAGCCGAATTGCGACAATGAAAGAATTCTTCTATTCTCTTCCCCTTCTACTCATCTAGACGCTCTCAAGTATTCAAGAATAGATCAGCCTGAGGTCAAGGTATTGAGGACAATACAAAGAATGGAGACGACAAAACTGGTAAATTATCTTCAGGTGATCCAAGTGAATCATTCAAAACAAAATTCAAAAGGTGTTCAATATGTATTATCAGAATTCTCATAGTTTGCGTGGTGAAGTGAATAATTTCTTTTGTGGTGTATTATCAAATAATTATGATTTGATTTCGATTACGGACACTTGGATTAATGAACCACATTATGACTATTTGATAACTGGTGTACAGTTTGAAGGCAAGATCATAATACTAAGAAACTGGAATATCAAAAGATGAGGGGTTCTTATCTCTGTTTTGTCCAAGTACAATATGTGCTTATTAGATATGATAACAATTACGATTTTTTGTTAGGGAAAATAAGCGCAGAGGAGAAAACAATATTTATTTGTGTAGTATACTTCCCATCTGAATCTTATATTGAGTGTTATGATGAATTGTTTACTCAAATTGAAATAAATTGTTATCAAGGTAGTTTGATACTTCTGATTGGTGACTTCAGCTTCTCATAGATAAATTCTAGTGAGCTTAACTTTAAAAACAGTCATCTAAATGCATAATTTTATTATTACATTAAGCATTTACATAATTTTATTGTTAATAAATTTAATCGAACCTTAGATTTAGTCTTGTCAAATATGTCAGAAGTGGGAGTCAGTAGAGAATCATATCCTTTAGTTAAAGAATCCATGCATCACTCGGCCATTCTAATAAACATCAAACAACAGTCGACAATAAAAGTGATGCAGAAAAATAACATTTCCGGATGCAACTAAGCTGACTTTTAAAAGTTGTATCAAGAACTTTCGTTGAAAGTTTGGAATTGCTTTTAAAAAGTATAATAATTTTAACGATATAGTGAAAAATTTTTATGATGTTACATAACATATTTGATAGGAATATTCCGCCAAAAAAGAGTTCACGTTATAACTATCCTTACTAGTCCACAAAAAAGACTATTCAGAACCTAAAAACGAAAGCGAAGTATCATAGCAAGTATAAACTAACCAACTCAATTAACTTCTATAAGAAAATTTAACGAATTGCGTAAGAACATTAAGAGAGACATCAAGGCAGCATATAATTCATTTATCCAGAATTCGGAAGAAAATATTAGCAATAATTCTAAAGAACTTTGGAACTACTTAAAAAATGTACTAAACATCTCCCTAGGTGCACATTGAAGTTCGAACGGCGGGACCTCTATCATATTGAAACAGCTAATATCTTTGCTCAACACTTCGCCTCCGTATTTGAGTCTTCTTCATCTGATCCGAGTGTGACTATGACAAGAATCCTATCAAATAATGGATATGAAACCCTAGAAATGCTATGTGTTAATGAAATATATTTACACAAAATTGAAATAGCAAATAAATAAATAAATAAAGTAAAGTTCAGAACAGCTATAAGACCTGATGGAATACCCTCGTATATAATCAAAGGCTGCATTGACATATTTTAATATTCCCTATGCTTTTAACCTCTCCATTAAATCTTGCACCTTCCCTAATAAATGGAAATCCTTGTTATTCTGACCGATACCTAAATTTAATAGTCAATGTAAAATTATTAATTTTAGACCCATATCAATTTTATGTATTTTTGTGAAAGTATTTGAACAGATATCATATAAACGGATTATTGATCATGTCGAACCAGCAATTCCAACCTATCAACGTGGCTTCGTTACTCGTAAATCAACAACTAACCTAGCAATAGTCACCGAATTTATAGCTAATTCGTAAGATGAAGGGTGCCAAGTTGACGTAATATACTGTATATATTGGCTTTAAGAAGGCTTTTGACTGAGTAAGTTATAAAATACTGTTACAAAACTAAATCATCATTATTTTTCTTCATCCCTCACCAAATTCTTTTCATTATATCTAAGTGAACGTAAGAACACAGTTGTCTATAAAGTATTTAAATGAGACAAGTATTTTGCGTTATCAGGAGTTCCATAAGGCTCTAATCTAGGTCCATTACTAAACTCCCTTTGTTCCTTGTGGGCATCCCTGAATAATAGATAGTTTAGATATGATAGAATAACATCAACTTACTTAACTGAAGATCCGTTTTAATATTTCGTCCAATCATGTAGATACTTGGGAATAATCTAAGTGACTCCTTGAGACATAATTCCAGGTACTTCATTTCTCTCAAATGCTCTGCTGTGGTTGGTGTATTAATATCTTCAAATATACTGTCTAGTTCTTCTACAACTTTGTCCTATATTGAAAGAGAGGACAATATATAAATACAAAGCGACAATGTTATATATTTAAATACAAAACGACAATGTTATGTACAATAATATTCATTAAGGACACCAGTTAGTAACGTATTAACTTATTTAGTTTTGAACAAATTTATCAGTTACTTATACGTTTTGATAATGCTGTGTGTTTATAGTGGGACGTCATTGTTGTTTAAGTTCCGCACTGTGCTTCGTGTAGAACGATGTGATCGTTACAGATAAACGGGACATACCAATCAATGAGTCAAGTAATTTAGACTCTTCCGGTGTTAGTAGAACTTTACGGTTCCAAACTGCCTACTACGTGCAAACAACTTGATCACCCGACTAAAGGAAGCATTAAGCTGATATGTGTTTTACACTCCTCTTCGTAAATTTGCGTTCCCTTACAAAATGAACTTTATTAATTCGTTCTTTATGGTTTCTTCTTAAAGAAATATAAATAAAACTTACAATTTCGTTTGTCATTATGATCAAATAAGCCGGCGCAAACGTACGCATAACCATAATATATTCCGTATACTGACCCTTTGTTTAGAACCCACCAGGGGCGGATCCAGGGGAGGGGGCGATCGGGGCGATCGCCCCCCCCCCAAGAAGAGGAGACTTTCTTACTTTATATATATAAATAAAAAACATCCCAAAGTTTGGAGCCCTTAAAAGTAGCAGTATGACAACCCACCGCCCCCCCCAGAAGTCGGTCCTGGATCCGCCCCTGGAACCCACCGGAAACAAATAATTCAAAAGTACGTCATGCTTTCCTCATTTATTCTCTCTGTTAACGGTCTCTGTTGATGAAGGATGTTATTGTACAAGGATGATCAACTGAAAAAATTACCAGAATTCCTGATAGTAATAGTTGAGAACACTAGCCGCGGTCTAAAATCATCAATCTCATTGATATTTCAGGCGATATTTGCCTTGTTGGAAGTTTCTTTTGCAAACAATAAGAATAAGAACTGAGGTTATCTTATATATATCAACAGAGAAACATTGTCAACTACATGCATACGATTTTTTCATCTGTTTTTATTTGTATTATGTACAAGAAAGAAAAAATGAAGAAACGTAGACTCATTGTAAGGATAAAATTTCAAAGAATACAGTGAACAGAAATTCTCCCTTTGCTTCCTTTATCATTAGCAATGCTACTACTATGTCCCATACATACTATTTGTAATTATTGTATCTGTAATTTTTATGATTCTAGATTATGAAAATTCATCTTTTAACAAATACCTAATACAGTAATAGTATACAATACCTGAATGTCCTGGTGAACAGCAAGCATAAATAAACAGAAGTTGATCGCGGTTGCTGTGGTACTTTGACCCTGAAAGTAAAATATGACAGGTGATAAAAACCGTAAGTAGTAAATGTGGATCATATGTGTAATTTAAAGTATGTATAAATGTATAAATTATGGTTAAAACATAGAATAATAGCTAAAGTGTTTTAAACTATAAGAAATATATATATCTTTTTTTTTTTTTTTTTTTTTTTTTTTGATCAAAGACATTTTTATCTGCATTTCTATTAGCAAAGTGAATATAGAATATATGAATTATACTTCTAACAAGTTTAAAAGAAGACCATTGGATAAATAAATTACTCTCGGTAAGCTCGCGTGGATACATCTGTTTCAGCTTTAACTTTTGAGAAGTTGTTAAACAAGTCATCGCTTTTTATTACCCCTCTTTTCTCAAAATTGACGTATCCCTTACTTTCCTCTTATTTTTCAGACACACATCCTGTAATATCATATGTATCATTCCATATTACTGCTGAAGTGTCTAATTTAAATTAAGTGCATAGTATTACATGAGAGAGAGGGAGAGAAAGAGAGAGAAAAAAGAAATGTCAATTACACGGGTCTGTATTTGGGCATCACTTCAATACAGTAAGTCTACAGCAGGTATAATTTTTGGCAGTTTAATTTACTACCAGCCTGCCATACCGTTTTATACCATCCTAAATGAATCTCTGCAGAAAACTTATTTTATGTTAGTTTACCCAAAGATTTTTCATTCTGGAATATAATCAAGATATTTCTTTATTTGACAAAACCTAAACAAAATGTTTGGCTTAATTACTTTTTTCCCATTTATAACTTTTTAAAAACAATTTTCATTTATTTGTTTTTGGATCAAAAGGTCCAATATATTTTAATCAAAAATATTCTTGTAGGCCTTATAGCTGGAGGACTAATATAGCGTAGCCAAACCCAAACTATCACTTAACTCAGTATGACGTGTTTATTCCGTAAAAAAGTGCGAAAACTCGATTTAAGGGCCATTCAAAAATTTTGTGGCCCCCTAATCCAATTTTGGTTCAAAAGATTCATTATACAGTAGAGCGTCGATTATCCGAACGTCGGTCAACCGAACGACCGCTTAACCGAACTGTGTACTCGCTCGCACCTTTTACTCTCCCACCCTACCGTCCATCATCCCCCTCACTCCCAAACCAAGTTTCCCACAGTAGTCGCCGCACTGAGCCACCACTGGCGGAACATTGCTTCTAATGAGGCCTTCATAAGGCGCTGCTGACCGGCCAAGCCGCCAATCGCTGTGTTTCAACAATCAGCACACTTCTTTTTATGAATAAATTTACTGTACAGTACTTCTTTTTGGCAAATAAACATGTACAGTTCGATTATCCGAACAAACCAGTTTTCCGAACACCCATGTCCCCCAGTTACTTCGGATAATCGACGCTCTACTGTATTTCAATCAAAATTTTTCTTGTAGATCTTATATCTGGAGAACTACATATAGTGTAGCCAAACCCAAGCTATTACTTAACTCAGTATAATGTGCTTATTCCGTATATATATATATATAAAAACTCGATTTAGGGGCCGTTTAAAAATTTTGTGGTTCCTAATCCAAAAACTAATTATTGGTGAAGATCGCAATCTTTTGATCCATTTTTTGGATCATTCCTAAAATTCTTGTTACAATACATACGAGTACAAAATGTATTGAAAGTAATAATGAATTACTCTTAAGAACAATCTTTGTATCTCATTATCAAAAGCGTCCAAGAAGTCTTTCTTTGTAGGGTGTGTTTTAGAAAGTTGAAAATGTCACATTCGAGGACACTTTTTAACTCACAATGAATCGTTCAATTTTCAAAACATAGAGATGTGATTGGGAACAGAATGGATGAGGGAACAGTTGAATTCTCTTACCCTGTTAAACAAAAACAAACAAACAAACAAACAAAAAAAAAAAAAAACCTTCATGACCGAGAGATCATCTTCTCTTCACCCAGCTGTCGAGGAACCTAACGCGAACCGATCTAGACAACTTCCCATGATCTGTCAATTTTTATTTTTCACGATGCAATAAGAATCCTGTAATGTTTCAGATATTTTCAAAGGCATTGTGAGGCAATAAGGAAGCAATTTGAATTAACTATTATCAAACAGTAGAAATAATGTGGTAACCACTTATCACCCAAGTAAAATTTATACTTGGTCAACTATAACCTTTGATAGTTTATAGCAAAAAGTCTTTCCTCCCATCAAATAAAAAAAAAGGAAAGAAAGAACAGAAAAGAAAAAAGTAGTGTTATACTACTTACACCTAAAATAAATGTTGACACCTCATCTCGAAGATCTTTATCTGTCCATCCAGAATTTTGTTCGGAGGCCTCAATTAACAAATCCAGGAAACAGACTTTATTTTTCTTCTCTGGAAAACAAAAATTAAAATTGCACGGCTAGATACTTGACTTATCCTTCCACACATAAACGAAAATATCTACATCAAAAACGAAAATTTCTAGAACTGTTAATGAGCAAATGTCTTCAATTTTCGGGATTTTAACACACAAAAGTCCTAAAAACTTTTAAATTAATAATAAAAGTAAGTATCTAAGAATAAAATTGAATTAAGTTGATCGGATTTCTAACTGACCTGAGACTGGAAACCTTTAATTTGAGATTAATTAGTTTCAGCTAGTGTAGCAGACGATGAGTACCTAGCTTTGATTCTTTTATGAAGTTTTGATCACAATGAGGTTAGTTCTTGTGATTTTTACCGTGCCAACGGTATAGGCTAGCTATCTTCACTAGCTATCTTTCATCTGCTGTTTAAGTAACTTTTGTCTTAAGTTTCAGTTAGTTTGAAAGAATAAACAAAGTTTTGAAAATTGTTTCTTAGCTTTGAGTTTTTAGCACTAAATACAGTTCTTGAATCTATGATTTTGCTTGCATTCCTTTGAAGCGTTTTAATATAACTAAGTCTTGACAACTACATTATGTCTCACAGACAGACACGATTTTTAATTCGAATCTGTGTGATAGCCCTTAAATTATTTCATGTTTTCCTTCAGTGTGTTAGAAAATTTAGGTGCTACATGTAGCTTATATTGCATATTATCCCATTCAATATAATCTTGAAAATAAGGTAATCCATTTATTTTCTGAATCCTTAGTTGTTTAAATCTATTGATTCCAAACTTTCTTTTAATCTTAAGGGTTTCAAACGCGCACATGATTTGAATTTTGCACCATTTGTACAATAAGGTGTTGCCAACGAAAATAAAAAGACAGCATACCAGCTGATAGTTCAAAGTTATTAAAAATGGAGCGATACACGAAAGAACAATGCATTTTGATTGCTGAGCAATACTTTAAAAAATAATGAAGGTTTGGCAGCTACAGTTTGCAATTTTCGTAGAAAATATGATCGGAATAGTGTTAACTTCGTCAACTGTGGAGAGATTAAAAACATTTAGAGAGACTGGATAAATTTGTGATGTTAAAACACTCTAGCCGTCCTTCAACAAGTCGTTCAACATAAAACATCGAAGCAGTTCGTGTGTGTTATTGAGAGTCCAGGAACATCAATCCAGCACCGCAGTCAAGGCATTGGACATTTCGAGAAGCTCTCTACAGCATGCTCGCTATCGCGACATGATCAACCAGTTTTTTGAGCCTAAATTCTAAGGCATGAATGTGAACAACACGTGGTTTCAATAAGATGGTGCTACATTCCATACAGCCCGAAAAATAATTCAACTACTGCATGAATCATTTGTTGGTCGTGTAATTTTCTGTTTTGATGATCAGAATTGGCCGCCTGAATCATACGATTTAACACTTTTTTTTTTTTTTAAATCTAAGGTTTTTTACCAACAAACCCACGACCACGCATGCCTTGAAGGAGGGAATTGAGCGCAGTATCAACGAAATTCAGCCATATTTAGGAAAACATTCATGGAAAATTTCAAAAAAAAAAAAAAAAAAAAAAAAAATGCATATGTGGCAGGAAAGCCGTGGAGGTTATTTACCCGATATGCTCTTTCATAAATAATTCTATACTGTATACTTTATGAATCAATAAAAATTTACAATTTTTAAATATAATCCTGTGTTTTCTATCAAATTACTTCTTGCGTGAATTTTGGAACACCCAGTATTTCAGAAATGTAGAAGAATATCTGTTCGACCTATTTATCTCAAATAATAAAGGCATTTGTGTAAATTTGTACTACAGGAGATCTCTCCCTCCCCGTTGTCTAGTAGCTGTCGTCTGTGCGTTTGGTTCACAGTTCTGAGTTGAATCGATGTGAGGGCCTTGAAAGATTGGAACGTCTTCTGGTAATCCGAGTTAAGCCTTAAACTATAGGTCCACGTCTCACATAACCTCGGTGCTAAAAAAAGCACGCAAAACTACAATCTAATCAACCAAGTATCAAGAGAGAAAACTCTTAATGTTAATGGAAAAAAGAAGAAGTTTTCTTTAGTTTAACGTCACGATTATGTATCGAAGCTAAGGGAGACAATGACGATGAGATGGATGATAATGGTGGAATGATTAAAGTGGGAGGAAACGGAAGAAACTTGAAAAACTCAGGTAAATGATATATTTTTACAACAAAGCCCATTTGGCCCAGACTGGGATCGAACCAGACTCCACTTTTCAAAAGTGAACGCTTTATCACTTAACCACCGCTTTACAATATTTAGATATTTCATATGACGATAAGAAATGATTGCGTTTATAACTTGCATATTTGGTAATCGTGATGGTCTTGTAACGATCATTTTAATGAATTTATGATTGCATACTCATTCTTTGGTTTCTCGGACCTTCATAACACGGATATAGGAACAAGAGACCGATCTAGTTTGAAAGTCCTCATTTTGGACTAAAAATAATTAATTTAGTCTATTTTAGTATATATTTAGTGTGTATGTATTTTACACTGTCAGATTGGATAGTGTACTTGATTAAGAGTACAATACTGTATTATTATTCTTTCTTTCGTAATGTAATTGTGGACATTAGCCATTACAGGTCTTTAGTGTCCGAATTTACGAACAATCGGCAACTTGTTTCATGTTTAGACCAAAGACATTCTAAGATCGTTTAAAATAGTAAATGGGAAACAATGATTTAAAAGTAAATATATTACTAGTTCAACAACAGGTGACAACTCCTAGCTGTTCAAGTAAAACTCTCACCACCTAGTCACATTAATTTTCGAGGAGCGTGGTTCCATGACTAGACTAGAATAACTTTAAAACTATAAACTAATACTAGTCTAAGTATCATCAGTACTCCTACTTGGTAAACTTCTTAATTTCTACCCCTTTGATGAATTTTCCATCCTTGTATCATTAACCGCGATTCAAAGGAGGGATGAAAGCTAAATATTAGAACACTCCAGAAATTATAATTAAATGTCAATAAAATTTCTATACGTATAATTAATACAATGAAATAGATCACCTTAATCTTCCATCATCAGCTCTTGCCATCACACTTAAAGTGTTTAACAGAAAAATATGAAGGGATACTTTTGGAACTGGGAGGTCAAAATCAGGTAAAATCACCAGTTTACAGGAGAAATGAGTTGATGTTACGTAAGTGTAATTACTAACAAGGGACATCACCCAATTGTCCGCCTCCGATTTCAATGAAATTTTTATTGCTGATAGAGGACATGTATTCATTACTTGTGATGAAAGAAATTTTTGCCATGGTGCATATTTTCTATTTTTTAATAATTTTTAAAGGTTGTGATGTGGTTAATAGAGATTACTGCAGAAGTCCCTTACTACCCTTTGTAAACGAAGTGTTAATGAAAGAACAACCATGTAGATACGTATAAGGCATAGGGGAAAGTCTATGGTACGTATGACCTTGACGGCAGCCATTTTGAATTAAGGTCAAGTTTTTTAAATGGGAATAGGGTAATATGATACATGATTTCGGGCTAGAATTTAATCAGGAAGACAATGGTGAAGTTAGTTTTAAGGTGGGCCCATTTGGGAAAAAGTTACAGGCATATTAATTGTTTATACTTACTATGTGCGTAAGTCCCTTACCTCCGCTTCTAACCCGCGTAATAAGTGGATAGAGGTTTCGGTAATACGTATTATGCCTAGGGGGAAGTGATACGATAAGGTTATCATTGACAGCAGCCATCTTGAAATCCGCCATTTTGAATTAAAGTGAAGTTTTGAAAAATGAAATCCATAGCATGTGGCACCTAATTTTAATAGTAAATTTTCCCCAAACGCCAATGGTATGCTTATTTTTGTTCTATAGTTAACCAGTATGAATTTATGACTCTTCTAATGTACACGAAACGTCCACTATTCGATCTTTCAAGTTGGCAACACTCCTAATTTTCATCATATGTTTTAAGATTCCAACTGGCACTTTGCAATTGTTTCCATGGCTCATGTTTTCTAAATTTATTACATTTTTTAAGAGTTGCGATTTGTCAGTTCATGAATAGTGTTGGGATAAGCATCCATCAGTCTGTCTGAATTTTGAAGACTTGCCATGTAATTATTAATTTCCTAGTCAGTGTAATCATTTATTTTAACCTAGATTACATGAAGAACCTATGTGACGTAAAGAAATACAAATAAAATTATAACAAATTGGTGTTACACGAACTCAAAATTATCATGAAATGTGGCCTACATGTTGCGCAAACGATAAACAGTATTTTTTAAATAAATACAACTTTACAACTTTACATCATATTTCGTTTTCTTTTTTGAAGTGAATTTTCATTTGATTTCTCGTCTCATCTACTATCCATTACAAGCTACGTCTTCGGTATTACCTGAATACAAAGTTGGAGTTGTTTCGTTGTGTGATGATTCATGTCAGTAAACGAGTTTTTGAAGGGCAGGTATAGGAAATAAATAATTACCTTACCTAGGAAATTAATAATTACATGGCAAGTCTTCAAAATTCAGACAGACTGATGGATGCTTATCCCAACACTATTCATGAACTGACAAATCGCAACTCTTAAAAAATGTAATAAATTTAGAACACATGAGCCATGGAAACAATTGCAAACTGCCAGTTGGAATCTTAAAACATGTGGTGAAAATTAGGAGTGTTGCCAATTTGAAAGATTGAATAGTGGACGTTTCATGCTCACTAGAAGAGTCATAAATTCATACTAGTTAACTACAGAACAAAAATAAGCATACCATTGGCTTTTGGGGAAAATTTACTACTAAAATTAGATGCCACATGCTATGGGTTTCATTTTTCAAAACTTCACTTTAATTCAAAATGGCGGATCTCAAGATGGCTACCGTCAATAATACTCTTATCGTAACACTTCTAGCAATAATATGTATTACCGAAACCTTTATCCACTTATTATCATTAATACGAGGATTAGAAGCGGAGATAAGGGACTTATGCACATAGTAAGTATAAACAATTAATATGCTTGTAACTTTTCCCCAAATGGGCACACTTTAAAATTAACTTCACCATTGTCTTCCTGATTAAATTCTAGCCCGAAATTATGTATCATATTACCCTATTCCCATTTAAAAAACTTGACCTTAATTCAAAATGGCGGATTTCAAGATGGCTGCCGTCAAGGTCATACGTACTATACCACTTCCCCCTATACCCTATACGTATCTACATGGTTGTTCTTTCATTAACACTTCGTTTACAAAGGGTAGTAAGGGACTTCTGAAGTAATCTCTATTAACCACATCACAACCATTAAAAATTATTAAAAAATAAAAAACATGCACCATGGCAAAAATTTCTTCCATCACAAGTAATGAATACATGTCCTCTATCAGCAATAAAAAAATCATTGAAATCGGAGCCGGACAATTGGGTGATGTCCCTTGTAAGTACTAACATAACATAACATAACATAACTTAATCTAATCTAACCTAACCTAGCCTAAACTATCAAAAACACAGAAAATATAGAAAGAAAGTACGAATTTAAGCAAAGAATTCTGCCCCCCCTTCCAAATCCAAAAAAATCCTAACCTAACCTACCTAAACCATCAAAAAATACAGAAAATATAGCAATAAAGCACGAAGTTTAAGCAAAATATTCTGGACCTCCAATTCCAAAAATTAATCCAAAATGAATTTAAAATTACTTGCGCATAATTATCACGTAAGAATGGATGAAAGAAAAGCAAAGAAGACTTACCACCAACTTCTTCATCACTATCGGGTTCATTGTTATTACTTAATAGTTTCAATTCTTTTCTTTTCTTGTTTTCAAGTCTTCTCTCATTTATAACCTATAACAAAATAATGTAACAAACATATCCAGATTATGCATTTATATGTAATTAGAATAGTTTTTTGAATATATACATAATAACAACAATATTTGTACACCTATGGAAAAAGAGTACTAGTAAGTCCAAAAGTGGTTACCGGGTTACCATTACAAGCAGTGGCGTATTTACGATTGTGTTTCGGGGGGGACTTTGCTAACTTTCGGGGAGCTTTGCCTGGAAATGTGAAAATTCTGTAAGATATTTAATTTATTTTACTATAGTAAGTAAGATTGGTGGTGCTTAAGCCCGAAGCCCCCTTAAATACGCCACTGGTTACAAGTATGATTGTTTTGTAAACAATAATAATCACAATAATGAAATAACTATAATAATAATTGCATAAAATATTGAAGAAAATCTGAATACAAATAATATTATACTTTTACTACTATATATCGTTAATCATGTTATTCTTTTCTTGAAAATTCAATTACACTCGAGGTTAACAACGAAAAGACTTTTAGTTATATATGAGCTTTTAAAATTAAAAAAATAAAAATAAAAAATAAAAATGATTTTTACACAAATTTAACACGATAATATTAGTGATATAAGTACAAGACAACAAAAGGTAAATCAAATAAGATTAATTTTTCAACAACGAATGCGTATAATGGATAAAATAATTTACTGTCTGAATGAGACAATGCAAAAGCACACTCAGGAATTATATGATTGTACTTACAGATTTATGTAATTCCTGAGTATTATTTTTACTTACGAACTTTCGACTCTTTCCTGGAGTCTTGGTCATGGAGGATAAAAACAGGAAGAGGAAAAATAAAAACATCAAGGAATAAAATAGAACAGACTTACCAAGGGAAGAGCTGTGCTAGAAAACACATTGTCAATTACACCGTTTAAACATCAAATAGTGATGACGTAAACTGCAATATGGCGAAGTCGATTTGTACCTTTTTTGTTCTTTGGTAAAAGGTTGCCAGTTTATGCTATTATTTTCGTTGTTATGCCAATGCTGAGAATTTCGTAATTGCCGTTTCCCAATATTCACTTAACTATCCCTTGTCCAAATTAAATTTTGGTTCTTTTAAAGATTTCAAGGAATAGTGGTCACAAGATAATTAGTGTATAAAGGCTGACAAAGGGAACAAATATGTCATCATGCCAAAGGAAATATACAAAGAAAAAAATTTCGATAAATTGGAAGGAAGTTCACAAATTAGATTAAAATCCAATCTTTTGCAGAAGGTTGTGGCCAATCCCAACAAAACTATTTCCATATCTCATATTTTAAACAACCCCATTAGTAAAGCCCTAAAATACATGATCCTGGACCACCTATTATTTATGGCCTGCCAAAGATATATAAAACAGACATTCCTGTTAAGCCTATTGTCTCAGATCAACGTCATATAACGCATAAATTGGCTAAATGTTAACTATTTTAAATATTTGAATATTTCTCTTATTCATTGAGTGAAAAATACATTTCAAGTTAATGCAATTTAGTTAATGCCAATGACATTAAAATGGTCTCAATAGACGTGCTGACACGTACCCGTCCATCCCTTTGCTTAAAATATATTTTCTTCTTCGACGTTAATATCTACCACGAAGTCGAAGCCTGGCTATGGGAAACCCACTATCACCACTGTTGGCTAATTTAGTACTACATAGGTTGAAAGTAAGATTCTGAAAGAAGAGACGCTATTAAAGATATGTAGACAATATATTTTTCTTGTACAAGGATACTTCATAGCTAGATATTTTACTGAATGAATTGAATTGAATTCATAGTAATTTGAGATTTACAGTTGAGAAAGAAAAGCAAAGCAGATTTACTTGTATAGATTTCAATATAAGAAGATATAACAATAAGTTCATTACTAGTGTCCACCACAAGCCTACAACCAACATACAATACATGCATTATAAATCTACTCATTCTGTATGTACCAAAGCAAATATCTGAAAGAGTTCCTTTTTACATGCCATTCGATTTAGCTCTCTAAAAACAGATTTACAAATAGAGATTGATTACTTAATAAAACTAGGTAGTTTGAACGGGTGTCTAGTCTCATTAAAAAATTAATTGGTATAATCAGGTAGAAAGGGATTTTCGTTCCGATAGAGCTGAAACTGACACGAAAGACAAAAAAATTAAGTGGAATTGCATATTTTTTACAAAATTAAGTGGGAATGCAGATTGACAATTGCATTGAATAATATCTATACGCAATACGGTTTCCGTATAGCATTAAAAAACTCCAAAACCCTAGAAAAAGAACATTATCAAATTTAAGAGTTATTACACGGATCCCAATGAAAAGTTAGTAATTTATGAAATAAAATGCTGTTGCCATTGTAGTTACACAGCAAAACCAGAAGAAATTTTTAAGTCCATGTCAAGAAGCACATTAGGGATTCAAAAGCAGAAGCCCCGGTGTTAGGTCTGTTGAAATATCTAAAGAAACACAACACAAGGATATCTATATATCTATATATCTATATCTATCTATCTATCTATCTATCTATCTATCTATCTATCTATATACAGGGTTTGTATGATAAGTAATGAGACCAGGTCTGGAAACATTGTTTTATTGATCTGATCTGTACAGGGACTTAAAAGCTTTCGAAGTACTCTCCTCTTGCGTCGATGCACTTCTGCAATCGATGTTTCCACGCTGCAAACGCCCCCTGGAAGTCAGCAGCCGGCATGTCCTTTAGAAATGTGGTCACGGCTGCTTGGATGGCTGTGACGTCTGCAAAACGGGTTCCTTTCAAGCGTGGCTTCAGCTTCGGGAAGAGGAAGAAGTCGGCCGGGCTCACATCTGGGCTGTAGGGTGGTTGTGGAAGGACTTCCACCCCAATCCGGGTCAAAAAGGAGGTCACTAAGAAGGCGGTGTGGGCAGGGGCATTGTCGTGATGCAACTTCCACCGGCTAGCGATCGCCGGTCTTTTCCGCTTGACGCTCCTGTGCAGTCTCTCAAGGACTTGTTTGTAGAAGGCGGCGTTGACGGCTTGTCCTTGGGGTACAAACTCCTTGTGGACCACCCCCACATTGTCAAAAAAAACAATCAACATTGTTTTCACCTTTGACTTCGACATTCTGGCCTTCTTGGGGCGCGGGGACGCAGGAGTGTGCCACTCCGCGCTTTGACGTTTCGTTTCAGGGTCGTACTGGAACACCCACGACTCGTCACCTGTTATGACGTCATCTTCAAAGTTAGGGTCACTGTTCATGAGGTTCAACAGTTCCTGACAACAATCAACACGTCGTTGCTTTTGTTCGTCAGTCAACACTCGCGGCACCAGTTTCGCACAGATTTTTCTCATTCCCAATTGTTCCGTCACAATCTTGTGCACTGTTGTGTGGTTCATATCGAGTTCATCAGCAATCAATCTCAACGATAATCGACGGTCTGAGTTCAGGAGATCCCTCACTTTTGCCACAGTTTCGTCCGTAGTCACTGTTGTCGGGCGTCCAGCCCTCTCCAGATCCTCAACGCTTTCCCGGCCGTTCCGGAACGCACTGTGCCAACGAAACACCTGGGCTTTGGATAGGGCTTCCTCTTTGTAGGCCTCCGTGATGAGAGAAAGCGTCTGAGTAGCCGTTTTCCCCAGGCGAACGCAAAATTTGATCGCATAACGCTGTTCGATGGAACCCTCCATGTTTGTTGATTTTCCGCCGTGACAAGAATGTTCACAAGGGCTTTGTCCAAGGCTTGTCCGCGCTCCACTAAGGCTCGGAGCCAACTGACGCGCGGTGCGTTGCTTTGCTCGGACCCCCCCCTACATCCTCCATCACCGACAAACCCGCTCCAGCGACACGCGCGCCGCGGCGCGGCGAGTCTCATTACTTATCATACAGACCTTGTATATATATATATATATATATATATATATATATATATATATATATATATATATATATATATATATATAGATAGATAGATAGATAGATAGATAGATAGATAGATAGATAGATAGATATAGATATAGATATAGATATATATTGGGAGCCATTAATGAAGTAGAGAGACTTGTATTTGAAATTTTATTTCTTCACTAAAATAAATAAATTTGAACAAGGGATGGTTAAGTGATGAATCGGAAGAGGTAATTACAAAATTTTCACAGCATTGGCATAGCAACGAAGGTAATAACAAGAGCTAGGAGCCTTTCACCAAAAAACAAAAAGGGCGTAAATCGACTCCGCTACAGCTCTTCCCTTGGTAAGTCCGTTCCATTTTTTCCATAATGTTTTTACTTTATTTATTTATTTATTTTCATTCTTCTTGTTTTTATCGTCCGTGACCAAGACTCCAGTGGAGGATCGAAAACTCGTAAGTACAAATAATATTTGGAAATTACAGAAATCCTTAAATAGAATGTCTGAATCAGGTTTACGAAATACAATTAGCAATGAAGTAAATAATTGTTGAAGTCTGAAATGTTTGAGTTATTAGAAAGAATTGTCGAAACTATTACAAGCACGGTAGAACAAATTTCAGAAGTAGCTTTCACAAAGGGGAAGGGGGAGTTTTAACTTCACTTCCAACAATACATTACGGAAAACTAATCATTTACCATATTAAGAGATATGAATTAAAAAATGACGCATGTTCTAAAATGATATGAGTTAATTTCTTTAACCCTTTCTTGATGAAATAATCTTATTACTTGCTGAGTTGAACTTTACAAGTTCTTATTAGTAGTATTGGTGCCGGACATCCTGTGCAGTGTACGCATAATTATATATCTAAATATATGTATGATTTGAAGTATATAATTGTATAATTATACGTTAAAGTATAAATTTGCAACAAGTTCCAGTTACAAAAGAAGATGTTTTGAACTCAATTTCTTCTGATGCACTGTATAATCAGAAGTGATCCTCATTCAATCTAAATCTTATCCATTCATGCTACCTCAATCTCACATAACCATGGCTTCATTATCGACAGTGAAGGCTAGTGAGGTTGGAACTAGGTTAACCTTTGATAATTATCCTCAGGATACTTATAATCGATTTTCAATAAGAATTCGAACATAATATCATAGACTAGGTACTGTTTGAGGGCTATTATCAACATTAATCCCATGTACAGAAATTGAAGTTGCTGCGGCAGAACATTTACTAAATAAAACTATAGAAAAATAAAATTACACATACCACAATATTAAGAGTGATGATGATATATAGTAAAAACAACAAGCAAAAAGACTAATACTTACCTAAAAAATAGCAGAGTCTTCTTCTACATGTAAGAAGCGCTTTCGAAAGAACTTTCTTTAATCATCAGCTTGCTTAAAATTCAAAAAGGATTTAAAAACACGAAGGAGAATGTGGAAATAAAAAAAAAAAGGTTAAAAGGATCAAGAAATGTAAAACACAAATCTTCCCATGTGTTTAATTTTTGACAGATTTGTGTTTTACATTTCGTGATTCTTTTAACCAATTTTTTTTTTCATTTCCACATTCTCCTTCATGTTTTTAAATATTTTTTTTTTGAATTTTTAGCAAGCTGATGATTGAAAAAAGTTCTTCCGGAGATGTTTCTTACAATGTATAAGAAAATTTTGCTATATTTTGCGGTGAGTATTAGCCTTTTTGCTTTTTTTTTTTTTTTTTTTTTTTTTACTAAAGATACATATATTGCATTGTAATACGCACGATATCCAAAGAAGGCAAAAAAGAAATATAAGTGACTTTGAAATAACATATATATAGAATATCCGCTCAAATGTAAAAATTAAATATCTTCATATGAAAATAAATTATACAACTCAAATTTAAATACAGAAAACAAAATAGCATTCTAGTTTATTTTTTTCGTCACTTTCGTTACTAAGTATTTTTTTATATATATAAAAAAGAATGAAAATGCGAAGTAAGTTATATCTATCATTTATGAGACATCTTGATTACACTAAATAGAAAAATAATTTTGAAATACCTGTGTGAAATTTAGATAAATATTCATAAGTGTTAAGGGTATAAATAGTTCCAGATTCTTGCAAATCGTGTGAGATCACTCAACTTACAGGATTCCTGAACTTGTCTATCCTCTTCTTGCAATGTGATGAAACTTTAAAATAAAAGTCTTGCACTCACATAGTTAGAACAAAGGAATAGTAGAGTTGGCACAAGAAAGGTAAAGAAAGGAGAAAAAGGTACCGAAACGATATTTATGAACAAAACCATACTGAAAACGCTTAAATAAATGCACTTAGCTTTCAAGACTGAAGTTTCGTCATCAGAATGTAATAAAGGGTTGAGAAAAGTAGAATAAACACTGGACAAAATGATACGTTTCTCTGTGACAGTCAGCCATCTTTAAAAAAATATGCTGCTTGTTATAATAGTAACAGTGATAATAGGTTTAAGTAGGTATCAGTTTCACATTTTCCACTGTTTATATGACATTCGTTAGATCTATAGTTTTTCTATTGTGATACTCTCTCTAGTGTCTTTTCTCTTGATACTTGCTTAGAATTCTAATCTATTTACACGATCTTCCGTAATATATTCTGTCCAGATTTCAAAATGGATGACTGTAGTACATGACTTCTGTTTTGTTCAGTACCCTTTTTTTGTTCTTAACTCTTTTTACATCCTAACGAAAGGTCTGTAAAGCTAAGTATATTTATGTACTATTTATGGTATATCTATTTATATGTAATTATATCTCTTGATTTCAGAAAGAAGTACAATGAGGGAAGTAATATTTTCATTAACAGTATTGATAGAGGGGCACGGTTGCTCAGTGGTAGAGCGTTTACCTCTGGTGCGTGGGGTCCCTGGTTCCATCCTTGGCCAAGTAAGTTTGTGATGGACAACATTGTGTCTATGGGTTTTCTCGAGGTACTCCCGTTTCCTCCCATTTTTTTCATTTGACGAGTTCTTCCATCATCATTCACTTGCCTTGATCATCCGTCTCCCTTAGCCTAATCGTAGGACGTTAAACTGGAATATTACATTTATTTCAAGAGCATTGATAGAAGAAAGAATTTAAGGCGGGAAATCAACTTACCTTGCATTTGTGGGATTTGGTAGAACCATTTAATAGTGCAAAATGCAATGTTCAAGATTCTGAAGAATCCTGAGTAAATTACTAGGAGATCACCTGGTGGTGCAGAAATTTCATTATTAAGAGAGTAAAATAACAAGCAATATTTGGTGCAAACAAGGTGTAAAATGTGGAACAGCTCAAGTGAAGAAAGCATCTGAAGAAAATTTAAAGCTTCTGACCGGAAGTATTGACATAAAACTGAAGGAAAGACTGATAAAAGCATATGTATGGAGTGTGTCGTTGTATAGGCGTGACTCATGAACTCCAGGAGAAAATAAAAACGAAGAATGGAGGTCCCCTGAATCTGGTGTTATAGAAGAATGTTGAAAATCAGATGAGTGAATTTGGTATCAAATGAACGTTAGAAATGATAGAAGAAAAATGAAGTACATCGAATATTGCCGAAGAGAAGAAATAGGATGATTGGATACATCATGAGACATAGAAGAATCACATCATTTGGCTGTGGAGGAAATATGGCAAAAGGAAAAATATATAGAGAAATTCTGCATTTGAAATTTATGGACCAAATAATACAAGGAAAAGAAAAACTATAAGGAAATGAAAAGTCTTGTTCAGGAGAGGGAAGAATGGAAAGTTATGTCAAATCAACCGAGAGATTGCTGATCCAAGAAGTAGAAGAAGAAGAAGAGTTTCTATGTGAAGGAAATAAAGAAGAGTTTCTATGTGAAGGAAATAAAGAAGAGTTTCTATGTGAAGGAAATAAAGGATGTAGAAATGAAAAACTACAAGAAAATGAAGAGTCTGGCTTTGGATAGGGAAGAACGGAATGTTTTGTCAAATCAACCGAGAGATTGCTGACCCAAGAAGAAGAAGAAGAAGAAGAAGAAGAAGAAGACGAAGAATTTCTATGTGAAGGAAATAGAGGATGTAGAGATGAAAACTACAAGGAAATGAAAAGTTTAGATCAGGATAGGGAAGAATGGAAAGTTGTCAAATCAACCGAGAGATTGCTGACCCAAGAAGAAGAAGAAGAAGAAGAAGAAGAAGAAGAAGAAGAAATTTTATGTGAAACAAATAAAGGATGTAGAGATGAAAAAGTACAAAAAATGAAAAGTCTGGCTTAGGATAGGGAAGAATGGAAAGTTGCGTCAAGCAAACCGACCAAGAAATTGCCAATATATATATTGTGTGTGTGTAGTTATCTCCTAAATTTGATAGTTTAATGAAGATAGTATACACATTGCATTCATATATATCCAATTTATATGTTACTCTTTATTTATTTTGTTTATGTCCTACTCGATTGTCAATATTTCGTAGGATTACAGCCAGTGGTAATTTCAAATTTTTTCTAGTTGAGGATGGGGTGGGTTGGGGTGTGTAATTCGAACAAACAAGTGGTGAAAGTATTGCTGCGAAAATACTAGTAACCCGGATTGAGTCCGATCGGAAAAATGCCCAAGGAGGCATTTCGCAGCTTGGGAAGGAGGCATTCCTCTGAGTCACTCCCTGACATAATCTCCAGCTTTAAGTTCATGGTCAGCCAAACAGCGTACTCAACTGGGTGATGTGCGGTCAGCGTATTGGCTTCAAACGACTTTATTTTTTGTCTTTCGGTACTGGAGTTTGTTCTTTGTAATAGGCCTATAGTATGATTTATGTAAATTTAAAAGTTAAACTTAAGCATTTGTTTATTATGTATGATCTTATTAGCTAAGACTTTGCTACACAAATCACAATATAGTATATAAGCTTATTTATTTATTTATTTATTTACTTATTTATTTATTTATTTATTGGATTAACTTATTATAAGACTTGAGAAATTTATAATTATTATTATGTATTGACGCAGCATTTATTAGCAAATGTGAAATAAATTGTACATTTATTTATCCTAGTGCAGCAAATATTCGTGTATTTTATTTTCCTTATACTTGATAATCCTTAATAATCTATATTAAATCATTCTTCCGCGTTCTTCTTATTCATCAACCAAAGGCCGTGTTTTCCTTATTCACGGTCCAAGGGAAAAGAAGACTATAACTGCGACAGTGAATCTAAACAATATAGAGAAATATATATTTGCCGATAGATGGAGCAGTGTAATTCCCATTTACACTTTTAGCGAAGAACGTCGCCTGCTGTTTTCTTACCTGGGGAAAGTTGTTTAGCGCTCCCGGATGCGTTATGGATTCTTCTAGATCAACGCAACTAGTGTTATCCAATTTCTTGGTGCAAAAGGCATGTATGCTTTAGAAATTTATCGCTGGATGCAGGCGGTGCACGGCAAACTATGTCTCACATGTTGCACCACATTCCGTTGGTGTCGGTATTACGAGGTGGGACTGAACGCATGAAGGATTTATCACGAACCTGGTAGGCGCACGTTGTCATCAACCCATGTGACATCTCCGATATCTCCCCATATAACTCTCATATAGGTCAACAGTCCACCAGTGACAAGGAAGTACAGAACACCGTGGCATAACGAATCCGTCAGTGACCCAAAAGGTTTTTGCTGAAGCAATTTATTCCCTTCCTTCGCGCTGGGATCAGTGAGTCTATATCAATATCAATTTCCTCTATAAGTGTTATGTTGCGCATTGACTGTACTTCACATATTTTATAATAAAATATTCTTTACGTAAAACTGTAGTCTTTTTTTTTTCTTTCTTTCTTTCTTTTCATTTGGGAAAATATTATAGCGCTGGAGAATTTAATTTGAAAAGAAGATTTTGCTCTATTAATACTGATGCAAGGTATAGGTAGTTCTGATGCAAGTTGAAATTCAACATAAAGAAGGTGTACTATTTAGTGGAGATATAAACAGGCTCCAGTGATTATTGTATGTATGGAAAAGTGAGCACTGATCTAACTATCTTATCTACATATGAAGCTGAAAATTAAATGTGTGTAATTCTACGTAATATCACGTAAATCACGGAATTAGTTTATAAAATAAGTAAGGCAGATTTTTAGATAATACATCATGCTTGAAACAGCAGTGGATTGTATAAAAATAACATGTGTAGAGACAAAGAATTTAATCTTATTGTTTTGCATATATTTTTTTCTCTTACGAGAAAACCTGGTTGGAGAAGGCGAAATATTATGTAGTCATGAGTATTACTAGTGCATAAAAAATATTCAAACGAAGAACAGGATACGATTTGTGTAATAAAATAAATCAGCGTACCTTGTCTGTGAAACTTTTTAAAATTTTAAGGCTTTCTTCCATTTCTTTCCTCTTGGAAGAAAACTTGAATGTCCAGTCGAAAACGTACCACGGATGTAGGACTCGATACCACGCTATTTCTTCTTGGCTGTGAAAAGAAAAACATATGACATTTAAACTTATTAATTAATTTCTGTTGTCTTTCTAACGTAGAATGATTGCTCAAAACAGAGGCTGCTTTCTATAAAATGTTTACACAAGCTCAATGTCTTCAGTAACTTTGACTTAATCCGTTCATTCATTTGGTTGAGTTGGATTGAGTTTTGTTCTGTTTGTTGGTTCATGTGATTAAAATAATCCAAGTAGACGTTACCATAACTCGTAGTAGACCTCCACTAGGAATATTCTCTTTGTTATTCATACATATCAAACTTGTTGGAGAAGGGAAAGAGGTTATTAAACTCAAGGCTGTTCTGTCAATCTGGGGGTTCTGAGAGAAAAGTAATTACGCCCTAATGATGTATGTGAGAATTCCATACCCATCATGAATAAATTATTTTGCTCCAATTGGCTTTTCATATTAATGATAATGATATCCTAATTACGAGTGCACTTTGGTATATCAATAGTATAGTTACAAAAATGTCTTTCAAAGGGAATCCCGAGAATGAATTAGAAGTAAATTTGTTTCTTTCCTTGGAGAGGATAATTCGTTCCTCAAGTTATGTTTTTCTATTCAGGGCTTCTCGAGTGATGGGCCTAGGGCGGCCCTACTTGCCTTCCCTCTCCACGGGACGGCCATGCCTGCTATTGCTAATTTCTCTCTAGCAATTTTCTTACGATTGGTTTTGTAATAATACTATCGTTAGCGCTGACAACTCTGAAAAATCGAGGCCGCAGTGGCTCAGTAGTAGAGCGTTCTCCTTTGGTACATGGGGTAACTGGTTCGATTCCAGCTCGCGCCAAGTGGACTTTGTGGTGGACAAACACCGTGTGCGTAGGTTTTCTCGGGGTTCTTCTGTTTCCTCCCACTTTATTCATTCCACCAATTTATTCATCTCTCATTATCACCGTCTCCTTTAGCCTAGACGGCATAACCATGGGACACAAAAACTTTTTCATTTCATTTTCATTTCAACTCTGAAAAATCGCCTGCTTAAGAGTAATGATACGTTAGGTATTAAGAATATGGATATTTGCGATGGTATATTCTAACATATACTGAGAATTATTTCACTTACTCTAAATTGTGATTCCTAAAAATTCCTTGCACTTGCAAGCTTTCAGTTTGCCCTTGGAACCTTGTTCAGCGAGAGTAACGCTAGAAGTAAAAGTAATAAAATCAACAAGGAAATATAAAGGAATGAACTCACTGGGATATAGCAGCGCAGAAATACCTTTCGATTGTCGCTGGTCATATATCAAATAGTAGTGCGGCATCATGTGAACTGGTCGGCTCAAGTTGTGTATTCTTTTGTTCAGGCAGGGGAGGTTGCCAATTCATTGGATTTATTCCTTAATCACTGTCTCCCATTGCTTGCTTAACCAATCGTTATCTAGGTTCAGTTTTAGATATTTTAGAAAAATTAATCTTCAAAAATAAGTATCTCCATTTCACTCTTAGCCCTAAACAAAATTCTTGAATTTACAATATTCTCTTGTATTTCTTCTAAATCTTTTGAATCCGGATGCTCTCTTTTAGGATGTCCAAGATGTTACTTGACCTGTACCCTTGAATATTTTCTCGTTATGCCTATACAACCATCCAGGCAAGCGGACTTTATTTCTCAGACTTCCAGTGTTTCATTAGGGTCGGTGAAATAGCTCTTAAATTTGATAATGTTCTTTCCAAAATTTGAGAGAGTTTTAATGCTGTGTGCAAACCATACTGAGTAAAACTCTTATTCAATGTAGTTGCTAATCTGAATAGATAGTTCAACCCATTTTCTCATCTGTGGTTTCGATTTCAAGTTTACCAAAACGTAGATTCCTTTTAACTTCTTGTGTTAACCTTTCAATACGTAATTGATTTCTTTGTTTGAATCAGACTCTAATGAAGAATTGGAACAATCAGGTATTTATTTCTTAAGTTGTCATCTTCAACACGTTCAAGTACATTAAGTTAGATTTTATTAGTATCTGACGTGCCCAGATGTACAAAGGTACAAAGTGTATAAAAATTTATCATACGAAGGTATTACAATAAACAAGAAGATATTACAATAGATACAAGTACATAATGTAATAACTAAATAAGAAATGTTAATTTTAGTGGTTTATGTATCGAACACTGTATATATATACGAATCAATAACTTAAAAATTGTATGCACAATAAATAATAAGATTGAAAGACAAAATACATTTTTAATCATAAGGCATTAGATTCTCCAAAAGCACCTGACAAGAGTTAAAATATCGCCTTGATCTATATAGGAAACCAAAGGAGCACTGCAGAAATTTACTGACTTCCTCCGTTGCCTCACATTCTTAATGATTTTGTCCAACATTAAATAATAATAATAATAATAATAATAATAATAATAATAATAATAATAATAATAATAATAATAATAATAATAATAATAATAATAATAAATTACACAGTTCTAACTTTATTAGTCAAAGAAATAGGTACATCTATTATTGGTATTGATTCTATCAGACACACTGTAATACTATTTTCTTGTCAACTAAAAATAAAAATAATAAATTCTGACCAACACAGTTCCATTATAGAAGAGCCCTACTTATTTCCATTCACAAAATTTTAAGTTATTATATCATCTACGGTAATAACTATTATAATACAGTAGAATGTTTGAATGGAAGCAGTGTATATTTTGAATTAAACAAATAACTTACATGTGAAATGCCCTCAAGAATGCCATCTTATCAGCGTCTTGATTATCAGCTGTGATTCCCATTGCAGTTTCTAAAATAAATAAATAAATAAATAAATAAATTTCATGTAAATAACAATGAATGTACTAGAAAAGTAAAATTAAGCACCAATGATAAACAACACGATTTTTTTTATATACTCCACATAATTTTCATGGAGATATTGATAATTCACACAAAATGACTTTTGATCTTCCAACTATGTTTATTTTATTAGACTGGCGTTTCAAACGCAGGGAGTTGTGCCCAGTCAGTTCGTTTGAAACGTCACGGATGGATAATCTAGACTCTTTTTATTGAATATCAAATCTTGTTGCTAAAGTTGAGCATATGTTCTTTGAGTTTCTTTTCTCCATTATTTCTTCAAGCTGGTTTAACCGGCATAGCATTTCTGATTACTATAGAACTCTTGACATTTCTCACCATTGATCATCGACACACAGAAGAAGAATAAATTCTCCTTACTATTCAGGAATTGCTTGTATATTTATTCGCCTCTCCGCTACATGTCCTGCTGACAATAACTTTTGCATAAATTGACGCACTTGAATACACTTTTGCATACGCGGCGCTGGTCTGCTGAGAATCCACATATCCTGCACGAGAGCACAGTTTCAGGGACATGTATAATGAGTTAGTGCTCTTTGAATCAACAGTGAAGAGTGAAATTTATTGTGGCTTCTTGTGACAGTTTTACGGTGGAATGACACGACAAAAAATACTTTAATTCTACTTCCAAGGAGACACAGTCACATGCCACACTTTCGATCGAAACCCTTGTGTTGGTGCATGAATTGTTTACAGAAGAGCGCACAGAAAGCCAGAAATTATAGCCCCCTCGTTCCCCAGATTTGTCCCCCTGTGATTTTTATCTCCGGAGACAGTTAAAAGTAGAAGGTGTTTGCAACTAACCCCGATACCCTTGCTAAACTGCAGCAAAATGTTAGTCATATCATCCGAGAATCAGCCATACAGAGATATATATACAGTATTGGCCAATATGCTGTGACGTGCACAAAAGTATCTCAACGTTAATGGCGGCCAATTTCAGCATCTGCTGTAACATGCAGGAAAGCCAGTGTCTACATCTTCCTACTATTTCAGCCAACATTCGGTATTACCACACCGAACTACTTTTATTTGGGCCACCCTGTATAACAAGATTGCTAATTTATCAAACTTCTCTAGTAAAAATTTGTTGAATAGGGGTAGAAAGAATGGCCTCAACATAGGTCTGCTATACATTTTATTATTCGGTTTACTTAGAAATATCTAGTAATTTTTACGATTTTCATAAGAGAATACTAGTAATTTACTTTCTAAAATAATAGATAGGCTTTAAAAAGTAAGGAATGTTTAGAATCATAGCGTTTTAAATTAAGAATTTCATTCAAATCAATTATTTTATCATCTCAATTATTATCAAATTCTTGGTATTTAAGTATATTGCTTATCTGTTAACCAGAAGAATTCAGTTCAAATAATTTATAGAATAAGTTTATGTCGTCGGGATCCAACAAATTCCACCAAGTAGATTCAGGGTTTATATATATATATAGTCAACCCTCCTAGTGGTGCCTTTTGTAGCAATAGCGTAGCTTTGAAAGTAGGGAGATTGTTTTCGCATTCGAAGTAGGAATTCGTTCTCCTTTTCGAGGAAAAAAGAGACTCAATTGTTTCAAGGGCGACGGAGCTCTGCAGTAGATTTTCGATGAAGAAATGTGTTTGCTTTACGACTCATATATAAATTATTATGAAGAAAAAAATGCGTTTTTATGCACTTTAGAATTCCGGAATTTAATAACACCTGCTATATGTGAATCTAACTTTTTTCTTACGAGCACTTAAGGAATGAATGAATACCCTTGAAGTACATTTTAAACTGATTTAGTATGAAATATTACTGAGAAAACATGCATGTGAAGTTACAGACAAATATGTAACGTGTTAACACTAAATTCAAATAAACTCTGGTAAAGAGAGAGAGATGATTATGTGGGCTATGGATAGACGTCATTAGTCACCGTTATCCCTCAAGATATTAACGAATTTATTCCATTAACGAATTCGGCCAAGATAATCGTTCTACCCAATTCTTTAAGAAACGTAATTTTTAAAAAATCGCTTACGTGTTTGAGATATTTGCTAGAGATAGCCACTATTAAAGTCGACGTTATACGTTAACACGTTAAAGGATTAACTTCGTAAACGAACTCGGCTCTGGTAATTTCTCTAGTTAACTGTTGCAAAAATAATAATAATAATAATAATAATAATAATAATAATAATAATAATAATAAATAAAAAATTCGCTAACATGCATGGAATATGAGCTACAGATAGCCACCGTTAAAAGTCGCCGTTATCTACTAATATGTTAATAGATTGACTTTCACTAACAAACTCTGCCGCGGTAATTGCTCTAGCTATCTATTGTAAAGAACAGAATTCAAAAATTCGATTACATGTATGAGATATGAGCTACAGATAGCCACTATTAAAATCGCCGTTTTCCCTTAATACGTTAATAGATTGACTTCTTTAACGATCTTGGTCGAGGTAATTGCTCTACGTAACTGTCGCAAAAAAGAATTTAAAAATTCGCAAACATGTAGCCTATGGAATAGGAGCTATAGGTAGCCCCGTTAAAGTCGCTGTTATTCGCTTATGGATTGACTTTACTAACGATCTTAGTCGAGGTAATTAATCTAATTATTTGTTACAAAAACAAAATTTAAAAATTCACTAACAAATACTGAATATCAGCTGCAGTTAACCATCATTAAAAATCGCCATTACCCGTTAATAGCTATTTGTTGAAAAAAAAATCAGAAATTCCTTTACATCCATGCAATACATGGAACATTTATGGAATTCAGAAATTCCCTTACATCTACATAGCCACCGTTATTCATTAATATATCATCAGATTGACTTCCTTTATGAAATCCATAGAGATAATCGCTCTAGCTATCTGTTACAGTATAACATAATTCAAACATTCGCTTACATGTAATGGACATCGGTTATAGGTAGCTACCATTGAAGTCGTCGTTATCCGGTAATACACAAACTACAAATGAAATGTTTCACTTTAACGTCTCACATTATGACGGATAATGAAGACAATTGAATGATGATGGAAGAATCAGTGAAATGAATTTTTTGGAGGGGCGGAACAGAAGCACTCGAAAAAACCCACAGACACGATGTTGTCTACCACAAACTTACTTGGCCGGGTGTCGAACTAGGGACCCCAAGCATTAAAGGTAAAACACTCTACCACTGAGCCACCATCCGGTAATACGTTAACGGATTGATTTTATTAACGAATTCAGTCGGGGAAATTGGTTTAGCTATCTGTTGCTAATAAATAAATAAATATATAAATAAAACTTCGCTTAATGTATGGAATATGAGCTGTAGATATTCTCCATTACCCGTTAAATACGTTAACTGATTGACTCCATTAATGAATTTGTTCGAGACAATCGCTCTAGCTATCTGTTGCAGAAAACAGAATTTAAAAATTCGTATCCGTTCAAGAGTTATCGTGCGGAGTAACCATGGAATGACGGACATACTAACAGTATAATATTATGTCTCAGTACTTCATTCTAATAAATAATATACCTATATTAGTAAGTTTCCTTATAGCGAAGAAAAAATCGTCATTCGCTGATTTTAGCAACTTCCTGTAATAGGTTTGTTAAGTGCAAGACCGAAATTTGGTGGCCAATCACTCGGGAACTAGATTTCTCCACTTGACCAAATCTAAAATGTTGGTAGACTTGAAAGCCTAATACGCGTGTGAAATGTCGTGGTGTACAGGCATTTGGTTTTGAGTTATTGGCTATCGAACTTGAACCCAGCTTTGATGGCAAATGATTCGAGGACCGAAACTCTGCACAACATAATATTTCATGTGCCTAGTAAGTTCATGATGGTAAGTTTATCACCATCCCAATTTTCGTCAAGATCGGATGAGTTTCATCAATCGCCTTTAGTGAAACTTCTTGCTTTCACTAAGTTCAAATCCAACTTCTATGTCCAATAACTTGGAAACTAAAGATCTGTACACGATAATATGTCGTACTATGCTCGAATGTGTATAAAGCACGATAATCTTTACCACCATACTAAATTTGGTCAAGATCGGATGGGTTTTATCGATCATGATTTAGTAAAATTTCTTTATTTTACTATGTCCAAAGCCAAAAATTGATGGTCGAATTAATGATCTGTATACCACATTTCAATAACATATTAAGCAACACAAGGTCTACCACCATATTAAATTTGGTCAAGATCGGATTAGAATCGTCGATATTATACCTTATATAATGACGTTTCACCAAGTCGAACTCCAAATTTGATGGCCAATAACTCAGGAACCAAAGACCTACACACAAAAATATTTCATAATGTGCGTTAAGCTTGTCGAGTTCTATATCCATCCCAATTTTGGTCAAAATCGGATGAGTTTTATGGATTGCATACGATATATACATTGTCCTGATTTTGATTAGTTTTACAAAATATCAAATGAAGAACGAATGTATCAATAAATAGTGAATAGAAAAATGACGAAAAATAAACTTTCAAACGTAACAATGAAATAGGCCACATAAATATAAATATCTATTGTTTTTACTAGCCTGAAAGTCAGGATTTGGGACAGTTGTCATGTAGGCCTACGGTGGATTTAAGGCAGCGAACACTTATTGGGGATTCAGTAAATTCGGTTTCTAGTATACTTGCGGAACTTCATGCATACTCATCTTGATGAATGATGATGTGCGACCGCATAGAAATCTTGGTTGTGGAGCTCTTGGGACGAGAAAAAATTCGGCGAATTGAGAGGCCTGCCTGTATTCTCGACTTGAATCCCATCGAGCACGCGTGGGTTACTATAGGAAGACACCTCGTATATATATACGGTTAGCAAACGCGTCTTCAGTATGGGATCCCGGGATCAATTTCCGGTAGGAGCACATGCGATTCAAAGTCTACGTTAATCAGTAGGTCTACGTTTTAGTGCTGAAAATGAATGGTCGAATGAATTACTTATTTGTTTCAGAAAAAAAAGATTAAAATCAAATACATACTTGAATTTCAATGTACCATGAAAGTATTATCATGTTCCTATTTTACAAGTTAATAAATATTGCAAATATACGACAAACGGAGATAGTTAACTTTTCACCATTACTTAAGAGCAGGAATGTCATTTGGGGAGGGCAGGGAGGCAATTGCTCCTCCCTGAGTTTGAGAAACATATGATTTTTAATAAATTGTTTACTAATATACTAGTACAAAAGGTGGAACTTTGATGTCGGTGGAAAAATGAAATGAAATCTTTTGAGTTTTACGTCCCACAGTTATGCCGGTTAGGCTAAGGGAGACGGTGATGATGAGTAATGAATGAAATGGTGGAATGAAGAAAGGGGGAGGAAACGGGAGAACTCCGAGAAAACCCACGCACACGGTGTTTGTCCACCACAAAGCTCACTTGGCGGGGGCTGGGATCGAACCCGGGACCCCAAGCACCAGAGGTGAACGCTCTACCACTGAGCCACCGCGGCCCCTTGATGTCGGTGGAGTGGGCCGTAGTGGCCTCCGGTGCATGGGGTCCCTGGTTTGATCCCAGTTTGCTCTAAGTTGACTTTATGATGGACAAACACCGTGTGCATGGGTTTTCTTGGCGTTCTCCAATTCCTTCCACTTTATTCAGTCTATCATTGCATTCATTTCTCATCATCACCGCCTCCTTTAGCATAGCCGGCATAAGCGTGGGACGTAAAACTAAAATATTTCATTTCTTAAGTCGGTGGACAATTCTTGACTCCTTTCCTCCGACTGCGAATACGCAGGTTTTGCTTGAATTTCAAATTGTACTCCTAATAAGTATGTATGAAACACATTGGCTGCCCAGGATGATTTTGGACAAGTAACCCTAATGCTCACATACACAGTGGCAGTATGCCCACTAGCAGGCCATGAAGAAGTATTCAAGAAAGAGGTGCCTAGAGACCTAAATAGTCTGTACTATTATTTTTTTTAAAAGAAATTCACAATCTGGTGCAAAATAAATACCGTAAATAAATAAATATGTGATTCATATGTGGCTTACGAGGCCTGAGATATACGTACACGTTTACCTCTATTCCCCATGAGCCATCCGTAGTAGACATGAAAAATCACTGAACTAGACACTTTCTTACATAGAATGATTTGTTACGAGTAATTAAATACATAAAATAATAAATTTGTGATGTAATTCTACTCAGTATCAGTGAAATATACTGGAAAGATTTTAGCAACTGAAAAATTATAAACAAATGTTAATAATAATTGCTTGTGAACCACTGTTACATATTCGCTCTTTCACTTCAGCGTGTTCCGTTGTGAATTGTCCACAGTGTTATAACAGGGCCAACAAGAGATGGTCTCTGGCGTTTCTCATCACATGCGGAGGGAAAATGCAGTCCCTATTTTGGTAATAATGTAATGAGCCACGGTCACTCCGTCTTACACCATTGATTAAATTCCCATTATAGATGCACCAAAAAAAGCTTTGACACGTGAGTAGTGACAATGTCACGGCGAGTTGTCAGAGATCTTCTCTTGCTGGTTCCCCTATAGATACATGAAAACTTCACATGCTTCATGTGATTCGAATTATTTGTAAGTTTCTATTTCTGTGCATGTTCTTGTGTACTGTACCACGGATGGCTCACAGGGCCTGGAGGTGCATGTGTACGCCTGAGACCGCGTTACAGATCTAATAAGAGAGAAGGAAAATGATCCCAAGTTTAGATTTTCAACTGTTTTTAGTGGAATCAGATGCATAACTCCAAAGAGCTCAAAGAGTTCAGGAGTACTGAATAATAACAGAAACAGTCTTCTTTCTTCAAGACTCAATAGTGAATGAGTCAATACTAACTACAGTCGCAACTTGTGAGTTATGTCGACCAAATCACTAAAATTGTGGGTTATTGATTATCAAAAAAACAGTTGATTAAGAAGAAGAAAAAAAAAACATTTGTTGACACGGTTCTTGAATAATTCTGAATAATTTATCAAAATTATCAAATTGTCTTGTGTGTACCTCACTAGAAGGATTTTTGAAATGAAAACTAAAATCTAAAAGTCACAATCGGGAAAATATAACGTCAAAATTGGGAGAGAAGTTCAGTTAGTGAAAGAGGGCTAAGTACCCAGATGGACAGGGCGAAAAAGGTGGAGAAAAGTGAAAAATGTATAATGAAAAAGAAAAAAATGTAAAGGAAGAAGTGGATGGATGGATGAACGAGTAAATGTACAAAGAAGATAAATGTAAATGTAGTGTATATGTGAAGAATGTCCTACTTGACCCCCTTCCTCGACACAGCATTACGGGAATACGTTGTGAACTCAAACACTGTCACTGACATTGTCAGTGGAGCCAGATGCAGAATTTCGAAAGGCTTAAGAGCATGCAATATAGCAATAGACCTATCCCAATACTTCAATTTTTTTTTTTTTTTTTTTAAAAAGTTGCATATTTTATTTCGTTGGGGGTCAGATAACTACTACAAGAATATCAACGCATGAGCCATCGGTGGCTCAAGGAACCTCACTGAAAGAAGAACCGTGAAGCGTGTATAGTTCACATGATCTCGCTGTATCTCTTAGCGTGAGTCATATGTCGCTCACATGGCGGTCCATGTGTTAATGCGTATGTAACCGAATGATGGCAGTTATTCCGAAGTTGGACGTCCACGTTTTTACGCTGTCATCTCCTTTCCACATTTTCTGTAATTTGTTATTAGGTTCATTAATTTGTGCTCTTCACAAACTTAAAAGATTTTGCTCGTTATCAACGCATTGCTTCACAAATGTTAAAATTATTAGTTCACAGCCCTTGTACATCCGCCATGTTGATAACATAAATGCTCGTTACTTTTCCACAATGCAATAGTTCGGTTACCTTGCGCCAAGTAGTTCTCTCCGCTCGCCGCATAGTCCCATGTTTATAACCGCTTATATATAACAAATAAACAGATTTTTCGAGACCCTTATATATTATCAAGCACAAACCATCAAATTATCCACATTTTCCCTGTAAATTTTCAAAATTTTGCTGGAAACGGACGTCCAACTTTGGAACTAAACCCCGAATGATTTACCCAAAATCGATTAAGAAATTCAGATTGAAGAAATAGATTAAGCAGTATTGGCAACATTTAATGTTTTCTACTTCTTAAATAGCTTGAATTCATAATTAAGTTCGATAATTTTGTATGTAAGACATAGGTAATATTGGATATATGATTATTATGTAATTCGTTATTTTCCCTGTATATTTGTACCTCCCATCAGAATTTAAGGAATGCCTTTAAAGTAAAAAATCACTAGAGGCCCCGAAGCCGGGATGAAAAGGGGGAGCTCTCGAGAGGAAAAGAAAAGCCAGTTTCATTGCCATTGCCGACGCGACTTCTCTCTTTTAGAACTCTGGAGCCGCCACTATTTTTGTGTAAGCTTTTAATCAGGAAATTCCAAACAAAGCGCTAGCATTCGGTTGTTTTTCTTCTATTGAGAGAAAGGAAAGTGTAAACTTAACACCAACTAATATATCACCTTTTATATCTGATGTTAACATACTATTTTTCATGTCAATATGTTAACTATGCATTTATTGACTAAGACAATAAACATACTAAACTTTTTTTTGTAATTTTCACGCCGACGGGCGTGTACGAGTGGTACCTACGCTATATAAATGAGCCGAGGCCGGATGTCCCAATTACCTACTTGTATTATATGCGTCAGTGTAAGAGAATTACCCATATTATTGCGTACGTGACTCCATAGCATCTAAATCACGGTCAAACTTTCTTTACTTTCACTTTTCTTTTCATCTGTGGCCTGTATGTCTGTGGCTTCCGCGTCAGATGAATACCGGTTTCCCCTCTTTCAACACAACTATGCATATATTATTGTCATTCATACCTATGCTTTAAAGGCAAAATGATCACAACAACAATGCCAATGTTTGTTCGCGCGATATTTTCTCCAGTGTTCTCCTGCCTTCTTTTCATGCTATTTTGTTGCCTTAAAAAAAAAAAAAAAAAAAAAAAAAAAAGTATAATTACCTAATACTTTCGACCTTCGAACCACATGTTTAGTTAACTATGTTGATTTCTCGTTCAAGAACTTTCTTTGGCGCGAGCGGACAATCACCCGTAGGCAGCTCGGAGTAAGTTATGGCCAGTATACACAGGGTGTTCCGAGAATAAACAAACTTCAGGATCTCAAAACAAGGAAAAAGTTTATTTGCGACTTTGGTCAGAAAGCTTAATAACAGAGATGGGGGAAATTTGAAGTAATAAGTGAAGTTGATTGTAGGGCGGCTACACCTGATGCACTGGTAAAATTCAATGCAAGAACGGATGTGCACAATGATGGGTCGCATTTTGAGAATTATTTTTGAGCGAATGTGTATTGTGAAATGTATTTCTCGTCCTTACCGAGAATAAGGTGGGCCGCACATTGCAAGCAGAGTAGTCTAATCCAACCGAGGAGCAATACACGCAGGAAACCGTAAACAATGGAACCAGGCCCGCAACCAGACACAGAAGTTTGGAGGGGTCATGAATAAGATAGGGGGGAAAGTTATTAAAAATTCTCTTACAAATATCTAAATTGTGATTTTAGTATTAATAATAGCATTTTGTATTGAGGTCTGGAGGGGCCATGCAAAGTTTAGGAAGACTAGGTTCTCCTGGCCCCCCTCTAGTTGCGGACCTGAATGGAACTAAGCCTCATGCTGCAAATTCAAGTGAGAAAATGCAAAGTGTAGAGAAGGTATTTCTTCGTGTGTTAATTTATTATTTTTCCGTCCGAAAAGACTAGAAAGGAGCACGTAGAAAACAGTGCATGAGTTTGCTGAAGCTACAGGACTCAACTTGGAGTTTCAAGTAAGCCAGCTGACGACTTGGACTATATTAACGGTAGAAGCACCGGATACAAAATAAGCATATGAAGGGTATTCTGAAATCACATCTAAATAATTATTTATTTATCAATTTCTCTTTACTTGTATATATTGAAACACAGAGAAACAAATAAGTAAACAACAAACATATTTGTTTCTCGTTATTAATCGTATCATAAACTACTAGGATACTAACATGATTTAAAGCTTACCCTCATTGGTGTATGATTAGCGTATACACCTTCAGTGTGATAGACAAATCTCTGATTTACGGGAAAGTTTTTTGTACTTTGGATTGAGTATCTCATATAGGGATGTTCTCGATGCTAAAAGAGACGTTGAATTCCAAATCAATCAAGGAACCTAACCCATTTTAAACCTAACCAAGAAATTCATGGTAATAAAATGTCCATGTAATGTGTAAAAGATTTCATGAGTTCATTATTGAGGAGTACATTTTCGTTCACAGTAGATTATTATAATAAATTATTATTAATCACGTGGTGGAGGTTAACCGACCTCGGATTCGGAATTACCGACCCCAAAATCCTTAGTATACCCTAGTAAGACTCGTTCATACTGCATAGATAAAATTTCGACCTAATTATTATTTTCAGTTTACGAGGGAGTGTATGCCTTTAAGTGACGATAATAATCAGCGGATATCTCAAAAACGTGGGGTTTTCGAACTTGGTGCCCATTGAGTCTTTTGATCAGGGGACCAAAATACACAACAATAAAATGCCTACATTTCAAATTATAAACCAAAAACCTTACAGTAAAAAAGAACCTACTAGATACTCATTAAGTACTTCTCACTTTTACTGCACAAAATCACTTAGCACCTACAAGTTTCAAAAACCCACTGAAACTAACGAATGAAGATTGACAGTGTCAAAGCCGGATTATGGAGCGCGCTTAGCCGGCCCGGCAGGATGACTTTCCCACCCCTCCAGTCATTTGGTAAGAACTCTCTGGACATAATTCGCTTTCCTATAAACCTATTAATACGTATATAATTTTCAAACTAATAAAACAACCTAAAAGTTTTATTTGAAACATTTTGTTGTAGAGTTATCAGGTTTTTAGTAATAATAACAAAAATGTTGAACATTATATTGAAAAATCCTCTTTTTCATCAATTTATTTCAATAGTGCCATATATATTTACTTTAGCTAAAAACACATAAGGACAAATTTAAAGAATGTATTGTGAGGAGCCTAGCTTTAAAAAATCATATTGATACGAGCTGGTTTAATCGAGTTATTGACATTTTAATGTAAGGTATGCAAACTTGCATGTTTAGGGCCATGGGGGGGGGGAAGCAAGAGGGGGAGGGTTGGGGACTTTTGAGGAAATCCTCCTCTTATGATGTTGTAATAATTGGCAAAGTTTCAGCTTGTTACTAATTAGTCCCGACAAAAGCCTATTTTTTGCCTTTATTGACTGGACTATTTATATGACTCAGTTTTAAACTTTGAAATATTACAATTGCACTATTATATGGTATTAACATTGAATTCTAAGCCTTCAATTGTATTATGTACAAAATATTTAATTACTTTGTACAGTGCTATACTTGGCTAACGCTGTTCTTAGCACTTTAAAAATGTTATTAATTTTATTATTATTATTACTATTATTATTATTATTATTATTATTATTATTATTATTATTATTATTATTATTATTATTATTATTATTATTATTATTATTATTATTATTATTATTATGCCCAGCTTGATGATGTTCTCATTATCAAGCAAGAAAGTAATTAATTGACTCTCAGCTGAAAATTATTGAATACTGTTAAATCTTTCTGTTTATTATTCCAGTCTCCACAGTGTGTTCGTGGCAAATTAATTATTATTTTCAGGAAATTACCTGAAAATATTAGACGACTGCAAAACAATATTGAGGAAAAATTGTTAAATAATATGGAACCTGAAAAGTGCATTTTAACTTCGTAACATCATAAAGCTAATCATTCAAACCTAGTATAAATGGTCCCTTTTGCAATGCCCTTCCTTCGCTTGCAGGCCCATTAATTACATCACTTCCTGGGATTAAACTAAGAATCTCTTCCTCTAAACAGAAGCGTTAATTTTAAAACAAAATATTCAACCTTTTCCAGTCTACCGGACTCGATAGTGACGCAAACACAGAAATAGCGCAGAAGTTGGGGGTGGTTTAATAAGTTTAGAACTAGATTGTTTTTATAAGAGAAAAAGTATAGATGAAGTGTAAAATCAATAATGTTAATCTATATCAATCATTTCCTTCAGGGGCGTACGCAGGGGGTGGGTCCTGTGGGTCCGGACCCCTCCCAAAATCCCGATTTTTCTTTAAGTGTAGTCTACTTTTAGGGGTAATTTTAGAAATTTTCATATAATTTAGCCTCAAATTGTATTTGGACCCCCCCTGAAACGCTTTAGACCCCTCCCGAAATAAATTCCTGCGTACGTCCCTGATTTCCTTGTTAAACAAGTATAGTTTTACTAATAAAGTCGTACAAATGTACGTTGAATAAGGACGTTTTGGAAAGTTCGGACTCGGTGGGCCCACCTCCGAGGGTGCACCTCTGGGATCTCTATATTGGTTTGTTGACAATGAATAATAAAATATATATTTTGTTGTTTTCGTATTTGTTTATCTGTATTTCAATACACACAGAAAGAGATAAATTGATAAATGTCAATCATTTATTTATCATTCAAGATATCCATAACCAGGAACGTATAGACGGGTTATCCCCCTCAAACCCTGACTTTTCTGTAAATTTACTCTAACTTTAGCGTAATTTTACAATTTTTAATATAATTTATCCTCATATTCAATTTGGACTCTTCGAAATAAATTTCTGCGTAGTCACATTATTATTTTGTAATCTAAATTCTTGTTGCCAACATAATCCAACTCGTTGGCTTTTTCACTTCAAAGAATTGGTTACATTCTGGAGATTCCACCAACATATTTACTGTTTTCCAGCGCTTTCTCTGGTTGCTCGAATAGTCACAGGAAACTGTCACGACATGATCACAACATTGAAGAAGTATTTGCATGCCTGTAGCCAGAATTCATCCAGGAGGCCCGAGATCATTTTTGGTGGGAGTGACTTTTCATCTTAGGTCTGCTAGGAAATATCTTAGGATTTATCTGAGGAAAAATGTTACGACATATCTAGTAGGAAATCCTACTCTTTTGTGTCATACACGTAACTACACTGCATATTCTACTGATATTTATACCAGGCGCTATATTGTTAAATCGCACACCTCTAAAAAAAAGCATAAAAATCAGAAGATAAATTAGCAAAACATACATCAGTCCCTGCATCACTGTTCATTTTGTCGAGTATTTTTGCTCTTCACCCACATTCTGTTGGCGGGGAGAAAACAAATTTGTTTTCGCTTTCTCTCACCTGATGTCGGTTAAATCGAAATCTTAGGAATTTTCGTTCCGAAATAGTGAGTTATTTAAACACAAAAAATCTCATACGATCGTTCAGAACATAGGAAATGATATGCGATCTGATGCCATACATGTTGAGATTTTGACTAGGAAAAATGGTAAAAGATTCCCTAGGATCTCTCCTATAGTGTATAGCAGGCCTTACAGTCACACATACACACCAACAAATGAAAGATTCAGGGAAGTTGAATGTGGTCGTAGTGACGCTGAGCTCCCCTTGTCACACCCTGGTTATGAACTTGGATCTTTGATCAGCTTGCTCTATGCTATGTATGTCGTCGTTTGAATTTTGGCACGAGGCTTAGTTGCATAGTTTACAGCAGTAATGGGTTATTTCCAATGCACAGTAGGACAGAATAAAATAAGAATCAAACTTGGGAGTCATTTTCCAGATTTCTTCCCTCCCCTGATGCCAAAGTTCACCAAATATGCGAAAATTATACATTTTATGAACCTTTGTTGTATTTTCCGTATTCCGCTTCTTGCTTCATGTGTCTAGGCTAATTAAAACCTAAGATACGTATATTTGAATGTAACTATATGAAATTTGCATTTTTACTAAAAACTCGGCTCGTTACCAATGGCCTTATTTTGCAGAATGCATTTTCGATTTGAGTTTAGCGTCCTTTTTGCCAGTGTGGTTATATGAGACGTGGAATCCGAACCATGTGAGCTCCCGCTGGTAATCAAACGCGGGTCTCCCGCGCCAAAGGCGTGAACACTATCCATATAGTCACAAGGGATTTCGTTTGCACAATGTGCTTGGTAAGCAAAAGGCTACAAAAATATTTTCATAGTTAAAAAAAAAAATCACCATGTATATTATGATGGCCAGCTACACACTTCCTGTTATGCCTGGAGGTTTAAAAAAAAACAAAAAAAAAAAAAAAAAAACAGATCATACATTATTAATTTTTGTTTGCGGGCGTAAGTTTCTTTCTTCCCATCTTATTGTTTAAATACACTACTTTCTCACGCAAAACAATAATTGAGTTAATTTACCAAACACGCTAATGTTAATTATTAAATCATACTTCTGCTGCAGAACACAATAGTAGCAATTAACGCACTACATTCATGTAAGAACTTTGTACTTGTGTTCAGAAAATAAAAATCTTTTTTTCTTTTTTTTTTTTGAAAGGCATAACCCCGCAAGGGCGCTCATCAGGGGGGGGGAAGGTGGGGCGATTGCCCCCTAAGAATAAATTGTACTTGGGAATATTGAAAACCCAATAGAATTTTTACATTAGTTACAGCAAAATTTGAAACTATATTTGAAACGTCGCTTATACTTGCCCCCCCTAGAAAGCACAACATGGGCGCCCTTGTAACCCCACGAAAGCCTAGTGACTCTATTTAAATGTTTGTTCCATGTTTAAATATTTGTTAAATTTTAGCCCTTACGTCATCATCGAAGACTTACTTGAAGCGAGGTTCTGTTCATCCATTTTCCTTTCAAAGTAATTTTCTGCTGCATCTACACACCAATTAAGACTTATAGGCATCGCTGGAAGCAGTTCTGGTACTCCTATTGGAGAATACGACGGAGTTCCCTTGTCATGATATCCTAAACATATGAGGCGCCTAGTATCAAAAACCGCTTTTTTTTTTTTTTTTTTTTTTTTTTTTTTTTTTTTACAGAAATTGAGTTATATATCGCTTGTTATACATATGTTTGATCTAAAGGAATTCTATGGAAACAGAATTTTGTTCAAAAGCTCAATATTTCATACTAAAAAACTAGTTCAAATATGGGACTTTGTACTTGTGTGTATGGAGCTTCACTGCACGTTTTGCGAGATTACTCGAAACTAAACGAAATCAATGTGGCGGATTTTGATACTAGGCGCCTCGTATTTAATGCTGTTTCCATTTAAAACGAATTTGAGTGTAAGGAAGAGAAGTAGGTCACAGGTACGTAGGTACGGCAGGTAAATTGTGTGCGACGGGGATGTTTTTGATCAAGAAATAGTGCACAATTTCTGAAGTATGACAAGGACTATTATCATGATGAGAATGCTACCACTTGCCCATTTGTCCGATTTGTCCGATCATTTATAACGGACGAAGCTTTGTATCCGTTGTAACATAACTGCGTAGATATCCTTATTCACAATTTGACGACTTGGAACAAATTCGTAATTCATGATTCCGAACATGTCAAAAACATAATCAATAGCTTTTTCCTTCCGGAGTCGGACTTGTCTTGCCTTTCTTGGTGATGGGGTTAAGTAAATTTCATTAGGACGACATTACCTTGGTGTCGGGAACGTATCGCATATTATCTGTAACGATACTAGCTGGGAATATATCGTTGACGATTATTTCCTCCAGTTCTTTGTTGATAGTGACACGAGCGTTCTTCTGACCTTGTGTGAGAATTCTCGGCACTTATTTCGCTGATATGTACTGCATCTCCGGGTCGTCGTGTAATGATTAGTGACAGGAACCTATGAAAATGTTTAACTCCCTCCCTCCATTTTCACAGGCAGGCAGTGTATAATCAGATCTCACAAATACACTGACCTGGACTATATTATTATCTTTTCAACTCATGGGCGGGTGATAAAGACGATGATCATCGTCTACGAACATTCTTCTTGCTTGGAAATGTGGAAATGACTAAAAGATCATTGTGCAACTCATTGAGTATCATCGAATAGTACGTACTTCTGATTGTGGGCAAACTCTGCTTTACGTGGGGAACAGTAGATACGACAATGTACAGTGAATTGCTCAGACGGCGATACTGTAAAATGGGCGACCTCTCCGATTATCAAAGAGTGCAAATTGTTGGCTCTCGGTTGTGGTACTAAAGTGATAAAAGTGGAAAATGTCGAGAGAGATTGTATCCAAGGTGATGACGGCGTGCAAAACTCACTGCAAGATCACATCGGTGAAGAGGAACAGCAGTCGAAACAAAACCTCGGTGACAGGTCCCGTCGAGCATTAAAGCGAATTGCCAGTCAGGGCGAGCCATCCTGTGACTGCGTGGTACTAAAGTGGTAAAAGTGGTAAGTGTCGAGAGAGATTGTATTCAAGGTGATGGCGGCGTGCAAAACTCACTGCAAGATCACGTCGGCGAAGAGGAACAGCAGTCGAAACAAAATCTCGGTGACAGGTCCCGTCGAGCATTAAAGCGAATTGCCAGTCAGGGCGAGCCATCCTGTGACTGCGTGGTACTAAAGTGGTAAAAGTGGTAAGTGTCGAGAGAGATTGTATCAAGGTGATGACGGCGTGCAAAACTCACTGCAAGATCACATCGGTGAAGAGGAACAGCAGTCGAAACAAAACCTCGGTGACAGGACCCGTCGAGCATTAAAGCGAATTGCCAGTCAGAGCCATCCTGTGACTGTGGTGCAAGTGACAGAGAAACTTAAACTAGCATTTCCCCATCCCATAGTCCATGTCAACAATCAAAGCGCGCCGCGAGTTACGTAACATCAACATGTAGGGTTGGATTATACAAACGAAATCGCTGCAAAGGGACCTTAACACTTTCGGACGATGCTAATGGTACCGCAAACATGCAACATAGGGCATTGTTGATTGAAAGCTTGTGATATAGTCGGGTGAATTATTGTTCACCGTATTGTAAATCACGGGCCATGTTTGTATATGGCGGGTGCCCAAAGAAGTGTATGTTTCACAGTGTCTCCGCTCAACCGTGAAACATGGCCACGGGACTGTGATGCTGAGGACCACAATATCTTAGTTTTCAATGGATTGTGTGCTGATGCTCACCGGTCGCGTAACTGTCCGTGATTATGTTGCCATTTTAGGAGACGATGTGCATCCTATGGTGTAGATATTTCCAGACTTTGACGCCATATTCAGGACTCTACTTGTTACCATTCACAACCTCTGTAACTTCATTCCACGTCGCATCAGAGCTGTTCTGAAGAAGAGAAGTGGTCCAACGTCATATTAACCTAGTAAGTTGCACTTTTAAGGCGTTTTCATTAATTTGATAAGTATCTGTACAATGCAAATGTATTTTGACAAAATAAAGAACATTTAACTGCAGATGAAGGAGAGATCAATAAAATCAAACCTTATTAAAATCCTTGTTCATTTCAAAGAAAGAAAGATTTTTTCCTCCATACAGATCAATTAGTATGAAATAGATGCTGCAGGTACTCAACAGTCTTATTGTTTGTGTGTCTCTCTGATATTTTAAACATATGATTTATATTCTAATATGATACATATTTGATTTATATTCTTTCTTAATAATCTTTCGTATTACTTGGGTTGAAATCGCTTTAGGTTAAGGTAGTAAATTCACCCACCCCCTACCCTAAAGTGAAGAAACGTCTTTTGGTAACTTTTACGTGTCCTCCACATTACTAATATGGTAATGTTTACCGTCCTTACCGTACTAGGACCATACGTTCTGAACAAGGATCGCAATTATCCCCTTTACACAACAGTTCATGCCCACAATCACTGGAGTTATCCTAGGGCTTAGGATCGACTGACTTGTGTGCAATCGCTGTTCACACGAAACCCCTCTCCACATCAGTCCTCCAGAGTCTCACTGGAGTAGGTATAGTATTTGTTACTACCACTAAGATCTACACCGACGGCGGTTCCAGGGAATCTCACGCCCAGGATCTTCTGCTACTTGTTACTGTTTCATTCGGTGCGATATGCAGCCTTCATTTCAGCAAAACAACGTCAACTTGTGAAGGGTTTAAACCTGAACAACATAGTACACACTCTACGCGCCAACATGTAGCTGAAAGCCGCCAAGGATCTGTTCAGCAAGTTCACCATTCTCCTGAAATTCTTCTCTGAACTATTACCATTAAGTCAAGAAATGTTTTCAGCACTTCATTGTTAGCATCACCTCATCTTTCGTCCTATTCTCATTTATTAATCGCAATAAATAAATAAATTTTAAAAAATCCTGATAACCAATTCTAATAATATTTTTACTACACCTAATTGATGTTACAGGCCCACGAGAAGGCCTCACCTTCTGTAGCCCGCCCATTTATTAATAAGAATGAAGGTGCAGTTTAAAAAAATACCTTCAACGCACTTTTTAATCTGGTAACATGTTTAGGAAAGCTCTCACAAATAGGATAAACATGTCGAAGGATGTTTTCGAATACCTAGTGAATATTCCAATATTTCTTTAAGAATACGTGTATACTAATTGCATTTAATATAAGTATATATATATATATATATATATATATATATATATATATATATATATATATATATATATATATATATACCAATTGCTGCGAGCACTTCTGCTCCAAATACAGTGGTTTCTTAATATGATACTATCATTTAAGAAATGTATAAAGGATTTACTTTTTTAAAAATAATAATAATACTTACCGCATATTATATCGAGAGCAGCAATGTTGGTATAAGGACAGATATCAAATGCCTCTTGCCCAACTTTGTCCTTCAATTTGTCAATTAGTAACTTGCTTTGCCTGAGAAATACTGGCATATAATTCTCCAAAATGTTGTAACTCATAGTAGGGTTGATCAATTTCCGATGACTGTTCCATTTAACACCTAGAGGAATATACGTGAACATAAAACATATTATTTTTTTAAATCAAGTAATAGTGTTTTCCTCACATAGTTAACGAAATTCATTGCTATGATCTATTACAAGAAATATGTTCCATTGTTATACATTTATTTATTTGTGTAAAGCTCGTCTCGGCTACTTTAGTGTAATGTTCGAGTTGAGTGATGATAATTAATCAAGAGATAATTACTAGAGGATAGGTTAGAGTTCTAATACAGTATTTTAATAATGGAATCTAGCAATCTAGGTATAGGAAGACGTACACCGAGACGTACGTTCTCCGGACAGCGGTATATTGTACAGTAAGGGACAACTCTGTGTGGTCTTTGGCCGTAAATTTCCATATGGATGTACCATCCAGAAGTGTTCCTTATTGTACAACCTATACAGTATCCTTATGTTTACCACAGAAATCAGTACAAAGCATACGTTATCCATATCCTACATATGTACTGGCCTTAGATGTTACATCATACCGTTCCAGGATGTCTGACATCTAACAGTCTTCTGTATATTATGTACGTATACGTGTGTTACATACGTCCATCTGTATGTGAGATCCTGACCGCCTATATACAATTCTTTCGTTCGTAGGGAAAGTATGAGGAACACTTACACGGAAAGTACATACTTTTCAGTTCAACGTTTGTTGTACGTTAAATCCAAAAACTTCATAATTTACACGTGTAACCTACGTTTTTACGTATACTAAATAAGTTTTTTTCTCGGTGTAGCCGTTCTTCGGTATTACTAACTTATTTTCTCCTTGGTTGTGGTATGCTCGAATAATCATATACTCATAGCAATGTCCGGGATCTGCTTAGTTGTAGTTCAAAGTTCAAATAAATGAGAGAGAGTCATTTCAAAGTTTGAGCCATTTCGATCACCTGTAGTGCGACATCTTCAAATTTGAATTTTAACTAGAACAGAACTTTGTCCAAATTGTGTCTATTTTTGACCAACCAAGAAAAAAATTTGTACCATTCAAGTTAACAAAGGAAGGACATTTCAAAATTTGGCCACTTTGATCACCTGCATTGTAATATCTTCAAATTTGAATTTTAACTAGATCAGAATTTTGTCCAATTTGTGTCCGTTTTTGTCCAACCACAAAAACTTTGTAGCATTCAAATAAACAACAGAGGGTCATTTCAAAATTTGGCCTCTTCGATCACCTGTAGTGCGATATCTTCAAATTCGAATATTAACTAGCTCAGAATTTTGTCCAATTCTTGTACATTTTTGTACCACCAAGAAAAAGCTGTACCATTGAAATCAAAAGAGGATGGCCATTTCAAAGTTTGGCCACTTCAATCACTTGTAGTGCAACACCTTCAAATTCAAATTTTAACTAACTCAGAATTTTGTCCCGTTTTGTACAGCCAAGAAAAAAATTTGTACCATTCAAATAAACGAGGGAGGGTCATTTCAAAATTTGGTCACTTCGATCACCTGTAGTGCGACATCTCCAAATTCGAATTTTAACTAGCTCACAATTTTGTCCAATTTTTGTCCATTTTTGTTCAAACAAGAAAAAGTTTTGTACCATTCAAATAAACGAGGAAGGCTCACTTCAAAATTTGGGCCAATTTGATCACCTATAGTGAGATCTGTAAATTTGAATTTTAACTAGCTCACAATTTTGTCCAATTTTTGTACGTTTTTGTTCAACCAAGAAAAAAAATTGTACCATTCAACTAAACGAAAGAGGATCATTTCAAAAATATTTCTACTTCGATCACCTGTAGTACGTGATCTTCAAATTCGAAATTTATCAAGTTCAAAATTTTGTAGGTTCGAGCCACGAAGAAATAAAATGGCACCATTCAAATAAATGAAGGATGGCCATTTCAAAACTTGGACGGTCCATTTAGTTTTAGTGCGACATCTTCAGATTTGAATTTTAACCCCTTACCGCATGCCGTGCCAGATATGACACATACCCTTTTTTCACTTTAGCTTTTTTGTGATTTATCAAATCCATCAAATGACTGTTTTGTCTGCTGTGTGAGATATTGATGTGTATGGGTAAGAGATTTTGGTGTCATCTGGCATGTTCTTTGTGAGTTGTAAGTGTGTCATATATGACACTTACTTATTTCTCGTCGGAATTAAGTGAAAAATTCAAGTTTTAATTCATTTTTCAAGTTCCCATATGAGGATTTCCAATACTGATTATTTTTTTCGCTAAAAGAAACAAATCATGCAGAATGGGGTTAATTCAAATATTTTTCTTGGTTGGATAAAAATGGACAAAAATTGAAAAAAAATCTTAGCTAGTTAAAAATCAAATTTGAAAATGTCGCATTGCAGGTGATCAAACTGACCAAATTTTGAAATGGTCCTCCCTCGTTTAGTTGAATGGTACAATTTTTTTTCTTGGAAGAAGAAAAATTGACAAAATTCTGAGCTAGTTAAAATTCGAAGTTGATGATATTGCACTACAGGTGATGGAAGTAGACAAAATTTTAAAAGGGATTTCCCTTGTTTATGTAAATGGTACAATTTTTTTCTTGGTTGGACAAAAATTGGACAAAAATGGACAAAAATGGGACAAAATTTAGAGCTAGTTAAAATTCAAATTTGAAGATGTCACACTACAACTAAATGGACCCTAATGTCTGCTATCCTGGAATTTATTTTTAAAAAATTGATTTATTTATTATGTTTAATTATTTTTAATACTGAAGGTACAATGGTTGTAGATTTCTGTATTTTAGACAGTTTGATTGTTAATAATGATCTTTATGAAATATTGAATTTATTAATCGATTTGTGAACTATTTGTTTAGGTTTCTTATGAATTTCATCAAAATAGGAGAAGTTTATTTGCTTGATGTAGGTCACTTTTGTTTCGTAGAGTTTCTATTTCTTACTCATACTTTTTTGTCTATATATTTCTCAGGGTAAATAGAAGAACATAATGTGGTAGATTAAGTAGTCATTAATTGTGATATTATAATTGCACGGACTACTTATATGTAATATATATAGTATAACAAAAATTTGTGACAATATTTTGTGAATAGTTTCCTCATATCAAAATAAGAAAAGAAGGTCATATGGACTTGTGGTTCGAAGCGCATCCTTTCTAGTTATAGAGTGGCGAAAACGTGAAAAAATAAACTTTCGAGGTCCATAGTTCCACTACTATAGGACAGATCGTAGTTGGGTCAAGACATCACTGAGGAACTAGTATAGTGCATTTTTATAATTTTTTCAGGAGAAACGAAAAATAGTATTCTGGTTAGATTTTTCGCTTTATAAAAGTGATGTTATAAGTAATATTTGATGTTGCACGTAACTTGATACCTTATCAAGTAATAATAAATTAGAGAATCTAAAAGAGTCTAAAAGCTGCACCAGATAGTACTATTATCTCGAAAGGGCCGAAAATGTCACATAGCAGGTTTTGAATTGCCGACGACGATATGAACTATCCAAATTTCCTTCTTTCAGAACCTCCGGTACTTGCACAATCACTTTTAGAGAGGTTGTTTAGGAGTGCTTGATCACTCTCCACCTACCCCTAAAAGTTGGTGTGTAAGTAGTGGAGCATTCTTAAACATAGTTTATTTGGATAGTTCACATACCAGTTCCTCAGTAATGTCTTGACTCGACTACGATCGGTCCTACAGTAGTGGAGCTATGAACTTATATAACGTTCACTTATTTCACGTTTTCGGCACCCTACACTGAGAAAATTCCGTTCTCCGGACAGCGGTATATTGTACAAATATACGGAATCCTCTTGCTAGCTACAGAAATCAGTATGGAGCATACGTTATCCATATGCTACATATGCACTACCCTTAGATGTTACATCATGCCATTGCAGGATGTCCGACATCTAACAGTGTTCCGTATATCACATGCATATACTTATGTTACATTTCTCAGCTATATGTTATATACGTCCATTTGTATGTGAGATCCTGATTCTCAATTTTCACACACTCATAAATTGGACAGGAACCCCGTTCATTTATCATTCGTCACCATTAGCCTAGAAGATATAACTGATACTTTAAAAACTTCTTTTCATTTAAATTCTTCTACCGAGAGTTTATTCTGTACTGAGACAAAATAGATCAATCATACATGTGTATCTCTGTTTCCTTCGAATTCTAAGTGTTCTTCTAATTTGAACGATGTATTATTATTTTTGATTGTTGAAATCTTGTACTTGTTTGTTGTTCATTTCCCTCATTTAACGTTTGATAAAATACCCGAAGGAATACTCCAGTTCCTTTCGGAGTTACCCTTACACCGCCACTGCATTAGATCCGATTGTATACTAATGGAATCTATGACTAAAAATAACGAACATTCCCTTTTGCCCGATTTCAATCCGTCATTTTGTTCTCGAGTACCGGCATGGCTGTTCTTGCACTTTTCCGAAAATTTTCGTGTGGTCATAGCTTCGAGGCATTTCTACACCCAGGTTGGTCTATATTTTTCGTTTTACGTCGGGGACAGGAATCACCTCCCGACGTTTACTACATTATTTAAATGGTGTCTTCCCACTTGCGACAGTCCTATAAGCGACAGGAACTGTTAACTGTCCTATGAGCGACCGATTCGATCTATTAAGTGCCCTATGAGTCACCGATTCGTTCATACTAAGATAATGGAAGAAGATAAGGTTCTCTCTTCTTTAACTTGTTTTATGCTAATGTGATTTAGAACCTAACAAAACATGCTATGAAAAATTTCGCTCTACCTGAATTTAATACGTGAAAATGCTCTCATTATATTAACGATCTTTTATTCGTTTTTCCTAATATTATCTATATTTTTGAATTAATTTATATGAATACATTGACTCTATCAAGGGGAAAACTAACTAAATATTTAGAGAGCTCCGCCTTTGTCTATGATTCTAATATAATTAAAAATGGCGTGTTAAAATGATACGGAGTATAAGTTTAAATTGAATATGTTTATGGCATAAGAAAGAAATCAGAAAGAGGTATGGGCGCCCGAAGAAAATTTTCTAGGGAGGGGCATCTTCATGGTTGCTGTATCATGTCTGGTATATCTGGTATTTAATTTAATATGCATGGTTTGCTATATTACGTATACATTTTTGTGAGCCAGGGAGGCGACCCCTGCCTTCCCATCGGGTGCCCATGGAAAAAAGGTGTTCACCATTTGAGGATATCAAAGAAATCTAAAAACACAGTGTATTCGAAGAAATTATTACACAAGTTACAAATCTCTCGCAGGACTTAACAGTACGTCTAGTTATAAGAGATTATTTCAGATTGCTTCACGACAAGCTTTTATGTATAAGTCAAAACAAGGGAGGAAGGCAAATTAAGCAATTAGTTTACGTTTTAGTAGCTTACAATAGGGGGGACGGTAATTTAAAGAGTTTGTGTACCTTTTGGATTGTTTTACCTTTAGAAATATATAAATACTTTTCATGGAAATATTCCTGTTGTCTCGTTAAGTTATTTGATATGTGTGTGTCAAATCTAACTCAAAATTAAAATAAGTTTTATTTGCACTCACAGTAGAGGAAAAATATATTTGACGAACAGTATCACTGGCACGTATATATTTCATACCAAGGTTGTTCGGGCGCTAATAACGCCAGAGGCAAACATATTTTACGAGATGGAATCATATCATCTTCCATCATCTCAATGTAAATGAATCGGTCGCTCAAAGGACAGATAACAGTTCCTGTCGCTAATAGGACTGTCGCTTCTGGGACTAATTCTATTTAAATTACACCACACACACACACACACACACACACACATATATATATATATATATATATATATATATATATATATATATATATATATATATATATACGTATTCACGTTTGTATGGGTTCCCTTTTGGTAGACTTGTTGTCCAACGCCCTCGTTAGTATCCCAGCACGGGTCTGTCTTCACAGATACGTATATATGATTAAGAAATTTCTGCCGATTTAGTGTATGCAAGACAACAAATGGTCTTTTACAAGCTCCATTTAATTATTAGATCTCACCAGGAGAGATTTTGATTTAGTATGACTCTAAAATTTTTGACAATATTGGAAAATATTACATTTTGGAGCTGATAGGTTCTAATAAAATAGTGAATTCTTGGGGAGACAATTAAAATGCACTGGGATTTTGTAGACCAGTCGTTGCTTTTTTTAAAAATCGTTATTTATTTTCTCAATCGTATTATTAATACATTGTAGGAGAAAATTAGCATATAACTGATAAGCGTCCGCGTAAATATGGTATCACGGGCGTCGTTAGCGGGGGGAGGGGGACACGTCCCCCCAGATTTTAGTGAAATATATTTAAATAAACCATACTACTTTGTGTATATAACTTTTGTTGGAAAGAGAACTTTGATTTTTATTCATCCGACCCTCCACCCACCCCCGATTTATAAAGCTAACGATGCCAATGGTATGTATGCATAATACGTCAGAATTTTAGGGAGATCATTAATGTAAAGGGCGAACAGAAGAGGATCTAGTACGCTACCTAGCAGCAGTCCACCGTAAATACAATGTCATGTCGATTCATGATCCTCATTGAACACTTTGTTTACGTTGATGAAGGTAAGAGTGAAACCATTTAATCCGATACAGAAAAATTAAAATAGTGATAATTCCTGAAGCAATATGTCTGAATCAATTGTTTGAAGTGCCTTTAGTCAAGTAGAGTAAGGGCTGTTACTTGTTTGCCATCAATAGCCGATCTTAATGCAAATTTAGTGCTGAAAGAAAATGTATCTTTCTTAAGAGCTTTAATTTATAAAAATTACGCAACAAATAATGATTGTGTTAATACAACTCAATATTAACAGAGGTTAGTGATTCTAGCACGAATATCACTTTAACGCATTATTTCAACACCAAGGCTCTTGTTTTGTTTCATTGTGGTTTTAGATTACTAACGACACAAGTTATTATATAAAATGTGGACTGTAATTACTTTAAATAGAGTTATACTATTGCTTCAATTATGCGTACATAAAAACAATTCAGTGTCACCACAAGTCCAACCATGACTTTGCACACCATCATCGAAACCTCTTTTTACCTCTTTTTAATGTTACCAGATGCTATGTTGAAATAGAACTAACTCAAACAAAAAAAGTTATTAAATTACATAAAACCCAACATGTCCCGGGTCTTGAAGTCTTCGGTTCAATATATACACATTTTGTAGATTATAATTACAATACAATTTATGATTCATTCAATTGCACAAAAGACAAGACCGACACTTTTACAATAATCTCGTACATTCTCCTGTGTACATTTACCATACATACCAAGTACATAAGCACTCATATAAACCTTTGTGATTTTACCTAATTTCCACTGCTGCGGTGGCAGATTATTATCCTTCAGCAAAACCATGCTACCAACCTTGAAATTTTCTTCTTGAAACAACCATTTAGGCCTCTGCTGTAACCTAGACAAATATTCCAATCACCACCATTTCCAGAATGTTTGAAATAAACAAACTTTGATCAAGTTTCCGCCTTTTTAGTTATCAAACTCATTCTACCTACGTATAATCTTCACTAGGTACAGCTAATAATGTTTACTAAACCAGAAAATGGCCTGATGTCAATATGTGTAAATCATTAGGATCACTAGACAATGAAGTCAAAGGCCTAGAATGCAAACATGCCTCAATTGGAGTTAACACTGTACATAACTCCTCAAATGTTAGTTCTACAGTACCAACAATAAGTTTTATGTGATGCTTTACTGATTTCACACTTGCTTCCCAGAGTCCACCACAATGACTAGCTGCAGGACGATTGAAATGCCATTCAATACCTTGACTGCTAACAAATTCTGGTAATTTTTCCTTATGTTGCACATCTAACATAAATTTCAATAATTCTTTTAGTTCTACATTCCCAGCATCTTTACTGCATCACTTTCAAATGTCAAGGAAACCTTTCTCTCATCCCTTTCTTCTGACATTGAATCAAGTAAATTACTTCCTTACTGTAAGAAACCCCTTAGCTTAACTCAAAGCCACCTTTTTCAACAATTCAATTAATTGTTCTTTTAACTCAATAGCCTGTGTAATACTGTCAGTTCCAAACAGCACATCATCTACAAAGAAATCTCATAATACTACAGTCGAAGCAAGCGGAAATTTGTGATCTTTTCGCCAATTGTAAACATTTTGTTGCCAGATATGGCGCACACGATGTATTATATGTTACAGTTAACAATCTATACTCCTGTATTTTTCGTTTGTAGAACTACACCTGACAATACGTTGGAAATTAACGTATCGTCACACAAATTTGTCTATACATTTATCTATCTGCGCTTAATGCTACTTGATGACCCTGAAATCTAATGAGTAGTGGAATTATATCTCCTTGCAACTTTGGACGTACTAAGAGTATATTATTTAACAATATGCCTATAGTGACGGTCGTAGCGTTAGCATCGAAAACAGCTCTGATTTTTTATTATCTTTAAACAGCATGATGAGGCAGATAAATTTTAGTAGGATCTGGACTATTACAATTATCTACAAGTTCCATATGACATAATTCTAAATATTTATACATTTATTCCATATACTTCTACTGCAACATATCATTTCTTACAGAACTCTTTTCATTCGACTGCTAACAATTAATAGTTATTTTCTTTGAAATGTCTAACTGACCTTTATTCTCTGCAAATGGTAGTTTTACTATGTATCTACCTTCTGAATTTCAATAATATGTTTAATCAAATTGCATGTCGCATGCTTTTTCATCTTCTGTTAAATGATAATGAGAAGGAACGTTCTAGATTATTAGATACAAAATGACACCTCACTTTCTTGTCATAATTGCATTCCGTGATTAACGATCTACACATAATGTACCTTAATTTTGTTTCAATTATAATGGGTTAACCTTCTTTCCCTACTTTTTTGTCAACTTCAATTAATAAAAGAAATATGTCCGAACCCAAAAAGATATCAACTTGTGTACTTACAGTGGAAATTATGATCAGCTTTTTTTTTTTTTTTAAAAAAAACTTTTATATGTGACCATTAGTTCACGTTTGTCAATGACATCTTAGGCAAATTCCCACTGATTTTTCGAGTTACAGTAGCACTAGTACTAAGCACATCAGCTGATTCATTTGCTCGAAACTGAATTTCAAGATTAACAACTGAATGGACTCGTGAGACATGTGTGTTGGTTATGCCAGAAATATCAACATCGCATTTTTCTTTTCGTATGCCTAATCTTTGACAATAATTTTCAGTTATTAAGCTACATTCACTGGCTGACTCTATTAAAGCACGATATATATTTGAAAGCCATAGTTTTTATTTATTTTTACTTTTACCAACGCAGTAGGAAACAACATTTGCGTAGGATGAATTTTATGCATGTAATAGAATTTCACTTCAGTTGTGCTTTGTCCGTGCGCTGCTTTCTTCTCGAAGTGCAATAACTCATTATTAGAGTCCAGATTTCCATGCGCAAATAAACTCCGAGATATACATGCAAATATGCACGAAAAATATTAAAAAATATGCACTGAAATATATTTTAAAAATTTAACATATGCACTGAAATATACACTAAGAAAACAAAATTTCAATTCCTTATGAAAATATCGTATCTTAATGACCTGTGTTGCAATGAACTATGAACGTCTTCTTTAGGTTTTCTTCTATAAACTCTCTGCATTTACCACTGAAGATGTATTGTAGATTGAATAGTTTCTTTATACATCAGCAGAAGTCACTGGTGCATGTGAAAAACACCAAATTTCTTCCTTGTTAGGTCCTCTTTCAATTCCGTGTTCACTATTAAGTATATTTGCAATGTCACAGATTGTTTTGTGTCCGAGATTTTTGCCTAATACTCGTCAAAGTTCATCTGACGCTATTTTCGCAACTCCATGAGTTTCACTGGACAAAGTTTGCAATAAATCGCCCAAAAATGAGACTGAATGCTGCAAAGGGAAATGCCTGATAATTGGATTGAAATTGCCTGATAATTTCAGATATTCTCGGGAAGAGGTTGTGCCTATATGTACGTAATTTTGTTCTCAATGTCACTTGTAGAGAAACATTTTTGTGACACTTAAATAGCGGCTGTATCATCAAGATTTAGTGAATCTACAACTGTGTTCACTTGATTCAAGTTATCTGCATAATACGACACAGCTTCCAGCCACAAGCCCACAGGGTAAGAACTGGTTGCAGAGGTAACGGAACATTTTTCGCAACTTCGTGAACGTACGCGCGATGGAGCTTTCACAAATATTTTCTTTACATTTGATACAAACGTGTCTACTTCCGGATATTGGCAACTGATTGTTTCTGCTATGTGATGAAGTGTACAAGACAAGTCAGGTAGATTAATTTAAGATACAATACTTTCAAACCAGATGCTGCTTTGACAATGCACGGGGTCGCGTCAGTAACAAAGAGTAGTAACACATTGTCATACTAAATGAAATCTGGCCGCAACGAAGTTAAGAATCATTAAACATTTTGGCAATTGAGGAAATATTCACTTTCTCTAACACCTCGGTATCCAGTAAGTAATGTTTACTATTCGCCTTCATTGCGCCAACAGCAGCACTGCAAACAACGTCCTGCCGCGTCAGTTGTCTCTTCGATAGACACCCATATTTTTTCGTGCTTCATCACTTCTCAAATTTCTCACATGACTTCATTAAAACACACAGGCACATTTTTTTTTTTTTTTTTTTTTTTTTTTTACGTAATGTCGATTCCTCAGGCACCTTTTACTTGTGTATTTTTCAAGGAATCCTCGTAGATTTCCATTGCTCGGTTGAGTAACTTGAAATTTATTTTTTGCCGGAACACTTTTTTTTCGCACCCTACACAGAATAAAACTGAACCATCTCCTGTGAAGACACTATTTCCAAATTCTTGTACATATTTGCGCAACAGGGCTGCCTTATTTGCTTTTTTAAGTGGCATGTTTAAGAGAACACATACATACACACCAGGGTTTCCAGCTCTGAAAAATAAAAAAAGCCGGCACCCCCTCAAAATCTGCTATGATATAGGTCTAAGTGTGAAGTATCTCTGTTTTGGATCTATCCATGGGAAGAAAATGTACTATCGTGAACAAAAGTGCATTAGCACCTGTATTCTGCATATCCTTAGTACATTCACTAATAAGCTTAATAGATACATTTTTCTATAAATGAGAAACTGAAATCGGCGTTGATCATTTTATTGCATTTACCAGTAACTGCCACTTCTTTAAAATTATAGAAACAGATTAATCCTTACGTAACAATTTTGTGTTTGGAAAATGAAATTTGTTCTTTAAACTTATACTTCAACTACAGGAAATTGCTTTAAGAAGTCCTTTTTCACTCTCAATAGATGTGTAAAATTCCTTACAAGTTAATTTGAAATTTTCCCTGATACAGCCCTGTCCTCTCTTTAAATTTATCTAAACAGATGATGGTGAAAGATGATAGTTTGGATTTACACAATGAAAGTTATTTCTTAAATCTATATTTCGAACTAGATGAAACTGCTTCGAACTAGATACAAATTTGAAAAAAAAAAAAAAAAAAAAACGGTCATAAAGGGACTGGTAAGAAGTTTGTCCGGTCACCGGCTTTAATAAAAATAACAGCAATATTTCCGGCCAGTTGGCAACCCTAATACACACAAAACCGGAATTGAACTACGAAGATATAGAATCAAATGGGACAAACCCGTCCAAGCAGCTGGCAAGAACGGGATAATCCCGTGCAGTGTTACCAGCAATCGAAAGTGAATTTACCTAGGATTGTACTGCAACACACTGAACGGTTTCCTTTTTTCTTTTCTTTTCTTTCTTTTTCTTTTTTTTTTTTTTTCAAAAAACAAATTTTATTCTACATCTGCGTTTACAAAGTGATTAAGTTCACTTTAAATATAGCCTACTTTCTTGTGATATACTCTGAAATATGCTAGTATGCAGGAATAAAATTCGGAAATATGCAGTATCCTGAGAGGTTTACGAAATATGCATGTGCATCGAAATTCACTCAAAATATATACTTTTATACGTTATCATATGCGTTTCAAACGAATCCTTACAAGTTCGTTGGAAAGAAAAATACTTTTCATACGTTTCTGCGCGTTAATATAAACTTGCATTTTACATATAAATCCGCTCTGTACTCATTATATTTGTTATGACACACTTTGCACTTTGACCTGCTACCACATTCCCCCTTTTTGTGCTGATTAAAATTAGAATTTCTGTCATTAAAATTTCAAAGTACTTATTTTTTTTTAAATCAGTATTCTTATCCGAGGGCCTGGAATATATTTTCACTCACCTTAGCCTAAGATAAAAATAAAAATGTGGAACATACCTAAAGCACAGTTTGGTCTTTATTCAATGCTCCTGAGAAATTTCTTAATAAGGCTATGCCTAATATGTGAGGTTGGAAGAAGAACTCTATCGAGATTTGCGAAACTATTTCTTATGACATTCTTTTCACCAGGATTCAAAATAAGTCGGGTGAACAATTCTATTCTTATTCGGGCTTTGGAACTAGCCCAGCTACCTCACTCGGGTAGTTAAACATGTTATTCTATAAAACACTGTACACGTGATTGAATAAAATGATAACATATTTGTAACCAATTATGCGTACAAAAATAATTAGAATAATCTATTTCGTCTATCGGAGACTAGTGTTAATTTAATTATTCTCTTAAAGTAAATAAAAGAAATATATTGGTACCTGGACTAGTGAGAAGACCATCTCCTAGAAATGGATGCATTGTGTTGTACATTAAACTTTTGTCTAAGTAGCCATTATTCCCGAGCAACTCCTGAAAACGAAAATAAAAATTCATTAGTTATTGAATTACTGTTGGGTCGATACATAAGTTCATGTGGTTTTTCTTTTGGGTTGGCAACAATGCGGCGTGAAGCGATTGTTAATCGTTATTCCGTTGTTTTACCGTAGTTTGGAGTTTGTATGTTGTGAAACACAGGTTTTCTTGATTGTGAACGTATTATTGTGCATATTTCAGACAAATTAATATGGAATGTCAAGTCACATTTTACTCTTCGAGTTTAACCGAGGAACCAGTGCAGCAGAATAATTTGTGCAGTGTACGGGAACGAAGCAATTGCTGAAAGAACAACACAGAAAAGCTTCTCTTGACCAATGGCTAACAGATTTCTTCCAGTCAAAACCAAACAGTTCTACAGGCGAGGCATTGAACTGCTACCTGAACGTTGGCAGAAGGTCACAGATAGTGGAGGTGAATACATCACTTAGTAATTGTGAGTTAATGTGAGTTACAGTAAAATGTATGCAATGTATTGTTACAAACGTAGAATATGTTAATGTTATGTCTATGTTTTTTTTTTTGTGTTTGAATTAACAGAACAGTAGAATAAAAATAAAATAATATAACCGCACGAACTTATGCGTCGACACAAAATAACTCATGCACACTTAGAAAATGTTAATTAAATTTAACATCTAAATTTAACAAGATTCTCTGGCATAGTTTATTCTACACATGAACGACCATTCTGAAAGAAATTACCAGTGACATTTACTTACACGAATTCATTAATTTACATACTGTAAACATTTCGTAGGAGATTTAAAAATAATTTAAAATTGTGACAAGTACTACAATAGTATCATCGCATATTATTATCGGATTTTTTATAGTTTCAATATCGTTGTTTCTTATTGTTGCTTATTGATACCGTTTAATTCAAATAGTTTTAGGGGACACTGTTATTAGATTCTCACTAAGTTTCATTTTATATACTTTTGTGGTCCTTGTTTCTTATTGTTGCTTATTGATACTGTTTAATTCAAATAATTGTTAGGGACACTGTTATCAGATTCCCGCTAAGTTTCATTTTATTTATTTTTGTCGTTGTTTCATATTGTTGCTTATTGTTACCGATTAATTCAAATAATTGTTAGGGGACACTGTTATCAGATTCCCACTAAGTTTCATTTTATATACTTTTGTGGTACTTGTTTCTTATTGTTGCTAATTGACACCGTTTAATTCAAATAATTGTTAGGGGACACTGTTATCAGATTCCCACTAAGTTTCATTTTATATACTTTGTGGTCCTTGTTTCTTATTGTTGCTTATTGATACCGTTTAATTCAAATAATTGTTAGGGGACACTGTTAGCAGATTCCCACTAAGTTTCATTTTATATACTTTTGTGGTCCTTGTTTCTTATTGTTGCTTATTGATACCGTTTAATTCAAATAATTGTTAGGGGACACTGTTATCAGATTCCCGTAAGTTTCATTTATTTATTTTTGTTGTCGTTGTTTCATATTGTTGCTTATTGTTACCGATTAATTCAAATAATTGTTAGGGGACACTGTTATCAGATTCCCGTAAGTTTCATTTTATTTATTTTTGTTGTTGTTTCATATTGTTGCTTATTGTTACCGATTAATTCAAATAATTGTTAGGGGACACTGTTATCAGATTCCCACTAAGTTTCATTTTATATACTTTTGTGGTCCTTGTTTCTTATTGTTGCTTATTGATACCGTTTAATTCAAATAATTGTTAGGGGACACTGTTAGCAGATTCCCACTAAGTTTCATTTTATATACTTTTGTGGTCCTTGTTTCTTATTGTTGCTTATTGATACCGTTTAATTCAAATAATTGTTAGGGGACACTGTTATCAGATTCCCGTAAGTTTCATTTTATTTATTTTTGTTGTCGTTGTTTCATATTGTTGCTTATTGTTACCGATTAATTCAAATAATTGTTAGGGGACACTGTTATCAGATTCCGCTAAGTTTCATTTTATTTATTTTTGTTGTCGTTGTTTCATATTGTTGCTTATATTACCGATTAATTCAAATAATTGTTAGGGGACACTGTTATCAGATTCCCACTAAGTTTCATTTTATATACTTTTGTGGTACTTGTTTCTTATTGTTGCTAATTGACACCGTTTAATTCAAATAATTGTTAGGGACACTGTTATCAGATTCCCACTAAGTTTCATTTTATTTATTTTTGTTGTTGTTTCATATTGTTGCTTATTGTTACCGATTAATTCAAATAATTGTTAGGGGACACTGTTATCAGATTCCCGCTAAGTTTCATTTTATTTATTTTTGTTGTCGTTGTTTCATATTGTTGCTTATTGTTACCGTTTAATTCAAATAATTGTTAGTATTCGTGTTATAGCTCTTTAACCCTTTTAGGATTTCCACTTTTTGAGGTAAATTTTAGAGTTTCACTCAAACATCTACTGTTTCTTTACTATTTGTCGTAGGATCATGGTTCATAACTTTCAGTATAGAGCATACTTTCCAACGGCACTACTCGTTTGTCCCTATTATACAACAGAAACGGAAAATCGGGAAAAACGGGGAGATTGTTTAAAAAAGTTTTTCGAAATGTTGTGCCCTCTTCCCCGGGAACGGGTTCACGTAGAGATCTGTTTTTTTTAAAAAAGAACTACGTTATTATGTACATAATACGTGTGCAAAATTTCAATCTTGTATCTTGAAAACTGAGGTCGAGAGAGATCCTTAAAAGTCTGAAGGTGACGCATTTTTTCATATGTATACATATAAAAATACTTCAAAAATGTACTGCATCATTACTATTTAACCTAAAGTCATGGTTTAAACGCCAGTTTCTTCAGTATAACGATCTCTTTCCAACGGTACCACTCACGTGAACCGGAAAATTCGAAAAAAAAAAAAACGGAAATTTGTATTTGAAAACCTTGCCCCTCTGGCCTGGGCTTGGGTTGACGTATGGATCTGATTTTTTTTTCTAAAAATATGTTATGTACATAATATGCGTGCAAAATTTCAATCTTGTTTCTTGAAAACAAATTGCGAAAATTGTTGAAAGCCTTAATTTAGGCCCTTTATTATATATATATATATATATATATATATATATATATATATAGATAGATAGATAGATAGATAGATAGATAGATATATAGATATAGATATATAGATATATAGATATATAGATATATATAAATATATAGATAGATAGATAGATAGATAAATAGATATAATGAAAAAATTTTTCGTCTTTACTATTTGGCCTAGAGTCATGGCTCAAACGTCATTTTCTTCAGTATAACGAGCCCTTTCCAATGATGCCACTCACATGTCCGTATCACACACCTAAATCGGAAAAATGTGGAAAAATTGAAATTTTTCTTTAAAAAAAAATCACACCCTCGGAACACTTAAGCCCCTTGGGTCTGTCTCCGGTTTTACTTAGGGATCTCAAAAAAATTGAGAAATATCTAAATGTACACACAATCCGTATGCAAAGTTTCAACCTGATATCTGGAAAATAAAGGTGTGAAATATTTTTAAAATTTACCTTAAGAAAACAAAAAAGTCACGGTCCTCCGTCCCCACTTGGCGACGCCAAGTTGACCATTCGGTTCAAAACTCATCTGGGGTGTTTCTTTCGTCCAGCCTTGACTTGACCAATAAAAAAAACGGCTTAATACCTGTTATAAAACCTAAAACTAGAGGTGAAAGACGATACTATGCCATGGTAACAAAAGTTACCAAAAATCCGAAAAGTGCTGTTTTTTCTTCTAACTTTGGCAACATTGTTCGTGCATTTCTGTCGTTTCATGTTTTCTCAAGTGTGCCTTCGAAAGGCAGCTCCACGAATCATACAAAATTCTTCCGAATCATCACGCGTGAGGCAAAGCACTTGTGAGTGTAGAACCCAGGTTTTACAAGTCCTCGTGGTACTAAGTTACTTTTGACTTTTTAACGTTAGAATATGACAAGCTAGAAAGAACCACAAAACATTTACAATTGCCCCTGTGTGATATCTCTGTGCACTAGTGTCGCGCGTCCCATGTGTTCCATATCAATGTATTGAACTATACGTGCTTCTTTTAAATAAAACCAAACTGTCTTATCTTGCAGTTCTTTGTTTAGATTACGCAATATCTATTACAAAATGCATTTTTTTTGTGTTCATTTCAAAATTTGTAATTAGATGTATAATCTGGAGTATCTCTCAGATCGCATTCCAACTGTCATCAAATTTTCTGTTTTGGCATGAACAGTTGTGATCATTGCCACCCGCAGTGTAGGGCAACAGGGGCAGTTACATCTGGCTATCCATCTCTTTGAAATATGTCAAAATATAATAATTTACTCTTCCATGTTATAGTACTAATTACTAGTATAGTTTATTTACTGCAGTTAATAAGGGCATGTGCATAAATAATTACTGTTTTACAGAGGTTGTTCAGTCTACATTTGGCCAATTTCAACTTACCAAAAAATTTAGAAAAATCCATGGCGCCAGGTCTGTAAGTGCTCGATGTGTTTCCCTTGGTTCAATAACAATAGCCCGACAGCGTAATTTCCATTTAATAGGCTTCTCTGAAGAACTGGGAGGGGAATCTTGTCCCATTCCCTTTGCACAGCTTTCCAAAGTTCTTCCACAGTTGTCACACGCCGTATTCCCAAAACCCGCTTCAGCAATCCAAATCCACAATAGTCCATAGGACTTGCATCTGGAGATTTATTTAAATAATAGGTACCTCATTGAAAGGTATCACCTGTATACCACTGTTTTCTAATTACAGAAACACTAAAGTGGGCGCCATAAAGAGCCGCAACATAGCCTTACCAAAAGCGGCTTAATTTGGGCGGCATTTTGGTCACAGAACGGAAACCCACACACTTGGAAACAAATTTAACACAACACTCACAACAATGGTCCTGTTTTGTGCGTTATTGTCGTCCGCGCGGAAAAACAACTCCGTTCCCAGGAAGCCTCTGCACAACACTGCAGGACGCCACGAGCCAGGTTGGGTGAGTCCATTCTGCCCGGGAGGGGGAAGGAACGAAATCGGCCAAACGTAGGCTGAACAACCTGTGTGTATGATGTATTATATGCACGCGTGCATCAAAGTGTGTGTGTATTCGCAACTATGCTTGCGTGTCGGTTTTTTGCACCCCCTAGAATCGGTCTTTTGCATCTCTTTGGAATTGACCTTTTGTGTATAGGTGGTAAGGATCTTACATATAGATGGACGTTATGTAATATAAGGAAGACTGTTAGGTATCAGACATCTGTAGCGGCATAATGTAACATCTAAGCGGGAAAAAAGGCAGTACGTATATACCATATGAATAAACGTATATACCGTACAGATTTCTGTAGTAACCATATGGATTCCGTGTATTGGGACAATATACCGCTGTACGGATAACTTTTCTCAGAGTACGCTAAAATAGGAGGTCCACAGCAGAATCTTATATCAAATTCGACGTGGTCTTAAACTTTTGACTGGTACTGTAGATAATCGGGTATGGATAGCCACCATTAGTCGCCCTTACCCATGAATATATTAACGGGTGTACTTCTTTAACAAACTCTGCCGAAATAACCATTCTAGCTACTTATTGCAAGAAACAGAATTCAGAAATTCGCTTTCCTTAAGAGTTATTGTGTGGAGTAACGGAAAGACACATAACATTACAATCTCAGGGGAGTGCAACTTCAGTAATACTAGTAACATTAATTAGTAATATAGGTGTCTGGGATCTAGGTCTGCAGCTCAAGATATAAAACTTTAAAAGTTAGGAGATAAATAATAGGGAAGAATTGCTGGGGACATTTAGGGTGACCAGGCGTACAGATTTTCGCAGTACAATACTGTTTTTCAGAGAGCTGTCCTGCATGTTGCAAAGACATCTAAAAAAAAATTAGAAATGTCCTGCGAAATGTCCTAACTTATTTGCAATACTTTAGTGGTTAAATATTTATTCACATTTCGAATCACAGGCACTCTTTCTTCTGAATTATAAACTATTCCATATTTAATTCCACATTCTCAAGTATGTGACATTGTGCAGTTCATTATGTGCCTCTTGTCACAAATGCTCCAAATAACAAGATATTTTCTATAATGAGTATTTTGTGAACTGATGGGAAATCTCAGTTCAAATCTGGAACTCTCAAATACCTAATAATAACCAGAATTCATTATGTGCCTCCTTGTCACAAATGCTCCAAATAACAAGATATTTTCTATAATGAGTATTTTGTGAACTGATGGGAAATCTCAGTTCAAATCTGGAACTCTTAAATACCTAATAATAACCAGAGTTCATTATGTGCCTCCTTGTCACAAATGCTCCAAATGACAAGATATTTTCTATAATGAGTATTTTGTAAACTGATGGGAAATCTCAGTTCAAATCTGGAACTCTCAAATACCTAATAATAACCAGAGTTCATTATGTGCCTCCTTGTCACAAATGCTCCAAATGACAAGATATTTTCTATAATGAGTATTTTGTGAACTGATGGGAAATCTCAGTTCAAATCTGGAACCCTTAAATACCTAATAATAACCAGAGTTCATTATGTGCCTCCTTGTCACAAATGCTCCAAATAACAAGATATTTTCTATAATGAGTATTTTGTGAACTGATGGGAAATCTCAGTTCAAATCTGGAACTCTTAAATACCTAATAATAACCAGAATTCATTATGTGCCTCCTTGTCACAAATGCTCCAAATAACAAGATATTTTCTATAATGAGTATTTTGTAAACTGATGGGAAATCTCAGTTCAAATCTGGAACTCTTAAATACCTAATAATAACCAGAGTTCATTATGTGCCTCCTTGTCACAAATGCTCCAAATAACAAGATATTTTCTATAATGAGTATTTTGTGAACTGATGGGAAATCTCAGTTCAAATCTGAAACTCTTATATACCTAATAATAACCAGAGTTCATTATGTGCCTCCTTGTCACAAATGCTCCAAATAACAAGATATTTTCTATAATGAGTATTTTGTGAACTGATGGGAAATCTCAGTTCAAATCTGAAACTCTTATATACCTAATAATAACCAGAGTTCATTATGTGCCTCCTTGTCACAAATGCTCCAAATGACAAGATATTTTCTATAATGAGTATTTTGTGAACTGATGGGAAATCTCAGTTCAAATCTGAAACTCTTAAATACCTAATAATAACCAAATGTAACTATAATTGTACCTATAGTGAATTCCATGACATGGTTTTGCGAAACAGCAAGTTTCTGAACGCTATACATTCAAACAAAAATGTGTCACCAAGCGCTGTCCTGATGTTTAGTTGGAAAACAGACGTCACATATTAATGAAAATAATTTGTTAGCATTTTTGAAAGTGTTTGGAGTTGTGTTGAATTACTTTAATATTTTTGTTGAGTAATTCTTTTTTAAACAAAAAATAATGATTAATTTAAGGTTAAATGACATAAGGACATGCATATTGCCGACTCAGTAGGTTATATATCAGGCATACTATTTTATTTGTGTCCTACTTTTCGGTTTTTAGAATCTGGTCATCCTAGTGACATTTGACCTAAATGCAGATGACAAATATTATTAAATTATATTATTATTATTATTATTATTATTATTATTATTATTATTATTATTATTATTATTAAGAACCTAATTAGGTATTTGACACATCAGTTAATTTTTGTTCGTTTAAGACTTTACAATTATAGCTCACTTGAGTCAACATGTTTATTTGATTAGAATTGAGATAGTGCTTTTATTTTTCTTTCTTTCTGAAAAGCCTTTATCTATTGAACACATCACTTCGCTAAGTCAAGACTGGGTGTATCTTGGTGTTAATTGTATTAATGACGTACACCCATATTAAGTTATTGTTATAGCTTGTTTGTGTATTAAAATGCATGGCCTTTTACGTCAATCTCCACCTTAATATGGCATTTAGTTCCTGTTGTACACCACTTTTTGTTTCTTGTTAAACAATGTTCACAAGGGTTTCAAGGTCAAAACATTTGTATTATTAGTACTTATTCATGAACATATATCGAGTTATCCATTAAATCTGATTTATTAAAACATGTATGATTCATTTTATTAACTAACGCCTCCTCACTAAGGCATATTTGTAGATGATTTTGCTGTTTTTTTAAAACCACAATAATTAAGTTTTTATCGTGAAGAGGTGTTCCGTGAAAAAACAGTAATTTGAGACCTATTGCAACCGCACCCCGGTTTTGTCATTTTCAAAAAAATATACGCAAAGTTTTGTTTGCGATTTGCAAAATAATAATAATAATAATAATAATAATAATAATAATAATAATAATAATAATAATAATAATAATAATAATAATAATAATAATAATATGTAACTTATTCGAACATTTTCCCGCAATAAACTAAGATGTTGTGAGAAAAATATCTATGTTCAAACTTCAAAAGGAACATTTATTTACGATATGTAAATTAGTTACAAGTACTACATTCAATCTTTGATATTTAATTTTACATGTTACCTTTATACGTGCTGAAAAGGTCAAAATAGAAAGATGAAATCAAAATAATAGTGATTGAAAATTTGAATAAAAGTCAATGTTACATAACCCCGTGTCCAGACATTAACAAAGGACGGGGCAGGCTAGATAATTTGGAAGGGAAGAGATTAACTTGAGTCTTTTTTACATTCATAGTTTCTTAATACACACAAGTTTCCATTATAAGCCAGAGCATTTGATCTGCATTGAAGAATTAGTATATTTTAATGTGATTTTAAACAATGTTTGATACTTGACAGTTCATTACAAAATAAATACGTAATTCTACTAATTGAATATAAAACATGTCTACACGACAAAACCACTTGGAACTTTCATGAAGAAAGGAAATCTTGAAACAGGTAGAATACCACGCTAAATAAAATTGTTCTTCCAGTAAATTCTAGTTGTTGATGTATTTCTACCTCACTTTTTGTTGGTAAAAGAGTGTTTATCTTGTCACGAACCAGAAAGGAATTTCCTGATAGAAATGTTTTCAGGCACGGTACTGAAATAACTTTCTTTGAGATAATCGGTTTCAAATCCGTAACCGAAGTTGGTTTTCTGAGCAAATTGCACTGATTCTACAATTAAAGCCGATATTCACGTGTAAGCGAAATTACAGAGAAAAACAAATCCTTTGGTGACAAAATCAACCTCTCGCTTTTGTATGTGGATTCCCTCAAGTTATAATTCGGAGTTGCAAAATATTGTCTGAACTAACGATGTTTGCAAATTTTGATCATTTAATAGTTGCTCAACATCGTCTGACCTAACGATATTTGTAAATTATGATCATTTAATGGTTCAGTATCGTCTGAGTTAACGATGTTTGCAAATTATGATCATTTCATAGTTGATCAGCATCATCTGAGTTAACGATGTTTGCAAATTATGATCATTTCATAGCTCTCAGCATCATCTGAAATAACGATGTTTGCAAATTATGATCATTTCGTAGCTTCTCAGCATCATTTGAGTTAACGATGTTTGCAAATTATGATCATTACACAGCTCCTCAGCATCATCTGAGATAATGATGCTAGCAAATTATGATCATCTCATAGTTATTCAGCATCGTCTGAGTTAAAGGTGTTTGCAAATTATGATCATTTCATAGTTGTATGGCATCGTCTGAGTTAACGACGTTTACAAATTATGATCATTTCATAGTTGATCAGCATCATCTGAGTTAACGATGTTTGCAAATTATGACCATTTCATAGTTGTTCAGTATCATCTGAGTTTACGATGTTTGCAAATTATGATCATTTCATAAATTCTCAGCATCGTCTGAAATAACGATGTTTGCAAATTATGATCATTTTGTAGCTTTTCAGCATCATCTGAAATAACGATGTTTGCAAATTATGATCATTTTATAGATGTTCAACATCGTATGAGTTAAAGATGTTTCCAAATTATGATCATTTCGTAGCTTCTCAGCATCATCTGAGTTAACGATGTTTGCAAATTATGATCCTTACATAGCTTCTAAGCATCATCTGAGATAATTATGTTTGCAAATTATGATCATTTCATAGTTGTTCAGCGTCTGAGTTAATAATGTTTGCAAATTATGATCATTTCATAATTGTTCATAATCTCAGTTAACGATGTTTGTAAAGTATGACCATTTGATAACTGTTCAGCATCGTCTGAGTTAATGATGTTTGCAAATTATTATCATTTCATAGTTGTTCAGCATCGTCTGAGTTAACTATGTTTGCAAATTATGATCATTTCATAGTTGATCAGTATCGTCTGAGTTAACGATATTTCCAAATTATGATAATTTCAAAGTTGTTCAACATCGTATGAGTTAAAGATGCTTCCAAATTATGATCATTTCATAGTTGATCAGCATCGTCTGAATTAACGATGTTTCTAAATTATGTTCATTTCATAGTTGTTCAACATCGTACCTATGAGTTAACGATGTTTCTAAATTATGATCATTTCATAGTTGTTCAGCATCATCTGAGTTAACGATATATGCAAATTATGATCGTTTCATAGTTGTTCAGCATTGTGTGAATTAACGATGTTTAATAATTATGATCATTTCATAGTTGTTCAGCATCATCTGAGTTAACGATGTTTGCAAATTATGATCATTTCATAGTTTCTCAGCATCATTTGAGTTAATGATGTTTGCAAATTATGATCATTTCGTAGTTGTTCAGCATCGTCTGAGTTAAAGATGTTTCCAAATTATGATCATTTCATAGTTATACGGCATCGTCTGAGTTAACGACGTTTACAAATTATGATCATTTCAAAGTTGTTCAACATCGTATGAGTTAAAGATGTTTCCAAATTATGATCATTTCATAGTTATACGGCATCGTCTGAGTTAACGACGTTTACAAATTATGATCATTTCGTAGTTTCTCAGCATCATTTGAGTTAATGATGTTTGCAAATTATGATCATTTCGTAGTTGTTCAGCATCGTCTGAGTTAAAGATGTTTCCAAATTATGATCATTTCATAGTTATACGGCATCGTATGAGTTAACGACGTTTACAAATTATGATCATTTCATAGTTGTTCAACGTCGTATGAGTTAATGATGTTTGCAAATTATGATCATTTCATAGTTGTTGAGCATCGTGTGCTTTTGTAGTGTAAATTGAGAGTGCTACTGAAATGGTTAACAGCTTTAGATTTGTGTTGTGTTATTATTGTTTCTTGGTAAGTTTTCAGTGTTATGTGCACGTTAAGGCAATGTATCATGAATTGAGGAAATATTGAGAACGTTACATTAGAGAATGCCAGAACTAATTATAGAATGCTTGAGATGCTCCGATGTGAAAATTAATTATGCTCGAGCATTTATTTATAATTAAAATGAATAAATGTTGATATATGATGGAAATGGTAGTTGTGTAGCGGTGCAACGTATATTATAATTAGTTCACATAAATGTTAAGAAATAGTAAAAACTACGTTTCTACCGACTTTAAAAAAGCGGTAAAAGCAGAGAATAAAATAACTCACCTATTTCTAATTTTATTAATACTTATTTAATTTATCATAAAGCAATGACTTTACGAACCTAGCTATCTAAATAGCTGTATTATATTGTCTCTACGTCCACAGTATTAATTCAATTTATACGTATAAAGAATGAAGTTTGTGCCAAAGTAAAGAAATTTATGCCTAACATAAAATAGTTTCAATTCTAGTTTTATATGGCATTGATTTGTTTAGCTTGACAAAGATTTTACTTTTCGCAAATATATAATAGTAATAAAACTTAAAATCAACATACAGGTTTTTAGGTGGGTAGGTTTCTAAAGTCATTGCTTTATAACAAATTAAATTAATAGGCCAGTCAATAAGGGATAATTTAGGGTCGAAAAAGGAAAAAAAATGGTGGAAAGCTGGAACAAATTTTATTTTCTTTATATAAGTGTCAGTAACAACATACTAGTTTTGCACCACTCTACCTCCCCGGATTTGGCCGCCATCTTCGAAAAATGGCGCCAAAAATTAGTTTTTTGTAAATATCTCCTATGGAAAGCATTTTAGAGCAAAACATGTTATTACAAAAAATAATCTACATTAAATTCTCTAGAAGAAATGTTCTCTCCATTTTTTCTCTAGGATGCACCGTTTAGATGTTATAGGCGTGGGAAATTAACGCATTTTTCTTTCAGCATCGCTTTGAAGTAGAACCTTAACGAAAATTTTCTGATACTATTTTGTTTTAATGATTTTTCTTATATAAAATATAAATTGATGTATTTTTCATTCATTGCAGGTGTGACTGAGGATAAGTAATCAGGTCTATTAGATCATCTATGTTCAAGATGACAGCTGAAAAATGTTTTATCTGTGAGAAATTGATGGTGTTATATATATGGTAAAAAAAAAGAGGGGGACTGAGAAGTGTTACACTTCATGAAAAGAGTAGAAAAGTTACCAGAAAAAAAAGAAGTAGCAAAGCATTGTTATCACAACGTACTTTATCACCTACGCCGATAACCCTTGTCAGAAGTACTAAGATTTAATTTTCAAGAAACCTTCCTGTTTTGTAGACAATGTACATCAGATGAATTTTTAATGAGACAGGATAAAAAAAAAAAAAACTTGTGAGCGAGCGTGAGAGTGTACATCGCATCGAAACAATTCAAGTTAAAGATTCTATTATAGAAGCTAACAAGGAAGAGTGCCAATTTTCATTCAGTGAAAACTTGAATGGTTTCGACGCGATGTACACTCTTACGCTCACTCACAAGTTTTTTCCTCCGTCTCTTTAAAAATTCGTCTGATGTACACTCATGTTCAAAATTATTGTCGCATATCTATAAATATGTTGTTGTAGGAATATAATTTGATAACGAATTCGCCCAGTATTTCTTACAATGTTAGTATGTATACAAACGGCAAAGATACCGGTATGTATGTGGCAAATTTCATATTAAAAGAGCAGTAAATACGAACAATAAAACGAAAATAAAACCTTCTTGTCCACTTTACAACATTTTGTTTTACTCATTCTAATTTTTGTATTTATAATTCATTTCCTATGAAATTTACCACAAATATACATTTCCCGATTATACACAAAGTATCAGTATTAATAGTACTCTGCAAAATCATTATCAAACTATATATTCTTACAAGAAGACAGTTATAGACATGCAACAATAATTTTGGACATGAGTGTACATTGTGTATAAAACAGACAGGCTTCTTGAAAATTAAATCTTAGTACTTCTCACCTAAGGGTTATCTGCGTAGATGATGAAGTACGTTGTGATAGCAACGCTTTGCTAGTTTTTGTTTTTGTGAAAATTTTTTTACATTTTTCATGAAGTGTTAACACTTGTCAGTCTCTTAAGTTGATATTCGTTTCCATCTTTCACTTTAATACTGCAGTTTACTAATGTTTTCAGTTCTTTTTCTCTTACTATACATATAACACCATCACAGAGAAGTTTCTCACAGATAAAACATTTTTTAGCTGGCATCTTGAACATAGATGATCTAATAGACCTGATTACTTATCCTCAGTCACACCTGCAATGAATGAAAAATACATTAATTTATATTTTATATAAGAAAAATCATTAAAACAAAATAGTATCAGAAAATTTTCGTTAAGGTTCTACTTCAAAGCGATGCTGAAAGAAAAATGCGTTAATTTCCCACGCTTATAACATCTAAACGGTGCATCCTAGAGAAAAAAATGGAGAGAACATTTCTTCTAGAGAATTTAATGTAGATTATTTTTTGTAATAACATGTTTTGCTCTAAAATGCTTTCCATAGGAGATATTTACAAAAAACTAATTTTTGGCGCCATTTTTCGAAGATGGCGGCCAAATCCGCGGAGGTAGAGTGGTGCAAAACTAGTATGTTGTTACGGACACTTATATAAAGAAAATAAAATTTGTTCCAGCTTTCCACCATTTTATCCTGATTTGACCCTTCATTGACTGACCTATAAATAAATAATTAATTTTATATAACTAGGTATATAATTTTCTGCTTTTAAGTGTTTCTTGAGGTCTGTTATTTTCTTTTATTTAACTTTTCTACTTTTTTCGTTACCTGCGTTATTTAGGGAAGTGCCTAAACTAAAGGTAGGATTGTGTCCCCGCGTAGCGTAGTTGCTAACGCTCTTGCCTTCGGTGCGAGCGGTCTCGGATTCGATTCCCGGTGGGGGCACTCGGTCGTAAAAGTGTGAAACGCTTTTTTAGGCCAGCCACCCTGAATAAAGCTTTCCTGGGTTTTCCTCATTCACACTAGGCAAATGCCGGGGTGGTATCTAACTTATAGGTCCCAGGCAGCTTCCTTCCTTCCCCAGTCCTTTCTTCCTTCCCTTTTCCCGTACAGTGTGCTCGCCGAGGGAAGTCATTCCTCAAACGTGACGGGCTAAATGGATGCCGGAAGCCCAAATCTAAATCCTAAATCCTAAAGGTAAGATTCTAACTTTCTAAACAATAGGTCGTCATACGGAAAAAAGTGGACTTATTTTTCTATCGGTCTACCCTGGACACATCTCTTGGATTGCGGAGAACGTAAATACTAACGCAATAATATAAACACTTGCTGAAACTATGAAATTTTGCTACTCTTGTCTAGAATGAGTAAAATCTCAAATTACCTCTGATAAAATAAAAGAATAAGAGTAAATGTTAGAAAAATCTCATTCATATCAGCAAGTGAAGCGATGGCGAAGAGAGAACTATATAGCGCAGAAAATCCAGTGAAAGCTACCAACTCAAATTTCATTTTGTACTTTTTGTTAACTGTAAGTTATCTTATACTACATCCCTTTCACTCTCCATTTACAGTTCTAGAGCCAGTATAATAAAAAATATTGACTTAAAGAGCAATACCAAGGATTCAGAGCACATAGATATATAAAATTTCATTTTCACATCCCTCAAAAGGCATATCAAGCAGAGTTTTTAAGTAAAGTGCTTTGTGTCATTTTTGTCTTGTTTTCTTCACCGTTAATGGTGTTTTAATAGATGCATCAGCTATATATGCCAAGAATGCTTAAAATGTATGTATTTTGAATTACTTATTCAAAAATTGTATTATTTGTAATAAAAATTGTAAAGAAATTAAAAATATCGGATGCCGCCTTTTTTAATTGTTGGCCGACTTTCCAGTCGAATTGCCTGTCATATATAGTTAAGAAAATATATTAGAGTAAAAATTGTCATTGTGGAAATTCAAGATCATAAAAACAATTTATCGAAGTTCGTGAAAGAAATGTATAGTCACAATAGAGTAATAATAGTTTACATAAGGTATAACTATAGTCAAGATCGTGAAGGAGTTCCAACGGGAAGAAGAGAGCCAGTTACCCAGTTAGTCAGGGTGTAAAAATTGGAAAAAGTGAAAAATAAATGAAATGAAGGCCTGTAAAGCAGTTGTGGATGGATGTAGGTGTATTCATGAGTATTTGTAGATGTGTAAAATAAGTGTACGGTGAAAAATATTCACTTTAACCACTTCCTCTTCTGTATCTCACTTTCAGAGATGTTGACACTATCACATGCACCGCGGAACTCTTGTGTCATTCTTAGTACATTTTTGTCGTTCTACTAAAATACCTAAGTTACAGTCTACGAAGCTAAATTGGTCGTTGAGTATAACAAAATACTTTGGATAGGTTAATAATTACCTGTACCTTGGGCAGAAAGTGCTCATACATATGCACTATACTTCATAGAATGTTAATTTAATAATAACAGAAGAAGAATGTTTTTAAGATATGTAAGATATTATTATGGGATAGTTGTTGCTATGTACATGTTTATGGATACCGAGTCAGCAAGTTTGTGTGCTTGACAGTGTTAAGGAAAATATATTATAAAGTATATCAACTAATAAACCATTTTTAGCACTGTTTATCGACGTTATCATTCTTATATAAAAGGTGAGAACGATAGTATATAATTATTAAAGATTACTACCACTCGAGATTTGTATATCATATTTTGTCGAACCAGGTTGACGACTACCCTCGGTAAGTCGTTGCTAAAAATTTTTTTTTACCTAACCCGGGAAATACTGCAAATTCACATCCCGAAGCAGAGTAAGGTTGAATTTACTTTTTGTCATATAGTTAATGAATACAAATTTGACCATATTACGAAGTGGTAGAACAATTATAAGAAAAATGGACAATGAAACAATGGAAAAGGAGTCCCATAATAGTGACAATGGTGAACATAATGTAGCACCAGAAATGACATCATCAGAAGATCGAATCTTGCTAGTATTACAGCAGCAATTGATGCAGATGTCTACTGAGTTAAAGCAGACGATGAAGCATAACTCTGAAGAATTAAGTAGACGAATAGAACAGAAGTCTGATGAATCTAACAAACAATACGAGGAATTAAGCAAACGAATGGAACAGAAGTCGGATGAAACAAAACAATTAATTATCCAGACGATGAGCGATATCACCTCGCAGTTCGAGGAAAAGTTAAAAGGAATATCGGAGCAATGCCAGAGTAATCACAACCACCTGAGCCAAGAAATCAGTGATATAAAAAAGGATTTAGAAGTAACCGAATCTTCTGTTCAACAACAAAAGATCCAGGTCATCAGTAATGCTAACAACATACGTACAAATACGCAATTGTTAGCTACGTTACAGGAAGAAATTAGAATGCTACAGGTTAAGGACCACACATACCACAATAACCTGTGTGATGGTCGCTTGGAGTTTCCACACTCACCAGAGATGAACCCACCTTCGTCGGTATCTGATGAGGATATCATTTTAGAAGAAATTCATCCGAAGAGTACAGATGGACGAAACATAGATGGTGTAACGACACATCACGTCATGAATAGGAACTGTCACCCAATGGGTACATGGAATGATAAAAGGAAGGTAAAATTAAGTGTTAAGATGAGTGAAATACGAGCCATGAGTAAATTCAGTGGTAAGTGTAACGAGAATGCTACTTCTTTCTTAGAGAAATTCCAGGATGAGTGCAATATAATGTGTATAGATAGATCACAATATATGAAATTAATCCCTCATGTATTACTCCCACCTTGTTCACTATGGTTTAAAGCAGTACGTGATCACATCAGTACATATGAGGAATTCAAAGCGGCATTGATCGCGAATTATGAAAATGACTTTTTGCTGGCAAATAGAGATGCCACCATTAGAAATCAACACTTCAATCCTCGATTGCATAAATCTGTTGTAGAGTTTGTTGTAAATACATACAACGAATTAAAGGTCGTTAATCCATTGCAATCGGAATCGAGAATAATAGCATCAATTCGAAATTTGCTTCCATTTAAGTTACAACAGATCTTATTTTCCACACAGTGTATGAGTTTCAACCATTTATTAATGCTTGTCCAATGCTATGAAACTCAATACCATGCTATGAATCAACAAGCAGGAATGGGTAAAAATAAGAATAATTCAGATCATTTTGTGCCTGTTCGGAATTTGAATATCCGAAGTGTGAACAATACGGAACATAACCTAAGCCGAGTAAATTCTAGCAGTCAAAACGAGCAAAATAGACAAAGTTATGTAGGGAATCCGCCTAACCTAATTAATCGTAGCAATCCATATGTTAGACCATATAATCAAAATAGGTTTAAAAATAGACGGAATGTATGTCGAAATTCCAGGAATACAGCGAACTACGTGGATAGACGTAATGGGAGGACAAGAGATGTCACTTCGCATCAGGATCCAGGTATTGAAGTAATGTCTGTACAGAACAATAATACGGGACATAATCATGATTGTGCTGTGCAATGTACTTTATTAGAACCATACACCAGTATAAATTTAAACTAATTGCGGCTGATGTGGTAGGGGTTAAACCCATATCAGCTGTAGATTCTCATGAACATTTACCTAGAAGTTTAAGTGATAATTCTTATGAACATTTATCTTCCAATTTATATGTTCATGTTAATGATGAAAATGATCTTTCACATGACGTCTCTGTAAGTAATTATTCGGAAATAGCAATTAATAGATGTCAGTACCAATTTATACCTGTTGTAAATCGTTGTTGGTTTGAAGATGATACTGTCAATGATGGTTTTAATATTGAAGAAAATTTTGTATTTTTAAAATCCTATAGTACAGCTAAAATACCTATTAAAGTCAATGGGTTAAGTACTGAAGCTTTACTTGATACAGGAGCAAATGCCTCTCTATTATCGTATTCATTGTGGAAAGCAATTACTAGTAATTATTCGAATCCTAAACTACAAAAGGCTGAGAACCTTATCATAGTTGATTTTACCGGTAAACATAAAAAGAGAGTAGCTGGAATTACTCGTGTGACAATAACTATTCAAGATTTTGAAATATCAATCCCTATTCTGGTAATAAAGGAACTTAACGAGAAATTAATTATGGGTTTAGATTTATTATCACAATTAGGTGTCATGCTTGATTTTAAAAACCAAACGTTGACTATACCGGGTATACCTCAGGAAATCGTTCAGAAACTGCTTCCAAAATTAGATAATCTTGCTTGTCAATATAATGATATTTCTCCTACAGTGAATAATGTTTTTGTTAGTGCAGAAAGTGGTAAATTAAATGATCAACGAATGGAAGACACACAAAAATTGGTGGATGTAAAGGACGATGTATTGTTTTCTGAGCGTGTTAAATCACTCGAAAGCAGCCTTGATTTTGCTGATAATACAGTAAAAACTGACTTTAAGGATATCTTATATAAGCATAGAAATGTCTTTTCAGAACGTCCTGGGCGTTGCAAGGATTTTGTTTATTCTTTTAAAGTTAAAACAGACAAACCCATAGTAACTAAGCCCTATATAATTCCATATAGATACAGGGAGAATGTACGTCAGCAAATTACAGATATGTTAAGAGATGGGATCATTAGGCCTTCCCGAAGCGTCCACCTTAATCCATTACATGTTGTTCCAAAGAAAAATGGTTCTCTACGTGTGGTATTAGATTTGAGACGCACGAATTGCCACATTGATCTGGAACAAGTGAGGTATCCTCCAGTGGAAGAAATACTAGCTTCTTTACAAGGGAACACTGTATTCGGAAATTTAGATCTAGTGATGGCGTATAATCAGGTCGAATTACATGAAGATTCGACAATTATAGATTCTTCCAGTTTAGTGAATATGGTAAAAATCCGAAGACATAGCAAATTTTTGAAACGTAATTCACAAGTAGAGTCTTTGCAAGAAGGAAAATATCGGATCAAGGTCAATGACTTAGTTTTTGTTAAACAACATCCACAAAGTAACATGTTGTTAAAGAAGATTTATAAATTTTGTGACATTTTCTCAAGTCCTTATTTATGTTTTAAGGAAATAAATCCTAAGGTTTTTGAATTGTTGAACGCTAAAACAGGTACGTCAATTGGACTTCGTAATATAGATGAGTTAAAGATTTGGAAACCTACTCAGTATACAAAGGAAAAATGGATGCATCTAGTGAAAGAGTTAGTTGCGCCTGACATTCTTGCTCAAATAAATAGGAATGAAGAATACTGAAAAAAAAAATATAATACCAAAAGGGTGTTTTCTGTTTATGTAAAAATAGGCTTATTTTCTTCCATTTGGTTATTCTAACGTAGGTTCTGTTTAATTTTTGATCTTTGTTCAATTTTATTTTCTTTGATTTTCATTAACCAACGATAAGTTTTCAAGGATTTGAATTCTTTCTTATTAATGTGAAGGATTATAATTTATCTTTGATTTTCATTAACCAACGATAAGTTTTCAAGGATTTGAATTCTTTCTTATTAATGTGAAGGATTATAATTTAATTCATGATTGATTAACCACAAAAATTGTTTTCATTATATCAATTTGTATTGAAACTTTATTGTTCAAAATAAGTATTAACTAAATTAAAGATTTGTCATAAATGTATCTATATATATATATGAAATGTAATGAAGATATATACGAGGTGCGATCAAAATATAAAGTACATATGTAATTTAAGAACACTATTGTAAACGGACCAGTGGTTCTTGAAGATAAAAGCCAAACTCACTTATGACTTTTATATTCAGTCCATTTGTCGGGCGACATTTTTATATAACAAAATACTTTGGATAGGTTAATAATTACCTGTACCTTGGGCAGAAAGTGCTCATACATATGCACTATACTTCATAGAATGTTAATTTAATAATAACAGAAGAAGAATGTTTTTAAGATATGTAAGATATTATTATGGGATAGTTGTTGCTATGTACATGTTTATGGATACCGAGTCAGCAAGTTTGTGTGCTTGACAGTGTTAAGGAAAATTTATTATAAAGTATATCAAGTAATAAACCATTTTTAGCACTGTTTATCGACGTTATCATTCTTATATAAAAGGTGAGAACGATAGTATATAATTATTAAAGATTACTACCACTCGAGATTTGTATATCATATTTTGTCGAACCAGGTTGACGACTACCCTCGGTAAGTCGTTGTATGAGGTAGTTGAAAATGAAGGAATTATTGCAGATGGTGAAATAATGCGATGTGAACCAAGTAATTGCAGCGATATTTTCTACATGGTTGGGAGGAAACCCTAATTACCAAGGATTACTAAACGGCGTGACAAACATCTTGACATTTGAAGGCGGCGCTCCAAGTTCCCTTTAAATGCTGCTAGCAAATGAAAGTCCAGCGGTATTGCCACGTTTATTTTGTACACATCTATCCTCTGCCACCTGATCGCACTACAGTTCGTCTGCTTAGCCATAGGCACACCCCTTAGCACTCGGCAACATCGCGTCAGAGCTTGCGTTTTATTCGTTTAACTGAAATGCCAAGATGTCTGTTACAGGCTTTAGGTCATATACGAAGCGCGAAGCATGCTTCAAGGAAGAAATCACAGGTAAAAAAACAGGTCTTCATGTCAGAATTGTTGATTCATTGACTTTTGGAATTATTCGTGAACATTTTAAATTTGCTACAGATATAGCTTTTCTATTCTACAAGCTGGTATACAATTAGATAAAGTGAACGAACCACCCTGCTGGTTAAGTTTTTTCTCGAAAAATGTACTAAGCGACCAGTCATGGATGCTTAGAAAAATAATAAATGCGTATTGTCTACTACGTAACTATTGAACACGTCATGTTATTTGTTGGGGATTATCTACTATGTTTTATTCTAGACGAAACTGCAGACTATGAAAAGTATGTAGGATACGTATTTTGGCTGCCTCTTTAACTGGTGACCCGATGAAGTCAATGCTTTTGAAGATATATTGCTTAGATAAAACTGATGCTACAAGTGATGCGTGCGTTGAACGACATTTACAAGTTTTTATATAAAGATAGTATTAAACACAACAAAGTGTAGTTTGTCCTAACGACCAGGCACCATATAGGCTCTTGTTTATATTCAGATAAATAAACAATATACTGTAGAGATAATATCTCTACAGTGAAATACGTCATGCTACATTTATGTGAATTTGTGAAATCAAAATATTGTGAAGCCAATCGTTTCGTTGTTGAAATAATTTTAATAGAAAGTTCTACTTAAGAGTTCTTAACGTATCCAAGTGTATAAGGAGACAATGGGACTGCAGTTTCCTCCAGATCTAGTTGTCACAAAATGGAGCAGATAGGTGTGTGCCGTAGCATTCTATTGGGAAAAATTTGATAAAGTAAAAGATTTCCTCGGAAAACAATCCGTCAGAGGCAGAGTCTGGGAACAATGCTCAGAAACTTATTGCTAAAGAAGACACTAATAAGAAACTGCATGATGTTCAAAGTACTTGTCGACTACATAACGAAGTTGGAAGCACAGTGCATTTCGAAGCAGTAACAATGGAATATACTTCAAACTCCAAAGATAGTCCGCAGCGATAATCAACCAGGCTTGACAGCATTTTGGTGAGAAAATCCGACCTCTCATAAGTTGGACACCCACTATGTGACGGTCCAAGATTTTGCCGTGGAAACACAGTATGTTCTCGCGGTGTCTGTACCCGTTGAACACTTCTAGCAGTATTAAATACTAATGGCAAAATGAGAAAGTCTAACATTCTCCAACCTTGGGGTGATAAATGTTGTCAAATTCAATTAATTTCTGTTTAACTCTTCCAACTTAAAACGTCAACAAATCGAAGGTCAAATGGTGATATTTATTCGAATGTTCAATTAAAGACATTTTTCAAGTGACCAAATATCTAGAATTTGGTTTTAAAATATTAAAATTGTGTTTGCAAAGTATTAGTTATTAAGGTAGTTTTCATTTCACCAAAACCGGTGGTTTTTTTTTCACTTTTCCATCCACCAATTTCAGTACTTTTTCCACCAAAAATTTTAGTCCTACTTATAACATAACCGTAGTCATGAGTAGGATATTTATATGCGCATTGTTTTCTTTTAGAGAGTAAAAATGAGCTCTCCGAAGTAACGACGTGTTAAAAGTTGTTTCCAGTTGGTATGTAGAATGTTTTCCAGCACATTTTTACCCTTTATGAACTCATATTCTTTTCTTCTCTCCACATCTCCCCTTTCTTCTTTTCTGCTACTTTTTATTATTATTATTATTATTATTATTATTATTATTATTATTATTATTATTATTATTATTATTATTATTATTATTATTAACCAGTCATTGTGGATTTAGAGTGCTGTTTCTTCTGCTAGAATTTTGACAAAAAAGAGAAAAATCGCGTGAAATCAAACCAAAGACTTGTATCACAGCTGGCTATTGAGACATGCTACCTTCATATTTGATTCTAGTATTTCACTCAAGTTTCTTGTTATTAACGATATTATATGTTTACAGGGGATTTCGAGAATGTTATTTTACTCTCGCTCATAATTGTTCCTTTTAAAAATACTTAACGCATATTTTTACACAGCCAAAATTTAAAAAAATGATCTACATGTATGACTGTATATATATTTTTTAAAAGTCAATAAGCAAGATCATTAAGCCTGAATATATTGGTTTGTAGTTGTAGAATTTTGCGTAATCCGGTATAAAGAAAAAGAGGTGAAGTGAATATTGAAATACAGTATGTTCGGTAAACCATTTTGGTTATAAAATGATCAACGTAAACAATGGAAAACTACTGTATGTAAAGTTAGCATTAAAAGATGCAATGTACAAGTTCTTAAAACTGAACATTAATATATTGTATTAAAAGACTACAAAAATCGTTCCACATTAGTAAACTGTACAAATATGTCTTTACCCCATCTGACACTCACGATTGAGCTTCAACACTACCTAATCTTATGTTATTGCACGCTCTCTTTCCCTTCTTCGTGGTGCCTTTTTCTCAAGTCTTATTTCACACACGAGAAAAAGGAGTGACGAAATATTTCTCATACACGGGAGACTTGGGTTCGATTTCTTATAGGAGCTGATGTGGTTCAGATCCCATGTGAAACTGTAGGTTCACGTCTCACATAACCTCAGTGCGGGACAGGACACTAAACTTTAAATCAAGAAACAAAATTTCTCTGATGGCACTCCCATCTTCAAGTAAAATAATGATGAAACTCCTCTTGTAGGTTGGAAACACTATAAACCAGACACGCTTTTGCCACAAACACTTAATCGAATGAGAATGAGGCGAAACGAGATAACCCCCGAAAGAAACAAACACGATTTTGTACACCATAAATTCACATGGTCTGGATTTGAACCAAAGATACCTCGGACAATACAAACACTACGGGCGCTTATTACATCCATGCAAGATTATATTCACGTGTTAAAGTTGCAGTGTAACTCACATTTAATTTGTTTTTCAGTCATTCACGCCAAAGATAGGTACTGTAATAAATTCAATAATAAAACATCTTCCTTTACCACAAGAACTTCCACTGTCATATGTTGTCAGTAGTATGAAGCTCTGACTTAAGTTTTCTGTTTACAGATTGACATTTAAATCTGGTTTGTGTCTGTGTGTGTGTGTGTTTTTTTTTTAAGTTAACTTACGCCACTGTAACTTTAACCATCCATATGGCAGCTTGTTTCCACAAGAACAAAATATGAAATCGAATATTTGTAGAACAGACCACACATATTATTAGTGTACTGTATATTCTTACCTTTATATCGTCCGGATGATTTATGACTACGATAGGATGAAATGAGAACCATATTCTGCAGTAGTATTCGTAAGTTTTATGCATTTCTTTAACTTGTTCAAGTAGTCCTGAAAAGTAGAAAAGAAAATAAAGTGTAGAAGTTTATTAGAAATCGCTTTTTGAGCAAATAATATTTATTAACAAATGCAGCTTGTTCATTAAATGATGACATACTAGTAAAAACAATGCATACGTTAAATTCAACACAATGGTTCTGTGTTACCCGAGTTGAGTCACATTTTGACGCATGCCTGGTGCTACTTCAACTCCATCGCACTTTGGAGTAAATTGTTAAAATGGTAGTCGTTAGAACAACTAAGTACTTACATGACTGATGAGGATTCATTTTACTAATACGTCATTGGTGTTGTTTTATACACAATTGCCAAACAACTAATTTTACAAAAGCATTTTCTTTCTTAATAAATAGACATGACTCTCATGACAGATAATAAAGTGCAGCCTAAATTGTGTAGTCGCTGACGAAGAATATAATAATAATAATAATAATAATAATAATAATAATAATAATAATAATAATAATAATAATAATAATAATAATAATAATAATAATAATTATTATTATTATTATTATTATTATTATTATTATTATTATTATTATTATTATTATTATTATTATTATTATTCAGAATGTGCAACATGTAAAGTAATTTCAACAATTAATCCATTAGTCATGTTTTCTTCACTTTGTATACAGTCAAATATGCACAAGCTATAACAATCACAATCTCTACATTTTATTAAGTAACATTTAGAAGCAATTTTGTTTAAATATTGAAAATTTCAATTGAAATATATCCAAACCCATAGAATGTATTTTATTACCTGTATCACATATCCTATACAATGGAGAATTTTTAGCTAAATTCGTTTTGTTATCAGGCGTATAAAACATTCGTCTGAACCTCAGATTTTGATGGGGGCAATAGAATTGTAATTTACTTATGAAAAACATATTATCCTCATCGTTATCAATAATATATGTGTTTTTCAAGTACAACACACATTGAATGAACCTTCTATCTTCCAATGACAAAAGCTGAGAAATATAACATACATAACGAGTTGGTATAGCATTAATTTTATAACTAATATATTTTAACATTTTCTTTTGTACCTTTTCTATTTGTTGTTTGGATTTTTGATAGAATGGTTCCCAAATTATAGAAACATAATCTAATATTGTTTTGACAAAGGAGTTGTATAATGTTCATATTGTTTTTATATTTCTAAAATGGCAACACGATCGTTTAATAAATTTAAGCATTGTAAACTCCTCATTTCTTTTGATATTTATATGATATGTAAACTTAAGAATTGCATCAAACCAGTAGCGTAGCCAGGATGTATGTTTGGGGGGGCCCAAGTGCTGTTATAGGTACATATAGAAAAATTACAAACAAAAAATATATAAACATAAAAATATATTTAAAAAATTACAAACATCAAAGTACCCAAGTACATTGTCGGACCCTTTTGGAAGGGGGCGTCTGGGCCCCTCTTCCCTACGCCACTGCATCAAACCATACTCCCCGATCCCTGACAACTTCTTTCCTTTTCAGAACTTGATTCTCTGTAACATATCTGTAAATTTTTTACAATCATTCCTTGTAGAAATGTGTTTGTATAATTTGGTATATTCAGCAAACAGCAGACATGAAGTATATTCGATTTCAGGTAACTCGTTTATCATAATTAAAAAGGGCAAAGGAATTAAATTAGATTCTTGGAGTACTCCAGAATATACAGAATACTGTTTAGATTTACAATTGTTATATGTTACATACTGAATTCTGTTGCTTAATTATGGCTTAAGTAATCCGATTAACTTATTTGAAATACCAAATCCTTTAATCTTATTAAGAAGTATCTCGTGATAATCAAATCAAAGGCTCGCTTAAAATCTGTATTGACTACATCAATTTGGGAACTTTCGTTAAAAGCTTCGCTAATTGCTTGACTTATATTTAATAAAATTTGTTACTATTGATTTGTTATGTCTAAAACAATATTGTGATTCTGTAAGATATAGCGAAATATGGTTAAACAAATGCATAATTAATTCGAATATTGTAACTGGGGAAGAAATCAAACTTATCGGCCTATGGTCGTGTATTAATTTTTACATTATTAATTTTGGGAATTAGACATACTGCTATTTTAAATTTTGTAGGAAAATAACACTGAGTAATGGACAAATAAATATATAGGTCAATGACTTAACAAGAAATTCCTTACAACCTTTAAAATATAAAATGGTATATCATCATTACTGATTAGCCTTTTACCTTTCATTTTGTCAATAGCTTTAATTACTTCTGATTCAGTAATCCTATCTAATGACATTGTATCTACAATTGACAATAGGAACGACAAATGGCAGGACTTATAGTAATTTGAATGCTGTAGAAAATGTATACGTTAAAAAAACTATTTTTTTGCGTAAGTTCGTAGGAAATATAATGCGTTGTTTGTTACTCAATATAAATGTCAAATATACTGAGAAAAGCTTTGCTCGTAGCTCAATATAAAAACTAATACAAATTATCAATGTCAATTACTAAATACTTATTGGGAGTCAATGTGTTTGCTTAAAATTACGGTATAAGTGTATCTAGCTGATCCACATGATTTTGAGCAGTCTGTAATACCTTTGCTAAATCATTGTTCTTACCAAATGAAAGATATCACCGACGAATATAAAAACTATTAATATTATTACTTTATCCCAATGACAGCGTTCACCATGCTAACTAAGGTGTTACTAACAACACGTTTTATATACAGGGTGCCCCAGACAACATGTTGCACAGCTTGTGGGTAGATTCGTTGGACCAAACTGATTAATTTTTCTCGATACCATTTTAATGCTAATTGAGGATGCTCAGGAATCTCGAAATAAAGATTTTCTCAGGTATCGCGAGAAACAGTGACGAGAAAAGTCTAGGAAAGACATAAACCTAGATTTATAACACTATAATTTCACCACTCAGACCCAGTATGCGTAAAAGCGTAACCAGCTGTCGAACAAAATGTCACAACTTTTAAATAGCCATCGCCAATCTCATGTTTGGGCACCAGAGACTTTTGAACGTGATTAATTTCACAATCAAATTTTGTTTTTTGTGTACTTGATGGGACAACTCCTATTTTTTTGTTTTCAAATAAGCGTATTGCGAGATAGATTTTGTTTTTGTAAACATTTCTTACGCGGACTGACTTTTGGTTAACTTCATCGTGTTTATATATAGGGTATTTCAAAACTACATCGACAACGTTTGGGAGGGGATTCCTGACACCAAGATAAGACAAAAACTATAGACTAACCTGGGTGCACAAATTCTTCCTTTCGGAGTTATAGACTGCCGGAAACATGAAAAAATGTACTTTAAAGGTCCATAGCTAAACTATGGGACCTACTGTAGTCGGGTTAACATTTCACTTAGGAACTAGTATGTGCCTTATTCAAATATCCATGTTTCACAATCCTGTAGTACTTCCGAAGCATTTTTTAATAGATGTAGTTGGTGAGTACTTCAAATTATATGCCCGTAGAAAACTTCCTCTGTAAAACTTGTTGCGTGAGTACCTTAGGACTTCGAAACATTAATTTTGGGATAGGGCACATTAGTTTCTAAGTGAAGTCTTGACCCAACTACGGTAGGTCCTATAGTTTTGGAGCTATTGACCTTTAAAGTTCATTTTTTTCAGGTTTTCGGCAGCTTATAACTCCGAAAGGAAGCATTTGTGCACCCAGGTTGGTCTATAGTTTTTGTCTTATCTTGGTATGAGAAATCATCTCTCAAACGTTGTCGGTGTTGTTTTGAATACATATTCGTTGCTGTCAACAATTATCACACGTTCAGATTTTTTTTTTCATGACGATTCACGATGATGTTAGTAAACCTGATTTTGAAAGCTCACCAATGCAAATGAAGACTTTCTTTCACCACTATGTATGCAACTCGCACCACTCTCCATGAACTTAGATTATTGTTTACGTTACGGCAGAACAGTCGACAATAGTCTAACGTGCCTTCAAGAAATACCGTACCGACAAAAACACGCTTTCAATATGCCCACAAATAATTTCAATATGCCGCATTTTCTCGTCATTCCGACCACTTACGCCGCCTAGTTTTCTGGCTGGAATGTCAATTCAACAGTGACTGTAAAAACACAAATTAACACATATTAGTGAGATGCGAACTTGTCATTGTGAATTTTTATTTTACATTATTTGAATATCTTTATGACGGTGAGAGCAGGGCCGTGCCGTGGAAAATCAGCGCCCAGGGCGAGAGTATACAACGGCACCCCCATGCATATATTCCAAGCAATTTTTCCTATCTTTTTTCCTTTTTTCTCCCGAATTTTTCGCCCCCTTACTCCGGCGCCCGGGCCGTCGCCCCTCTCGCCCCCTTCCCCACCGGCACGGCCCTGGGTGAGAGCAAGAACCTTCTGGTCTTACCTCCTTCAAACTACATGTGTTTTATATAGCGATTTGTGACCCCTCTTGCTCTAGACGTATGACATCGTTAAGTTTGCCTAGCGTTGAACCAAATAGGGCTTCTATTGTTGTATATACTCGACACATTATGATACATGTAGATATTGTCTCGTTAGTACTCATACACAAAGTATGGTGGTTTCAGTAACTAAGTTCTAATCCACTATTTATCAGTCTCAATAATGATTCGAAAAATATAAAATTGTATTAATTATCGAATTTAATTATCCAGTGTGTTCAGTAAATTCTGGAACTACCTCGAAAAAAAAATACCAATTTCAGAGAAATGTATTACCCCGTTAGTTTTCTACATAGCCTACATCTCTTCCCGCGCCACACACTCTTAGAATTGGTCGTAGAATCTCTGGAACGCTCTAGGAAAGTTGCTCACTGAATGCTGTTTAATATTGCTGCCACATTCACTTGAATCGATGTAATATCATCGAAATGCTCCCACTTGAAAGTAGATTTGAGTTTAGGAAAGAACATGGAGTCTGCTGGGGCTAAGTCAGGCGAATTTGGGGATGTTGAAGAACTGTGACCCTTTCTAAGCCAAAGGCTGATGCACAAGAAAATTCCTGTGGAGCAAGCTTATGCGTCACTTTTTGGCACAAAAGAATTTACGTAGAAAACTAACGTGTTAATATGTTTATTTCCTGGCATTGTTAAGTATATTGTTTTGAGTTAGTCCCAGAACTTTTTGGATGGACTGCGCAGATGTTCAGAGTTGATTTTTTTTTTTTTTTTTAACTTGGAACATACATTCCCTTTACTTACCATAAGGGAAAGCATAAATCTAAGATTATCTTCGGTTCAGAACAGACATTAGATAAAACCAGGTTTAAGGATAAAAAAGAGAAACTGATTGATTTTATTTGAATATTAAACGGGGACGTTAACAGCGGGATTATTTATCATTTCAGTGCCAAGAATGTGTTCCTATGGGCACTCAATTTCTCTTTGTTTAAATTTTACCTTTTTTAAAATCTTGTTTTCAAAAGCTATTCTTACTAAAGACTGTTTCCACGCCTTTAATGGCTACCATAGTTACTGACTGTAGTTCATGGCTACTTTTACTGGAATATTGTAATGCACCACGTGTTTGTGTTTACAAACATTATACACTTGCTTCTGTTTGTAAACAACAACCACATGTACCTTACGATGGAGTGCTGGGAGACATCAGTGACATCTACAATCACATTACGACGAGGGAAAGAGCAGCACCACCGCCTTCCGGAACACCTATATAACAGAGAGGGTTCCATGGATTTTCACCAGTCTGCGATTGGTTACTCCTCCTTTAGCTTGCCTGGAGTTTTAGGCGATACCCAACTCAGAGCCTCTAGTTCGCTTCGGAACTCTAGGCTTTTCTTTTCCTCCCGCTTAACTTGCTTCAGAGCTTTGTCGGAATTCCCAACCTCAGTCACTTAGCTTGCCCGGAGAGCTCTGTGACTGTTAACCGCCTCTCTGCTTGCTTCGGAGCATTGGGGATTCCTAATTCACTCCACCTAACTTGTAGTGGACCTCTGTGGAGATCCTGCCCCTGAGTGCTCTGACCTTAGGTAATCTTTCTCTACCTTGTATTATAGAAATTACATTATTGCACTATTCTTGTAGAGACGTCTGGCAAGATAGCCCCACGACTTTAGAAAACCGAAACAATGACTAGGTCATTCGTTTGTACTACGTTTGTACCGTTTGTACCGAAAATAATTTCATTTGTACCATTTTCCTTATAGGGTTACTTGAGAGGTCAACTGGGGAGGTATCTTGGCGCCAAGATAGCCCCCCCCCCCGTATCACAGCTCAAAAAATTGAAATACACCATTCGAGAGGAAATCGTTTGTACCGTTTGCACCGAAAAAAGTTTTGTTTGTACCCTGATAGTTTTCGAGAAAGAGGGGATGACATTTGGGGGGCTATCCTGGCGCCAGGATAGCCCCCCTCCGTATCACAGCACAAAAAATTGAAATACACCATTCGAAAGCAAGATAGCCCCCCAGTTGACCTCTCAAGTAACCCTATAAGGAAAATAGTACAAATGAAAATATTTTCGGTACAAACGGTACAAACGTAGTACAAACGAATGACCTAGTCATTGTTTCAATTTTTTAAAGTCGGGGGGCTACCTTGCCATACGTCTTGTAGAGTACTGTTAGTAATGGATTTTGGATTTTATAATAAACTGGTAAGGGGAAAAGATTCCGGACATACAGTACATAGAGTATTGTATAATTTTCCTCCACCAAGCGCTACCTACCCCTTCCACGGAGACTAAAATATTACCGCATATAGTTATCGTCGCATATTAAAGTAACATCTGGAAAGGGAATAAATCGTCCTTGCTGTTTTCCAAACAGAAATTAGTAATCTCACTATTGATATTCCAAACACACTGAACACTATAGATAACTTAATTTATCTACTAATTAAATACAAAGTAATTATTTGCTGAGCAAAACAATATATTTACTTCAAGAAACTAACCACTTGTCAGAGTTCCGCCAAGTAACTTGTTTTATTTAACGGCGATATCAGTCAACATTTAATTATATACAAACTACATCTTTTACTTATGGAAAATATTATCTACTAAATTTCAACATTGCATGAGCCGTATATTAATATACTATATATTTATTGATAATGTTACTTAATATTTTCATTTCTATAACATTATTCCAAATTAGATATATTAAAAGAACAATAGTAATTAGCTCAAACTACTTTTAACATGGCTCAACATTGAATAAATATTGTTATGAATGTGTTTAAAATTTCACTGGCATCTAGTAGCAATAACTGAACTTTAATTCAACGATGTATATAGTTTTCTTTATATTACATGTACAGTGCTGAACATTAGAAATATAAAACCGAGCAGAAGAATCAACCGTATTAACCCAATGTTTGCGGAATGTGTAGAGAATGGAAAATCAGTACAATGATTCAGAACCGTTGCTTCGCAACACGTCACATGTGTTAGCTACATACTCCCGAAATAACGAGAGGCAGTGGCGGATTCAGGAAGGCGAGATCGGGGCGATCCCCCCTCCCCCGCAGAAGAAGAGACTTTCTTATTTTTGTATATAAATAAACCCCATCCCAGAATTTGGAGCTCTTAAAAGTAGCTCTAAGTAACAGTATTACAACCCCCCAGAAGTCCGTCCTGGATCCACCCCTGACGAGAGGCAAGCCAGAAGATCACAGTAGTGGGTAAGTTTTGGTATGATATCAGTGCATCTGGACAGTCTAACAAGATATTATCGTCAAATGAGGTACCAACTGAAGCACATTCTCTGCTTTGATCACGGAGAAATTTTAACATATTGTCTACATGCGATGTACAGTGCGTCCCACTAGCTTTCTAACCCGGAAAAAACGTTATAATTTCCGAACAAATATACATAGGAAAATGCAATTCACAATACACGTACCTTGTTTCATGCTGAATACATGACCGTCACAGCAGGTGTTGAAAGTGTCCTTCCTGGACGTCAAGACATGTTTGTACACGGTGTTCCATATTGTGAAAAGTCCGATGTAGAGTCTCCGGTGTGATCTCATGAATCGCATTCTCAATGTTGTTTCGCAACTCTTGCAGTGATCGTGGGTTGTTTCTGTAGACACAACCTTTAAGAAAACCCCATAAGAAGAAATAAGGTGGTGTCAAATCCGGGAATCTTGGCGGCCACAATCCTTTGGAGATTATCCTGTCACCAAAAAAGGACTCAATTTCTGCCATGGCCGCGTTGGAAGTATGGCATGTTGCTCCGTCTTATTGGAAATAACCGCGACGCAGCTCTTGATCGTCCAGCTGATTCACAAATTCACTGAAGATGTGTAAGTAAACTTGTGTGTTTACTGTATCTTCAAAGAAGATGGGTCCAATGATACGCTGTCGAGAAATTGCACACCAAACTCCCACCTTCAAGGGATGAAGTGGAATCTCATGGTACACATGCGGATTTTCGGTGGCCCACACCCGAGTATTCTGCGAGTTCACATAACCGAAGAGATGGAACCAAGCTTCATCTGTGAACCAAGTATAGTCTAGGATTCCTGGATTGTCATGCAACAAAGCTTGCAACCAACGACAATACATCACGCGCTTTTCCCAATCTGTAGTCTTCAACTCTTGGACGACTGTAACGCGATATGGAAACAGCTTGGCTCTTTTGGCGGCTCTTCGCACAGTTGACTTTGACATCCCTACCTCTAGTGATAATCGACGCAGGCTCTTCTTAGCGACTGCAAAAGACGTTGCCGCACATTCTGTACTGTCTCCTCGGACATCCGTGGACGCGCGCCTCCATGTCCCGTAAGCAACGTTCCTGTTGTTTCGAACTTGTTCACCAAGTGATGTATTGATGATTTCGATTGTCCTTTACGGCATCCAAATTCACGGCAAAATTCACGTTGAACGGTCTGATACGATCCCGATATCCAATATTTTTTAACAATGAACACGCGTTCCTGTACGGTGTACAGAACCATCCTCGCGATGTAGCGACTCGAGTCCCACTAATACACGCGCACCACGCCAAGCAGCACTTCCTCTGGCGCCACCTATCGTCTTTGTTTTGAAGTGTGCGCTTCTGTTCATCCCTTTCTCGTGTTTAGCATGAAACAAGGTATTATTTGTCAGGAAAGTAAATGTACACCTATTTTTCGAGCCTGGCATTCCTGCGCTCCATCCGTGGAGAGTATGAGAATTAAATCAATCAAATGTTTACTGAGGGGCAAATTGAAAAGATTAATCTGAATAAGACATTGCAGAGGGACACAAGCTGTGAATACGAATAGTGCATAATGTAAATAAAAGAAGACACCGAAAGAGAAAGCCAGAAACAGTGTTAAACTTAGAAAAAAAGAGTAAAAATTGTCGAAGTGGGAACATAAAACACAAATACAACAAATACGTCGACAACTCAACGTTAGCCATGCCATGATCTTGGTGTAGTGGTTAAAGTGCTGGCTTACAAATACGAAGGACGTCAGTTCGAATCCCCGGCAAGGACTTTTTTTTTAAAAAAAATTTGTTAATAATACATACAGCTCATGAGAGATGGTAAAAGAGGTCATATTTAGTTTTTCGTAGCAATTATTATTCGTAATGTATAGTACTGATAATACTTTTTGTCTTTGCGTATTGCTTTTATACTTTTCTTCATTTCAAAAGAGAGGAATATCCGAATAAATGCCACTAAAATTCCTCATATTTTGAATGTAAACGCCATTTGCAATTAGTAAAGAATAAAAATTGAACGTTCCGTGTAGCTGCAAAAAGTAAAAAGAAAAACATGGAATTGGAGTGTTCGAATCCATACTCATGGTTATTAAAAATACAATTTCTACATGCCTTACACCTCCCGACCACGTTTCTACGTTAGCAAGTAAGAGATTTGTGTTTACCTTAGGCTGGTCAATACGTTTTGCAAAGGGGTCCGGTTTAGCTCTGACGCACCACAGATGCGAGAAGGGAGCAAAACACTTTTTCTCTCTCCCTCTGTGTGTCTATTTATCTATCTATCTGTATATATATAACGCTATTTGTGAATGCCATAACCACCCTAATTTTCAGCGAATTGAGACGAAACTTGGCACTTGACGAAGATTAATTGTTGAAATATCTTGAAAAGGTCGGTAACCAGAATAATCAGACGAAAATGTTCAAAATGGCAGCCCCTCAAACTCTTAAAAACTTCCAAGGGATCCAAATTTCGCCCATAAATAGGTGTTCAAAAAGTTTGAATAACTTTCCTCTTTTACTGAAATATTTGTGTGCAGGGACTTATTGAAATATTGGACTCGATTAATCGCATAAAGAATATTCACGCCCTTTCGCTACGGTCAGGTTTTTTTTTTTTTTTTTTTGCAGGAGGGGGGTTATTTTCCTATCGGAACAAGATGATTGTTAGTGATGATATGAAATTACACATTGAAAGTGAAGTAACTTGTGAAACGTGTTATTTGAAAGAATAATATAATAAATGTGCTTACCCCTAACACAGAGAACTGTAAATCATGTATTTCATGTTCGGGAGCGTGAATTGCGAGGAGTGGTTTTTGATTTGCTTTTAGTAACACATTGCATTGCAAATAAAGGTAGGCAACATTAGTGGTTAATAATAATAATAAAATAATAATAATAATAATAATAATAATAATAATAATAATAATATTAATAATAATAATAATAATAATAATAATAATAATAATAATAATAATAATAATAATAATAATAATAATAATAATAATAATAATAATAATAATAATAGGTGTTGTTTGTGGCAAGGCAATATCTTCCTCAATTCTTCTTCAAACGTAATAATTGTAACGCCATATCTCCCTTACAAACAAAATATTAGCAATTTATATCGAAAGAACGGGAAACTGTTGAGTGATGGGAGCAACGTTGCACAGTATGCACTCATAGTGCTCAGAAAAATAAGCGATTTCAATGCAAAATGAACGAAGAGTCATTGTCATGTGTAGTCATGGAACCACGGCAGAGCCCTCTTTAGGCAAAATGTCGATAACTTATATCGAGAGAACAGGAGGTGTTAGTGAGATGGGACCAACGATGGACACCGTTGACCCATAAGGCGCATCGAAAAAATTAGGGGGGCGGGCGCCAGCCAGCCTTACTTATTTCCTCATAATAAAATAAAATTATATTGTCGAAATACACACACGAGTTAGCTAGTAATATTTCAAATTATTATTATTATTATTATTATTATTATTATTATTATTATTATTATTATTATTATTATTATTATTATTTTAATTTTTATTATTATCGACAGCGTCTTTTCATTACGTGTGCATGTTTGACATGAGCCAAAGAGAAGATCTATCATTCGTAGAAAGAATAAGAATTGTCAGTTACTTTAAAGACTAGATAGATTCGAACTCGCATGAACGGCGCGAAAAGTCAGTACTTTGTCCACTTTTTTTTTTTAAACTGACTCACCGAACGTGTTTTAGTAACTTACTTATTGCTAATTTTACTTTCTTCACTCGTTTAACTTGCTTTTTCTAATAACTTATAACAACAGGGACACGAACGCAGAAACATCGAGGACAGTTAAAAATCATAGATGCTCTCCCGCCGGGAATCGAACCCGGGACACCATACACCAAAGGCGCACGGGCTAGCCACTAGACCAGCGGGGAGGGCACCGCTCACTGTCTGTGTCGTTAGGGATTACGACCACTGTATTGCCAGCTATCACTTCTGTGGGTTCTATACTATGATCACATGTTTCTTCTTTGCTGGAAGAGTTAAACTTACATTCTTTGTAATACATGAGGTATTTAGACCTACATGCTCTTCATATAATGTAATAAAAGGGTCATGCTGGGAATAAGAAAAAGAACATTCCTTGGACAAAACGGAACCTATTGGCATCAGAAATATTTATCTAGGAGGCATGCGCAGTAGTATATTTCAGAATAGTTACTGTTTAGTTCAGTAAACGAAGAAAGGGGTATAAAAAAGCAAATATGTCGCGTCAACGAGATCGACCACAGTTGCTACAGGCGGAACAGATGTGTAGTAATACAACAACTTGGTTAAATTGATAATTGGTTCTTTATTCTGTAGTAGATCGTATCACAACTTTACGGGAGAACAGAGAAAGACTTATTAACGCTGTCATATTGTAAGGTTTAGTAACACGATCATATAGAGAGAAATGGATGTAACTGTGAGTACTACAACTTGGATTTAACGAAAGCCGTTTAGATATTCAGTGGTTTGCAGGGTTGTATAAGACACAAAACGATAAGACACAATACAATTCTTCATACCTCAGCTTCCAGTAACTCGATACATACAATTTCTGGATAAACACTGAAACTGCTGTCGGATTTTAATACATGACGTATTGCAGGATACAAAATGCTTTGCATTACTTGTTTGTTTGTAGACAGCTACTAGCTTAGTGTTCTGAAAGGTTGTGTATAAACTAGGGATAGTCAATTCCGGAATTATTACTTTTCGGACTCCCGAAAGTAAAAGTGGACAAATTCCGGAATTCGGAAAATTCCGATTTTGGAATAATTCCGGAATTCGGAAAAATCCGGAATTTAAAAATTTCCGATTTCGTTAACATTCCGGAATTCGAAAAATCCGATTTTTTTTCGAAATCCGGAGTTTTTCTCAATTCCGGAATTTTCTAAATTCCGGATTCTTTCCGAGTTCCGAAATTCTTTTGAATTCCGAATTTTAACTGAATTCCATAATTTTCCGAAATCCGGAAAGTGAAAGTTCCGCTTCCGAAAAATGAATTTATTTTGGTTAATATGAATCGTGGTGGAAATAAGTCTTTGATCAGGCATTGGCGACTGCTTTGAAAGAAATGGGGTGTATGAGAATTCAATCTATCATATTTGTAGTTTCGTGTGGAGAAAAAACAAACTTGTGAACCATGTTTTAAGAAAAACTCAAGTTATTAATGTAAACTTTTCCGACTTCATAAAAGAAATACGAAAGACATTTTGAATCGAAGAAATATACAAGTTTGCAAACGGACACAAAGAAACCTAACGTAACCAGACGAAAAACGAATCTTTTACCGCGTAGCGATCGCGGTTCAGTGGTCAAGGTGCTTGTGCGAATGCATATTGTAATTTGTTTTTTTACTTTAGGATTTTTGATGGCGATTGATCGGCGATAACATACGTTTTATTATATTCAGATATTTGAGTACTCGGATGTTTCAATACTTAAACTATCAAATCTTCAAGAATAATAATAGTAATAATAATAAACTAATAATAATAATAATTATCTCGTAGAAGATTAAAAGCTAGAAGCTAATTATCGCTCAGGTCATACTATTACAAGCAGAAACGTGACATTTGGAAAGAATATTTCGGTTTGGTTTAATGTTGCTCACGTGAAGAGGTGTTTCTCATCTCGTTTCTAAAACAAATAAAATAACATGAGAATTAACATTTTACTTTCGAGACGGTTCAAGGCTAACTCAAAATTTTCGTCTCTCTTTGGAGATGAGAATCGAGACGAGACGAAAAATATGGTAAACATTTTCCGTCTTCTCTCGATTCTCGAAATAGTGTATTCCATTCTTTAAGTAACAATTGCTCTGTAGACCGAATCTCATAGGCTATTTCCTTACATTATATTTCATAGATCATTGAATTATGCTCTGTGTGGGTATTTCATAGCAAAGCTTTTATATTTACCTCTGCATCTCCTAAAAATTAGTTTATTATATGCCTTACTGTTGCGTGATATTCAGTTATTTTTATAACAGTTATTTTCGTTAAAACATACAGTAGAATACTTTCTTCATGAAACTTCATTGGAACGCTCAATTTAAAATTTTGGTAGTTGCAGAGATGTGTCTTGAAGGTACGGATCCTTTTCCCCGAAATCTCTACTTTTAAATAAGTTTTGCCAAATTTCAACGGCAAGGTTAAAACTTTTATTATTATTATTTTTATAATAATAATAATAATAATAATAATAATAATAATAATAATAATAATAATAATAATAATAATAATAATAATTATTATTATTATTATTATTATTATTATTATTATTATTATTATTATTATTATTATTATTATTATTATTATTATTATATCAACACCGTGTATAATCTTTAAAATATATACGGTTTGTGTCTGAATAGTAAAAGCTAATTGACTGTCGATCTCGGTCGTCGAGAAGTCTTCAGGAGGGAAAGACATCTTTCACGTTCTTGGTTTGAGTTCCGAAGTGACAAGTATTTGGGCTTGAGCCATATAGGCTTCAGCCAAACATGTTCAAAACAGCTGGGACCGGGTTTAGGCTTCTCAACGGCTCAAGCGGCTCGGCTTACAGCTCATTCACTATCGAACCGAACCGATAACTGAGCCGAGCCAACAGCTCACCCAACCGAGCCGATTTGAGCCATCGGCTTAGTTGAGCTGAATCGAAACGTGCCAATGGACTAGTTTCAACTTAGCTGGCTTGAACCGGTTCACATGAGCCGAGTAGGGGACCCATCCCAACCGAGAAAGCTCGAATCATCGGCTCAATTGAGCTGAGTTGATGGCTCGTTCCAACTGAGCCGGCTCGGGTCATCGGCTCATCCCAACCGAGCCGACTCGAGTTGTTCGCTCAGTTGATACGAGCCGAGCCGGTTGATATCACTACCCGAGTTGGTCTTCTGCTTGGGCTCAAGAATTCGACAGTGCAGGTCTCAGCCTTGATTTTAAGAACCACAGTATATACTTCTATTGGTGATTACGACATTTGAGGCTGTCTCGTAATAATAAAAAAATCTTGTCTTCTCGTTATCTAGGCGAGACGAGATACACTAAAATTGCCCCACGAGATGCACAAAAATTACGAGACGAGACGCACCGCTGTCGTGAGCAACACTAAAAGCATTCCACATTACTGCTTACATTTCTCATGGCTTTCGCTTTCCAGTCTAATCAGGCCATTATGTCAAAACGAGTTAAAACGAGCTGAACGAGCGAGCGAGCTCTTATGAAACTCGACTCAACTCGAAACTCGCCCTCGAAAACAGCTTGACATTGATCGCTACGCGGTAAACGATTCGTCTTTAGTCTGGTTACGTTAGGTTTCTTTGTCTCCGCTTGCAAACTTGTATGTTATATTTCTTCGTTTCAAAATGTCTTTCGTATTTCTTTTATGATGTCGGCAAAGTTTACATTAATAACTTGAGTTTTTCTTAAAACATGGTTCACAAGTTTGTTTTTTCTCCACACGAAACCAGAAATATGACATTGAATTCTCATACACCCCATTTCTTTCAAAGTAGTCGCCATTACCTGGTCAAAGACTTATTTCCGCCACGATTCATAAATAAACCAAAATAAATTCATTTTTTGGAAGCGGAACTTTCACTTTCCGGATTTCGGAAAATTATGGAATTCAGTTAAACCTCTAATTTAGAAGAACTCCGGAACTCGGGAAGTATCCGGAATTCAGAAAATTCCGGAATTGAGAAAAGCTCTGGATTTCGAGAAAATCGGATTGTTCTAAATTCCGGAATGTTAACGAAATCAGAAATTTCTAAATTCCGAATTTTTCCGAATTCCGGAATTATTCCAAAATCGGAATTTTCCGAATTCCGGAATTTGTCCGGTTTTATCTTCGGGAGTCCGAAAAGTAATAATTTCGGAATTGGCTATCTCTAGTTTATACACAACCTTTCAGAACACTAAGTTAGTAGCTGTCTACAAACAAACAAGTAATGCAAAGCATTTTGTATCCTGCAATACGTCATGTATTAAAATCCGACAGCAGTTCAGTATCTATCCAGAAATTGTATGTATCTAGTTACTGGAAGCTGAGGTATGAAGAATTGTATTGTGTCTTAACTTTTTGTGTCTTATAGAACCCCGCAAACCACTGAATATCTAAACGGCTTTCGTTAAATCCAAGTTGTAGTACTCACAGTTACATCCATTTCTCTCTATATGATCGTGTTACTAAACCTTACAATATGACAGCGTTAATAAGTCTTTCTCTGTTCTCCCGTAAAGTTGTGATACGATCTACTACAGAATAAAGAACCAATTATCAATTTAACCAAGTTGTTGTATTACCACACATCTGCTTCCGCCTCTATCAACTGTGGTCGATCTCGTTGACGCGACATATTTGCTTTTTTATACCCCTTTCTTCGTTTACTGAACTAAACAGTAACTATTCTGAAATATACTACTGCGCATGCCTCGTAGATAAATATTTCTGATGCCAATAGTTTCCGTTTTGTCCAAGGAAAGTTCTTTTTCTTATTCCCAGCATGACCCTTTTATTACATTATATGAAGAGCATGTAGGTCTAAATACCTCATGTATTACATAGAATGTAGGTTTAACTCTTCCAGCAAAGAAGAAACATGTGATCATAGTATAGAACCCACAGAAGTGATAGCTGGCAATACAGTGGTCGTAATCCCTAACGACACAGAGAGTGAGCGGTGCCCTCCGCGCTGGTCTAGTGGCTAGCCCGTGCGCCTTTGGTGTATGGTGTCCCGGGTTCGATTCCCGGCGGGAGAGCATCTATGATTTTTAACTGTCCTCGATGTTTCTGCGTTCGTGTCCCTGTTGTTATAAGTTATTAGAAAAAGCAAGTTAAACAGGTGAAGCAAGTAAAATTAGCAATAAGTAAATTACTAAAACACGTTCGGTGAGTCAGTTAAAAATAATAGTGGACAATGAACTGGCTGTTCGCGCCGTCCATGCGAGTTCCAATCTATCTCGGCTTCATTTCTTATCCATTTGAGAAAAAGTATGCACTCATAGTACTCAGAAAAAAATAAGCGATTTCAATGCAAAATGAACGAAGAGTCATTGTCATGGGTAGTCATGGAACCACGGCAGAGCCCTCTTTAGGCAAAATGTCGATAACTTATATCGAGAGAACAAGAGGTGTTGGTGAGATTGGACCAACGTTGGACACCGTGGACCCATAAAGCGGATCGAAAAAATTAGGGGGGCGGGCGCCAGCCAGTCTTACTTATTTCCACATAATAATATAAAATTATATTGTCGAAATACACACACGAGTTAGCTTGTAATATTCATATTATTATTATTATTATTATTATTATTATTATTATTATTATTATTATTATTATTATTATTATTATTATATTATTATTATTATTATTATTATTATTATTATTATTATTATTATTATTATTGTTTTACTTACCACTAATGTTGCCTACCTTTATTTGCAATGCAATGTGTTACTAAAAAGCAAATCAAATAACAATCCTCACCATACACGCTCCCGAACTCGAAACACATGATTTACAGTTCTCTGTGTTAGAGGAAATCACATTTATTATATTATTCTTTGAAATAACACGTTTCACAAGTTACTTCTTTTTCAATGTGTAATTTCATATCATCACTAACAATCATCTTGTTCCGATAGGAAAATAACCCCCCTCCTGCAAAAAAAAAAAAAAAAAAAAAAGCCTGACCGTAGCGAAAAGGCGTGAACCTTCTTTAAGCGATTAATCGGGTCCAATATTTCAATAAGTCTCTGCACACAAATATTTCAGTAAAAGAGGAAAAGTTATTCAAACTTTCCGAATACCTATTTATGGGCGAAATTTGGTTCCCTTGGAAGTTTTTAAGAGTTTGAAGGGCTGCCATTTTGAACATTTTCGTCTGATTATTCTGGTTAACGACCTCAAGATATTTCAACTATTAATGTTTGTGCCAAGTTTCGTCTCAATCCGCTGAAAATTAGGGTGGTTATGGCATTCGCAAAAAGCGTTATATATATACAGATAGATAGAATAATAGACGCACAGAGGGAGAGAGAAAAAGTGTTTTGCTCCCTTCTCACACCTGTGGTGCGTCAGAGCTAAACCGGACCCCTTTGCAAAATGTATTGACCAGCCTAAGGTAAACACAAATCTCTTACTTGCTAACGTAGAAACGTGGTCGGGAGGTGTACGGCATGTAGAAATTGTATTTTTAATAACCATGAGTATGGATTCGAACACTCCAATTCCATGTTTTTCTTTTTACTTTTTGCAGCTACACGGAACGTTCAATTTTTATTCTTTACTAATTGCAATTGGCGTCTACATTCAAAATATGAGGAATTTTAGTGGCATTTATTCGGATATTCCTCTCTTTTGAAATGAAGAAAAGAATAAAAGCAATACGCAAAGACAAAAAGTATTATCAGTACTAAACATTACGAATAATAATTGCTACGAAAAACTAAATACGACCTCTTTTACCATCTCTCATGAGCTGTATGTATTATTAACAATTTTTTTTTAAAAAAGTCCTTGCCGGGGATTCGAACTGACGTCCTTCGTATTTGTAAGCCAGCACTTTAACCACTACACCAAGATCATTGCATGGTTAACGTTTAGTTGTCGACGTATTTGTTGTATTTGTGTTTTACGTTCCCACTTCGACAATTTTTACTCTTTTTTTCTAAGTTTAATACTGTTTCTGGCTTTCTCTTTCGGTGTCTTCTTTTATTTACATTATGCACTATTCGTATTCACAGCTTGTGTCCCTCTGCAATGTCTTATTCAGATTAATCTTTTCAATTTGCCCCTCAGTAAACATTTGATTGATTTAATTCTCATACTCTCCACGGATGGAGCGCAGGAATGCCAGACTCGAAAAATAGGTGTACATTTACTTTCCTGACAAATAATACGTGTATTGTGAATTTCATTTTCTTATGCACATTTGTTCGGAAATTATAACGTTTTTTTCGGGTTCGAAAGCTAGTGGGACGTAATGTTAAGAAAATGGTATGACTCTCTTTTCTAAGTATCAGCACGAACCTTTTAGGCAATCAAAATTCAAAAAATAAAATAAAATATAAAATATTGTCATATTATGCACGAACTCGTGAGATCCTACTACCGTATGGGAAGTAACATGTCAATTAAACTGCATTTCCTGAACGATCATTTGACTTCTTCCCAGATAACCTTGGTGCCGTTAGTAACAAACGTGATGAATACTTTTAACAGAATATTTTTCAAATGGAAAACTGTTATCAAGGCAAGTGGAATGCAGAGGGAGACCGGGTGTGGTTGAAACACTTTTTACTTGAAGCTGAATTGTTGCCATATCTTTAGAATTTTCAACAAATAAAGATATGTAAATGAAACTTTATTTCTTTTTCTTTTCTTTTCTTTTCTTTTTTTCTTTTACAAACTATAATCAAGTAACAATATTCATGTTATTAGTTTCCGAAGAGAAAAAACGAAAAAGAAAAATTGTCAACTGTTACAACCAACCCCGACCATGGGATTGATTGTAGCGTGGGCTGGGCTTAGTTGTAACAATTTAAAAACGATACAGATATAATTAAAGAACTTCGTGCTTGCCCATCCTGACCGAGGTTTCCACTCATTTCCACCAGGAGAAGCCCGTGATGATGCTTTAAGTGTTATTCTTCCCCTTCAAATTCAAAGGAACTTTATGCATTATACAAGAACTAATCTACTCACTACACAATCCTACGACACAGGAAACTGGGCCGCGGTGGCTCAGTGGTAGAGCGTTCACCTCTGGTGTTTGGGGTCTCGGGTTCGATCCCAGCCCCTGCAAAGTGAACTTTGTGGTGGACAAACCCCGTGTGTGGGTTTCCTCGTGGTTCTCCCGTTTCCTCCCACTTTCTTCATTCTACCATTTCATTCATTATTCATCATCACCGTCTCCTTTAGCTTAACCGGTATAACCGTGGGACATAAAACTCAAAGATTTCATTTCATTTTACACAGGAAACTGAATACTGCTAAAACGTATCACGACGTTTTCGAACATTAAGAACGAACTTATCACCAATCTTCATTCTGAGTCGTTTGAATTACAATTTGCACACAAATACTGAACAGTGCCATTTGTACAGAAAACATGAGCCCAGCCTTTGCAAGCACTGCATTGAATCCACTACTCATCTGGGTGATTACAGGAGTATATTCACAACAAACGAGACATAAAATAGTATAGTGAATTTCTACCTATCTAATTTCTGTAGTTGTTTATTTTCAATTTTGTATAAAAGGGAAATCTGTCCAAAACAGAAATAAAATTTGGGCCCATTGCTTTCCATTTTATACAAGTTTCTCTGTATTTATTAATTCTTTTCTATAGTTTCCATCAGCTATGTGTTGCTAGAAGTTTTGGTAGGTATATGCTCGACCGTTTTCAAAATTATAGCTTATACTCATCCTTACACCTTACATCTCTCAATTAAAGTAAATATATGTTGAACTATGAAGATATTAGGTGAGTAATGTTCCCTATACTTCCGTATACCCTCCTCGGTAGGCTTTCCTAAAATACTTTCTTAGTACAAGTAAATCTAAGACCTGTTCGATACGGGAGCAGTTTTTGAAGATTACTTGTAAGAAAAATCTTATCATTACCCTATTTTTTTTCTGATGACCGATTGCAAACTACTGTATATCTTTTTGTGCACTCACGGATTGTGAAAGTTTAGAAAGAAGTTAGGACATAACTGACCAGAGTTAACTATCATATGGAGGTAAAAATTAAATTGAGTCGAAGTGGCTGACAGATTATGAAATGAAAATGTCGTTGTTTTGCTTTTCTTGCCTCTTATTTGAAGGGAATTAGCAGTGGACCTGAATTATGTAATGTATTTGAGACCAGGGCCGGAGCGAGGGAGGTCGAACCGTGCCATCGCCCAGGGCGGCAAGTCTGACTGCCGGCAAAATTTGAAAAAGAAAAGAATACAGGGGCGGCAAAATTTGAGAAAGAAAATAATAAATGGGTGGTATGTCAAAGTACCGCCCAGGACGGCAAAACTTCTAGTGCCGGCCCTGTTTGGGACATCTGATTGAAAAAGTAAAGACGTATTGAGAATTGTAATAAACACATTAAAACTATGCTGAATTAAACTAGTGTGAGCACCACACGGGGATCTACCGGTGTGGGATGACCCCTTCAAACCTTCTTAATTCGACGTGCGTTTGTACCCTTTCATAATAAAACTACAATTATTTAGTAGAGAAATGACTGTTCTAGCCTAAAGATTTAATGTCACACCATCCGTACTCTTTCTTTTCTTAGAAAAAGAAATCTATATTTTTTCTAAGAATATAGATGGCAGACCTTAACAATTACTTATCATTTTTCGGGTGTAGAATTACATCGGATCAATAGTACATTACCCAACATTAGTGTGGACTCATCCAACAAAATTTTCTAGGAGCGCGCTTGGTAAGTACGTCAAATATTATATTACAATGCGTCGGTTTGGTCATTTCTATTAAGACTCATAATTATCTCGTAGAAGAAAAATTACACTTGCTCACTTTTGATTGATTGCATCAGATTTTGGGATGTTTGAATATGTTGTGTGTCTCCACTAGGAGTCCGAACATTCTAGTAGTTCTGGTGTTTTCCATGGTTTGATTGACTTCATGAAGTGTTCTGCTCTCCTCATTTGTATATAGTGATTAGTGTATGTCGTTGGTAGACGGGTCCGGGTTTAGCTCCGGGTAGGGGAATATCAAACACATTACAGTAATCTTTTTAATCTCGTCTTATGTAGCCTAACCTCTAAAAGAGAACGTAAATACAAAATAAAGCCATGAAGTGTCTTGAGACAACAATGCAAGAGTACATGGACAAAGCGTTCATAATTAAAGGTACCTCTGCAACTGCCATCATAATTTTATACATTGTATGTTGCGTGTGTACTTAACAGTTCACAAAAAAAGGATATCTAGGAATTCAAATATACGAGATAGCAGATGTTCAGAGTCTAATGAAGATGCCATTAATATATCGTCGTGAAATTGATGGTGAGTCCGTGATGAGTCCGTGAAATTGATGGTGAGTGAGTAGAAAGAAAAAGACGCATAACAAAATTCGTGAAAATCATAGTACGTCAACTTCAGAAACTGAAAGTTGTTTTACCATATTAAAGAATATAAAATCATTTGAAAGAATACCGTAGCTCAAAATAGTCTCACTGCATTAGCTATAGAATCAATAGAGAAAAAAACTGTAAAAACTAAACTTCAGAAAAGTTATTGACAAGTTGATTGCCCAGAACAGCAGAAGTAATTTCATATACGAATGAAATGGAGCATTTGTTTATAAATGGATACTCTTGTTATGTGTAAATATATATGGCTGTGAAGTACGAAAAATCATGTCACGAGACGCCACTGGTACAGTCGCGAATACACATATACTTACAAGGGACGTATGCGAACCGTGACAGCTAGATATTTATGAAAATTGGTACTCTGACTAATTATGGATCACTAATCATCGTGGTGATAGTCACTCAGTGCGGAAATGCCTTGTTTACCCGCTACGTATAACGTATATTCCAAGCGGTGACCGGGTGAGTCTGTGCCTAGTTACACCCCAAAAACACTAGAAAAAGACAGGAAATGAAGAATGTATGCAGGTAAGCTGATACCTACGGGAGCAGGACGCGTGACCAAGGACACTGCAGTAGTGTCACAAACAGTGTTGCCATCTCAATACTAATTTATAGTTTTTCAGATAGAATGTATGCCATGTTATGGAATTAAAACAGTTGACATAAAACTTGAAAAAAATAAGCTAAATGTAGGTTATCATTGTTGCCAAATAAGGAAATAGGAAGCTCTAAAGTTAAGAAATTATGGGTTTTGTACGGAGAAATGAACAATGTACAACAAGAAGAAGACTGCAGAAGAACCAAATGTACAGTAGAGAGTAAATTACAGTATGCACGGCATCCAGTGATCAACGGACTTGTTACAGGATTCACGCTAAAGGGCACATGGTAGAGTTGCCGTAGAAAAAAGAAGTTCCATGAGACACACGGAAATGTGAAACAACAAATCTTCCTGTAGCGCAGCAACTTCAATGGCGTTTCTGTGGAATCGATATTTCGAATCTTTCCCGAGAGCTATAAAACAAACTGTCTTGGGGTTCCAACACTGTATAAAATCCTGCATGCCTTCGAAACCACAGAAAAGAAGCCGTAGCGCCTGAAAAGGGTACAGAAAAGCTGTGGCACGAAAAGTAACAAATCTGTGATAAGAAAGTACGTCAGAATCGATACGCAAAGATCAATGAACTGTGATAGGTGTCAGTCTAGAGTATAGGAAACGTATTGTTAGCATGTGAGACAACGATGAAGATAAAACAGTTCCAGGTTACCAGGACAACTGCATGCAGCTTACCAGTAATATACAGGTACAAAATATTTTAATATAATACATCAATACATACAGCAGAAAAGCAACAGATAGTATGGCAAAATTACGTACATTTCTCGTTCTAGCTATACACTCGACATGACGTATCAAACCCGTTAGTCACTGGATGCTGTATTCGAAAAGTTGTATTTCTATTTAAAAAGCTATAAGTTTGTGTTGGGATGGCAACATTGCTTGCGTGATACTACTGCCGTATTCTTGGTCGCGTGTCCCCCTCCGGTAGATATCAAGTTATTGTGCTGCCAAAATGTCTTGAGCCGTGGCAAAAATGCGAACCAAAGCTCACACCCTCACACCCACGCGACCAAGAATAAGAGTTCAGCTGTTGTTAAGCGAGAGAAAGCGAGTGGAATTCCTTCAGCCGATAGCAGCGCTTGCAACGGAAGACTAGGGATCAAGTCAATGTGGCATATCTTTACCTGTATACATTTTTCATTTTCTGCGTTTTTGGAGTATAACTCGGCACAGCCTCATCCGGTCACTGCTTGGTATATTTATTATACGTAGTGGGTACACAAGACATTTCCGCACCGAGTGACTATCACCACAATGATTAGTGATCCACAATTAAGTCAGGGTACCAATTTCCATATACATTTAGATGTCACGTCCCGCATACGTCCCTTGTTAGATGAGCACTTGCATACCACATAAAATAATCATTTACGAGCATATCTTTGGAGAATTCAGAGTGGATTAACTGAATCCCCTTGTCTCCCGCTGTGGGTGGTTTCATTATTGAGGTCAAAGTTGTCTCTTCGTTGCTTGTTTCAAAGTCACCTTCTCAATATAAAATTTAGTGAAATGAAATTAAATTTGAGATCATAAAATCTATTGCAGAATAGAAAAAAAATATTCAATGACTGGGCTGATTAAGTGATAAATAATAAATAAAACTACAAAATGTAATACAGCATTTACGAGGATTATTTTAATTTTAATACTAATTGCATCTCAGAATTATTAATATATTATAAGATTCCTGCGAAATAAATTATTTTCACCTAAACTTTGTTCATGTGTAACATTGGTTGCGTGTATTATAGTACCAAGTTCCGGGCAGACTAAAGCTTTTAAGCATTGCCATCTGTTGTCCTGAAATTGTTATAACACTCATAGTATATTGAAACCAATGTTACCTTGTCATACAGGAGGATTCAAAAGTCCTCGAACTCTGAATTTAAAATGTAAGAATTGCAAAGCACGGAAATATTTAAGAATATTGATACTTGTGATATTCGTGAGGGATGCAAAAACTGAAAACTGCAGAAGTTGTCGGAACAAACCTGTTTCATTTTTCAACGTACTCTCCTCTGACGTTAATATAGTTTGTCCACCGGTACTCCCGTTAGTGATCCCTTCTTAATAATAGGTAGTCTCATCTAACTCAACAGGATATGCATTGATTTCTCCAATGATCTCGTCATTTAACGCAAATCGACTTCCCCTTCAGCCATTTCTTGACATTGGGAAACAAGAAATGGTCCGAGGATGCCAAATTTTAGGAATAGGGAGATGCTAAACAAGCTGGAATCATAGCTCGATCAATTTTGCAGCAGTAATGCCTGAGGAGTGCACGAGTCTGTTGTCCTGATGAAACAAGATCTTTTTGACAGTTCGGTTTTAACACAGCCCAGAACGATGCATATGACTAGTCTGCTATTGTTTACGAAATAGAAAACCAAGTATAACATGGCGTGTTAAGAGTAATGTTTAGTGAAAGATGGCTTCAGTCTTGAGAGAACCTTGCAGTTAATATAATAACTATATTTCGGGAATGTTTCTCCATCACCAGCTTTGAAAGCTGGAATATGAATGAACACGTCATTCAATAATATCAACTGCCAAATACGTGTCTATATAAAATGTAGGAGATGTAACTCAAAGGTAAATTAGTAGAATAGAACATAAACGCAAATTCATTTTCAACAAAGTGCAGCAGACAAGGATAGCTGTTAAAGGAATTTGAAAATATTCTAACTCTGGTGTTGTCACTGAGCTGTTTCGGAGTAATTACTGTACCTTCGTCAGTAATTGCAAATTCATCCTTCTCGTCGTACTCATAGATGTTGATTTGTGGAAATCTTGATCGAAGTACTCTGTGTCCCTTGAAACAAACAGTTTTGTTCCAAGAAGGAGACACGAACCACCTCCTTTGTGCCTCCTCATTTCCATATAAGGAAAATCTTTACAACTCGGGCCCTCCTCTAAATAACGTGTTCGTGACGTCGAAGTAGAAGGTAGTAAAGATAAGTCTTAGAACTCTTTGGTGGGATGTCAACTTCAAGCTACATGCGTGGTTTCTCTTTGAGGAAACCGGAGTCCGAGAGTCAGACTTCATCAAACAGAAATAACATAGTTGAGTTTCAACTCACAGATAATCTCAGACGTGGCATTACAAATCCTTAATATTGATGAAATTTCTGTTCCAGACTTAAAGAGTGCAAGGTGGGTGATGATTGTTTCATAAAGGAGCGTACAGAGGCGGATCCAGGACCGACTTCTGGGGGGGGGGGCGGTGGGTTGTCATAATGCTACTTTTAAGGGCTCCAAACTCTGGGATGGATTTTTATATATATATAAAATAAGAAAGTTTCCTCTTCTGGGCGTAATATACGCTCCCCCTGGAGCGTAATATACGTGCAATGTCATGAAGTACAGTTTAGTGACACGATGAAGCCAGGAAATATTGTCTGACACAAGTACAAAGGGTACTAGCAAAGTTTTGCAATATGACGCAATCATGTGTCGCCGGAGTCTGCTTCTTGGTGCATGTTGAGACATATTCATATTTGAACACTAACCGCTACACCAAGTCTAGTACAACTATCCCTACTCTTTTACAGCATCTCTACCGTCTGTTGCTACGTTCAACGCCGCTCACCCGGTCCTTCGTGAACTAACAGATCAAACTTCAGCTGTACCACGTTACGCATATTCATCACTCCATCATCTTAGTCGATCATCTTGTTGCACTGCAATTTGCACTCCATGAACGTGATGAGGTCACTCCTCTCTACAACCTACATCGTCCTCTCTACAGCCTACATTTACCATAACTATCAGCACATCTATTGCGCATGAATTCATTCGTGTACTTCTTTGTTCTCACTAACAGGGCTCCCATTGTCTCAACCCTCTCTGAGTAGCCGTACAACACAAGATTAACACCCTCGTCTTAGCTTACATCATGTGTCCTTATGTTAACAACACTTCATTGCTACCATCACCTCATCTCTCATCGCACTCAAAGGTATTAATGAAAATAAATAAATACATACTGGTAATTCCTGATACCCACTTCTAATACTTTTTATTACACATAAATTGATGTCACTGGCCCAAGAGAAGGTGTTACCTTCTGTGGCCTGTCCATCTATTGATGTGAATTAAACTGCACTTTAAAAAAAATGAATTTAATTGCTATTTTTTTGTAAATACATTTTGAGTCAAGTTATTATAACCTAATAAGCATGTGGAATTTTAAGTATCGAGATGAAAGTACGTATTTATGTATAGTGAAGTTGATATTACTTTTCATCCTCCATTGATTTTTATCTGAAAAATGAAGGTCACTATGCACCGCACGAGTTCAATCGAGTCCATCCGATCTGGATCAAACTCGGCATAATATTATATCTTGACTTGTTAAAAAAGCTTATGAAATATTATGGCGTTACTACTTTTGAGTACCGAATTATCGAAGTTAGGATTTAGGCTTCGTAAAATTTTTACAAAAAAAAAAAAATTTCTACGCAATCGATAAAGCTCATCCCATCTTGGCCAAATTGCAGGGCCGGATTAAGGGGGGTTAGGAGGCTATAGCCCCGCAGGCCCGTAGCCAGCCCCAAAATTTAGGGGGGCCCGGTAGAAGTTAGGGGGGCCCGACCCAATCTTATTATACTCTGTATTTCATCACCAGATTAAAACTGAAAAAAGGGGGCCGTTGCCACAGCAACCACTGTTGCCATAACAACGAGTCCTGTCACGGTCGCCATTCTAAAACTGGAAAAAGGGGGCCGTTGCCACAGCAACCACTGTTGCCATAACAACGAATCCTGTCACCGTTCGTCAATCTAAGACTGATTGAGGAAAAAGGGCAACAAATGTGATGCACAGAATAAGTCGTGAGTGGGAACCCTTCACCCCTGGTGGGGATGTTCATGAAGCTATCAGCTTATGCCTAATTATATTGGAATATAATTTCCATTTCTTAATTTCTTAATTTCGAACATACTAGGTTCGATCGAAAAGAGAAAACCTTTTATCGGACTTCTAAAGAAAATAAAATCAAATAAATACATGACCGTGTTTATTACATATAGAATTCCCAGTCACGACCCCCCTTTCAGTTTTATTAAAAATAGAAGAAGAAGATGAAGAAAGGAAGAGGAAGATAGAAGAGGAAAAAGGTAAAGTAAGAAGGTGATAAAGAGGAAACTGTTACTGGATATTTTGAGGAATATGGTAAAGGAAAGTGAATAATTATCTAATTGTGATCATTTCCAATAGCTATTGGGTGAATGTCTGGTATTAGGGTGATCAAAGGTAGACACATGTTAACTCATACATCCCCGATCTAGATCCATTTGACCCCAACTACCGAATTATCCCAATATAGCTCGGAGATAGATGAGAAAGTTTAATTTTACCGTTTATTCAATATTTCCAGAAGTTTTAGACTAATATTCAATATTTGAAAAATGAACGACGAAGTTGATGGCATGTTAGAAACGACCACAGAAAAAAAAAAATCAGAATATCACATATTTGTCGAAGATTTTGACTTTCACAGTTCTCTCATGATGATCATTCGTTCAGGCTACTTCAGTCCTTTTTACTTCCTTCATAGAGCCAACTTAAGTTAGTATTAACATTCAATGAGTTTAATTGATAACTACCATTAATTATAATAAATCACACATATATGTCAAAATAATGGATGCACTTAATACTAAACCTACATTTCACTCACACACCCATTCATACAGGACAATGTATACTTCGGGTTGTATTTGGTTGAATTAAACTAACCTAACTACAATGCTATAGACATTTATTACATTTCAATAGAAGAAGATTTAGTTTGACATAACAGAAAAAAAAAAATTTAATACATGAAAAGAATGTTTCATAAACATGCACAGAAATTCGCTACTTGCAACAAGATCAAATAACACATTTCCCTTTTATATATATATATTAAAAGTTGAATTACATGAAAAGGAATTAAACCAAAGACGAAACAAGAAAAAAAAAGAAGAAAAAAACTTCAAGGGTCAAGATATATTTAAAATTCAGTGCAACGAATACATATCGTTGCAGGCAGAAGAGAAAAAATAATTGGTTAATCATTCAAAAAAAAAAAACACTTTAGTAATATTTTATTGAGTCTCTGTCTCAATAGGAGACATATCGACAGTTTTATGAGTCTTTGTTTTTACGTCGATAATAGCTCCTTTTTTTTTTTTTTTTAACTCTCTTTACGCACTGTGGTTTGTGTCCATGAGAGTATTCAATTGGTTTTGTTTTAACTATAGACAACTAATTGCTTCATATCACATATATGTTTATATTTTTCATTTTGTCACTCGACACACTTGATCTAAAATTTCAAAGTTTGTTAATATTAGAGAAAAAATTATCAAATCCAGTCACAGATATTGGGAACATATTTCCATATTCCGGTATTCATATTAACTTATTAAACAGATTTCAGTTCGTTGAATTTAAGATCACTAATTTTTTTCCTAATATAGATCTTATAGTCAAAAGATTCTAAATATTGAATAGTTTGGTTTCCGATCGTAGGGGAAGGATTTGTTTCATGGTTCACTAATGGAAAGATTCGTTGGAGGGGCGCACTGTTTCGTAGGTTGCTAATTTCACTCGCAAAGTAAATTTGGGTAAGGATTAGGGTTATTCTTATTTATCTTACGACCCGCTACTTGTTTTATTCACATGCAGTAGTTAACATTATATTCCACTTTAATAGTTACAAAAATTAGTAACAACTCAACAAAAAGTAATTTATGACAATTTACGCGGGAATACTATATATCACAAATAGTTAGTTAATACCGGGTGTCTAAAATCTATGGCAACCTAACAAGACCAGGGTAAATATCGAGCCCATTACATACATACTCGTATATATATATATATATGTATTCATATTAATCAATACAATAAATTTCACTTTAATATCTATCTTAATATTTCATCGACGTTTAAATTCTACATCACCGTTCATATTCGACAAATATTCATATTATATAAATATTTATATTTATTTGGCTCAAAGACAAAACAAAAACCCTGACTATCAAAATTTCACTTTTTTTTTCTTTCTCATAAGGTTGCAACATTGTAATTTATATGTATAAACCCGATAATCAATAATCATTTTCAATTTACTAAAGATCCGCGTAGATATATAAAAAATAGTTAACATAAGAGGTGGAAATGCAACAAAATGAGCAGGCACGTAACTTTTAAAACTATGTAAGCACATATATAGATGTATATATAAAAAAAATCAATGTTATTGGAAACTAGTGGGCCCAGACTAATAATACATACACACTATATGACCAATCAATAGAAATAAAAACCAGAAATCAGTAATCAATTGATATAAGTTGTATGATCAATGAATAACGAAGGTTTCTAGGAATCTGAAAGCATAGTGTACCTTCTCGTCAATTTCTCCCGTGGTGGATTGAATATTGCGAAAATGGTCCTGAGATGTGCTGCAATACCTCCACGAATTGCATCCCTCGATGTCTCAGTTAGTACATACGATCGAAATAAGTGAAATGAATATTGTATGTTTTATGAGTTTCAGAAACCGGGGGGGGGGGGAAGGTTGAAAAAATGGAAAAAAAATCTCGAAGTAATGAAGACAGAGAGAGAGATAGAGAAGAAGGAAGACGAAGAATAGGGGCGCCAAAGAATTAAGTGGGAAATAACTAACGCTACAAAGTTAGAATTCGAATTTCGCTCTCAACAAAATCCATAGCCAAAATATTCTTAACATGCCAAAAAGGGTTCGGCTTACCAAATAAATAGCCGATAAAACTGTCTGCGAAGATGAGACAAGTCTGTGTCCACAATGGGATTTTCGGAAAGACAAAGGCTTTAGGGAAATCCCACCACTCACCGTATCCGGTCAACACCCTTGCAGACCCCGAAATCCTCCGGAAGGTTAGAGACGGCGTTAATTTAGGATTTCAAAAGAAAAAAAAATCATCCGACCACTTGGAAACTAGAAGATTCCAGAATAGTAATGAAATTAGAGTAATAGCTAAGATATCCCTAATGAGAATTTGCCAAAATAAAAAAAAAATTAAATAAACTGAATTTTGGATCGGTGATCTCAATAACCAAAACATCACCGATAGCTACCCTGCGCAGACACGCCACAGTCTGGGATGTCGTTAATTTCCCTCATCTAATTAAACTAAGAAAAGAAACGAAAATACTTAAGGGGACTAGGGGTCGACATCCGGGTACGCTAATGACATGAATATTAATTTAGTAGCAGTTAATTTAATCGGATAGTCCGAACTGAGTTATATGAACACTGCACAATAAATAAATAAGGTAAGCAACGAAAGAAAAAAAAATCTCGGAGAGGCAATGAATGCTAAAGGTACAAATGACCGAAACCTGTACTTTTCGATGATCACAGGATATAGCAGTTGGTTTTCTTAATTATCATTTCTGTCAACCTTTAGAAGTAATTCCCACATGATGCTACTCTATCTATTGAAAGGCTTAAGATCTGGGGCTGTTGTTAGGAGGTACATAAATGCAAAGTAACACACAATTCCCAACTATAATTTACTATCCAAGTAGCAAACTCGGTTGGATGAATGCACTGGTGTGGAAGTCTAAACGCGAGAGATTTTTTTTTTCTTCGTAAACATATTCATATTTTCACTATATAAAATTCACTAGGCCTATCCATTTAAATATAGGGGTCATCATTTCATTCATATTATATATCATATTATTAACATATCATTACATTCATTCATTATCTACTAATTTTCGCACGAAGTAATATTTTATAAACACCCTATTTCGTACATTTTACACGCAGGCCATACACATATTTACGTTACGCAGTAATAAATATATATATATATAACTATCACAATCTATCACGCTCAAACCACCACACGATCACATTCATCGAACCACGTACTCTTTATTTCGAAGCACCCAAATTGTATTTACCTTGCAGGTTTAAAAAAAAAAATCATACATGTATTTACGGAAAGTTAAATTGTCAACGATTAATCTATTTCTGCTTTGTTGATAAAACTGAAGCAACAATGGAATTTTCTACAGCCAAGGGAAAAGAGAATTTAATACTACATTTTCAAACAAACAGTAATAGCATATGGGCTTTACTTCTATTAAGAAAATAGGTGTTCTTTATTTCAGCGGATTATTCATTAACTACTGGACCTAGCAAGCTGAAATTTTCAGTACAGTAAGATCTCATGCTATTTTATACGAAGGTATACTCATCCGAACCGAAAACCATGTCCACGGGAAGTAATTTGAGAATAACTGTCCAAAATCAAACAATCTAAATCACTAAGTCATGCGATGTCGTACTGTCAACAAACAATTGACTACCGAAAACTGACGCTATAGCGCTGTAGTGGAGGCATAATTTACCGTGTACTGAAATGTATACTTGTACTCATTAATCAGAAATTTAATATTTACTCTGGTTTATTTATGTTAGCAAAATGGTACTAAATTAAAGCATATTTATACACTGTCCAAATCGAAAATTCACACACTCACACAAAACTACTAACTACATACACCACTGTTAGTACTATACATAAAGACAACTAACTAAAATAAACATGCACCATTTAGTTGCATGCATGTTGACGAAAATAACCTAACACATTAGATTTAAAATACATTACTCCCTCGTCGATATATACAGTCGGCTCTATTTAATTTAAAGGGGGTCAAAAATGAGAAAGGTAACACTAGGTCTAATTGACCTGACCAATTGTTTACATAATGATTGCCAAAAATTGATGCCCTGGGGGCACCTTAACGAGGTTTATGGAGGGACCCTTCCCCTGAAAGGGGAAAAGGCCCTAAAACGAACAATAACTAACCCATTCCCCCGCTAGAACTGGTTCAATTTGGAAAAGGGGATAGGAGCCCTTTTAAGCTAACTTAAGCTGCCATTATGATTATTTACAGTACTATCAAACCTACTACATACATGCAATTACGAAATAAATAATGATAAATCACATTTACTGTATACACGACCAACATGCACTAATCAGGTCGTAATTTCCCTAATCCGTAACTGAGTTTTTTTTAAAAAGGTCAGACAATCACTCTCATAAACTGTCTATGCTTTGGCTTGGATGATGAGCAATATGGCGTCAGAAAAGCTGGTTCCTATTTCTGCTTTATTTTACAGTTCACTTGACGAAAAATGGAAGTTTGTCAGCTCCTAAATCATTGTCAGTCTTTAAATATTAAGTTACATTAAATGTTACCTTAGTTTTCCTTGAAAATTTGAGACCTTCCCGAAAAATATGTGGCAAGAAAATCACAAGCTGCTCCTACTAGTGTGTCTTCAATTATTCTAATAACATTGCGCCGAAAAAGCCAGAGGTAGGAGAATTCCTCCAATCAGAACGAAAACTTTAGCCGCGGAAATTACAAAGCGAATGGAAATTTGGTAAATCCAGATATAACCGGATCTGAAAGTGACTATGGACTACTGAGAGGGGGTGAGGGAAAAATTAGGTACCTGACTAAATTCTACATTGGTCTGAAATTAAGGAAATTTATATCCAATAACGGAACTATGTTTCGGTATGACGTCAGAATGGTAAACCTTGTAACTATTCAAGTTATATATCCGGAAATGGGATTTACACTTAATCAAAATATAAATAAATATATTATACAGTGGGAATATGGTTACTAACGAAACCTTTGGGTTCATTATATTTAATTCGAAGTAGAGAGAGTAAATAAATTGTGTAACTAAACCGAAATTGAATTAAAAAAAAATTACTAGGTACAGGGTGCGTAAAAAAAAATTGCCATTACTTTCAACTGTAATGGTACATTACAAGATTATAGTTCATTTGCAAGCCTACCGTGAAATTTTATGGAGGCCAGCCAAAATTTAGGGGGGCGGCCTCCTTACCCCCGTGGATACGGGTCTATAGCCCGGCTGCCAGGTGGACAGTGACCTCCACTCTGATCAACTCTCAACTGGCTATTTAAAAAGGAAAAAAAATGAAATCTTTGAGTTTTACGTCTCACGGTTATGCCGGTTAGGCTAAAGGAGACGGTGATGATGAGTAATGAATGAAATGGTGGAATGAAGAAAGTGGGAGGAAACGGGAGAACCCCGAGAAAACCCACGCACACGGTATTTGTCCACCACAAAGTTCACTTGGCGGGGGCTGGGATCGAACCCGGGACCCCAAGCACCAGAGGTGAACGCTCTACCACTGAGCCACCGCGGATCCTTATTTAAAAAGGATCATGATGATACAATCATCACAATAAAATAAAATATGACCAAAAATATGAAACGTTTCCTTAACTTTCCTACTATATTTTTACAGAAATGTATTAGGTGAAGTCAGTAGGGGCCACATATTTTTTTCTAGCCCCGGGCCTCCAGGGGGTTAATCCGGCCCTGCCAAATTCGACATGATAATTGAACTTGATGAGCTTAGTACAGATAAGAAATCAGGAAATTTCGCAGAAAGTATATAATTGATGTTTAGAACCGTAAGTACATTAAGAAACCCGTTATTGAAAGTTAATTTTTGGGGCATAAGGAAGTAAATGACGAGACAGTTGATTAACTATGTTGAAAATACGGTAGACACTTGTAATCAAGATTTGCTTTTAAATTCAGTGAAGGTTGGTATCCAGCGGTAGGAAAATGTGCTATTTGTTAATCTTCCTCCTTCAAGAAGAATAATATTTCTTATTCTTGCAATCTTATCCCAGCCATGTGCCACCACTATTATAGCTATTCTGCCACTATTGGAAAGTTAAGTGTTGTGAATTGAGAAGCATACATACGTACAATCCTCAGCCCAGATCTTCGTCTTTCTAACGCTCATCAAGTCATGTTTCTCACAGGACCACTCCTTCCTGTGTCCCGATCTCTGTAGGTATTATGGCCAATGGATTTGTTGTCAATGACAAGCAGATTGGAACAAATGGACACTCATGAGAGCCGTCCTCACCCTCCCGTCGGTTTATGAGGACGAGGGACAGTGAGGATAAGGGTATCAATACTGTAATGTTCCACGTGAGGTGATGAACAAACAATTCTACACCAGTGTTTACAAACACCACCACGTGGTTTGGCAAAAGAATTTCACACCAGATGGATCTAGAATTACTTGCAGACGACGGCTTCTAGACCCTCCCACGGAGCAGAAGACAACATCGGAACAGCAGCGCCACCGCCACCCAAGGAACGCTATAAATTGGATGGACCACGGCAATTCTGTACCGACCTGGGAGAGGAGTTCATGCGCCACGAGAGGACGACTAACAGAGAAGAATTCTACGTTAAGAAGAATTGAAGATGCTGAGTTTTGCAGTTGAAGACGCCGTGACACACCGGGAAACCTTGCGGTGTTAACGAAGGTGTGGTCAGCAGCAAAGAAGAACTTACTCTTTATTTAAAGAGAAAACTAGAGAAGAGTTGTGTGTTCAATAAAGTTAAAACTGAAACAACACACTTACACACACCGCTTCCTGAGGAAATAGGCATTGTTTTCCGTCGGCTTGACCCCCTATTGTGGACCAAGATTCGCACTGGCCATATAGGTTGTACAGCCCTTGGCGACAGTCGGCTGACGGGAACGCAATACTATCTCTTTGGGATAGCATTAGCGAAGCATACACACGCAGTTGAAGTTTCCTATCCTTTGTGCATCTGGCCCTTGTCAGGACCATTCCCAGCTACCACATTTGCAAGCTCAGTTTCCGGCCCTGTTTAGAGCCATGCCACGGGCACAGAAGACGCCTGCCAGGAAGGTTGCAGATGAGGTGGGAGCAGCTGACAAGCACAACCAGAGAAAGCAACACGGAACAAGAAGGAAAACCTATGCCGAAGAAGAAGACAGCAGGGGTGAAGCGATGGAGTTGCAGAAGCAGAACGTGAGCACAATGCCAGACGCCGATGCACTGCTGGCGCTGTCAGTGCCACCGGTGTTCATCCAAAATGTTAACAGCAGATTTTCTGAACAAGACGTGTGTGCCATTATAGAAGAGAGGATGGATCCCAGGGAATTCAGTGCAGGTGACGAGAAGGACTACTTTGGTGTGTACTTCCAGTCGGCAGCAGCGAGAGAAATCTTTCTTAAGATCTTCTGGGCAGCTGAATTCGGTTCCCGTGCAATTTTCTGTGAGAGAGGAAACAGATGCCAAGATGACGGGGTGTCGCTGACGCCTATCACACCAAACCAGCACCGCAGCAAAGAGGGTTCCGGGCCTTATGAGGACCATCATCCCACAGCTCCAGAGCAATCCCAAGATGGACTTAACATAGACAACCAAGCACCTTCCCAACCAGAAATCTCATGTGAGAAATCTGATAAAGAAGATCACCAGTTCCAGGTAGTTCAACGCAGAGGAAGAAAGAAGAAAAATCCAGAAGAGAAGACAACAGAAGCCGTCGCAAAAAATCTCACACAGGAAGGAACCAAAGTCTCAGAAGAGAAAACTAAACACACACAGGTGGAAACCAGTAACATACAGGTGAAAACCAAACCAACCAAGGTGGGAAACGTGACACAAGGACAAACCAAAATATCAGCCCCTTCTCAGGACCAGAACAAAACTTTAACTACCAATCAGCAGCCCAAAACTAGCAGCCTACCAGAAGCCAGCCAAGATAGAGGGAAGAACCAAATACCAAAATCTAACCAGAGGAAGAAGAAAATACACATGTTCACGTGTGTTATTAAAGGCTTTCCCACAAACAAGGATCTGAAAAGCCTGCAAGAAGAACTCCAGAAGCGAAACATACAGTTTAACAACCTAAAGAGGATTCAATCAAAAGATGGTCCAACTCCACTAGTGAGAATGTTCACAACAAACCCAGAAGACGTCAACAGACTCATTACACAAGGCCTACAGACAGAATCCAAGACCTACAGAGTAGAACAGTCAAGAAGCCAACCTCGACCATCACCCTGTTGGAATTGTTATGCATATGGGCACCGGAAGTTTCAATGCACCAGCGACAGAGTGTGCCACAGGTGTGGCCAAGCGCACAAAGAACCATGTAACATGGCAGTAAACAGGAACTTCTGTGCCACATGCAAAATTACTGGCCACAGAACAGGAAGTAGCGAATGTCCCATGAGACCGAAGGCTTCAACTCAAATCACGAAGCCAAAACTCATTACAGAAGAAAACTTTACGAAAACAGGCCCTTATCAGGGACAGACGAAAACCACAAATCAAGTAGAGAAGGATGCCCTACAAGAACAAAACGAAACCCAAAACTACATAACATCTGAAGCACTAGACGAAGCTATTAACAGAGCAACGCAACAAATAGTAACGTGGGTTACTTCAATATTAACGATGACGACACCACCAGCGAACAGACCCAAAATCTCCGATGCAATAGCTACAGCAACAAAAAAGATCTTCCACTTGACAATAAACACCATTTCAACAACAACCGGCGAACTGTATGTTACCAAACCTCAGATAGCCACTAGAAGCAGACAGAACGGGGGAAGCAGCGCCAAGTCCAAACCAATAGAGGGAAGAGAGGGACATTGATAAGTTGCGACCACCGAAAACCGATGACGACCAGGCGAGGCCGAGGACCAAGTTGCATGCTTAAAAATAACACAAAGACCCACTAACCAAACTTGACCACCAAACTACAGACAATTAACAAATTAGATTAAACCACACCCAGCTTTTAAGTTAGATTAAATACAGACAGTAAAATAATAATTTTACATGGGTTTTTCCACCCCTTCTTAGTGTGGTTTACCATGTAAATAACTTGAGCATGTGCATGACCGATAAAGGGGGTTTTCCTGGACTCCATGTGTTTCCCAGGTTTTTCCCTCCTACTACCCAAGCCAATGGTGAGGTGAAAAATCTTCACGCGCTTTCCTATCTTCTATTTTACTCTTCTTTCTTTCTCTAACACACACTGCCCGGTAAATGTCTTAGGATAAAAACCGCGGCGCGACACCACAGACGACATGCTGCTTTAGATCTCTAACTGCATGTAGGAGGTGCACGTAGATATAGGTTGGTGCATCACTCAAGGGGGCGAGCTTTCTTGCTAAGGGGCCCTCTTTATTCTCTAATTTATTTCCGTATTTCCGTAATTCTGTACCAGTTTTCTGGTGATCCTCCTATTGTTTGCTTCGGAACATTAGGAGTAACCTGACCCCTGGGCCTCTAGTCTGCTTCAGGACTACGTCTATCCTTTCTCCTGGCTTAGCCTGCTTCGGGGCTCTGACTGGGAATCTTAACCTCAGCCGCTTAGCCTGCTTCGGGGCTCTGTTGGTCATTTAACCTTCCCTCTGCTTGCATCGGAGCTTAGGGTCCCTAATTCCACTCTGCTTAGCCTGCTTCGGGGCTCTGTAGAGACCCTGTCTGCGACCTTACGGTCAAATACTACCTGTAATTTATCTTGTAAATTAGAAGAGATTATTTGTATAGTATTTTGTACAAATACTATTATAGTGAAATTTTTTATAATAAAAGTCTGTAGTGGGAGTCGATTCCGGACACTCTTTTTATTAACGTTCTACCTATAACCTATATGGGACAAAGTTTTACAATACTATTTGAGTGTGAATGAAGGTGAAGACGAAGACGAGGAGGGGCCGAGTTAACCCTTAACGGTTCACTACCTTTTCTGTCTGCTTCCGGCACTGCTTGCAAAACAACATATCCACAGACTACTTCCTTCGGAAAATTCACCAGAGTTGTCACCAGAGGGCAATAGCTGCTCTACCATCGCGGAGAGTATGTATATACACAAATAACCACAACGAACAATACCTGAAAATAATACTCTTCAAACGAATAGGCAAGATCAAATAATGTGTAGACAAATGGTAACGAAAACTCATTAAGGGTGTGAGTGAGGGTGACGGGATCAATATCTTTGAAGGAGAGGAAGAATGAGTGTGAGCGAGTGAATATAAGTGTGAGTAAGTTGATTCAGGTTGAGTTAGGAAAAATGTTCCTCCCTGGGTTAGAACCAGGCCAACGAAAATAAGCTGCATTCTCTTAGACCTAATAGGTCAAATGGCAGACGTCGATGTGTATCAGCGACCAAGATGAACTATTGGGTTGAGTTGATTTTGAGTTTAACGTCTCTTTGAGCAGCGAGGCTACATGAGACGGGACCGAACCACATGAGCTCCCGCCGGGAATCGAACCCGGGTCTCCCACGTCAAAGGCGATGAACTATTGGATATTGAACACCCTTGTCTCAAATATTTGTATTTACAGCTTAGCATCAACTGACTGTAGACAGCATATAATAATGAATATACGAGGTCATTAATATATGCTGTTTACTGCGAAGAAAAATAGAAGCTGTTTGCTCGTATATCATGCTGCTGAGTATTCGACACATTCTTGTAGCATATACGAAATACTAAAACCTCAGAGAACGTTTAGAATTGACTAATAATATTCTCGGATTTTGTGGGAAAACCTTGTTCTAAGTGACCTCATCTGTTCGTTCTCTTGAAGTGATCATAGGCCTTTGTTCGTGAGATTGAAAACGTTTTTACCCACTTTGTTTTATTCTTATTAAATTTTTAAAACTTATTTTTTGTCTTACAAGTTTTCTATCTTGCTATTTACTATTATTTTAGCTTTATCACAACCTCTGCTTTAATTTTATGAATCTTCTTTATCTATAAATTTCAACGAGTTTATATTAGATTTACATTTTTAAAAAAGGAGATTTACATTCTTTATCATTAAACCAGCCGTCAGGATGACAATTCAGTCACAACAGCGCCGGTCCAAGCCCGGGTAAATGGAAAGGTTTGGAGTCAACAAAGAACATGCAGCTGTAAACATTACGTCAAAACGAATATGATGAGCTCACAAAGTGAATCACTGTTAAAGGCTAGGGTGTTCTCTTTCAAGCGACACGCAGATAAATCGTGCTACAGCTGCCAAAAATTAGCTAGGACTACCGCGGAATGATGACCTCGGTAAAGAATCAAGTCCAAGCAGGAGCACGAAAACAAACGCAGATAAAGTCGGTAATCAAGATAAGAGCGGGCATGAGCAATATGGAAGGGACCGGGACTGGCGGAAATGACGAAGAAAAAACAAAGGTGCGTGCAGAAAACAAGATGGAAGAGTGAGAAAGCAATAGAATGAGGATTTGGATACAAAATATTTTACAGTGAAGGTAGTAAAAGTTTAGGAAATGACGCGGGAATTGTGATGTCTGGAAGGAAAAAGGTTGAACTGCTGGAAGTTCATTGGAAAAGTGATGGGATTATGAAGTTGAAGATGCGGTCGTTAAGGAGGAAGTAGAGATGCTAAGTCTATATGCGCCACAAAGCAAGCTGCTCAGCGTAGTGAAAAGCACGCAACTAGGAGATGTATGCAACGGGTAGTACAGGGAAGGTTTTCATAGAAGATGATTTAAGTGAGCACATAAAAGCAAACAAAAAATAGTATTAATGGGTACACATCGATTATGGCGTGCCCGCGTGGGAGTAATGAATGAAAAATGTGGACTTCGCTTTTGGGCACGACCTAGTTATCATAAAATCATTCTACAAGAAGAAAGAAGAGCACTTAATCACATACAAAGCGGAAAGAACAAGACGCACATCGGTTATCTATTGATTAGAAGGTCACATCTCAAGGATGCAATAGACTGCAAAGTAATCACGGAGCAAGCAGCGCAGTAACATCGCCCACTATGTAGGATTTCAATATGCTGTCGGTGAGAGGAAAGAAATATGAACAAAAGGCGAAGAAAATAAAATGGTTTATTCTGAAAAACGCTGGATAAGGAAAGAGTTTAAGACTAAGGCTTTGCAATGCGATCTCAACCTATAAAGTACAAACAACTAGTGAGAACATAATGCAAAGGTAATTAGGAAGTGCACAAGAGAGATTTTGGGAGAAACATCGGGAAAATTGCTAGAAAACAAAGAAGACTAGTGGTGAAACAATGAAATACAGAAAGCGGAGAGGGACAATAAAGTGGCAAAGAAAAGATGGGATTTAACATTAAAAGAGGCAGACAGAGAAGTGTGAGTACAAAGAAGGCTAAGAAAGTTGTAGCAAGAGCACATCGGGAACTGTCTAGGATTTGGAAACGAAGGAAGGTCAGAAAAAAAGTCCGTAATTTAGCAAAGTGTACGAACAAGCCAACGAAGGACATATCACACATGAGACAGATCAAAGATTCGGAAGGAAAAATACTGAGAACGGAAAGCCATGTGAAGATGAAATTGAAGGAGTACCGGTATTTACAAAAATTTTTAATTTCGGAAAACGATAGGTTTGCGGAGGAAACAAGCAACTAAACTGGGAAAGAATAATACGGATTTATGCTAGAAAGATCGACGACAGATGTAATATTTGGATTACGACATTGATGAGAAAATTAGGGCTTTATGTGGTTTTATTGATTTGAAGAAAGCCACGAGAAGAATTAGAGAGTTATTTGTGGAGAAAGAATATACTGGAGAAGTACATCAGATTGATTAGACCAGCATTTCTCAAACTTTTACATTCATGGAACCCTTTCAAGTCCAAAATAAAATGGCGGAACCCATGAAAATAATATTTAATTATTCGACAATTTATAATAGTAATGTCAATCTTTTGACGATAATACTTAGTGACTTATCTAAATTCTAACCCATTTGACTTCCGTTTTCATGTTCGTTTCCTTGATATTGGTTTGTACATCGAAAAAAGTTCAAACAGTTGGAATTTCCCATTTGGAAAAGGGTAAAGTCCTCCCAGAAGATTTTTTTCTGAATTTCGAAATATTTTTTGTTACAGTTCGAAAGAAGTGTCGGAAAGGAGCTTTCATCATTTTCGATTTTTTTCAAAAATTCATATACATTTTAAATTATTGCGGTTCAAGCTTACAAAAACAAATTCTGAAGGACCCAAAATTCAAACCAACTTTCAGACGAGATAAAGACTTGTGTGTGTGTGTGTTTTTTTTTAATTCGCTTCCTCGAGATTGGTTTATATGGAACCCAAAGGAACTCTTTGCGAAACAAATGGGTTCCGCGGAACACACTTTCAGAAACTCTGAATTACACATATACAGGGACGCATCAACAAGGGTGAGGAGCAGTGCAGAGAAACACAGATACTCGAAATGAATATAGATATGCATCAAAGTTCAGCGCTAAGCCTTATTTTATTTACAAAATGCGCCCATGAAGCAATCGAATTATATAAAGACAGCGAGCTCTCTAAATATATATGGCGCCCACGGACCACAGAGCACTATTCTATAGGTCAAAATAAAGCGAAAATATTATAGAATAGAATGCCCTAATAGGGGCCTCCTTGAACCGCTATGGGTAATCAAAATTTCACTATGTGGCAACATCGCATATTAACTTAGAACTATTAGCATAGCTCTACAAATCTATCAAATAGTTACATCGATTTTAGAGGTAATAATTTGTGCTAGTGTCAACGTCTATTAACTTTAACTGTCATCTGGCAAGAATCGATGTAATTATTTGGTGAGACAAAGAGGCAATCTTCCGAGTGGCACACGCCGGCGTCTCCTTGCCCAAAAAAGGGAAGAATGAGCAAATCCAAAGTGAAAACGATGCTCATTGTCTTTTTTGACATTAAATGCATCGTCCATCATGAATTTGTTCCTCCTGGACAAACCGTCAACGCCAAGTTTTACGTGGAAGTGCTCAAGAGACTCAAACGAAGGGTCAATCGGGTCCGACCAGACATCGGAGCCGACTGGAAGCTGCACCACGACAACGCCCCAGCTCACACCGCCTTTCTTGTGAACATCTACCTGACCAAGGCCGGCATCCCAACGCTTCCGCAGCCGCCCTACAGCCCAGATGTGGCCCCCCGGACTTTTTTTTGTTTCCTCGCCTGAAACGCCCGATGAAAGGCAAGCATTTTGAGACGACAGAGGGGATCCAAGCAGCTTGCACCGGAGAATGACTTCCGTGACGCCTTCAATGCTTGGAAATCGCGCTGGCAGCGCTGCATCGACGCAGAAGGAGCCTATTTTGAAAGTTTTTAAAGAATTGTAACGATTGGCTCAATAATTTTTTTAAAATCGACTCAGTCCTATTACTTTCCGGACAAATCCTGTATATATATATATATATATATATATATATAGTATATTACTTTAGTACAACAACACTGGAAATACCTTTGTATAAATATCCCGTTAGTTCCTGATGCAGTTTGTACCTGGTGCATCTGATAAGCCTGAGACAAACGCATGAAACGTGAAGTCGTTATACGAAACAACAACATCGAAATAGAACATTTTAACATAAAGTTTCTTGTTACAAATTTAAATCTTTTACCGGAACGTTACAGATGGTGAGTACACCGTATGGTGGTGTAGCATTATCAAAATATCAGGTGTATTAATAGTACAATCGTGGATGATAAACGAAACACGGTCAGAACTACCTCGAACGTCAAAGAATGAGGAAAATGTGGAGAAATTTCATCCTCTGGTGAGAGCTGATAGACATGTGGCCACGCTGGAGCTATTAATCATACTTCAGATGAAAGAAGAAGACATTGTTAGATTAATTTTAATAACAGATGTGAAAATGAAAGTGTGTACTTGTTTTGCATAATGCTTTGCATTTTCTACAGAGCATAAAAAAAAAAAAAAAAAAAAAATAGGAAAGAGCTCAGTGAGGATTTGGTGGCTACTCCAGTGAGACTTTCTAAAGTGCACTGTAATGGCTGTGAAATCTGGCGTTGATTACGACGACTTCACACTGCATGTATTTGTCGTACGCTTACCTAGATACAAACTGCATAAAATCGGTTTAAACAGGCACTATTAAGAAGTTTAGACAAACAGATTTCCAGTGTTGCCATAGTAAGGTAACATTGTTAAGGGAGTTGGCTGTTTTGTGAAGGTTCGATTACTTTGCGGGTGCACTCTGTAAGAAGTAGGCGGGGAATTTGAAGGAAGAAGATTGATGACGACATTGTCCAATGTGGCGAAACAAGAGAAGAGATAGAAAGTAAAGTGTAATAATGAGGATGGACTAAGGAAGAAAAAGGGATGAAATGGAACTGAAGAAGTCGAAATACATGTGTAACAAGAAAGTAGAAAACGATAGGAACGACTTTAAGATGGGCGGGGATGTAATCAAGAAAGTGGAGGATTTCAAATGTCTAGGAGCAACAGTGGATGAGCATGGGACACGGAAAAGGATATGGTGTCCAGGAGATTCACGCGGGACGGTCGAATTGGAGTCTCAGGAATATTATGCAACAAGAAAATCTCGATCAAGCTCAAGAAAAAAAACACACACACACACACACATTGTTTCTGTTTCCAGTACTTGAACGATTAAAGGGTTGTGCCCATTTGTGATCCTTCCCAAATCTGTGCCCGCATAGGGTTGTTGATTTATACTAGCTACTAAACATATAAGTTCATATTATTAATATAAGAAAATTATGAGAGCTTACCATCTAAATCAAGAAACAGCAACATGTTTCCTATAATTGGCAGAGGGAAGGGCCCGGGAATTTTTGATAGGTACCATAACTTTCTTATCCACGATCTCTGAACGTATACGAAAAGCAGGATTATTACTGCTAACCCTGCACACCACACTGCTGAAGGAACAGCCAATACATTTCCCTGAAACACAAGAGATACAGTAATTAATGCACTGGGAGCTATATAGTAAATATTGCACAAAGTGTTCAAAAAAATACATAATAAAATTTCAGGAATATAAATAGCAATTTCTCACATACAAAAATACGTGAGGTCATAGCACTCAGAACGAGATTGATCGTCAGCACTCCATCTCACTACGTTTAAAGCGCCCAAAGCAACTCGAATACTTGTGTCCGGCTCCTAATACCCCTCTTGAAAGCCTGTTGAAGCATTTGACAAGCTTCTTGTTGCCGATTTTGCAAGCAGGAAGCAAAATTTCAAACATACTCCTTGTTCCTTTAAATCTGTCAGTTAAACAATATGCGTGAATAATATATTATTGTTTCGTATGAAGCACGCCACACTTGGTACAATTGTACCAAATTCAGCCCTTTTTGTCATTCATGAGTTGGTACCGCGCTGGCATTTTCAGCCCGTTTTGTGAAAATGTTAGCACAATTTTACCCAAATCAGCACCATTTAACAAATAAACGAGAATAAGGCACATTAATTTATATTTTATTATAACGTACTGTTTACACACGAACTCGGAGATGATTCATTTGTTCTTCGTTTTACATATTTTTTCATATATGACAATAATACCGTTTTGATTTATTGGTCACTTTGAAATAGAGGCGCGTTTGGTTTCCTTACAATACATATGTTTGGTTTCCTTACAATACAAGATGATAACTGTTTTTCCTTTTAATTAGCTTCCTCTGTTATACTTTCTACGTGCGAGAAAAAAAAATCATTTACTTCCACGTTTTTTCGTGGTCCTCCTATTTGTATGTTTGTAAAAAGAGCACTTTTTTGATTTGCACTCTTGGAAGAGAGGAGAGCCATGTATTACACTACTCCAGTGGCGTATTTAGGGGGGCTTCCGGGCTTAAGCCCCCCCTTCGAAATCTTACTTACAATAGTAAAGTATATGAAATATCTTGTAGAATTTTCACATTTTCAGGCAAATCCCCCCCCGAAAGTTAGCAAAGCCCTACCCGAAACAAAATCATAAATACGCCACTGCACTACTATAAAATAATGAATTCAGCCCTTTTTGTTTCAATTTGGTACTATTTTTCAGCCCACTCCAGAGCTAGGACTGTGGCAACACTGACGTAACATGCATCAAAGTGTGTGTGTGCTTTTTCGCGAGTTTGGTCGTGTGTCGGCCTTTTACTCCCCCCCCCCCCCTTGGAAAAAAATTCTGCGAGTGTTTCAAGCTCCACTTTTTCTGTTCAGTTCACTTTTATTAACAACAACGTTCTGTTTCTTTCATTGTAAAACAAAGAAGGAAGAGTAAGTAAGGTTACCTGAGTGACGATAATGAATTACACAACTGAGAGGTTCAGACGAGATTTTAATCACCACATTGATCTTAACACTTTATCTTGTTAATTACAAAATATTATGCAAATTGCATTGCATTGCATAAAAGAAGTAAACGAGTTTGCACATAATGGTTTTGACCTTGTAACTGCCACTTGCCGTTTAGCAGTAGCAGTACACGATCTGTAAAAAGTATCCGTTTCAATATAAATAATGTGACCACAAGATGGCGCGATACCTGCTATTGAGAGTTACTGCAATATCTAGTAAACACTGACGGAAAAGAATATTTTTCTCAATTTTCATACTTATTGATTTAATTTCAAATTCGTTACTAATTACTATAATAATCAGTTACTATTGACTTTCAAACATAATCAGTAGCGTAGCCAGGATGTGTGTTTGGGGGGGGGCAAGTGCTGTTATAGGTACATATAGAAAATTTACAAACAAAAAAATATATAAACATAAAAATATATAAAAAATTACAAACATCAAAGTACTAAAGTACATTGTCGGACCTCTTTGGGGGGGCCCGGCCCCTCCGGGCCCCCCTTCCCTACGCCACTGGAATAAATAATTATTACTCAACGTAAGTTTAAAAGATCTATAGAAATAAAATGGTATATTCGTTTACACTCCAGTAATTAAAACAGTCAATATCAGAAAAAAAATGTGATATAATTTATACATAATAAACATGTAAGTTTTGTTCTTCATGTGGTCTTCTGTCTCGGTCGGAATTCTGCCAGTACGTAAGAACAGAATGGTAGAAAATGTTCTGCATCGATACTGCATGAGATTCGCTAATGTACACATTTTTAAGAATATTGTTATCATTAATAATTCACTATGATGACAATTGACATTTAAAAAACGCGGCAAATTCTGAAATGACATGAAATTGCAAATTTGAATTGTATCTCCTACTTGATCAAATTCTGCGCATGTTAATAGTCTACAATACCAACAGCAATGGACTGAAATACTGTGACGTAACATCTATTTAGTTGCAATTGTGGCAAGGACAAAGCGAAAATAGGGATGTGTTAATTTTCGGATTGCAAATATTGGAGTAAAAGCTACTTGTATCTTTTTTTTTTTTTTTTTTTTTTTTTTTTTTTTTTTTTTAAGATTTGCAATGAATGGGATAAAAAATAGTGAAAGCAACTGTCGACACCGACAACGTCTCGGAGGTGATTTCTGACACCAAGATAAGAAAAGAAGTATGCACCAACCTGGGAGCACAAATGCTTCTTTTCGGAGTTATGGGCTGCCGAAAACATTAAAAAGAATGAACTTCAAAGATTCATAGCTCCAAAATTATGGAACCTACCGTAATCGGGTCAAGCCTTCACTTAGAAACTAGTGTGTGTCCTAACCAATTATCCAAGTTTCAGAATCCTGCGGTACTTCTGCAGCAATTTTTATGAAGGTAGTTGGTGAGTACTTCAGATTATGTGTCTGTAGCTAAACTTCCTCTATAAAAATTGTTCAGCGAGTAACTTAGGATTCTGAAACATATATTTTTAGATAACGCACATATTAGTTCCTAAGTGAACTCTTGACTCGACTACGGTAGCTGCCATAGTTCTGGAGCTATGGACCTTTAAAGTTCGTTGTTTCATGTTTTTAGCAGCCTATAATTTTGAAAGGAAGCATTTGTGCACCCAGGTTGATCTATATACTTTTTGTCTTAACTTGGCGTCAGGAATTAGCTCCCAAACGTTGTCGATGTTGTTTTGAAACACCCTGTGTATATGACAAGCATTGAAAGTGAAATGAACAAATTTACATGTTTTGTGAAATATCGCCCCTAATATCGTAGATTTAGTTTACAGTGTTTATACATTATGGAGTTACATTAAGGGTTAAAATGTACCACCTTGATCATCGTCGGATATTAAATTTTAGTACAGTAGATCGTCGATTATCCGAAGTAATTGGAGGAGATGGGTGTTCGGAAAACTGGTTTGTTCGGATAATCGAACTGTACTGTACTGTACTGTATTTCTACAGCCAGTGCCAAACCGAGAGAAGTGTGCTGATTGTTGAAACACAGCGACTGGCGGCTTGGCCGGTCAGCAGCGCCTTATGAAGGCCCCATTAGAAGCAATGTTCCGCCAGCGGTGGCTGAGTGCGGCGACTACTGTGGGAAACTTGGTTTGGGAGTGAGGGGAATGATGGACGGTAGGGTGGGAGAGTAACAGGTGCGAGCGAGTACACGGTTCGGTTAAGCGGTCGTTCGGTTGACCGACGTTCGGATAATCGACGCTCTACTGTAATTCTGGAAAATTATGGTTTAGTAGTGTTGGTATTACATATTATAAATTGCAACTGTGAACACAATTACTCTTTAACAACTGTTCAAATTCTGTGTTGAAACCACTTATAATTGGATGTTTTCTTGTACTGCCAGTACATGTCATGGACACATTATTTTAAAGTTAATAGAGAATAAATTGAAAGGTCCTATGCATGTTCACAGATCAAAAAGTGGTCCAAACTGAAAATTTTACTATTATTATTGTTTTGTTGCAAGTGTAGATTTGTCTCCATGTTGCTAAGAGACAACATATAAATGTGTCAACAGAATTAGCATTTTTCTAAGGGTAAACAAATCACTTTCGTTTCACAGCGTGAAACTACAGTAAACTTCCAAACTATGGGAATTCAATACTCAAATTTGAAGCAGTGCGTCTATAACTACTGGTTGCAACAGATTAAGAAGATCAAAGATAAGAACCTTACCTTCGGACGCTGAATTCATATTAAAAAAATTAATACTCTCCATATCTTACTGTTTTCTGTTCTATGAGGATAAAGGCTGAAAAGGAAAATCGTTAATTTGAACCACTTCCGGAATGAATAGAGGCTTAAGGGAGAAGATGGAACCTACTCTTGGGAAGCTGAGCCAATTGCAGAACACTGTTTTTCGATATATTTTACAGTTTTTGCTCTATTGTATTAGTATTGCAACCGGAAGTAGTAGTAAATTTCAATAGTAGTAAATTTCAAAATTCAAAAGTGTATAGTTTTAATATGGTCAGAGATACAGAAAATTAAAAAAAAAAAAAAAAAAATAGAAGCCATTCATATTGAAGGAAAACTCAAAAAGTTTTGTCCAGCAAATTTTCATACTTGAACAACCACCGGTGACGGCACTAGTATCGCCGATAAACAGGAATGGCGTCGGCAATCGAAAAGGCGCAATGCGTGTGGTGGTTTACAGAGACAAAATGTGTTGTCCAAGTTCAACGAAACTTTCTATGTGTTTACCACAACGATCCTTCATCACGCAACAGTATCCAGGCGTGGAAAGATCAATTGGGGAGTGTAGTGAAACAACACAGCGGTGGTAAATCGCGTGTGTCAGAAGAAAATATGGAAGCAACAAGATAGTGTTTCTCACGTAGCGCGAGGAAGTCAATTCGCGCAGCGAGCAGGCAATTGGCAATTCAAAAATCAACTGTGCACGATGTGGTACACAAACGATTACGTTTACGCGCGTATAAGGTGTAATTGTTCCAAGAAATTAAGCCCAACGATAAGCCACAGAAAGCAGCAGGCTACTGAAATTCTGGACAGGATTGATTATGACCATAATTTCCTATTGAACGTTGTTTTCTCTGATGAGGCAATTTTTCACTTGTCTGGCTGTGTTAACAGACACAATATTAGGATATGAGGATCTGAGAATCCGCATGTGTACATATCACATTCTAGAGACAGTTTCAAATTGAAATGAAATGAAATCTTTGAGTTTTACGTCTCACGGTTATGCCGGTTAGGCTAAAGGACACGATGATTATGAGAAATGAATGAAATGGTGGAATGAAGAAAGTGGGAGGAAACGGGAGAATCCCGAGAACCAACGCACACGGTGTTTGTCCACCACAAAGTTCACTTGACGGGAGCAGGGTTTGAACCCGGGACCCCATGCACCAGAGGTGAACGCTCTACCACTGAGCCACCGCGGCCCCCAGTCCCAAATTGAATGTTTGGTGTGCTTTAACACATAATGCAGTTATAGGCCCCTTCTTTTCATAGAGCAAACCATAACAGGAAATGTGTTCTTACCTCAAGTGATATTCCAATTGGATGGTACCCTGCCACATTGGAGCTTACAAATGAGGGACTACCTTGATACTGAATTTCCTGTCCGTTGGATAGGCCGTGATGGGCCAATTAGGTGGCCTTCACGCTCTCCTGATGTTACCCTCTGGACTTCTTCCTATGGGGGTATGTGAGAGACCTTGTGTATTCTGGTGAAATGGTGCGTAACCTTGATGAACTGAAGAACAGTATTAGGAATGCCATTGCTTCAGTAACACCTCAGGTGTTACAGACTACTTGAAGAGAGATTGAGTTCAGGCTAGATATTGTAAGAGTTACAAATGGAGCTGACGTGGAGTTACACAGAGTTAGAATCACTTGTAAGCAAGACCAAATAAATTTTTTGAGTTCTTCTTCAAAATGCACGTTTTTTTTTCTTCTGTATCTCTGACCATATTAAAACTATACATTTTTAAAAACCGTCAGTCCCATTCCGGACATCCTGTACATTCCTTCTCACATATATGTAATAATCTTAAGCTAGTTTTATACTGTATCTGTCATAATATCATTCTAAGAACTAGTTTTGCCATAAAGTCGAAAGTTGTTTTCAGGTTGGGTGGAATTCACAAAGCTACCATGTAAAAATTAAAGCTAATTGTTGTACCCCTTTTTTTTATTTTTTTTTTTTAGATGGGAGGATTGATGGTATATGGCTTAAGGATTAGCGAATACTGATAGCGGTCTTTAAAAAAGTATGAAGTAGTAATGATTGATTGCTTATCAAATGAGTATGTAGAATGTCTGTTGGTTAAAATGATATGCGAAAAAGTAACTATATATATTCTGTTAGTATATTTTATACTGGAGTCACCTATTGAAAAATATGAGGAAGTGTTCGACTTAATTGATTCAAAATGTCCATCAGGTTATACCCTTCTCATATTTGGTGACTTCAATTTATCGGACGGAAATTTCAATGACTACAATAGTTATCTCAAAATTCCGGTCAAACTACAATGCATTAAAAATTTTATATCATTTAACAATTTACAGTAATTTAATAATGTACATAATAAGTTCGGTAAAACTCTTGAATTAGTTCTAAGTAATTTTGATCACGTAAAAGTTAGCAAAGAACCTTATCCCTTTGTAAAAGAAGATGAACATCACCCAACTTTGAACGTTGAAATTCAATTAGGTCGTCTAAAACAAGCAAAATCTAAGCGAAATGTGACAGGATATAAGTTTAGAAAGGCAGACTTCAAAAAACTTTACACTGAACTTAGGCGGGAAAACTGGGAGTACCTTACAGGATACAGAGATGTAGACGAAGCTGTTAAATACTTTTACGACACTATAGATACAATATTTGATCTCTGTGTTTCAAAGAAAACAAAAGCTCCGCAAAACTATCCAACGTGGTTCACTTTGGATATAATTAAGAAAATTAAATCAAAAACATATCATCATAGGAAAATAAAAAAGAGGGAGGGAATAAAAGTTTCGATCAACAAGAGTTCAACAGATTACCGAGAGAAATTAAAAATGAGGTACGAAATGTGTATAAGAATTTTGTATTAATGTCTGAGGCATCCTTAGAACAAAATCCATCCGAATTATGGAATCTTGTAAAAAAGTAAGACAAGGCATTTAAATGCTGAATTTTTATCTAATAATAGTAAAGAAATAAACAACGATGTCAAAATCGCTAATGAGTCTGCGGACTACTTTCAGTCTGTATACAGTAAAAGTAAAGACAATATAACGGAACAGTCAGTGTAAGTAGATAACGGTCTAAATATATTGTGTATACCATCTATAGAAATGCAGGAAATTGCTAATATAATTTAAAAAGATGAAATCCAAAAGAGCGGTAGATCCCGATGGAATCCCAAGCTATATTGTAAAGGGTTGTATAGATCACTTCCTAACACCGTTGAAAATCAGATTTAACCTGTCAATTAAATCTGGAAAATTCCCTAATGTGTGGAAAACAAGAGTTTCACCTATCCCGAAATCGAATAATAATAAGAGAGAAATTAAAATCTATAGACCCAAATCAATCTTAAGCACCTTTGCTAAGATTTATGAAACAGTCTTATACCAGCGGATAATAGCACACGTGCGGTCATCCATATCAGAATCACTACATGGCTTTCTTACAGGCAGGTCAACGGTGACAAATCTTAGTCTAATATCTACCTTTATAAGTAAAACACTAGATTTGGGGGATAAATAGATGTGATATACATAGATTTCACGAAAGCGTTCGACAGCGTAATTCATAATAGATTGCTCAGCAAGCTTACACAATTTAGCTTCAGCAGCGAACTTATTGATCTATTTAAATCTTACTTGGGAAAACAGAAAACAATTCGTCGTGTACAAAGGTTGTAAGTCTCAGGAGTATGTACAACTATCAGGGACGCCACAAGGGTCAAATTTAGGGCTATTGTTGTTTCTACTGTTTATCAATGATCTACCGCGAAGTATACAAAACTCTCACACGCTGATATTTTCAAATGATGTTAAAATTTTCATGGCAATATAAACATTAAATGACTGTAAAACAGGCCCGTATCCAGGGGGGCGTGGCCCCCCTAAATTTTTGCTGGCCCCTAAAATTTTCAAGGTAGGCTTGCAAATGAACTATAATATGGTGATGAACTATAATATGGTGATGAACTATAATATGGTGTCGCCATATTATAATATGGTTGGATCGGCCCCCCTAACTTCAGCCCCCCCCCTACATTTTGGGCTGGCTACAGGACTGCTGCAAAATGCTTCAAAACGACTTGAATGAACTGATGGAATGGTCCAAAGAGAACATCATAAACGTGAACACTAGCAAATGCAATGTAATGTCCTTTACAAATCGCAAAACCCCTCAGAAATTTTCGTATGAGATGAATAGCATCACTTTACCAACCTCGGATACTGTCAGGGACTTAAGGGTAATGTATGACAGAAATTTCACATTTAACAATCACATAAACCAATTGATTGATCAGGCTTACAGAAACCTTGGATTCATCATAAGATCAGTAAAGAGTTTAGTAGTATTACAGTTATTCGAAAACTATATGAGCACTACGTTCGTATAAAACTCGAATACGCAGCCACTATATGGAACCCTTACACAAAAACAAATATAAATAATATAGGAAAAATTCAGAATAAATATCTAAGGTACTTGACATATAGGGAGACACAAGTATACCCGAAGACATATAATAGTCAATCTTTAAATTTAAACTTTAATACATTAAGTCTAGAACAGCTACGAATAAGTTGTTTCTATATAAGTTATTTAATAATAAAATCGACTTCGCCAATTTACTGCAGGAATTTAAAGTAGGCACTCCTACAAATGTAACTCGTCTTGATAATTTCAATTTCTTTTATTGCGACGGATTACTTATTGAACGCAAACAAGAAGTCACCAGTATGGAGATTGAGTACAACTAACAATAGGTTAACAAAATATACAATAGATTTGGATATTAATGTTAACAGCGTAAGTCAATTCAAGACAGTTCTTTGTAATGTAATAAGAAATAATTGTAGATGAAAGACCATTCGTGATATTGCAACCACATTATAAGTGCATTATAATATGAATGTATGAATGCTGTAGTTGCTTAATACATGTAACGGACACTGTAATTGGGTTATGTGACCTGTTGCCTCTAGAATAAATAAATAAATAAATAGGTTGATGAGATCAGTGATTTCGGTATATTTATTTATCACAAACCTGGACATTTATAGTCTTTGCGATCATTTTCATAAATTGCAATGAGGCATACAATTAAATATTACTTAAATGTTATGTATTAAATAAACTTTAAAGTAAATTAAAAATATAACAGATACATAATGCGGAAATTAGGATATTTGCACCCACTTATTCAGCTCGCTGTAAAATACAGATTCAAATTGTGTTTGAGATTTCTAATACATTTAACAAGTTTTTTTTTTTTTTTTTTTAATTTATTGAGTTTTCCCACCAAGCACACCATACTCCATACCACTTTTATTTTATTTTACTTCATTTTAATTATTTAAGGAGTTCACTACACATAGCAATCTCGCAGAAGCGTATCTCTGCTTCCCAGACAGAGCTTCATCTATTAGCACGAGTGTTTACTATTACACAAACGTTTGCTGCTTAGCTTTAAATAATACTACACTTATGAACAACGCATCGGGCAGTCCATTGACGAAATTTCTATCTTGTTATATATAGTCTATCGTAACGTATATTCCTTCTTTTGTAGTAAGTTTATGGGAAACCCTAAAAATTAGCTCAAGTCTTGAAAATAAAGGTAATTAAATAGATTGTAGTTTAAGCGTATGTGAAACATGTTAAAAGTACCTCAGACTAGAACAAAATGTATTAAAATGCTTGAACGGAAATAACAGCTGATCTAGTTATTTTAGCATGTCTTCCTTTCGGGATTGTATCTCATCGACGATTACGTTTTTATGGCGTTTAATGTATGCAGTATATTTTAATCTGGGGAAATACAGTTAATCTCTGAAACGGCATTTAAAAAACATTTACCTTGCATTAACTCAACGAAACCAAGATTTTACGTTGTACAGTTTTTCATTATTATTATTACTATAATAATTCCTTCCGGCAAATCAACTTACCTTGTAGACCTTGACACCTTTTCATTTCCTTTTGTCATGTTCGTGAAAAACTTGTTTAATTTGCTTCAACATAATTCATTTAATTTACAGACTTTTTATTATTATTGATGTTCCCACCTAGCCAAATTAATACAGTATCTGGGTTTGGGTTCGGTTCCCAGTAGAGGTTCATAATTTTTTGCTGACGGATGGCTTAGAAGTAACCTTATTTAATTAAAAAGGTATTAGTAAATACTGTATAAATAGAAATGATTAAGAATATAGAGGAACATTATTCGAAGACTTAAATAAAGAGGTCTTAAGTAGAGAAATGTATGTGTAAACACGTAATTTGGGACACAGTATGTTGTTAGATCACCGTGGAAACATATCATCAACTTACAGAAACCATGCCACACCGTCCAGGTCGTCCTTCGAGCAAAAGGTGGACTAACAAAGTATTAAGGTAGGTGGTCGCAATTCAGTGAGCATTCAGTGTATACAGTGAAACCTGTCTATGTTGACCACTTTCGGTTCCATTGAAAAGTGGCCAACTTAGACAGATGGCCAACTTACAGAAAATAAGTGTGATTGGTGTATTTTTAGAATAGGATTTCTAGTATTACTTGATAGTAATATTTTAATAAGCAATGGCACCACAGCTACTTTTAAATAATGTATAGTATATAGAGTAATCATAACAATATACAGTACAAGAAAAAATTACTATAGTATGTTTAATGGTGGTTCATTCTAGACGTATTTCTTGATTATTTTTGACACAGGCACATTCTAATTTTGTACTTATCTACCTCTTGTTAATGAGCTACAAGTGTTTCCCTCGCAGCAAAAGATGTTTTGAGAAAATTGTAAGGGAATTCATATCACATAACCTCCCCTACCTTTCGAGAAGCCGTCGAGTGCCAATGGTTGACGATTGAGATAGTTAGCTTTAACCTTGAGAATTTTCCGGAATTATTAAAGCTCCCCACTGATAAAAGTAGCCGACATAGTTAATGGTTTTACCAAAACAGACAGGGTAAACAAATAAGTACAACCATTTCCTGAATTCCTGTACGTGCTTTTTCTTATTCACATCTTCCTTCACCACCTCTTTATCAGGGTAGTGTTGTGGTCATTGACCACCAAGAACAAATCGTAGAAATCTATGATTCTTTGTCTCTAGTCACAAATACAGAACTCAAGACGAACCAGGCCAAGATGAGCAGGTGGCCAACTTAGAGAGATGGCCAAGTTGACAAGTTTTACTGTATATGCAATCTAAATACATCTGTAGTAACTTAAATAATTTTACACTAAAACGATAAGCTAGACCAAGGGACCAAGATATTTTAATTCTCGACGAGTTTACGTATCTGTACAAAATTTCAGAGCTGTAGTTGGTATAGAAGTTCGTGTAATTTAATTAGCAAGATTTGACCCCAGCAAGCGAATAAGGCTAAAAAGTAACTGGACAACCATGAATTTTAAAAGATAAAACCACTTTCATTACAAAAATTCACATCTTACACAGAAAAGATGGTATTTAATCAGGTCCGTATCCAGGGGGATCTAGGGGGAGCTGGGCCCCCTAAATTTTTGCTGCCCCCCCCCAAATTTTTGCGGTAGGCTTGCAAATGATGTGTAATATGGTGATGAACTATAATATGGTTGAATCGCCCCCACTAACTTCAGCCGCCCCCCCCCCTACATTTTTGGGCTGACTACCGGCCTGTATATAACACCATAAAGTTCAATAGTGACTCAGTAAGAAGGTACGCCAATTCTCTGCCTCTGAAATGTTGCCTTTGGAATATGGTGGATTGGTGAAGTACACAACTTTAAAAGCAAGAAGTAATTCTTAGGGTGAATGAATTTTCTTATGTCTTTATCAATGGGCGCACACGAGTTAGTTGATTTCACTCGTATTCTGCTAGTACTACATAATTGAGATTACACAATATTGTAATGTTAATAAGTCCGTAACTCCACTCAATAACTCCTCAATAAAAGTGAATTTTTGAATTCTGTTCTTTGCCATAGAGCGATTATCTTGCCCCTATTCGCTAATGAAATCAATCCGTTAACATCTTCATAGATATCCTATTCTTGACTGTTGAAACAAAGATAGCAGAAGTTACAAATCATGCTGTTAGATGTCAGCACACATCCTCCAGCAGTTGACATCTACCGGACAAAATTGAAACTTCCAGTGCTTGATTCTTTATTCTATCTACCTGAATTTATTTGGTTTAACTCATTTAAACTCAGCCAACCAGTATGTCCTCGGAATATCGTATTGTCCTTCGACTGGTATTTAAATGTGCTTAATGTCATTGTAAGTGCGTGTTATGCAACTTACGTTACATATAAAGTTTGGATTATCATTTACATATGAAAACATACATACATTCTCTCTCTCTCTCTCTCTCTCTCTCTCTCTCCCTCCTCTCTCAAAAGTTACGTTTGATATAAAAATTATTCTCTTTGGTTCCGAAACCTATATCTTCATAACTACCAATCGCATTTCAGTGAAACTTGGCAGAAATATAATTTAGGGCAAGCAATATTTTTGGCGTTCATTTGGTGTACATTAGTTACCCCGCTAGGAACACCGAAATTCGTAAATAACATATTTATCCGGGAAATTTCCCAAAATTAAAGGGTTGTAAGGTATATACTTAGTATGTATTCTACTCTGCATCTACAACTTATATCCAAATCTAGAAATACAAATCCAATCTATCTATCAACAACTAATCTTATCTTCCATGATATTTGCACATAATATCACCTACTTTCCTTAGCAACAGCTAGTGTCCATTTTATGAGCACTTTGTACACATTTTCTATTCCAACAAATACCAGTCTTCCAGTAGCGTAGATATAATTTTTTTCAGGGAGGGCCAATGAAGGGCCCAAAAAAATTTGCGAGGGTCATCTCCAATGAATGAAAAGTTATATTCACATAAATACGTACATACATATATTTGTCTGTATGTTCAAGGTGAATGTTTTCATCTTTGTTGTTCATGGTGTTGTTTTACTCTTTTACAGTGAAAATGTAAAACTTTACTACGTCAAACAACTAGGATACATTAATACAATTGATTTGTAATATAACTAAGTAATTATTTAATCACTGCGTTTAAAATATGTGTGGTTGGTTGATTTACGTGGAAGCAGAGAAACACACTTTTACAGGTAAGAATATAACATATTGGTTCATACCTCTACTTAAAAGAGGATCTTTCTATTCTTGTGGGCAGCATTAAAATTATCAACTTCTTCAAGATCTAACGATTTAGCAATTTTCTTCAATATAAAGTAATCCTAAGTCTTTCAACCTATTATCAATCATTGAATTGCGTATATGTCTTTAATCTTTTCAAACATGAGAATGACCTTTCACATGTAGCACTAGAAACTGGTCAAAGAAATGATACCTAGCTTGTAGGTTTCTGGGAATGCATTTTTGTAGACGCAAAGATCAACGAAATTCAAGAATCAACTTAAGTTTCCTCTCGTCCTCATACAACTTAATTGTGTTTCGGAGGATTTTGAGTTCACATTTGAATAAATCGAAATCACTTACATAATGCTGGGCTATAGACTCCACAATGTTGTAATTTATAAAGTTTTCACTTTTTGGATGTACGGCGGTGATTGATCTAATGATTTTTCTATATGATTCAAAGCGGTTTCCATCTCAGTGATTGCCCTATCAACAGTAGGCAGAAAAATGTCTCTTGAGATATTATCTTTAGAAAATTCGTTTTCTGCCTCCAATGAAGGAAGAGATCCATCCAAAATTAATTTGTGATATTTCGATGGCGAATGTCTAGTTCGATTCCACGAGGAACCCCTATATTCTATCTGTTTCCGGCTCTGGAACTGCAAGACCATTTTCTTTGCATATCTTCAAACATTCATGATAAATTTGTTCGAATGTTGTTCGTTGAGAATCATATTGTCCAGACCTAATCTTTGACAGCGTTTGAACTAGTGAATCTACAAGAATCAAACTTTTCGACATGTCTGCATCTACTTGAGATAAGGCGAAGCTCAAAGTTATAGCATGGCAGCAATCATCTCAAATTTTACCAGACCGAAAACATTCCCACTTGTACAGATCACACTAATTTGCCGGATGGAATGATGAAAGTAAATAAATATCACAAGTTCCACATTTGGTTTAATACCGCATAACAATATAAATAGTTGTTTGGTAGATAAACTGTATTAATAATAATAATAATAAAGTAAAAAGTAATGTACAAGGACGAAAGTGCTTACAATACAAATGTCACACAGAAACAGGAACTGAACTCTAACAGGACACTGATTTGCTGTCCCAACCCACTTTAAATTTTAAGCCTTGCTCTTGAAGCTCAAGTTTCACTTTAAAGTAAACTGTCAATAATTATCATGTATTCTTAATATTTCAGAAAAATGTCTCGATTTCACGCTCTAAAAATATGGTAGCCTAATCAGTGACGAAACTAGACATTTATTGGCCAGGGCAAATTTTGCAATTAGCATTTCCTTCATCTACATCTACACCAATAAACACACTGATTAGTTTGCTGGCGCCCGGGGCAACTGCCCCGGTTGCAGCATCTTGTTTTGATCTGGCCGTAGTTCAATTATTTTTGGTTACTTTCACCCTTGAGCTCCAAAACTGAGTAATGGATGTGCCTTTACTTTATTAAAATGATGAAGTGAACACTCTTTGAAGCAAAAAGAGGAAATGTGTGTTTCTTTCTCTAATATCAAATAGTGTTAGAACAGATATTTCAATCGGGACTCCTTACTGCAAAAGAAGTATACGTGGCCTTTTTCTTTCTTTCGTTTGTTTACCTTCGCTAGGTTTAAGAATTTGACGTGAATTCAAGTGCACTAACATTTTACACCCACACCGAATGGCCAAAGCTCATCGGTAGAACATCAGCTTAAGATTTGGCAGATGATGTGATCGATTTTTCATGATTCATAGATAAATATTTCGACTAAGGAGATTACCAAGATTCTTTCTCGGTATCACTAGGGAAACTTTTATGGTCCTATTGACTCATTTCCATCATTTCTATCCTCTGAGACTCGGATGTTTCAAAGCCTTAAAATAAATTCAAGTGCAGTTGAAATAACTTAACGCTACTATCCTGTAATCGATGCTAAATTAATATTGTTAGTTTTGAGATTAGATTTGAAGGAGGAGAATTAATTAGTATATCCTGTTGTAAATTCATGTCACTACTGATTTGCTGTTCTGCATAATTCCTACAAAGTAGTTTTCTCAGAAATGCATATTTTGACAAAACAAATATAAGTCTGTGATAAAAATAAGTATTCATTCACTGAACTTACTGAATGGAATATCTGTGGACCAGTCCCACAAACTACTGTATATATCTGATTACTAAACATCAGATAACAGAATGATACAACCTGGTCACGGAAGTAACCATCACTTTTACACAAAATAGTATTACTACCGCGACCAAGTTGTATCATCTCGGTATCTTATCTGATGATCAGTAATCAGGAGATTGTAACACCGGTTCTGTGATAAACTTCGAAATTTCTCTAGTAGTAGCAGTTTCGTGATTTAGCTACAGTTGAAATCGTTTAAAAGAAAATACTTCTGAACGATTTATTTATAAAGAATCACTGTTTTGTTGTTAGCCTCATTTTCCCAGACTTTAGTTAGTAGTATAGGTCTACCAAGTGCTGACTCAGTTTTCCTTGGAGATCGCTAGTATCGCTTGTTAACATCGCAGCAGAAGGTTTCTACTGAGTTGTCAACGGCCAAAAGCGTTAGGAAACTAGACGTATCAGAGACAAGACCAGAAGGTAGTTGAGAAGGAGAACCAGTATCAGTAGCAAATAGTAGGTGTTGGTAGTATTTAGTATCTTAATTTTCTCGAACGATTGGGATACGAACAACAGAGAGAATGACAGAATTAATAATAATAAAAAAAATTTGCTCTCTTCTTTTGCTGTATATTAAACAAGACGGCTCGATATTATTCGATAATAATAATAATAATAATAATAATAATAATAATAATAATAATAATAATAATAATAATAATAATAATAATAATAATAATAATAATAATACCAAATTATTTAATGGATTCTATGCATTTGTTCTATATCGCCATAATCAATGGAAATTAATTACTTAGAGTACGAAGACTTCTCTCGTCCAATACAAGTGTAATGTTCTACTGCAATGTTTACTGTTTGTAAGTAAACATCTCATATTTTAGTATGACTTTCAACATTGAAGCGAATGAGAATGCCGACTGATTTTGCTTCTTTTTTTCTGGTTCTATGTCGAAATCAAAGAAAATAACCATAGATAAGGGACAGAGGTTAAAAAGAACGTCCAGATGGTAAGATCAATCCATGAATCTTACAGATTTCGGTGAATTAGATCTTGCTGTACTACAAAGAAAAACGAACCTGGAGCTATTTTACTCGGAATGCAGACTATTGCAACATAGGGTATTCTGCAGTTGGTAACTGTTGTCGAGAGATGTTTCGGTAGTAGTTTCACTTGTGGCCATTATCAATTCACTGTTTGTCGATCTATAGCAGTATCACCCGTGGGGGGGGGGGCACTAGGGAGGCCAAGAATTTGAGCAACGGGGCCTGCCCCCCAGGCCTTCCCTTGGCTCCGCCACTGCAGTCTTCATTGAGCAATACCCGTAAAGAGATAGAAAGACATAGCTTTCTGATCGATTCAATGCCTCAAGAATAGCTTTTATTGACACGTACATGCTAATATTTAAACCTGAATTGGCAGATATATTCGATTTCCTGGTTTGAACAGTGATCGACCAAAGAAAAACGGTAATACAAAGCGAAAAGCTATTTTCTGATTTCGATATAGTGTCGTAAGAATACATTGTGTTTCAGCCTTTATCTTTCTTTTTTTTTTTAAAAAAAAAAGGTGTAGGAATCTGCACAATTTCCAGTTTTCAATTCTTATCCCGTTAGAGAAAAACCGACAATAGATAACGATTTTGTTTGTTTGTTTGTTTGTTTCGTATTGATTCGTCTCTCCATTTCTGTCTGAACTTAGGTCTATTCCTCTATTGCAATCGGAAACAATTCACCTACTACTTCCGGTTTCAATAGTAAATCGCCATAGTTTGGAGGTCTAACTTAGTTTTACTATATGGAATGCAACTTACTTTAAAAAAAAAGTTTCATCCTTATTAAGACCATACACTTGCCACTCGAACGCTAGTCGCAAGCACTTTATGGTAGACAAACACCGTGCTCGTGGGTTTTCTCGGGGTTCTCCCGTTTCCTCCCACTTTCTTCATTCCATCATTTCACTCATCTCTCATCATCACCGTCTCCTTTAGCCTAACCGGCATATACGTGGGACGTAAAACTTACAGATTTCAGTTTCGTACTAGTTGCCAACGATTACTTTTTCCTTTCATTTTTCATAGAAGATAGTCATGTACGCAGAATTTCCGAGAGGGATCCGAAACTTTTGGAGGGGTCCAAATTCAATGTGAAGATATATTATGCTAAAAAATTGTAAAATAAACCCTAAAATTAGACTAAATTTACAGTAAAGGTGTTGGAGGAGTCCGGAGCCCCAGGGCCCACGACCTGCGTACGTCCCTAATAGTAGGTTACACCGTTCTTTTGGTAAAATACGTTTTGGATGTGTATTATACTATACTAAGGATACCCCCCCCAGAAAAGCAACAAGTAGATTGAAAATGTCGAGTGTAAATACGCTTAAATAACACTTATTCTCTTATGTATTTATTTACACATGTTTCTGGGCATAACCGGCACTCATCACTTTTGAGGGATGACGCCCCTCGGCGAACACACTATCTGGGGAAGCAGAGAAGAAAGAAAGGAATGGAGAACAAAAAGGGGCCTGGGACCTGCATGTTAGGTACTATCCAGGCATTTGCCTCCTGTGGATAAGGAAAACCCAGTAGTAAACGTCATTCAGCATGGTTGGCCTGAAAAAGCTGTTAGGGTCTACACCTTTTCGACCAAGTGTCCCCAACAAACACTTATCCTCTTTATTGAAATAATTTCGTATAATGTTCGTTATACTTTTACAGTCTTTGTATATGATTCCTGTAATTCCTCGTGGCTATGTGGATAGTGTATGCGTCTTTGGTATGAAAGGTCCGGGTTCGATTCCCGGCGGGAGTTCATGTAGTTCGGATCCCACGTTAAGCTGTAGATCCACGTCTCATACAGCCTAGCTGCTGAACGGGATGCTAAATTCAAATCCAATCCAATATGATTCTTAACAGATTTTGTTGTGCTTTTTATACCGTGTATTTTTTAAGTATTTTATTTAGTGCTAAGAGATGGAAACAGCAGACTTTTGTACAAAATATAGTACTTTTTGTCTGCAATTGTGCTCAGAGATATTTTACTCAACGGGTTCTTTCTAAAAAATGCATGGCTTATTATGAATTTTAAACTATTATGTATTCAAGAAGTAAATAACTATTGCTTAATTAAATAAATGTTAAATTGCAAAAGGGAGTTAATATTGTCTTAATATAAAAAATATGATTTTTTGGACTGCGAACAACTTGGTTTATAAATGGAATGATAATGGATTGTAAATCAAATAACGTTAAGAAAACGGGTACATTTGTAAACTATACTATACATAAATTTGGGAAGTCTCTGATCGTCTGTCGCCAGATACACGGAGAGCAAAATCCGTAGGTTCCCGATATCGGCGGCATTCTTGATGTTGCTCCTCCCACGACTGAAGAACTGCAGTCTTTGTGCAGATTTTCTGTACTGCGTTCAAAATGATTTTTTTTCTTTTTAACATCCGTCCCCTCCCCACTTTAGGTTAAAGTGCACAGATAATGTAAGTGAATAACGTGAAACTAATTTTTTGTGCTCTTGCACTAAGAATCGAACCCGAGACCACGAGCACCGAAGGCACAAGTACTAGCCACTTACGAAAATCCTGACTTATTTCCTCTTTCTTCTGTGGACTATTGGATTCGACAGGGACTCGATCACAGAAACATCGAGGACAGTTAAAATTCCATCCATGCTACTACAGAGGGACTCGAAACCTCAATGGATTTTGCCCTATGCTCAGTAGTCTAACGCCTTAGATAGCTTGGTTACATCCACCAGCAAAGTATATCGTGATTAGCAGCGAAACATCTAAGATTGCTCGACTACGGTGCGGGGAGGTCGCACTGCATTGGAACCAAATCAGCGTCGGCGCCCGGGGCGAAGTAAAATTCGGTGCTCTCTGCTCTTATCTCTTTAAGCTTTTCCCTTTTTTTAAAAAAAAAACATAAAATAAGCAGCTTTTGTTGTTATACTATGCTTAATTTTTATCAAACTGCTTGGATAAACCATTCCAACAGCCAAAGGCGATCATTATGTATTCTTTTACAAATAAGAGCTGTTTTAAAGAGGCTTATTTTGGACCTTTTGTTAAACTTGAAAAAATTATCTTTGGTTGGTAAACAGATCTACTTGGAAAACAGTTATGGAAATGTTTTAAAATATTCGAAATGGGTGATAGCATTTATTTCCAGTGATAAACTTTTGAAATGTTTTTCTGTGTGTGACCACACAAATAGCACTTTAATTTCGATTCTTTTAAGGTTAAAAAAAAATGTGAAATGAAAAAAAAAAAAAAAATCAGCAGTAGTGATGAGTCTGAAGAAGACGAAATTCATTAAGTTCTGTCCCCTTAACCTCCTATTCCATAGTTGCTTCAAGTTCGAAAATGTTATTATTTCCCGTGTTTATCTTCATTTTTAATATTCCTGCGCAAATAGTAGCTTTCATGTGTCTCTTCACCTCTCTCATTTCCATATCTTCTTTCTCACCATCGCAATTAATCCGATTGGGTAGAAAGGCGGAAAAAAATTACCAAATCTATTTCTTTGCAAACCGACAATAATATTGAATTAATAGTTCGCCAATACTTTTGCAGTACAGCGTGTCATTCACTCTTTTCCAAAAGTTTTCTTCTTGTTCGTTCGGCGCTTTCTTGCTATGAGCGCCCGGGGTTAAGCAACAAACCTTACATAGCACATTCGTAAAGAAAATCTTATGTAGATACGATATCCTGCTAAATTTCGCCTCTCCAGATTTTCTGGACTAAAAATTAGCTTTTACCCCCTCTCAGTGTATCAGGATATAAGAAAAAAAATTAAGAGGTAGAGGAAAGCAGTTTCTTGACATGGATTCATTGTCCACAGAATAAGCTGCATCAATGTTAAGACAGAAGCAGCAGAGAACTGTCACACTCACTTCAGCAACAGAGCAGAGGTAAAGAAGTAACAGTTCGGTTTGAGTTACACCATATGAAGGAGTTAGGTTTCTATGGCGTGATACTTTCTCCATTAATAATGAAACAGGAAGTGCTAATAGATTTCTGCCACTTCCAGTTTCAGTAGAGAAATTACCGTAGAGATAGAATATATTCTTAGGACGTTTAATTGATTGTCGCTATCTATTATCGTCTTTACGCTACAGAGATCAATGTTGAAACCGGAAATCGTTGATTTCTGCCATTTCCGGTTTGAATAATAGGGGTTCAGAGAGAATATGGTACATGTTCGTAGAACAATCATAAACCATTTTTTAAAACCTTCTCGCGCTCTCTCTTATAGTTTTTGTTCTATGCGCATGCAAATCAATATTGACACCGAGCTGGGGTACTAGTGTAGTTCTATCACTTCCGGTTTTAGTAGACAATTAAGGACAGAGGTGAAATGTATTTTTGGGAATTGATTGTAGGAAATCATTTCTCACTATTTATTAACGTTCTTTAGCTATCATATTAGGTGAGTGTTAAGTTCATATTAGGTCTAACTGGTGTGATCTATTTTTCCGAATATACATATCTATTTACGACTGTATTATATTATCATAAATGACACGTTTCGATGTGTAAAACTTTTATTTTTCACAAGATTGAGAGAAGAGGCCGAAATTACAGAGAACCAATTCTGTTTCACACCAGGGCGATCGACAGTGGATGCAATATTTGCACTTAGGATGGTAATGGAAAAATACAGAGAATACTATTAGGATTTTCATATGGTTTTCATTGACCTAGAGAAAGCGTATGATAGAGTGCAATGGGATCTTATTTGGTGGGAACTGAAGCAGAAGTGTGCTAAGAGCACATGCATCTCTGTAAATTAAGATATGTATAATGGATGTAGGATAGGAGTGAAAAGTACGTGCCGAATAACGGAAGAGTTCGCAGTTAATGAGGACTCCATCAGAGATTTAGCCTTAGTCCATACCTTCTGCGATTAAATGGACGAATTTACACAGACTATCCAAGAGTTAGCACCTTGGTATGCTATTTGCGGATGACGTGATGGTGAGTGAGACCAAGGTAGCTCTGCAAGAGACACTAGATGTTTGGAGAGGAGCTTTGGAGAGCAAAGGGCTTAGAATTAAAAGGCATGACAAACATCTTGGCGTTTGAAGGCGGCTCTCCAAGTTTAAATGCTGCTAGCAAATGAGAGGCCAGTGGTATTGCCACGTTTATTTTCTACACATCCCACGTCTATCCCCTGTCACCTGATCGCGCTGTAGTTCGTCTGCTTAGCCATAGCTATACCCCTTTACCGCTTGGCAACGTCGCGCCAGAGCTTGCGTTTTATTCGTTTAGCTGAAATGCCAAGATGTCTGTCACAGGCTTTAGTAGAACTAAGACAGAATATTTACATTGTCCTTTCAGGAAAAAAAAAATGTAATTGAGAATACAAGAATACAACTGGGTGAAAAAGGAGATGCTAATGACGAAGAAATTCAAGTACTTGGAATCAATTCTGCAGGAAATTGCCGGAATAGAAGAAGATGTAAACAGCAGAATCAACAGCGGTTGGACGAAATGGAGAAACGTGGCAGGAGTGTTGTGTAATCGTAGAGTACAAATATGCCTTAAAGAAAAAAGTTTACAAAACAGTAGTGAGGTCTGCCGCATTATACGGACGAATGTTGGACGGCTAAGAAGAGAGAGGAACGGAAGTTGCATGTTGCGGAAATGAAGATGCTGCGGTGAATGTATGGAGTGACACGGAAGGACAAAATTAAGAATGAAGTGATCCGAAGAACAGTAAAGGTGAGACCAGTAGTAGATAAACTTCAAGAAAGTAGACTGAGATGATTTGAAGATGTAAGACCTTTGAAATATGTAGCTCACCGAGTAGATACTATAGAAGTGAGTGGGAAAGAAACCCTCGCCCGACCGAAGAAATGGAAAGATTGTGTAGAACGATGTGGCGCAGTGTGGTGTCACAGCCAAGGATGTTATAAAATAGAGGATCTGCCCATATGTATCTTCATCATATGAACTCAATGAAGCCAAAAAAACAACCGAGCATCGTCTGATCCGGCACGACTGATTGGCCACTCTCGTTTCCGCCATGATTGTTGGCTCGAAACATTGCAATCTTAGTGGCGCGGAGTGGGCAGAGTAGGTGTGGCGAAGCTGTGACGTATGGCTTCACGATTTTGTTGTATGGGCAGATCCTCTATTTTATAACATCCTTGGTCACAGCGGATATAACACAAGATAGAAACAGGTGGACAGCAATCCGAAAAGCCAACCCTAGCTAACTGGGAAAAAGGCTTAGAAGAAGAAGAAGAAGAAGAAGAAGAAGAAGAAGAAGAAGAAGAAGACTTCATTTTTATTATATATGATATGCAATTTTCAAAGGTTTATGCGCCCGGACCTAGCACGGCAAATTATTGTGTATTTTCATGACAGAAACACGCTCATCTCAAAACTTAGCAACGCCATGCATTTAGCTGTGCTTGCTATTAAGCATGACTTCATCAGAAATCTGTATTAAATATCTTAGACAAAACTACAGGTGATTTGTTACTCCAAACTACAATTTAGCTTATGAGGTAGCTTCTCAAAGTCAGCTCGACATAAATGTGATACTTATTATTGTATGTTTATTTAACATCATTTGTTTTTCAATAATAGTCTTAATATAAGTAAAGTACATAATACAAATGTGTTCTATAATACATTACTGAATTTCGAAAGGAGAAGGCGCAATATTTTGATTAGGCTCATGGGCACAGAAATGGGAAATTCGGCTCTAATAATATGAATTTAGAGTATGGTATTTTTATTTGAGAAATCTAATCTAATATAGTAAAATAGAACTGATTTTGTTTCTGAGCTCATAACTTTTGAACCACCCGGCCGACCTCTATCAAATTTTCAATACAGATGAGTTTCGGGCCTGAAAAGTTTTTAACTTAAGAGAGGGGAGAAGAGGGAGAGATATATAAAAATAAATAAAACTTAATAACTCTTGAACTACCCAACTGATCCTGATCAAATTTTCAACATAAATGAGGTTCGTGCCTGGGATGTTTTTTTTTATCATTTGACTTTGATGGTGCAATGTAGGGGAGGGGAGAGATATGAAAAATTAAAAATGAAAGTGTCTATCTTTGTGATTTAATAACTCTTGTACCGTCCAACCGATCTCGATCAAATTTTTAAGATAGATGAGGTTCAGGCCTGATATGGTTTTTTATTATTTCAACTTGACGGTGCTACTTTAGGAGGGAGAGAAGGAGATATTTTAAAATGATCGAAAATGACCGATATTAGTTTTGAACAGGGTTGTTTTGTTTAAAACAAATGATTAAACTTGTTTCAAACAATTGATTTTGTTTAAAACAAATTTTATATACATTTTAAACATTTTGTTTTAAACACCTGTATTTTTAAGACTTGTTTAAACATATGTTTATTTTTATTTTATTTTATTTTTGTAGAAAAAATCCGCCAGAGAAAGAAAATGGTTAAAAAGTGCTTCCAGGCCCGTAGCCAGGGAGGGGCTACAGGGGGCACAGCCTCCTCTAAATTATTTTTCCCCCTTTAAAAAACACGATGAAGAGAATTTTCAAACTGACACAAAACCAGTGAAATTCTTGCTATTATAATTACCAAATTAAATTCAACTTGGCGAATTCTACCCATTTATGTGTAAAATTATATGTTTCTTTGCTAGATATACCGAACATCTTCAACTGCCTTTACCCATTTCAAGAATTTGAAACCATGCCATGTTATTACAACCATGGTAAGCATCCAAGGATACCAGGTGCACTTCCAAACAACAGTATCATAGTCCACAACATTAGTTGGGAACATAAATAAACTGTAATGTCTCTCTTATTTCGGAAGGTAGAAAATTGAGTACAAACGTTCAATAAGACATATACATCTATTTTGTATTGATATAATCTAAAGTTTTGTTCTAATGTTTAAAAAATAAATACAGTAGAGCGTCGGTTATCCGAAGCAATTGGGGGACATGGGTGTTCGGAAAACTGCTTTGTTCGGATAATCGAACTGTACATGTTTATTTGCCAAAAAGAAGTACTGTACAGTAAATTTATTCATAAAAAGAAGTGTGCTATTGTTGAAACACAGCGACTGGCGGCTTGGCCGGTCAGCAGCGCCTTATGAAGGCCCCATTAGAAGCAATGTTCCGCCAGCGGTGGCTCAGTGCGGCGACTACTGTGGGAAACTTGGTTTGGGAGTGAGGGGGATGATGGACGGTAGGGTGGGAGAGTAACAGGTGCAAGCGAGTATACAGTTCGGTTAAGCGGTCGTTCGGTTGACCGACGTACGGATAATCGACGCTCTACTGTACTTCAATTTTAATTAATATGAAACAAAGTAGCTCGCAAAGAGCTCGTATTAAGCACACAAAAATTACGTTCGATTATACTGTACATATATAATAATATTCTCTTTTTAAAGTTTTCTATAAATAAATGCAAGTGCTTTGGTCTCAGTATTTTTATCTCATCATTCTTAGGAGTTAATACAAACAAAAAGCTACAGTAAAGGCTTACGAGAAATTAATAGTTTGTAAAACAATACTACAAAATAGCCCTTACCGCAGGTCTAGTGAATAGAGCGAGCGTGTTTGAATGTGATCTCGGTTTTTTATATCCGTGTGTGACAGTTGCATCATTACCATTTTTGTTTAATTTTTAAATAAATCTTTTAAACTCAATTTTGCGTATAATTATGAACATTAGTGCATATAATTTTCATTTTCATTTTTGTTTGTTTAAAGAGCCAAAGAACATTCTCTTTATTTTCCCTTACTATCCGAGAAGTAACATGTTTTATTTTTTTCTGTATACCTGTCCGTGCGGCGAGGACAGTTGAAAGACCCTTCCATTGTCTCTCAATACCACTGCCTAAGCCACATACGTAGACCACACACAGCAGAGTTCCCGGCGTGAACGCAAGAAAGAAGAACAAAACAGCTTTTAGCATCTTTTTGTGAAATTGAGAAAAATAATAAAGTCCTAACACGTTGAATAGAATCCAAGTAGAAATATAATCTCTGCGAATTTGTCAAAATCACAGCATAGACCATATGTCGCCACTCAGAACCAAGATAAAATTTTAACATAGAACTGTGAAATGGTCCAAAACCATGCACGAGACGACTAGGAGCCAAATCAACTCTCATAAAAATTTTCGATATAACATGTGAAATTTGAAGGAAGCACGTACGTTAGAGAAACGACGCCCGAACACCGTAACTAGGCGGAGACCAAGAGAATCAAAATTTAGGACACCAAAATAACTTAACGAATAAGAGAGCAGAGACGAAATCGAAGACACCGTTAGAGGCGTATCCAAAAAGTTCGGCAGGCTAAAAATTCAAAACTCCAAGTCAGTCGTAAAATAATTCTTCACCGGGAAACGGCGTACCACCGCAACACAAAAACATACCCGGAACTTACACACACACTACATTCATAATCAAAAGTTAAGTTCACAATAACAATGTGCGGCTAAACTCACCGAAGCCGAGTGTACGAAATTACAATCTTTCCTTAGCATAGTAACCTACACATTGATCTTCTTCAAAATATATTTATATATATAAACATATATATATAAACTTTGTAACGCTGCTAATATATATATATATATAGATCGCGAAACGCCTACAAACATTGTTTTTGAGTGACAGAGTTTCGTACTTATAAACGTAATCACGAGCTACAATTAGAATAACCTACATACGCACCGAAAGCACTTGAACTAGTTTTAATCATACATAATCAGTTTTTGAAGTATTATACACAATGCTTAAAAACAATAAACACTGTTTAACCGTGTAACACATGGTGCAGTGTGACGTCTGAAAGTGCTTTTAGTGAGAGTGCATCCTATCAGAAATAGACCAACAGAAGCCCCACCTTGATGGATCAGGAGACGCCCAAGAGCGACGCCCCTTCCAGTTTGAGAGGAGGACGCAGCGGGAATCGAAGAGAGGAACTCCGAATCCAGGACACTTCTCACGAAAGAAGGAAGCCAGTAAACGCAGGGACATCTGTATGTGTGTGGGGAGCTTGGTGGTGAGAGCAGTGTGTACGACGAAAGGTAGGACCCATCCAAATTATTTTTTGTTGATTCCAAAAGGGAAATTTTCGTCATTGAATAAAATGCAAGATGTTCGCGATATAAAGTCGGAACTATTTGAAAACTGTTAATGTGTTTACACCGCGTTTAGAAAAGATTTTCCAACTCGAACTGTAATTGCTAAACAATTAGATTTTTTTTTGAGCAAGGCTTATTAAAAATAGAGATACTTTTTACAATGATACTTATATATATATATATATTCTGTGACTTTAGTGAATATGTCGTTGTTTTTATTAAGGAGATAGTAGTTTAGGCCATCACTCTATTTGTCACTTAGATTTTTTTGATAACATATAAAGAAAGTTAATTTAAAAGTAGATCGAATGGCAGGTTGTAGACCTTTAACGATGAAAGAAGTATTTCCTTTAACATATGGAAATTTGTATGAAGTAAAAATGCATCATCTGCGCTATGTACATGTAATATGAGAACTTTAAGATAATTTTGAACAAGACATAATAGATATTCCTAGAAAATATATTCAAGACATTGCTTTAATTGTCCAGAGATTATAGTGTTTGTAAAGTAATTTTGCATAGAAGTGAACGTACTAAATGAGTCTATTTCGATCTATATACTAGTAAAACTCTAATAAATAATATTGTAATGAGTCATCAAAAATATGTTACGTAAGAGAGCTAAAGGATTAATTAGTAACTATGATGTATATGCGACTAGTCTCGCAATTAATCATTTTCTTGGTTGGAGATACGTAATCCATAAATAAAGCGGAACCGACATTAGTACAGTCAGGTAGAATACGGATGAAAAATACGAAGTAGGCTAAGTAAAGCCGCAATTATTACGTCAGTCTGATCCTCTAACAATCGAGCGATCAGACGTTTATGCGCATAAACTAGACGAACAAACATAGAGGAATACATGAAAATGTCCGGCAGTATACCAATCCTATTAATGATAAAGAGAAAAATCACGAAAAACTCAATATATTCAGATTAAAAATCTCGAGAGACGTCTTGACATTTATTATTAATATTCATATGTTACTTGATTTTTATGTATGTATGCATGTATTTACTTATGATTTTATATATATATATATATATCTATATATGTTTGTGTCTATTAATTTTCTACTTGTGTTAATATGAGTATATATATGTAGCCTTTATGCATAACGAAATGGTAATGCTACGCTCATTGATTTTATGTATTTGATAGTGTATGCTTGTTAGGTAAATCTCAAAGTGCATATTTAGTGCACTTATTCTCATTCTCAGTTATTAATTTAAATAATTAGAAATGGTTAGCAGTCAGGCAGTAGGTTTATTTAACTCCTTTGGATCATTCTATGTTTCTTTCATACTTCCCACAAATCTCAAATCAAAGTCATGACTTGTTTCTCAATTTATTTTATTTTAGTTCAAGTTACTTCAACTCGTTTCCACTTACTTCAACTAGTTTAACTCATTTTAAATCATTTCAATACTTAGTTTTCACCCGAATAAAATATAGGTTATTATATTCAAAATTCCGTCTAGCTATGTAATATCTTAATCTCGTAAATATTAAAAAGGTTATAGTCAAAACAAATCAGCTAATCAACGTAAACTATATACTTAGCATGCGATGTCAAATAATTAGGTATTTTTCAAATGCAAAATTGTAATTTAACCAGTTTGGTATGATATCTATGTAAATCAGGAAAGCCATATATATAAAATGTAAACAATGTAAGATTGCATCTAGCACTGGTTATAAACATCAATTCCACAGATTGTTTATTATTATCAGGTTAATGATAACAATTCATTCACTACATAGTTCAATGTAATTTACTTAAATTGATTTTTTTTTGTGTTAAGGCCTTATGCCTTATTCTGAACATTTGTTGTCAGAAAACCCAAAATTCAATATTAACCTTCAGCTTGCTTAATTTTTTTTTAGAAAACATTTTTTTGTTATTGTTTTCATTTGCTCATTAAAACTTTTATTACATTGTTAATCAAATTCGTAAGCTTTTTCTTTCATAAACAAGTTGTATCCCTAACCTTAAGCATAACATTGGTTTCCAAAGGATCTGTTAGGCAAATTAGGCAATATAAGCATTTCTCGATTCTAGTGGGGATTAGACTGATTTTCAGAATTTTCAACTAAATTCCAAATTCTAGATATTCGTTTATTTTCTGGTTTTATTCTTATTACTACTATTATTGTTCAGTCCACTTGGAAAGTGAGAGTCAGTCTAGTTCGTTCACACAAACCAAACATTAGAGCAAAATTCTCTTTCAGCGTTGCAGCATGTGAATTCAGGATACGTATGCGAATAATATCAAGTTTCATTTGCTTACACGGTTTTAGAGGGATCTTATTTCCCTAAAGCCCTGGGACACCGCGGGGAGATATGATTTCCTAACCGTGAGATCAATCCTTATCGAGTCACAAACCATTTTAGTTCGGGGAACGAAGACTTTAACGGTGGTGCAAGGGAATAAATAGGGACAGACGGAATGTGAACCCAAAACCCGCTGTCTATTTTTTTATTTTTATCACTACAAAACCTGGCGCTACAAGCGATCACCACCGGGATCTTTCTCTTTTCATTTTTCAAATTTTACAAATATGGCGCCCGAACAGGGACTCGATAGTTAATTTTTTGACTCGATAGTTAATTTTTTTAAACTCGATAGTTAATTTTTTCAGACTCGATAATTAATTTTCGAACTCGACAATTTATCTTCAGACACGACAATAAATTTTCGAACTCGATAATTTACGCTCAGACCCGATAATTAATTTTTAAACCCGATAATTAACTTTCAGATTCGATAATTTATTTTTAGATGCGATAATTAATCGTCAGACACGATAATTACTCGATAATTACTTTACAGTCTCGACGAATACGCTTCAAAGAACTCCATTATTTTTAAGAACTCGGTTACAAAAAAAAAAAGTAACTACTTGCTAAGATTATCATCAGCTACATAATGAGCCTTGGAATCGAACTAAATTCAACGGAAGTTGAACAGTACTTCCAGGAACGATCAACGTTCCTTTCCCCTCCAATTTCATTTCTTTTTCAGCCAGAAGAATGTAAGTTATGTTTACGTTGAGCTAGCAATAGAGAATATTCAGTTTGCAGAATTTCTTTGTATTGAAAATGGGTGATTGAACAAGGAAAAGAAGAAAAAGAAGAAAAATAAGGTAACCAGGTGAGGAAAATAGAGAAGGGATAATAACTACAAGTTGCTAAAATCAATTCGAACCTGCTACCATTCATGTATTTGTAAGATATCCATTCATATATTTATATAGGAATAACTTTTCTTTTATTAGTTTATATTTAAGGAGTGCATATATTCGTTTACTTTTTGAATTTTCAGTATGTATAGGGTTAAGCTAGAAACGTATTAATACTAATGTAGGTTAAGTATAGCATTTAGTAAATTTTAAGAGAAGATGATTTAAGGTGTGAATTACTGTGCTTTGGAATTATTGCAAAAGATCGTACACTCAGGCTTATTTCATGAATAAATAAATAAATAACGTAAAACGTGTTGTGTGTGTGAACAATTATAAACGACGAAACTTAACATTTCATTAGTATACTGCAAGAATACTGTTTTTAAAAATTAAGTTAGCAATTATTAAATACATTTTGTGTATGTGCAAAAATAATTTGGCACCAAAGCCGTATATTTTTAGTTTCAGATGCCAAGACTGCGGGCACAGACAGAAGAAATAAGGACCAAGATGCTGACGGGAGAGCAACAGATTTGCCCAGATTGCGGCAGAGATGTCTGGGAGCAAGAAATAACTCCATCATCTTCCAATCTGGAATGTGTCACCTGCGGCGTCCTACACGCACCAGTGGTATCGCCCGAGGAAAGGCGATCTCAGGCATCAGAAGAAACACCAAGGAAAGAGCAGCCAGACGACTCTAACAGAAGTCCCACAACTGCCGATATATTTGCCATATTGCAGACGATGATGCAGACCAGAAGGAAGAAAATTAAAGAAGAACTCCAAGAGACAATTAAGATAAAAGTCATATTACTTAAAACATGCCTCATAAGCTTGTGTCCAGCAGCTTGAACTGACCACAAACTCGACACCTGAGACCTATCATCCACTAGCAGATCAGAGCACACGAGGTAAAAACCATTCGGGTTCGGATTTTTATGTATTTCAACTTTTCTATGAAGGATTTTCATGTACTTCAGAATATTTTTGTGAACTTTGAAATTTCTGATTAGGGTTCGGATTTTTATGTAATGTTCAATTTGCACCTAGAATTCATGATGCAATGTCAATCACAAAGTTTCTCTTAGGATGGAGATCTGCTTCAACTAAGTTGCATCATCTGCTCCATCTTAGGAGGGGGATAACTGTGACAGTTGCATCATTACCATTTTTGTTTAATTTTTAAATAAATCTTTTAAACTCAATTTTGCGTATAATTATGAACATTAGTGCATATAATTTTCATTTTCATTTTTGTTTGTTTAAAGAGCCAAAGAACATTCTCTTTATTTTCCCTTACTATCCGAGAAGTAACATGTTTTATTTTTTTCTGTATACCTGTCCGTGCGGCGAGGACAGTTGAAAGACCCTTCCATTGTCTCTCAATACCACTGCCTAAGCCACATACGTAGACCACACACAGCAGAGTTCCCGGCGTGAACGCAAGAAAGAAGAACAAAACAGCTTTTAGCATCTTTTTGTGAAATTGAGAAAAATAATAAAGTCCTAACACGTTGAATAGAATCCAAGTAGAAATATAATCTCTGCGAATTTGTCAAAATCACAGCATAGACCATATGTCGCCACTCAGAACCAAGATAAAATTTTAACATAGAACTGTGAAATGGTCCAAAACCATGCACGAGACGACTAGGAGCCAAATCAACTCTCATAAAAATTTTCGATATAACATGTGAAATTTGAAGGAAGCACGTACGTTAGAGAAACGACGCCCGAACACCGTAACTAGGCGGAGACCAAGAGAATCAAAATTTAGGACACCAAAATAACTTAACGAATAAGAGAGCAGAGACGAAATCGAAGACACCGTTAGAGGCGTATCCAAAAAGTTCGGCAGGCTAAAAATTCAAAACTCCAAGTCAGTCGTAAAATAATTCTTCACCGGGAAACGGCGTACCACCGCAACACAAAAACATACCCGGAACTTACACACACACTACATTCATAATCAAAAGTTAAGTTCACAATAACAATGTGCGGCTAAACTCACCGAAGCCGAGTGTACGAAATTACAATCTTTCCTTAGCATAGTAACCTACACATTGATCTTCTTCAAAATATATTTATATATATAAACATATATATATCAACTTTGTAACGCTGCTAATATATATATATATAGATCGCGAAACGCCTACAAACATTGTTTTTGAGTGACAGAGTTTCGTACTTATAAACGTAATCACGAGCTATTACAGACAATTAGAATAACCTACATACGCACCGAAAGCACTTGAACTAGTTTTAATCATACATAATCAGTTTTTGAAGTATTATACACAATGCTTAAAAACAATAAACACTGTTTAACCGTGTAACACTACACTTTTAACACCGAGAGTGATGTTGGTGCAGTGTGACGTCTGAAAGTGCTTTTAGTGAGAGTGCATCCTATCAGAAATGGACCAACAGAAGCCCCACCTTGATGGATCAGGAGACGCCCAAGAGCGACGCCCCTTCCAGTTTGAGAGGAGGACGCAGCGGGAATCGAAGAGAGGAACTCCGAATCCAGGACACTTCTCACGAAAGAAGGAAGCCAGTAAACGCAGGGACATCTGTATGTGTGTGGGGAGCTTGGTGGCGAGAGCAGTGTGTACGACGAAAGGTAGGACCCATCCAAATTATTTTTTGTTGATTCCAAAAGGGAAATTTTCGTCATTGAATAAAATGCAAGACGTTCGCGATATAAAGTCGGAACTATTTGAAAACTGTTAATGTGTTTACACCGCGTTTAGAAAAGATTTTCCAACTCGAACTGTAATTGCTAAACAATTAGATTTTTTTTTGAGCAAGGCTTATTAAAAATAGAGATACTTTTTACAATGATACTTATATATATATATATATTCTGTGACTTTAGTGAATATGTCGTTGTTTTTATTAAGGAGATAGTAGTTTAGGCCATCACTCTATTTGTCACTTAGATTTTTTTTGATAACATATAAAGAAAGTTAATTTAAAAGTAGATCGAATGGCAGGTTGTAGACCTTTAACGATGAAAGAAGTATTTCCTTTAACATATGGAAATTTGTATGAAGTAAAAATGCATCATCTGCGCTATGTACATGTAATATGAGAACTTTAAGATAATTTTGAACAAGACATAATAGATATTCCTAGAAAATATATTCAAGACATTGCTTTAATTGTCCAGAGATTATAGTGTTTGTAAAGTAATTTTGCATAGAAGTGAACGTACTAAATGAGTCTATTTCGATCTATATACTAGTAAAACTCTAATAAATAATATTGTAATGAGTCATCAAAAATATGTTACGTAAGAGAGCTAAAGGATTAATTAGTAACTATGATGTATATGCGACTAGTCTCGCAATTAATCATTTTCTTGGTTGGAGATACGTAATCCATAAATAAAGCGGAACCGACATTAGTACAGTCAGGTAGAATACGGATGAAAAATACGAAGTAGGCTAAGTAAAGCCGCAATTATTACGTCAGTCTGATCCTCTAACAATCGAGCGATCAGACGTTTATGCGCATAAACTAGACGAACAAACATAGAGGAATACATGAAAATGTCCGGCAGTATACCAATCCTATTAATGATAAAGAGAAAAATCACGAAAAACTCAATATATTCAGATTAAAAATCTCGAGAGACGTCTTGACATTTATTATTAATATTCATATGTTACTTGATTTTTATGTATGTATGCATGTATTTACTTATGATTTTATATATATATATATATATCTATATATGTTTGTGTCTATTAATTTTCTACTTGTGTTAATATGAGTATATATATGTAGCCTTTATGCATAACGAAATGGTAATGCTACGCTCATTGATTTTATGTATTTGATAGTGTATGCTTGTTAGGTAAATCTCAAAGTGCATATTTAGTGCACTTATTCTCATTCTCAGTTATTAATTTAAATAATTAGAAATGGTTAGCAGTCAGGCAGTAGGTTTATTTAACTCCTTTGGATCATTCTATGTTTCTTTCATACTTCCCACAAATCTCAAATCAAAGTCATGACTTGTTTCTCAATTTATTTTATTTTAGTTCAAGTTACTTCAACTCGTTTCCACTTACTTCAACTAGTTTAACTCATTTTAAATCATTTCAATACTTAGTTTTCACCCGAATAAAATATAGGTTATTATATTCAAAATTCCGTCTAGCTATGTAATATCTTAATCTCGTAAATATTAAAAAGGTTATAGTCAAAACAAATCAGCTAATCAACGTAAACTATATACTTAGCATGCGATGTCAAATAATTAGGTATTTTTCAAATGCAAAATTGTAATTTAACCAGTTTGGTATGATATCTATGTAAATCAGGAAAGCCATATATATAAAATGTAAACAATGTAAGATTGCATCTAGCACTGGTTATAAACATCAATTCCACAGATTGTTTATTATTATCAGGTTAATGATAACAATTCATTCACTACATAGTTCAATGTAATTTACTTAAATTGATTTTTTTTGTGTTAAGGCCTTATGCCTTATTCTGAACATTTGTTGTCAGAAAACCCAAAATTCAATATTAACCTTCAGCTTGCTTAATTTTTTTTTAGAAAACATTTTTTTGTTATTGTTTTCATTTGCTCATTAAAACTTTTATTACATTGTTAATCAAATTCGTAAGCTTTTTCTTTCATAAACAAGTTGTATCCCTAACCTTAAGCATAACATTGGTTTCCAAAGGATCTGTTAGGCAAATTAGGCAATATAAGCATTTCTCGATTCTAGTGGGGATTAGACTGATTTTCAGAATTTTCAACTAAATTCCAAATTCTAGATATTCGTTTATTTTCTGGTTTTATTCTTATTACTACTATTATTGTTCAGTCCACTTGGAAAGTGAGAGTCAGTCTAGTTCGTTCACACAAACCAAACATTAGAGCAAAATTCTCTTTCAGCGTTGCAGCATGTGAATTCAGGATACGTATGCGAATAATATCAAGTTTCATTTGCTTACACGGTTTTAGAGGGATCTTATTTCCCTAAAGCCCTGGGACACCGCGGGGAGATAGGATTTCCTAACCGTGAGATCAATCCTTATCGAGTCACAAACCATTTTAGTTCGGGGAACGAAGACTTTAACGGTGGTGCAAGGGAATAAATAGGGACAGACGGAATGTGAACCCAAAACCCGCTGTCTATTTTTTATTTTTATCACTACAAAACCTGGCGCTACAAGCGATCACCACCGGGATCTTTCTCTTTTCATTTTTCAAATTTTACACGTGGAATTCTTGAAATCAAGAGCAATGTGGTGGTTCGTATTCCACTTTAAACTGCAAGCTTCGCGTTTTTTATAGCCTTGCTACTGAAAAAAAAATATGCTAAATTTTAACTAATGAACAAGTTGGCCTTCTACAAAATGAGAATCTGAAGGAAAATTGTGTGTTTTTTTAATTTGTTTAGATAGAAACATAAATCAATCTTAATGAATATATTAAGATGCCATTATACAATAAAAGTTAATTGGAGTGTTTTGTTGTGACAAAAAAATTTTATGTCAAAATATTCTGTTTATAATATTTCGTTTTCTGCAAATGGAACAATCCTGATTAATGGGACGTGTGCTCATTCTAAAAATCAGTTAATTAGCTTTAATTTAGTGTAAATACGACGTACAATGACGTTCCTCATCTACGTTTACCATAGCACTATCTTGCCCCAAGCACCTCAATTGTATTGCATCCCAGTTTATTTATTTATTTATTTTTTAATCTTTGTATGTTAATGATCAATGTTCTCAATCTTGAATTTGTGTACTGTAATATTATCAATACAGGATATTATGTATAAAAGAAACTATAGCTCTTACAGATTTTGTAAATAATAAATAAGTATGCAATTTTATGGCGTTGTGTCATGTCTTAATCATTGCTCCCCTCAGTATTCACTTCTGCCCCCCCTAAGAAATCAGGCTGGCTACGGGCCTAGTGCTTCTCATTCAAAAGACTATTTTCTTCCCATGTGAATGTTTTGATTTCTTGTGGCTACAGTAGGTCAATGTGGTGATCTACAATTTATTTTTCCTCTTTCTTTCCCTTGTTTTTAACGTTTATTGTATTGTTTAAATGCTTACCAGTTAACTTGCGAGAAAGTGTCGTAGTCAAAGGTTAGGCTACTTATAGAATTGATATTAAAAAATAAATAAAAGAATTATCATGGAAACAAGTTTTTGTATTGTATTCAGAAAACAAAGTGTTCTTTGATAAATTTTGCTTCTGAAATATCGGAGGCATTCGTTAACACAGTACATGTTGGTTCTCAGTTTCCATACATACATACCTTAGAGAAAGAAAGAATCCGAAATGAAAGAAAGAAAAACTATGTAACAAGGTGCAATCTAGAGTTTTATATGATTGCCGCTGGAGAGGGGCGTCCGTTTACAGGCCATCCGCTCCCTACCCTGAATTTCAGATGTTGGGAGCGTAATGCAGATTTCCTGAGCGAAGTCCACAGAAAAAAAATTGAAGTCCTTATACCGAACAAATACGGACTTTGATCACCATATCTATTGACCGTAAGGAACTATAGGCCTAAATTGCTCTCTTGTATATTTTTTGGCCTAGGATTCCAAAGGTTTCACTACTTTCGAGTTTCGGGACTACTTTAAATTCTGGAAATTGGGCCTAAGCAACTTTCCAGTTTTGATCATCTATATTTCATTCGTATTTATTCGGTGAAAGGACCCCAAACTTGTTCTGTTGGACTTCGCTTATCAAAAGGTTTCTAAAACTGCCTTACTGTCCCCAAAATCTGAGATTCATGGTAGGCTGCCCTCTTGCCCCCACTGACACCTCTGTCCAGTGGCGGTCATATGAAACTATCCCACGCCCTTTCACGTGGATTTAGTTTAATTTATATCGGACTCTTGACTGCGAAGATATTACGTTTTGAAATACAATTCATTTGCTAAGCAAAATCGAGCCTTACTGAAAATGGACTTGGATCCATTGTGCTCTGAACGCCCCAAATGTTACTTTTCTACAACAATAAATTATTGACTTGAAAAAAAAATTACATAGGCTTGCAGAAAATATTCTAAAGTTAACACAACGTGAAGTGTGCTTTAAATATTACTTTTCGAAAATTTATTATTTTAAAATAATTTTATTAGCATCAATCTTCTGAAATAGTAATCAAATTTTGCAACTGAAATCTCACCTGCCTCCACGAAACGTGAGTTTAGCCCCTAAGGACATAACTAGGAAGCGTTCAGAAACAGTAACCCCAAAATGACTTCTCTTAGGGCTAAATAACCGCACAAGCGTATTTGTGGTAAAATTCTAGCCTTAAAACTTGTAAAATGACTCCCTAATTGCAATTGAAATTTCGAATTGCAATCAAAGATGGCAATGATACTAGCCATCGCACCATCTGATATATCAAACCACTTTCAAGTTTCATCCTCCTCCCTCAACCCGTTTTCCACACACAAGGGTGCTGAGGACTTCTTTTTCACTCATAGTAAATAGATTTTAAAATTTACCTAAAAAGCTTATTACAACAAGTAAGTACTTATGAGAGTTACTGGCAAGAGGGTGTAATAAAAAGGGGTAGTGATATGAAATAACTTGAGAAGTACTAATCTATACTGAAATATTCTGTATCCAACACAGTGTAGTCTTAACCGGGATAAAATTGGAAAAGTCGGTTGTAAGCAGTGGTGCTATTCAGCCGGTTCCGAGCGCTTCGCTAGAAATGGTTGTTAAATATTTCGAGTTCGCAGAACTGTTTGTTATAACCAGACATAATAGTAAATTTTACCCAGTTATACCAAGGATCAGTAAATTTTAGTTTAACTATTTTTGTTTTTAAAAATTCTCACAGCTAAAGGATTAAACAAATGATTCCGTAGAACAAAGTAAGCGGTTTACTTCTTAATCTCAAATGCTCAGATATCAAGAACGAAAACTGGGATCACATGAGTGTAGTGATGAGGGTGATTTACGTATATTTGAAACACATACATATTATCAACACTTGCTGATCCATTGCTATATTAAGGTCTTTTCAATACTTTTTGACAACCATCTATGTTGGGTAATTTGTTTCCTAGATATTTGCAGTAGTATCTAATTTCGTCACACCGCCTTGTATTAGAATGCTGTGTAGGTAACTTCTTGTCACTTGTGGTAGCTATTCAGTAAAAAACTGCTTTTGTCTACCTTGTACGGTTTGTTTCCTAAGAGAGTTATATCTATTTGTCTACCTATCCATCTACTCTCTCTCTCTCTCTCTCTCTCTCTCTCTCTCTCTCTCTCTCTCTCTCTATATATATATATATATATATATATATATATATATATATATATATATATATATATATATATATATATAAATGATATGTATGTATATATACAAAACCGGTTGTTAAAAAATTAGAATAACATCACTGGTTGCTAGTAAAGGGCAAGAAATCTTAACAAATAAGTTACTACACGATTTTGAAATATATGTTTAAAATCATGTTTTAAACTGTTCAAAATGTTTAAAATATGTTTAAAACATTTTAAACATCTTTTTCACGTTTTAAACACGTGTTTTGTTCCTTTTTTTTAAAAAAAAACTTTTTTTTCAATACTGGTGTTGAATCCATACTTTTCGAGGTCGGTGAGATGAACAGTGACACTTCCGAGGCTGTTAAAATCCAAATTCAGCACCCGCATATGTATATATGATCGAAAATGACCGATATTAGTGTCAATTACATAGCTTTCGGGGTCGCTGAGACAGTGAGAGTTCCGATGCCGTTTAAATCCAAATCCAGCACCCATATGCTCTTTATGCCAAAATGAAAACGAGTTCTTCCCGTGCAAGAAACGGGCAACCTGCTAGTATGGGATAATAATGTTATGAACTTCTAATTGATCATGTATACTTCGTAACTAAAAATAGTCTGTCAAAACTCTTACTAGTCTATTTCTTAATGCTTCCCATGTTCTAGATTGCTATAATTTATAAAGTTTAGTAATGTCTTTTGCAAACTTTACATTTATTTCGAAAATTATATAGTTATGTAAGTTCTTCGTCGAATAGCATTTAAAAGGAAATTGTTTATCTTATTAGAATTTGTCATGTTTTCAAATAATAAAAAAAAATTTAAATAAATAATTATATGTATTTATTTTAGGGTACGAGAGAGTATAAGTTATGTACAGTTACAACTTCAATTATGCTTCAGATTACTGAGGAGAAAAACTATTAGAATGGCAGGAATAATGTTTTTTTTTTTTAAGTACAAGATCTTACAACGGCCCCGGGCACTGAAGTGAGGTGGTGCAAAATTCGGGAGGAAAAAAGAATATATATATATATATATATAGTGTAAGGAAAAAGTAATAAGAAGTGCTCTAGATCAAGGAAAAGCAGGGTTTATTTTTCAAAATTTTCTTTCGACTCTCGCCAACCATCATGGCGCTTCGCGGCTGGTTTGTCGACCTCATACATCATATGGAGGCGCTGCCATATATTCTCGCCCCGGGCGCTGATTTTCCATGGCACGGCACTGGTTCATATTACATAAATAAATGTTTCATCAATAACTTGACCATATGGCAGAACTCAGTTGTCTTCAAAAATACACAAGAGGTAGTTTACTTTTGGGACTGAGTTCCTTTTCGGACCATTTAAAAAAAACTGCGGTGGTATTTGTTTATATTTCATAAATAAACATTTAATTAATAACTGTATAACGCTGTGTAAATTCTTATAAAATATGCCTATATGTAGTTTATTCTTGATTTTTTTAAAATAATTTTCTCAGGCGAGACTCCTGCGGGTTTGCTTATATTTCATAAACTAATATTTTAATAACCCCCAATAAATGACTTAAGTCATTTCTCACGGTACGAGTAAAATTCACAAGAAGTAGTTTACTTTTGGAGATGAGTTTTCTTCGACCGAAGTTTTCCCCAAAATGGCTTATAATTTAGTTCGTATTTCACGAATAAATATTTCAGTAATAACTGCAGCTTAACATGTTTTAGTTTTAGAAATTGGAGCGAAAAAGTTTGGTGTAGAGACCCGTAACTCTTAACTACAATATGCACTAGTACAATAATAAAAAGAATTCGTTTTAAGTTTTCGTCCGTAATAGCATTAAAATTAAGCACTGAAAACGAATAAAATATTTATAATTGTTTTGATTATTGAAATTTATGTTTCATTGTAATAAATATAATTATTTTAATTCAGAAAATAAAACCCACCGTTTTGAATACTTACTTTTTTAAAGTTCATGCTAAAATCATAAAAGTAAATTAAACAAAAAAAGGGTATTATGAAACACTGTGTTTATTACTTTAATAATGTTTATTATTATTATTATTATTATTATTATTATTATTATTATTATTATTATTATTATTATTATTATTCATCTGCATTTTTTGTTTTCTTTATTAAATTTTCGTCAGATGTGCGCCTCTGGCGGGCCTAGTGGTAAACCCGGCCCTGCCCCACCCTTCTGCACAATGGCGGCGATTGGACGTTAAAATTGGGGAGAAGACATGCACTGAATATTTGGATATCAATGTTAGTTTTCCTCGTTATTTCTAACCTTTGTTTGACGAAAGGTAGTATAACTAATAGGATATTGTCTTTTTCAGTTAAAATACCTATAGGCCCTATAGTATTTCATATTTTATTAAGGGGGCAGACTGCTAAATATTTTTCAAAAGCTAACAATTTTTCTTTTGCCCGTTTTTTGTAACTGAAAAGAGATAATGAAATGTACCTTACCACAATAATAGATAATGTTATTCTACACCAGAAAATACGAATCGGAAGAATAGTCAGTGTTGCTATTCACAGATATTACAGTGTGGCCGAATTTGAATTACCCAAAAATGTAGGTTAAGGCACCGACTAGAAAATTGAACTCAACGGTAATTGATGACTTATCATGTTGTCTTGGTTTGTTGTTAACGACTTTTTAAATAATATTTGTATTTATTCTGTAATAACTCATTTATTTTGTAATAACTTACGTAAGTTATTAGAAAATAAATACAAATATTATTTAAAATGTAGTTAACAAGGAACAAAGTCAACATGTTAAGTCATCAATTACCGTTGAGTTCAATTTTCTAGTCGCTTTCTTAACCTAAATTTTTGAGTAATTCATATTTTGGCCACACTGTAATATCTATATGGAGGCAACACATTATTCTTCCGATTATTATATTCGGGTGTAGAATAACATTATCTATTATTGTGGTAAGTTACATTTCATTATCTCTTTCCACTGACGAAAAAAGGTCAGAAGAAAAATTGTTAGCTTTTGAAAAATATTTAGTAGTCTGCCCCTTAAGTAAATTGGCAAGAGCAACGTAAGTAGGTACTAGCCGTTTGTACTCTTAAACAACGAAAGTGTAAGAAGAGATTTGATTCCTTGCCCATGAACATCTTAAAATTCTGTCTGGAAAATTGTATGATCAGATAGTTTAGTAACAAATTTGCAAAACAAATAAATAGAAAGGATAATATTAATCATAGTAAATTAGTAATGAATGATGAGGCTTGTTTTGTAGAAATTATATTGATACTGGGGATTAATGAACAACTTATATTATTAAATCCACAGATGTCATTAAATATATGTTATTACTCTCAGAAAATGAAAGCCAGTAAATATTACAAGCATATAATACGACATTTAAAGAAATACGCAATTGCAATATTAATTGCTTTGAAGGCAAATAACCAATACGTACTCACGCAACGGCAAATGTTATATGGCACCATTTTTTTCTAAGAACCAGTAACACATACAAAAACTTTACATTTTCAAATGAAACTACATACATTAAGGGTTCACTTCAAAAAAGTGGAGGGGCAACTGCCCCCTTTTGCTCCCCTCCTAATCGCCGCCCCTGCTTCTGCCCATACAAAGACAAAATGTAACACATGTACCGTCTGGGACATGTGCTAAAGTTAAATTGTAAATGGTCATTCTTATTAATTTATTTACATATGATGGGCATTACCGACATAGCAAGCCTTAAGTCCGTCACTATCTTTGAAGGAGAAAGGAGGACAGAAATGAGGGAGGAAGGAAGCGACCTGGGTCCTGCATGATAGGTACTACCCCTGCATTTATCTGGTGAATGATTAAAAGTTTAGTTTAATTTGTGATTGTGATTGTTTTGGATAGGGGAAGGGATATTATATATATATATATATATATATATATATATATATATATATATATATATATATATATATATATATATATATATATATTCTTATTTGTAAGTGAACTGCACAAAATACTAAATTATATTCTGGGTAAATGAAAAGTTAAAATTTCATCCGAAGTAACATCCACATCTTCCGCACAATGAACGTGAGAATTGTGATGAAAGTTCGTACCCATTGGTCGGATACCTGTATTGATGCTTGGTTTTAAGGTAAGTCTAAAAAATATTTTTTTATAAGAACCACGGAAAATAAAACGAAAAATAACACCAAATTCGGATAAAAAATTATAAAACATTTTAAGGGGAAAATAAAACGAAAAGTTCAGGTCACGCCGAGTGTCCCTACTAGGAAGAAAAAATGAAATGACATTTTTGAGTTTTACGTCCCACGATTATCCCGGCTAAGGTAAAGCAGTGTTTCTTTCAGACCTCTTTTTGGGGGCACTTTCCCCGGAGCTCTGAGAGTGCTCCCCGGAGCAGACCAAAATAATACGTTTATAATATAATAATAAATAGAATAGTATCATTAGTGCCTCCCCCCTAACATTGTTTCTCAAAGAAACACTGGGGTAAAGGAGACGCTGATGATGAGAAATGAATGAAATCGTGGAATGAAGAAAATGGGAGGAAACGAGAGGACCCCGAGGAAACCCACGCACACGGTGTTTGTCTACCACAAAGTTCACTTGGCGGGAGCAGGATTTGAACGCGGGACCCATGCACCAGAGGTCCCTACTTGGTAGAGTCTAATAGGTTTTACAAGTGTTCTTTATTGACAATTTCAGTTTGTTTCTACCAATAGGTTGTGTCCCTTTGCTCACTCTTCACGCCCTCCGGTTGGGAACCATTAATCTACAAGGTTGATTTAAGTTCAGCAATACAGTAGAGCGTCGATTATCCGAACGTCGGTCAACCGAACGACCGCTTAACCGAACTGTGTACTCGCTCGCACCTGTTACTCTCCCACCCTACCGTCCATCATCCCCCTCACTCCCAAACCAAGTTTCCCACAGTAGTCGCCGTACTGAGCCACCGTTGGCGGAACATTGCTTCTAATGGGGCCTTCATAAGGCGCTGCTGACCGGCCAAGCCGCCAGTCGCTGTGTTTCAACAATCAGCACACTTCTGTCGGTTTGGCACTGGCTGTAGAAGTACAGTCCAGTACAGTGGAGTACAGTACAGTACAGTACAGTACAGTTCGATTATCCGAACAAACCAGTTTTCCGAACACCCATGTCCCCCAATTACTTCGGATAATCGACGCTCTACTGTATTTGAGTTGTGTAAAGCAGAGTCAATCAATCGCCAATAGATGCCAGAATTTCTTCTGTATTTTCAACATATATTTTACATACCAGTAATTGTTCACAATAATTTAGAGAAGTTTAGAAGATAATAGATTAAATTCATCAATAGTTGTTCTAACCATTATAAAGAATACTTATTTCACTGACGTGAAAATGTGTATTCAACAATTAAACTCTTCAGTACATTAAATGAAATCGAATATTTAAGAAGTGCTCGGATTCCGTCGTGTTGAATCCTATGGATTATGAGTCAAATTAATTACTGATGTACCTACGTTAAAAATTTTGAGTACAAGTCCAAAAGGACTGTGGGTTTAATTGTTCGGTTGAGGCCATAACCATGGCACATTATCGGCAAGTGTAATTAGGAGTTAATCGAGGTAATATGCCGGTTACAAAGTGCACAAGATAACATTAGGACTGGAATACATAAAATGACTTTCTTAACTAAAAATCAATTCATTAATTTTAAAATATACTTTTACCCCTACAATGCTTTTCTTTAATTTTCTGTGAAAAAGTAGTTTTGCAAATAAAAACAAAAATAAATAACAGAAGTACCGGCAGGCCCGTATCCACGAGGGTCTGGGGGCGGTGGCCCCTAAATTTTTACTGGCCCTCCTAAAATTTTCACCGTAGGCTTATAAATGAACTATAATATGGTAATGAAATATAATATGGTTGGATTGACCCTCCCTAAATTCTACCGCTCCCCCATTTTTTGGCTGGCTACCGGCCTGAGTACCGGTACGCTTAATAGTGCTATCTATGCGAAAACTATGGAATTACAACTAGCTTCGAACGTTCCCAATCTCGTTCAACATGCATTGCCAACTACATACTGTTATGTTGGAATGCACAGATCATTTACCACTATGACCCCATATCTGTCCCACTATGCATTGTAGGGTTAAGAAATCTATCCTTTTGGGAGTTAATCCACACTGTACAATGACTTCCATAGACATGTCAGAACTTTCTGTTCGAGTGTGCCAAAAGGTAAATTAAAGCACAACTTTACATGTAAGTGTGCAAAAAGCATAATTAAAGCACACTCACTTTCTCACTATAAGAGTCTCACACGCTTATTTTACTCGTGGTTAGAAAACTAAAAATCAGGTAAAATGTTATTTCAATGATTTGAAAAATTTAAGATAAAATTTTAGGGTGCATGACAATGAAAGAAAGAAAGTCAAACCGTTTTATTAGGATGTGCACAGGAGGCATACCTGATAGCAACATCTGTGATGACTACACTAACAATACACATAAGGGTGTGCATAGGAGGCATACCTGATAGCCACATATGTGGTGACTACACTAACAATACACACAAGGGTGTGCATAGGAGGCACACCTGATACCCACGTCCGTGATGACTGCACTAACAATACACACATCGCAATTGCAAACTGTGCTGGTGGGCAACTGCTATAACATGTGCTGATGCTTACACGCCGCACTCTCGGCCTCGAACGAAAAAAAAAAAAAAACTTTCTTCCAATTTAACGTCCCATGTTTATACTTCGAGACTTAAGGGAAGTGGTGGTAATGATAATGGACGAAATGATGGAATGAAGAAAGTAGGAGAACATGGAAGAACCCCAAGTAAACCAATGTGAGAATATTTAGTACGATAGCCCATACCTTTTACTACTATTAGTTTTTGAAATTTCTTCTAATCAAACACTTCATTCACAATGTAGGTATGAAATGTAATTTTTATATACACATCTGTATGTTATAAGCCAGTACATACTCCATCTCAAAAAATTCTGGATGCAACTGTGGTACCACCATTTAAGGGCTTAAAACACCTAATTGTATCAATAGTCGTAAATTTTCATCAATTAACAAACATATTTCAAACTTGAGCCTATTTTTCCCTTTTCTTTAACAAATATATCTGGCTTTAGTTATTGATACTTATTTTAGTTTAGTGATGAAGGTTGTTCGGTTTATATGCGACCGGTTTTCAGTGTGTTTACCCTACGAAAATCCGTGCTATCCCCACTGGTAGCATTCTATCATACCACCAGCATTATATACTATAGTCTGACACCGCAATTTTCACGGGGAGAAAAATACTACGTTGGAGTACAGGCATAGAAATTCCATCCTATTCTTCTCTGCAGGTTTTCCAAAGCAGAGCGATGTTATAAACATCATTTTGATAGTCCAATGCGCAGAAATTACTTGGGCTGGTGTCAGGACTTTTGACAGGAAGTCATGAAATGGGATAATAAGATTGCCGTTTTCTGCTTCATGTCGTGATAAAACCCAGGGGATGAGTGGACACTTTGTCAATGAGGATCCGCACCTGGTTCTATTGGCTCGTTATAGATAAATGAAGAATGTCTTTTCGTTAGATTGGGGTCATGATGGATTGCTAGAATTTGGTAGCATTCATTGACCTCCACCTTAGTACTAGTACTGTCGAATTTTTGTGATATTTGCGGTTTGCGATTTTTGAGAAAACCGGTTTTCTCTAAACCGTTTTCAAATTCGAACTCGCAAAAGCGGTTTGGGAAGTATTTTGACAAGAGATGCTTACTGCATCAAAAAGATTGGGTCAAGAATAGCCATAATCAAAGAAGCATTCATAATCAAAGAAGCATTCAACAAGAAAAGATCACTCTGTACTGCCCTACTTTCACCACAGTGCACAAGGGTTATTACACTTCGTAGTTTCTACATTTTAGGTTCTGCGTGTTGATGGAGACTTCCACAGTAAAGGATATTATCATTTCTACTCTCCACATCAGATGTACATTTAGTCTATGATTCCTTGCAATATTTACTGAATGATATTCAATAAATGACGTACTGGTATACATATGTGTAGATATATTTTATTGGAGATTAATTCACTTACTCCTTTATCAGCCTCTTTATCAATTTAAACATTATTATTATTATTAACATACACTTTTCACTTATCATTATATTTATTTTCAATATTTATTCACATATTATTATTATATATAGATATATCAAATTATATTCTGTTGAAGGCCGAATTTAGTAATAATACACTAGAATCACATATCAACATATACAAGTAGGCATCATCATCCAGCTAAATTATCCATCATACCGCGTTATTAAAATTACTCATTGCACTATCTGATAGTTCAAATTAAATCACAAATATCATATACAAATTACAGTTGGGATAGCGTCGATGTTCGATCCGAGGCTTACAAATTTTAGATACATTTCTACACAATGCATGTTAACTTACTCATAAAATGTCTTCTTTACTATGATATTTATCTCAGTTTGTTTATCCAAAAACGATTCGAAAAAATGTAATTTCTTTTAGATTTGGAATGTTTTAAATCATCCGGTACGGACCACTATCCCTTAAATATTCTCAAGAACAGTTTGTAATGCGTCGCTCAGCTATACAATAGCGGCGCATTACAGACTCCCCCTTGTCTAATAAAAAAATATATATATATAAATATATATTTTTTTCATGCAGAGCAATCTCGTGAAACTTGTAACAGTAGAACTTGTAATATTAGAAACTTATAATTAAGTTTCTTGAAACATTTAGATAAATAAAATTAACATAAAATAATTAACTTAAAAGGAACATTAACAACATTTAAACTTTGCCAATTTAACACATTATTCAACAACAACAAATGCGTACTATCCGTCCTAACACCAATATTTTTTTTTCTTTTCTTACGATGGCAGTTTCCGGGGTTGTCCTTACACCGACATCGTCCTGTCATATCAAGTTTCTTCTTTTGCCTCTTCCTGGGAATCACGCATCTTTTTCTTATTTTTCTTAGTTTGTGCGGTTTCCACTGCTCCAATTGTCTTTTCATATTTCTTTTGTTCCTCCTTCGTCTGTAGCTTATCTTTTCCTTGCACTTCCGTTTCTTCTTTTCTTTCTTTCTATTGTTGTCCTTCTGTTTCCTCCTTTCTTTCTTTCTATTTCTACTTCTTATACTTCTTATCCTTTTTCTTTTCCACTTTGGTCTATCGATTACCTTTTCTTGGCACTTCCGTTTCTTCCTTCCTTTCTTTCTATGTAGGTTTCTCCCATCTCTTTCTTTTCCCAGTTTCTTGTTCCATCTTTCATCCGATTTAGCTTTCCTTCTCTTCTTCTTTTCCCTAAGGTTCCATACATAATTTCGAGTTTTCTTTTTCTTCTTCTTCCAGTACTTTTTCCACTTCCTGGTTTTCTTCCTATCTGTATACTTTGTCACGGTTGGGAATCCTTGAGAAAGTTCTTCTTCAAAGTTGCTATAGATAGTCGGTATAGAATTGTCGTTTCCTTTATCACTAATAATTTTCTCTTCATAATCATTTTCTGCTTCTATTTTAGTTACAGCACTTACTTCACTTGGTTCTTCAGATTCTCTCATATATCTTATTTGTTCATCCTTGCTGCTGTCTTCTTCGACTTTTCCAACTTCTTGCAAATCCTCATTTGTAGTATCTATTGCTTCTTCTTCTCCGTCAACGATCCTTTTAAGCTCTTTTCTACCTTCAAGCACCTCATGCCGAAGTTCCAAGAACTTATTATCGAGTTGCATAATTAGGGATGACAACTTTTCATTAAGTTTATTTCTGAAATTTTGTTTGAAGTCAACAATGGTTCGTTCGAATTCATTCCTCATACAGTCCAAGAATTCTGAGCAGGTGTTATCAGTCTTAATAGCATTTTCTGTCTTCATTATTTTCATGACGTTACATCGGATCACATCTACCGCTTCCAACTGTATTACATTTTTACAGGATGTTTTCTTTACTGCCGTCGTACTCTTCATCTACACCCAAATGTCCTACGTCACGGTCGCCATTTTGTACTGCCCTACTTTCACCACAGTGCACAAGGGTTATTACACTTCGTAGTTTCTACATTTTAGGTTCTGCGTGTTGATGGAGACTTCCACAGTAAAGGATATTATCATTTCTACTCTCCACATCAGATGTACATTTAGTCTATGATTCCTTGCAATATTTACTGAATAATATTCAATAAATGACGTACTGGTATACATATGTGTAGATATATTTTATTGGAGATTAATTCACTTACTCCTTTATCAGCCTCTTTATCAATTTAAACATTATTATTATTATTAACATACATTTTTCACTTATCATTATATTTATTTTCAATATTTATTCACATATTATTATTATATATAGATATATCAAATTATATTCTGTTGAAGGCCGAATTTAGTAATAATACACTAGAATCACATATCAACATATACAAGTAGGCATCATCATCCAGCTAAATTATCCATCATACCGCGTTATTAAAATTACTCATTGCACTATCTGATAGTTCAAATTAAATCACAAATATCATATACAAATTACAGTTGGGATAGCGTCGATGTTCGATCCGAGGCTTACAAATTTTAAAGATACATTTCTACACAATGCATGTTAACTTACTCATAAAATGTCTTCTTTACTATGATATTTATCTCAGTTTGTTTATCCAAAAACGATTCGAAAAAATGTAATTTCTTTTAGATTTGGAATGTTTTAAATCATCCGGTACGGACCACTATCCCTTAAATATTCTCAAGAACAGTTTGTAATGCGTCGCTCAGCTATACAATAGCGGCGCATTACAACTCTTAATTAGAATTATCAATATTGGACTAAGGAAGAAATTTGTCAAGTGGTAGCCCTATATATGGAAACTTGGACATCACGGAAGTTAGAGAAGAAATATTTAAAGAGCTTCGAAATGTGGTGTTGGAGAAATATGGAGAAGATAAAATGGGCACAGAGAGTAACAAACGAAGATGTTTTGAAACGGATAGGAGAGAAGAGAACGCTTCCAGCAGCATCATTCGTAGGAAGGTCAATTGGGTTGGACACGTCTTGCGAAAAATTGTTCTTTTTACAGCCATAGAAGGAAAGATGGAAGAAAAGCGAGGAATAGGAAGAAGAAGAACACAACTGATCGATGATTTGAAGAACTGAAGAAAATATTGGAAGTTAAAAGAGGAAGCTGAAGATCGAGAAACATATAAGAAACATTTCCAGAAATATCTAAAAAGTTTAAAAAAAACTCTATTAGTCCCAGGACCTGCCAAAAGGCAGTATTCTTAATGATAATAATGGTTTGGGTACAAAACCTCGCGGCCAGAACCTCGCGGACCAAAACATCGCCTGGCCAAAACATCGCCTCCCAAAACCTCGCGGCCCAAAATCTCGCTGGGCCGAAACCTCGCCTGGCCAAAACCTCTCCGCCCAAAACCTCGCGGGACAAAACCCCGCCTGGCCAAAACCTCGCCGCCCAAAACGTCGCGGGGCCAAAACCTCGCCGCCCAAAACGCCGCGGGCCAAAATCTCGCGGGGCCAAAACCTCGCCACCCAAAACCTAGCCACCCAAAACCTCGCCTTGCCAAAACCTCGTCTTCCAAAACCTCGCGCCTCAAAATATCGCCATACCCAAAATCTCACCTGACCAAAATATAAATGTTTCAACAGATGATAAGGATGACGGTATAAAAGACGCTGTTTCAGAAGAAGTATCACGGATATTTGACCAAGTCCCGCGATACCATATGAAAATTCTATTTTTGTATTAGAGGATTTCAATGTGAAGGTAGGGCGACAGGATGTTTTTAAACTGGTTATAGGGAAAGAAAATCTGCATAAGGAAAGTAATGACAACTAACGGGGTTAGTTTCGTGAACTTTGGAACATCCAAAAACTTAAAATTTTAACAAAAATCTAATAATATTTATGAAAGTATGAAATAATATATGAGCTTTTACGACGTCCCTTGATTATGTCCTGTAGGTTAAAGGAGACGTAGATGACCAGGATGAAGGAAATGATCGAATAAAGAAAGTGGAAGGAAACGGAAATAACCCGAGAAAGCCCACGCGCACGATGTTTTATATCTTCTTCTTCTTCTTCTTCTTCTTCTTCTTATTATTATTATTATTATTATTATTATTATTATTATTATTATTATTATTATTATTATTATTATTATTATTATTATTATTTGTAATGTGGAATTGCATATTAAGAAACTCATTGGGTAAATTATAAAGAAAAGTTTCATTCGCGGCGAGGTTTTGGCCACGCGAGGTTTTGGGCGGCGAGGTTTTGGCCACGCGAGGTTTTCGCCCGGCGAGATTTTGTCCCGCGAGGTTTTGGCCGGCGAGATTTTGGGCGGCGATGTTTCGGCCGCGAGATTTTGTTCGTATCCCGATAATAATACAACACACAAATAAATAAAGATCTGTTCCAACAGAAGAAAAAACTATCAATTATTTATTATTGGCGACGAACGATGTACTTTTTTTAGCATCATATTTTTTTCTCGAAATGTACGCATGAGAAAAGTTTCACATGTATTTTTTTTTAAAATTATGATTCAAAATAGGATCACAGCAGTACTGTTTTAAAACAAAAATTTGTTCAAAAATAAACATTACGGGCACGTTAGCAGATGTTTTTAGGACGCAGTTTTCGCCCATGAAAATACTTGAGGAGAAAGACATAAGCAGCAGGTGGGTCCTGGGGTTCCAACTCCCAGAAATTCCAACTTTTCTGTAGTCTGAATATAATTTATACTTACATTGAATTTGAATCCAGCGAAATAAATCCCTGCGTACATACTTGTTTGGGGGAAAATTTTTCATTGAAAATGGTACAAATTAAGCCGATGAAGGTAAATTGGGGGGATAAAAGTATACATTTGAAGAGAAATGGGAAAAAAAAGGGGGGAGAGGAATTATAAATGTCGAGGGTTTATGGTCAAGTCCTTTCGGGAATAGGCATTCTTGATCAGCAATTAATGTCAGCTGATTTCCTCCGAATCTAGTTGTTTTACAATCATCCACTGGGGGAAAGTAACCTTTAAAGGGTAGACGGGAAATCTTAGATATTTTTGAAAAAATCGCTGTCACTCTGACAGGCCCGTAGCCAGCCCAAAAATGTAGGGGGGCCCGGCTGAAGTTAGGTGGGGGGCGATCCAACCATATGATAGTGCATCACCATATTATAGTTCTTTTGCAAGCCTACTGTAAAACTTTTAGGGGCCAGCAAAAATTAAGGAGCGCCCCGGCTCCCCTAGACCCCCCTGGATACGGGTCTGCACTCTGACACTGTGTCGTCTGCTAATTGTTATGTTTGGTAGCATTTCAGTTTTTTTCTTGATATGGAGCAAAATTCCCCATTAATATTAGTATAAAGTTTTAGTTTTTAGTTATTATATTACTATAATACTGACTTTAAAAAATGAAATTAAATCTTTAAGTTCAGTGTCCTACAATTATGCCCTTTAGGCAAGGACGCAGATTTCTCTGTAAATTTGGGGAGCCCATCCAGATGCAGAAAGGATATATGAGGGTTTTCAGACAAATTGCATTCAAATTATACAAAATATCGTATGTTCATAAATACAATGTGAGGGGGCCCACATGAGCTTTGGGGGGGCGGACCCCTTTGGCCCCCGCAGGATCGGCGCCCTTGCCTTTAGGATAAGTGAGAAGGATGATTATGGCAAGTGAATGATGATAGAAGAATCGGTAGAATGACATTTTGGGAGGAAACGGGGATGTTTAGAGAAAGCCCACGGACACATTATTGTCCACCAGAAACTTACGTCGCCGGGGATCAATCCAGGGACTCCACCCACCAGAGATAAGCGCTCTACCTGTGAGCTACCGTGCCTCCAATTGATTAAAATATACAAATATGTATTCCAAACTCAGAGGAAGAGTAATTGCCCCCTTCTGCTCATTAAATGATGCCTGTTCTGTACGTTGTAGTGAGTATTGCTTCGTTTTTTTTTTTTTTTTTTTTTTTTGAGAAACCATTGGCATACTTGTAACGAAAAAACAAAGGAAAAGAAGAGAAGCATATTAGAAGCAGTTTGGAAAAGATTAGTTAGAAACTAAAAGTTGGAAGTTGTGTGATGTGATGGAAATTGTGGATAACAGTAACGTAGTGTACGTAAATATAATTTGGAAGACAAATTTTCAAGTCGTGTTACCAAAACATCATAAACATAGTTTCAGCTTCAGAGTTCCACAAGAGGGAACTTAACGTCGGTATAACTTAAAATTTTACATCTTCATACTAATAGGGAAAAATTTACCTCATGTGTTGGTCTTTTAAAGTATTTTAATTTCCCTTTCCTACAGATGTAATAGACCCTAAATGTAGTTTTCAAAATGTCGTTTTTATAAATGTAAACTTACCTTCTTAATTGAATCTCTAAATAAAACACAGATAAAATAACAAATTTGCCTTTACATAGTCATGTAACTTAAATTGAAAAGTAAAACGATTTTCTCGTGCACACTGGATGGCATTCCACCAATACATATAATTACCTTGATTTTCGTCTTTCGTTCGGTTTTCCCTGAGAAATCAGTGACACTATCTGTAATATTTTCCATTGTATATACAATGGTTTGCTTTAACAGACTTAAATCTGATTTAAAACAGTGATGCCAACCTGTGGGAAAAATCCCATATCATGGGAGTTTTTGACCTTATTTTCTCGAAAAGGGATAATAAGCAGCATATATGGGATTTTTCGAGAAGATCGACATTTGCGGCTTATTCATTTAGATATTGTAAAAAGTGACTAACACAAAGAATTTTAATTTTTAATATTATAGCATACTTTTAATTAGTATAACGTGGGAAATTCACACGTAAAATGGGATTTTTTGCCTCTCGACATGAGATTTCATATTGTTTCAAGTTGGCATCACTGATTTAAAATGCTCGCTAAGCAAAACACTACGTTTATTGTAAAAATTATTAACGTGTAGGTTCTAACAGTTTCGCTAACTATCCACTTTGCCTTCATCAGACACTATGAACTCAAATAGATTCCTTATGAGTACAGTGAGAATCAATTACGTAGTTTAGGCACTGAAGAGAAATAGTAAGCAAGCGAAGACAAACGATTTGGAGTATTAAAAGATGAATTCGGAAAAATTTTGGTGAAACAAAAAAAAAAAAAAAAAAGAGTAGATAATTGAATTAATTAAGGATGTAGTGGAAGAAGTACAAATACAATGTTTTGAGCTAAGACATTACACTAATAATGGTTTCATGATTGTGAAGTAAACGCATAAGTGACAATCAGTGCTGTAGAATATAAAGTAGAAGAAGATATTTTTTTTTTTTTTTTGTTATAGAATATTATTGGTTTGGTCTTGTAGTATAGTGATAGAGTGTGATTTATGATTTGATTTTTTTTTTTGTAATGTTATTGGTAATGCAATAAACTGTATATGTTTTTTTAAATGAGGTTGGGCGATTAGCCAATGCAATTTTATTATGAATAAGGAAGTAATTATTTTATAAACTATTTGGTGAACCTTTTTTAATATAACGTTATTAGTTTTTACAATTTTTTGTTAACCTTATTTAAGAATTGCAAAGTGTAATAAGAGAGAAAATATATAATGACGATGACTGTTTATTTACACAAGCTATACATACAACAAAAGATATGTAATTTTTCAGTTTTACGTCCCATAGTTATGCCGGTTAGGCTAAAGGAGACGGTGATGATGAGAAATGAATGAAATTGGGAAGAAACGGGAGAACCCCGAGAAAGTCAACGAGCACGGTGTTTGTCCACCACAAAGTCCACATGGCGCGAGCTGGGGTCGAACCAGGGACCCCAAGCACCGGAAGTGAACGTTCTACCACTGAACCACCACGCCCCCTTACAACAAAATTGAATTAGTTGGTTACTACTGCTTATTTTTATATTTAGGAAGCATGTTAAACTAGGGTTAAACTTTTAATGTTGAATGTAAATTAAGACCAGACTCTTGTGTGTTATAATAGTTTAATAGAGTTTAATTAAATAATATAGATTTTGTTTGATTTACAAAGATTTTTATATTAGCAAAGTGATTTGAAGTAATATGCTAGGCATATGATAAGCCTTGGGCTATATGAGTATCGCTTAGAACTGTTTTAAGAGTGAATTTATTATTTATGCATTAAATTTTATTATTGGCTATTTACACGTTTCGGCCTCGTCTTCGAAGTCAGCTTTTCGTCTCTTTTTCATGTCACACGATAACTATTTTAATCGCATACTAATTATAGGCACTATAATTTACTAGATGCATCACGTCTTCCTCTTCCAAACTTAGAGCAGCGATCAGGTTGCAGCCCACAACAAACTTCTTTGTGTGGCTACGGAATCGGGATCGAACTTTCGACCTCTAAGGATAGCATTAGTGGTAACCCACAGCAAAACCTTTTGCGTAGTTATATAGAACGATATGGATCTTTGGATCTCTGAGGTAGGCAACAGTTATGGCCCACAGCAAACCTCTTTGCGTGGCTTATGGAGCTGGATAGAACTGGATTGAACTCTGGACTTTTTTCCCGAAATCTTTTGGTATGGAATTGAGAATTAATTTGCAGAGCCTGTTGACCAAGAACTCGTAGGTGAACGTGCAGCACCTTGGTCTGCCATCCGAAAACAACCTCCGTGATCTCAAAACCCGAAGTTTAAATATTGCTTGCTGTTTTTGGTTTTTCAGGTCACGAGCAACTTTTTGAAACTAAATTTTACTTAGGAAGTTAATTTTTAGCTTGTGTTCTGTGCCTTAATGCATCCACGGGAACTTTTCCAACGGTTTCTTGTTGACTTGTAGGAAAACACAGGTTTATTTTGTTTAATATTGGAATTAAAGTTTTTTTTAAATATATTTTTTCATTCTCCAGTGTATATTGTCCTCATCCTAGGTGATCATTACGAAAGGGATCATTCTTGTGTAGATTAGTCAAACACTGTCCTTCTGTTCATATTTGCATCATACAGAATTTCATCTTTTCAAGCGTTTTTCAAGATAAATAGTCAACCTTGTGTATCCATTGATTTTGATCCCGTCAACTTTTGTTATACATCCCGTGCCTGAAGTACGTACTGATTCCATGTTATAGTTCTTCTTGCTCTTATTACTATTCTTATTAACTTTATTATTAGCCTGAAAGTCGTTAGATATGTCAATTCTTATCAATTTAATGGAAACACATGAAGCCGATAATACATCAGATGTCTCGGTTGACAACGATCAGGCGGCGACAGACGCACCGAGTTGTGGTAGTGTGTTAGGGCAAACTCAATACTGTGTGAACCTTAGCAGAGCAGCAGTATATGGTGACAGTGTAAAATGGGAGATATATCTGATTTCCAAAGAGAGCAAATTATTAGCGCTCATTTATATGGTGCAAGTGCGACGAAAGTGGCAAGTGTTTTCGGTGTGTCGCGAGGGACAGTGTTCAAGGTAACGAGAACTTACATAACTCTAGGCAAACTCTAGAGGAAAACCATATCGGCGAAAACGAGCAGTGCTGTTGGGATCAAACCCTCAGTGACAGGTCTCGCTGAGGATTAAAGTGGATTGTCACTCAGTCAGTTGCGCGACTGTGCTCCAAGTGAAGGGAACCTGCCGCAGCCTACGTCAACAATCACAGTTCACGTAAGTTACGATGATATGGACATACGAGATCGAGTTGCACTGACGACACTACTAATAAGGGACCATCACTCTTTAGTAAGACGTTAATGATGGTACAAACAAGTAACCGCTCGCAAGGGGACCGTGCAAGACTTCAGTTCAATAAACTGTGTATAAATGGGAAGTCATACACACTAGAAGAACTTCAAACACGCAAGGAAGAAATAACAGAACATGAGTTGAACCAAAATACGACAACAGAGGTTACAACATTGAGTGTGGACAATCAAAGTGCTTCCCCCAAAGGCTTGTCTATGTGGAAGGAACCGCCACCCGCTGAGAAGAGACAACAGAAGAAACCAACCCGCGCGACCTTGAGCCAACCAGCCAGATATAGGGATTGACAGAGGAAGGAAAGTGAAGAAAATGAATTGGCTGTGGGTAAGTCTTCTTTCTCTCAAAACAGTGAAGTATACAATCAAGTGGTATGTGAAAACAGTGGTGACACTAGAACAAGGACTGCTTTACGAGTCTATTATCAAAATGCAAATAGTTTGCGTGGTAAAGCCAACATTTTTTTCTGCAATGTTCTGTCGCATGATTATGACATTATTACAATAACAGAGACATGGATAAATGAAAAGCATTATGATGCGGAACTATTTGATAATAGATATACTGTGGCGCGTCAGGATCGCAATGTTGATAAACTAGGCAAATCTAGGGGGGGTGGAGTTCTTGTGGCAGCTTTGCAGAAATACAATCTTAGTATAATAGACAGCTATGATGATGAATTTGATTGTGTTATTGTCAAAATCACGACTGGGGGTAAAACAATTTTTATATGTGTAGTTTATTTTCAACCAAATTCAAGTATAGATGTGTATAATATTTTTTTTGAACGTATTGAAAGTAAGTGTCCCCAAGGCTGTTCTGTTCTCCTGGTTGGTGATTTTAACATAAGAGAAATAGAAAACAATGAATTTAATCTGGAAAATAGTACCGTAAAATGTCAAAATTTACATAATTTCATGGTTTTTTATGATATGAAATCTTTTAACCACATACAAAACAATAATAATCGAACTCTAGATCTAGTTTTATCTACACTAGAATCTGTTGAAATTATCAGGGAATTTCTCCCATTAGTGCCAGAAGATCAACATCATCCCGCTATAGTAATAAATGTGCATCATGAAAGTCGTTCAAAAGTAGGTCATAATTCTAACATTTTTGGCTACAATTTTAGAAAAGCGAATTTTATGAAATTGTATACTAGTTTAATGTGTGTCGATTGGGAATGCCTAAGGGAATACAATAATGTTAATGACCTAGTGAGTAGGCTATATGATATTATCTATGAAATATTCGATACTTGCGCCCCTCGCAGGAAAAACTCTGCCTCGAAATTTCCGTGCTGGTTCACTAAAGACATAATTAATAAATTGAAGGCTAAGGCAAGTTATCGTAGGAAATTTCAACTAAAAACTAGCAATAGTACCTCCTATTACATGGAATTTGCTCGTTTGAGAAAAGAAGTTAAAAATGACATCAAATTAGCCTATGAAACATTTTTACATAATACTGAAAATATTATTACTAAGAATTCAAGTGAATTGTGGAATTTTATTAAAAATAGGAAAAGACATCTACCGTCCAAATCATTAAAGTTTCAGGGTCATAATCTGTGTAATAACGAGGAAATAGCCAATACTTTTGCGAAGTATTTTAGATCAGTCTATGTTTCCTCTTCAGAAACGATAATTGATCCCAACATAGATCTGGGAGATAACATATATGGTAGCATAGGAGCACTAAATATTTGCCAGATAGATTTGAATGAAATAGAAATGGCTATTAAGAACCTTAAGTCCAAAACGGCAGTTGGTTCTGACGGACTTCCCTCCTACATTGTGAAGGGTTGCGCTGATATATTTAAATATCCCCTATTAATTGCATTCAATTTATCACTAAGAACAAGCACTTTTCCAGACAAATGGAAAACAGCTTTAATTTGTCCAATTCCGAAGTCCAACAATAGTCAAGATATTACCAACTTTCGACCCATAGCAATATTACCTGCTTTTGCCAAAGTATTTGAGCATATCTTGTATCGACGAATCCTTAATCACGTCAAACCGGTTATCTCAATTAAACAACATGGCTTTATTTCACAAAGATCCACAATAACAAATCTTGCAATTATTACAGATTTTATAGCGAATTCATTAGATGTAGGCAGCCAAGTAGATGTGATTTATATTGACTTTGAAAAAGCTTTTGATAAAGTTAATCATAACATATTACTAGAAAAATTAAAGCTTTTCCACTTTTCTCCGTCCCTGATTAAATTCTTCTCATCATACCTATCTAATCGTAAACAATCCGTTCTTTTTAATGCATACAAATCTAATGAATATATTGCATCCTCAGGGGTCCCTCAGGGTTCAAATTTAGGACCATTATTATTTCTCTTGTTTATTAATGATTTACCTGACTGTATTCCTGACCATGAAAAATTACTATATGCCGATGATCTAAAAATATATGCTAAAATCAATTCTGCGGACGACAACATAAAGCTGCAGCAAGGTCTAGATCATATTGGTAACTGGTGCTCTTCGAATCAACTTGGGGTCAATGAAAGCAAGTGCAAAGTATTATCATTCACTAGGAGCAAATCACCTCGTCACTTTAATTATGAAATTAATAAATATATAGTAAATAGGCATGAATCAGTTAAAGATCTGGGTGTTACGTTTGATTCTAAGTTAACGTTTGACAATCATATTGTAAATATAACAAGCGAAGCATTCAAGCTATTAGGATTCATAATTAGAACGGGAAAAGAATTTAAGAACTGTTCAACATTACAGAAGTTGTACAATGCATATGTTCGCTCAAAGTTAGAGTATGCCTCTACTATTTGGAATCCGACTCACATAAAACATCGCAAGCAATTAGAAAGAATACAAACAAAATTTTTTAAATTTCTAACATATAAAGAAACTCACATTTATCCTACATTTGACAGCTGTAAAACCATACTTGCTAACTTTAATCTTCCTACACTAGAACAAAGGCGACATATGATGGACTTATTATTCATTCAAAAAGTAACGCAAAATATTTTGGATTGTCCTGATTTAGTTTCTTTATTGAATTTTCATGTCCCCACATTAAAAGTACGTAGAAACACTGGTCTTTATTACTGCAGAAAATCAAGAACTAATATAATGATGAAATCACCAATCTGGAGGACAACAGCTTTGTATAATAGAATGTGTACAAATAACAATGAATTTGATATATGTGATATGTCGCCTAAGAAATTTCGGAATGCCATTATCATGAGTTATCTAGAGTTGTGAACTCAAGTTATGTTATCAAGAGTTACGAACATGTAATTGCGTAATTTACAACACTGTAATTGGGCTATAGCCTGTTGTGTTGACAATAAATAAATAAATAAATAAATAAATAAATAAGTAACATAGACCGCTGTCGACCGGAAACGGTGATATGGTCGAATGAGTCATCGTTCAATTTTTTAACCACGCGACGTATTTGTAAGTGGTGGACGCCAAAATAAGCGTCTGATCTTCAGAGTCTGTGCCCAACCGTGTAAAATAGCGATGGCTTTGTAACGTTGTGGGCCGCACGCAACATTTTGGCTTTCTGTGGGTCCTGTGCTGACGCTTATCGGTTGTCGCGTCATTGCACATGATTATGTCGCCATTTTAGGGGACTATGTGTATTACATTGTCCAGATGTTGTTTCCAGACAATGAAGCCATGTGCTAGGAAGATAATATGTCTATAACACAGCTGGAGTTGTAGTTTGAGAAACATTAGGATAAAGTTGAAGATTTCCTTTGGCCCACTTAATCCCGAGACCTAAACATAATTAAACAGCTGTGGTCCGTTTTGGAGACACGAATCCATGTCCATCCTCTCTCATGGGACTGAGTACACGCAGAATGGTATAACATTAGACTTACTATACCATTCACGATTTCTATGACTCCATTCGACGTAGCATCAGAGCTATTTTGAGGGCACAAGATGGTCCAACACCACATTAATATGGTCGCATTTCTCAGTTGTTTCTATAATTTAGACAACTATTTGTAAATGTGCGTTATGTATGCATGGATGTATGGACGGAACCTTTTGCCATCAGACGCTGAATAAATTGTTATAGAAAGGTTTTATCGTGACGAGATTTTGGTCCAGGAAGATTTAGTCTCGCGAGCTTCTGGAGGGCAAGATTTTGGCCTGTAAGACTTTGTATGGTAATCGCTACGTGATTAGTGATTTAACATTTTCTGTCAGAAAGAATTAAGAAAACTAATAAATAAAAATCTCTAAGAATTCGAACCACTTCATTTAACGTCTGGTAGTCAAAACCCACTAGGATTGGTTACCAAACCATACCAAGAAATTAATCATCCGATTAGGGTTCCCAGGACTTAAAAGTTAGTGGCTGTTATACTTAATACAATATGTCCGACTGCATATCAATATTCCCTAGTTACTAGTCTGTTTCATGTATAATTAAACGTATACTTCACTTTTTCCCACGAAATGTAGAACCTTACAAGCAGTCTGATTATGGAGTTCAAGATCTGCAATAATTTGTACAAGAAGCGAGATGGCAAGCAAGCAAGACATGTCGTGATAAAAGAATTGTAGGAAAGATGTAATTAGATTGTTGTGGTGGTTAACTCCCATACCTGTAAATTATACAAAACACGGCATACATACGAGTTTATGAATTATAACTTGTGTGTGTGAAATTGCACATTACAACCAACAAGTTATATTTTAAAAAGAAAAACGAAAGGAAAGGAGAAGAAAGAAAGAGAGAAAGTAACGACCCTCAATCAACGAATAAATGTTAAACAGAAATAAGTCTCAACTTATGTTTAGGTGTCATAATTCTTCTAAGTTATAACAAGATTCAAAATACAGGGTAGGGCAAATAAAAGTGATCTGGAGAACAGAGTTCCAGAGTACAAAGATACACAGCAAAGGAAAGGAAATAGTTCCCTAATCTGCCTATAGCAGATGTTGAAAATGGCCACTATTCATCTCTTGAATGACCACAAAATTAATGAAAAGGACCACAATTTTAGGTGTTTGGACACGTTTCACAATGTTTTTTTTTTTTTCCGTTGCATTGCCCTCTTTGCTGGTACTTTGATACCATAAAATTCATAAGCAAAAAATTGACCACGCTCTTTCTACGAGTTTTTTTTTTTTTTTCACGTAACTTCCCACAACAAACACCCTCGTGCTGCACTGTCAGTGCTATCTTCACCTGTACACTACTCAATTCACACTGTAACAGCCTGGACTAAGATCTGAACCGGTGGTATGCGCACAGGTGGTGTGGTCCTATGCATAGGCCTACATTTCACGTCCAATCATAGCCACTCGTCCGGGCCACTTTTACGTGTGCCCCACCCTGTTAGAGTTACCAGTTCTCACTCAAATTTTCAAAAGTGCTGTTACTTTTGTATTTAATGTTTTAGGGGTTAATCACATAAGATTAACATTACCACTAGAGCAAGGTTTCTCAACCTTGGGCTTCATGGGGTCGGTAAGATACGTGAAAGAGATAAATTAATTAGAATCTAATACCGGAAAAATATTTTTAAATATTATTTTGAATTTTATTCTGATGGGCATATTTTTAAAATTTTTATTCATATTGTTATAAGAATAACAAAAAATAGGTCTACTAAACATTTTCAACAGACCCAGAGTCGTTTTAAAATCAAGAGGTACGATATGAAACTAAAGAGAAATGCATATTGAAATACCAGAAAAGTACAAATGTAACAAAACTTACATATTGAAATACAATTAAAATTGAAAGCTAAAGAGATTCCCGAGCATGGTGTGATTTTACTAGTGCGACAATGTCCGGTTCAATCTTCGTGACTCACATTATCAAGTCATTTAAAATACTCAGTAACTTCTTTAACAACTCTCCAAGTTTTTTTAAATCAAAATTAGAAATCAGTATTTTTTTTATCATACGACCCAAAATTAAGGGATTTAAGTTTTAAAATTTTCAAATGGCTTCCATTTTGAAAGAGTATGAAGGATCGGATTCGATATTTGTAATATGAATAAACCGACCAAATTTGGTTTTAATCCATTCGATTTTAAGGAAGTTACTGTATCCGCTATATACCAGAAATGGATTCTACTATTATAGAAATAGATGGACACCGTGAGATCTCCGCAAAAATCTCACACAACTTATTACAAACCAGAAATTATAAGGGGGTGCTGGCAAGAGGATGAGATAAAATGCCGGTCTGATAGAATTAGGTTGAGAACCACTACGCTAGAGGGTTGCCAAAGTTGATATCATTGTGTTAGTCAACCAGTAAAAGAACTACGTATAGCAGATTGACGGCCATTGCAGGCGCTATGCTTTAGTCTGAAAATGGCAAAACTTACTGCAGGCCAGGGGCGGATCCAGGACGGACTTCTGGGGAGCGGTGGGTTGTAATACTGCTACTTAGAGCTACTTTTAAGAGCTCCAAACTCTAGGATGGGTTTTATTTATATATAAAATAAAAAAGTTTCTTCTTCTGGGGGAAGGGGGTGATCGCCCACCCCTGGGTCCGCCGCTGCTGCATGCTGCCTATTCCAAAGGCCTGCACAGCCGTAATGAGGCGGACCCGGATGCAGATTTATAAGGAACAACATCATTTGACGTCATCTGTCACTACTTGAAGTTTACCACAAACTTACCCGAACATCTATAGACTATATTAAACTGTTACGTGTATAGTTTATCTATAACAATTCACTTGTACTTCGGTTGTTTGCAAAGAGACATGTAAAGATAAATTAGGCAGACAGGAAGTGGGAAGGAGAATCATGCTCATATTAGAATGATTTGCTGTGTAGACAGTGTTCAGCTAGTTCATAATAAACGGCAAACGTCTTAAACGTCTTAATATATCACGCCAATTTCTCACAGTAAACCTACTCTTACTCTAAAAATATCGCTACATTCCCCATCACTTGCCTGCTTACGTTAATAGATGTCGGTACCTACGGAATTCTTGTGCATCACGGTTCTTGATTAATTGCATGAAAAATATGCCAAGAAGTTTGGAGTGGTTGGTGGCCAGACTCAAAAAAATAAATAAATTCGTCAAATGAAAATAATTAGAGCCTTAAATTAAACACGATTTTAACTTACAGTGTACCGCGGGCTGAAGGCTTGACCAACAACAACTAATAATAATAATGTACTAAAAACAATGTGGACCATATGAATTTTTTCAATACATTGACAATACTTTTAGGCATTACATCATCATGGCAGACATAAATATTCATTGCCGCCCGCAGGCTGAGAAACAACAGTTTCACAACTACATCTCTAATATCATTGCCGCCGATTTTCATCATCTCCCATCGCCATCTCGCCCCATCAGCAACACTTCCCCAGACATAGTTATCAGCTCTGCGTCTCTGAATATTCAAAATCTTAGGGTTCTCCCACCTTTCGGCAGCGATCATGCTCCGATACTACTCGATATTATTCTCACCCACTCAGCTCAAACACAACCACCGCCCATACACTACTTTGATTATAATCATGCAAATTGGGCTAATTTCCAAGCGGATCTTACAAATTCGATACAGCATCTTCCAGAGCCTACCTCAGAGCATGAACTCTATGACCTTGTTGACCAACTCACAGCATCTCTTGACACAGCCACCCACAATAACATACCCTTACGTATACGTCATCCACACAAACCTCCGATCCCTCCACAATATCTTTCCATCCTTGCTGCTTCTCGCCGCTCTTTCCGTGACTTTCAACGTACTCATAATCCTATATCCTTAGCACAGCATCGTCGTTGGACTCGCATGCTTCATAATTACCTTACTGCCTATAAAAGAAAACGTTGGATCTCCACCTGCAACTCCCTCTCAACTACATCACATCCTACCAAATTCTGGCAAAAACTCCATCAGTTAACTGGTCAAACTCGACATACATCATACCCTATCATCTCTCATCATCATCCTCTCCAAACCGATACTGATAAAGCAAATGCTTTTGCCTCCTTCTTCCAAGAAATATTTACCCCTACCGTACAACTACCACATCCAACTATCACCCGACGTGTCGAACGCCTTGCAAATCCGCACTCCCCCCTCCTACAACCCAACATTCACCATCAACTCACCGATTCACCTCTTAATGATCCCATTACTCCTGCAGATATCTCAGCCTCCATCAAATCGAAACGTACCACGGCGCCTGGCTTTGACCATATAACTTATAAACTCATAAAAGCCTCTCCTCCCGTCCTATATACACTTCTTGCAGCCATATACAACTTCATTCTCCGCACCGGCTTTTATCCACCACAATGGAAAATCTCAAAAACTCTACTTTTCACCAAACCCAATAAATCTCCTACAGAACTCTCATCATACCGTCCTATACAACTGACATCAGTACTCAGCAAAATCTTTGAACGCATTCTTGTTAGTCGCCTTCATAACCATCTTTCTGACCGAAACCTCATTCCTCTTCATCAAGCTGGTTTTCTCCCAAACATCAGTATTTCCGATCAACTCTTACGCCTCACGACTGCCATAACTAATCATTACAATACCTCCAAACCTTCCTGCCTGTTATTGTTCGATCTTGAAAAGGCTTTTGACAAAGTTTGGCATGCCGGCCTCATCGCAAAACTTCTCTCTTTTCATCTTCCTTTCTCCTACATCAGATGTATCCATTCTTTCCTTTCAAATCGTATGACTTACATTACCGTCAACCAATCACTTTCACATCCGATCTTTCTTCACTGTGGTGTTCCTCAAGGCTCTGTTCTTTCACCCCTTCTTTATGTATTATACGTAGCAGACATGCCCCCTCTACCACCAAATGTCTCATTATATCAATATGCCGACGATACAGCTTTTTTCACCACAGCCAACACTGTTCAACAGATAAATCGAACACTTCAACAAGCAATTGATGCCTTCACTTCCTGGTGTGACAAGTGGCGCCTAACAATAAATCCCCTCAAAACACAGGCTATCATTTTTCTTCCACCTCGCTGCCGATCACGATTTTATCGCAACCCTGCTCTTCTTCATATTCACGTCAATGGCACTTTCATACGCCCATCATCACAAGTAACATACCTCGGAATCATCTTTGACTCCAAACTCAGCTGGAAACCTCACTTACAGAAAATCCGATCACAGGCTACAAATCGATTAAACCTTCTCCGGCGGCTAGTGGGCACCACTTGGGGCTTACATACTGACACTGTTATTAAGACTTATAAGGTTTTCCTTCGACCTGCTCTCACACATGGCCATATATGTTGGATCTCTGCCCCTGACACACTATATACTAGACTTGCAATATCCGAACGTCATGCTCTCCGCCTTGCCTATCGCATAAGACTACCAGCACCAACTGCCGATCTCTATCGCCGTATCAACTTTCCCACCATCTTACAACACTTGAAAACACTCCGCACAAAATACATAACAAAAGTCATTGCCGAAGGTAATCCGCTCTTCCTCGACACCTTCCACCAGGACATCATTCATGATACCCCTCCTCAACATCAAGCCACACCTCTTCAACATCTTCTTACTCTGTACCATACGACTTTAGACGATAATGACCCCCACAAAGCCGATTTTGCTATATACCGTCCACCTCATCTTAGTCCATGCATTTATCCATCTCTGCACTAGTGTTCCATCAATGTTGCTAGCAGCGGGCTTCATCTGTCCTCATCAGCCCTGTGACGCCCCAGGGCAGAAGATAACCATTCACTCGTCCATACTAACATTACCCTCGTGTTTGTGACGTCCATCAGCACTTCACCTCATCTCTCATAAAATAATAATAATAATAATAATAATAATAATAAAAAGATGCCCACAAATAAGAATGAAATGAAATAAAATAAAATAATGCTCCTAACCTCAATGCCCCCCTATAAATAAAGAAAATTTCCCCATACCTATAACTCTCGTCCCGAAGAAAGGGCGTAACCCTTTGACCGGCTTAACCCTTAAAAAAAAACAATGTGGGATAAAAAAAATAATGTGGGATAAGAATTCAGTCAATATTTCGATTTAAAATTTGGTCTCAAGAATATTCAATTTTGTAGTATTATTTTAATCCCCGTTAAATAAACTGTATTTATGCAAGTGTAAAATGTGTTGGATTTTTTTGTAATAATCAATATTATTTTTTAAAAATTAAAATACAGTTTAATTTGTAATAATCAATGTTTTTTTTTTTTTATCAAAACACAAAAAATTCTTAAATTCTTAACCAGCCTATATTGTTTATTTAAACATATTTCCGCAAAAGTGTGAAAGTAATTACCTTGAGGTTTGGCACAGGAAATGAATTTTTAAAAACTTGGCATTTTAAAGAAAAGTATGAAAATGAAATATTTGTTTAACGTCATACGATTATGCCCTTCAGGCTGAGGGAAACGGATGATTAAGAAAAGTGAATGGTGATGGAAAAATTGATGGAATGAAGGTGTAGGAGGAAACGGAAGTACTCCGAGAAAACCCATGGATACGATGTGTCCCTGACAAACTTACTTGGCCGGGGATCGAACCAGAGGCCCAAGACACCAGAGATAAGCGCTCTATTACTGATCCACCGTGCCCTCTTAAAGAAAAGTTTAAAATGGCCAACTAAATTTGCGAAATTTCGCAGAAAGTGTAAAAAAAAATCGCATTTCAAATTATGTACAGCCACTAAGAAAAAGCCTACTCATCCCTATGTAGAGTTCTTCAGGGCTATAACTTGTGGGGAAGCAGGAGGGGCAATTGCCCTCCCGGGAAGCTCCCTGCCATTCGAGGGGGCCCATTTTAAGACAAAATTTTCATACTCCCTATACGATACGAACATGAAAGCATCAAACCGGTTCATTACATTACATAAACAAAACAGCACACAAAAGGTAAACGAAACAAAAATGAGTCGTGGACCCATTTCAGTTTAAAATGTCTATTATTAGGGGCCCTAGAAATAATATTTATTCGTACGGCTTTGAGATTTGTTAATATTGTCTCTTAATTAATTTGTCATGTATGGAACGGGTCCACAGGCTCCAAGGGGCCCATAAAGAGTAAGAGAAAGATGAAAAGAGGGGGGCCAAGAATTAGAAAAACAACTTATTGTAGGTGGCTCAAATATGCGTATTAATGCTTGCCCCCTCCCCTAAGAAAAATCTAAGTTTTTTAATGTTCTTGTCATTTAAAAAAAAATATTTCAGTGATATGATTATAATCATAGACTAACGCTGTTGAAATTCGTGGAATCTCTTACTAGATTATATTAAATATGTTCTTTGAATATCCAGTATTACCATATTCGAATTACCTAATTACTTGAAAAATGGTCAACAATTTATTTTTACTAACCCTCCCCGCTACTCTGTTGGCTTGAGTTCGAGTCCTATAGATCAGCATAGACGATTTTCACTGTTCTTGAAGTTTATGTGTTCTTATCCCTGTCATAGTAAAGTAAGTAGAATATCGAATAAGATTAACTGGAAAAATATGATGACAAGTGTATCGGTTGGGAGGAATTTTTGAAAATAAAAGAATGAGTAGTGACTCAACCTTAGAGCACGGCTATTCAATGCGCTCGCAACGCGTTTTTATGGCTCATGCGTACACTTGGAATACGCTGACCATGCATTTAAGTGTGGATAGCTAATCAGACTGCACTGCAAATACAAAAGCAATAAAAACGCGCAGAATACATCGGCTCGAGCGTATTTGGTGCTTTTCTTAACAATAGACCGTTTGCTGCTTCGGAATAAGTAAAAGATGTCTGAAGGAAGGAAAACAAAAAAGGAAAAATGTGTTGCCAGGCAAGGGAATTTTAGCAAGAAACAGCTCCTTGGAAGATGCTTTGTGCAGAGTATTGGAAATCTGCTATTATAAAGTATCTGCGTATATTACAAAAGAAAATTCACAAAAATACAAGGAAATTCCGAAAAATTAGCTAATCACAGAAAAATCTATGTAACACAATAGGGTTATTTCTCGTGATTCGCGAGATTGAGAATAAGGGTGTGGCAGTAAGGCCTGGAAACCCTGACTGGCTCACAGTATGATTTATAACTCTGGCGAAAGTAAAATTACCGAATAGCCACCTAGGTCGCATTCGCTGCGGTGTGTAACGCATCGGAAACGTATCCTCGTAGAGCCATACACTTAGTGAACGGTGAATCGGGTACGATTCCTAGTGGGGGGAGTATTTAATACACTACAGTGGTTCGGAACCCATTTTAAACTTTAGATCCACGTCTCATGTAGCATAAGTTCCTGAAAACAAGCAAATTTATTTTTACGAACTAATATGATAATTGTTTGAAAAAGGAAGAAAAAATTAATAAATTATTCAGATTACAGAAATAGAATTGAATCAGTCATAGCAGAAAGGGCACATGTTTTGTATTATTAGTACAGAACACGTGTCTTTTCTGCAATGACCGTTTCAATTATCCAAATACCTAACACACCTACAGATCCAATGTGTCTAAATTGTTTGATTCGTGTTTGGTTTCCGATTATATTGTACGGTATTTATGGTTTGGATTCCATGGTAAACTGTAAAATACAGTGTAAAATTGGAAGATAACTTTCTACGATTCCAGATACATGTATATATATATTAATTTTAAAAGCTTTAGTTATCTATCTCGTCTGCAAAGTCAGTCCGGTACCCAGCCAATCACCTATTCTCGATACTCTTTCTAGCGAGAAAATAAAAAAAAGAAACACAAAAATGACAAAATAGGAAATATAAGTTGAAGTGAATATTTAAACTGGGTGTCTCACATTGTCCCAGAGACCAAGCGCCAATTATTCCTCATCACTCAAAAAAAAAAAAAAAAAAAAAAAAAAAAAAAAACCGAAAAATACAGTCTCTCTCAACACGAAACGTCATGGCAACCGTCTTTTGGGAACGTAAAGGTGCGTGCTCCTTTGGTGAATTTCATGCCAAAAGGCACTACAATCAATGCAAATCGTTATGGCGACTTCCATCTTTTCCCCTAAGCTAGAAGAGTTTCTGGACGTTAAACGTTTTGGAAGTAATGAAGATTTGGAGAATGCAATGACCACCTGAGTTAATGAACTAGTGGCAGAAGATTATACTCTTAAAATGGGAATTCTGAAGCTCGTAAAGAAATACAACAAATATTTAAATGAAGGTGGTGATTATATAGAGAAGCGAAGAAAGTTTCAGGTATGTAACAGAATTATTTTTTCAATAAACATTGTGTTTTTAATTTTGACTAACTAAACGGTCTTTATTTCGGGGTTAAATTCCAAAGTTGGGCGTCCGTTTCCAGCAAGATTTTTAAAATTTACAGGAAAGATATGGATAATTTGATCGTTTGTGTGCTTGATAATGTATAAGAATCTTGAAAAATCTGTTTATTTGTTATATATAAGCGGTTATAAACATGGGACTATACGGCGAGCGGAGGGAACTACTTGGCGCAAGGTAACCGAACAGTTGCATTGTGGGAAAGAAACGAGCATTTATGTTATCAACATGGCGAATGTACAAGGGCAATGAACTAACAGTTTTAACATTTATGAAATGCGTTGATAACGAGCAAAATCTTTTAAAAGTTTGTGAAGAGCACGGATTAATGAACCTAATATAATAACAAATTGCAGAAAGTGTGGAAAGGAGATAACAGCGAAAAAACGTGGCGAAAGCGGACGCCCAACTTCGGAATAAATGCCTTATTTCGGAAAGACCTTCATACAAACATCAATTTTCATCCTAAACAAATAATTTTATATTATAGTCTGTTTGGAGCTCATTAATGGAATTCTTGTTCAACCTATCAAGAACAACCGCATAATATCTAACAATGAAAGTACACAGAATATTATATTTATTCATAGATGGCGTTAATGGCAAATAAAATACGTAGTGAAAAGTGAGACACCATGTTTTTGGAATTAGTAACTTATAAATAGCAAGATTCAGCTAGAAATAACGAAGAGAGTGATGGTTGTATTTTTTGATAGATGGACTGTTAATGGCAAAAAAAAAAAAGGATTCATTGTAACAGTTTCAGATAGATAAAGTAAATTTGCTGTGTTATTGTATAAAACATAAAAATTAACAGTGCTTTAAAATGTCACAATTTAAATCATAACATTATAGAATGGAGTACCTGATGGTACAAGTTATTTGTCAAGTTCGCAATTGCGTTAGCAGTAAAATAAAACAAAGGTCTTCAAGTTGATGTTATAGTACATTGACACAAACTAAATTTTTAAAAAAAAGAAAGAAAGAAATTAAAAAAGAAAGCTCAATGAGACATGTTTTACTGCACCTCAAAGTTGTGAAAAATGGTCCTTTTTTTAAAGAAAATCAATTGATTCTTTTATTTGTGAGAGTCATATACTTCCTGCTTGATTATGTGTTCATTTAGAAAATAAACTAATAACATTTACGATCTAATGACTTACATTGCCATAATATCCCCTCTAAAATTAATTTTACTCAATTACTTTTTTAATATTCTTTCCAAAGTATCAACTCTACTTTCTTCGTGTTTTATAGCGATGACTTAGATGTACTATTGTTAAAACTTACTATTCTGTATATTGCGCAACTCACTGTTCCCCGTGGTAGGAGTACAGTGAGACAAAAAGACAGAAACAACTTTTTTCAATTGAGTTAAGTTGATTTTGAGTTTAACCATCCCGTTCAGCAGCGAGGCTATATGAGACGTGGACCTACTGATTAACGTGGAATCCGAACCATATGAGCTCCCGCCGGGAATCGAACCCGGGTCTCCCACGCCAAAGGCGCGTACGCTAACCGCTTAGATATGAAAGAACTCTCAACTTTTTTCAGATTTTACAGTCTTGTAGATATCATAACAAACCAATAGTTATATAGGCATCAATGAAAGTATAAATATCAATGTATTTACAGCCATTATATAAGCCCTATGTATATTACTAATTAGTAAATTAGTTACAAACATTTAAATTTGTTGTGTCTCATTGTATCTCATCTTCCAATATATGTCAGCATCCAGATTTGTATGTAATGACTTGTTCATGCTAGCAAAAATGCATTAGACAAATCAAATGAGATTAAAATTTAAGAATAGGTTTAAAGGAGCATATGAGGAACATTAAACATGGCGAACCAGTATTGGTTTATAATTTACTAAACATTTGAATGAGTCTAGTCACTCAATAATAGAATCTAAACTAAATAATAAATTAAAAAATATAAAGAACAATTTAACTGCTGAAGATTTTTCATTGATAAACAGTGACGTAACTAAAAGTGGGAAAATGTGGTTGTGCCCCGGGCGCCGGATTGGGAGGGCGCAAAATTGGACAAATATTTAGGGGAACGTTTTGGTTTGGTTGGTTAGGGGGGGCGCTAAGGCGAGTTCTTTCCCGGCTGACAACTAGGGAGGTTGCTTCGCTGTTGATAAGAGGATCCCGGCCTAAACTGGAATGGTACTCGCCTCTCAAAGGATTTGTTCCGATCATTGAAAAAATGTACATAACTAATTTAGTATTACAGTGGTGTTAGAGTTGTAAAGAATGAATGCTGCTTAAGTTATTATAGAAGAATAATACAAGTTATGCATTCCGGTCTTGCGTTGAATATGAGAGTATATTATATTTTTCTAAAAAAAAAAAAAGAAAAAAAAAGAAAAAATCGATTATTTAGCTATATTGACATATCTGAGTTGACTGAGTTTAACTTCCCTTTCGGCAGTGAGGCTATATGAGACGGACCTACTAATTAACGTGGAATCCGAACCACATGAGCTCCCGCCGGGTATCGAACCCAGGTCTCCCACGCGCTATGTTGACATATAATTTCATATTTTTACCTGCTAATCTAATTTATGTCAGTACCTCTCGTGTCGTTGGCAGAATTGATAGAAGAAAAGACAAATTCGGACAAGATTGCAGGAACTTACTTGTGGCAGTGACTTTAAAGATGGATCACAACAACTGTAAAGAGCATTAACAACCCAAACTACTGAAGGCAAACATGTATTTGTCGTTCCAGCAAGTAATGCCTTTGTTAGAATAATACGTATGAATGCAGATAATAGTATCCACGACGTCTTCTACAGTCACAGCATTTAATGTACTATGAGATACAATAACTACTGATAATACCGGAAACACATTCTCGTACCATGTATCTAATTTCTGTACAACTAGCCATAGATCATGTTGAGTCGTGTTCAGCAGCAAATACATATTCTCTATACATCAATTATATTTGATTCACGAATTCTATACTATTATTTTAATGCATATTCTTATCCACATATATTTACTTAATTAGATTTAATTCCGTAGCATTAAGTTTATCCGTCGCAAGAACAGCTCCTAACACGAACAATGAAATGAAATGAAATGAAATCTTTGAGTTTTACGTACCACGGTTATGCCGGTTAGGCTAAAGAAGACGGTGATGATGAGTAATGAATGAAATGGTGGAATGAAGAAAGTGGAAGGAAACGGGAGAACCCCGAGGAAATCCACGCACACGGTGTTTGTCCACCACAAATTTCACTTGGCGGGGGCTGGGATAGAACTCGGGACCCCAAGAACCAGAGGTGAACGCTCTACCACTGACCTAACACGAACAACAGAATGAAGATCAAATACGCACAGAGTTCATAAAACATTAGATGTGGAAATTAGAATAAGGTCAGTAACACTACTATACGGCGAAGGAATAGAATGTCGGATACTTATCTGTGAATAATACAAACAAGAAAGTTCAGGATACAAAACATAAATTTTGTTTAGTTTTTAACTAAGTCAAATGCAATCGCTTTTATCGGTTGCAAGATCAACATCTATCTGTTTATGCACACATTTTAGTTATGCCACAAAACTCAGTCTAAAAATTAACATAGCATGTACTAGTAATGTTTAGGATTTTTAAAGAGTTATCATTATCCACTAATAAAACGTGAAACAATCAAAATTAATGTCATTAATAAGAATTTTAGAAATGATCCAAAAAGTGAATCAAAAGATTGCGATCTTGGCCAAGAATTTTAGGAATGATTTTTAAAAAAATGCAACAAAAGATTCTGATCTTGGCCGATAATTAGCTTATGGATCAGGGGCAGAAAAGTTTTGAACGGCCCCTAAATAGACCTTCTTCTTCTTTTTTTTTTTTAACAGAATAAGCACTCCATACTGAGCTAAGTGATAGTTTGGGTTTGGCTACACTGTATGTAGTTCTCCAGATATAAGGCATACAAGAAAATTTTTGATTCAAATATAATGGATCTTCTTTGAATCAAGGGTCACAAAATTTTTGAACTGCCGGAATAAGCATATCATACTAAGTTACGTAATAGTTTGGGTTTGGCTACACTATATATAGTTCTCCAGATATAAAGCGTACCAGAAAAATTTTGATTGAAATATATTGGATCTTGGATCAGGGGCCACAAAATTTTTGAACGATTCCTAAATCAAGTTTTCGTATTTTTACGGAATAAGCATATCATACTAAGTTACGTAATATTTTGGGTTTGGCTACACTATATAGTTCTCCAGATATAAAGCGCACCAGAAAATTTTTGATTGAAATATATTGGAGTTTTTGGATCAGGGGCCACAAAAGTTTTGAACGGCCCCTAAATTGAGTTTTTTTTAACGGATTAAGCACGTCATACTGACAGTGAGTTAAGTGATAGTTAGGTTTTGGCTACACTTTATGTAATTCTTCAGATATAAGACCTACAAGAAAATTTTTGCCTGAAATATATTGGATCTTTCAATCCAAAAACAGAATCCTAAAGGTTAAAACACTGATGATAATCAGTATATTTTAAAACAGAATATTTTCAGTAGAGAGGAAAAGAAATCAGGCACTAAAATCCATATACCCCTTTCGCCAACTTCAACATTTATTTTTGAAACTTTAAAATGAATTATTCAGCAATGAAACATTAGTAATCTATAAAGACATACAAGAATACAAATAATTTGCACATACCACAAATAAATTATAGAAAAGCCTATTAGTTATTATTTGCAATTATAGAAACAGAATCATGGTGGAGAGAAATAATAAAGAGGCACAAAGGATAAATTACTTAAAACAACGAACAGGAATAACAAAAACTTTAGTACAATTAAAATGGCTTAAAACAAAAGAAATGCAAAAGGACATTCACTTTTTGAAACCATTACGTTTATGAATAATCAAGATAAATATAATGTTCTGTATACTGTCATGACTTAACTGTTGACTTTCGTGTTTTAGTTAATAGGTTGAAAAAAAAAAAGCTCCACTGATTAGCTTCAAACATCCCTACCATAAAATTAAATTATTTGTTGCTGACGAATTTTCTCCCCTCAACTATAATTTGAAATATATCTCTTACTAGGCAAGAAACAAAGCATACATTAATCTGTTCAAATAGTAACGCAAAAACTACCCATTTTTTAAAAAATATTATTATGTAAGCTATTCCATGTGTGAGTTCATGAGAAGAAATATACAATACGCTTATTAACCTTCATTCAAATAATCAATAACATTTACTATTATTATCGTCTGAGAAACTTTGCAGATTGTAATTTACCTTGACGTGTAGCTTTCTTCCACTTGAAACGTTAATTATCATAGTGACATTAGTGTTCGCATGTTTTTTGATTACCTTCCACTGATCTCTTGTTGCAAAAAAAAAAAAAAAAAAAAAAAAAAAAAAGTGCAACAAGTGAAGAAAGGAAGTGTTATAGATGTTATTAAGTAAGAGAAAGGAAAATCGCTCATTCTAAGCTTCAGACCAGTAATATATTGTTATCCTCTTCATATTCAATAAAGTAAGTCCAGATCAATAGTTGTTTGTATCCCATTGCAATAATCCGAACTCGATTCATCATCGTCTTCCTCTCTTGCTTAATGGATGCTGATGTGGTTAAGTAGTCATCTGAGGCATTAAACTAATGTTTTTTATTATTATTTGCAGCCACCATGTATTATATGTATATACGAGGAACATTGCATAAGTCATGGCAACTATTTTTCTTCTCGAAAATAGTGATAAAATAAAAAAATTCTGAGATATGCAAATGGAAGGTTAGTTCATATGTAAACATTATATGTAGGGAGATGGTTGAACACACACACCACCATAAAGATATAGCACGAGAAAAAGACAAAAAAAAAAAGTTTGTCGTTTCAAATATGTGTTTTACTGTCAATTGCAACAGTACACAATAGTACACGTACCTGTCACGTCTTACAGTCCCTAGAAGTAGACACCCAAAGAATCTATCACACACTCCCATGGAATGTGCGTAGTTTGTAAGTACTATGCTACTGATACATGTTTCTATAAACCGTGCGTTACCTAGGTATACACTGTAATATCCTAATTTGCTACCGGCACAATGGTTGAAAATGACTGCGTTACGATGACGATCGTGTGGTGAATTCCATCGGACGTTTCTAACTATCTTTAAAGTGTATGTGTTCATGTTCTTATCGTAATCGGTTACGTACACTTTAGAACAGTAGTTCCCAACTAATGCTGTCGAATTTTTGTGACATTTGCAGTTTTTTGTTTTTGAGAAAACCGGTTTTCTGAAAACCGAAAACCGCAAATCCGGTTTTGGAAACCGAAACAGCAAAAGCGGTTTCAAAACCGAAACCACAAATGCGATTTCCAAAACCGAAACCGCAAAAGCGGTTTTCAAAACCGAAACCACAAATGCGGTTTTCAAAATCGAAACAGCAAAGGCGGTTTTCAAAACCGACATTTCGGTTTTATGAAATTTCACTTTTTTCAAAAACCGGTTTTCGATTTTTTTCAAAAACCGATTTCGACAGCACTACTCCCAACCGTGCTTATCTGGCGTCGCCCCTTCATAAACACTGCCTACGTCATGCTCCTCTCCTTCCTACTCGTTGGTCATGTGTGTTTTTGCCCCACAATTTCTGTGATTTCAGATGCAGCATTCATTTTTCAAGTTTCCAATAATAATAATAATAATAATAATAATAATAATAATAATAATAATAATAATAATAATAATAATAATTCCACCAATTTATAATTATTTCCAGCAAGACTTCTCCATACCCTAGTAGTGCAGTATTATTTCCTTTTACACGGTGTTCATGGGTTTTCTCGGGGTTTTCCCACTTCCTTCATTCCATCATTTCATTCACTTCTCATCATTACCGTCTTCTTTAGTCTAATCGGCATAATGTGGGGCGTAAAACCTTACTTCTATGGTAAGTAAGGAACAATTCGTTACAGTTTTTAAGAGTATGTCATGAAACTATTGTGTCAACGTATGATTATTTTTTTTTGACAAAATTTACAAGATTGACAAGAACATTTGACACTGAGTTTGATCTACAGTTTTTGTTGGTCTTTTCCCGATGCTCTTCTTTAATTCAGGAAGCGTAGTTGCCAAATCGCAACACTGAAGTCCATAATCTTCCTCTTCCTACTCGGCTATACTTTTTGTTTCTTGTAACCACTTATAGATAATATATTCCATTATAACGCGTATTATCTCTCGTAAGAGTCATATCCATTTAAGAACAAATAATATGTGTTTGTCAATGTAGTTGCTTGGCAACTGTATACAAAACAAGAACAATAATATGGTACTGTCAATCATTTGCATTGAGAATGGCAAGTGCTTGATTTAACGACAACCATTTTAATAATTTACTCAAAAATTCAATGTAGTTGTAGTAGTATCAAGCATGTGTCAAAATTTAATACAACTCGGGCAATAAAATGCCACTGTGATGAATTAATACAGCCATTCTCTATATGTACTTATGTACTATATGCAATTCTTACTAGTACTTCCTCAATATTTTTTTCTTCCTATCCAGTTAATGTTCTGCATGTTTCACTTTACTCACATTGCAAAGTATTTTTTTAAATCGTTTATGTTCGCTTTTTTAAAAAATTCCTAAGCTTATGTATATAGGAAACAATCGTTTATTTCTTCCGTAACTATTTATTGAGCGACCTAAATACATTTTCTACTTCCTTCAGCGGGAGCAGGAGTGGATAAAGCTGGTATGGATTAAGATCTATCGTTTAACATGGGCCATAAGCACTTGCCATAAACATATCTCGGCTGTATGAGCTAAGAAATAAATAAACACATACTTTCATTCCATATAAACGACAGATATTATACATTGAATTGAATTCAATTGAATTTTTATTGCATCCAACGACCATTTACATTGACTGATTGCCATATGGCAAAGAACATGTCAATGATGTGATTATACAACTATATCTTCATATTATACTAAAAACATAACTGCTTTTACAATATTTTCTAGATGATAGAAAAACATGATAAAATATTGTGGTTTCCTTACACAGTAGGTACAGATTTTTCTTTTCTTCTTTCTTTCTTTTTCTTTTTTCTTTTCTTTACAAAATAGAAAAATGTAATATGCACAAAAATTGCATTTACGACTAAGTAGAACCTAATATCAGTTTGCAAGTATTCCTTCACACAGCAACAGAGTACGTACTGATTTTTTGAAACTTTCATGTTTGGTGAGAGACTTAATTTGATTAGGCAATGAGTTAAAGAGTTGTACACCTTTGTATGCAATTGTTTTCGAAAACAAAGTTGTGTTATAAATAGGAATTTGGAGATGTGACTTCGTTCTCGTATTACTGTCTTTACTTGCCTAATAGTCGCACTTTTCGTACAAATTTTTAATGTGAAAATCCAACTGCGACTATTACGTGAGGAAAGCTGTCATTCATTTATCGCTACGATCAAAACAATTCCGAATTTTGATAGATACAGCATTGTGTCAACATAAAATGGAGGGGTGGAAGTAAGTTGCTTGATCTCTGTTGACAGATGGGTCACCATGTTACTTGTCAGTAAACACGAAAAGTTATTTTGCTCAAACTCGCACAAGATAAACGATTTCAAAGGAAGTCTCGTTCACAAAGACAAAAATCCCGTAGACTGCGACTTTGAAGCGGGGATTTTTTTGGCGAATGTTGTTACTTCAAACTTAAGGTGCTAGTATTTTGCAAGGGCGACTATTACGCGAGTAAACACGGTATATCCATATTTATCTGAGTTCTCTTTGTACAGTGGACGCGGTGGCTCAGTGATAGAGCGTTCACCTCCGGTGCTTGGGGTCCCTGGTTCGATCCCAGCTCGCGCCGTGTGGACTTTGTGATGGACAAATACCGTGCTCGTGGGTTTTCTCGGGGTTCTCCCGTTTCCTCCCACTTTCTTCATTCCACCATTTCACTCATCTCTCATCATCACCGTCTTCTTTAGCCTAACTGGCATAACCGTAGGACGTAAAACTTAAAGATTTCATATTATTTCATTTTTTCTTTTTGTACAGTTCTTGTTTCTTGTGGACCAAAAGTAATATTTCGTATATATACAATGAAGGAAGTGGAAGAATATTTAGGTTTTTGAATAGCGTTCTGTTTTAACAAAATTGTGGTAATGAAAGCTTCATAGGGATACTAAAGTTGTAATTTATTATAGTAATAGGGCCTAATGGAAAACTCCATAAGGAAATCAATTAACACTTCCATGAAGTTCTCATCGAAACTTTTGCATTTATTTTTCGCTTATATTAACACTAGAACGCCCAATATCTTTGACCCCCTAGTCCGCACGCGAGGTGACATTTTGACACCGCTTACTTTTGTATAAGGAAACTAAATTTAAATATATGTTTAATAATGTTTGAATACACTCTCCTAATAAATATATTTTTTTAAAAAATGTTATTAAATATACATGTTGTAATAGGTTTTAAGTCCAAAAATTTTGAAAATACTACATACATGGGAGTCACTGTTTTTTCAGTATTCTATAGTAACATCTTAGTAAACAAACTAGTTTTACATATCTCTCAATTTACTTTGTTACACAGAAACGTAAATGGAAAAGTGACACAAGAAAAGTTCTGCAACTTCGACTGTTCAATGTTCGTAGCAATTGATGCAAATATAGCGAACCCGAATGCACACTTCCCACATTACTTTCAAGCAGGTAGAACACCTTTTGATCGTGAGATTTCCCTTGCATTTTTTGATTTGACATTTCATCCGTTTCCCCGAATTTGACGCAAACACTGCTACATTCTTGGAGATAATTACGGCTCCATGCCAGGGGCATCATTTGGGGGGGGCAGGAAGGGGCAATTGTCCCCCCCCAAGAGTTTGAGGAACATATATACTTTAATCAATTGTATACTAATATACTAGTACAAAACCAAAACATGAAAGTCTTATGTCGATGGTGCTCTTGCCCCCCCCCCCCTCCCAGCGAAGTCTGAAATGACGCCCCTGTTCCATGCTTCCTCGTTTCTGCATAAGCTTGTCCCAGTTCTTCGGCCAAAGACTGAATAAATCTCCTTCGGGATATTTTTCCCCCCTAGAGTCTCCCTACAAACAATTCAAGCATTGATGGCTGCCAAGTCGAGAACATTGTAGAAGCTGTGTACAGGCTATCGTCGACACCCTACATTGACCGAATACTTCATGGCCATCTGGTCAATAATATCAACTCCTTATTTAGTAGTGTCGTAGAAGGAAACACTTTCTGGAGTTTTCTTGTTATTTCTGCTAATTTGGACGCCACTAGAATGAAGAGAGGAGAGAAACAAAACGTTCTTTTTTTTCTTGCACTGATAAACTGTAAGAGTTATTCCCTTGTGATCGTAAATTGACGAATCATAGCATGGCTGTTGAGACGTTCTAATGGCATCAGGTATTTCTCTTCTCACCGTATTCAAAGTACCAACTACGCTTATTTTCTTCTCCCGGAGATCCTCTGTAAGTTTGAGCGAAGTGAAAAACCTGTCGTAGGTAACATTAGGTCCAGTGTTGAAGATAGGTTCTTAATTTCATAACAACATAATTTGCAAGCTCTCGGTTTTGTGGTCTCTATTTATCCTTACCTGAGTATGGAGATGCGCTTACCATAAGTTTTTCTCGATGCGACATTGCCTTGGAAGTTTATCCAGTGAAAATTCACACTTCTCATGTCCAAAAAATAAAAACTTGTTTATTTGACGCAACAAAGTACTTACAAAGCACTCTGGTCAATGCATACAAGTTACAACAAAAGTACAACAATTAGCACAAGCAGACCTTCAACAGCCTTTGCAGTCTGGGAACTAGCTCACAACAGTAAATTTGATCATAGAATACAAAGCGGAAACTCAACTTTCCTTAATTTAAGCTAGAGTATCAATTTAACACTTTTTTTTTATAGCAAATCTGATCATACTTTCGTTCACACACAAATTAATTGGGCACAAGCTCTTTCCCGTGTTCATATTATTATTTTGGAAAAAGTGAAAAATTTCCAAACCTCTGCCCTAAGAAATAAATATTTTATTCGTGGTTTTACGATGGGAAGTATCAAAATGGCACGTACGGGCGTTCTAGTGTTAAGCAATTTTTACATTTTCTTGAAACAAGTAAAGTTAATTGTGTTGAGGTGTACAAGATATTAATTAATGAACACTGTGTCATAAACTTAAATGATTCATTATATGAAATGAAAGAACGAAGTTCTAATAAGCATGAGTCGCAAAACGCCTCCTTTCAGCGCCATAAGCCGTTAAAAATGTGGAATACCACGTTTTGATATGCCTTGACTTTATGGAACATCTTGTAAGCAATTCAAGAAATTATTGAAGAACTAGTATGTTCTCTATCGGAATATCCATGTTACATAATCTCCCGCTACCAGCGTAAGGTATTGTATGTAGTAAGTTGGAGTTGCAGGGAAACATTTTTCAGTACTAATTGAGCAACTCGTTGCGTGAGTAGTCTACCAGAGGGGGATTTTCAAATATGGATAGTTATATATAGAGCTCATACTAGTTCTAGTGTATTTCTTGGAGCCGCTTGCGATAGGACCCATAGTTTTCAAGGTAAGTGTTTTAAAATATGACATTTCCCATTTTCGGCGGTTTATAATTCTGAAAGGAAGCGATTTCCGACGTCTACCTATCGTTGCTGCGCGTCGAAAAACCGTTATGTGTTAAAACCACAATTTTTCAGGAGAAGAAAAAAACATTTCGAACTCTTAAAACTTTTCTAAATATACACGAAAAGACTTGAAAATATAATGAAATTGCTTCTGCATACTAGGCACTGGACATTGCTGTAGCTTGCTTCAACAATATTATATTACATTTTGTGTGTGTGTGTGTGTGTGTGTTTTACGTAGCACATGTCGGTTTACTTTTTGCGTCTTTATATGCACGTAGAGGATTTGTATACGTTAATCAAAACGTATGTGATGAGATGCTGAAGCCTTTAATTTCAATCTATTATTTTTTATTATTGTGGCGAAACAATTGAATATTCACTTATCACATTATAAGGAACAGTGCCTGACAGTTTTCAGTTTTATTTGCACGGTATAACTCATTTTTGATTAAAAAAAAAAGTCACATAACGGTTCTTCGAGGCGCAGCGACGCTATGTTTATTACAACTTTTTTTATTTGATATAAGGAATCGCCTCCTAAATTAATGCTGGAACTGTGGCTCATTAATGGGCTTACCTCTGGTGCGTGAGGTCTCTGGTTCGATCCTCGTCCAAATAAGTTTGTGGTGGACAACATCTTGTCAGTGGATTTTCTCAGAATACTCTCATTCCACCAGTTTTTCCATCATCATTCATTTGCCTTACTCATCGTCTACCTTACCCTAAAGGGTATAATCGTGGGACGTTAAACTGAAATATTAAACCAAATCAAACCACTTAGCGTAAAAGCCCGATTTGTGGGCCTGAGCCGCTCCACGCCATCTGTTAGCAAACTGAAATATTTCATTTATAAATTTATTTGACATGAAATCAATAACACCCTGTATAATGAGAAGTGTTTGGGTCAGACTCCTGGTTCCTCTCCTGTTTGCTATTAAGGGATTCTTTCTACATTTGTATTGTTGGTTTTATTGCTCGCTTACACTACTCGTTTACTTCATATCTACACTACTAATACTAGTTATATACCAATAACTAGTAACATGTTATTCTTTTCCCCTCCAATGCTTCACCTCTTTTCCATTTCCATCTCTTCACATTTACAAGGAATTTTATCATAGTGCAAACATGTATCTGAGTCGCCAAGTACATTGGTATTGTTTCTATAAACTAATTTTCCCAAACCAGTCCGGTCCCCCTTCGAAACCAGTAATGAAAAAAATAAGGAAGGATGAAACAAAAAGAAACGAGAAGAGGAAGAATCAGCGTTAAAAATATAAAGCTACAGCAAGCGTTTGGTTACTCTTTCTTATGAGGAGCTTTGTGTGAAGGAAACGCGGTAGGGAGTCAAGTTAAAAATGGATGTTATCGTAACGGAATATTCCGAATTCCATCTAGCTTCGTGCTAATCCTATAGACAACAAATTACGATCGATAAACAGGTTCGATCAGATAGATTCTCAGGTAGAACTTAAGAAATGCCCACAGTCCCCCAATAATATGAGCCTTAGCAACATAGATCCCATTTAACTTGTTAAAGAAATCTTCAGTTTCGCGGCAGCACTAATCCATTTTATAGGATATCTTTACTGCCGAAAGAGATCTCGTTGCTATCCTTGACGGCACTAAACGAAGGTCAGAAAAAGAAGAAGAAAGAAGACAAGAAGAACTGAGTTCGAATGATTTCGGAAGACTATATCTTTTTCAATACTTTTTCAAATATTTTTAAATATTCTTTTACTCGAGATTTTTTCATAGTTTGTTATTAAAATACTTACTAACGTATTCTCATTTTATTGTCCTAACAAACCAATATGGATATGTTACCAGTAAAATAGTTCAGATTGATCGAGCCCCTGGTGCGTAACCACAGTATTTAATGTCACGCCTTCCCTATAACGAAATCATAGCTAAACGAACCAATATATGTTGCCAGTAAAATAGTTTAAAATGATCGGGCCCTGGGTGTGATAACCACAGTATTTCGTCACGGACCCCTCCTATTAGGAAATCCTGGATACGTGCCTGCAACCGATGGAACTCGGTCTATATATATATATATTTTTTTTTTTAAAAAAATGTGGATTTTAAAGTTTCAATATACGGTACAAGGGTAAACATTTCATTGCAACCACATAACAGGAAACATATTTTAATCTCTAGACTTTTAATAAACTATAATAGACACATATCTTAAAATGTGAGTTTATTTTATAATTTTTAATATAACTTGGTAGTTGTTTTATCTTTCTCTTTAATTTTTGAATTGTTTTAGGAATTACATAAACTATACTGTCAGAATTTAGCTTATTATCAATTCATTTTAAAAGTTGATCATTATTTATCTCTTTTACTATATTACAGTGATAAATAATGTTGTAGAATTTCGCAAAGTACCGTATTTTTTTTGCATTTTAGTTTTCTCAGCACGTAAAATAAAGTTGTTTATTATTATTATTATTATTATTATTATTATTATTATTATTATTATTATTATTATTATTATTATTATTATTATTATTATTATTATTATTATTATCTTACGTATTCACGAACTAAACTGGTGTCTCGCAAGGTAAATAAAAGAGTTGGAAACAGGGAGAATTGAAAATCTTTACAGTTAGCAATATTCCTTTTTCCACCATTCTTGGTGCATGGTTCCGTATATCAAACTTTTTCAAAGGAGGTATTATATCAGGTTGTCTAAAGAGTATTGAGACTTTCAAGGTCAAAATTGAGAATATATTTAATGTAATTTGAAAATAACGTTATGAAACCATATATGCACCATTTTGTTCGATAAACTTATGTCATATTTTCAGCAACACCATAATCTCCTCGTTAAACCACGTCTTTGAATTCTGATATAAATACATACATACATATACTATATACATATACTACATATATATATATATATATATATATATATATATATATATATATATATATATATATATATATATATATATATAACTCTATGGCCTATGGAACCCGGAGGTTCAATGCAGCGTTCACAAAAGCTCTCCACTGACTTCTATCCTTAGCTAACTGCATCCAGTTTTTACTTAGTATTCCAATCTCTGCAAGATCTATTTTAAAATTGTCCTCCCATCTGCGCCTAGGTCTTCCTAATGGTCGTTTTCCGAATGGTCTTCCAGTCAAGACTTTGAAAGCGTTTCTACTTTCTTCCATTCTAGCTACATGACTCGCCCACCTAAGCCTCCTAGACTTCACGACACTAACAATGTTGGGTAAACCATATAAATTATGTAGTTCCTCGTTATGAAGTTTCCGCCATTCCCCATTTCCGTTCCTCTTAGGTCTGAATATTCGTCTCAGGATGTTGTTCTCAAATACTTTCAGAACATATATTACAATCATCTTATTAAATTAACTTAATTTCATTTTGAAAGTTCTGCAGAGCCAGAAATAAATTATATTCGAACGATGCCAATTCTGGTCTGTACAGTGGTTGCATTGAAATCTAACAGCCAAGTTGTTAAAGACGTATGTAGTCTGGCATTGTGAGCGTGATATACGACTTCCTTTCTGTTGGTCACTGCCTGACATTTCTTTTGAATTTCTAGGTGCACTCGCGATATAATTGACAGCACAGGTCCGAGTCTATCATTGTGCCCGGTGGCAGTAGCTCGTGACGCACGATGCCCTTCCAATCCCACCAAACGCTCAACATAACCTTCCTAAGCGTTAGATGGGCTTTACCATACACTGTGGAGTTCCTCTTAGATTCGACAACGATCTTTTACTCATGTTGTTGTTGTAGGTTACCCACTTTTCATCATTCGTGATAAACGGCTTCAGAAATAGTTCGAGTTCTTTACGTTGCAGTTGAGATTCGAAGATAAAATTTCGATCGAGTAAATATTGTTGAATCAGGTCTTGTGGCACTTAAAAGTTGAGCTACTTTCTAGAACTCGCTTTCTCCAAATGATTTATCATCATCTACTAATGGTAATGAATGTTTAGGTTGTTGACAGTGTCATGACTGTTTATATACAGTTAGTCACAATTTTGTTCGTACGGATGACATTTTTGTGTTTAGAACATTAACCTGTCTATCTATTTTTGTAAAATGATTAAAATATTATGCTGTTCGTAAAATATATATAAAAGCAAGCTAGTGGCGGAATTGCAAAGCTTTTATGTATGTAAGAAAGAAATAAAATAATTATTCTTCCAGAACCTCCCATTATTTACGCCACTTTTTTGTTCGTACACTACACCTCCACCCCAATAATGATTATACAAATCGCGTCGATGCGAAGAAGAAGGCAGTAGATAGGGATGTTAGCAGCTCACTTGTGCTGTGATAGTGTGATCAAGGTCGTATTCCCACCTATATCGTCTATCTATTGTGATCATAATGGGTAAGAGAAGAGAGGTTAGTTGTGAGTTGAAGGACTAATCATAAATTTGGCATTAAAGGGGCATTCGATGAGAAAGATTGGTACGTTGGTAAAGAAATCACATTCCACAGTTCAGTACATAATTAATAAGTTTAAACATAATGGGTCTACAAAGAATGTGCCGAGAAGGAAGAAAGAAAGGAAACTAAGTGAACGCGAGGAAGGCTTTGTGGTGAATAAGATTAGAGGTAATCCGAAATTAAGTGTCCCAAAGCTCCGCCCAATGGTTGAAAGTGTGTGTAACAAACGTATGTGTAATGAAACTGTACGAAGAGTATTGCACAAGTATGGATTTCATGGTAGAATGTGTCGTAAGAAACCGTTCGTTAGCAGAAAGAACCGTGCTGCGAGAAGGAAGTTGCTAAAGAGCACCTTGACAAGGACCAAGAGTTCTGGGACAGCGTGATTTGGTCCGATGAAACAAAAGTGAACATATGTGGGTCAGATGGGGCAAGCAGGGTGTGGAGAAAAGTGAACACAGCTGATAGGGTTGAGAATACAACACCCACAGTGAAGTATGGAGGTGGTTCTGTCATGATATGGGGGTGCATGTCATTCAAGGGAGTAGGGACATTAGAGTTCATAGATGGTATAATGGACAAGCACGTGTACCTTAATGTTTTGAAGCGAAATGTAAAGCAAAGTGCACAAAAATGCAACTATATATTTCAGCAAGATAATGACAGCAAACATACGACTGAAATTAATAGAATGTGGTTAGTATGGAATGTACCAAAGTTGCTGAAAACACCTCCTCAGTCCCCCGACTTAAAGCCCATCGAACACTTATGGGCTACTTTAAAGCATAATGTGGGTAAACACGGGGTTTCTTCGAAAGACGAGCTTAAGAGGGTAGTGATGCAGGAATGGGAATCAATCAGTGCTCAAACATGTAAAGACCTTGTTAACTCTATCCGTGTAAGATGTCAAATGGTCATCAAAGCAAGAGGATATGCCTCAAAATATTAAATTTTCAGTTGTTGGGGTTTAGTTTTTTACCTTTTGATACTATATTCTCAAGTGTACGAACAAAAATGTGACATAAAATGGACGAAGTATTTGTTTAGTGAACAATATTAGCACGAAGGAAAACATATTTTGTTTTTTGTTTACTATTAGTTAATATCAATATGTGCTTTTTTTCAAAATACAGGTCGTTTTGAACAAATAATTAAATTTAACGTCAAATTTCTTGCTGACATTTGAAAATTTTCGCCTGTACGAACAAAAATGTGACACACTGTATCTGTCTGGTTCGACTTCTGCCAGTACATCAGTCACTTTTACTATGATTAGTTGCCCACTGCGAGGAGCACTTTGACATCGAAATTTCCAGATCGAAACTGACTGAACTATCTTTTGACTATTGCTTTTCGTAACATAAGAGTAATTGTTATTAAAATTGTCTTAGCGAAATATGGGATATATATATATATATATATATATATATATATATATATATATATATATATATATATATATATATATATATATATATATATATATATATACTATATATAGAGGGTGGGCCATTTTAATTAATCCACGGAAATATCTGAAAAATGATAAAACATAGAAGAAATGTTTCAAGTACATGTTATATACTGCTAAGGGGGAAACCCAATTCCGCCAAGAGTACCCCTCCCCGCCCCCCCTAAATGGGGGTAACGGGGGGTAACTTTGAAATGCCAAATGGGAACATGGGTCGAGTAATACCTCGTTCGAAAGGTCTTGGAAAACTAAGTAACGCTGTACCAAAAGATGTTCCATATTGTGCACCGGTTTCAAAATGGCCGCCATGATATGGTTCGGAAACTCCAGTATCCGTAGTATGAAGACCATGGAAGGTAAATGAATGGAACAAAATTGAAATACGTAAATATCATAGGGCATATCGAACGGTGTGGTCCCTGTGATTCCAGTGGCCTCCCTAAAGGGGTCTTGTGGGCTAACTTCAAAATTTCAAATAGTAACATGAGACAAGTGGTACCTCGTTCGATAAATCTTCCAAAATCTAACATATTGCAGGAGAAAACGATTGATGTGAAATGGCAGTGTTCTCAAAAGGCCGCCGAAACATAGTATCCGTGTCAGAGAAAAGGTTTAGTATCCGTAGTATGAAAACGATTGGAGATAAATCAACAAAAGAAAAACTGGAGTAGCTAGCTGACGTAAGGCACATCGAGAGGTGTTGTCGGGATGACTCCAAGGGCCAACTGAAAGGTATCCGGGGCCAACTTGAAAATTTCAAATAGCAGCTTGAAGCGAGTAACATCACGTTACATAGGCAAATTAATATCAAACAGCTTCTGTAAGAAAATTTTCGACATGAGACACCGTTTTCAAAATGATCGCAAAGACATGGTGACTGTGTCTAAGAAAACGTCTAGTGCCCATAGTATGAATACGGTTAGACATAAATGAAAATAACGAAAATTAAATAGGAAAACCACGGAGGCGTTCCAAGGCTCGAGAATAATACGACAGAGATAAAAAATATTAGAGTAAAATTGCCATAATGTATAGAGAGAAATCCAAGTCCTGCAAAATAATCTCTCCCTGCACTCTGTATGTGAGTGGGGTGGAAAGTAAAATGAAAGTTCAAACGAGAACTCTACTTTAATTCGTAAATTAAGGCTAACCTTACAAATAGGTATGGTGTGGTTGAAAAATTTGTTTGTAAGGATGACGTTGTAGTGACTAAAAAAAGAGAAACTTTTATGCAATGCGTGCTGGTTACTCAGAAAGCATTTCGGGGATATACGTACACACCGTTTCGTCCCTCAAGCTCACAATATGACATGAATGCTAATAGTTAATCAAAATGTAACTGTGGCCATCCGCGTTAACTTAGTGCACCAATTCTCTATGCATGAAGTCTGCCTTCCAAACAGCATTGGGTAGGTCAAGCGTACGCCCGAACCGTTGTCCGGTCGGACATTGAAATTTTGAAGTTAGCCCACAAGACCCCTTCAGGGAGGCCACTGGGATCACAGGGATTACATCATTCGATATGCCCTATGATATTTACGTATTTCAATTTTGTTCCATTCATTTACCTTCCATGGTTTTTATACTACGGATACTGGAGTTTCCGAACCATATCATGGCGGCCATTTTGAAACTGGTGCACAATATGGGACATCTTTTGGTACAGCGTTACTTAGTTTTCCAAGATCTTTCGAACGAGGTATTACTCGACCCATGTTTCCATTTGACATTTCAAAGTTACCCCCCGTTACCCCCATTTACGGGGGGCAGGGAGGGGTACTTTTGGCGGAATTGGTTTTCCCCCTTAGCAATATATAACGTGTACTTCAAAAATTTCTTCTATGTTTTGTCATTTTTCAGATATTTCCGTGGATTAATTAAAATGGCCCACCCTGTATATATATATATATATATATATATATATATATATATATATATATATATATATATATATATGTGTGTGTGTGTGAGAGAGAGAGAAAACTTTAAGAAGGAATGCAAGAAACGAAACAAAAAGTTGAAGTACGATTGGAAATTAATGCCATACATCATATAATGTCATACATACTGATAGCCCAAAGATAGCACACATCCGGAAATAAGCCGCACCTTTAAAATTCAAGGGGAAAGAAGAAGACTTATTCAAATATAATTAACCCCATTATTATTATTATTATTATTATTATTATTATTATTATTATTATTATTATTATTATTATTATTATTATTATTATTATCATTATTATTATTATTAGAATGCGAATTGCTGGGGCAATGAGTAAGGTTTTCTCCCTCAATTACTTTTTGACTACCCCCAAAAATAAACTGGTATCCCTGCCAGGAACTCATGTTTACTCCTAAAGTAATTTTGAATAATAACATGTTTCACTACTTGGGCCATTCAGACAGAGTACAAAGGGATCAAGGCAATTCCGTAGACTATTTGGAATTAGAATTCTGTAGGGTATAGAGTACCATAGGCTATTTTAAAATTAGAATTATAATTTTGTAGGGAAGTGACCATAGGTCATTTAGAAATTAGGATGTTTTCGTCTGTACTGTATTCCTAATACTTCAGGTAGTATAAAACATAATGAAATAATTCATTACACTGAAACTGTCTATGTTTGCCACCATCGGTTCCATGACCAACTTACAGAAAAATATGACTTTTGAAAAAAAAAAAAAAAACTACTATAGATCATAACATTCACTTCTAATGTAGCTAATAATTATATATGAATCAATTTGTATTTTATGAATAGTTATATGGTAAAATTTATTTCTAGAATATAAAAATATCCTATTTATCTATTTTAGTTCGTCAGTGTCTCATTATGCTTTATATGTAATTTAGCATGCTAATTAATCCCAAAACACTATGTCACATTGTTTGTTTGTTTGTTTGTTTTTTTCTCTTCTTTTCTTTCTCCTCCACCTATGACAACTTCACTAGCAAACAATAAATCTATTATCTTATGTATATTTCCTTTTTACATTTTGCAACAAATATCCGGTCTTATTTATTCTAAACTATCTGCAAGCTCCCCAGGCGAAGAAAGGATTCTAAGATGTATCGAAAACAAAAAGGCATCTCAATTCTTCTGCACTGAACCACGAAATGGTGTTGACTAAAGAATACCTTAACCGACAATAGTCATAAAAGCAATAAAGAGTACCACCGGCTATATGTTTATGGAAATTACTGTCAATTGATAAGATTTTCCTTTTTTTCTCCTTTGGTTTACTAACCTTCTGAGACACACAACAGTAATATATATATATATATATATATATATATATATATATATATATATATATATATATATATATATATATATATATATATATATATATATATTCTGAAAGATTTTATAGCAATATATTACATAGGTGTCCAACATTCAGAAGTGAATTTAACATTAGTAGCATAGGAGCAACGTTGCTTTAATGCGGCCAAGTTTCAAGAAAGACACGTGGCCAACTTACACAGTAATACGTAATGTATGTAGGCAAATTAGAGGGGTGAGCAACTTAGAGAGTAATAAGGAATGTAAGCTTTATGGGAAAATGCAGGTTCCATATGAAAGAGACCAATATAGGCCGGTGACTAACTCTAGAGAATAATAAGTGATAATGGTTCAACTTTAAAATATTTTCTCCAACAGTCTGACGAATTAGAGTAATAATCAAAACCTAACTTAAAACATTCTAACGAAACATTTTTTGACCATTTCAAGTTGGTTCACAAATGTTTGTGTTAAGCTATTTCAAACTATGAATGCATATTCTAATTTTAACCTTACTAACAATATATATAGAAGCATATATGTATCTGGTTGACAAAAAGCAGGCCATTAATTAAATAGATAGTCTATTATTTTCTTCGCATTGTTATATATGTGCATGTTCATTAAATCATAACAGCTATCAAACATTACACCTGGATCTCTTACTGTTTCAACCTTTTTCAAAATATTGCCTTGTACTTCATACTGACTGACGTAGTACTGAAATTTATTACTGTATGTCATACACATACCGTACTTTTTATTATAATAATAATAATAATAATAATAATAATAATAATAATAATAATAATAATAATAATAATAATAATAATAATAATAATAATTGCAATCTCTACCCCGCCTTCTTTTCACATATTTTCTTCCCTTCTAGGGCAAATATTAGAAAACGCAAAAGCACGTGTTTAGTTATTTTAAATAAGTCCAAATACAAAATTTCATGTTTCTAAAGTTAAGAGATTCCGAAATTTGGCCACCTTATTATAGCATGTTCATATTATTGTAATAATTGTAATTGTGTCCCTTTTTCTTCTCCCCATACTATTTTCTTCCCTTCTAGATCAAATATCAAAAAGTGTTGAAACATGTATCTGTTTATTTTAAATGAGAAATCCAAAGACCGAATTTCATGTCTAACTTTAAGAGATTCGGAGATATGGACATTTTATTATAGTATTTGTAATCCCAATCACATTTTTTCCAGCCATTTCTTCTACGCCAAATATTAAAAACGCTGAATCACACGTGTCTAATTAGTTTAAATGAAGCGACCATATACCATATTTCAAGTCTCTAACCTTCAAAAATCCGGAGATGTGGACATAAGATCGACGGCTTAGTGTCATAGGAACGTATCTACAAAAAGTTAGTTTTTCAGAATCGCGAAAAGAAATCTTTTCTTTTGTTTTTTCGTATTTCATTTTGAGTTTGTAATAATCCAAAATGCTTTTCATTTTATCAACCATTTTTTTTTTTTTTTTTTACAAGGAAGTTTAATTTATAACCATTTCACGGAAAGAAACATTCGACCTTTGATATGACAGAAATGTTCGTATCTTAAACAAAAAAAAAAGTTATATATACGTTCCTTTGACATTAAGCCTTTGAGATGATTATATCTCGGAATTCATTAGGTCAGGTGCGCACCCAGAAATTTTTGTAAGGAGTAGTCCAAGCTTTTGGGGAGGGGATCCAATACGACAAGCCAATACGTCTATGTAATATTGAACAGGTATTATTCTGCATCCGAAAAGAAAATGGATAATTGTAAAACACTTCCACCTACATTTTCAGGGAGAAAAAAATAATAGAACTAAATTGTTTTTATAAGAGAAAGAGTGCAAATAAAATATAGTAAGACTATCCACGCAAGCTCCCCACTGAAGAATTTATTGAAGAATGGAGGGGTCAGAACTTGTAGAAAGAGTGGAGAAAATTTATTAAGATCAATAAAGAAGAAGAATAGAAAAGGCACCGAAAAGATTAACGAAGAGGAAGAAGGAATCATCTACAGGGTATGGTGTGAGGACTGCGATATGTCATATATAGGAGAGACAGGAAAGAGAGTGAAAGAAAGATTAAAACAACATGAAGATGATGTTAGGAGGAAGAAAGATACCAATGCCATAGCCTATATAAACATGTTAAGGAGACGAATCACGGAATTAATTGGGATAAGACGGAAGTATTGGAGATGGAGAAAAGAACGATAATAAGGAAGTGGAATGAAGAGATTGGATAAAGAAGGTAGGAAGAGATAAACTGATGAACTGGACAGGAGGCTTACTTATTAATGAATTATGGCAAGGAAGTTTGGATAGCACAGACAAGAAAAAAATAAAAAAAGGCCCTTATAAGAACCAACAATGGCGGAATGTGATTAGTTGGAAAGTGAACAAGAAGAATTACGGGATTGGCTGAAGACCTCAGCAAATAGAAGGCAAAAAAAGTACAACAATAACTATGTGTGTCTGTTAAAAGAATTTAATTTTTTTGATAACAATGACTATATATATGACTGTTAAAGAATTTAAACTTTGTCATAACAATGACTATATATATGTCTGTATTTTCATTTATTTTTGATATTGTCTGAAGAAGGATATATTAGATATCCGAAACCGTTATTATAATTTAAAATAAAGTGTTTTAAGCTTTGGTCAGTGTTTCTTTTGTTAAAATAAACTATAAGATCAAATTTTCATGCTACATCAATCATTTTCTTGTTAAACAAATATAATTTTGTTGAGAAAGTGTACAAATTAGGTCGAGTTAGGAAGTTTTGAGCAGGGTCCAGACCCGGTGATCCTCTACATTAAGTTCATAAAATAGAATTTTAATATAAAATAATTGAAAAAAAAATGTTTGAGTATTTTGTTGATATTTTACCTAGAAGAGAGGAAAAAAAGAGATGAAAATGGTTCACTAATATGTTCATAGATAAGCGTTTCACCCTTATGCAAGACTTCAAGTTTAGGCGAACTTTATATAAATAGTGCAGAGGAAGGAATGCAAAATATTGCCCGCAGTGGCACTTGGCGGCATTTTCTAGTTGTCACGGGAAACGATCAGATCAATCAGAGTTTAATGCCCCTTTCAGCTCCATGATTATTACGGCTACCACACACAGAAAATCCTCCTACATAACCACTTCGTTTTCATTTTTTTTTAATTACAGAAATTTCGAAAACGTACTCATTTATATTCCTTCTTTTTACCTTATTTACGCGTGTTATTTCTAGTTTATTATTATTATTATTATTATTATTATTATTATTATTATTATTATTATTATTATTATTATTATTCGTCAAGTGTTAAAATTCAAATGAAATAAAACTAAATGAAATCTTTCAGTTTAACGTACCACATCCCTTTAGTCTAAGGTAGACGGATGGTTAAGGCAAGTGAATGATGATGGAAAAACTTGTGGAATTAGAATGTGGGAGGAAACAAGAATATTCCGAGAAAATTCAGGGACACGATGTTATCCACCACAAAACTTTGCTTGGCCGGGGATCGAACCAGAAGTAAGCAGTTTACCACTGAGCCACCATGTCCCTCATTAAAATTGAAATATTATTTAATTCATTTTTGATAGGAATATGAAGAAAAATGTCTCGAGGACAACTAGAAACATCCATGTTGTGAATGGGACTCGAACCCAAGACAGGTAGGACAATACATCTTCTACCGAACTATTCAGACCATTTATAAAATAGAACTTTTTTTTGTTTTGTTTTATTCTTCCGTACTCTTATTAGCTCTTTGTGCATTATCATTATCAGACTAGGCAGGGACAAGAACACAGAAACATCGAAGACAGTTAAAAGTACTCATATTCTTCAGTAAGATTCGTAAAAAAAATGACTTGAAATCTTTCAGTTTAACGTCCCACGATTATGCCCTTTAGGGTAAGAGAGACGGGTGACTAAGGCAAGTGAATGATGATAGAAGAATTAGTGGAATAAGAATGTGGAAGGAAATGGGAGTAACTTGAGAAAATCCACGGACACGATATTGTACACCTCAAACTTACTTGACCGGGAAATGAACCAGAGACCCCACGCACCAGAGGTAAGTGCTCTACGACAGAGCCACCGTGCCCCACAGTAAGATGAATTCCGTCTGACAAACATCTGTTTATTGGCCTTCCGAATTTATTTGGCCATGAAGAGAGACTTCAGGAAAGTAATTGAACATAAGATAATTCAAAAACACGTCTCTCTTTTAGAAATCTACGCTTATTCCTAGGTGCAATTGAAGGGAATAGATATATGTGCACTATTTTAATCTCTTGGATAACCTTTCTTGCAGACCTATTGTTCAAAAATAATAATAACAGATACAAGCAAAGTCTTCGTATATTCCTTCGTAATAATAATAATAATAATAATAATAATAATAATAATAATAATAATAATAATAATAATAATAATAATAATAATAATAATAATAATAATAATAATAATAAAGTAATAAAGCCTTCGTGGCTAAGCGGTTAGCGTACGCGCCTTTGCCGTGGGAGATCCGGATTCAGTTCCGTGTGGTTTGGATCCCACGTTAATCAGTAGGTCCACTTTTCATATAACCTCGCTGCTGGAAGGAATGTTAAACTCAAAATTAGTTAACTCAATAATAATGATAGTAATATAGTTCAATAATGTTACTATCATTTAACAAACAAACTTCTTAAGATGAGACATATACCTACCTATCGATAGATAATCCTCATCACTGGCCTAGCGGCTGACACATGTGTCTTTGGTACACGTGGTCTCGGATTCGATTCCCAGTCGGCGAGAATATAAAAAACTTAATTTCACTACCAGTCACTTTCATTGCTCATCCATCTTCTTTAGTCTAAAGGGCATAATAGCGGGACATTAAACGAAAAAAAAAAAAAATCAATCAATGGTTCTCAACTAAAGTGGGTAAGTGTAAATCCTCACGCGCAGCTTTTGAGGAAATCCGAAGAAACTATTTCTTGTTAACATTAAAATTGGTGCTATACAATAACTACGCTTCCTTTTTAACGTGAAATGATACTAAAGCATACTGTTCAAGTTTTTCATGAAGAATCTAGGAAGATAATGATACACACTTAGGTTAATCATATAATTAACAACATAATGATTAAGTCTAAAAGCTTAATTTTTGTTCATTGTAATACAGTGCAAAGATAGACATCATCAATCTAAAGATTACATCAAGTTAAACAAAATTTTCATGCGTAGATTTCGAGAAAACTGCAAAAAAATATTTTTCAATGACGATAAAAACCAGTGATTCTTTCAGAAGAACAAATGTTCCGTGGGGGCACAGTTAGTATTCGGAGGACCACATACTATTTTCACGCGGTACTATTCCATTTATTATATCATAGACGTATTATTTTGGTCTCCTCCGGGAGGGCACTCTCAGAGATCCGAAGGGGGCAGTGCCCCCAAAAATATATGTCTGGAAGAAACACTGATAAAAAGTATCTCTTTCGTTGCTAATAATAACTAATAGTTCTTATTCTGCTGAGGTTGGAACGTATTGTTTATTTGCTACATTCAAATTCCTAACAAAGAAACACACACATACTTCTTGTAAATATAATAACTTTGGGCCAAAACAACGAATATCAATATATGAATACAACAATCATATGATACCTAGTATTGACAAGTAGAGCAAGGTATTCACGTTACAATCGGGAAAAGAAAGCGGTGTATGCTGAAGGCCATTTCTCCGTTCTTTAATAGGGAAAAGAAAATCCCAAGCAGGAAGGTGCAAGGAAACACCAATAAATATTTACAGAATCACTTTTCTATTTTTCTTTTTTGTCTTTTTTTCTTTCTTTCTTGAATTGGCATCGTTAAAGAGTTTTGCAACAACAATGAATGGCATTAAAAGATGTTTTGAAAACGTTGAAGATGTTTTCAAGTATCTTGTGTACTGTTTGCATTATTGAAGATGAAGTAACAATCGTTGTATTAGCAACAGCAGAGGTGTTCATCGGCGAGGAAAGGAATCCTCAACTTCTTGTAAGGCGAGTTGAGTGAAAGTGGAAGAGCATTCTCCGCTGAACGAGACGCTTCATAAAAACGGAAGAAAAGATTATATATTCTAATGATCATGAGTTCATAGGATTCTCAGATATTCTTCTGATCCTTCTCATCATCCGTTTGTAATGTTATTGTATTGTTGTTATCAGTATGGTACAATGATAATTTGTTACAAAAATGATTTGGTATTACTTACCAAAATTTTCGACATTGTCCTTTATAAACTGTTCACACACACTACTTGTTTGAGACTGATGTACTGGAAAATGGCTCTGTGGCTGATACACTCTCAAAGAAATCTCTCGTTGTTGTCGTTGAGTTTGTGTAATAACATTACGAGGCGTTTAAAACAACTTTCTCCTGCGTCGCCGTTGGACCCGGGGAAAAGTACTTGTGCCTAAGCCTCGTTTTTAAAAAGTTTTTTTTCTTTTTTAAATTTGTTGCTTTCTTTTCTTCTTCGTTTTTCTTTTCTGAATCTTTGACTAGGCCGGAAGCATATAACGAAAGAAAACAAGGCTTCCTGGATGAATGGACCAAAGGTATGTAATGTTATGCTCTCCGGAAGTGTTTCCTTATAAAGCGGGTCGTGTTTTATAGGTTGATTTCTTCTTCTTTCTTGTTAAAATCCTTTTGAATATATATTTGTAAGTGGTTCTTCAACGAGAACACGCGTCTTACACAAACTAGCAACGTGCTTTTGTGATATGACATAACATCCTGTAATCCATTAACAATATTGCTGGTGGAACTGGTGTTTTTTTTTCTACTCTTCCTTTCCTCTAAACCTATGTTTTTTATTTTCATTTTTTTATGGTAAGAAAGGATGAGATCTATTGATACAAATCGGATACAGTAATTCATTAACATAGCTCAGAGGAGAAACATTCTTAACAGAAACCGCAGGATAGTGAGATCCGCCTATTAGGTTAGTGCAAATAGTTTCGTAGATTTTCTGTTGTCTGCTTATAAAGGTATTTATTTACTAGTAGTATCTACCTCACTGTTGACGTGCTAGGCTTTTGTCTCAATGTTACTATTATGAATGCGTGTGTCACCGTTAAAAAAAAAAGACAAATAAACAACAACAGATAGTTATTATTGACAACAAACGGCATAGTTTTCAGGGCCATAAAATTTCCTTTTTGGATCAAAAGATCCATTATATTGCAGTTATTTATTATTATTATTATTATTATTATTATTATTATTATTATTAATAATATTATTATTATTTGTAGGTCTTATATCTGGAGAACTACATGCTACGTATAGTGCAGCCAAATCCGATCTATTACTTAACTCAGCATGATGTGCTTATTCCGTAGAAAATATGAAAACACGATTTAGGGTCCGTTCAAATATTTTGTAGCCCCTGATCCAAAAACTAATTATTGGCCATGATCGCAATCTTTTGATTCATTTTTGGTTTTCCTAACTTTTAGTTATGGATTTTCTCAAAAAATGACACATGAGAATTTGTCCTGAAGCAGAGGCGTACTCTCAGGGATGGTCCATCGGGTCCAGACCCCTCAGAAACCATAATTTGACAACTTTCTTAAGAAAACGATGGTTGCTCTAGAAGAGAAATATTGAAGAACCTTCAAATTTGATCTTACATCTATACTCTTTGTTTTCTTATAAGAATAAGTTAGCTTTATTATTTTTGTTGACAACATAGGTGGTAGTGCTTTAAAAGTACTTATCCTTTTATTGGGTATAGAATAATACTAGCTCAATACTACCTAAATATAGCGAATACTGAAGTAGGATTCAGAAAAATTAGTGGAGGAGGCAATTCTTCAAGCGAGGTGGGATTAGAATTAGCGTATCGTTGTATTGGAATGTTGTTTTGTTATTTTTATCACCTGTCGATGGATCAAACAGACACTATGATAGCGATTATATATATATATATATATATATATATATATATATATATATATATATATATATATATATATATATATATATATATATATATATATATATATATATATATATATCCAGTGGCGGATCCAGGATATGATCAGGGAGGGGCTAAACCATAGTTTGCAGCTTTATCTAGTGTAAAGCAGGATTGAAGCCCATTTTATCCAACGTACATCTGAGCGCCCCTACAGCTCCCCTTGGATATATATATACCTTTCCGAAAATAATTATATGAAGTGTAGTTTCACCCGCCAATATTTTTTAATTCTACTGTAGGGTGGACCCCCAAACTTCCAAATTTCTGAGTGTCCGCCTGTACTCAATCATGTCATTTTATTAAGCTAGATGTAATCTGTCTCTTGATATGGTATATTATCTATCATCTTTACACAAAATTATATTTTAAACAAAGCTTAAAAAGTTTTTAACAGTTAATCATATGTTTTGACCGTAGCCCTATCCCATTATGTAGTCTCGCTGGTGTCATAATGAAAAGCTTCATCAGAGTATACTTCAGGTTCAATTTCAACTTCATAGGTGGCGTAGTAGTAGCACAGCTTCAGTTTCAGTTCTGTTTTATGCTGTTATAATCAATTTCAATATTTTGCATGAGGATTTCCGTCCACGCACTCATTTTGTTTAGGTTAATGACATCTATCAATTGATTTATCTCTTATTTTTTGAATATGTATTTGACATGCACCTTGTCACACACACAGGTACATGTTCAATTATATAAAATTTGGAGGTTCGGTGCGCAAATGAAGGAACTCCCACAATGAAGAACGTAGGATCTCTCTCCCCATCAGCCATGCATAAAACTGACCATTAATAATCAAGCTGTGCATTAAAGTCTATGAGACGTCAACTAGGTTAAGCAGTATTCAAGAACATACGAATATTAGATTATATTTTAATAGGAGTCAATTCTAAACTTTTCAACAGCCCTTTTTCCAAATTACATATTATAACATATTCATTATATATTATCATATTATTATCTTCCTTGTAAACATATATGTAATTCTTATAGTTCATCATATCATTAAAAGCATTTTCATCTCATTTTCAAGTTTATAGCGGCTGTATTCAAAATTAGAATTAATATTCTCACTATATTTATAAACATAATCAAAATTATTAATTATCTTTCGTTCTGTTTTCTATAAAGCTGCACATCATCTGTGAACAAATAACAATTTATTTGCAACAGCTTGAACTGATTTTATATTTCTAGGCATTAAATATAAATACATACATGATTTTACAGATGGTTTAGCTTTTGACGAACGATCCGAGGTTTTTTTCTTATTACAGCTTCATATTTTTAAGCTGAATTGGTAGTTACAAAACACAAACCCATACTGTGTAAACTATTTATAAAATTGAATTTCTAACTAACTTTTAAATTCGATTCGAAAAAATTATTCTTTAAATTTTAATCTTAATATCACAAGTTGCGGACCAGACACCCCATCACCAAATGAATTTTATGTAATGCGCTTCGGGACAGCTAGATAATAGCGGCGCATTACATATTTTCAACGAACTTAAAAAGTTTGTTACCGAATTCTCCATTTCTGTGTGTATGTGTGTCTGTTATTTACGAATTTTTCAATTTTGAGCCCTCCATTCGATAGAGCATTAAAAACTATTTGAAAGAAGTGGTGGAATTTTTTCGCGTCACTCTTAGCATTCCCAAGATATTGGCCAAAAATGTTCTGGTTTCGGGAAATTTAAGGAGCGATATCTTGAAAACTGTAAGTCATAGAGATATGCTATTGGTGTTCATCGATGCCTAAAAAGATGGTGAACAGTTTGGTACCAAATAGTAACCGGTGCCCACTGGCCAACTGGCTACCATTCCCCAGATATTGGCCAAAAAAGTTCCGATTTCGGGAGATTTAAGAAGGAGCTCTATCTCGGGAACCGTAAGTCACAGAGAGATAATATTTTGCGAATTTTTCAATTTTGAGCCCTCCATGTTGAGCATGTATCTTCGTAAAACAACATATTGTAGAACGTTTTAACAGAACTCTTGAACAAAACACGTGGAAAAGATTTAGTACTCAAGGAAATCATAAATGTATAGATATATTACAAGAGTTGTTAATGAGTATAATAATAAAGTACGTAGATTGGTATAAAGTCTGTAGAAGTTAGTAAGAAAAATTAATTCTTTTAAAGTTCGTTCTGGCATTCTCATATGTTTTTCTTTAAATACTAATAGCATTGGAGAATTTAAGGTGGATTGCCAACCGGAAGTCAGTACGTATTTTAGCTCATTTCCTTAACTGCTGCGCAATGAAACATTATATATTATAAATATTGTACTATAAGATTGAGTAATGTTTCAGCTACAACTTACGACCCTGATTCATTTGGTTGTGTCTTCTGATATCGAAAAAAAATAACAAATAAATGAAAATATTTGATTCGTCTTACAATGAACACACAAGATGGCACTTCCTGTTAGTTCTTACTAGAAGTGCTTAGTTTTATGAAATATTTATTTGTATGTATAAAGTATTTAAAAGTAATGATGTTATTACGAAATAGATATTTTCTTTGACCGTTTTTCGTGTTATGTTTCACATTTCATTTAAATATTAATTTGCATTTAAGGAAATAGCTTTTGAGAAGAAACTTGCGCAGAACGCCATACTGCGATGTTGCCAATTTTTTGTTTACTGTGGTATTCATCACAATAAGAAAATTCCTGGATTCTAGCCTTGAAGTTCGAGAAGCGGAACTTAGCTGTGAACTGCGGTAAGGGTCGAAAACTAATTTCTCCAGTGAGTATCCAAGGAGAATTCCATGATTATATCCTTTATTATCTGGCATCAGTAAACACTCGACACTATCTGGCAACGTACCACTATTCAAGCAGCGTTTAGCGTAGCACCGAGAATACCTAGTGATCCACCTTAAAATGTTAATCAATAATACATACTCCTGCACAGTTTCAACTGCTACCCTGAACATTCTCACACAGTACGGAATCTTTATTTTGGACTTTAGCACCGGGACAACGGGACAGAATATACCATTTTTGACACTGATTTTTAGGAGAGGTAGGGTGTCTCACTTCTAGAGCGCATATCCTGCTGCGTGGGGTCCGTGGTTCAATAACCGGCCAAGCAAGTTTGTGATGAACATCGTATCCGTGAGTTTTCTAAGGATACTCATTCTCATTCTCATTGTCATTCACATTTCCACATTCTCATTCCATGATCATTCCCTTGCCTTTATCGTCCATCTCTCTTAACCTAAAGGGCATAATCATGAGACGTTAAACTGAAAGATTTCATTTTATCTCACTTTCAAAGAGTGAATCTCCCGTTGACACTCTGTGAAAATCTAGATATGCATTTATGTCTTGGAAACGGAGTTTCCTGCAAGATTCCTGTGGGGCATATCTGAAATATTTACGGGATATTCATAGGACAGTTTTAGAACGTTGAAATATTGTTTTGTAACAGACAAATCATTGAAATTAAAAAAAAAAAAATAAACCTCCCATTATGAATATTTTCATTATCCCTGCAAGCTTAAATATCTCGAGACAAATATCGGACCTGTTGTATGTCTAAAGGACGCTCCATGGAAATATTGTGCTATATGTGGACTGACAGTATCTCGATTCCACACTGGAAAAGCAATATGCGATGTTCCAAAACATCATTGAGCGAACCTTGAAGAGTATCTTCATTCATCAAGCATATATTTGAAAATATACGAAGATTAGAAGAAGCAGCCCGAAAGAAGTCAGGTTGAGGGAGTAATCCCTGAGGAGCTGAATGATAAAGGACCTATAGATCCGCAAAGTAACATGAGTGACAACACACTTACTTTCTTGAACTGTGAAAATATTGTAATACATTTCCTCATTTTCTTAAAATTTTCGTAATAGGTAATCTATTCTCAACCTATGAAACACGAGTCAATGGTGAGTTCTGACGAATAGTGTTTCTTCCAGACATGTTTTTAGGGGGGGGCACTTCCCCCTCCCGAGCTCTGAAAGTGCCCCCCGGATGAGACCAAAATAATACGTCTATAATATAATAATAAATAGAACAGTACCAGCAGTGCCCCCGGAATACAAAGTGTGCCCCCCAGAACATAGTTTTTGAAAGAAACTGCTGACGAATGTTTTCAAGGGTCGAGAAGTTCTTGTATCAGACTCTTAGTTTAATGATATACAGTATCTGCCATTAAGCTACTGATACAAAAACTTCTCGGCTCCCTAAGCTTAATATGTTGTGGTCAAATCTGAAAGTGTGCGTACTTATGTATTTTATTTTCTTTGAATTCAAGAGCATTATCTTTTTCGGAAAACGTATAATAAAGGATAATATATATTAATCAACGCCCTCATCCGAAGTTTTGTCATTAAGAGTATAGATATGTCAGTATATGTCATTAAGAGTAAACATTCTGAAACTTCGGATTAGGATGTTGAACAATTCATATTACCCTTTATTATATGTTTTTCGAAACAAGATGATGCTCTTGAATTCAAGTGAAAGTAAAATACATAAGTATGGTACGTACACTTTTCGATTTTAGCACAACATATTGAGCTTAAGAGAAAGAGAGAGAATACATAGAGGGAGGGGCAAGAGAGAGTATAAAACATGTCTGGCTTTAATGTTTAATTTGAGAACATTAGTTTCTGATATTTCTTTCTACTGTATTTCAGAGTCCCGTAAAGTTTAATATCCACCGATTTGAAATAGGCGGGAACGAGATCACGGCTAGAGACTCACTGGCGACCATAACCCAGCAGAGTCCGCGGTGCTCAAGCCCTCCACCCCTCACCCCAAAGGGATTGGTTCATACTAATTAGGAAAATTTTGTCCATTCATGATTTTTACACTTTGGAATATAAATATATTTTTAAAAAGTAATATTGGTAGGAGTTGAAACGTATGATGAAAATTCTTGACGCTTATATATTCACTGCAGAAAATACCGTTTCTAATATTCTTCTGTATGAAAATTAAAAAAAAAAAGAAAAAAAGAATAAAAAATTATATTTGGCATTGCAATCAGTTTTAAAATCAATCATACCTCTCAGAGTCCAAGGATGTTATAAAATAGAGGATCTGCCAATATGTATCTTCATGCTATTAGCTCAATGAAGCCAAAAAAACAACCGAGCATCGACACAACAACCGAGTCTGATTGGCTACTCTCATTTCCGTCATGAATGTCGGCTCAAAACATTGCGATCTTATTGGGGGCAGAGGGAAGAGTGGGGGTGGCGAAACTGTGACGTATAGCTTCACGATTTTGTTGTATAAGCGGATCCTCTATTTTATAGCATTCTTGTCCGAGTCACACTCATAGCTTATCTCAACTCATAGCAAAAATATGTCTGTTGAGTAACGCTAATATGCAAACTTCAAAACATTCAAGAGTTACGGGTTGCATAAACATCTAGGCGAAAATGTTTAGGTGTTCTTAATTATGAACGAAGATACCTCAGTTTGTCAGTCATGCTAATTTCCAGTAATTTATAGTCAGGCTAATAGTTGTCGCTAGCAGCGCTTCATCTTATATGACGTCAGAAGATATCGTTAGTGTGAAGGCAATTTGAAGATGAGCCGAAGGCTTGCAGAAAACAACTAATCTTATTTCAAGATTTCGCCTCCTGATTCTATTAAGCTAAAGCTATGAAGAATTTAGACATTAGTAAAAAGGAGTGACCTCAAGAGTAGTAGTCCCCGACGTATATTGCGCCGAGTCAGCAAAAATTTTTGTGACGTCATAGGTCAAAGGTCAATGACCTTGGCCCGGGGTCAATGACCTAGGGGTACCTAGGACCACCCCCTCTAAATTTTGGCAGGGGTACAATGGCCCACCCCCTAAATTTTGGCAGGGGTACATAGGACCACCCCCCTTAAATTTTGGAAATTGCCAAATCTAAAAATTTGGTATGGTAGGGTAGGACCATAGTATGTACCTCTATCAGTATTGGGGGTCTATGTCGTTCCCTTTCATGGGTAAAAAATTGCCAAAAATTCAAATTTCGGGGGTTTTTGACCTAATTTATCCCCTTTGATGAGGTGTTATTACCTTATATAGTTATATAGGCGTATACAGGGGTCCATTCCCTTTCATAAGACATGGGTATATTGGTGCACCCCTTGAAAAATTTGGGAGGGGTACCTTGGCCCACCCCTTAAATTTTGGAAATTGACCAATTTCAACATTGGGTATTATAGTACAGGACCCTAATATGTATTATGATAAATTTGGGTGGTCCACCTCGTTCCCTTCTAGGGGTACAAAATTGCCAAAATATAAACGTAAGCAATACGTAGTACCACGTGTTTGGTTTTTGGTCGATTTTATCCCCTTTGATGAGGTGTTATTATCCTATATAGTTATATGGTTATGTATAGGGGTCCATTACCTTTCATAAGATATGGGTATATTTGTGCACTCCTTTAAAAATTTGAGAGGGGTACTTTTGCCCACTCCTTAAATTTTGGAAATTGCTCATTTTACATATTTGGTATTATACTACAGGACCCAAATATGTATTATGATACATTTGGATGGTCCACTTCGTTCCCTTCTAGGGGTATCAAATTACCAAAATATAAAACGTAAGCAATACGTAGTACCACGTGTTTGGTTTCGACATAAGTTATCCCCTTGGATGAGGTCCTATTACCTTATATGGTTATATGGTCATGTATAGTGGTCCATTATCTATCATAAGACATGGGTACATTTGTGCACCCCTTTAAATTTTTGGGAAGGGTACCTTGGCCCACCCCTTAAATTTTGGAAATTGCCCAATTTAAACATTAGGTATTATACTACAGGACCCTAATATGTATCATGATAAATTTGGGTGGTCCACCTCGTTCCCTTCTAGGGGTACAAAATTGCCAAAAATATAAACGTAAGCAATACGTAGTACCACGTGTTTGGTTTTTGGTCGATTTTATCGCCTTTGATGAGGTGTTATTATCCTATATAGTTATATGGTCATGTATAGGGGTCCATTACCTTTCATAAGATATGGGTATATTTGTGCACTCCTTTAAAAATTTGGGAGGGGTACCTTGGCCCACCCCTTAAATTTTGGAAATTGCCCAATTTAAACATTTGGTATTATAGTACCGGACCCTAACATGTATTATGATAAATTTGGGTGGTCCACCTCGTTCCCTTTTAGGGGTACAAAATTGCCAAAATATAAACGTAAGCAATACGTTGTACCACGTGTTTGGTTTTGACCTAAGTTATCCCCTTGGATGAGATCCTATTACCTTATATGGTTATATGTATAGGGGTCTATTCCCTATCATAAGACATAGGTACATTTGTGCACTCCTTTAAAAATTTGGGAGGGGTACCTTGGCCCACCCCTTAAATTTTGGAAATTGCCCAATTTAAACATTTGGTATTATAGTACCGGACCCTAACATGTATTATGATAAATTTGGGTGGTCCACCTCGTTCCCTTTTAGGGGTACAAAATTGCCAAAATATAAACGTAAGCAATACGTTGTACCACGTGTTTGGATTTGACCTAAGTTATCCCCTTGGATGAGATCTACCTTATATGGTTATATGTATAGGGGTCTATTCCCTATCATAAGACATAGGTACATTTGTGCACTCCTTTAAAAATTTGGGAGGGGTACCTTGGCCCACCCCTTCAATTTGGAAATTGCTCATTTTATATATTTGGTATTATAGTACTGGACCCTAATATGTATCATGATAAATTTGGGTGGTCCACCTCGTTCCCTTTTAGGGGTACAAAATTGTCAAATTTTAGTACAACCACGTGTTTGTTTTGGCTCAATTTATCCCCTTGGATGAGGTCCTATTACCTTATATGATTATATGGTTATGTATATTGGTCCATTCCCTATTATAAGACATGGGTATATTGATGCACCCCGGGAGGGGTACTTTGGCCCACCTCTTTATTTTGGAAATTGCCCAATTTAAACATTTGGTATAATAGTATAAGACCCTAATATATATTATGATAAATTTGGGTGGTCCATCTCGTTCCCTTTCATGGGTACGAAATTGCCAAATTTTAGTACAACCACGTGTTTCGTTTTCACCTAATTTATTCCCTTGGATGAGGTCCTATTACCTAATATGATTATATGGTCATGTATAGGGGTCCATTTTCTATCATAAGACATAGGTACATTGATGCACCCCGGGAGGGGTACCATAGCCAATCCCTTAAATTTTGGATTTTTTTTAATTTAAGCATTCGCTATCATAGTACATGACCTCAATATGTATCATGATAAATTTGGGTGGTCCACCTTGTTCCCTTTCATGAGTAAAAAAATGCCAAAATATAAACATAAGCAATATGTTGTATCACGTGTTTGGTTTTTGGCCCAATTTATCCCGTTTGATGCGGTTCTATTACCGTATATGGTCATATGGTCATGTATATAGGTTCATTTCCTATCATAAGACATGAGTACATTGATGCACCCTTTAAAAATTTGGGAGGGGTATCTTGACTCATCCACTCAGTTTTAGAAATTGTTTTAATATAAGCATTTGGTATCTTCGTACAGGTCTTCAATATGTACCACTATAAATTTGGATGGTCCACATCGTTCCCTTTCATGGGTAAAGAACTACCAAAAATCAAATTTCGGAGGTTATTGACCCCTATTTAGCACGTTATATGGTTTATTACCTTTATATGTTTATGTTCTCTTTTAAATTTGGGAACTATAAAATAACATAATTTGGTAAACGTTTTCTAGGACCCATTGGTGTTCCTCTTATGGCCAAATATTCAAAATTTAAAGGTTATTGAACGGCTTTATTATTGAATAACTACAGGATTTATTACTTTTTCATAAGACACAGGTGTATTTGTGTACCAATCTTAAATTTCGGGAGGGGTGCATTTCTTATTGTCATATCAATAATTGGTAATTGTTCTTAAAATTGGATAGTATTTCATTCATTGGGTAAATCATTATGATCACGTGATCAGTTATTGACCTATGATGGGATTAGGAGTCCAGGACATTGGTACATTTAAACTTTGTAGGATAATTTGAGAATGCGTCATTGGTATTGATTATTACAGCCAAATATAAACGTAAGCAATACGATGTACCACGTGATTGACCTTGATGAGGTAGTGTACAGGGATACATAGCTAACCTTATTGAATCTTATGACTCATAGTCTTAAGGGAATACATGCTACAACACTGGCAAAGTTATTGTTGATGTAATTTGATTGGTTGATCACTATCTTTCGTGCAATCTGATTGGCTGATCACTATCTTTCGTGCAATCTGATTGGTTGCTGATTTTCAAATCTTTGCTGCATTCAGTTTTAAGTTTTGTTTAACATTTAAAAATCTTGGTTTCGTTCAACATTTTGCACTCACTGATAAATATGATCAAAACCGTTTATTTGTTAATCGAATAGTTAAAAACAGGATAAAGTTTGACGGTTAACCGTGAAACGTAAAATTTTTAGTTTGACATTTTTTTGTTTGAAACTTTTTGTTTGAAAATTCTTGCTTTCAAATTTTTGTTTGAATTTTTTGTTTCAAAATTTTGTTTGACATTTTTTTTGACAACTTTTGTTTCAAAATTTTTTTGTTTAAAAATTTTTCGTTTGAAATTTTTGTTTGAAATTTTTCGTTTCCAAATTTTTTCGTTTAAAATTTTTTGTTTAAAATTTTTTGTTTCAAAATTTTTTCGTTTGAAATTTTTTGTTTCAAAATTTTGTTTCAAAGATTTTTGTTCTAAATTTTTGTTTCAAAGTTTGGTTTGACATTTTTAAAAGTTTGTGCACTCATTAGTAAAGAACCGGAACTGTTTAGAGCAAAAACCTTTGACAACATTGTGGTGCAATAGTACACGTCAGAACCTGGGGTTGTACTTGAAATGAAAAAACACAATTCATTGAAATGGATCATTTTATTACACTCCACATACATCCATACCAGATAGTGGTTCTGGATATTGTCGATACAATGTATTTTGAACTTCTTGCACTAGTTTGTCTTTAGCATATAATTTTAATTCCAATTGAAGTCTTTTAAGATCTAATGCAATATCAATTGGTGGAAACTCAATGTCCATTTGATCACAAATAAACTGTTTATCAATACAGGTATGCACCCACGAACGATGTTGACAACCATCACAATATCTAGATACATGTTGTACAATATGCATAACACATTTTTCAAAATAGTACTTTTTCAGGAATATACTAGTTTTGTTGCACACTTCCACTGCATGTTTCACACACTGAAATACGCTGATGAATTTGTTCCATTCAGTTTGTGTTAGATACACCATATTGCGAGGGACATGGAATGTACTCTTTTTACGTAACAGCACCATCTTCTCTTCGAGGACTGTACGCAGCACCACTTCATGATATTGAGCCTAATGATTTGACTATGGTCACATTTAGCTCATCATGAAAATAATCGTTCATTTGGTCGATTCGTGAACATAATATTTGCCATTCTTCACAGGTCAGTTGTACACCAAATTGTTCTGCTTTGCCCAATCGAATCACAGGTTCAAATGTTCTAGCACTGATACCAATCATCATATGTTTTGTTTGAAATATATTTATTGGATAATAGCTTGCGAAGATGAACTCTTTATCGTTAGAAGTACACATCTTTCCTCCTGAAAAGCACTTGCTCAAATGATTTCATGAGCTGACACTGTATTTGCTGGTTTATAGTTATTGCTGACGTCATTGGTAAGGAATGTGCTGACGTTTGAATTCATGGTTTCATCACAGTTGCTGACGTCATGCTGACCAACCAAATTCATACAACTATGTCTGACGTTTGAATTCATGATTTCATCACAATGGCTGACGAATCCGGCTGTGTACTAAATTCAAGTTGATGACTTCGACCCAAGAATCCTTTGTAACATAAAGATACAGATCCAGTATTTAAGAAACGCAGCAGTTCTTCTTGTTTTGATGCTTCCATGGGTAAATATCTTGCTGGTAAAATTATATTCTTATCATTTTCAAGCTTCACTACGATTCTTAATCCAAACTTTGTAGGGATCATTTGGCTAGCTAAGATTCTATAAGGTACATTCTGTTGTAAATTAGTAATCTTGGTAAATGATTTCATCACATCACGTGTGTTTAGAAACTGCAGACAAGTAGCCATGATGACGTTATCATGAATACTAACTCCAACGATACTTATATATGATGCAAAACTGATGACGTTGCATTATCATGTTCTGACGTGTACTATTGCACCACAACGTTGCCAGATGTTTTTGTTCTAAACAGTTCCGGCTAGTGCATACCTGTATTGATAAACAGTTTATTTGTGATCAAATGGACATTGAGTTTCCACCAATTGATATTGCATTAGACCTTAAAAGACTTCAATTGGAATTAAAATTATATGCTAAAGACAAACTAGTGCAAGAAGTTCAAAATACATTGTATCGACAATATCCAGAACCACTATCTGGTATGGATGTATGTGGAGTGTAATAAAATGATCCATTTCAATGAATTGTGTTTTTTCATTTCAAGTACAACCCCAGGTTCTGACGTGTACTATTGCACCACAATGTTGTCAAAGGTTTTTGCTCTAAACAGTTCCGGTTCTTTACTAATGAGTGCACAAACTTTTAAAAATGTCAAACCAAACTTTGAAACAAAAATTTAGAACAAAAATCTTTGAAACAAAATTTTGAAACAAAAAATTTCAAACGAAAAAATTTTGAAACAAAAAATTTTAAACAAAAAATTTTAAACGAAAAAATTTGGAAACGAAAAATTTCAAACAAAAATTTCAAACGAAAAATTTTTAAACAAAAAAATTTTGAAACAAAAGTTGTCAAAAAAAATGTCAAACAAAATTTTGAAACAAAAAATTCAAACAAAAATTTGAAAGCAAGAATTTTCAAACAAAAAGTTTCAAACAAAAAAATGTCAAACTAAAAATTTTACGTTTCACGGTTAACCGTCAAACTTTATCCTGTTTTTAACTATTCGATTAACAAATAAACGGTTTTGATCATATTTATCAGTGAGTGCAAATTGTTGAACGAAACCAAGATTTTTAAATGTTAAACAAAACTTAAAACTGAATGCAGCAAAGATTTGAAAATCAGCAACCAATCAGATTGCACGAAAGATAGTGATCAGCCAATCAGATTGCACGAAAGATAGTGATCAACCAATCAAATTACATCAACAATAACTTTGCCAGTGTTGTAGCATGTATTCCCTTAAGACTATGAGTCATAAGATTCAATAAGGTTAGCTATGTATCCCTGTACACTACCTCATCAAGGTCAATCACGTGGTACATCGTATTGCTTACGTTTATATTTGGCTGTAATAATCAATACCAATGACGCATTCTCAAATTATCCTACAAAGTTTAAATGTACCAATGTCCTGGACTCCTAATCCCATCATAGGTCAATAACTGATCACGTGATCATAATGATTTACCCAATGAATGAAATACTATCCAATTTTAAGAACAATTACCAATTATTGATATGACAATAAGAAATGCACCCCTCCCGAAATTTAAGATTGGTACACAAATACACCTGTGTCTTATGAAAAAGTAATAAATCCTGTAGTTATTCAATAATAAAGCCGTTCAATAACCTTTAAATTTTGAATATTTGGCCATAAGAGGAACACCAATGGGTCCTAGAAAACGTTTACCAAATTATGTTATTTTATAGTTCCCAAATTTAAAAGAGAACATAAACATATAAAGGTAATAAACCATATAACGTGCTAAATAGGGGTCAATAACCTCCGAAATTTGATTTTTGGTAGTTCTTTACCCATGAAAGGGAACGATGTGGACCATCCAAATTTATAGTGGTACATATTGAAGACCTGTACGACGATACCAAATGCTTATATTAAAACAATTTCTAAAACTGAGTGGATGAGTCAAGATACCCCTCCCAAATTTTTAAAGGGTGCATCAATGTACTCATGTCTTATGATAGGAAATGAACCTATATACATGACCATATGACCATATACGGTAATAGAACCGCATCAAACGGGATAAATTGGGCCAAAAACCAAACACGTGATACAACATATTGCTTATGTTTATATTTTGGCATTTTTTTACTCATGAAAGGGAACAAGGTGGACCACCCAAATTTATCATGATACATATTGAGGTCATGTACTATGATAGCGAATGCTTAAATTAAAAAAATTCCAAAATTTAAGGGATTGGCTATGGTACCCCTCCCGGGGTGCATCAATGTACCTATGTCTTATGATAGAAAATGGACCCCTATACATGACCATATAATCATATTAGGTAATAGGACCTCATCCAAGGGAATAAATTAGGTGAAAACGAAACACGTGGTTGTACTAAAATTTGGCAATTTCGTACCCATGAAAGGGAACGAGATGGACCACCCAAATTTATCATAATATATATTAGGGTCTTATACTATTATACCAAATGTTTAAATTGGGCAATTTCCAAAATAAAGAGGTGGGCCAAAGTACCCCTCCCGGGGTGCATCAATATACCCATGTCTTATAATAGGGAATGGACCAATATACATAACCATATAATCATATAAGGTAATAGGACCTCATCCAAGGGGATAAATTGAGCCAAAACAAACACGTGGTTGTACTAAAATTTGACAATTTTGTACCCCTAAAAGGGAACGAGGTGGACCACCCAAATTTATCATGATACATATTAGGGTCCAGTACTATAATACCAAATATATAAAATGAGCAATTTCCAAATTGAAGGGGTGGGCCAAGGTACCCCTCCCAAATTTTTAAAGGAGTGCACAAATGTACCTATGTCTTATGATAGGGAATAGACCCCTATACATATAACCATATAAGGTAATAGGATCTCATCCAAGGGGATAACTTAGGTCAAAACCAAACACGTGGTACAACGTATTGCTTACGTTTATATTTTGGCAATTTTGTACCCCTAAAAGGGAACGAGGTGGACCACCCAAATTTATCATAATACATGTTAGGGTCCGGTACTATAATACCAAATGTTTAAATTGGGCAATTTCCAAAATTTAAGGGGTGGGCCAAGGTACCCCTCCCAAATTTTTAAAGGAGTGCACAAATATACCCATATCTTATGAAAGGTAATGGACCCCTATACATGACCATATAACTATATAGGATAATAACACCTCATCAAAGGCGATAAAATCGACCAAAAACCAAACACGTGGTACTACGTATTGCTTACGTTTATATTTTTGGCAATTTTGTACCCCTAGAAGGGAACGAGGTGGACCACCCAAATTTATCATGATACATATTAGGGTCCTGTAGTATAATACCTAATGTTTAAATTGGGCAATTTCCAAAATTTAAGGGGTGGGCCAAGGTACCCTTCCCAAAAATTTAAAGGGGTGCACAAATGTACCCAAGTCTTATGATAGATAATGGACCACTATACATGACCATATAACCATATAAGGTAATAGGACCTCATCCAAGGGGATAACTTATGTCGAAACCAAACACGTGGTACTACGTATTGCTTACGTTTTATATTTTGGTAATTTGATACCCCTAGAAGGGAACGAAGTGGACCATCCAAATGTATCATAATACATATTAGGGTCCTGTAGTATAATACCAAATATGTAAAATGAGCAATTTCCAAAATTTAAGGGGTGGGCAAAAGTACCCCTCCCAAATTTTTTAAGGAGTGCACAAATATACCCATATCTTATGAAAGGTAATGGACCCCTATACATAACCATATAACTATATAGGATAATAACACCTCATCAAAGGGGATAAAATCGACCAAAAACCAAACACGTGGTACTACGTATTGCTTACGTTTATATTTTGGCAATTTTGTACCCCTAGAAGGGAACGAGGTGGACCACCCAAATTTATCATAATACATATTAGGGTCCTGTACTATAATACCCAATGTTGAAATTGGTCAATTTCCAAAATTTAAGGGGTGGGCCAAGGTACCCCTCCCAAATTTTTCAAGGGGTGCACCAATATACCCATGTCTTATGAAAGGGAATGGACCCCTGTATACGCCTATATAACTATATAAGGTAATAACACCTCATCAAAGGGGATAAATTAGGTCAAAAACCCCCGAAATTTGAATTTTTGGCAATTTTTTACCCATGAAAGGGAACGACATAGACCCCCAATACTGATAGAGGTACATACTATGGTCCTACCCTACCATACCAAATTTTTAGATTTGGCAATTTCCAAAATTTAAGGGGGGTGGTCCTATGTACCCCTGCCAAAATTTAGGGGGTGGGCCATTGTACCCCTGCCAAAATTTAGAGGGGGTGGTCCTAGGTACCCCTAGGTCATTGACCCCGGGCCAAGGTCATTGACCTTTGACCTATGACGTCACAAAAATTTTTGCTGACTCGGCGCAATATACGTCGGGGACTACTACTTCAAGCCATTGATTACGAATTTATTGCATACATAATTACAATCATCACATGCATACATATTTTTCTTTTCACGGGAAAGGAAAATGATTTGTGTGTTTTAAAAAGATGAAACATTGATATTTGCATCCTTATTCACTATGAACTAATGGAAAGTTATTAAACTCGATTCGAATAGGGCTTTTATTCTTTTTTTAAAAAGTTCAAAAGGGGAAGGGGGTACAAACCTGTTTCGCCGCCAAGGCATGTACTGTAGACGTATGATTATTAAATAATCACAGCTCTTCACATTTGCTAATTCTTTAGGTGTGGATCATGGTAACCTTCATACAACTAGTTTCGGAGATTCTATTGAGCGGTGTAATACAGCATACTACATTTGACAATTTATTTACTCACATCTTAGTCTCAAGGTGAATTTTCTGATATATTTATATTTTGCATCATTTGGACTGATTTGGAATGTTTACTTATTGTATACTGTGCAGTACCTCATAGTAATGTTCGTTACTGCTATACGTGAATACACACGATGAACACTTTTTTTATGGTTAGATTATTGTTCTCCGAATGAAAAACTTGTGCCCATGAGACAAGACGAGAAAAGAAATATGGTTTTCTCGTTTCGTCTCGTATCGCAAATTTTGTGTGTCTTGTCTCGTCTCGTTCACGAAGAATTCTTTCTCGTCTCGTCTCGTCCGTAAATGCATATACTTGACTTCTGAAAATAGTGCAAACAGTAGTTTTGGTAGATTAATTTAGTAATAGGACCAGTGACGGCTCGCGACTCAATCCAGCATTACTCGCGCGGCGCAAAATGAAGTGACAATTTTCCTGGAGACCTCTAAGCATATAATATTCTGATGGACTGCAAGATATCCCCATGCCCTATTTGGTTGGGTTGCTCAAAATCAATATTATAATTTGGATATTTTAGTTTGACACATACCAGTGCCCGTAAAACATGTTGGCTATGTGGTTTGTTAATACTGAAAGCTCTTGTTTAGCACTTTGTAAAGATATATATGTCACAGGAAATATATACACCGTATATATATATATATATATATATATATATATATATATATATATATATATATATATATATATATATATATATATATATCCTCAGCGTATTTATCACTAAATTCGGACGCAGAGGATCCCAACCAACTCGAAAATTAATGAAAATAAGGGTTAAATTAAGGAACTCTTAGCTAATGTGAAACAGAAGGTTCGTTTCGAAAATTCTATTGTGGTGACTTATGTTTGGACGTTAAGAAAGGCTACAACGTTTTTCGGCTGTTGGAGACTACGAATTGAAGCTGATCCCCGAATCAGCTCTACGGAAAACGACACAAGAGAAAGTAAGCGTTGATCATTCGGCTGTGCAACTAGACGAAGCCCGAGTCTAGATCGAGGTTGTGGTCGGTTGTCAGTTGTGTGGAAAATTTATTCGGACATGCACCTAAAAGAAAACATTACTTTCTAGACAACAAGTAATTAAATTGTAAACACCTTGCAAGCTGAAAGCTGTTGTCAGTTGTCTTGTTTTAAGGTAGTTCTCTCATGACCATTGAATGCTTCACTGAATGTTTTGTGCTATAATCATTTTACTTATTTATCTATTTATATTAGCGAATGTTTTGAATGGGATAAGTTTTTGCTCTAGTTTTGACGAGGAGATTGACAATTCCTAAATATAACAATTTACGATTCTTGAAACTATTATTTTGGTGTTATCAAAAGATAATCAGAAGAATTATTTATAAGATAAAACATATAAAACCATATACAAATAAATTATAATATGTCCAAAAGACATTCCATAGAAGTTTGAGCATACTGGATTTTCTGTTTACAGTATTTAGTCACCTCGGTGCTGTTGCTCTCTGCGTAGAATAAGGTATCAAATTGAACTACAAAGCAAACTACCTATAAACGGTTTTTATACTTTTTTTTCCATATTGTTCCTTTCTTTTCTTTCTTTCTTTATCTTTTTTTCTTTTTACATATGTCATGTGCAAAAATCATTAATTTTGTAGAACTTTGTAGTCGTTTCATCCAACGATAACGATTATAACGAAGTTTAGCTATTTTTCTATTTCATGTTGCAAAAATTATTTTGATGTACGTAGGTAAAACAACATTTGTTTGAAGTAATATTGTAGTAATTCCATCCACAATATCAATAAATGTTGTACACAACTTAAAATTGAATGCCTACGTAAAAAATATATTTGCCACGTATTTCGCTTGCTACTTTTTTTTTCTCACTTCCTGATATAACGTCTTTGAAAAATGTTCTAAACTGCCAGGAAGTTGGAATTCGCATCGTCATATAAGCACAGGAGCAAAACTATTACAAACATCAAATTATCCTGCAAACATCAAATTATTAAACATTACTTTTGTGACACGTTCAAGCTGTCAATTTCAAATTGACTTATTAATCAATTATTGTTAAACGCTAATGTTCGTAAAGTTGATGCTAAGATAAAAATCCTGTTTAGTCATTAAGCAAGTGCATAAAACAATTTGTTCTAGCAAGCTGTCTACATAAGCATGCATCATCGACAGATTTGATCACCTTGAAAAATCATTAATCATTCATCTTTGTACGATCGAAACAACGAGAGATACAGAAACGCAGATTTCTTCTCATGCGTTCAAAGCCAGTCGACTGTAATTTACAAAAATAAATTCTGGAATTTGACCCTGAAATAATGTCAAAGGAAGTAATATATAGTAGTCGAAAATGACTTTTTTTTAAATGTTTGCGATATACATAGAAATGTTACATAACCATAATTATATACTATTGTTCGTCATTACAAAAAGGATGAAACTTTTTAATTTTTTGTGTATTGTTTTCGATTTTCTTAGCAAGTTCATAATCTACTTTGAAAGTTAATAGTATAAAACTGGTTTTCAAGGCCGAATAAGATCTTGGACAGATTATTATTATGTGTCTGTGCTTGGACTGAATGAATCCGTTTGAATTGGCGCACGCACTTTTCGATGTCTGTATGCTTTCTGTAATTAGTACTTAATGTTCTAATGTTTACGGTGGTACTTCCTTGAATGCATTAATGACACTTCCTTGAACAATTACGAGTGTACCCACGTGTAGTTCAAAATAGTGAAAAATTCCTCCAGCAACCACCATCACAGTCATTATGCTAATGAAAAGTCTTCCATAACTGTCAATTTACTTTATTTAAATTGTATACAATGTGGCGAAGAATGAGCAATAGATTTCCATTCTGTAAAATAATTTTATCATTTTACTTGCGTTGATTTTCCGTTTCTCTGGGTTGAAATAAAAAACATTAAATGCACACAACTCTATGTCATGTGTTTGGTAAAAATGACAGTACAAATTAAATATTAGGTCTACTATCGTGGGCTGAATTTGGATTTAAACGGCATCGGAACTGTCACTTTTCATCTCAGTGACCCCGAAAACTTTGGATTCAACACTAATATCAGTCATTTTCGATTATATATTTATATCCCTTCCCCTCTCCCTAGTTATGGGTCTGAAATTGATTTAACGACATCGGAAATATCATTGTTCATTTCACCGACCCAGAAAAGTATGGATTAGATACTAATAACGGGCTATTTTGGTCATTTTAAAATATCTCCTCCTCCAGTACGTTGTACCGTCAAAGTGAAATGATAAAAACACTCACAGCCCCGAAATTCATCTATGTTGAAAATTTGATCGAGATCAGTCGAGTAGTTCAAGAAGTACGAGGTTACAAACATAGTCACTTTCATTTATGCGAGGAGCATAGTAAAAGTCGTGAGCAACATTTTTTCACAACCGTAATCTTTATTTGTAAGTGAAACCTAATGTATCACCTCAATCTACAGACCTTTCTTTCACTTTTCCACAGAGTCTCCGTTTTTTTTTTCACACATTTTCCCCATCGTTCTGCAAGTTTGAAAATTCCCTTGCGATAGAATCCCATTCCAGCTACCCGTAGACACTGACGCATTTCTTGCCAAATATCCTCCAGTATCTCGTAGTGATGGGGTCGCATCTGTTCCTTCACAAAACCGAAAAGATGGTAGGCGGAGGGTGCCATGTCGGGGCTGTAGGGAGGATGTGGAAGTGTTTCCTACCTAAATTTCCTGATCTGGTCCATAGTGGCACGTACAGTATGCAAACGCGCATTATCCTGTTGAAGGACGATCTTCTTTCCAGGACGTTTATCACGCAAGGCACGACGAAGTTTCAAAAGTGTCTGAATGTAGCGGGCAGAATGTATGGTTTGTCCAGGCTCAAGAAAGTCAACCAGAATGCAACCTTGTGTGCTTCTACCGATTGCACTGTCTTCGTTTCCTTCTTCGGTGACGAATCCAAGTCCTGCCATTTCATACTCAATCGTTTTGTTTCAGGTTCATAATGATGGCACCAGCTTTCATCTCCAGGCACAATACTGGTCAAAAAGTCATTACCTTTATGTCGAAATCTCTGAAGAAGGGTTTGGGACCATAAAGGTTAGTCTTTGACGTTTATGATCCTCGGTTGATAAACGTGGGACCCAACGTGCACAAACCTTCCGATAACCTAGGCTGTGAATCATGTGCCTAGCTCCCCTACCAGCTCATCAATCCTTACCTTGATTGCGTTCCGAGGAGGCAGTTCAAGGGCGCCAGCTGGAATTCTTATCTTCGATACTCGTGTTTCCATCCTTAAAATGTTTCACCTACCTCCTAACACTGCTGGCAACCATGTACATACAGTACAACCCCTCAAATCCGAACTAATTGGGGCTGAAGCCTGTTCGGATTTCGGGGGGTTCGGATTACCCGGGAAATAATATTACGTACTTATTTCGTCAGTGAATTGGCGGTAAAACAACGACTGAGGTTAGACAGGGTGGCCCAGTGGTCGAAAGGGCAGTGACCTTGACTGGCGGGTGTACGTCCGGTGAGCTGTCATTGTTGCTAGGCGAGCGTGTGCTAAAAATAGCCTATTATCACTCTACCCCTACCACTTCCTCTCACTTTATTTATTGATGTAATTATTTCGTCTATCTAGTGAGCGTTCACCTCCTGAATAGTGCGGATCGTGCGTATAAATAAGGCGTTAGTTAAGTGTTAAATGTTTAAGCGTTTCTGCGGTTAATATTTGTTTACGTATTCTAATAAACAACTTGAATTGATGTTTTAAAAGTATGTACTGTAATGGCTGAGTCGAGTAAGCAGAAACACAGTTCGTGTACCGTGGAACAAAAGTTAAAAGCCTTAAAACGTTTAGACGCCGAAAGTTTGACCAAGTTAGCGTCGGAGTACGGAGTTGGAAAAGCAACAATAAGTGACTGAAAAAAAAAGCCGTGCTAAAATCGAACAGTGTTCTGCAACTACAAGTGAAAAGGCATTAAAACAACACCATCCCTGAATCGTAATCCAGGTAACCTAAAATGATTTCATTGTTTTGGATTTTTTGAAATACGTAAGTAGACGTAAACTATTGCCTATTTTATCTAAACTTAACTGTATTTTGTAACGTTTTGAATAAGCATTAAGTCTAAAAATGTTAAAACCTTAAAAAAACTAAATTTGCGTGATTAAATCTATTTTTTTTTTTCATTTTCCAGCTGTAGTTAATTTTTTTCCTGAGAACGTGTTCGGATTTGCCGGGTTTTCGGATTTCCGGGGATCGGATTTGAGGGGTTGCACTGTATCTCCATAGGCACGCTGTAGTCTGCGGTGAAGTTCAGAAGCAGATTGGTCCTTTTCAACAAGGAATTCAATCTCAGCACGCTGTCGAAACGAAACATCGCTGCCCGCCATTTTAGAAATCCTGCCTGTGGTAACGTGCTAGGAACAAATAACTTCAACGTCTGGAAAAAAAGGTCTTTAGATTGAGGTGATATACTTGGTTTCACTTACAACTAAAGATTACGGTTGTGAAAACATGTTGCTCATGACTTTCAGTATGCTCCTCCTATATATAGAGAGATTTATTTGTCAGTTGTATGTGCGTCACTGTTAGGAGTATGTGTCACGGTCAGGAGAATGCAAACGACTACAGGCATCTTGCAGTCCTAAGCAGGGCCAGCTCGTCCATATAGACAGCCTAGATAGTTGCCTAGGAAGAAATGGTATATATATATATATATATATATATATATATATATATATATATATATATATATATATATATATATATATATATATATATATATATATATATATACGTGCGATTTATCAATATTAGCAAAACGTACGTGTGCCAGCGCCCTACACATTTAGGAAGAGGAAGTTAATGAAAAGTGGGGTCACCCAAGGTCGATTACTGCTCACTTATATGGAGCAGAGGCCATAGTACGTTCCGTGTTCCCACTATTCATTCTATGACTAAAGGAGATGTCCTGCATTATCTGAATATCCAGACACCAGAAGCTCGCTGAAATGTCACTGACCTAAAGTCATAAGGTACGGGAGACTTAAGGTTTGAAGCCTTACTTCAAGAATTATCCCACATCTCTTGGGTGTTTGGATTCCGTTTGCACCTCAGACGTTAGTCACACAGAACAAATGACTATGATCATTAGATTAGTGCAAATAATTTCTTCTTCTGAGGTAACGTCAAAAAACGAATATGAATTTAATCAAGTTCTGGTGAAAGAGCACTTTGTGTGATTTATGCCCGTGTAAGAAAGTACTGGAGCGTCTATGACCAATTTAATTCTTGAAAAGTTTAAAAATATGTCATTACCTGTTGAGAATATTCGAAGACAAGGTTACGACAATGGCAGTAATATGAAAGGAAAGGAAATTAGTGTACTGAAAAGGATTTTGGACATTAAACCCCATACATTCTATGTTCCATGTGACTCTAAACCTCGTGGTCAATGACGCAGCTTCATACTGCTTGTAAGTAACCATCTTTCTTCATATGGTTCAACGAATTTATGTATTCTTTTCAGATCGACACGTTGATGGGAGATTTTACGTCGTCACGCACCATCTTTGATTGTAAAACTCCAGTCGAATTGATGCACTTATGCCCAAGGGCGCCCATGTTGTAGTTTCCAAGGGGGAGGGGCAAGTATAAGCGACATTACAAATATAGTTTTAAATTTTGCTGTAACTATTCTAAAAATTCAATTCAGTTTTCGATATGCGGAAGTACAATTTCTTCAAGGGGAGGGGCGAGAGCCCCACCTTGCCCCCCCCCTAATGGGCGCCCTTGCTTACGCCTCTGCATTATCAGTTGTCAAGTATATGTGATGCTTTGGAAGAAATATCTGAAGATACCTCTCTTACAGGCTTCAGTGGCATTAGAACAAAGGCAGAAGCACTTTGGTTACTTGAAAATCTCTCAGTCTTCAAGTTTGTAGTTGCTCTTGTTACATGCCACAACATTTTGTTTCAAGTCAATTTAGCAAGCTAATACTACAAGAAAAGGATTTTCTCCCCAAAGAGCAGTTATTCACCTGAAAAAAAAAAAAAAAAAAAAACACACAGAACAGTATTTAATCAGTGCTGGAAGTGATTTGGAATTCGATAGAACTGTAGTTCATGCTCGTGAAGTAGCAGAAGAAGTTGGAATACAATCATTTTTTGAGAAAGAGAAGGTGTACATTCGAAATAAGAAGACAATGTTTGATTATGTATCAATAGATGTATCTGCAAATGTACCTGACCCCGTGGGAATTTTCAAGATCCATTTTTATTTTCCTGTTTTAGATACGGCTATGAATGCAGTCAAAGAAAGATTTTCCCAGTTAAATGATGTATGTATTATTTTCGGATTTTTGCACAACATTCATGATCTCAAAAACAAAAATGCAGCAGAGATCAAATTGTTGTGTGAGAACTTGGAAAAGGCCTTAACAGTTGAAAATAAAGGAGGTGTGAAGGAATGTGATATTGTCGCTTTAGGACTGTGTTCTGAGCTCAGAGGAATTTGTCATCATTTTAATGACTCAGCACGAAACCCTGAGAAAGCCACAGTCTACATTTACCACCATGGTCTCGAAAATGCATCTCCTAACGTATGTGTAGCTCTTCGTATTTTGCTCACGTTGCCATTGTCCGTGGCTAGTGCAGAACGAAGTTTTTCCAAATTAAAATTTATTAAAACATATCTTCGTTCTACAATGTGCCAGGAAAGACTAGTAGACCTAGCCACAAATTCTATTGAAAGTGAGTTACCAAGACAAAAAAAAAAAAAAAAAAAAAAAAAAAAAAAAATCCTAAGGCCTGTGACAAACATCTTAGCATTTCACCTAAATGAATAAAACGCAAGCTCTGGCGTGACGTTGCCAAGTGGTAAAGAGCAGCAGACCAGCGTTGCCAGATCTAGCATAATGATGCTAGATCTAGCATAATTTGCATGTCTCTAGCATCTAGCATCTTGTTTTTAGCATCCTGCCCAAATCTAGCACAATTTCAGCAAGTTTATCAAAAAGCCGTAAAACCTGGAGATGAGAAAGAAGTTGGTCGTGGGAAGAAAAAGAACGGCAGAAATGTATCCTCTTCCATTGATTCATACAGTCGGTAAACCATACAGGCAGTCTTATTTTCCGAAGTAAGTTCGAAACGGCTTTGGGCTTTTTTGTGGCTCCACCCAGTGTTTTCTAATCCTTTAACTCCGAGGCATGGGCGGACCTATGGCGGCCATTCTCCCCTCAACTTTTTGACAACTTCACCATCTTTATTTCTGACTTCATGATCATATTTATTCCTGAAATGACAGCTTCGAGACCGACCAAAAAACTGCCCCCCCCCCCCTTTCCCCAGCAGACGACTCCCAACTCCGCTTATGCTGCGAAGTAATTTTCTTTCAAAATATATAAACAAAAAGTTTGCATTCATTTATACGATATATACGCCATTGAGTCTGGCAACGACTGCAGTAATTTAGTTGAGTTAAAATTTTGGTGTGTGAAGTATTGAGTTCTATCCATGCATTCTTGCTCTCTGTGTATTTTAAGTTACGTTATCGTATCTCAACTTCGTTTTTTTAAACTCCTGAATTAGTAATTATGAGGATCTAGCATAATTTGACCGAATCTAGCATAAGTTCGATCAGGTTTTGGAATAATTCCGAGCTGTGAGTCTGGCAACGCTGCAGCAGACAAACTACAGCGCGATCAGGTGACAGGGGATAGACGTGGATGTCTGCAAAATAAACGTGGCGATACCGCTGGCCTCGCATTTGCTAGCAGCATTTAAAGGGAACTTGGAGCGCCGCCTTCAAATGCCAAGATGTTTGTCACGCCGTTTAGTGAAAGAGTTTGCAAGTATGAAAGCAAGGAAAGTACCGTTAAGGTTACAAATGCTGTTGCTCAATTTATCTCAAACAGTGAGTGAGAGACATGTAAATATTAAAATGTACTATCCCAACATTACGAACTTTATGTTTTTTTTTTGTTTTTTTTTACACTGGTGCAAACAAAACTGTTTTTTCTGTGATATTTCTTAAATGTAGATAAAGCTACTCCAATCAAAAAATGTTAAGTACAAACTTTCTGTTACTAGCTTAGACTAATTATTAACGTATAAATTGTTCAAAATACAAAGCTGTCTTAATTTTGATTTCCTTAAACAGGTAATATTAAACTTTTGGACACATTGCAGTCACTAATCACATTTTCTACGGAATCTTTTTTAAAAACAATAACAACCATATTTTGTTTTATATTTACAATGGATATCGGCATGGTTTACATTACAATAAAACTTTAATTTCCTGTTGCTCTGTGGTTAAACAGTATTAGTAAAAATTTCATCCCAAATTCCACAACAATAAATTTTTTTAAAATAATTGGCTTATAGATTGCTTATTAATATTATATATATATATATATATATATATATATATATATATATATATATATATATATATATATATATATATATATATATATATATATATATATATAGAGAGAGAGAGAGAGAGAGAGAGAGAGAGAGGCATTGGGAATAAGTTTTATTTCATTTAATGCTTAAGCAAATGGTAACGTGATGATATGGTGAAAATTTCAGGAGTGACAAAGACTTCACTTTGGTTTGGGTTTCGGGGAGAAGGAGGCGTAGACATGTTTTTCGCCTAGGGTATAAAATACCCTAGAGCCGCCCCTGGTCCTAAGGAATTTATGGCCTTAGGCTCTTCACCCGTTACTACACTCATCCTGTGATAAGCTGTCTACTAATGAAATCGTCCCAGTATATATTTTACATTTTTGTTTTAGCAACAGACTGTTTTATAGTAAATATACTTTCTAGTATATTAAAGCCTGTTTGGGGCAAGGATGTTATAAAATAGAGGATCTGCCCATACAACAAAATCGTGAAGCCATACGTCACAGCTTCACCACACCTACTCTGCCCACTCCGCACCACTAAGATCGCAATCTTTCGAAAATGAAATGAAATGAAATCTTTGAGTTTTACGTCCCACGGTTATGCCGGTTAGGCTAAAGGAGACGGTGATGATGAGTAATGAATGAAATGGTGGAATGAAGAAAGTGGGGGGAAACGGGAGAACCCCGAGGAAACCCACGCACACGGTGTTTGTCCACCACAAAGTTCACTTGGCGGGGGCTGGGATCGAACCCGGGACCCCAAGCACCAGAGGTGAACGCTCTACCACTGAGCCACCGCGGCCCCTCCGCAATTTTTCGAGGCAATAATCATGGTGGAAACGAGAGTAGCCAATCAGACGTGCCGGCTTAGACGATGCTTTTTTTTTTTTTGGCTTCATTGAGTTCATATTATGAAGATACGTATGGGCAGATCCTCAATTTTATAACATCCTTGGTTTGGGGTCAGCAGTTTAATAAATGACGTCACGCAAACACTTTCTGACCTATGTCGAGTTTAAACTATGAAGTGGTTTTGACAAAATTTAGATTTATTATTGTAGAATAATAATGAAATGAACCACGATAAATAAAACGTAAAACGATATAATACTTTTATTTTATCAGCAATGTTGATTTTTGACATTATGGCTCTAGCCAGCTTGCATTGTTTGACGTCGGAAATCTGACACTGCAAACGGTAATAAGGTGGGCACAAAGTTCCTTCACTCCTTCGAAGTATTAAAAAATCAAACTATACAAACTTTAATTCTAACTATAGACGTAGACACTATTGAGTTTTATGTATAATAGACACCAGTTGTATTAACGCCCAACTGTTTCTAACACATCGGTATGGGTTTTATGGTGCATCGAACACAAAATATTACGTCACCAGGTTTTGTGGGACATTCTTCTCAACATTGTAATAACCTGTCTGAAAACAAGACTCACATCCAGATTTCTCTCTAAATGGGGGGGGGGGGGCATTCAGATGCAGAAAACATATATGAGGATTTTAAGATAAATTGCATTCAAATTATGCGAAATATTGTAAATTTACAAATACAATGAGGGGCCCCACATGAGCTGTGGGGGGGCGGGCCCCCTCGGCCCCTCCAGGATCGGCGCCCTTGCTCACAGCTTCTTTCAATTCATCAATCGTAGCATAACATTGTGGTGCAACAATATTCTTGATGAATCTCGAAATCGAATTGTCACATGTCATGAAGTCCGAGCTTCGTGGAGGTCAGTTAAATGAACAGGGAATGAAGGAGATCCGCGAGTCAATCTGAATACTCTTTATTTCCATCCTTAACTCTCTCCAAAAAGCGGAAATGATACAAATCCACTACAACTTCCGGTTTCAATATTGATGTACATAGCAAAAATGATGAGATAGCAAGAAGTATTTTTCAAGATCGATTTTGCATTCTAAAAATAGGTAGCATCTTTTGTCTTAACCGTCTGTTGAAACCGGAAGTGACAGAAACCAACCACTTCCGGTTTTAACATTGATCGATATAGTGTAAAAAACAGTAGTTGATGGCGAGAGGCGGGTTTCTGCGATTAGTTACCTGTCTCAAGAGTATATTCCATCTCCACTCTAATCTTTCTACTAACACTGAAAGTGATAAAATATCAACTATCATTTCCGGTTTCAACATTAAATGAAAAATTCCACGTCACACAAACCAAGGTCGTTCACGTGATGTAATGGCTATAAGAGCATAATATAAAAACGAACACTATAGATACATTATGTAACATAATATCAAAAAAAGTTTTCTTTCTTTTTTTTTTTTTTTTTTTTAACCTTTGAATGTGAAGGCGTATTCTAGAATAAACGTTCAATCTAGCACCTGTTGTTGAATAGGGCTATATACGCAAAGCAATGTATGAAATGGAGATTTAAAGCTCTGATATGCATCGTATCAAATAATTTTATTCAGCTTTATATGACCAGCAGAAAATGTTATGTGAAACAATACGTACCACACCCATTATGATTACTTGGTATAACTTACAGACATAGTGTGAATTTCACGTAAATTAATGTGTCATGGGATGTAATCACATCCTTTGTTTCGTATAAAGATAGCTTCCAATTCATAACTTCTATACTGATACTCAATTTATCTACTATAGCAATAGGAAGAGATTATTCAAACAAGGGAACTCACCACATCTTCCGTAGTAACAAAATAAATAATTGCACTCAATTCTCGGTGTTACAGATTTGCCTTGAAGATGAGTATAAAGACTGGACTATCGCCAATAGATGGCAGCATATGCTCAGACAGTATGCCCATAAAGTTGCTCAACCCAAAGTTTGATTGCGTATATCTTTTGTAAATGAAATGAAATCTTTAAGTTTTACGTCCCACATTTATGCCGATTAGGCTAAAGGAGACAGTGATGATGAGAAATGAATGAAATGGTGGAATGAAGAAAGCGGGAGGAAACGGGAGAACCCCGAGAAAATCCATGAGCACGATGTTAGTCCACCATAAAGTCCATACGGAACGAGCTTGGATCGAACCCCAAGTACCGGAGGTGAACGCTCTACCACTGAGCCACCGCGCCCTCCGCATATCTTTTGAACCAAGGACGATAAAGACCTGAGACTTGAAACAAATGTGTGTTCTTTGTAGATATTTTTGAGATCATGACCAATGTTAGAATTTCTAACGTTTTTATGTAGTAACGAAAGAAAGTACCGAAGGTCTAAAATAAAAGATGTACAAAATGAAGAAAATCAATATTCAGTTGCAGAAAACTGATTTCCTGCGGGTGAATCCCTGTGTATATGTGCAGTATGCATCATCATTTATCCATTGATGCGAAAATGTGACAAAATTGATGCAGTGTTACCATGTATAAAGGATATTTAATGCAAGCCAATAAAATGGGTGTTTTTTGACAGAAACGAAACCCCTGGCAACACTGTTGTCGTAAAATTACTGCAACAGGTGTATTTGGAGTTAATTAATGATAAGCAATGACAATTTAAGACGTCCTCGAATCTAAGACACACTCCGATTTCGCTGGGTTAAATTAAGGAAAAATAGTAATGTGTTCCAGTTTTACTATTACTAAAGCGCTCTTTGATATTGGTCATTTTCTGTGATTTTTATACATCCCTCTTCGCTTCCCATGTTGCGGGGCATGTAGGGCCGGCGTAAGCACTTTTACCGCCCTGGGCGGTACTTCCACATGCCACCTCTTTAATCCGTAAACATTATCTTGATAGAAGACGTTCAAGTGTCACGAAAGAGTAAAGTGCCCCATTCAAAAACACTTATGAAATGGAAAAGTGAAAAAATTAACTACTTCTCTCGAATGCTTACGTAATATTTAAATGACTCCATACTTGACACAATATTCAGTATGCTCGGCATCAGTGATATACAGCAGCGCATACAGAAAAAAAAAATGCTTTAGTCACTACTAAGAATTTTAATTTTTAAGCTTTTTATATCAAAAGTTGTTTTCAATAGAGTATGGAGCATGAAGATAATATATTGAACCAAATCTTAGCTACGGCAAAACTAAGTTATTAGCCAAAGTCTTATAATGTACTAAAACACAATAGAGATACATAAATTTAACATGTACCGTAATTGAAATGAACTTTTCTTGCTTTGATTGGCAGGCGCGTCAAACCACATGGGCAATTAATGTGGAAAAGTCAGTGCTAGTGCCTACTCGTCAGCTGTTATACCTCGGTATACAAGTGGATTTGGACAACAACTCCCTCCAAGTGGACAATCGTTATTTGGACATTATTCGCCACTGCCCATGACAGTTAGTGCTCCATTCTCACAGAGCTCGTCAGATATTGGCGGGTTACATCGTCTGGGTCGCCCCCGTATCTACCTTGACATATCCAATTGCTTACGCAATACTCCATCAAAAATTCTTTAAATTTGTGATACAAACTATTTGTGCTGTGCAGTCTCGTCCGTTGCCCATTTGGGATACCTTTGTACCGGACATGACGTGGTATACGGATGCAACACCCACTAGTCTCGCCGTGGTCGACGCACAAGGAACCCCTATCTTCCAATGGACAGCTCTCAGATGTTTTCCTATTTTTGTCATGGAGTTTTTGGCTGTCGCCTTTGCCGTCATATTGGCCTACCCTAAGAAAGTGACTATTTACTGTGACAATCAAGCAGTGATTGACTGCTTTACGAAACGAATATGTAGAATGTGGTACCTTCTTCCTGTAGCTCATATTGTTTATAATTTACACAATTATGTACTCACGTTTGTAAACTCTGAAAATAATAAAGCTGATGAAGCCTCACGCGCCGTGGGCGCGATCCTCTTACTGCCCTCAACCAATCAGGGCGCGCTACCTGGATCCTGGGACCATAAAACCCAGGAGACAGGTGGTGGCAACTCAGTTCTCGAGAATTGAGGGTAGAGAGAGGGTCGCTGCTCCGCGCGCGTGGGGACTTCGATCGATTTGAAGTAAGGCATCTTGAACCTCCCCTATTTGATATTTAAGTGGAGTCAGAGCATCAATTCAGCTCCTCCACCTTGTGATGCTTAATGCTTTTAAAGTAAGATTGCTAATATGTTCCTTTAGTATGACCCAACATTGAACTGACGCAGAGAAAAAGTCAAACTTTTTTAATTATACATAAAAATTGGCGTAGTAAGATGCTGTGGCTGCATCATTAACGAGAAGGTTTAGTAAATGACTACTGCAAGGAACATAGAAGGTTCGGGAATTTATTTCTAAAATTCTCTTCTGAATACCTGAATATTTGCCTTTCATATTGGAACCATTGTCAAATCCTTGGCCCCTTATGTCTCCAATAGGAGTGTTCATTTCCTTTAGCTATCAGAACGTTTATAACAGCGTTTATCGCTTCTGTCAGTCGTACAGTCAGATGATGACTATAGTGTAGGCCTATGTATTACGTAGTCACCAATCTATCCAGCAGAAAGAAAGTACGAAGTTGTCTATCGAAAACGGGAAAATCCTGTAATGCATGCGGAATTGGGCAAATGATTCTAGCAGACATTTTTCAAGTAAAAAATAAGCTGCACAATTTCCTATATTCGGAATGAACAACTTGTAAATTGGTTAAAAACTCGCTGCTAGAACCTACATGTCTTTAGGTGCTATAGGCTAGAACGGCCTGTCTCAAGTGGGAGTGTACCTTTTGCATACTTGGAGTGGAGCGTTAGAACATTGCTGAATAGAAAAAAATATAAAAGACACCTTGAAAATTTTATCCACACTAGCTGAAAATTTTATCTACGCCGCTGCAAGGGAAATATTGAACGAGATACCTGTGGCTAGTAGTTTGATAATTGAAAATGAGGGAGAATGCTCTGAATTTCCTGAGTGAATATTGTCCTGAATGTGAGTGAAGTCAGTTCAATTACATTCTCAGGTGAACACAATTTTATTTTTCCATATGAGCCTATTACGAAGCATTATATTTGATAGTATTCTTTTATTTTTTAAATTTTGCCGTCCTGGGCGGTGGCACGGCTCGACTTCCCCCCCCCTCACGCCGGCCCTGGGGGTATGGCATGATAAAAATTATCCCAGACCCGAATGTCATCTATGTTGAAAATTTGATCGAAATCGGTTTGGTGGTTCAAGAGTTAAGTTCTATTTATTTTTATATATTAATCTCCCCTTCCCCTCCCCTAGAATCTAGCGTCAAAGTGAAAATATTGAAAAAAAATTTCCAGGCTCGAACGTCATCTATGTTGAAAATTTGATCGAGATCGGTCAAGTGGTTCAATAGTTATTAAGTTTTATTTAATTTTATACATCTCCCACTCTCCTCCTCCTACCCTAAAAAAAACGTCAAGTCCTACCGTCAAAGGGATGTGATAAAAACCAACCCAGGTCCGAACTTCATCTATGTTGATAATTTGATTAAGATCAGTTCGGTGGTTTAAGTGTGATGAAGTCACAAAGACAGTAACTTTTATTTTCATTTTTATTTTACATATATGCCCCCCTTCCCCTCCCCTACATTGTGACTTTAAAGTAAAATGATGAGAACATCCGAGGTCCGAACCTTATCTATGTTGAAAGTTTGATGAGATCGGTCGGGTGGTTCAAGAGTTATTAAGTTTTATTCATTTTCATCTATTTACCCTCCTCCACTCCCCTCCCCTAAGTTCTACCATCAAAATGAAATAATAAAAAAAAAAAAAAAACTTCCTAGGTTTGAACTTCGTCTATGTTGAAAATTTGATTGAGATTGATCGAGTAGTTCAAGAGTTATTAACTCACGAACATGGTCACTTTTATATTTATTGATTTTTGTATATCTCCCCCTCCTCCCTATCCCCTACGTTGTTCCTTAAAATTATAAAATTCACCCCAGGCACGAACGTTATCTATGTGGAAAATTTGATCGAGATTGGTCGTTTGGTTCAAGAGTTATTAAGTTTTATTTATTTTTTTCATAATTCCCCCTCCCTTCCCTCAAGTTGTACTGTCAAAGTGAATAGTTAAAAACATTCCCAGGTTAGAAGTGCATCAACGTCAAAAAATTTGATCGAGATCGGTCGGATGGTTCAAGAGTCACAAACATAGTCACTTTCAATTTGGATCTGAAGTCTTTTTGTTCACAGACACCGCTTTTAATATATACAGTAGATACCAAATTTCATGTCTTTAAGGGACTCCGAGATATAGACAAATGATTATTATTGTTATATTTGAAACCGCTGATTACCCTCCTTCCATATTATTTTTTGAAAAGTCCTTCCTTAGTGGTATGTTACTTCACAAATTATATGCACTGTGCAACTTCAAGTTTCTAGCGTAAGCAGTTTGGCCTAAGACAAGGGCGCCGATCCTGGGGGGCCAGGGGAGCCCAGCCCCCCTAAGCTCATGTGGACATCTCATTGTATTTGTGAATATACAATATTTGGCATAATTTGAATGCAATTTGTCTTAAAATCCTCATATATACGTTGTCTGCATTTGAATGGGGCCCCCAAATTTACAAAAAAATCGGCGCCCTTGGCCTAAGGCGTTAATCAGCCACTTAGGATTTCCTTTTATAGAGATAAATTTTAAAAAAAAATATAGGAAAAAATATCAAATTCAGGCAGTTATGCAGTAGTAGAGTAATAAATTCCTAATTCGAGTAATAAATTCCCAATAAATTGTGTTCAATTAGGCAAATAAGAGTAACAGCTTTCACTAATATCAGCTATTTTAATTATTTTAAAGTAACCTTTATTTATTTATTTATTGAAAAAAATATATTTTCTTTCATGTTACATTTACAGTATATTATGTAAACATTCTTCACTTGCTCAGTGTTTAATAAACACATGAAAGGCAAATGCAAACTGAGGGAAAGGAGTTCATTTAAGGAGGCCGGAGTCCCATTTACTCTCCATGGGTACACACCTGGTGGTTCACATCCAGAGGAGCACCCGCAAGGGGGAGTCCATGAGTCCGGACCCCCTTTCCCCAAGAAACTTCCTAACTCGACATACATTTGTACACTTTTTCAATAAAACTATATTTGTTTAACAAGGAAATTATTGATGATGCATGTAGCATGAAATTTTGATCTTACACTTCATCTGTACTCTTTCTCTTATAAGTGGACCCATGTAGCGTAGTCGCTAACGCTCTCGCCTTCTGTGAAAGCAGGCCCACATTCGATTCCCTGTGGGGTCACTCAGTCGAAAAAGTGTAAAACACTTTTTCAGGCCCTAAATGAGTTTTTCCTCGTTCACACCAGGCAAATGCCGGGGTGACACCTAACTTATAGGTCCCAGGTCGCTTCCTTCGTTCCCCAATCCTTTCTTCCTTCTCTTTCCCCGCATTGTGTGCTCGCCGAGGGACGTCATTCCTTAAAACGTGAAAGGCTAAATGGCCTTAGATGCCGAAAGCCCAGAAATCTAAATCCTAAATCTTTTCTCTTATAAAAACAATCTGGTTCTATCATTTTTTTCTGAAAACATAGGTATTTTACAATTACTTATCGTCTTTTTGGGTTCAGAATAATACCCGTTCAATACTACATAAGTGGCTTGTAGTATTGATTCTCCCAAAGCTTGGACCTTTACCAACAAAAATTTCTGGGTGCGCGCCTGCTGACGTCATCATGTCTGTTGGTTTTCTCGAGATTCTCCTGTTTCCTCCCACATTCTCACCCCACTAATTCTTTCACAATCATTCACGACCATTATTCATCAACCTTCTTTGGCCTAAAAGGTTATAACTCTGCTTCGTAAAACTACAAATACTTCAAGTACCGTTGAAGCCAAGATAACAAGATGCGTTAGTCGAAAGTGAAGAAACAAAATAACATTAAATATTTTTTTTAAAGTGTGACGTCAGTAATGTCCTTGATGGAGGTCAGAATCATTTTTTTGTATAAAGAAGACGATGATAATGAAGAAGACAATGATGTCGATGACAATGGCGACGTGAGTGAAGGGAGAAGATTCAGATAACAGTGGCATGAGTTTTGCTGGTCTCTAAAAGCTACTATAATATTTTGTTTTAAAAAAAATATTCTTAAATTATCACAAGGATGAGTCATAAGTCTTGCTATATTCCGGTACACAACATACCTATAAGCATTAGAGTACAATAAAAGCAGGTAAACGTAGCCTCTTGTACTAGAATGTCTGCAACCACCTTCCCGCCAGTTGCTCGATTCCATGTCGATACCACGTCTTGTCCTTAGAGCAGCGTTTCCCAACCTTTTTCAACTTGCGGCACACTACGGGCGTAACTTGAATTCTCGCGGCACACTTATAGATATTATTATTATTATTATTATTATTATTATTATTATTATTATTATTATTATTATTATTATTATTAGCCCCTATTATTATTTTCAAATATAAAATATGTTATTTTTTTCTGTGATTACTGATCTCCTTCTCACAGAGATGAAAGCTCGATCACTGGTTTTCGCCCATGCTAATTCATTATGCTTATTTTTTATTGTAATTTTAAAATAGAAAACAATTGCAATGAAATAAAGGACTCAGATTTTTAAAAATACACTTTCTTTTTCGAAAACTGTATCCAACCTTTCACTAAGGACGAAGATCACTAAATAACGAACGAACAAACAAGTGCCTTGTACTTTTAACTTTGCTGTTTTAACCAAAACCGGTGCATATTATTGCAATCACACAGCTTGCGATGCATGGAAGTCAAAACACAGTTATTGAACAAAGTGTTCTTGTCATTCACGTGCGAATGAGTGTTCTACGAACGTTCATTTGATGCATACTGTACAAGTGCTTCCATTTCTCGGTGTTAGTATGACTTTCAATTGAAGCGTAACATAGCAGCTAACCGTAGAAATGTGTACGAGCCGAAATACTGTCTGCTACACAGTAAAAGATGTAGAATAATATATTACAATTACAGTATTTTTTTTTCATGGTAGAAACTCATAGTAATGTGAAATACAAAAATATATTTTTTTTCCTATGTCTTGCAATTTGGTTGCTATAGAATTAATAATTTTGTTTCGATTTCCTCGCGGCACACCAGTGTGCCGCGGCACACCGGTTGGGAAACGCTGCCTTAGAGGCAAGAAGTCAGTACTTCTTTTTCCATTTCCTGATGGTTGGTAAAGCATTGTGATTTCAGGAAGTGCTCCGTGGACCGTAAGAAGAAGTAATCCTAAAGGGTAAGACTTGGACTATACCCCGTTTGTGCCATCAGTTCGATGTCATTAAGTTCTAAATTTTTTTGTTGCGTTTTTTGAGCCAATTGAGGTTTTGCGTTATCTTGTTGCACCAGGATGCGTTTCCATTGTCCGGAATAAATGTCAATGGTGGCTCAGTGATAGAGCGTTTACCTTCGGTGCGTGAGGTCTCAGGTTCGATCCACGCCCAATTAAGTTTGTGGTGGATATGTTTGTTGGTTTTCTGGGGTACTACCACTTCCTTCCACTTTCTCATTTCACCAATTTTTCCATCATCATTCACTTGCCTTAATCCTTGTCTCCTTTAGCCTACGTACGCGCCCTTGGCGTGGGAGACCCGGGTTCGATTCCCGGCGGGAGCTCATGTGGTTCGGATTCCATGTTAATCAGTTCGGATTCCACGTCTCATATAGCCTCGCTGCTGAACGGGACGTTAAACTCAAACTCAACTCAACTCCCTTACCCTAAAGAGTATAATCTTGGGATGTTACCTGAATGATTTCATTTTTTCGAATATGTGCAGAGAGCTACGTCATCATAGCCGCATTTGAACATAGGACAGTTTATTAAGAAAAATAGAAAGAAATGCATATTCATGAATGCAAATTGATATTAAGATTTAAACAACAACAAACTAAATAGACAAAACTCGTAGCATTAGCTTGTTAGCTGCTAGTTGAACAGAAGTTTTGAACACTGAATCGGTCAAGGAATAACATCATGGTGGATTGTTGTCAACAATTTTTTTTTTTTTTTCTGGAGATAGAACCATATCGGTATCTCGATAGTAATATGTAGGGTCGAAATTTACGGATGTCACTAAGAATTTCTGCCGCGTATTTTGTAAGTGGGGCCGCGGTGGCTCTGTGGTAAAGAGCGTTCACTTCTGGTGCGTAGGGTCTCTGGTTCGATCCCCGCTCAAACCAAATGAACTTTGTGGTGGACGAATACCGTGTGCGTAGGATTCCTAGGGATTCTCCCGTTTCCTCCCACTTTCTTCATTCCACCATTTCATTCATTTCTCAACATCACTGTCCTTTAACCTAGCCGGCATAAGCATAGGAGGGCCTAGGACAAATCTGCCAATTACCAAATGCGCCAATCGTGAAAATGGACAAATCTGCCAATGGACAAATCCGCCAATGGACAAATCTGCCAATTGACAAATCTGCCAATTACCAAATCTGCCAATTACCAAATGTGCCAAACGCGAAAATGACCAAATGCGCCAATTGTGAAAAAGGACAAATCTGCCAATTACCAAATCTGCCAATTACCAAATGCGCCAAACGCGAAAATGACCAAATGCGCCAATTGTGAAAATGGACAAATCAGCCAATTGACAAATCTGCCAATTGACAAATCTGCCAATTACCAAATGCGCCAATCGCGAAAATGACCAAATGCGCCAATCGTGAGAATGGACAGATCTGCCAATGGACAAATCTGCCAATTGACAAATCCGCCAATTACCAAATCCGCCAATTACCAAATCTGCCAATGGACAAATCTGCCAAAGGATAAGTCACCGAACTATCATTTTATTTTAGATGTATTCTTCAATCATCATCCTACAATATTACGAAAAAGAAGAAGAATTATTTATGAAAGAAAGCGGAAAAGGGTATTTTAATTTTGATGTGTTTTACTTTAATTAATTCGCAATTATGTTTCAAAATGAATGTTTACTGATGTTGGTTGTTGGAGTTTAGTATCCCATTGCTGTACATAGGTTATATGAGACGTGAAGTAACGCGTTTGAAATTTAATGCCCTCTTACTAGGAATCGAACCCGAAAAGACTAATGTTTGTTGTAATTATTCGATAGCCAACAAATAATTTTCAGAGTAAGTTTCTCTTTATGTAGTTAATACGTTTAAAGTGGATTGAATATGATCCAAGATTAGTTCATATAAAAGGAAAATTAGTATAATTGAGTTCACTTCGCATCTATTACTAAATACACATTAGTAACTGGTGTTTTGTAACTTGTATGCTTAGTGATTTTGTAATAATTCTGTGATCCTGATTACAGATTTCTAAAGTGAAAAATATTAACTGTTAACAATCGGATTGTACCTTTTGTTACTTGATTTCCTCTTAACAGTGACACACATATTTCCAAGAATGAAACGCGTAGTTCTAACAGTCTTCCAATGACGAGACATATATCATTCCATTGATAATATTGAGGTAAACAAAATGTTATACATGCGTGTAAAAACCCATGTAAACTTTTCTAGAACATGTAGTAAAATATCGTATTCGTATATATGAACATTGATGCTCTGTTACAGCTATTTACTGATATAAAAGTGAAATTGAATTACATCGTCATTAACCATGCACACTGATCTTGGAGATTGGCCCCCCTGAATGTAGATATCTTTATTCGAATTTGTGACAAGGAAATACACATATTTCAATGCCTCCCCAAAATTATACAGAAGTCGTCGTCGCTGTCATTAAGATCTTTATTACACCAATTCTAAGACTACATTACTCAGTTAATGAGATATAGTCCACACTGTTGATTGATTTTCTTCCTTTAAAAATAACATTGTCAAACACGTTATATATGTATAAATCGATAAATCACATCGAACCAAATAAAATGAGATGCTCGAATACAAGTTTAGTTTATATATATAAAAAAAGTATGCTGCACTAACAACTGTATCTTTCGTTGCCAATAATCAGTGACAGCTTTCATTCATTGTCCTGGCAGTATTCGTAAGGTGACACATACACTTTTTCGAACATGATAGCTAGTTGTAATCGTAGGTAATAACAATCAAGTTAATTAAAAAGTCTTGGTAATAAGTATTTTCAAATTGGTTAAAATGAATACGAACCTGTTTTCGGGATGGGTAATTTGAATAGGGACATCAAAATATAAGCCGTCACTTTAGAATCTTTTTAAGGAAAATTACAAGTGTTTACTTAAAATATTTACTTTATATTTTACAAGGCTATGAAAATATTTCTTCACATTCTTTCAAATATTCACAACTTTCACAATTACAAACTAGAATTTCTCACCAAGTACAAGATCGTATAAAAAATAAATACCAAAATTTATAGTTGTAAAAGAATTTTTTTCTGTTATAACTTTCGATTTTAAAATTCACGACTGTAAATCAGGTCAAGAGGACAAAAGTTACTTGTAATATGGGCAAAGTTCCTACAATCTAAGAACCCCGCAAACCTGACTCTTAATAAATTATATATTAAAAAAACTATATATTCTAAACGTTCTAAATAGAGTACTCAAAAAAGATCTCAAGATACATGTTTGCAAACAAGTCATGATTATACTAACTACTGCCTACTTATTAACGATGTTATTATTGCTAAAATAATTGCGTTTCTTCTTACTTTCCTTATTCATTTTCTGTTAAAGATTATAGCTTCTTGTTCAAGACTTTTTATTATTAACTTTTACCGACTGTATTTTTCTACTTATAATAAGGAATACATATATTGGTTTATTTCGAAAATGTAAAAAAGAAGCAGACATCCGCTTAATGAATTAGGTCAGCCATAGACAGGGCTGCTCGTAGATTTCATGGTCTTTCACACAAATTTTATGCGAGGTCCAACCAAACTTGTGAAATCTCCATCCCCGTAAAGGTCGTCAGCACAGTTGCAACTTCGTTTTTGTTGAAATAGTCAAGTAACAATATTTATATGGTTCAAGTCCTTTTTCTTTATTATTTCTTCTACTACTTTTAAATTTGAAAATTGAAAGAGCTTTTGTGTAAAGTGTATCCCTCTCATAGTGGGCTACTTACACGATAATGCACTACAGGCACTTCGTCGGTAACTTCAACCTTGAAATACTCATAACGGAATAAATTGAGTTGAGTTGATTTTAGTTTAGCGCCCCTTTCAGCAGCGAGGCTATATGAGACGTGGACCTACTGATTAACGTGGAATCCGAACCACATGAGCTCCTGCCGGGAATCGAACCCGGGTCTCCCACGCCAAAGGCGCGTACGCTAACCGCTTAGCCACGGAGGAGCTCTCATAACGGAATAAACAAAATAAACAAAGAAAAGAAATAACCTGGCTCCCCAAAGACCCGTTTTTCCACAATATTAGCCACGGTTACCCCCTTTGCGGTCATATTACTAAAGAAACGCAGTTTGTCCTTTACAAGATAATATTTCCTCGACATACATTTAGATTCTTTTTAAGAATAAATAATATACGATAAGCCAACACATTACTCACATACTTATCTTCGTATTCTCTTGTATTTCTTTCATTATAATATATTCATGGGCATATATAGATTGATCCTTTGGAACAAATGCTATAACTTCAATAAAAGTATCACAAATTGCCTACTTATAATACAGCATATATAAAGTATATATATTCTCTTATTATTTGTGTAACTGTTATTCTCTTACATACAATTTTTACTTTATGGTTTTCAATGAATAGGTTAGGTTCTCTAAAATAACGATGTGTATGACATGTTCCCTTTTCTGTACTTATAAATTTATTCATACAAAACTTAACATTTCGACTCATATTTCTTTGATTTACTAACTAGTTATATATTTTTCATTATTCATTTCGATAACCTGAGAATAGTTGTAAACTATAAATTTATAAAGTAAGTAGTCAAAACTTCGAAATCAACATGTTTTCTTCTTCCTTTTCTCATTCAGTCACTTTCTTTTAGAAAAAATGTACTGTGTCTTTTTTACAATTGCAAACGTAATATAGAGTCACAATGATACAATTTAATGGCATATAAATATTATAATGTCTTAGAAATGTTCGTTAAAATGTCATACATTAAAGCTTATACATACCACGTTTTTGATAAAGTTATTACAACCCATTATGTATTAATAGTGGCGTCTTAGGAAGAAGGGCAATGCATTATACGACATTACATTAGTTGGGGAACCGGTCAAAACCCCCACACTCAAGAAATGTCAAAACGCCCACACAAACGGTCATAACTCCCACACAAATGGACAAATCTCCCAAATACACGAACGGTCATAACCCCCACAGCCAAAACCACCACACTCAAGAAATGTCAAAACGCCCACACGATCGGTCATAACACCCACACAAATGGACAAATCTCCCAAACACACGAACGGTCATAGCTCCCACAGCCAAAACCCCCACACTGGTAATCGGTCATAACCTCCAACGGTCATAATTCCCACACAAATGGACAAACCAGCCACACATAGCAACGGTCACAATCCCCACATAAATGGACAAAACCCCCACACAAATGGACAAAACTCCCACATGCAGAAATTGTCACAACTGCCACACAAATGGACAAAAACCCCACACAATCGGACAAATCTCCCACACTCTGAAATGATCCTGGTTGCATGTCTTGCCCTTGTACTTTTTAATAACATTTTTTATTCCACTTAAACTGATGTTGCAACTATTCTTCTTGCACTGTTTTCTAATGACAGAAACACTAAAGTGGGCGTCATAAAGAGCCACAACAAAGACGTGCAATCACGATCATTTCAGAGTGTGGGGGATTTGTCCGATTGTGTGGGGGTTTTGTCCATTTGTGTGGCAGTTGTGACAATTTCTGCATGTGGGAGTTTTGATCATTTGTGTGGGGGTTTTGTCCGTTTATGTGGGGATTATGACCGTTGCTAGGTGTGGCTGTTTTGTCCATTTGTGTGGGAGTTTTGACCGATTTTGTGGGCGTTTTGACATTTCTTGAGTGTGGGGGTTTTGGCTGTGGGGGTTTTGACCGTTCGTGCGTTTGGGAGATTTGTCCATTTGTGTGGGAGTTATGACCGATCGTGTGGGCGTTTTGACATTTCTTGAGTGTGGGGGTTTTGGCTGTGGGGGTTATGACCGTTCGTGTATTTGGGAGATTTGTCCATTTGTGTGGGGGTTATGACCGTTTGTGTGGGCGTTTTGACATTTCTTGAGTGTGGGGGTTTTGGCTGTGGGGGTTTTGACCTAGACCCATTAGTTGAATCGCTTTTGGTGTTCTTTTAGGTACCTCATTGCAACCACAACCTTGAGCTACACCACGAGATGTAGAAAGAGTAGAAACAACATTCTAGATAAGTGTGTTAAGTTTGGTGAAGATACTATTATAGTATTGAAACTTTACATTTTATACAGTGTTTTTACTAAAAAGTGCTATACCTTGTCATGACAATTGAGTTAAATATAAAATTTGTTTACAAGGTCTACAGGTGGTTTATTTAACGTTAGAAATATTCTTTGAACATATCGTTGTGCATGTTAAGGAGATGCAAAGAATTTTTACCTATACAAAATTAAACATCACTTTCATTATTGCTTACAGTAACTGTTTACATATACTTAATTTTCAACTCTTTTCATCTCTGAAGCAAAAAAGATAATTTTTCCAGATATATTTATTTCCTTTCTACAGAAAGTAATTTATTACTTGAATTATTAAAGGTAAACTAAAATATTGCTCTGAATTTCACCACTATTTTACGTATTTATTTATAGACCATTCTCGTGGGTAATGATGTATATAGTTATTCGCTGTAAGTCGTAAGTAAGACACGTGCGGATAACCATAATTGATAGAACGATCACTACCAACTTCATTGGAACATGTGTGGGCCCATGTGAACGCACGAACAGTAACCAATCTACTATTGAATCGCACGTTTATGTTCTTTTCCTACGATTTTTCTCCATCTGTTCATCTCTTACAGGATCTTCGTCATTGACTAGGCACATGGAGGACGCTGATATTTCGATAATATTGTCCTTTTACCCTTTAACACAATGACGACTATTGAGTGTGTATGAATTTCGCATATAGGATGAATACCAAAATTTTACTATAGGGCATTAAGCTACATATCTCACACATCTGTTGTTCCGCTATGGGTGCTTTCATCCTCAATTGTCATCTCTATAAATATTTGAACAACTTTTTGCGATTTCATCTTCGAAGAGGGTAACACATTTTCATAACATGAATCAGGTGTATTCTAATCACTGTACACCTTCTACTCTCGTTTGATAACCTACCCTTGGTTCATCAAACATAGCCCTAGCATGGGATTCTGACAGACACATGATTATGACAGCATTTCCTACGACCACCACCTAGCTACTTTAAGACTATATACCTGCTCAAATATCAGTTTGTATTTGTGCTGGAAGGTGATATTAACATGAGTACTATGCGTTTTTTTTACAGCCTTTATAACGTATGTCTGATGCGAGCAAGTGATGCAGTCATGAACACCAAGTTTCCCTTCTTCTTTTGAGCAAGCTTTCGTATAGATGAATGAATTCTTATTCTATGTACTTATCTTGAATGGGGGCAGACATCAAAGGGTATAAGAGTTAAAATGGTCTAAAGCAAATATTGTAATCCTCGGAGTATATAAGAGTTAAATTGGTCCTAAACTAATATTGTAATCTTCTGAAAGTCCTTTTTGCACATTTATCTACAATATCTATAAACCCTCCCTTTGAGCTTTCGCGTTAATCTAGTCGCTAGTACGTGAGCATTTTGTATAAGGGGTCCCGGCCTTGATTCCTGGTAAGAGATACTTTGTGATTTGGACTGTTCGTTACATTTCTGTTTGTCACTAACGTGTATGCTTAAGTTGAATTGCAACCAAAAAAGATGACTACACAGTCGGGTGTCGCTGTTGCTGGTATAGTGGCTGGTGGGTGGGTTTTTGGTGTATGGGTCCCAGGTTTCATCCGCAGTGGAGATTCTCTGTGATTTTAACTGTCCTCGATCTTACTGTGTCCGTGTCTCTGTCATGTATCATTAAGTACAATTATAATCAAAAGATAATTACAGAGAATATTGTCTCAGTTGGGGCGAGTTAAGAGACTGACAGCTGCTCAGGAAATGCGAATTGCACATTTAAGTCGAACATACATTGATGTATTTTTCGGTCGTAACCATAAAATTTCATACGCTAGTCTTGTTAGCAGCTGTCAATACGTTAGTGTATGGGACCTGGCGTAAGTTTACGTAACGAATTTTTATACGCTGGAAAAGTCTGTCTGCTTTTAACTTCGAGCGTAAATACGGCGCGTAAAAACGGCTCAGATGAAAGCGTTTTCAAGCAGCAGGTGGTCTCTTGCCCTTTCCAGGCCTTCTCCCCGTTCTGGTTTTATTGTTTTCAGAAGAGAAAACCTGTTCTTGTATTGTCCTCGCGGATCGTTGCTGAGGTTTGCTGGCAGACTCACCAGAAATCATCATTCCAATCTAGTTTCAGTCTTTCTATACAATACATGATTTCAGCTAAATTAATATTTTCTATTGCACAAAACGAGATATTATTTCCTAATTAAAATTCATAATTAATTTTCAGTATATAGAGAAAAAGCTATTTAAATCCAATACTTCCTAATCAGAATTCGCAAATGATGAGAGCTCCTCCGTGGCTATATGGTCAGCGTACGCTTCTCTGGCGCGGGACATCCTGTTTGATTCTCGGCAGGAGCTCATGCAGTTTGGATCCCACTTCTCATATAGCCTCGCTGTTTAAGAGGTCGCTAAATTGAAACCCAATCCAATCGAACATGATGTCTTTCGACTACGAATTTAACATTAAATTTAGTATTTGCATATTAGTCCCCCCCCCCACACACACACACAGACACAGAGGTCGAGATGGTTATAAAGATGAAGTCACACCTTTAGAATTGCTCATATTCTGCTATTAAAAAGAGAAGTATAACATGACTTTTAATAGGGTGTGACCAATTCTCGGCAAACTGAAAATGTCACGCTATTTATAAAAGAGAGAGAAAGCAAGAGAAGGGAAAGAAGGAGGGTTAGGGCAACCAACAGCAATGTTACTTCCAGATATACTTTCGGGCACTTGGTTCTCTCAGTCGAATATGAATAAAAATGTCCCCAGTAGCAAAGATAAATAACATTTCACTCTTGTGAAGAACACTTCACCAAATAATGTCCAAGTGCAGCTTTCTGATAGTTTGTTTTGTCCCACGCTACCCATACAATACTTTTAGAAGAAATCATCACCAGTATAGAGGCTAGAGGTACCTACTAGGTATATTTAAAATAAAAAGTAGTAATCCTGACCTTCAACAAGATACTATCTCGATATCTGCCTGATAAAACTGAGCAAAAATTTGCGTTTGAGTATCCAAATTCGATAAAAGTTTTTTGCTATTTCGATCACCTGCTGCTTGTTACTTTAAGTACCTTCTCAATCTTACAAGAACTTGTAGCAAAATGGGTTCAGAAAGTCACTATTTTTTTTCCACGTGACTTTACTCGTGAAAAAGAAAATGTGATAAACCACAATACATAGTCTAATGTTTCTTTCTTTGTGTATTATTTCAAACCTCAGAATGTATACATATTTAAATTTCATAGACATAATAATCCTATTTCTCTATTAATGCTCACATACTAAGTATAAATAGAAGAATCATTGTACCGCTTGTTTTAGTGTGCTTGCTTTCCAGTGATAAAAGTTCTAGTTCAATCCAGGATACCAGCTATGTTGAATATTTTTCAACATTATATTATATCTCGTCATGATGGTGACTGTACCACCACTTACTTCAAAACTTATGTAGGTTCAAAACAGAACATACCTAACATCAAAATTTAAATGACACCCATTTGCAGGAAATAGGAATACACTCATAATAGTTCATGTTAACTTGTAGTATTCCATTAAAGAATTTCTCAACCTTTGTGGTATGGTTACTATCAATCTTTCCCAGACAAACGTTACTTAAGGTATATTACCACAAAATATTAAATAACAATGAATACCTGACACTTAAATAATTTCTTTCCTGAACAACTCAATCGGTTTACTGAGCTCCTATGTCACTAAACGGTTAGCGTACGTGTCTTTGGCGTGGAAGACCCGGGTTCGCTTCCCGGTGGGAGTCATGTGGTTCCGATTCCACGTTAATCAGTAGGTCTCATATCATATAGCCTCGCTGTTGAAAGGGACGTTAAACTCAAAATCAACTCAAGTTATATCGTTTTACTATGTTTGTAAGTAGCATGTCCATCACTGTCAGGAGAATTGATACAATAATTGACGCAACTTCCTACTTAATAGTGTGTTATTTTAGTGGTATTTTAACTACTAGAGCTTCGAAATTAATTGATATTTAATTGTTTTCAGTTTCGTATAACATACAAGTTTGTTTACATTTTTCTTTTTACTTTCTCCTTAATTCCTTATAACCACGATTTCTTACAGTGAAATATGCCTTATGTAATGAATATAAGAACTATGAGTATTAAAAACATACAATTCGACGGGATCTTTACACTGAGAGAAATGAAAATTTAAAATAAAACAAACCTGTTTATTTTCTGAACCAGTATGGAAACTCTTTCGACTTAGATTCCTTCAAACTGATTGGTTCATAAGTTGTGAAACAAATGTAGTAAAAAAATAAATTTAAATGAACGAATGGATTTGGTTCAAAGTGTCTTTAATGAGTTAACAGTTTAAACATTTGAAAGAAAAAATCTGAACCAAAATTGGGTAGTTCTCAATTCATTTAATTAAGCAGTTAGATGTTTGTACCAACATGTAGTAAAATTTAAACAAACTAGTAGTTCAGAATAGTTTAACTTTGTTTGAAAATATCCTAATCTGAGTTGAATTGTAGGATAGAGAGTTGTGAATGGCTAATGTTTGAACGGAATTTTACTACTATAAATTCGAAATTAAATAGGCCCTAAATTAAGGTCTATATTATGGTAAAGCTTCGTGATAATATGCCAAATATCATATCTACGCCAAATTCATGAAACAGCTCCAATGATTTGTAACAACCCTACATTTTATTATATGTTGTTCCCATATAACATACACGTGCAAACCTCTCTTTTTAGAAAAAATCAATATTTAGTATACTAACTAACTATAACAATTTTAATAAAGTGTTAAATTTATCTTACTTTCCGTGATCGATTGTAGTTGCGCAAAAACAGATCCATTCACTTGTAATAGAAAGTACGGCAATTGGGTATGAACACTAAAAAGAGGGACAAAACACTACTAATATAAAGGGGCCATGTAATTAGGTTATAGTGTAAAGCTAAAAAAGTGAGAGCAGCAATTACCTCCACGCACCTAATTGCCGATGGACAGCAAACTTGTTAATATTATTCCCAATTTAACTGAATTTTAAGACATTGTTGAGGAATAATTTTAGTAGTATATAATTATATCTATACGCTTTTATTTGAATCACTTCACTTCAGATCTACAATTAGTTTCATTATATTTTCATTAATTGTTAGTCATCCAACGATGCGTTCAAACATAGAATATTCACTAACAATCATTGCATTGGCCAACAACTTACATTAATTTGTTTACAGTTAACTAAATAATTAAAAAAAAAACACCAAGTTTGTTATTTTTAATTTGAACATGTGGTTTAGTCCAGTCATTTGAATCAATAATTTTTCAATTTAAAAGTTGGTTTACATCGATCAAAAGTGTCTGCTTACTGTGTTAAAATGTTTTCAGTAGACTTTACATTGAATGCTGTAAATTTCTTATATCTTATACACTAACATGAGAGACGGACATAGGGCGTATTGTGAAGTTATACACTCAGAAAAAATGTATGTGGCGTACGTAAAAACGTAGGTTACATGTGTAAATCCTGTAGTTTTTGGACTTAAGGTAGAACTAAAAAAACGTATAACTAAAAAAGTATAACTAAGACATACTTTCCGTATAAATATTTCGAATAAACGTACTTTCTGTACGAACGAAAGAACTGTATATAAGTGATCAGGATGTCCCATACAGATATACGCATGTAACATACAGTTGGCGTATGTAACATACGTATACTTATGTGATACATGGAAGACTGTTAGATGTCATACATCCTAAAACGACATTATGTAGCATCTAAGTGAGGAAAGTCTGTAGCATATGGATAACGTGTGCTCCTTGCAGATTCCTGTAGTAAACAATGATTCCGTATATTTGTACAATGTATCGCTGTCCGGATAACCGACTTTTCTCAGTGTATTAATTAATAAGAATTTGCGTCCGGTGAAGGGGAATGTTAAATGTTCGAAAAATTTTCTATATATATATATATATATATATATATATATATATATATATATATATATATATATATATATATATATATATATATATATATATATATATATTTACAACAATAAGGAATATCACAGTCGAATCGATAAGTGTCAGTAAACTAGACAAATGTTTAGAAGGGGGATGAAAAACAGAGCCGTAGCTATAGACTTCGGCGCCCCTACACTCACTTTATCGAGCTTTTCCTTTTTTTCTTTCTTTCTTTTTTTTTTATACAAATAAGACAAACAGCTGTTGTCTGGTTGCACAGATTATTGCAACAGCCAAAAGTGATCATTCTCTATTCTTTTACAAATAAAAGCTGTTTTCAAGAGGCTTATTTTGGACTTTTTGTTGAACTTACAAAACTGCCTCTGGCTGTACACAGATCCACCTTGAGAACAGTTATGAAAATTTACAATGTTTACGTTTCATACTATCTAGAAGAAATGAAATTTTAATATGTTTGAAACTATGTGTTTAAAAGGAAATGTTCGAAATGAGTAACAGCTTCAATTTCCAGTAATAATTGTAAACTTTTGTAAATTTATTCTGTATGTGACCACATAAAGAATATTTTAATTTTGATTGTTTTACAGTAAAAAATATTTTGTGAAATGTAACGGAAGCTCTGAATGGACCTTCTTTGCGAATTTCTTAATATTGATCGATAGAGGTGAAGAATAGTTTAATGTTTGTACTTGAAATCCAAAATATAGTTTGGCTACTGTATACATTTAAAATTATAGTACTTACTTAATTTCTTAATGACTGAAAATTTTGAATTTAAGGTTACTTATTATTAATAAACATACAAAATATCACACAACTAGATACGTAAACACACACACACACACAAAAGAAATCCTGGCGATACAAGTGGTTGATGGGGAAATGGTCCCAATCGTGTCTTCACTGTTCGCCTTTTCCCGTTTTGCCTTATGATTCTTATCACAGGAAACGTCAACCAAAAATTCGTACTTAATGACTTGTTATCATAAGGCAAAATGGGAATTCCCCTTTCGCCTTACAATAATTTTCATATATTGGTAGCCCTGCTTTAGCAAATATAAATGTAATTAAAATGTTCAACAGAAGAATACTGAAAAACTGGAAAGAAATAAGTTGCATTGAAAAAGAAGGTAACAAACAATGTAATGGATTCGAAATCAGAACTAAGGATTAATTATCAGAGAGCAGGGGTGGACTGGCAAACTTTGGCCCACCATCAAAATTTTGACCCATGAATCCGACCATTATGGCTCACGAATCCGGATTTTCGACACCCTACTGCAATTCATGGGAACAAAGTTATACCTAATTACAAAAAAAAAAAAGAAAAGAAAAGAAAAGAAAAGAAAAGAAAAGAAAGAAAGAAAGAAAAGAACAAAGAAAGAAAGAAAGAAGGAAAGAAAAACGGCATAAACATAGTCCTACAAGTTCTGGAGTGCGTAACTGTTTCTTTTTGTACGTAAAACAGTCGAATCTCTTTTAACAAGGGCGGATCCAAGGGGTGATAAGGGGCTATAGCCCCCCCCTTGACGCTCAGGTTTACACTGGATAAAATGGGCTTCAATTCTGTTTTACACTGGATAAAACGGCAACTTATGGTTTAGCCCCTCCCTTGATCATATCCTGGATCCGCCACTGCCTTTTAACCTTACATGTATCCACCTTACATGGACTTTATTTCATTTACCTCAATATAAATCGTTTATTCTGCCTACAGAAATAGAATTGTAACTCCTCGAAAACTACTTAATTTGGATCAGGAACGCAGAAAATTTTTGAAGAGTGAAAAAAGTCTTCACCGACGCTCAATGCTTATGTGTAAAGAAAAGAGACAAACTAAAATGATAGTTCTCATAATCATGTTTCATTTATTGCGTAATGAAAACATTTTTGCATAAATTCCGATTCAGAAAACTTCCCAGATATCAAACAGTCTGAGCCTAACGCTCCATATAGGGATGCACACGAGACGAGTCGAGACAGGATTTTCCTGACAAAATTCGAGTCGAGACACGGCTCTTCCAATAGAGAAATATACATTTTTCGAGTCGAGACATCACTTTTACAGCACATTTTCAAGACGAGACAGCTTGAAAATGAGACGAGACGAGCACATCTTGTCTCGTGCGCATCCCTAGTTCCATAGTATACAAAAAATTTCAAGCAAGTGTACAACTATACTTAGTCAGACAAAAATATAAATGAACTCTTTCACAACCTAAAGGGAGGATAGGTTTATTTGGTAAAGTTGACATTTAAAAAATGCAACAAGGAACTTGCAATAGGAGCACAATACAGAAGGGTAACCAGAGAGTGGAACGAAGAGCTGGACCTTCAAACCATATCCTGCCAAATAGTGTTCGCTTTAATTAAACTTTTTTAATGCTTACATACAGCCAGGGACGTGAGTGAGCAGGAATTAATTTCGGGGGTAAGCTGTCCAAATTCAATATGAGGACAAATTGTATTAAAATTTGTAATATCGCCCCTAAAATTAGACAAAATTTAAGGAAAGTCGTGATTTCGGAGAGGGGTTTACGGATCCCCAGGCACACCCCCTGCCTACAGCAAATGAAGAATATAGTATAAAATGAAGTACTTTTTTAAAAAATGAACAATGCTAATACGTTAAAATAGTTGAAAGAAATGATTGCCGGGTAGCCAGGTAGGCAAGTCCGCTCTTAACAGTGGGATAAATTACTGAAAAGGTATAAGAATTAATGTTTATATTCATGTAATTAGATTATTTCTATGTATTTGCGAAGGTAGAGCAGGAAAGGGAAGGGATTTTAGAATTTTTGTGTAACTTTGTTTTCTGTAAGATTATTGATTATTACGAGTCAATCAGGTAACAGGTTTAAGATTAGATGTCACATTTAAAGATCTGTACGTTGCTCAAGTAGTTTCACACTGTGTATGATAAGTAAAAGTTCCTGATTAGTACTGAGTTCGTCACTGGAAAGTGTATAAGTGCAAGTGTGTTTAAGTGTGTTAAATGGCTATATCTTTCATTGCATATAAACGAAGGGGAAGGTTACTGTGTTAGGAAGAACATATTTATCGGATAAACTATTGTCGTGAGTCAAAATAATATTGCAATTGTAGTGAAGGGTGTAAGGTTACTGTTATTCTAATTTGTGTTGAATTTGAATCTTTATCTGGTGAATACACACATCCTCCAAGAAATGAGCAGATTGAAAGTTCTCTCATACGAAATGAAATGAAAGTTTTACGTCCCACATTTATGCCGGCTAGGCTAAAGGAGACGGTGATGATCAGAAATGAATGAAATGATGAAATGAAGAAAGTGGGAGGAAACGGGAGAACCTCAAGAAAACACACGCACAGGGTGTTTGTCCACTACAAGGCTCACTTGGCGTGAGCTGCGATCAAACCAAGGATCCTATGCACCAGGGATGAACGCTCTACCACTGAGACACCAGAAATAGAAGTGAAAACAATTAAACATTCGCCTGCGTACTTTGAAATGTAGAATGAGTAGTAAACAGATTTCTCTAATGCAATACTTACAAGTAAACCTTACGTTTGGGTGAATCGAGTTGCTGACTGAGACACATATGAGAAAGTAGTACTAAATGTGGTCAGTATTTCAGTGAAGTTGTAGGTGCGAAGCTCCAGGGGTTTAGGAGATACAGCTACCAGAACATCACATGGAAGTACAGAATAGTCTTCATACAGTTGGAGGTAAAAGCCCTGTAAGACCTCTTGTAAAGACAAAAGGTGAATAACAAATATATGAGAACATATTAGGACTAGGGGGAAGTCATATAGTAAGGGTATACTTGACTGCGGTCATCTTGAAATCCGCCATTTTGAATTAAGGTTAAGTTTTCTAAATAGGAATAGGGTTATGTGATACATGATTTAAGGCTCAAATTTAATCAGAAGAACAATGGTGACGTTAATTTTGATTTACGCGCAATTGGTAAAAAGTTACAGGGAAATTAAATATTGTTGCAGCATATGTATTAGTCCTTTACCCCGCCTTGTAAATTTTGTGTTAATGATAATAATTAAATAAAAAGCAGATGGATAAATATTAGGTCTATGGTAAGAGTTGCCTTGATGGCGGCCATGTTCAAATCCGCCATTTTGAAAAGTTTTAAACAAAATGCATAACATTGACACCTTATTAATACCAAATTTTACCTTAAATCCAACGGTAAAACAATTTTTGCTTTATCATTAGAAATATAACCAGCATTCTAGCCCGAAGTCATCTATTGCATTACTCTATTCCCATTTAATTTTGTGCTGGTTAATGATAAATCAAAAATGGTTGTACCGTTGGTAAAATTTGCTATTAATAAGGTGTCACTGTTATGCGTTTTGTTTAAAACTTTTGTCTGATTCAAAATGGCGGTTTTGAACATGGCCGCCATCAAGGCAACTCTTACAATAGACCTAATATTTATCCATCTGCTTTTTATTTAATTATTATCATTAACACAAAATTTACAAGGCGGGGTAAAGGACTAATACATATGCTGCAACAATATTTAATTTCCCTGTAACTTTTTACCAATTAAGCGTAAATCAAAATTAACGTCACCATTGTTCTTCTGATTAAATTTGAGCCTTAAATCATGTATCACATGACCCTATTTCTATTTTGAAAACTTAACCTTAATTCAAAATGGCGGATTTCAAGATGGCCGCCGTCAAGTATACCCTTACTATATGACTTCCCCCTAGTCCTAATATGTACCCATATATTTGTTATTCACCTTTTGTCGTTACAAGAGGTCTTACAGAGCTTTTACCTCCAACTGTATGAAGACTATTCTGTACTTCCATGTGATGTTCTGGTAGCTGTATCTCCTAAACCCCTGGAGCTTCGCACCTACAACTTCACTGAAATACTGACCACATTTAGTACTACTTTCTCATATGTGTCTCAGTCAGCAACTCGATTCACCCAAACGTAAGGTTTACTTGTTAGATGCTGTTGCTCATTGTATATGTACCGAAGATAAACACCATCTTGTATAGGTGTTCTGTACTTCTTGTAGTTACTGCACTTATTTTGTTATATGAATAAACAAATTAAATTATATCTATGAATGCACTTGCAAGCCTACCAATATAATGTTCGTAAGGCGAAACGGGAAAATTCACATCGAGTTTTCCCGTTCCGCCTTACATGAAGATAGAAAGTGATAACAGGTTTTACATGTAAATTCCATTGCTAGAGGTCATAAGGCGAAACGGGAAAAGGCGAAAAGTGCAGGAATCATCCTAATAAATTCCTTGAAATTGGAAGCATTTCATATGCAAATGAAATTTTAAAAATCACTGGTAGTGATCAGTCTTTGAAAAAGAGGAAATTCATGGGGTTAAGTTCTGACCCATTAAGCCCCTATAGGCTACTACAACTGTTTCAAATTCAAGAACGTTATTATTCCCCTTGTTTACCTTTATTTTTAATATTCCCGAGCAAAGAGCAACTTGTGTGTTGTCTCTTAACTCCTTTCATTTTTCATACCTTTGTTCTCACCGTCGTGATTAAAACAATTGGGTAGAAAAACGTGCTTAACTAACCAAATTCATCGTCAGCAAAACGCCCAAATACATTCGTATTTAACACTTTGACCGTTTCTGATTTTGAAAACGTTCTTGTGTACACTGTAAGTCATTACTTGGCAGCATGTATGTCACATCGTCATTAATAAATCATATATAATAGCTTTTTTTTTAAAGTGATAAGTAAAAACTTGTGACTCTTATTGAAACGTTTGGATTGCGAGCGTAGCAAGCAAGAAAATTTTTAACAAATCTATTTCTTTCCATACCAACAACAATATTGATTTAATAGGGCGCCAATACTTTTTCGGGGCGACGCGTCGTTTATTCATTTCCAATACCTTTTCTTTCTTCTTGCTCGTTCGGCACCCTCTTGCTATCAGCGCCCAGGGCAACCGCCCCGCTCGCCCGCACCCTAACTACGGCTCTGATGAGAACTTTTCTAAATATACAGCAATCTATTCTGCAGTTGCTAAACGAATAAGAGATAACACAAGCACTTACACATTTAAAAATTAGTTGTATTTAAGGTACCCTATTTTTTTTTTTTTTTTTTTTTTTTTTATCTTAGAAAGATATTTTACTTCCAAGGAACTTATTATTATGAGCAAATGTACTATCCAATGTAATGTAGCATGGTGCATTTATACCGTCACTGTTAGAACATGCTTGAAAGATTGGGAAAGAAAACAGGAGAGTGAATTAGTTGCCGCCTTTCATATTAGTAAAGTACAACAACATAATTGATATTGTTTTGATTTGGTTATGTTGTACTTCAAATCAAGTGATAGTTCGTTTTCTATATATTAAATTTTAATTATTCTAAATGTGCTTTTGTAACTTTTAAATAACTTGTCAAGTCACACTTCGAAATTAAAACCTTAGTTTGTTTGTACTTAGAGACGGTACACTTTCCTTCTTTTTCTTGACCCTTTCATTAAGGACTAGATTCTACAAGAGCAGCAGATGCTGAGCATATATTACCCAAAAGCAGTGCGCGAATTGGGTTGTGTATATTTGAAGGGGGATAAAATAGTTCCTAACAGGAGATAGTTGGTTGCTTTGTGAAGAATCAATGTTTCAGTTTGTTGCTTTTTGAAAGGGATTACATAAAATAGAAGGAAATTCCGCCCCGGGATTCGCACCCTACCCTAAAGACATGAGTGGCATAAGCTGAATGGTAGGCCCTGTTTCGATGAGATATGTTACGCCACAGAGGGTAGATTTATTTGTTTATTCGAGAAATCTAACAAATTTAGTGGGAAAAAAATATTAAATTCAATTACTGCTTTCGCAAAATCATGCATTTAGCTTTTGTTTTTCCTTTCTTTCTTTTTTTTAAAAAAAATCTGTCTGATTTAATTTTGTTAAGAAATTCTACGGGAATTTCACATTCCAGTACTATGAAAAAGAAACAAAAAGTACTCTTACGTTTGAATATCATTTCCTAGTCCAATTTTCTTTTATTCTTTTCTTCTTGCTTTTTATTCGTTTCCTTAATATCATAATGTTTATAGGACCTGCACTTAGGTCTCTTTCACATTTTCCGGCGATTTGCCGGATCCGTTTCCGGCTGTTTGCCGGATCCGGTTTCGGCCCCTTTCATATTATCCAGCGTTTTGCCGTGGATGAAAAATATGCGAGCAGGGTTGCTGTGCAACGGAAGAAACAAATCTCTGTGACTCTTGTCGTGTTGTGGTGGTTGTAATGGACAGACGCAAAATGTGTTTTCTACTCGCCTTGTTAAGACACAGGCAGAAAAAAAAAAACGTCAGAGACACATGTGGGTTCACCCTGATTTTTCTATACTGTTTCCACAATTAAGGGAAGACGAAGGAAAATTCTTTAATAATTACTTTCGTATGTCTATCGCATCAACTATTGTCATTCATTAGTTTTGTTAACGTGGCTGCAGTGGACAAATGCAAAATAATATGCATTTTATTCGCTTTGTTACCAGGCCCGTAGCCAGCCCAAAAATTTAGATGGGGTCCGGTAGAAGTTAGGGGGGCCCGACCCAATCATAGTATACTTCATCACCATATTATAGTTCATTTGCAAGCCTACCGTGAAACTTTTAGGAGGCCAGCCAAAGTTTAGGGGGCCCGGCCCCCCTTGCCCCCTATGGATACGGGCCTGTTTGTTACCGAAATGAGAGAACATGCCACATACAGAAAACATGTGCACTTTTTATTAGAGAAGCGGTATTTTGGAAGAGATTTTTCTATACTGTTTCCACAATTGATAAACTTGGGCAAAATAGCGGCCCGGTTCTGGATATTTAAAATACCGTTCCGGTATTCAACTGTTGTGACTGAGAAAACCAGACTAAAGTCCTCTTGGGATAGTCAACCGTTGAGGTCTATCCGAGAATCTCAAGCCAACATTCAGTCACTGACCCCAAGACTGGTTTGTAGGCATTATTATTACTAGCTGTTATGCCCGTTCTTCGCACGGGTCAGATAAAATATCAATGTAAACAAACGGAACAATGAGAGAAGAATTAAGAAGCATTTCTAAAATTAGATACATTTTGTGTGAATATATATCCAACAACGTACGTGTTTTCATTGGGAAGGCCAATGAGAGCTGAATTTGAACGAAAACACTATCTGGAGTATCAATATACATCTGAGCGACCTCGATAAATATGAATTCGACACAAATATTGGTCATTTTCTACTACTTTTACATGTCCCGGTAAATGCCCCCTGAGACCCCTCCCTGGTTCGAATTGTGAAAAAATCGCCTCTGTCCTTGAGCCGATACCGCAAAAACTATGAATGTGACACTAACATCTGTCATTTTCTACTACTTTTACATTGAAAGTAAACGCCTCTGTGATCCTTTGGTTCCAATTTTGAAAAAAAAAAAAAAAAAACGCCTCTGGCTCCCAGTCGACGGGGGCTGTTTTTGGAAGTCAACGTTTTGGGAGTATCGCCATTCATCTCAGCGACAGCGAAAACTATTGATTTGACACTAATATCGGTTCTTTTCGATTATTTTTACATGTCTCGCAATTCTCCACCCCGGTGACTCCCGACCCGCATACAATGGTTGCTGAATTTGAAAATCATCGCCAATGAAAGTATCACCATTTATCTCAGAGACCGCGAAAACTGTGAATTTCACACTAATATCGGTCATTGTGGACTATTTTTACATGTCTCTGTGATCTCCTGGCCCAAGTTCCTTAGCTGATGGGGACTATATGTGAAAGTAAACGCTATCTTGAGTTTCACCATTGAGCTCACTGACCCCGAAAGCTATGGATTTGACATTAATATCGGTCATTTTCGATTATTTTTACATGTCTCGAAATTCCTCCCCCTCCTCTGGTGACCCCCGGCCCGCATACAAATGGTAGCTGAAGTCATCGCTAATGGTAGTGTTACCATTGATCTCAGATCTGCGAAAACTATTGATTTGACACTAATATCGGTCACTTTCTACTACTTTTACATGTCCTGGTAAACGCCCTCCTGAGACCTCCTGGTTCGAATTTTGAGAAAAACGCATCGGCTTGATCTGGAGCCTGGACCAAGGTACCCGTGACCAAATTTTGGTAACTTTCGGTCCACTCGTATGGTTCCCAGGCCGTACAAAGACAGACAGACACATAAACTCTTTATTATATTTATATTAGATTATTATTATTATTATTATTATTATTATTATTATTATTATTATTATTATTATTATTATTATTATTATTATTATTATTATTATTATTATACTATTTCGGGTTTATTCTTTTGCTTTAAGCGTTCCGACTATTGATTCAAGTCTCTTTAAAGCACTGCTCTAGTCCCTGAATTCAAAGGACTATTCAAGAAATTACAGCCAGATAATTATAAAATATATAAAGTATGGTATATTTATCATATATCACATCATGAATTCTCTCTTGCTTTGCGTAGCAAAATATTACATAAATATATAGCAAAAGACTGTGTTGTTGAAATATTGATAGTGTATATTTCAATTTTGGGTCACCACAAATTTATAGAAGCTCATTTGTCCAGTGCTACCCGGACATCTCCCAATCTTCTATTACATAGAAAAATAATAATTTATATTGATTTCGACACTTCGGTAGTATTGGTCGTTTTCAATTAATTTTACTTGTCATCTTTCCCCATATATTGTATGTAGAGGTTTGGTTAATTACTCCAGATGTACTGGGCCAGAACACAACCACATACACAAACACACTCCACACACACACAAAACCACACGCTCCCATATTATAGCAGCCACTTTCTGCTCTTTCCTGGCAACACTTGCTTCCTCCCCCAACACCCATCCGGCATTTTGCCGTGTATATGTGAAGAGCTTCATTGCTTGTAATGTCCCGCTTGGCTATACACGGCGATTTGCCGCGCCGGATTCTAGCAGGGAGATCCGGCTGTTTTTGCTCGCCGGATGAATGTCCGGCGATCGCCGCACGTATGTGAAGAGCTTCATTGCTTGCAATGTCTTTCTACCTCGTCCGGCAATCCGCCGGATAATGTGAAAGGGACATTAAAAGATAGATCCGTTCTGTTCAAACAACTTGAGTAAACTGGAAAATGACCAGGTGCTCAAACAACAGGCAAGAGGAAGAGCGGAAAATGACCGCTTCTTTTTCTTCTTCTTTTACGCGCCTATTTTTATGCTAGGTGTATGGGCCAACTTACGGACCAAAATTTACGACATCATTTTACGCACCGAAATTACGCGCTGAAAATACGCTAGTGTATGTTTGGCTTTACAGTGGGAGAGTAATTATGACAGATTCACAAATAAAAGAATACCTTTACAGTTGAGTGAAGAAGAGAGTGAGGAGATAGAAACAAAGTGATCTAGTGGAGAGGTGCTGAGAGCATAAGAAAGGTCAACAAATAGATGATTAGGATGGGAGCGGATGTGTTGTTGAGCACTTGTCTGCATCGCGCATATCCTCTCCTTTCCACCTAACTCTATACGACCTGTTTCTTTCTCTTTTCTGCATCTCTTACCTGTTTCCTGGTCACAGGTTTCGGGACATTTTGCTCATCAACCCTTTTCTTTCTGCCTGTATTCCCTCCTGTATCATTTGTATCTACATACATGCGTAATTCTCCCATCCCGGACTGTTGCAAAAGAATATTTACAATATATTCTGGGAATTTGTGTCTTAATACATGTCTGCATATAAACATATTTTATAGAAGTTTAAAAAAATTACATTTTTTAGTTGAACGTCAAACGCTTACGTCCTTTAGAATAAAGCAGGTGGGTTATTCAGAAAAGTGAATGGTTGTGAAATTAATTTCTGATCTTTCGTATCACGAATGGAAGCCGGGACCGCATGCACTTAAAGCACACGTGTTAGCCACTTTTTAAAATTTTATTTCATTTAATTTTTAATTTCACCCAAGCGGGATAATCGGCCCTATTGACATCTGTTAACGTTATGGCATTACAGGATTATTTGTATTCCTTAAAGGAATTTTCTTATTTTTTTTTATTTCCCCTTGTTTTAATTTATCGCATTTATGTTCAAAATGAATTATTGAGTTAATTTGTTGTTATTATTACAATTATTATTAGAACTGCCCTCATAAGTTATATCTGTACGAAAGTTACTGTATGCGCGTTCAGACAAGAATTCTGGAAGCAGAATTCTTCGTTATTATTTTTAAAAGAAAAAGATATATAAAAAAGTTTGTATACAAAAGTTTCCTGTTGTTAACATAGAGACAGATTTTTAAAGATATGTAATTGGATAATTTAAAATGAAATGAAATGAGTTTTACGTCCCACGGTTATGCCGGTTAGGCTAAAGGAGACGGTGATTATGAGAAATGAATGAAATGGTGGAATGAAGAAAGTGGGAGGAAGCGGGAGAACCCCGACAAAACTCACGCACATGGTGTTTGTCTACCACAAAGTTCACTTGGCGGGAGCATGGTTTGGATAATTTATTTACAGTGCAAAATATAGAATAACGTTGTAATTCTCACAACTAATGTTTAAATTTGTGTTATTTGATGTGGAAATGTATAGCAAAATGCAGGAATAACTAAAAGTTATCCTGTCTTCGATCCTCCGGATCGAAATTTCTTCAAAGTGAAAAATGCCTATCAATCTTGATTACATCTGTTACCTTTTATATATATAGTAACCATATGTTTAGCCAGATAATTACATATATTTTCAAGTATGTCAGTTAAGTTGGTATACTTACGTACCGCGGGTCTCATGCCGTCATGTTGTAGGTGATGTGTGACATGTAAAAATTTGCTCACATAGTTTTGAAGTTATACTGACGAGGAACGGCTGCTTCAACACGTATGGTAATTTTGACACTACGTTTAATGTTTCTAGGAAGAAATGTTAAGTTTGTGCTGGTTTAGTAACATAACTGAAAACAGTATAAAGGAAAGATGATAATAAAACAGATGAAAGTCAAAGTTGTACCAGCTTTCTTTAATGTATAAGCACGAGGTTGATAGCCTTCCTTAAATCTGTTGATCTCTTTATACATGTCTCGAATGTTTTTATTTTTACTATTATTTTCAAGTTTTTAATTTTAGCTTTCAAAAAATCGCGTTTCTTTGTTTGGAAGTTTCCCGCCTGATATCGACGAAATTTTGTGTAGTTATTTCATTCGGATTTTGTAGCCAATATAATTTTGCCTGTTTTCTCTTCTCTGCTAGATCGAACCATGGTTTGTTCCTACGTATTTCCGTGTACCAATTTTACTTTTGAGAGAGGATGCTTCGTAAGCAAAGAAAAGAATTCAATTGCTGGAATATTTTTCTCCATAATCTTAAGGTTACATCTGTTAACTAAAGAGTATATGACATGCGTCAGATTTCTGTAACGATTCATGTAGTGTTATTGAGATTATCATCATTTTGCTCAAACAGTATTGTTGCGTCATATATAATTGATATTCTTTCTTCATAGTTTTGGGGAAGTCATTTATATTATTATATTATTATAAAACAATTTTAACGTTGATCTTTGTGGATGCCTAATTAGAAATATAGCAATTATAAATATGCATGTATTCAGATTTAAGAATGTGTTCACGGCAGTGATTTGTAATACTGATATGTACAACTACTTCACCTACATCGCCTAATATATAATATACTCCACAACAGTTGATCAGATTCATCTACCGTAATATGAGTTTCATCTCCCTTCTCTAGAATAAGGCGTACTTAGTATTTTGTTTCGAGGGGCTATGCCCAACACAAGGAAGGAAGTCGGAGTGCAATTGCCCATCTGAGTTTGAGAATTAAATATATTTTAATTTATGCATAAATTGAAGTTATAGTGGCAAGAATTGCAGACCGATAAATCCTATATATGATATGATACAAAAACTTATGAGTGAATCTAACCCTTTATTCTATTCATACAAGAAAAAGGAAGCATCCTCTTGGCCTTCCTAACTTCCTTGACTAATTATTCCCCCGGTTTGATTTTCTTTAATTCAAATATTCCCTTCTTTTAAAAATAACTAAACGATATACTTTTTCCTTTATTATAATAACTAAAGTTCTGTCATGTTGATATCCGCGCATGTTGGTGTGGAACACGAGTTTCTCTTATCAACTCCTCTTAGTTTTGGTGTTACTGATGACGGCCGACTTGAATCACAACTGACAACGGTCGATAAAGTATGATAGGCGAAATGAAAGAAAATAACGTCCAGAAAAAGAAACAGAAAAGTAGAAAGGACGAAAGAAAGAACAAAAGAACGCAGTTCTTACATGGAATGAAATTTGACAAGTACAGTATTATTTCTGAACAAAGAGCATAAGAAAATGGAAAGTCAATTGCATTCTTAGAAATGGTAAGAAGGATTATTGTTGTACGTGGAATACGAAAAACTAACAAATTTATTTCGGGGGGGACTTGAGCCCGATAGCCTCCTAAATACGCCACTGAAGACAATTCTGCTCCTATGATCCTTCACAGCATTGTTTTTTAACTTCATAAATATTTTGAACATCGCTTATATATATATATATATATATATATATATATATATATATATATATGAGAACGGTCTTACTCGTCCCAACCAATGTTGAAGACAGATTTGCGCCGATGCGTCCTATCCTTATGCCGTGTAAGCTAAAGGATATGGTAATGATAAGAATGAATGAAAAATAGTGTAATGAAGAAAATGGGAGGAAGAGGAACCCCGAGAAACCTCAGACACACTGTGTTTGTCCACCACAAAATCCACTTCGCGCGAGGAAATTCTGAAGTTCAGGAAACCCAAAAATAACATCAATTTATAATTTTTATTGTGAAGATCCGAGAAAGTAGCTGCACAGAGACTGACTTATATACTTGTTTCTCTTTGACAAAATTACAACTGAAGTCATCAGAGTAGATTGTAATTAATTTCCTAATTGTGACACTGTCATCCAAAGTGTTTACTCTAAGAATTGCTTGAAATCTCATTTCTGTACACCGAGATTCCACCTGAGATACGATCTTGTGTACGATTACATCAAAAAGCCAATATTTTAAATTGTTCTTCTCTGATTTCTTCTCGGAGTGGTTCAGTATCAAATGCGGGATTCAATTTCTTACATTGATATGATCTAGATTTTATCTTCAAACGTCCGGAAGAATTAATGGTTGTAACTTAGAGAAATGTAACCTACCCGTTTCTTCTGCCATAGGTTTTATAGTCTTAAATCGTACACAGGGCTCCCTTGTGGCTATGTGGATAGCGTACGCGCCTTTGGTATGGGAGACCCGGGTTCGATTACCGGCGGAAACTCATGTGTATTGGAAACTATGTTAAGTTGTAGGCCCAAGGCTCATAGTCTTCTGCTGAATGGGATGCTTAACTCAAATCCACTCCAATTCGTGTACATTCCATCTTGTTTCAGAAATGCTATGGAGGGATTGCCGACCCTTGTATTTTAATAATCTCTGTGGGACAGATTTGATTTTCAGTCTTAGCGTCCCGTTCATCATCGAGGCTATATGAGACGTGGACCTACAATTTAACGTGGAATCCGAACCAAATAAGCTCCCGCCAAGAATCGAACCTGGGTCCCTACGCTAACTGCTCATCCACTAGGGAGCTCTTTGTGTGGACTTGAAAATACCCCAGTAACTATACATAAGTAACTAAATTTTTGTATTACGAATAGACTAAATTTTTCTCCTTTCACCAAAGGTGTTTAAAAGATCGCTAAATCCAGATTTTTAAATCTAATTTTAATTTGATCTCTAGAAAGGTTATGAAGTATATACGTATATATATCTCGCGTATCGCGCTCCCTCTAGAAGGTTTGGGTCCCCATTTATCGGGATTCCTATACCCTCTTATTGTTAGTCCTGATGATATGCCTAGATTTAACATTGGCTACACAGTCGAACACAAACAAATTGTAGGCAATATCAATTTTGAAAATGCACTTGGAGAGTTTCTAAGCAAACAAATTATTATATTGAGTGCTTGAACTCACCTTGAATAAATTTAACTGTGGCGTGAACAGCTGATAGCGTAGTAACCCAATAACGTGCTTGGAACAATTCGTATTGTATGCATTCTGTTTATAATATAATAGATTTGATCATTATAATATGCTCATCTGGCAACCCTTAGCTTATAAGTCGATTTTGTATAAGTCTTCACGATTGTGGTATAAGATAAGCTACAGAGAACAATACCGGGGCAAACAACACAAAAATGGAGTCATGGCAAACAACACGTAATAGCAATTTGATATTTTACATGGTTTAGGAGATGTGATAATGAATGTTAATGTTGGCAATACTGCTAAAAGTCGTGAAATGAGGAGAATATGTAGTAATCACGACTCCCAAAAACTGTTGGTCAAGTGTCAAAAGTACGAAAACAAACAACGATCGTTTTAAAAATTTCTCGCAACTACGTGATTTTAAGAAGTATTGCCAACTGTAACAAGTATAGTGTAATGTCCAAGAGGTCGGGCACCCGAAAAATATAACCTCAGTGCAGAAAGGGGGCAATCACTCCAGCATATAACAAGAACTTTCATTTTTAACAGTTATAAATTCATCAAAATTAACATATAAAAACAAACAAATTATCTCATTGCGTTAGAGCAGGTACGATTTATTGAACTTTTACATCATGTCTCTCCGGTCTTCATAAAATAACCAACTTTTTTTTTAACATATACTGAGTAAACGTTAATGTTATTTTAAATGGTTACCTCGTTCAAATCCTCATGATTTGATTACTTTCTATTAATTACTTTTAGTTTGTTGCTTGATATTCATAAATACTTTCTTTCTGTATGCTTTTTACTAGACTATCCAGTTATTTGATGATAATACAAACAGAGTTCGGTGTTTTCCGTTTGGCAGATTTGTCAATTGGCAGATTTGGTAATTGGCAGATTTGGTAATTGGCAGATTTGGTCATTGGCAGATTTGGTAATTGGCAGATTTGTCAATTGGCTGATTTGTCCATTTTCACGATTGGCGCATATGGTCATTTTCGCGTTTGGCAGATTTGGTAATTGGCAGATTTGGTAATTGGCGGATTTGTCAATTGGCAGATTTGTCCATTCTCGTCATTGGCGCATTTAGTCATTTTCGCGTTTGGCAGATTTGGTATTGGCAGATTTGGTAATTGGCAGATTTGGTAATTGGCAGATTTGGTAATTGGCGGATTTGTCCATTGGCTGATTTGTCCATTTTCACAATTGGCGCATTTGGTCATTTTCGCGTTTGGCGCATTTGGTAATTGGCAGATTTGGTAATTGGCGGATTTGTCATTTGGCGGATTTGTCCGGGTCCCGCATAGGACGTAAAACTCAAAGGTTACATATTTTTGTGTTTCGGATAATTTTGTGTCTCGGTATATAAGCGTCCCTCTTGGAGGTAATTCGAAACGCTGAAAATTTTCTTTAAATTCTGTATATCCTGCCTAAATCGGGATAGGTGGCAACCCAAATTATCATACGGTCACGAAAATTTCGTGTCACATTCGTTGAGAATCACAGCACTGCACTAAACAATCGATTATGTCTCAGAGATTGTCTATATTATGTCAACTGGCTCAAATCCCGCGGGGAGAGGGGGACATGTCCATCAATCTTGGAACTGTAGAGACTATCGCCCCCCCCCAATAATCCGATTTGAAATGTGCTTTTTGGGGAGAAATGTAATGATTTGTGTCCGACTGCCAATTTATCTCGTATCACTTGATTTACAGTATAATATACAATAGGTTCACCTCAGAAATCAGATTCATCTACCGTAATATGAGTCTCATCTCCCCTCCCCCAGAATAAATCTCAAATCTGTCCACCTCCCAATGTAGAAGACAACTCTGCTACCCTGATTCTCCATAACATTGTTTTTCAACTTCATAAATATTTTGAACATCGCTTAAAAAAAAAAAAAAAAAGTTAAGGGAATAGTCTTACCCGTCCCCTGCAATGTTGAAGACAGATTTACGCTGATGATTCTGTACCAACTCTTCATATTAAAATACCCCATCCATTCATTAAAAAAAGTCTTAGTTCTTTGACTTGGATTTCACCTTCCACTCATTTCTGAAGTTGTCTGTTCAAACTTAATTCTAAGCTATCACTACTAACAATAATAAAAAATATAGTAATTTTATCATTCCCATGGTAAGAACAAAAGAAATTATGCACGTTGTTCCCACGCCACAAATTGTTTTGATAAGCAAACAAATCGTTGTTGTGGTTTCCCCCCAATGTATATGGAAATTCCACTTTAAGAGTAACAAAAGACAAAATTTTCCACGCAATTTCTGTACATCTTTATTTCTCTTTCTCTTCTAAGTTGTTTCCGGAGAAAATGCTGAAACTCTTTTTCCCATGCTAACACACAATGAGTTTATGAATCGTATTCCAAAACAAGCCGATATAAATAATCTGACCATGTAAAACCCAAGATACTTTCTTAAGCGTATTCTGTTATTAGCTTCATGTAAAACTTACAACTAAGTCGTAAGTTTGTTACTTAAAAATATAGAAGTACTAAGAGCATATCTCTTTTTGTGTCCGAATATGAAAAATATAATTCTTATTTATACCAAATTTCTTTGTGGTATATCTCAAGTAATAAGATTATAGTAACTGAAGTTGGCGAATGTGTTCTTGGCGCGGCAAATACAGGTTCGATTCATTGTGAGAACCCACGTGCTTCGAGTTTCATGTTATGATGTAGATTTATGTCCCGTGTAGGCCTTGTGGCGTCCTCTAGGGCTGTCCGGATCACTACTTGGAAACTAATAGGATCGAAGTTAAAAATATAAGTTTTTATTTTCAAGAGAATGAACCCAAGGTCTCCAGAACAATAATGCAGAAGAAGAAGTAAACTGGTATTCAAATCTAAGAACGCATCTATAAACTGGAAACAATTCACTGAAAAATTGTAATTTAGGTCAGATCTGTAATTGTGTATTACTGTAATGGAGAACTCATCATTTAAAAACTGCATAAATAATTTTAGCTTTAAAGGGAGTTACCGTGGCCCTATATTTTTCAACTTCTTTGGGTTTAAAATGTAGATTTCTTTGAGCTGTGTCCAATGGCACCACTTTTGATTTCTCGAACCGACCGCTTCAAGATCAGATTAAGGGTCAAAAATAAAAAAAAGAAGTGCAATGAGGACCAGTGACCGACTAGGACAAAATGGGTATCATTCGATTCGTACTCACATGTACATGAATAATTGATATGCCATTTTCCTGAAAATTCAATTTTGACCCCAAAAATTAACGAAAATCTGAAATTTTCATCTTGGATTTTCGTTAATTTTCTGGATCCAATCCAATTTTATCCAATTTTATTACAACAAAAATAATATACAAAAATAACAGTACAAGAAATATATATATAAAATACTCAATCATTGAATAGATAACAGACTACTTGAATAACACAAAACAAAATTTCTGAATAAGAATTACTGATATTTCATTTAACATGTCGGAACTCGTATCTGCCATTAAAAATGGTTATCTGTGTGTTCGAATAATTATATCATAGTTTTAAAACGAACAATTTCTTTTAACATGACAATGTACCTTTTTATGTAAAAAAAAATGTAGCATTCTTAAGAACTAGAGTTATATTATCATAGCTTATAAAAAGAGCACAATTATTATAAATTAATAAATTATCACAATAAATTATAGTAACCCAAAAAATCAACATGTTATCTCAACCCATAGTTCCAGTCAAGTGACGGGCCAGATCACTTGATCATTTGATTCGATTCTGAATTTCTAAAAGAACCAATCACAGTCGACCACGGTACCAGATCGTATGAAATAATACCAAGTATTTATGAGAAAAAAATCATGCACAGAAATGTGTTATCATGTAAAAAGATAGAACCTTATTAATTGCAGGAAATTAGAGGTATGGTAATAGAAGCAGAAATAAGGAAATGGGGAACTATAGTAGATACGTGAAAGTAGAAGTAATATTCAAGTATTTCTGAGGTGGCGCCACCTATCTCCATTATTCGATTCAGTAAGAACTCAAGACATACAAATTCAATAGTAATATTCCCAGACGGAATATTCCTAACGTTACAATCTTATTGGTAAAAGATGCTAAACTTACGTATAAGTAACTGTACTAAAAAAGAGTGATTTAGGTTATAAAGTTAATTTTACTTCTTCTTTTTGGATCAAAAGATCCAATATATTTCAATAAAAAATTTTCTTGTAGGCCTTATATCTGGAGAACTACCTATAGTGTAGCCAAGCCCAAACTATCACTTAACTCAGTATGATGTACTTATTGCGTAGAAAATACGAAAACTCGATTTAGAGTCAGTTCGAAAATTTTGTCGCCCCTGATCCAAAAACTAATTATTGGCCAAGATCGCAATCTTTTGATCCATTTTTATTCCCTTAAAATTCTTGTCATTATCGTTAACTTGACATATTATTAGTACTAAACTTATACTGTTTTTTGCTAAAGTAATATAAAGGTGTATTGTTGCAGAAAAGAAAACACGCCATAGAATATTCCAATTCAGGCACGTAGCCAAGGGGGGAGTCCGGGAGTCCGGACCTCCCCCCCTTTTGAGACTAGAAATGAGAAAAATAAGGAAGGATGAAACAAAATGAAATGAGAAAAAGAAGTATCAGCGTTAAAAATAAAAAGCTACAGCAAGCTTTTCGTTATTCTCTCCTTTGAGGAGATTTGTATTACTTGCTATACATGGTGGCGAGGTGAGCGAGATATCCTGGAAGAGTCAGGGAATTTGAAATTTCTAGAAAAGTTACGGAATTCTCAGAATGTCTGCTATTAGTCAGGGAGATTTCAAGCTTCCGAAAGCATAGTACCGTTGTGTAACAGCGTGGACATTTTTTAATCAAAATTTTTCGTCATCGCATCCTTGCAGTATCAAACATGTTATTTCAAAAACAATTTTCTACTGCTCCTTTAACCTGTCATTTGGAACAGACAGTAGTTGACGGAATAATAAAAATATGTGGAGAGAAGTTGCTAACAGTTGATTCAACAGAGAAAGGAACGCAGATATTTTAAAATATTTTACAAGACATTATTGAGTATGTACTTTTTATAATAGTTGAGGTCATAATGAAAGGAAATTTGTTATATTTGAATAAAGAGAGGAGGGACGTAAATATTTGTAAAATCTTTTTCAATACGTTTTTTATTATTTTACGCAATATCTCTTCATAGTTTGTTATTAAAATACTTACCAACATATCCTCATTTTATTGTCCTAACTAACCAATATTTCAATATTTGTTAATAGTAAATTAGTTTAGATTGATCGTGTTTTTGGGCCTTCAGAATTTCATGTTTCGCCCTCCCTCCTCCTTTAAGAAATCCTGGCTGAACGAACCAATATATGTTCTAGTAAAATAGTTTAGAATGATCGAGCCCCTGGTGTGATGACCACAGTATTTCATGTCACGGACCCCCCCCCCCTTCACGAAATCCTGGCTACTTGCCTGTTCCAATTCAATACAAGGTGTCCAAAAATATGATTATATCCTGTTTTAAAAATGTTATTTGACTCCCTGGTGAAATAATAAGGATCGTTTTTATACAAAAAAATAAAGTAATATCTCAAAGATTTTTGCCTAAGAAATTGGGACTCCTGATAAGAGAATACTTTGCTTACCTTATAAGAATTCCATATGGACACAGCAGATGTCAAATCGCTAATTCATTTCCTTCTATACTCGAATCAACATGACTCTTGTTACGGCAGCAAAAGCTTCAGTGTTTCGCTCTGTCAGCTCCCTGACATGGTGGGACAAAGACAATATCTTTGGCGAAGCCCTATATACAAAATCGCATGGCGCTATATCTGGAAACCTCGGAGATCATTTCATTAACACTTCATCATCAGGGTCAGTGCGACCCATCCAACGCTGTAGGAGATGTTCATTATGAGATACCTTCTCGTGTCTTGATGAAAATGGGGTGGAGGTCGATCTTGCTGGAAACTAAATCATGCGAGTCCCCTTCAAGTTGTGGCATGATATAAATCTGGAGTATATCAAGATATGAGGGTCTAGTGACATTTTTTCTACGAAGAAAAATGGTCCATAAATCTTTTTTCTGTATATGTCAAGAGGAACGTTCACCTTTAGAAAATCTCTGATATGCTTAATTATTAGATGAGGGGGTTCAGAACCTTAGATTCGAGCGTTATATCTGTTGACTTTGCCGATGGTACGGAAGGTCATCCCCTCACTGGAGGCGGTCCCTTTCCTAGCACACATTTTCAAGGAATTCCAGCGCTTCTACACTGAAGACTTTTCGAAGTTGTTTGTCTTGTTCAGTAGTGCAGCAGTTCGAACGAGACCAAAGTATTGTGTTCGTTCTTGTTATGTACTTGGTCGTTATCCGTGAGAGGCATGGAAATTCGGAGAAATTCTGGATTCATTACTTTTAACGTCCTATAACTGCACCGAGGCTAAGGGAAACAGTGACGATGATAATGAAGAAAACAATATAATAAAGAAAGAAACGGGAAAATTTACTCACACAGTCTTTGTCCACGACAAAGCCTACTTGGAGAAAGCTGGGATTGGATCAATAACACTACGGACCAGAAGTAAGCTCTCTACCACTAAGCTAGACTTCACAGGCCTATGTGATTAAAAGCATTACATTATTTATTTAAAATATTCTCTTCTAATTGAGTTTCAAACATTTAATATTGTGTTCTATATCACATTAGTAATCTAGCGTTATTTCTTGAATTTTTCCGGGTTAGGTTTTTTTTTTTTTTCGTTTATACACATCGACTCTCTTACCATATACTGTATTACATAGTAATTTTACACTGTACAAATTAACCGTTCTCTGAATTTTAAATTTAATGTATTTACTGGTTTCCTATATACAGTGCATATTTAATGTTTACTAGTAAAATGTCTTGGGCTTTTGCCATAATCAAGAAAACTTTTGGTGGGTTTTTGTCCTACTTTTGAAAATTTAGAGTGGGCTTTTGCCCGGAGCTATTGTATGCGCCCCAAATAATTTGATGTATAATACATTATATGAATTTTTAGTATTGGATACGCAACAGAAGAAAGCATTTGCAGCTGGTTTTCTGTTACTCAGAGGCAGCTGCGGGGAAGAATGGCAGCGAAACACAATATATCTTATGAAAAAGAAGATGAAGACGAGATCGGTGATGAAGGAAAGAAATAGCCTGTGCTATCCTCATCTGAAGCTTCCGAAGTTGTTGAAAACGTAAGATGTATTGCATGTAAACCGAATGTTATTAACGTTATTTCATGCAATAAATGAAATTCAAGGTCTTGTTGACCGTGTAAGAACAATCAAATTAAACGAAACTAAGATCACGAATTTCTTTAGGTGAGATCAGATAATTAAGGTTGTTACTCTTGTGTATAGTACTGATTTAAGGATGTTTTCGTGATGCGTGTGGGTTAGTTTATTACATGTGAGAGTATGAGGGAAGTTCAGAAAACTAAGGCTACAAAGCCGATATTTCTGGAGTTTTGTCTGTTATATAGGAATGAGGAGTGTGTGGTGATTTTAATACATGGAGTTGGCAACTGTGAAAAGTTTCAGCCACCCACCACCTGCGGTGCTAATTGTATGTAAACACAAATTGCGACTCGTTTGGGAAACTGGTCTGGCTCAGTCCGCTCAGTTATGCGATTTCTGCAGGTCAAACAGGTAATCGCGGCTGAAATTAACCGATACTGTATGTGAGACTTTGACAAGAGAGCACATAGAAATCAGGAAGAAACGGCAGGACTTCTCACCGAGGGCATCATTTTCTTTCACGACAACGCGCACCCACATACAGCCCAGAAGACCACCACGCTGTTGAAACAATTTCACTGGAACATCATCGACCATTCTCCCTATAACCCGGATCTCGCTCCAAACGACTTCACCTGTTCCCGCACTTGAATCAGCATTTCGTACCCCATCGCGTCGCTTCGCTTCAGTAGCGTAGCCAGGATGTGTGTTTGGGGGGGGCCCAAGTGCTGTTACAGGTACATATAGAAAAATTACAAACAAAAAATATATAAACATAAAACTATATAAAAAATTACAAACATCAAAGTACTAAAGTACATTGTCGGACCTCTTTGGGGGGGAGGGGCCGGCCCCTCCGGGCCCCCCTTCCCTACGCCACTGCTTCGCTTCGCTTCAGACAAGGTAGTGAAACACTTCATGACAACATGGCTGATCACGCAAGAACAGGATTTTTTTTACCAGGAGGGAATCTTCAAACTCATCCCACAATGCGACAAGTTTCTCAACCGATATGGAGACTATGTCGGAAAACAATCTACTGTAATGTATGTATTATCTGTTGGTTGTATTGGTTATATGAAATAATATATACACGTCTCACTGCAGGTTTTGTAACCTTACTTTTTGATCACTCCTCGCACACGTCGATTGTTTATTTGTGGTATTGTATCACCCAAATAATATGCTCTCTTAAAGGTCAAAGTCTACTGCCAGTGACGTGTTTAGGGGGGGCTTCCGGGCTAAAGCTCCCCCGAAATCTTACTTACTATAATAAAGTATATGAAATATCTTGCAGAATTTTCACATTTTCAGGCAAATCCCCCCCCCCGAAAATTAGCAAAGCTCACACCCCCAAAACAAAATCGTAAATACGCCACTGTCTACTGCATACTGCCTTTTTTTTCATTGTACAAATTTTGTTCTCTTTATATACGTAAGGTATGTTAGATGCATGTATTTTTGGATAATTCGAATTTTGGTTAATTCGAATTTCTTTCGTGTCCGCTTTTAATTAAAAAGAGTCAGCTGTATTATGAACTAATAATTAGTTTGCATTTTTAGTACCGGTAAGTTGTTAATCCTTGAGGAACGTTTTTGATCTGCTAAAGCAGTTTTTACGGTTTTCAGATGATATGGCCCTTGTTGCAGAATCTGAAGATAAAATCAATAAAATTTAAGAAAACGTAATGAAGGACTATAAAGAACATGGGATGAAAATAAATGTTAGAAAGACAGAAACCATGGTGATTGGAACGAAGAGGTCGGTGTTAAATATAGAAATTGGAGGAGAGAAAGTAGAACAGTTGACTAGTTTTCGATACTTGGGTATATTATTAGTGATGATATGAAATGTGAACGTGAAATAAAAGTAAGGATAGGAATGGCGAAAGAAGCATTTAAGAGGAAGAAAAGTTATTTTGTGGTTCTTTGAATAAAGAATTGAGAAAAAGACTCATAAAATGCTTCGTGTGGATTATTGTACTGTATGGGTCAGAAACATGTACATTAGGCAATAATGATGAAAAACGACTGAAAGCTTTCTAAATGTGGGTGTAGAGAAGAATGGAGAGAATTAGCTGGGTCGAGCGGAAAACGAATGAGAGAGTCTTAGAAATGGTAGGGAAAAAACGACAATTTTAGATATTAAGAAGAGGAATAAAAACAGTTTGGGACATTTGCTAAGAAGGAACTGTATCATGAGAAACGTGCTAGAGGGTATGGTGGCAGGAAAGAGAGGGAGGAGCGAAGGAGACTACAATTAATGGACGATATCAAAACAGGAAAATCGTACGTAAAGACGAAGAGGTTAGTGGAAGATCATAGAGCTTCGAAGCTTCTCAGGCTGCAGCAAGTAACCTGCCAATAATGACAGAATACCTATGATGATGGTGTAGTTTTCATATGCTTTACGAGGAACAAACTATTGTCACTATTAGGAGTGTATGATTGGTGTGTAATGTTGAAGGCGAGAATATAATCCGTTATTGATTTGACCTGTACATGTTAAGCCACAACTATTAAAACTGTCAATCGAGAATAATAATAATAATAATAATAATAATAATAATAATAATAATAATAATAATAATAATAATAATAATAATAATAATAATAATAATAATAATAATAATAATAATAATAATAATAATAATTTAACAAGTAATTTTATGTTTATTCCAGTGCATAATGTTATCCAATTTCTCAACATTAAGAAAATTGATTGAGCTAACAGGTTATTTTTAAACTCTGTAATTAAGTTGTATTTATTTTGTTGGTTTGCATTGTATGATCTTTATATGTAACAACATAATTTTACCATTAAAAAAACTTACGTGTATTTTTGCATTTTTTCTTTTTTTATCTTATTCTTCTTTCTTTTTTTTAAAATTCTTCTTTCCAAGTAAAGAGTCTTGCTATATTCATGTCGAACAATAACCTCAAGGATACATTACCCAATAACTTTGTATGATTATTGTGTTATTACTAAATAACATGTCATTTTATTTTTCAATACGAGGCCTAATCTACATTCTTTCAACTTTGATTTTTACTTACTTATTTCGTAATGAAGTTAATTGAAATATTGTTAACTTGAATAAAGCTTTTCAAACTGTAATACGCGTACTCCCAAGAACAAGCTAACAATTTGAAGTGGTACTAGCAGTGGCGTATTTAAGGGTAGGGTTCCGGCCTTAAGCCCCCGAAATGTTATTTACTATATTAAAGTAAATGAAATACCTTGCAGAATTTTCACATTTACAGAACAAAAGTTAGCAAAGCTCCCCCCCCCCCACCGAGACAAAATCGTAAATACGCCACTAGGTACTAGGGTTGCCAGATGTCCGATCCTGAAGGAGCAAAATTGATTATGTTTTCGTCTGTAAATGAACTGGACATGTTAGTCCTTTTTATGAGTTAAAAATTAATAGTGATTAAAGGGAGTATTTCGAAAATCATATACAGGGTGTTTCAAAACAACATCGACAACGTTTGGGAGGTGATTCCTGACACCAAGAAAAGATGAAAAGTATAGACCAACGTGGGTGCACAAATGCTTCCTTTCGGAGTTATAGACTGCCGAAAACATGAAAAAATGAACTTTAAAGGTCCATAGCTCCAATACTATGAGACCTACCATTGTCGGGTCAAGACTTTATTTAGGAACTAATATGTACCCTACCCAAATATCCATGTTTCAGAATCCTGCGGCACTTCCACAACCATTTTTATAATGGTAGTTGGTGAGTACTTCAAATTATATGCCCGTAGCCAAACTCCATTTATAAAAATTGGTGCGTAAATACCTTAAGATTCTGAAACATGAATATTTGGATATCATATATATTAGTTCCTCAGTCGGTAGCTCCCATAGTTTTGGAGCTATGGACCTTTAAAGTTCATTTATATATATATATATATATATATATATATATATATATATATATATATATATTCGGCAGCCTATAACTCCGAAAAGAAGCATTTGTGCACCCAGGTTGGTCTTTACTTTTCGGCTTATTATGGTGTCAGGAATCACCTCCCAAATGTTGTCGATGTTGTTTTGAAACACCCTGTATATACCTATACCAATTGATAGATCTCGCTAAGCTAAACAAAACGTTATGAGGAGTTCAAGTTATCATGTGTAACTTTCGAAAAAATGTTGAAAGAAACAATTCAATCTGGGGGACTTCTCAATCTGGGGGTCTCCACCCCTGGGGGGTCACGAAGATATGCGGAAGAGATAAATATAATTAGAATCTAATACCAATAAATATTTTTAAATGTTATTTTGAATTTTGTTCTAATAGGCATATTTTTATTTTTATACATACTGTTACGAACAACAAAATAAATATCTACCAAACGTTTTCAACAAGTGCAGACTTGTTTATAAATAAATTTAAATGAAAGAGGTACCATATGAAACTAATGAGATCTGCATATTGGAATGCAGGAAAAATACAAATGCAACTAAACTTGCATATTGAAATACAATTAAAATTGAAAACTAATGAGATACTTGAGCATGGTGTGATTTCACTTGTGCGGAAATGTCCACTTCAATCTTCGTGACGAATATTATCAAATCATTTAAAATACTCAATATATTTTTTGAAACAAATGTCCAAGTTTTTTAACCAAAATTAGAAATGACTATTTTTTTTATCATGTGATATAAAATTAAGAGAGTTATGAAGTTTTAAAATGTTCAAACGGCCTCCATTTTGAAAAACTATGACGGATCGGATTTGATATTTGTAATATAAATGAACTGACAAGGGCGTCCATGTTGTGGTTTACAAAGGGGGCAAATATAAGCGACGTTTCAAATATAGTTTCAAATTTTGATGTAACTAATGTAAAAATTCTATTGGGTTTTCGATATTCCCAAGTACAATTTCCTCTTAGGGGGGTGGGCAAACGCCCCACCTTGCCCCGCTGATGGGCGCCCTTGTGAACTGACCAAATTTTTGTTTTCATCCATTCGCTTTTAGGGAAGTTATTGTATCCACTATATACAAGAAATGGATTCTACCTTTATAGAAATAGATGGATCTTCGCAATAGGAATATAAAAAATTCCACACAATCATATTACAAACCAGAAATTATAAAGGGTCGCTGGCAAGAGGATGTGATAAAATGGGGGTCGTAATAGGAATTGGGTTGAGAACCACTGCTGTAAGAGAATCAGGTCACCGATTAAAATGCAACTGAGACTGCAGTATAGCGTTATTAAGTTCTTCCATATGACACTAGCAAGATAACAGACAGTACATAATATGGCCAATGGGATATAGCTCCACGTTATGATTAACTCTTAAATTTTAATTTCAATCTTACTAAAATAATAATAAATTTTAATTTTTATCCTACTAATGTAATAAATTCTCATTTCTGTCTTACTAAAATAATATTAAATTTTAATTTCTTTCTTATTAAATAATATTAAATTTTAATTTCTATCTTACTTAAACAATATTAAATTTTAAATTCTGCCTTACTAAAATAATATTAAATTTTAATTTCTATCTTACTTAAATAATATTAGATTTTAATTTCTATGTTACTAAAATAATATTAAATTTTAATTTCTATCCTACTAAACCAATATTAAATTTTTAGATTTGTCTTACTAAAACAATATTAAATTTTAATTTCTGTCTTACTTAAATAATATTAAATTTTAATTTCTGTCTTACTAAAATAATATTAAATTTTAATTATTGTCTTACTAAAATAATACTAATTTTTAACTTCTACCTTAATAAAATAACTTTTAATTTGAATTTCTATCTTACTAAAATAATATTAAATATTAATTACTGTCTTACTAAAATAATATTAAATTTTAATTTTTGTTTTACTAAAGTAATATTAAACTTTAATTTCTGTCTTACTAAAATAATACCCAAAATTGATACACATATCCATCAATGATTACATCAAGCTAAACAAAAGAACTTGCTTAAGGGTAAATTTCCATACGCAGTTTTAAACAAAATCGAAAAATATAAAACTAATAATTATAGTGCTAAAAATTATAGTGCTAAAAATTATGTCGTTCGCTTTCAGTAATAACGTTAGCCAACGAATTTAAACTTTTTGTTTTCCACGTGGACGAAAGTAGGTCGCTTTACCTAAATCGACGATCCTCCTAAACACGAAAATGACAATAGAACGTTCCGAAACACGTAACGTTATTTTGTGTGACATAAGTGAATTGGATTCCGGCAAAAATTACAAACTAAGTAATTATGTTGATATTTATTTTTAATTACGTCACTAATATACTTATTTAACTATGGAATCTGATTAGAAAATGAATTCACATTGTCTATAATATAACTGAGAATATCATAAACTGAAATTACTTTCGTAACTCAATAAATATATTCATTTTTGACAGTTACTTAACTTTAATTAATGTACTAAATAAAAACAAAATCATATGATGTTTTAAATTACAATTTCGATCAATATTTTAATTTTATTTAGTCCGTTAATCCATTTTCTTTAAATTATATTTGTGTAACTATAAAAAATATAAGAAATAATGTTCTTTACAGTGTGTTCACAAAGTCGTGGAACCGATAGAATGAAACATAGCTCATAAACTACAGCAGATAAATGCATGCGGTTTTTTGCAATGTGTTGTACAACTCTCCAAGTTTTATTCACAATTACAACACTTCCGCTCGCGCTTCCGCAGTTGCCCTCAGGACTTCTAGACGATATTCAATCTCCATCTACACGTTGCATCAGCATCAATCTGTTGGAAAACGTTGGTGATTCGAGTACGAAATGTGGCAATATATGGAACAGGGGTTTCGTAAACACGATCCTTGACGTACTCTCAAAGGAAACATCCAAGGAGGTGATATCAGGGGGGCGCGGTGGCCAGGAGGTTGATCCATCACGGTCAATCCATCTCCCAGGGAAATGTCTGTCCAAAAGATCCCTCACATGTAGAGACCAATGAGGCGCTCCATCGTGTCAGAAGATTATGTGAGGCTGCAGTTCCAACACCTGAGTGAGTAGGTACTTTATCACTTCTTGATCCACACCTGATCGTCCGCAGCTAGTCCATTACTATACCTGTCTCTAAAAGCTTTGCAGCCCATTTAATTATGGATTGTTTTGATGGCGGATCCCGTCCATACTTCTGGCGGAATTGTCGCTGCACAGTTACTGGTGATTTACCAGACTCAGCATACCAAAATACACATTGAACTTCTGTGCTGTTGTCATTCTCGCTCACAACATAATCTGCAAGCATACAAAAAACGTGTCAACCATTAATTTCATTACAATGATCAGAATAATAAGAATACTACTCAACTATCATAACTTAATAAAACTTGGATATTTGTAGAACACGTTGCAAGAAACCGCATGTCTTTATCTCTCATAGTTTACGAGCTATGTTTCATTCTAATGGTTCCAGGACTTTGTGGACACAGTGTATATAAGTAGTGATACTAAACTAAAGTATGCAGCTAACAAATAAAGTACGTACCAAATGTTTTAAAACTTATAGTTCTTTATTTCTGTTGTATTGTGTTTCATTTTCTCTAACTAAAAACAAATAATAGTCCCTATCTTGATTATTCTGTTCTTTTTTCTGTATATATTTTTTCTTTTTGCTCTTCGTGCATGGTTTCTAAGTACTCGGAAATAGTGTAAGGAGTGAATGTACAAAACAAATTATCAACCGAGCTATCCAAAATTTATATTAGGCCTAATTTTATATGTAGGAGAAGTGACATTCCTACTTTGTGTGAACTTACTAAACAAACATACATGACATTGTAATGTGGGATATGCGTTTTATTAGAGGCCAATCTTGAGTCAGTGAAGTGTATTGAGTAGTGGTTCAATTTACCTATTGCCCCAGAACCAAAGCAAATAACAGTATTATCTGAATTATTCATGTAATCAAGCAAAATAGCAATGACCTTCAAATCTCTTCATATTTGCTAACTGCATTCGTAAAAACGCATATATGCAGTACTACGTATCTACGGAATATGCTACTGATTTAGTGTTCTTGTTGTATAAATAGAGTTTTAGAGACTTAGTTTAGACGAGTCGGCACTTTGATTTTTCAGGGCTATATTATAACCCCATCAGGAAGTCGCGGTTGGAAAGAGGGATTGCTGCCGTAGACGGTGGCAGGCCGCCGGATTCAGCCTCGGCTCACGTCCGCGGCGGCATAACGATCCACTTGTTCAAAGTTGCCGACGTTTTGCCGAGGCGGCAAGTGGTTGAAAATCATAAAATAAAATGCCCTTTGCCGACTGTTGCCGACCGTCAGAGTCGGCAAAACAGTCGGAGAGGCCTTTTTCCGACCCTCTGCCGACTCTTTATGCCTCTCTCCGACGGCGGCGCCGGTGCATTTAGTGCTCATTTCCGGCTGTTTGCCGACTGCTCGGCAAGGCAACTGTTCGTCGCGGTCAAAAATCACGCGGAAAGATGCCGATGTCCGACGCCGGCAATCCGACCGCGGCATCTGGTCGGCATGGACCTCTTCTACCAATTTCCGTTAGGTAGAAATATCAGTCTTCACCGCGGAGGAAACACAGTTTGGCACTTAAGCACTTGGGTCCATGTATCAAAGAGAAAGCCAAAACTAGCAATGCGTAGTTTTTACAATAAAATACACTCTTAGGCAATTCTCATTGGCCAGGCTCGTCGAAGAATAAAAAAGACAACATTCACTTATGTAGCACCCCCATTATCACATGATTACGGAGTTTAGAGTATCCTAACGGGAGGTCGTTCGCTGCTCAGGTCAACAAGCAAATATTAGTGTTCGGTGAGACTGTACATACAAAGTGCAGAGCAGTCTTATGAGACAGTTCTGGACAGTTACAAGAAGATAACGAAAGTACACAATAGTCTTATAAAATAAATCTGTCGTTCATTCCTGGGTTGGTGCAAGCCCAGGAAAAAGCTAACACTTGATCATTCAGGGAATTGCGCTTGATCGTACGCCGGCCAACCCCTACGTAGATCAAGTTTGTAGTGTCTGGCTTTTGACCTGAACAGCTTCATCGACATTCACTGGATAGAGATACAAACACCTTCCCTTCGTCTACACTACAGACAAAAACAGCCCTCATCAGGCTCTTGACCTACAAACCCAGTACATCAAAGCTGCGGTCTTTTTCAGGAACACACGTTTCTCAATTATAGTTTTCTACAATAGACAGTATGGTAAAACTACATAAAACGAAGCTAGCATGGTATGAACCCCAGAGCGAAGAGTATGAAGCAAATCAATGCGCGTACTGCACGCAACAGGCCTCAAAATGCCAGTAATGAACGCTACTCGGATTTCACAGCAGTTCCACTGGCCATTGGCAACAACTGTAGTATTGACTCCACAGTACCGCACACACGGTGTTGTGGTTTAGTTGGTAGATATGATGCAAAACCTGTTAACAACTGTTTGTTGCTGTCACATGTTTGTTTACGTAGACGTGAAATACATTGTATTCGAGGTCCTCTTAATTCATGACAGTACAAGTCGTTAAAGTTTTCGGGTTCCACAGTTGGATTATGTTAAATCATTTGTAGGCACGGTTATGCGACGGAACAAGTTGAACATGTCATAGCACAAACTGAGCCAAAATTTGGCCCTGCACAATTGGAGTCGCCACCCCCGTGTGTAATGGCGTATGAAAGATCAGTATACAGAAGATTGAACACGTTCTTGTCTAACATCATGTGGAATAAGATCCAGGAAGCATATACAGTGTAGCTTGACGAAAATGAGGAAATCTTAACGAAACTTTAATTGGTTGTATATATACTAACTAACTAACTCTATGGCCTATGGAACCCGGAGGTTCAATGCTGCGTTCACAAAAGCTCTCCATTGACTTCTATCCTTAGCCAACTGGATACAGTTTCTACTTTTGTATTCCTATTTCTGCAAGATCAATCTTAATATTGTCTTCCCATCTGTGCCTAGGTCTACCTAATGGTCGTTTTCCAATTGGTCTTCCAGTCAAGACTTTGAAAGTGTTTCTACTTTCTTCCATCCTAGCTACATGACCTGCCCTCCTAAGCCTCCTAGACTTGATGACCCTAACAATGTTTGGTAAACCGTATAAATTATTAGTTCCTCGTTATGAAGTTTCCGCCATTTCCCATTCCCGTTCTTCTTGAGTCCCAATATTCACCTCAGGATCTTGTTCTCAAATACTAATATATATATATATATATATATATATATATATATATATATATATATATATATATATATATTATATATATATATATTATATATATTCCGGAGATAATATCCAAATAATATACCTCAATTATCTAATGGAAATATATTTCAGAATGTCTTCTGCCACAATGTACATTTTAGTATATAAAATCAAATTCATTTTACTTTGTTAATATATATATTTCTGTAGTATTGGATTTTAGATATATTTGCAGACATGAGCGTTTGTAAATTTAAGATTTATCTTATATTCTAAGAATTTAGATTATCATTTTGTTGATGGTCGGTAGAAGAACGGTCTCCCCGACCTAAGATTTAAAAATTAATGCATTTCTATTTGCTTCTTATCTCCTGCCATAAACAAATCAATAACATTATTCATAGTTTACCTTCAATAAATATATTAATTCTTGGTAGCTATTCTTCAAGGAGATATGTTGATTAGTCTTAATTCTTCTTCAATTCATCAACTATTTCATTTCTGTTTATTTATATTGATCATAGATCACATCCTCCGCCTCCACCGATACCTCCACATGACGTCATGGACAGGGAGCTAATCAGAACGCTAATCGCCAACTAGGTTTACATGTTATTTTATATACTTTGAGATCACATAGCCTAACGGTATCGATTCGATTTTAAATATATATATATATATATATATATATATATATATATATATATATATATATATATATATATTTAGATTTTAATTTTAATATCTGAGGGTACAGACCAGCATCCGAATTGCACCTTGTTCAAATATTAAGTAATGCGCTGAGGTGTAGATATAGATTAGCGGCACATTGCAAAGCTAAGCAAAAAACTCAGTTTAAAACGTAACAATCACATCATTGGCCACATTTTGACAACAAGAAGTATTTCTAGCTTCCATTCGTAACAGAAGGAATAAAAAAACGCCTTCCTACACCATTACCAACCTCACTAATTTTGGACCACACCCCTAGTTCATCTCAGTTACATCGATAGAAGAGGTAGAAAATGCTCAGCCCATCACGGATAAAGGTTCCATTCTACCATTTTGCAGAAACTGTTGTAGAAGGCATAATAAGGAGAAGAACACCACAGCTTATGGTCAATGTTAAGGGTCTTCATTACAGCGAAATTAAACTACCGCTAATTTTAGAGTTTTTCTGTAATATCTTCAAAATAAAAATATTCGAAAAGCAGAAACGTAGTGAATTAGACAATACGATCTTGCATGTGATACCTTTACTACAATTCGCCTATCTGCTTTTGGTATGCCGCTATTTACAAAACCCGCAAAAAAATGCTAAATCTATCTACAGTTGCAAATCGAAAGAAGATAGATGAGTTGTGATAACGGTATCACATGCAAAATCCTATTGTCTATTTCACTACGGTTTTGCTTTCCAGATATTTTTATTTGTTTTGAAGATATTGCAGAAAACCTCTAAAATTAGCGGTAGTTTAATTTCACAGTAGTGAAGACTCTTAAAGAGGAAATTCTAACACTAAAGTGAAGCAATTGATGGAGAATTATACGAATTGGAAGTTTCAAATTTCCGGAAGAATACTAATGATGATGGTTGATGATCATAATGGTATAAGCTTTCAAAAAAAAATTTTGTTCATTTTAAAAATAAAACTAAAATGTGTATATTTAAACACTGAGAAAGTGTACAAGGTACTTTTCTCTTATAAAGGAAGTACGGTAATTTTCTGTGTGTTTTGCCTTGTTAAATATGGATCGAAATATATGTTTTCTATAGTTCTAAGAAACAAATATAATACAAATATATAGAGAAAGTTGTATGTAATTTACAAAGATTAAATATTGAATGTACCTCTCGAGAACCTACAAAGCAAACTAAAGATACGTAAGGATTTTTATTTGCTGAGAAGAAATAGAGAGAGAGAGAGAGACTCACTTCTACATGAACTAGTGTGAGCAAGTTTCTTTTAAAAAGAAATTAGTCTTTCAGAACTCCGTTATACATTTCCCGTCTGTCCGTCAACCCATCCGTCCGGGAGACAAAGAAGCTCAAGAATTACTTGATGAATCATTATCAGTTCTGACCAAGGTGTACAGCAGCCGTATGCAACAGCCGGCCCGCGGGCCATATGCGACCCGCCTATCCCTGTCTTCCGGCCTGCTGCTCAGTTATTGAGAACAATAATTATTATAATTTTTCTTTTTACAAAACCTGTTAAGAGTGAACTGGAAATTTTCCATCGATCACAGTGCGAAACGTGGTAACACCGTGAAGACAAGCACTGGGCAAGCGCAGGTACTTGGGGGAAACTTCCCTCGGTATAAAGATTGCTATATGTACCAACAAAGTTCTAAATACATTATTCTGCTCCTCCTTAGTGAGTAAATGTTTCGTTACCAGTATAACAGTTGGTTTGTGCTGTGGTGATGTAAATTGCGATGAACATGTTCCATCATTTAATACTATACTATTCAATTGTCGTAAAAATGATATACCTACAGTGAGACCCGCGACGCTATTTAGTGCTCTGTGATTGGCCCACCCACTGTTCGAAGTTGCACACCCCTGGTGTACAGAGTCTAAAGTTAGGACCAATAAAAATAAATCTTTAAATTTTACGTCCCACAGTTATGCCGCTAGGCTAAAGAAGACGGTAATGATGAGAAATGAGTGAAATAATGGAATGAAGAAAGTGGAAGGAAACAGGAGAACCCACGCATACGGTGTTTGCCCACCACAAAGATCACTTGGCACGAATTGGAATCGAACCACGGACCCCACGCAACAGAAGTGAAAGCTCTATCACTGAGCCACCGCAGCCTCTAAAGTTAAGAATCGACTTCATGGGTGTAAGTGATATTCAAACCGGAAGTGGTAAGAAATATGCCATTTCCGGTTTTGACGTTGATCACTATAGAGCAAAAACGGTACTAGATAGCGAAAAGTAGTTTTCTGCAATGGATTAAGCGTTCCAAGACCATATTTCATCTTCACCCTTAACTCTATATTAACACCAGAAGTGATAGGAACTGCAACTTCCTACACTACAACTTCCGGTTTCAACATTGATCTATAAAGAGGAAAACCTATATGAGAGACAAAAGTGTTTTCTTTTAACGGATTTAACATCCTAAGAATATATATACACCTTCTCTCTCTTAACCTTCTATTAAAGCCGGAAGTGGTAGAAATCAAGTAGAAGCCGTTTTCTGTAATCTATTAAGCGTCTCAAAAATATATTCTATCTCTACTGTAATCTCTTTAATGTACCGAATTTTTAGAAATCACTACCACTTCTGGTTTCAATATAAATTGAGAAACCAAACTGTTTCACGATGTATTATCTGTCAAATTAAATGCATTTTTTTTCACGGGATAGTATCTATTGCCCCTTACTATGATAATTTTGGTAGGCGTACCTTTCCACCACCTCGCGATTTAATTAAATATTTTAAAAGTCCAATCCTTAACAAATTCGATAAATGCACTATCTTTTCCTTTGCAGTTCATACAAAACACTATAGAAATATCATAAAACATGATAAAAAGAAGAAAAAACTACGTTCTTTTACAGCTTGAAACGTTTATTAGTCACATATTTATTATTTAGTCACATAAGTTTTACTATCATTTATTCAGTGGCTTATCGGATCTGTACAGGACTCCTACCCACATGGCCGATGTCCGAATCTCCGTCCCGCTTTCCCTTTGTTTTTTCATTGATCAGATAGGATTACAGCAAAAACACAAATATGATTACAATTTTAGGTGTGATTCGACATTCTGCAATTTTCTATTTATTTATTTATTTATTTATTTATTTATTTATTTTATTTTTAGTCAAGCGAATAAGATGAAGTAGAACTTTACAAGTGTAAAAGACTCATCTAGATGTTAGTATTAATAAAAACTATGAATAGGTTTACAGTTGAAATATAAATTGAGTTCTCTTCAATTGTAGTCCATAATTATGGATCAGCTGTGGTCAACGAGATGGATTTCAATTGTTTTGTGTGTGGTCAGCATATTGTTTTCCATCATTTTATTTCTGGAACTAAATGTAATTAAAATTATTTTTTCCTTTAGATATAAATGCTCATCTTTAGTTCTTAACACTACAGAGAGCATAGTTCAAAATGTCACTATTTCATTACATTTCTTACATAAATAAATGATAGAAAATGAACACATTTATATTTGAAAATGTCGAAGATAATGTGACAAACAATTCTGTAATAAATTAAGCAATGGTTTATAATAATAAAAACTCAATACACTGGAAGTTAGCAAGAATATTTGACCTTATATGCTGAACACAAGTTTCTTGAATAGATAGGGACACTTCATCTTGAAATATACATCTTGAATTTGATTCTAGATAGAATCTCAAATATGTTAAGAACTTAAATCTGGAAGTACTCAACACAAGTTAGACGTCCCATGGTTATAATATTGTCGTTACAAAATGACTGAACTAGTGAAAAATCCAGGGAGAATCCGATTGAACTTGATTCTATTTCCTTATTTATTTATAAATGCATGTAACTACTTACAAGATTAATACATGCAGGTCAAAAAGACATTCTTTTCTTTGCATATATTTCAGGAAGAACAACTAACGTCAGTGGCGTAGGGAAGGGGGGCAGAGGGGCCGCCCCCCCAAAGAGGTCCGACAATGTACTTTGGTACTTTAATGTTTGTATTTTTTGTATATTTTTGTTTATATATTTTTGTTTGTAGTTTTTCTATATGTACCTATAACAGCACTTGCCCCCCCCCCCAAACACACATCCTGGCTACGCTACTGACTAACGTCAACATTTCATTAGCAAATGTAGCAACTGATCAAATTTAATAATGCTAAAAATAGCCTACTTGCTTGCTTGAAACTATTTTTGGTAGAAGCCCCTATGTCAAATTATTTAAAAAAAAATTTTTTTTTGAATACTTCTGAAGGTTTTACAGAATGTTTGTTGTTATACAAACATGTTTGTTCTGTTTGATACCAAAAAATGTTTGTTATGAAGAAATTGGTCCCAGAGCTCTTTCTATAGAATATCTATTATTATTATAGTGGCTGATTTGAGTTTAGTGTCCCGTTCAGCAGCGAGACTATATGAGATATGGACCAACAGCTTAACATGGAATCCGAACCGCATGACCTTTCGCCGTGAATTGAACTACGTTATATATATATATATATATATATATATATTAAAGTATCTGACCACAGTCAGTTCTTACCCGTTGAGGCTGTAAGAAACCTTGTACTACACTTTGTATTGGGAAGCAGTGATGAAATTGGTTAAGAATTTCGTGACCTGGAAGCAGTCGGACTCATGACCCGGTATGACCTGAACAGACCTGGAGACGATGAAACATTGTCACATACAGGAGAATTTGTATGACACTGTTAATATATCACTATCACGATTTATATTTCTTAGATTTTATTTTCTACCTAGAGTTAGCACTATCTTGAGTTCCTAATGTCACTGACCCCTAGTTCTTCTCTACAGCTGTATGTTCTTATGTTAGAACTGAGAAATCCTGTAAAAGTTACACAGAGATTTTTGAAAATACTTAATTAAAGTTGAATATGAAGTAACTAAATCAATTGAATATAAATGAGATATTACAAATGTAGTTATAAATAAAATTACACAGGGCTGCAAATTGAAAAAAAGTTCATGTTGTTTTTAGATTAATAGGTGAACTTAATTCTTTGTTCGTAGCTGATTACGAATAATGAATTCGTTTTTCCCTATCACGTAAGGTTTTCTTACAAATCAATGTCAAAATTTGGGCCTTTTTCCGTATTCAATACTGCTTTATTATACCTTATTTCTTATCTTCTATCAGACTAAAGAGCTTATTATGCTAAATAACTGAACATGTTTTGTTTAATGTGAATGCAGACAGACAAAGAAAATAACATAAGATTCTCTACACATACAGATTACTACATATATACATATAATATGGAAATATATACATAAATATATACGTTGTAAAATGGAAATCAACACAGTCATATAACATACTTATTTTTCACATCTTTTTAGCACGCTTTCTCTTATAAGGTTTCCTAATTTTCTTGTGATTTTCTTTTGAAGTTTCTCTGTGCAATGTGCAACAGTAGTCGGCCATCATGTTAACACTCCAAAGTGCCTGATACCTTTTCTCCATATCCCTCATGTCTTGGTGGAACCACTCGCCTTGTTCCTCACTTAATTTTCCGAGATTTGGTGGAAAGTAATCAAGATGAGAATGCAAAAAATGCAACTTGAGATTCATGTTGCAACCCAGTTCTTGAAATTTAACTAACATATTCTCAACAACTTCTCTGTAATCAGCACTTTTGTGGTTCCCCAGGAAGTTCACCACTACGCTTTTAAATGCTATCCAAGCATCCCTTTCAGCATTAGTCATTGTTGCCTCGAAGTTTTTATCCTTCATTAACTTCCTAATGTCTGGGTCAACGAAGACACCTTCTTTCACTTTGGCACATGAAAGTGAAGGAAATTTGTTGCATATGAACTTGAAACATTCGCCTTCCTTGTCGAGTGCCTTAACAAATTGTTTCATCAATCCTAATTTTATGTGAAGGGGAGGAAGTATAACTTTCTCAGGACTGACTAAATTTTGTTGAATGATGTTTTTTGATCCCGCGTTCAGTGTTCTCCGCAATGGCCACTGTTTCCTTCCCCAGTGGTCATTTCGTTCCCTACTATCCCACTCGCAGATGTAACATGGTATTTTTGTATACCCATCTTGTTGCCCAAGTACAATGCTCTAAATCTTCAAATCTTCACACACCACCCAACCATGTACCTCGTATTTAATTTTATTAAGAATAAATTGCACATTGTCATATGTTTCTTTCAGTGACACAAAATGAGTAATAGGAACTGAGGGGAACTTATTTCCATTATATATCAGAACAAATTTTAAACTTGCTTCATTCGAGTCAATGAATAATCTCCAATCATTAGAAAGGCAAGGAAAATTTAACTTGATCAACAAACCTGACACATCACAACAAAACACGACAGAACTTTCTTTTTGAGAAATACTGCACAAATTCTTTTTCCCGATATCTGCGCCAGGAAAATGTTCCAAAGGCCAGCAAGTTATTTCCATTAAGTCAGTCTGGAACCAAAAAGTTCAGCAGATTCTTTAGACAGATTTATGTCTCTAACTAGATCATTGAGCTGGCGTTGAGTGAGTGGTATAGGGTCACGAGATCCGCTAGGGGGGTTGTAAACTTCATCTTCTATTTCACTATTTTCCACTGAATCACTGTACGAACTAGGATCACTTACAAACTCAAGACTTGATGGAGGTGTCGGAACAGACAAGTCTAGGCCGTGCAGCACAGGTCTCATTGCAGACGGAATATTGGGATACACTATCTTTGTCTTGTTTCGCGTATTGTGCCCTACAATTTCACAGGAACCGAAGTAGCAACCGTCGCTGTGGTTTTTGGGTTCTCTCCACACCATTGGTACTGCGAATGGCATAGATGACCGCTTTCCAGTGCTCCAGTTCCGTAACGATTCCACACAAGATCTACACAGATTGTGTGGAGTCCACGATTTATCTTGATCTCCAAGGTCCACACGGAAGTATGCGAAATATGCCCTTCTTAAAAAATCTGTAATTTTCTGTCTCTGTGTGGATCAAATTCAGCACAGACGTAACTAAATAAATTTGGTCTGTTCTTACAATCACGAGATGCCATGGTAACTTAGTATTCGACGAATTACAAAAAAGAGAACGAGCACGGTCACGGTCACGGTCACGGTAATTTTGTGGTTATGTATAGAGTATCGGGCCAGAGCCCCTGACTCCATGAGTAATATGTTAGAAAGAATATATCAAGATGTGCTGGTGGTTTGTTGGATGTTACTATTGTTTTGGTATGTATGGGAGACTACATCTGCAACTGTCGCAGAGTAGCTGATTATGAATTCTTTACCAGTCCTGGAGAGATTTTAAATGCGTGGTGTTCGATGGACGTTCCGCAGTGCGCATTCGGTGAAGATATTAGCTATAGCTGGATTTATATGTCTGGGTAAAGTACGCCAGAACTTATTGTGGAGATGCCGTAGTACGTCTCTGACAGTGGGTAGCTCTAAGTCTTCCAGGATCTGGCTGTTTCGTGTATATTTGTCGTGACCAGTGATTATACGACCAGCTCGAGTTTGCACACTTTCGAGAGTTTGTACGTGACTATGTGAAGCATGTTGCCAGGCAGGGCATGCATAAGAGATGGTAGACAGGATTATCATTTTGAAGATGTGAGCTCGGACCTCATGAGAAAGGGAGCTACAGCGCAAGATGGGGTACAACGCTGAGATTTTTCGTAATGCTCTCTGTTTTATGTCTCTGATGTGTGCGGCAAACGTTAGACCACGATCTAAAGTTACACCCAAATATTTTGCGTGCGTAGCATGAGGAATGCGTGTGTTCTCATAGGTTAGATTTCGATGGACGCGGATGCGTCTCCGACTATGGATGACAGCACAGCTTTTGTCTGCATTTATTTTGATTCTCCAACGTCTTGCCCATTCTTGAAAACCTATGAGTTGGCGTTGCATGTATATGTAACACTGTGCAAGTGAGCTACTGGTCGTGAAAAAGGCAGTATCGTCGGCGTATGTTGAAACAAAGCAATGGGGTAAGGTCGGGATATCTGCTGTGTACAGATTATATAAAAGCGGTGAAAGTACAGCGCCTTGTGGAACACCTGCTTTAATAGGTCTAGACGTGGATTTAACTCCGTCAACAGACACATGGAATTTTCTGCCAATGAGGTAGGAACGCAGTAAATGCAGAAGACGATCTGAAAAACCTTGCGTGTATAGTTTATATAAAAGTCCAGCTAACCATACTTTATCAAAGGCTTTTGAGACATCCAGATAGACCCCAAGGGTGTGTTGTTTTCTGTTGAAAGCCACTGTTAAATGATCCACTACTCGCACGAGTTGTGTAGTAGTGCTATGTTGTGCACGAAACCCGAACTGATGAAATGGTAGAAGGTCTCTAGTAGCTACATGCTGTTTCAGCCTCCAGAGAAACACACGTTCAAAGAGTTTACTTAGATGTGACAGAAGACTTATTGGCCTATAGTTTTCCGGGAGAAGTGGATTCTTCCCGGGCTTGGGGATGGTGATAATACGAGCTTCCTTCCAGGTCTTCGGGAAGTAGCATAAGTGAAAGATGGAATTAAATAAATAGGTTAGGAAGACCAGTAGTTTTCTGGTTGGATGTTTTAGGATATCAGATCGAATTCTGTCGGGTCCGGATGCTGTCTTCGCCGGCAGACATTTGATATGTCTTTCTATTTCTCGAGGTGTAACTAAGATGATGTCATGTATAGGGTTTTGTGTAGTTAGGCTATGTAGTGTGGTTCGGATGTGCTGTTTGAGATAGGGATCAAGACGTGATCTGTTAGGCTGGAACTGTTCTTCCAGGGAGTCAGCGAAAATATCCGCTTGTGACTGTGGGTCTTGAGTCAGTCCTTGTTGGCCTTGAATAACTCTAGCTCTGGAAGCATTTGTAGCACGCTGAAAGGATTTAGAGAATGTCCATATTTTTCTATCATTTGGTGTGATATTTCGAAAGGTATCTTCCCAGTACTGTTGATTTTGTCGCTGTGTGAGCATCTTGAGTTTCGCACGCAGTTTATTCCATAATGTTTTGTATGCTGGATGTAGTGTATGCTGCCATCGGCGTCTAGCCCAACGTTTTAAATGGAGATAGATCTGCAGATGTAGACTGTCACATTGTCCCGTGTGTGTTGGAGAGATTTTTGTAGTGGAGCTCGCTGCCTCTGCTGTTCGAAGTGCTAATGTGATGTGAGAAACCGCTTGGTCGATGTCCTCAATGGTAGCTGGCCGATCTCGGAGATCTATCATAGTGTTTAGTTTTTGTTTAAAGATATCCCAATCAGTTTCTATTTGCTTAAAAATAGGGGCAGAATGGGCAATGCTGCGGTGTGATACGTGAAAAATGACTGGATCATGGTCAGAGTCTAAATCTGAGATGACATAAGGATGGACAGTAAAGGATACGTCTTTACAAAGAGCGACGTCAAGCACATCGGGTTGTCCGCCGAACTTTGGATAATGAGTTGGGTCTGGCGGAGCACTGATGTTGAAGTTGGACGTGAGGAGGTATTGGTGTAAATCGTCTCCAGCGTCGTTAGGTTTAATTGAGTTCCATTCTCCATGTTTAGCATTAAGATCTCCAGCTAAAATGACCTTTGGCCCTAAGTTTGCGATGACATCGAAGTCTGTGGGCTCTAGTTGCGTGGCCGGGGACCTGTACCCGGTAACCAATATTAATGGAACGCCTGGAGTTATTAGCTCAACAGCAAGTGCCTCCAAAGTAAGTAGGGGTGGTATTGTAACCAACCTGACTGGGAAAGCCTTTTTGATTATAAGTAGTAATCCTCCTTTCTGTCTGCCGACTCTATCCTGCCGATATACAATATAATTGGGTAGTCGCCAAGTAGTGATCCGAGCTGTAAAGTGTGTTTCTTGTACAAACATGACATCAACTCTATGGTGTGTAAGAAATCTAATTAGCATTTGTTTCTGCCCCTCGAGACCATCTGCATTCCATGTAGCAAGGATAAGTGTATGATGTAGGACGCTGGAGTTAGAAACAGCCATCGTCAACCATTTCTGCTATTGTTTCTATTACTGCTGCAGCCTTGGAAGCTGAATCTGCTGCTTGACGGAAACGGGTAATACCACGTTTAATATGCGTTATGATTTTGTGGAAATGTAACCCCTTGAGGAATGAAAGAATAGACTTTAGGTCCAGGTCTTCTTTGGGGCTCTCCTGTTTTTCGGCAGATGCTGGTTGGATGTGGGAAGCAGGAGGGGCTTCAGCGTCTTCATTGTCCGTAGCCATAGGTTGGACATTAATAATAGTGGGATCGGGAATTGTCTCTGCTGCTGGTTTGTTGACAGTTTTCTCCGCTTTATCTTGAAGTTTTCTTGGTTGCTGTGCCGGCAATTTAAGAGCCTCAGAATAGGATTTGAATACGGGACATCCACGGTAATTTGCCGGGTGATCTCCCTTACAATTTGCGCAAGTGGCGGGTGTGGAGGAGTCGGATTTATTGCAGGACTGGGTAAAATGAAATTGCCCACATTTGAGACAGCGCGGATGCGCTTGGCAGCTGTCCTGTGAATGCCCCAAGCGTTGGCATCTGTAACACTGTAGCACCGAGGGAGGCTTATATGGTTCGATTTGGACCTTGTAATGAAGTAGGTTGTTGATAGCATAGATCTCTTTAATAGCTGCACTTCGTTCCAGAGCAATCAAAAACAGTGGCATTAGTATTTTCTTGTTATCTGTCTTGCTTTTGCGAGACATTTGATGAACGCTTGTTGGTTTGTAGCCCAGTCGAATAAATTCATCCTTCAGATCGTCTAAGTCAGTGTCAATAGGCAGCTTTCGCACAACCACCTTAATAGGCCTTTCGTTTTTTGCTACCCCTGTGGCATACTCAGTTTTCGTTTGATCGCAGTAAGCCTTGATAGAATTGTAGTCATCTTTGTTTGCCGCTTGAATCCGAATGCGCTCCTTAGTTGGCTGAGCTAGAGGGGGCTCCTTCAATGCTCGGGACAAGGTCTTAATAAATGTATAGGTGTTGTTAATTCCGTAGATGAAAATCGGAGGAGGCTTGAAACTGTGTGGCTGACTTGTCGTTGCAGTTTTAGTGCTAGTACTTGCATTATCTGATTGTGCTGGGGCCAAAACCTCGAACTTATTACTGAGTGGAAGAGGTGGATATTCGGAGACACTATTAGTGAGGTGTTCTGTCTTGGTGTTTGCTAAAGACGACCTTCGTCGCTTCAGCGTTCCTACTACCGTGAAGTCCATGTCTTCAGGCTTACTCGAAGCGGATGGTTGTGAAGCGCTGGACTGCTTAAGTGCAGTGGATTTTAATTTCGCTGGGGCGGCTGCTTGTTTCTTTTTGCCTAAAGGCACTAGAAAATCTTCCGGTTTCTACGTTGGTTTTGTTATTTTGCCCCTGAGACCTGGAATCCGGGGTGATTGTACTTTTTTATCTGATTTTGCTGCTGGCTTCTGAGAAGCCATCTTTATTACTAAGGTGGGAGATGGCGCCAGCTTACCACAAAAGGGGTAGTGACGGCCCCTGTGTATATTCTGGTGTTAGAGCAAAGCTCTAAGTTTAGAGTTTATTAAGGTGCTCTTTCCTCCAGAGAGGGAGCACGAAAGTAATCGTTCACCGGTATAAGTGCCAAAGTCGTCAACTATTTTTTTTTTCCTTCAGGTACCTCTACCTCCGAAGAGGAGAGTATCAAAATAAATCGTAAGCCTAGAGAATAGCAAGGTTGTCAACAGTTAAGACCAAATCAAAGTGTCAACCTCCGTGGAGGTATGAAAATACAATTCGACGGTTGTTTCCTAAACCCCAAAGAGGCAAGTATTCCAACCGTATGTACGAAGATCACGAATAAAATAACAATTGGGGATGGACACACTAAGTGACTTGGTTATTTTTCTTCGCCAGCTACGAATACCCTATTTTTTTACCTGGTTAGAGATTCCAGGTGGCCAGTTCAGAACGAGCAGTCAGTCATTCTGTTTATAGCTAGTCATAATGACTAGCACCCTTTTAGAGGGTTACGCCCTCTCTTAGGGAAGAGTGTTACGTAAATAGAAGATTTAAGGGATTTTGTGACGGTCTCAGAGAAGTTCTTTATTATAATAATTGCTAAGGTCTTAAGAATCTTTCCGAACCTGAACTGGAGCAACTGATATATCAAAGTAATATGAGTACCTGGTGAGAAGGCATACCATAGATAAATAGATTGTGAAATGAGCATGAAGGGTGAGGCGAGGCGTGCTATCACATCACAACACTAAAAGTGTTAGTTCGACAGATGAAATCATCTTCTTGCCTAGGGGCTGCTCTAGGCTTCAAAGTAGACAATAGGAGTTATGTTAGTAGAAGATGGATTCAGCGTGCAAATGATGGAAATATGAGTGGAAGATGGTCATGAACTTGATACTCTATGAGGAGTTCCTGGTCTAAGGCGTCAGGAGGTAGAGTGTAGCAGTAGAGAGTATAGAGTAACGATAGCGGTGTAGGGCAATATCGAGATGGAGAAGGATGGAGAGCTAAGTGGTGCATAGTATTCAGAAGTAAAGGGTGTTGGGTGTTATAACGAGAGCATATGTATGTGAGACGTAAAGTTTCAAGATGAAACTGAAGGGTAGGAAACTGAATTCGGTTGTACAAGTCTGCTGTGGGACTAGGCAATTTGACTCGATATGCAATGCGGAAAGCATGTCGTTCTAATACTAATAACTTTTCATAAATTTTGCGGGTGGCCGCAATCCATGCAACGTTTCCGTAAGTCAGTACAGGCCGTAAAAATGCCTTGTATGTGTTCAGAATTGTGTTCGCTTTTAGTCCCCAGGACGTTCCGGTGAGCCTTTTTAATAAGTTAAGTCTATTGTATGCTTTAGTTGTGACTGTTTGAAGATGTTGTTTCCAAGTGAGATGTTTATCGAATGTGAGCCCCAAGTAAGTTACAGTTGATCGTGCCTGGATGGGAGTTTGGTCTACTTGTAGTGAAAGGCAGTTAGGATTTCTTCTGACTCTTGATGTTCGTTTCGGAGGAATGAAGACAATGGCCTGCGTTTTTGTGGCGTTGATCGTTAGCTGCCATTTGTCGCACCAGCGAAGAAAATTGTTAATTGCTAACTGTAGAGCAGTGTTGATGGATTGGATAGTAGGTCCTAAGGCAAGAAACGCAGTGTCGTCGGCATATTGAAATAGGTGTATTTTATCAGGAAGTGGAGGCATATCGGCAACATAGAGAAGATAGAGAAGTGGCGACAAAGCCGATCCTTGAGGTACTCCACAGTGAAGGAAAATAGGATGTGAGAGGCAGTTATTTATTGAAACATATGACAGACGGCCGAATAAAAAGTTGTATATCAGTCGTATATATGGAACAGGAAATCGAAGATGAGCTAATTTGTATATAAGTGCGATGTGCCATACCCTGTCAAATGCTTTCTCGAGGTCAAATAATACAAGACATGATGGTTTGACCGAGTTATAGTGTTGTGTAACCATGGTGGTTAAGCGAAGTAGTTGATCGTTGATCGAATAACCTGGGCGAAATCCTGCTTGATGTATGGGAAGTAACTGGCGTCTTTCTATGTATACATGAAGACGTCTTACGAGAATACGTTCTAGGATTTTACTAAAAGTAGACGTTAATTGAATTGGGTGGTAGGATGATAAGTTGGCAGGAGGTTTCTTTGGTTTTGGAAACATTAACGTCTTAGAAGTTTTCCAGGTGACAGGAAAATAGCCAGTTCGCAGAATGAAAGTAAAAATCGTGGCTAACAAAGTAAGCAATATAAGCGGGCTTTCTTTTATATGGCGATAGGTTATTGTATCAAAGCCAGGTGCACTATTTCTTTTGTTGCGAACAACTGTACTGATATCTTGAACTGTGATTGGCTCGGTTAGAGGTTCATTTTGCGGAAGAGTATGAAGGGCATGAGGTTGTAATGAAGGAGAAGATAGATTGACTGTGTCAGCTGGATGTCTATATGAATATGTGGAACTGAGTGGTGTGAAGATGTCTTGGAGGAAATCAGCGAAAGCGTCAGCTTTGGCGGAATCTGTTTGTATAGGTAAGTCACCATTTAATAATGGATATGGTGTTTTAGCATGTTTTCCGCAAAGAGCATTAAAACGTTTCCAGTACTTGCTAGGATGAGTGACGTCAGAGAGTGAATTACAGGTTTTAACCCAACACCTTAGCTTGTAAGCACAAATGTAATTCTTGACCATCCTCTGAAGTTGCCGGTGATGACGGAGTGATTCTGGATTTTTTGTACGTTGATAGTCTCGATAAAACTGTCGAGAGCGAGTGATAAATGTAAGATATTCTGGTGGCAATGTTGGTCGATAAGGCGTTGATGTAGTTACTGGTATGTAAAGTGAACTTGCTTCTTGGATTGAAGTTGTGATGGTATGAATGTCATGATACAGTTCGACTTCTGATGTAGGAGGTTTTAATGGCTCTATTGCTGCCGATAGATATGTTCGGTATTGTTCCCAGTTGGCTTTGTCAAAACGGACGCTAGTTCTCTGAAATTCTGGAGAGGGAGACGTATGTTGAGTACGGAGGAGCAGTTTGATCGGAACATGGTCACTTCCTAATGGATCGAGAACATCAATATGGATTTGCGAAACGAGATTAGCAGAAGTAATGACAATATCTGGTGTGCTTTGTGATTCAGGCCTAGTGGGTTTTGGAAGATCATGAATGATACCAGTCGTGTGAGTTGTGACAAAGGTTTGAAAGTTAGTTCTGTCTCTTTGTGATCTGCTGTGCATGTTGAAATCGGCCATAATTATGAATCTCTTATAATTATCGGAAATGTATTGCACGAATGCAGTAGGTAGCGGCTTTCCAGGTCTGATATAAACAGTGGCAACAGTTATGGCTATATTACGGAAGTATAAAGTAATTATAAGATATTCAGGCAGATCTGGCAGCCTACAAAAGTGTCGTCGTGATGGGATACGTGGAGAAAATCCCACGGCTGTTCCACCATTTGCACGCCTCCTAGGAAGAGTATTATCTTGTCGAATTAGTGTATATCCAGAAAAGTGACAAGTCATAGAGGGAGTGAGAAAGGTTTCGTTAAGGATAAACACTGCAGCTCTTTCCTCCAGTAACAACGCTTCGAATAAAGATTTATTCTGCCAAATGGATCTAATATTGAGAAATAGAAAGACTATATCCATGATGAGTAGGTTAGACACTAGTTTCCAAAGGTGATGTGTGAAAATAGACATTTTGACCAGAATAAGTAGCATGAAATGTAACATGGAATATTTCTCTGGCTGCGTGGGTGATTTGTTTTAAGACATGCGAACGATGAAATGGCTGGATATTTTGAAGAGTGAGCGTTAGAAAAGCAAGCATATTGCGCACTGTTATAGAAGAGTCCAGTGATTGTGGAACGTCTGCAGAATAGTTATATGTATGTAATGGTGCCACGTACTCAGGGTGAGCCTCGGTAGGGGCAGGTTTACCCTTGCACTTGTAACTATATGTCGGATGTTGTTCGTGGCAAGTGTGACAATTCGGTGGTTGTTGTAGATTTGGACATGTACGAGTGGAATGTTCACCAGAACAGTAGCCGCAAACAGTAGTATTTGGGCATGTTGCGGTAGAATGTTGATTATATGTCTGACATTTCTCGCATCGAAGTGGTAGTGGTGCTGGTGACCGTGAAGGTTCAACTCTGTGTCTTCTGTTATAAATGTATGCTCCATTAGTCAGAAGAGAATCAATGGTGGTTTGAGAAGGAGTTAGTACTCGAACCATGTATGTGGGGCCTGCAGCGTTTCTAATTCGCACAACCTTCTGGAGTGTGTGTCCTTCGTAGGTAAGTTCCTCCTGAATCTCGTCATCGCTATAAGAAGGATCAACACCGCGAATTACCACGGAAAGGAGCGGAGGACGGCGAGGTGGTGGTATTTGCTTGCGTTGAGATGCATTAAGGTTGGTAAGTTTAGCATCTTTGCCGAAGGTATCTATAGGTACTTTGTTCTTTATAGTGCTAAGCAAGTTTGCATCTTCTGTTTTGAAAATGAAGCCGTTCCTAGTCTTGACTATTTCTTTGAGTGAAGCACGAGGAAGGTACTTGCGCAGTTGTATAGCAACTTGTTTCTCAGTGGAGAAACGTGAATCAAAATTAGTCAACAGAAACGAGTAAATTGATGGTGATGAAGAGCGAGGTAAAGCTGGAGCCGCAGTAGAATCTGTTTCCATATCCGTAGTGTTCTCCATTCTATCTGATGCAGTGTGTGCTTTCTTTGCAGGTGGTGAAAATTGCAAGCGGTTAGAATAACTTTGCTTGATGGAAGAGCGGGAAGCCACAGACGTAACAGAGCTTTGAGATGAGCTTCTGGTACGACCTGAAATAGTTTGTGACTGCACCTTGCGTTTTTCCACCTTAGTGGAGCAACCAGGAGGACCAGGGATGATACTTGGTAAAGTATGTTTGCTCATTGTGCGTTTGCCTTGATCGATGCCATTGTCCGCCATAGTGAAAACCGTCTGGTGGGCTAAGCCCGAGTATGAGATGATGCCAAATAAACCGTAAAACCAAGAGGAATAGCAAAGTCGTCAATAGGTAAGACCAGTTAGGTGTGTTAGCCTCCGTGGAGGCTTAAAATCAACTCGACGGTTGTTTCCTTGAACCTCAAGGAGGCAAGTAATCCAACCGTATTTAGAAGTTCGCGATTCAATGGGATGGAAATACTAGTGACTTGTTTATTTTTCTCCGCCAGCTACGGATACCCTATTTTTTTTACCTGGTTAGAGATTCCAGGTGGCCAGTTCCAGAACGAGCATACATACATACATACAAAAGCAATTTCATTCCCATCCGGAGATGGGCGGGCCACAGAAGGTTACGCCTTCTCTCTGGCCAGAGGTCTGAGTGATTGTGGAGTGAAAAAAAGAGAGATGGAAATCAGGGCAAGTACAAGTTTGGAGGAGAAGATTCGGCCTTAATGGGCTGTATGATTGTTAATTATTCTGGCATAGCAAAAGACGACAAAAATGCAGTTGACAAGTGAGCAGCCAGAAGAATGAGGTTTAAGTAGGGTATATGTGCGGATGGTCTATATATATGCGTCGAGTTGGATTATAGTCCGCCGTTTGAGCCTCTCTTTCATAGATCGCCAGCAGATGATCGACCGGTGGGTAGATGCGACGAGGAAAGGTAGGTGTCTGATCTAAAAGATCTGCAATGATCGGATGAGCATTTGTAATATGGTGGATGATATATCGGGTTCGGAGACGATAAAGGTGAGTAAGGAGAAACGGCATTGTCGTCTGTTTATAGACTAGGGCGGTTGGTGTTCGGGGTGGCAGTGAAAAGGCTATTCGGATGGCTCGGCGTTCTAAGATCTGGAGGCGGTCATAGTAATATTGATTGGCAGAGAACCAGGCGAGATGGCCGTACGTGATTGCGGGGCGAACAAATACTTTATATGTATAAAGTAGAAGGGTGGAATTTAAGCCCCATGTGGTACCCTTTAAACGGCTCAGCAAGTACAGTCGTTTACGGATGTTTTGCTCCACAAGTCGTAATTGATGTCGCCAGGTTAAGTGGCTATCAAAATGTACGCCAAGGTATTTAATACTATTGCTAAGAAGTATAGGTGAGCCCATGACTGTGATATGTAAACGGTCCGGATTCCTAGAGTGACAGTATTTATGTTTTTTAGGCCCGAAGAGCGTCATTTGCGTTTTAGCTGGATTTATCTTGAGTTTCCATTTGAGGCACCAGGCGAGCAGATTGTCTATTGCAAGTTGTAGCTGTGTTGTTATGCGATCCACGGACGATCCCAGGGCAAGATAGGCCGTGTCATCAGCATATTGAAAGGCATGTATCGGTGAAGGTGGGAGAGGCATGTCAGAGACATATAGGATATATAAGAGGGGGGATAAAACGGACCCCTGTGGTACTCCAGCCTGTAAAGGAAAGGTAGTAGATTGTGCGTTATTGATCTGGATGAAGGCTCGCCTATGAGATAAAAAGTTTGAAATTAGACGCACATAGGGAAGAGGTAAAAGTTTTTGTAGTTTATAAATCAATCCTTCATGCCATACCGTATCAAAGGCCCGTTCAATGTCAAAGGAGATCAGGACCGCGGGAAGATGTTTATTAAAGTGATTAGCGATCAGTGAAGAGAGTTTAAGTAGCTGGTCGGAAGTGGCAAAAAATGGTCTGAAGCCGGCCTGCGTGACTGGAAGGAGGTTATGTTGTTCTATGAATGTATGAAGCCGTTTCACTATGATCCGCTCAAATGTCTTACTGAGTACTGTGGTTAGGCTGATTGGTCTATAGGATGTGACCTCGGTGGGATTCTTCCCCGGTTTGAGAAAAACAATGATTTTGGCTAATTTCCAGGTGGAAGGAAAAAAGCCCGTGCTGAGAATGGCAGTGTAGAGTAGTGCTAGCAATTGATGAAAGAGAGGCGGCGCGCGTGAGAGTTGGCGGTAGGTTATTGAGTCCACCCCCGGTGAGGTGTTGCGCCTGTTTGAGAGAACGGAATGAATGTCTTCAGCAGTGATGGGTTGTATGAGATTAGTACGGACTGTAGGCTGAGGTGCGAAGGTCGGTTCCAAAAGAGGCTGATGTGGAGTACCTGCTGCGGTGATTTGATGGTGACTAGGATGAGCGAAAACGGGATCCATATGTGGTTGAAAGACTGTTTGGAAATGGTCTGCGAAGGTTTGTGCAATATCTGCATCAGACGTTGGAGCTACATTATTGATAAGAAGTGGATATTCCGGTCTATTGGATTGAAAAGTAAGGCGTTTGAAGAGGGGCCAGAATTTCGTTGGGTTGTGTTCGTTGCGGAGGTTGTTGCAGGAAGCGCGCCACGTAAGACGTTTTTTGGCGATGATATAAGAGTGGACCATGCGCTGTAATTGTTTATGTAAATGGAAAAAATGGTGGTCCTTGGTGCGTCTGTATTCTGTAAGGTAACCCTGGGAGCGGACTAAAAGCGTACGAGCGTATGGAGAGAGAGGGGGCCTGGACTGATGTGTTGCTGCTTTAGGAACTGAATGGTTTGTGCCCTGAATTATAGCGTCGGTGAGCGTTTCAGTGAGTTGAGTGATGGCGTCTGGAGTAGTAAGATCGGTGGATACATCAGCGAGCTTCTCCGTTATAAAGGTGTTATATTTTTGCCAGTCTGCCCGATGGAAGTTGTATTTGGTATTCGGTATATGGGGAACGGCACCACGGCTAGGACGATTGATGGTTAGTAGGACCGGCAGATGGTCGCTCCCGATGGTCCCCAGGACGTCGACAGTGGATATTGTGACCAGATTGTGAGAGACTAGGACTACATCAGGCGTAGTGTCTGTAAGCGGTCGAGTGGCGTGCGGTATGGGCATGAAGGACGCGTGTGTTGTCAAGAGAAAGTCCTCAAAGCGTTGCTTTTGTTCTGCGGTGCGTGATGAATAATTAAGATCTGCCAGGAGTACGTATGTATTAAAATGAGTATCCAGGTAGGTAAGAAAGCGGTAGGGTAGTGGTTGAGTCGACCGGACGTAAATGGTGGCGATAGTGATAATTTTGTTGGCGAAGTAGACTGTGGCAATGACGCTCTCCGGGTACAAGGCAGGATGAACAGGCGTGACATGTCGATATGGTAGGAAAGATCGAACGGCCAGTGCAGCGCCACCCCGAGCAACTGGTTGTGGAAAATCTGAACGTAACATATGATAGTGGGGGAAATAGTAAGGATCTGTGCGTTTGAGAAATGTTTCATTTAGTAGTATGCAGTCCGCTTGGTGAGCTGTAGCCAGTGTCTCCAGTAGAACCCGATTTGTTGGAAGTGAGCGGATGTTGCAATACAGCAAGCGGATCGGTCGGCTGGCAGTCAGTCCTGGATTCATGATGGCAGATCTGAATGAAAGTGGAAATACGTTGATAAGCCAGAATAAGTAGCAGCCATGTGGAGATGAAAAATATCCATGGCGGCTTTAGTGGCGTGGGTGAGTATGGCTTCCCGCTGGTATGGGAAGGTATTCTGGAGTACCAGTGTAACAAATTGAAGGATATTCTCTACCGTCGGGGGCGGTAAGAGAGAGGTTTGGGTGCCAGTTGATATTTGAGTAGCCGGATGAAGGCGGAGAGGTACGACTGTTTCTGGCTTATCAGGGAGCGGTTGTGGCTTCTTCGGGCAGCGGTATGAATACGTTGGGTGGGGACCATCGCACGTGTTGCAGGTTGCCGGCTGTTGTAGATTTGGGCAGCTCTTCATCTTGTGGGACCCCTTGCAATGTGGGCACACTGTAGGTAACGTACATTTATTAGTTAGATGCGTGTTGTAGGAGAGACAATTCTCACACCGCAACGGAACTGGTGGCGGAGTGCGAGAGGGTTCCACTCGATGGTGGTAACGATATATATATACTCCGTTGCGGAGGATATTGTCGATTAGATTCTGGTCGTCAGTGAGGACGCGCACCATGTAAGTTGGCCCATTGGCGTTTTTAATCCTTATAGCCCGCTTTGGATGTAGCCCCTCCTCCTTTAGTTCCTCCAAGATGTCCTGCTCCGTGAGTGTGGGATCAACACCACGAATCACGGCCGACAGGAGAGCAGTTCGTCGAGGTGGTGGTGGTGTCTTCGAGGTTGTAGGCGTTAAGAGTTGGATTTTGGCGTCTGGCCCAAACATTGCCGGTCCTACTTTATTGATCAGTTGTTGATACAGCTTATCATTCGTGGTTTTTAGAATAATACCGGTCTGGGTTTTGACAAGTTGTTTCAAATCGAGTCTGGTACAGTAGCGCATAAGCTGCTGATAGAACGCTTTAATGGTGGCGTAAGCTGGGCTAACATTAGTGAACAAGATGTTGAAAATAGTTGGAATGGCTGAATTGGTGAAACCAATGTCCATAAGATTTTCCACCGAGGTAGCTGGCGTTACTGCAGGAGAGGTGGTAGTAGACGCACCGGGGTTAGGCTTAGGTGGACTCAACAATGCTTCGGTATAGGATAGTTTAGCTGGAGAACGGGAACGATCTCTATCACGAGGGGGCGAGCCCTCGGAGGATTGAGACGTGCTAGAAGCTTTCGCGCGCTTTTGTGTTCGTGGAGCATCTCGCCTTGGTTCTCGCGGGGGTCCCATTACAGTCGAAGGAAGGCCTTGATGTTTGCCTTTAGCTGATGAAAAGTCCGGGGTCTTTGGCATTGCGTCGGTTGATAGTGACGTCAGAAAGGCAAAGCCTTTCGTCGGTCAGGAGCCACCGGAAAAGATAAGACAAAAGAATGAAGATATGAAGGAAATAATGCAGATATTCAAAGAAAGTAACGCAAACACCGGAGTGTAATGCGTACCCGGCTAGGATTAGTAAGGTGCCTGACGTTTCGCTCACACAAAAGTGTAGCGCCCCGTGCAGGTAATAAGTGGACTGTACGACCGAGTTAGTAACTATCAACAAACCCTAGCTAAGAGATGATGCGGCTCGGACCGTGAGGCCGATGTCGATTCTACGAATCCTCCGCAAAACGAATACCTAACTAGAACAACAATGATCCTAGATAATTAGTACGAATATAGACCAATAGAGGACTATAGTCGCCAGGTGAGTATGGAACGAGCATACGATATTAACATTTCATACTATTGAAGCACATCTAAGATTTGCGATAGTTAAATAAGAAATTTATTTAAAATGAGATAACAAGTTTTGATATAGAAATATTTTAAATATTCATGTAGGCAAAATTTTAGTTAATTTAATTAAATTAAACTTCCTTATATTTAAAACACATTCATTTTTATTACCGTCTGGATAATTTCACTACGTACTCGTGACATCTAGCGTCAATCAGCTGAATTACACTTAAACATGCATACCGCAATCAACATATATAAATCCTGAATTGTAAGAAATTCTTACGTGATATGAGAAAACTAGTGCCAGTTTCGGTTTCAGCATGTTCAAATACATATAAAACACCCAAAATTATAAAAACAACAGAACCTATGCGGCCCTGTGTTATCTTAATAAAATATAAAATCCACATATTCTTACGAATGAATTAAATTATGAGTAAGATATAAACTAATGACATTTACATTTTAATAGGTAAATTACACTAGTGGGGCTTACAAGCTTGCTAGTTCAGATCTACCAGTACTGAATCTTTACCAGTACTCAGTCATATTCTGATTGTACTCATCTAAATCAAATTATAGTCATATTCACCCAGGAGTTTGCTAAATTAACCATGGCTTCGCTCAAGCATCACTAGAAGCTAGGAACCGAAATGGCTCTAATCTGTTTAGAGATGTTAAACTAATGCGATAACATAAATTCGTCAAAAAAAAAAAAAAAAAGTCCATCATTTACTTTCTGGGAATGAGGAGGATATGACACTAGGAAGACAGTAGAGGGCAATGTGGTAGGCCTAAAGAGACATAGCCTAAAATTATGAATAGCTCTAATGCCTTAATTTTTATTTAACTACAACATGTCCAAGGATGAGACGTGTATCAATTGATAGATGACATACAGCTGAACAAAATGACATTCTCATGCGTAGTTTTCGAATTTTTAAGGCACTGAATGCACAGTCAACGACAAAAGTTCTTTCCGTTTAATGAAATTAGTTTCATAAGTAACTTCAGAATGGAAAGACAATTTGAGTACAGTTTTCAGGAAATTAAAAATAATGTAATTTTCTGTACGTTGAAGCCATACCACCGTTGTATACTCCAGCCATGCCACTGTTATTCCCAAAATAAATTTTACCAAACGAAAATAACTTTTGTCGCTGACTGTACGTCGTTAGTTCTCTAGAGTAACTGGGGCTTTCATAGCACAAGAGAATCAAGTCCAGTTTCCAAAACTATGAGAAAAAAGGACATAAAGTTTGTGTGCTCTGTTTAAATATATGTAAAAGTAAAACTTTAATTTTTTTTACATTGTAAAATGTATCTACAATATCTGGATGTGAATCTCTTAATAAAAGCACTGAAAGGAACTTCAAGTAGATATCTTAAAATTGAAATATGTACAAAATGACCAAAAAGTGGTCTTGATTCCATTTTGCACTGAATATATCATCTAATAATTTTATTCTGCTGAAACAAGTTCTTTAATTATCTATACGTAAAAATAATGATAAGTAGCATATCGTGTCTATCGTTTGTTTTCTACTAATGATAACATACTTATTCCTAAAAATAACGTATATACTTCTTGTAAATTACATAAAACACAGAATGATGTACAACAAACTGGTTAAAATTGGACATTAACGTTCAATATGTTACTTTTTTTCTCAGTCATTGACAATAATGTAATGTCCTCATGCTGAAATTATTATCTTTCTGTTGTCTTTATCATAAGTTCGTTACTCAACTTTATTTTTCTGTCTGCAACTCTTGCAAAAATTTTGCATCATAACCTGTTTGTCCAGCTGATTGTTGCGAAGCTTCAAGCAATATTATGAGCTGTACATTTAAAATTATATATAATAGGATACACAAGAAGTTATATTGTGTAGCCTATTATTACACATGACATGTTTTATCGGTTTATCGCTTGTAGAATTTTTACCATTGTTCGTCACATGTCAAATTATATGATTTCCAGATAATGCGGTTGTACGTACTACCCAGTGTATCTTATTATGTAATTCAATTTCAGCAAGATGTGATTGAAATCAAAACACGATTACACCTTAAAACGTTTTGTTTAAGCAAAAAGCAGTATACTGTAAGTTTACCAAATATCACTTTGCCCGGAAATGTCTTCTTTCTCGATATCTAAAAATTGTTCGGAAGGTTTTTTTTTGGGGGGGGGGGGATCGAATCAGGGCCGTGTTTTACGTTAAGTCGACTAGACCCATACCTAAAGAGCAATTTTTTTTAAAGGCCCAGAATTTAAAACTCAATATTTTCCATTTTTATTTTTTGACATAACACTTTAAGAAAAGTAATAATAGCAAAATAAAGGATCTTTACGTTTGATGGAAGCGCGGTGAACTTGGAACCTGTCATCTTTGTGGTTAACTCCTGTTTCGCAGAATGCCTTAAAGCTATGCAACGCTGCCAAGTTTACACATTCCTGTTTCGCAGAATAGCATGAAAAGTTTTGATAGGAGAGGATCTCAATATTAGAAATATTTGGTAAAATGAACAAAACACCAACATAAATTCAAAGAGGTGTGGCTCGCAATAGAGCCTTGTTGCACAGGTGCAATCGTAATTTACTGCAATAAAAATGAATTACAAACTCATAGGCACATAAATAATAATAATAATAATAATAATAATAATAATAATAATAATAATAATAATAATAATAATAATAATAATAATAATAATAATAATAATAATAATAAAAGTATTTTGCAATAAACAATAATGGCATAAATGTTACGTAATAAATTTAGTATATAGGTGGGACTCTTAATCGCCTATTTTCATTGGGTTGTAATTTCAACTATCCGAATGAATGCAATGAGATACTGCATTAAAGTATGGAAAAGGCCAACCTCGCGACGTGATACACCACTGTTTTGCGACATATCAGTTGAGAACCATTGGGTTAGGGCACTTGTGATCTTTGATATGCACTCATTCATTTTAACTCTAATATAGCCATTGTAATGGCTTCACACTTGTAACATTACAACTGTAAACATGTAATACTGATTTCCTACATTGCGAAAAAGTTCCTCTATTAATCGAATGTAATGTGCCACACTTCATCTTTCATGTGCACTTGCACACACTCATTTTGATTATAAAATTACATTTTTTCTATGACGGATTGTTGTTCACTAGTACCAAATACACTATCTGTAAGAGTTTTTGTAGTCGGAAATATGTATTATAATGAGAATGATAAAGTTTCGTAGTCTAATTTCCGAGATAAATCAATTTTGCCTATTTTTTCTACAATTAAAACTCAACATTGTAACCTAGTGTTACGTCAGAATTCAAATCTATTTCATCTGATTATGTTCTGCAAAGTAACGATGAAAATTGTTGTTGTTATGTAAATAGCGAGGGAGACCTACAAATAATCCTAACATGTTCGATGTTGATTATTAATCAAATATGCATTCTAGATGTAATATTCTTATCTTTAGACAATGTAATTCGAGTGGATTTATGCGAGGAATGCAAGTAATTATATAGAAAAAAAACCGCTTATGATGTAAAATGAATACATGAACGGTCTTACATAAATCCTCTACGTTACTGCAATTATAATGAATTGATATATATTTGCTTACTAGTTACTATATTGATGATATTTATTGCACAATCCATGTTATATACACATGATGGGTTATTTACGCAATTTGCAGAATAAAACAAACTCAATAAAAATTTGAAAGCATGATTTTAATCTGCTTACGTAGACAAGAAATATGCAGGTGTTGCTGATTGAGGCTGAATAGCAACTCTTACTTTTAACGTTATATTCTCCCACTTCAATACCATCTCCTTATTTGCAACTTTAATCTGATGCTTTGGCCTGCTATAATTGTAGCCAGAGATACGTGATAAATTTTATTCAGAAGAGATTTCGTAGGTTTCATAACCAGGTATATGATGCACTAAAAAAATGCATAATCCGGTCAGGAAGGCATGACCAAGACAGAACAATATGCTTAGGGAAGCCTATAGAGCTTAAATGGATCGTACTCTCCAAGTATGATACAAACAATATACACAATATACAGTGGACTCAATTTGATTCGAACTTGGATAATTCGAACAAAAGTTCGTTCCCTCGGAAGACTGTGTTGAAAATGATAGTAAATATGATGGATAAATGATGGGCGTTTTGTTTCCATTATTTGAAGTATTTACAATACTGTAGAATTTACAGCGTTGGACAAATTGCAAACAGAAGAATGTGATATAAAGATCAATTAGTTTTCGGTTATCCAGATTCAGCAGTACGAAAGAATGACACAAAACACACGCCATCTGATGGTGGTAAAGAAGTTGAGGACGAGATAGGTGATAAGGTAAACAAAGAGTGTATGACAACCTCATCTTAAGCATTCGAAATTTTTGAAAATTTAGCATTTATTTAGTATCAATCAAATGTGACTAACAGTGTATTTAACGCAATAAATGAAATTGAAGATTTTCCTGGTCTGTAAAAACAATCAAAGCAAAGTAAACTATATGAAATCAAATGAAATCTTTAGTTTTACGTCCCACGGCTATGCCAAAGAGGCTAAAGGAGACGGTGATGATTAGAAATGAAGGAACTGGTGGAATGAAGAAAGTGGGAGGAAACGGAAGAATCCAGAGAAAACCTACGCACATAGTGTTTATCCCCACAAAATTCACTTCGTGCGAGCTGGGATCGAACCAAGGACCCCATGCACCAGAGATGAACGCTGTACCACTGAGCCATCGCAGCAAACCAAAGCAAACTAAGAACTTCTTCAAGTGAGAACAGATATTAAGATTTTATTCGTTTGTTTGTTTCTTTATTGAAGTTTATCGTCCCTTTTTAGCGTGGAGGCTATATGAGATGTGCATCTCCAGTTTAAAATGGAATTCTAATCACCGTAATCATAGAGTAAAGATAGAAGAGGTTTCAGCTTCTCTTCCAGCTGGAACGAAATCACGTAATTGAAGACTGTGGTGCTGCTACTCAAAGCAGTTCGGGTACTGACCTAGTGACTAATCTAGAAAGAGGCCCGCGCACCCCCTTTTCAAGGGAGAATATTTTCTTTTCTGTGTTACTTCAACAGACGAAAAAAATATTTTTTGTCAGTATATTAGGCCAACAATCTGCACTCAATCTATTGATATTATAACTAGTTAATATTACCCTTGTTACAGCGGATAATATTCCCTCTGAACCTTCCACCTTTTAGCGCAAGAATGAAGAGATACATGTACACCTTCCGTGGCCTGACGGATGTTAAAGAGTTCGCTCGCCTCTCTTAAGGTCGTAAAATATAACTCTTTGGCATATTTTAACAAGATGAAATGACTAAAGTATTTTTGTGTCAATATACATATTAGATCACTAATCTGATCTCAGTCTAATATTAGTACAATCTTACTAAACCCCCAAGTGAAACAGGAGTAATAATTAACGTCCCTTCCAAATTTTCCATCCTTTTGTGCATGAATGAAGTAATATTAATTCCGTGGCTTAGCGACGGATCCAGAAGGTGTTGTTCGCCCCCATCAATGGAAAATATAACTCTTTTTGAGTTTCTTTTTCAATAGCATGAGACAGGAGTATTTTCTTTCTATCAATATGTTAAGCCAAATCGCTTTCCGTATAAGGATTTCCTTACGAGTTCAATATATTCAAGAATCTTCAATCGCTACAGTTACATTAACGTATCTGTCGTTTACTCTGTGCTATTGTGCCATTGAAAAGAAAAATAGTAATAATAGATCCACATACAGTAAAGCCACGATTATCCGCTAGAGCCTCGAAAAAATCTTTAAACTTGCTGTAGTCGCGCTCAATTAATTTCCGTGAGTAGTCTACTCGCTGCGAACTGACACTTGACATGCAAATAAGCACTAATATATGTTCTAAAATATAAAAATAAATTGCATTGTAAATATCAATATTTCCAAGAATAGTGCACGTTTCGAAGTGCATCTCTACTCTGATCAGGAGAAGTCGATTGTTGTAAGGTATGAAAAAAGGAAATTGGGAATAGTGGTTTGGGTTTTTTGAGTTTGCACCTCATTTTTAGTCCTTTTTTCGGGTTATTTGCGATTTTCGCTATCCGTGGTGCGCTTGCCACCCAATTCTACAGATAAACGTGGCTTTTTTCTGCAGCGAAAAGTGTTTATGACTCATGTTAAATTGCAGCTGTACTCCTGTTTTTTTCTTAAGTAAATTATTAACGTAATATGAACTTATCAGACTAGTTTCGATTACAAGTGTGAACCTTTATAAATGTTCTTTCTTCTTCTTGATATATATAAGAGTCATTATATGTTTGTGGCTTATAACTCTTGAGCCACTCAACCGATCTCAATCAAATTTTCAACATAGACTAGGTTCGGGCCTGGGATGGTTTTAATCATTTCACTTTGACGGTACAGCTTAGGGGAGGGGGAGGATGGGAGATATTTAAAAATAATCGAAAATGACCGATATTAGTGCCGAATTCATAGTTTTCGGAGTCGCTGAAACGAACAGTGACACTTCCGATGGCGTTTAAATCCAAATTCAGCTCTCATTAGTACCTTCTGTCCAAATTCAACTGTATTCTACCCGTGCAAAAATGGATATTCTGCTAGTTATAAATATTATTTTCTTATGTTTAATTTTTGCACTATTAATTATTTACTTAAGTTTCGACGTCGTGTTTTTATTTGTTGGAAACTGAATTACCAATTTTGTATTTATTGTAAATAAACTCATTCTACATTTTGAGCTTTTTGAATACATCAGTTTTGTGACTCGTTTAGTATATGATTCATGAGGATAAAAAGTTTAAAACTATATATATATGTATCTCATTATTATGTCGTTAAGAAGTTTATAGTAACAACTTTTGCTCTCTTATACTCTTATATGAGAAGTGAAAATGATACTTATCCGTTGAAAAAGAGAAAATAATTAAACCAAGAAACTTCCTGTACTCTTGAAAAACCTTTTTTAAAGAAATATATGTGTCTACTGCATACGTAACGTACGAACGTTCTACATTGTCGAAGTATCAAACGTACACGGATTCTTTCCGCTACAGGACAATATAATGCTGTTTTCTCTTTTCTAAACATAAAAACTAACTCATGTTGATTACGTTTATGTTGAAAATAACCAAAACCAACTAATTACAGTCTCATGTACGCATATTTATAAATATATTGACAAGATTTATGTTAAAAATAAGCAAAACAACCAAGTATAAACTACTGTGGGGCCACGGTGGCTCAGTGCTAGAGCATTCGTCTCTGGTGTGTAGGTCCCTAGTTCGATCCCAGCTCGCTCCAAGTGAGCTTTGTGGTGGACAAACACCGTGTATGTATGTATTCTCTTTATTCTCAGGTTCTTTTTCTTCATCCCAATATTTCATTCATTTCTCATCATCACCGTTTCTTTTAGCCTACACAGCATAACTGTGTAACGTGAAACTGAAAGATTTAATTTTTTAAAATCTACTTCAGCATACTTATAGACATATTGATTATGCTTATATTGAAAGTTAACAAAACCAACTAATAACAATATCCTGCACGCATATTTATCAATATATTTGTTATATTTATCTTCAAAATAACTAAAACCAACTAATAAAAATTTTCTGCAAGCATTTTTATCAACATACTGGTTATAATTATGCTCGAAATAACCAAGATTAACTAATTACAATCTCCTTCATGCATATCAACATGCTGATTATATTTATATTTAAAATAATCAAAACCAAACAACTAAAATCTTCTGCACGCATATTTATAAACATGCTATCAACATGTTGCAAACACTCATGTTGAAAATGACCAAACAAACTAATTACAATCTCCTGCACACGTGCTCATGAACATGATGATTATGTTTGTATGTTTGTGTTGAAAACATTCAAAATAACCAAAACCAAGTGATTTCTCGTACAATCTTCTGCACGTATATTTACCGTTTGAAATGAGTTTTTGAACATAGTTAAGACCTACTTCGAAGCATTTTTTTTTTTTTTTTTTTTAGAAGTTCCACTTTTAAGGGTGAAAGAAGGACAATTTCTATAACTTTTGCTCAATATCTAAGAAGGAGCATCATAGCAAAAGGGATTAACCGTTTGAAATTATTTTTAACAAAGTGCATTTAGCATTTGGCTCTAGTAGGCTTTCTATCATTTTACATTATGTTACGTGTATCATAAAACTAAGGGGGTAAAAAATATAAGCTAAAAATAGATCATATCACGAGCACATTGCGTTAGAAAGGCGCATAAAACACTTATTTAAAAAAAAACGTGAACAGAATTTGATGAGCGCGAGCAAAGAAATACAATATAACTTCTTTCAGGTTTTTAAACACATTAATATGTAATTATTTACATAAACTACTCGGCTGTTTCTTACGCGTATCTAAACTACTCAGCTGTGCTGTAATTGTTGCTAACCACTTAAGGCTGCATCAAAATCTGTTTCTCATTAACTTTTAATGCTAAACTTCACTTCAAACTCCCATAACTTCCTCCGTGTGCACATCTACGGAATAAGCACCAGGGCCGGATGCAAAGATGCACGTTCCCCCCTTTTTTTGTAAATATACAGTACCTAAAGTGAGAAGCTAGCAGTGAGTTTTGCAAAATCAATAGTTTAAGTCAATTTTCTGAAGGTTGAAGGAAAAGAATTCATCGAGAGCAGACACTTAATATTTCCAAAGAAATTCCTCTTTCACATCACAGATGCCTAAAGGCATTTTAAAAAAGTCAAATTTAATTCAAATGTATTGGTAGTTATTGGTGTACCTCCCCTCAAAGAATCCTGGATCCGGCCCTGGCTACACTGTAGTTCTCCAGATACAGTATAAGGTTTACAAGAACACTTTTGTGGGCCAATAATTTTTGGATCAGGGGCCACGATACTTTTTAACGGCTCTTAAATCGAGTTTTCGTATTTTCTACGGAATAAGCATATATACTGAGTTACGGTAACTGAAATACTTTGGGTTTGGTTACACTATATGTAGTTCTCCAGATATAAGGTCTACAAGAAAATTTTTGTCTGAAATATATTGGATCTTTTGATCCCAAAAGAAGGAACAAAAAACAATTCTTGATGAAGATTCGAATATGGACTACCTGATTGGTAGGTAAGAACGATACCCACTACGCCAAATAATCACGAGAGGCACTGCTACTATAAATTCTAAACATTCATGTGATTTTTCAAATTTCTATTGTGTGGAACTTAACATATACGTTTTTTATATAGATTTTTTTCTTCTTATTACACTGTTTGTGTTGCGTAAACTGAATTTGCTAACGTAATATATTTTGTTATTTTACCAAGATCCACAGCTTTAAAAGCCTTATTAATGTCAATTTAATTACAGTACTAGAATATGCATTAAATACAGTTTTCACAACTCATATTCATGTGTTCCCAAACTTTTAGTTACATAAAATTGTTTTGCCAGTTGTTATATAGCCCTAAGTAAATATAAGAATGGCATATATAATAATTAAATGCATAAAAATAAAAGTGGACTACTAAAATTTGGCTTAGCAGCCAAAGTCTTGTCCATCATTGCACTAGACACGTACTTTTGACGTAATCCTTTCCTGCAGCAGAAAACGTGCTGTACGTTTATCCACTTTTACACGCAATTATTTCAAAAAAAAAAAAAAAAAAAAAAAAAAAGAAAGAAAGAAAAGTATTTTTTTTTAAAAGACCTTCCTGTTTCCAGCTGTATTCTACTAAACTAAAACACAGTAATATTTACCAAGTGATTCAAGGAGACCTTGAAGCGTATACAATTTCTGAACCTGTTTGTCAAGCACAAATTTTTTGAAGAAAGTGAGCGCGTTTTGTGTTCGCTGACACACGTTGTTAGCGTGCATTATGTGTATATAGTAGAAGTAACAAGTATCGTGTATAATGAAATGGAAAGTTGTTCGCAATGAAAGAAGAAAATTTAGCACGTGTGATTGATTCTTTTTCTGTATTTATCCCACCAAAACTCTCAATTGATTCCTTTGTGTAATATATCACGTATCTTTGTATTAACTCGATATACGGCTTCCGGGTACTGTTGTCATTCCGTATGTAAATTTCAAGATTATTTGTCTTACGTAACAGCTCTCTGTGAAACAATACAGAGGAGAACAGAAGGTGGAAAGCATCCAAAGGCATTTTTATTGGTTCCCTATCACTGTAGTAAAACGTATTGAGAAAAACAGAAGTTCCGTATTCTTTAGCGAAGTTCAAGGGTCACTAAAAGTCAATTAATGAAACAAATTTCCTTTTCAAGCTGTGCCCCTTCTGGATGAAATGATTTAAAGCTGTAGTTCTCATAGTAAGGTCCTTGAGACCTAGCCAGCGGGTACGCGACGCCTAAAATGAAAAATGAAATTTTTGAGTTTTACGTCCGTTATGCCGGCTAGTCTAAAGGAGACTGTGATGATGAGTAATGAATGAAATGGTGGAATAAAGAAAGTGGGAGAGCAACGAGAAAACCCACGGACACGGTGTTTGTCCACCTCGACGTTCACTTGGCAGGAGTAGGGTTTGAACCCGGGACCCCATGCACCAGAGGTGAACGCTCTGCCAGTGAGCCACCGCGGCCCCGCTACGCCTAAAATTTGAAATCTGTTGTGATAAAATGGAAATCACAGCTGTTATGCAAGAAGTATTTTCTCAGATACTAAAAAGAAAGCAAATAGAAATTATACCTGCGTTTGTAAATTTAAATGTTTTCTTACTTGACTAAATTTTTGTCGCATGAGTATGAAGAGTTGTCTTTAAAATAAAAAAAAGAAAACAAAGAAAAAAGGAACTGCAATATTTGATGCCTTTCCCTGCCACTTCGTGCCTTCCTGTTTTGCCAAATGCTTTTGGCTACTAAAATATCGCACACCTGGGCAGGCAGCCATGTTCGGCGAATCAGGAATTCTTGTTTGTTAAACTAGTTAAAGGGAATTTATATTTAGAAGGAGAATTTTACCAGCAAAGTCTAAATTTTTTGTAGCTTGATTTGTGCGGTGCTGCCAATTTTCATGGAGGGTTAGGTTGATTGAGGGAACAAAACACTCCATTTAGTGTTAAGCGCGGAAAATATTTTATTTTCTCCAAAATTTTAAAGTAAAGGTAAGAACTTTTGATTAATTGTTATTCTTTATTAACTGTATTTAAGACGGCCATAAAAAGAAAGGGGACCAATAATGGCTTTATTATTCGATATAATTTCAGTATTTCCTTGACAAGATAAAAGGATTGTGTGGTTAAAAAAAAATCTTAGGATTGCCGGCCAAGAGACTTGAGCTTTCAAGTGTACAAAATTAATCTCAGAGGAATGAAATATATATACACTTTATCTAATGCATAATATTAATCCTCATTGTAGTGAACTAGCCAGAAAAATGTAATTATTATTGATAATTTTTAACTTAATCTTTAACTAACAACTTAATAAAATGAATCTTTCTCCCAGCACCTAGTACAGTAGATAAAAGGTTGAACCCGGAAAAAATGTTATAGAAATGTACAGGAAAGTTACAGGTGACAAAACTTATTCTAGATTTCAGTGCAATTATGGAGAAAAAACGAAGAATTTCTTTCCTCACGTTAGTGATCCCACATTTGAGAACATTGTTTTCAAGTGAATTTCCTTTTTAAAAAACATGATTTTCAGTCTTAAAAGTTACTGTACTTTCAATTGAAATTTCGTTCACTAGAAAACAAAAATGTATCTTTAGAATAAATTACTTATTGTATTATTTTTCTTGATTTTTTCTTGTCAGTGATAATTCTCTTCAGTATATTTTTAAATACCATGTGAAATTTCAGATTGCATTGCAAGGAGGTCTGCGTTATCGGAAAGATTCGAACCACTGGTTTAAAGTGTCTGTTTTGCTTGTACTAGAGTTGCCAATTGACAGATATTTTTGTCAGGCTCAACTATAACATTTGAAGATTTAAAATTCAAATATTTTCACCTGTTTTGAGAATGATTAGCCGGTTCCGTTAATTTTATATTTAAGAGTTTACAATCCTATGTACATGGAGCTGTATTAGAATCCTGGTGTGTGTGTTTTTAAGTAATAGTTCGAGCCCGATTTCAAGAAGTACGTTCCACCCTCATCCAGCAAATTTAATTGTACATCAGTGTTGCCAAGTAAGGGAGAAAGTCACTAAATCCAGAGGATTCGGCATATCAAGATAACCGACAAAATTATTTTTTAGTCATTTTTAAATAACGCTTTGTCGATTTACTTAAAAAATCTTGCGACTTTTGTGATTCAAATAACTTTATATTAGTTTCAAGTAGTTTTGATACGTGTTTCTCTTCTTTTTTATTGCTATTGTTTTAATCATCCGAAGCCACGACGAGTTGAACAAGTAGAAGCGTGACCACCCCTTGTTAATAACGCTGTATTTTCAGTTCATCCTTTCCCTCTAATAGAGAACAATCTAATCTTCAAAATGTCCTTTAGTTTGCAAAACCTCTGCTGAGCAGCACAAGTAATACAGAATTACAAATACCAAACCGATTAGCAGTAGAAGCGTAAGTTTAAATGAAGTGAATTTTTTCCGCCTTTCTTTCTTTGTTTTGGACTTCTAATTTTTGCGAGTTTTTAAAAATTTTTAAACTAAGAACATTATAGTGTTAATTCTGTTGGAAGTATGATATTATCGCTCCAAAATAAACACAAAGGTACAGAAAACAATGGAAAATGATCAAATTTAAGCGCATTCCTTACGCCCTGTAGACAAATGTAAATAGAGCATTGCATATATAAATCATTTTAAAAATTACATCATCATAGACACAGAGTTTCGTGACTTTTTTTTTTAGCGACTTTTCAGTCAAAATTTTCCCATTTATAAATAGAATGTATGTGTCAACGTTTTGCTAACGCTCTGGTGCAACAAAGAGATGCACGTTAGCCAGCAGCAAGTCGGAAGGACGAATTTGTGGTGAAGAGAAAGTTGAGTTGAAAATTAAGATTCCTTAAGATCCACTTTCCTTAAGGTTCCCTTTCTTGAGATTTCTTTCATATAATTTTCTTAGTTCTTAGAAACAATGACAGGTACCTCCAATATGACATGAATAGAGAAAATAAGTAGTTGTTCTTAAAAATCAAAGGTAAATACAATACTACACAGTGGCGAATCTAGAAGGCAAAAACTGGGGGTGGTCAGCCAGATCCCAGACTATGATAGATATATCATGAGTTTACTATAAATTTTCAAAAATCTATAAATAATAGCTTAAATTATTTTTGTCACTCAAAACCTGAGGGGCCTAGGCCCCCCGACTCTGGGTTAGATCCGCCACTGATACTACATAAGACTTATAATAATAATAATAATAATAATAATAATAATAATAATAATAATAATAATAATAATAATAATAATAATAATAATAATAATAATAAATTGTTTTAACAAAATCCATCGTATTCAGCTTCTTTACTGAATAAAACAGTTCATTCAGTGGCAAGTCTGTATAAATGACGTCTGTCGCCCTCGAGTAGCACTGTATAACAATCTATGCAAAATTTGCGATCGCAACGCAACGCTTCTCTTTTTTATTTTTCTTTCTTTCTCCCTTTTCTTTTCTTTTCTTTAAGAATTGTGATGAGTGGGAAAAAGATTTGCGAAAGATAGAAAATTGTAAAACTCAAAACTTGTGTTACTGACATCATATTACAAATTCACAATATCAATATGTAATGTCGATTACTGCAGACAAAAATACAAATTTTGCCTTGACCTATATATATATATATAGGTTTTTGAATTATACATATAATCTATATAATATGCGCCTCCACTGGGAAGCAAACTACGTAAGATCTTTGGTATGAAATTAGCAATCATACGTAATAAAGGATTATAAAAGTACCTTTATAAGGTCTTGGAAATAATTAAAATGACGTTTTTGTGTGCATTTGTAAAAAAAGGAAAATATCTGGATACTTATTTGACCCTCTTTTAACATTCGAGCTTATATGAATATAGTCATGCGTACTAATACTAATATTCATGGTATGCTCTTAGATTGAATATTAGTTCTGAAAGTCAGAAAAATAGAACTCCGTTCACTCGTATAACACTCACTATAGCTGAAAATCTCAAACAGGTGTAGATGAAACAAATAATAGGCTATAAGATTTAATAAAGTAAAGATTATAAATTCTAATACTTTGTGTAACTGTATTTACTATAAAACAGTTTTGATACCCTTCAATTATATATAAAAAACTAATATATATTTTCTATTAATATACTATTTTTTGCTACCAAAATAAACGAAATTTTAATTACTATTTTTCTAAATGCTTCAAATTCTAGAATAAATTTGATTTCAACAGGGACAAGAACCTGTAGAACATTCTGACTAAAAGTGATTCCTACTTGAAAGCAGTTTGAGAAATATTAATTGGCTCGGTCTAGAAGGTTGTAAAAACGGTTTCAAAACAATTTCGGAAAAGTTCAGTGCTAGTGGCATTCGCAGAATTTAATGATGGGGTTTAAACACCCAATTATATCTTTTCAGGACAAGCGTGATGTATACATATAAATACAGGGTGCGGAAAAAGTCACGGAACGGTCCAATATCTCGCGAAATATAGTCTACAGATCAGAAAACAAAAATAACACGTGTTAAACAGTTTTGAAAAAGCTATCCAATGATACCAAACGCAACCCTCTATCCCCACTCGCTTCGGGGGTACGGGGGATAACTTTAAAATTTTAAATGGAAACTCCCATTTTTTATTGCACATTTGGATTCTCCAGAAAGAGTGACAGTGATTTGATCCCAAATTGAAAACAGTGCCTTCACGGATGGCGCTTGAATCGACACACAAAAAATAGAGGAGGCAAAACATTATGAAAATGTGGCCTCCCAGTATCGTACTCTGTGGCCATACGGTTAGCGTACGCAACTGCGGAGTCAGAGGTCGTGAGTTCGATTTCCGCACGGAGTAATACTATTTATGTGAATTTTTTATACCCAAATACGATAAAAATAATGCATTTGTCTATATTTATTAATTTGCAAGAAAATACAAATGGTGACAAAAAATGGTTTATTTTTGTTGTAAATGACCCTAATAACCCTATTACTAAGAACTACTTCAAAAAACTAGTTTGCAAAACAATTATTGAAATTTGTATTCTATGTCACTTCAAAAAAGTATATATGGAATTTATTTGGGGAAAAAAAAGAAGAAACGATTGCTTTGAATGGGGGTCGAGCTGAGTACCTCTGACTCCGCAATCTAATATGCTAACCGTACGGCCACAGAGCACAGAACTAACAATTCGCATTTTCGTAACATGTTGCTGCACCGCCTTTTTTTGTGTGTGTGTGTGTGTCTGTGTCAATTCAAGCGCCATCTGCGAAGACAATGTTTTCAATTTTGGGTCAAATCACTGTCACTTTTTCTGGAGAATCCAAATATGCAATAAGAAATAGGGGTTCCCATTTAAAATGTTAACGTTACCCCCCGTACCCCCCTTCGGATGGTGGTTGCGTTTGATATCATTCCATAGCTTTTTCAAAACTATTTAACACGTGTTATTTTTGTTTTGCTGATCTTTATACTTCGGGAGATATTAGACCGTTCCGTGACTTTTTCCGCAGCCTGTATACGCCCTTGCTTACTCTACTGATCCTACCTGCTCATCCTGCAGCGCTGTTCCTGCGTTAGGCTTTCCTTACAAACTATCATTAGGCCGGGCGTATATTTACAGGAGGAAGGGCATCCAAGCGAAAGGCAGGAGAGGATATAGGGACAGAGGTCTAAGTGCATTGAATGTGTGTCTCTGTCACAACTTTGGAGAGACCTTTACCTAGCATGTGCACGAGTGAATTGCTCACAATTGTGACAATAGTGGATATCGGTTCGGCTGCCCTGTGCTCTCGCCAATATTCTTCCGACCTAATATTGTAATGCATGGAATGAAAATCGCAAAGAAGCATAGGCACGTGATGTTCTCAGATACAAACGCCTATGGAAAGAGGAAGACTTTCGAAAAAGAGGAAGGGAACGTTCTTTCACTGTGTCGGTATCTCCTCTTTTAAATTTACTTGTGATATTAGGTTCAAGTTAATAACGAAATGTTAAAAAGAAAAAAAATGTGTATTATCGAATGTAGTAGCGAGGAAGAAATAATGACAATAAGGAAATAGTATGAAAACCACTAAACGCTCAAAGTAATTGTTAACTCTCTGTAACCTTTCAGAAACATTAGAGAAAATATTTCATAGACTACTTCACTACGTGCAGACCTAGTTTAAATATTCAATTTGGATGTTATGTAACCTTACATTTCTGTCAACGTTCGTCTTACGTGAGTTTCTAACACATTTCCTGTTGTGGAAACTTCATACGTGTTAGTCAATTGGTTGGTTCAGAGTTTAAAATATTCGTTTTTAGCACTAAGGGTGTATGGGATGTGACTCTTCAGTTTAACCCTAGATAGTATAGGGCAATAAAATCACACAGTATATTTGAGGTTTGGAAGACTTCTACTTATATCTATGATTTCCAATAGTTCCTTAACTGAAATTACTTTCTTTTCTGCACTTTTGTTACATTTATAAAACATATTTGTTTCAGTTTTGGATCAAAAGTTCCAATAAATTTCAATCAAAAATTTTCTTGTACGTCTTATATCTGGAGAATTACATATATTATAACCAAACCCAAACTATCACTTAACTCAATATGATGTACTTATTCCGTAGAAAGTACAAAAATTCGATTTAGGGACCATTCAAAAAAATTGTGGCCCCTGATCCAATTTTGCACCAAAAGATAAATTATGTTTTAATCAAAAATTTTCTTGTACGCCCTATATCTGGAGAATTACATATAGTGTAACCAAACCCAAACTATCACTTAACTCACAAGGGAACTTTTTCTGGTGTCACACGAAGTGTGGAACGAGACTATGGTCAATCGATTTGTGTTAGTGGACACGAAAATCCATAGGCGGGAAAAACCCTCGATCGCAACCGTTGCGTACTTATGGGAAGGAGTAGGGGCACTCCTACATAGTCTCGTTCCACATTTCGTGTAACATCCTTGTCAGTAAAGGTATCCTTGTCAGTATGATGTACTTATTCCGTAGAAAATACAAAAACTCGATTTAGGGACCATTCAAAAATTTTGTGGCCCCTGATCCAAAAACTAATTATTGGCTAAGATCGCAATCTTTTGATCCATTTTTTGGTTTTCCTAAAATTCTTGTGTTATATTTAAAACAACAACGATATAAGTGTGTTCCGTTCAAATCTCCCTAATTTCAATTATACGTGAAAAAGGAAGTATGAATAGCAGGACAATAAAATTTAAGAGAATTCTAGACAAACTCAAATTTTATTGTCTACACAATAATACACCTCCAGATGTTCCCCATTGGTAGCACGAACAATATCCAATCTGTATTTAACTTTGATCTGACATACGAGGGCGAGTCAACTTCTTTTAGTATACTACCAGCTGTTAGAAATTTACTGCCCCTTGATTTAGTATCAGGTGTAACTCCTCGGTACACGCGTCTGAAATTTTATTTCGTTGAAATCACAGATTGTATCTCAGCACACTATCGCCTGCACGCGATGTTCAACAGTCGCCATTTTTGAATTTATGCGACCATGGCGCTACAAACTGAACAAACAGACAACTTCAAGATCTGTTTTTTTCATTTGGTGTTTACAGTTATTTCACAATTCATCATATTTCGTATACAATAATTAATTGAAATTAGGAAGATCTGAACAGAATAGGTTGTATAATACAACATTAGCCTCACATCGTCCTCTGATAGTTGTCTGTACGAACGCTTTATTTTCTGACTCCAAGCAATGCAAACAGCTCTGCAAAACTAAAACAATGCTAAGCTGTTTCGGTTTAGTTTGATTCATATGTGTTGGAGTGAACTGAATCCAGGAATGACAACCGTTTTATCCTGGGAAGTCTGGGTTTCGAAAAAACGGGTGGTTATTGTTGAACAAAAATATGAACACAAATATGCGATTTATGGAAACACCATTAACAGCGTAACACAAATTAATGTACAGAGACACGCACACACGTAAAGACAAAAAAGTAATACAGCCCTCAATCAGATTGCTTGTGAAATAATATTTTTTATAGGTCAGACTTCGTTTGGATCTTGTCTTTTTATAGGTGGCTGCAGGAAGATCCCTACACAACATCCAGCAATAGTCTGCCATCATCGTAACACTCCAGTTTCCCTGATACCGTCGTTCCATTTCTTTGATATCATGATGGAAAGGCTCTTCCTGCTCTTCACTCACTGTTCCCACATTGTCAGGAAAGTAGTCAAGGTGGGAGTTGAGAAAATGGACTTTTAAGCTCAGGAGCAACCAAGCTTTCGGAACACGTGCATAATTTTTTCCACCATTTCCTTGTACTGTGGGTCCTTTCGGTTTCCCAAAAACATTTTGATGACCACAGTAAGGCAACCCAAGCCTCTTTTTGAGTTAGAGTCATTGAACTGATAAAGTCTTTATCGGATATGAGTTTTCTAATATCAGTGCCAACAAAAACCCACGTACTCGTAGTATTTGAGTAAAAGTGTAGCCAGAACTACTTGCCAACGTTTTAAACATCTAAGATGTAATCTTACTAAATTCGTTTTATCAACAGATTTATTATTTTTTCAGGTTTTTTTTTTTTTTTTTTTTTTTTTTTTTGTAATATCGTATTCTCATTCATGACACATTACGATATGTGTCAGTGATCTCCATCCGGACCAATATACATGTATTTTCATGTTTCGGGGAGCACAAATACATTTAATCTTCCATGTTTATTTTTATTTTCATGTGATGCATTTGCATTGTAGCGATTTCCAGCTACCTGTTTGGCCACATTACATTTCGATTGTGTAAAAACTTGGCGTCCCAGGAAGAGACGTTTTTTTTTTCGGTGCATCCAGAAACGTAAATATCAGCTAAACTTATGCAAACAGCGTTTTGGTTGCAGACCTGTGTAATTAGCCAGCGCTGGCTGTTTATTCACGCATGTTTTGTAGGCCGTAAGTTAGTGCCCTACGTTTAGTTTAGGTTTAGTTTAGGGGTGCAATGTTTGTTTACTATACTGTTGGGTAAATGTCATTTTGATTAGTTCAATCATTTTAAAGTTCTTTCTGTGTCACTGTATATTTTGCATTGCCATCTTCACATGATTCTAGATTCTTCTTTCCTCTGTATGTCCTGTGTTTCTGGGTGTCGGCCCGTAAAACTTTGGATTTTTCACTTTTCTTCACTCCTCTATCGATTGTGCATTGTTTGATTGGGCACTACTACTATCAATATAAGATGTTCCCTTGTAAGTGATTAGCGTACTCACCTTTGGCGTGACCCTGGTTCGCTTTCCTATGGGTGCTAATATGGTTCGAATTCCACGTTAAGCTGTAGGTCTACATATCCTCACTGCTGAAACGCACACTAAAACTCCAAATCAAATGTACGAAGACAAATCAATGGAGCAGTATGTTGATTTTAAAGATCTTGCTTCACAAAATAAAATAAAACTACATTATTATTAGCGTTTAACGAAAAAATATCCAAATATAAGACATGCCAATCAATAAATCTATTTGAGATAAAGAAAATTATATGAGTAAGTGTAAATTCTCATGCACAGTTTACGAGAAAATTAAGAAAATCTTTTTTAAAGCTTAAAAAAAAAAAGATTTCAGTACGTTAACCACGCTAAATATTAAAGACGAAATTGACACTAAAGTATTTATTGATCAAACATTTCATTCTGATACTAGCAAGAGGGACAATATAAAGTATAGCCCAAAATTATGATAAAAGCTTTAACTTTTGTTTACTTATAATATTATCAAGGATAAGACATACAGCGTGTCTCAAAAGTCCCCTGAAATACGGTAACTCTGTTATTATCAGAGTTACAACAAAATGAAAGGGGGGGGGAACCGTATCCCAACGTAATGTTTTCAATCTAAAGTAAAGGAATTTTTATTAAATCGGACGAGCCGTTTGGGCTGTATACTCTTTATGGACCCATTGTTAACTGAAATTGCAAAGTTGCCATTTACCTGGACCCACAAGATAAGTGAATGAAATTACTGTCTTTTACGCTGTGTCGATGTTTCAAACATACCCCCATTCACTTTATCGTATGAGATGTACAGATGCCTGAAATATTTATTACAAATAAGTCTTTATATTATTTGTATTTATGTGTTTTACATATTATTTGTGTTTATGTGCATAACTTTTCTTTCTCCACTTCCAGATACCTGTCCTACCGAATTTATAAAAATAATAAAAATATTACGTTATTTCATGCTACAAAAATACAATGCTTTTAAATCCATTAGTAATATTATATATATATACACTCTGTAAAGAAAATATAGCGACACCTCAATTCTCAAGGTAACTTACACAGAAAACCATAGTTGCAGCCGGCTAGAAGAGGAATAGAAGGAAATTATGAGTGTGATAATTCATTTCCACTATCTGTGACACCTATGGTGTTTTGGCGCTTACTAATTATTTATGTATCAGTAATATTCTCTCCAGATGGCACCTGAGAGCGTCTCGTAAATTATTGGGGTGAGAATTCTGCATTGCATTTGTGATGTTTAAGCCCAGGTAAGTAGCATTTTGTGATTGTTCTATGCTTTGTAATTGTTTGAACAGTGTCAAGTGGCAATATTGTTGTTGTGCAGTGTTGTTTTTGTATGAAATTGATGCTACATGTGAACTGTAAACAAGTATGATTGGTAAGAAATGTAACTTGTCGTCACGTGAACAAGACATACTTCTTACTTTGCACAGCTAAGTTACATCTCTAAGAGAGATGGCTGGAATACTCAGAATTTACCATCTGACGGCAGAAAGAGTAATTCACAAGCAAAAATAGTATAAGAAATCATCCCTTCGTCAACAGTGAAATAGAAAAAAGAAAGCATCACCCAGAGCTGATCGCCAAATAAAATCAATGGCACTGCAGAATTAAGGAATGACTTCCTCAAAAATCGTTTTGATCTTGGAACTGCAGTCAGTCGTACGACTGTATTGTCTTAACTGTATGAGGAGGATATTACGAAGAAAAAACCGCCTGGAAAGTCGAAACTAGCAAAAACACTGAAGACTTCAACACTTACGTTTGTGAGGCCATATGCTACTTGGACTTATGACAACTAGAAGCATGTTGTTTTCTCCGTTGAAAAAAGTTTAGAATAGTTGGAAACGATAGTTGTGTGAAGTTGTGGGTACAAATGAGCGAGAAATTTGATACGGATTTTGTTTAAGAGATGCAAATATTCAGTTACTGAGTGATGGTATGGGCTTGCTTCACTGTCAAAGACGTCAGAAAAATGGATATATGTGAAGAGTAATTTGATGTACAAAAATGTCTTCAAATTCTGGTACGTAAAATTCTTCTAACAGCTAAAGATAATTTTCCTGAAGAAGATATGGACTACTTCATTTTCCAGGGCGTAAATGCTTCATGTCAATGAACAAAAATCGTTAATACGTGGTGCAAGAATATGACTATTCAAAGACTCATGTGGGATCCAAACTCACCTGACATGAATCCAATTGTAAAATTTGGGTCGATATGAGCAGAAGACTCAATAGACAACTATCTCGGATAGAATGGAACTCACGGAACAGATAATCCGGGAGTGATTCCATGAAATCAAGGTTGCATTTTGCAATAGCCTTGTCACGAAAAGGCCTATACGATTCTCCTGCAAGTCCTATAGCCCATGGTCCACATACGAAATCTAATTTGATGTATTGTACCTCTCAATGTTTGTACACAATATGTCTTACTCTTAAGAAATTACGGTTTTTGCTTTGTGCTATTATTGTTGATTTTTCATACTTATATGTATAATTCTTTCCACAGCCGTTTTTGCTGAAAACACACATAGCTACTAATATATGCATATAAATTCATTATATGCATATAAAAAACCTGAAACTGTGGAGCAAGTATTAAGAATGAACGGCTCATTAATAATATGCGTTGAAATATTATCAGCAATTCATGTAAAAACTCATATTGGTTAATGTATGTTGTGAAAACTATATCCGAGCGAGTGTCGCTATTTTTTCTTTACAGAGTGTATATATATACCGGGTGCGTCATTTATAATGTCAAACCTTGATGACGGAGAAACCAAAAAAGAGAGAGAAGCGAAACTTTGCACGAGGCAACTATACAAAGGGGCACATTGGTAGACGTATTATTTGATATCACCGAATGAACAGTGTTGCGAACCCAATATAAAGTTATGATTTTTTAAATAGAACGACCTAAATTGCATTTCATAATTGAATTCAACATTAAAAAGGAAGACGAAAGATATGCCACCCGCAGGTCAGTGTTGCAAACTTCTCGAGAAATAACGTTAAATATGTGTCATATTTAAACGCCTTTTGCACACACAAGGAGTGAGGTACACACTAGTTTTGCACTATAATTTGAATATTGGCCAGAACGGTTAAATTGGACACCAAGTTTAGATGAGTCCGTTAAACAGTGTTGGCATAACAAAAAAGACAAAAGTCGAGTTTGGATATGGTGCAATAACTCGAAAAAGGCCATAAGTACATTACGGTTTAAAATTTATAAGACAATTTGGTATGTCATAAGAAGCATTTTCACGTTTATTTTAAGTCGATAAGTCAAGTATTTACCGAGATATTCGGAATTTCGTAAAAGCTGAGAATTTTGCGCTGTAGAAGTTGGTAACGCTGTCTCAAATTCCCACTTTTTCCCTCAACGTTGAGGAATTCGTAAAGAAGTGGTTGAAACAAAATATTTTGTGCAAAACTAGTGTCTACCTCATTCTTTGTGTGTGCAAAAGGCGTTTAAATGTGACACATATTTAACGTTATTTATCGAGAAGTTAGCAACACTGACCTGCGAGTGGCATATATTTCGTCTTCTATTTTAGTGTTGAATTCAATTATGAAATACAATTTAGGTCGTTCCATTTAAAAAATCATAGCTTTATATTGGGTTGGCAACACTGTTCATCCGGTGATGTCAAATAATACATCTACCAATGTGCCCCTTTGTATAGTTGCTTCGTGCAAAGTTTCGCTTCTCTCTCTTTTTTGGTTTCTCCGTCATCAAGGTTTGACATTATAAATGACGCACCCGGTATATATATATATATATATATATATATATATATATATATATATATATATATATATATATATATATAATTGATATGTTTCAAGTGAATTCTATTCAGAAATCTTGTTTAGAACTTCACTTGGTAACATCGCTTATGCATTGTAATAAATAGCAGATAACTGCTTTTTGCCATACAAATGGAAACCAAATGACTGTTCAGTTGGCAACACGTCAATTCATAGCTGGAATCACATATATAGTGGCGCCAATTGTGTTTCTAGTGGTTAGTTTAATAACTCTATGGTCCTAACAGTGTTACAAATAGTTTTAGCAGTGATGATCATATTACTTACAAATAAATAAATAAATAAATAAAATAATAGGTCTAATAGTAAAACAAAATAAAAAGCATATCATGAAAAACAAATCATATATTTAAAGATTATTGAAAACTTTCTCTCTTTTGCATGTTATTGAGACATAATACCCGTAAATCACGAAAAAGAAGAAACCTTGAAATTGCTAAATGAGGAAGTATTCAGAACATTTAATTGAGTTAAAGAACGTGGCAACTCTTGTGCATGACATGTTTGGGAGAATATATTCAGTACAAGAAAGTCAATGAACGTGCCACTGGAACGTGAAAAAATAACAAAATTATCTTCGCTGAACGTATTTTTCACCGATTAAATCTCTTTCATTACGTAACTTACAAGTTGGAAACTTGTTTACAGCAACTTTTGTTGCTTTGAAGCGAAAGAAATCATTATCGAGTTAGACCATTATCAAATAAATTATGGCTGTGCTGTTGCCAGCAATTAACAATAAAAAACATTAAAATATATTACAATTATCTATAATCTTATGAGTTAAACAGGGATTTATGGCATCATCACAAAATTTTCGTGTAACAACGACAAAGACTCCTAAACAAACGTTTATATTTCTTGGATGACAGTATCAACAAAGGCTCTCAAGGAGATAGGAGAAAATTTTTAATGTGACAACATTAAATAAAGGCCTGCAAACACGTATTTATGTTTCTTGGTGCAACAGCGACACACACACACAAAGGTTTCTAAAGAGATATTTATAATGTTTGGTAAGTTAGTATCACACAGAGGCCTCTATACAGATGTTTATATTTTTGATGCGACAGTATCACAAGAAAAGATCCTAAGCAGGTGTTCATATTTTTTTTTGACAGGATCACAGAAATTGTAACAAATGTTTGTATATTTTAGTGCGGCAGCATTACAGATAAAATAACATGGGCTAGGACACTAAACTTTTTCGATCCAAGTTCTTAAACTAAATTACGTTATGCTGCAGTTATGACTGAAACATTTATAAGTGAAATACGAACAAAATTATAGACGTTTATGAAGGAAACTTCAAGAGAAGAACACTCATTCCCAAAATTAAACTACCCTTGTAGATATTTTCATAAGAAATAGTTTATGCAACATTACAGGCAATAGTAACATTTATTAAAAAAATAAATAAAATTGATTTATAAAATGCGTAATGTAATTATTATTATAAAAATAATAAAAAATACATAATGTAATTAATTAATATTTAGAATTTAAAAACAATTACACATATAAGTTAAATGTATAAATATATTACGGTATTAAAAGAAAAAAAGCATACAATAACTACACAAGCCTGTAAATTGCTAATAGATAATTTTGACTTATTATACTATATCATACATTAGTTATCTTTTTTCTAAGTTTATACTTAATGTCCTAACGACAGTTACTCAGAGACTTCATGTTAAAGCTCTGAGCGGAACAAAGTAAATTTAAAATAAAAGCTGAATAAATAATTGTTGAATAATTGCTAAATGATTGTTAAATGATTTTTTGGTTTATAAAATTTGTTTTTTATACTTGTAAATGTTTTTGTTTGTTACAACTTGTTGGCACTATATTTTTTAAATTAAATTATAGTTTTTTAATAAATATTATTGTTATGTATACAAATATAAAGGTTATTTTTGTTTTTTGTTTAATTTTAAAAAATCCATGTATTTGTCCACTAAAACGTTATCAAATATTTTGTTTTTAACTTCTTTTTTTTTGCAAACAATAAATTAAATTACAAATGCACATATTGAGGTTAGCTAGATGTTATGTTATAGTTTATTGTAGAAAAGTTTATTTTTTAGTTTACACAAACTTGGCCTTAGGTTATTTTTAGTTTTAAATGTTTTAACTATTTTTTTACCTTCCGCGTACCAAATATTTGCACTAAAAATATTATTTTAATTGTTTATTTTGTTTTATATTAATAAAAAAACTTTATGCACTATTAAGATATAATTTACTTATTATATATATATATATTGTAGATAGATAGATAGATAGATAGATAGATAGATATTTCTCCATCAAATTGCACATTATTTTGTCAGGTTACTGGTTATCCACATTTATATCAGAACACAAAACAAAATATTGATAAAATGGACGTAGTTTCGACATTAGATCCGGCGTATATATGTATTTTAGAGATTCATATTATATATTTATACTTTGCCAAATTATATCACAACACTATTTTCTTTATATAGTCTGTTATGATGTACAATATAGTCCGCCGCCATTTGCATTATATATGCTGGGTTGAGTTCGTAAAAAGTAACATGTTACTTTTATAAATTATATTGTATTTTGTATTGTATTTTGTATTATTATTATTGTATTTTGTATAAATTATATTGTTTTGAACAGATGCCTAAAAGGGCTTGTACTCATAGCATTGTGTTGTAATAATAATAACTGATATAATAGTAGATTCAAAATTAATTATTTTTACAAGGAAAGCTATCCAACTCCTCGGCGAGTATCGCATTGAAACTTGCACAAGTGAAAGGACATATTGAAAGATGAAAATGTGCTTACTCTTACGATTCGCAACGTCGTCGAACCGGAAGTAGAATGATCGTTCCACCATAGCCCCTGAAAGTTATGTACTCTGGTCATACACGCCACAATGTGATACACTGGAACCTGTTTTCTCACGAATCCAAATATTGCAAACTCAAGATGGTAACAGTCGGTGGTGATTGGGATCTCTAGTACGTCATTGATGCGAATCGATCTCAAATGGAATACGATACACAATCCTAAATTCCAAACGAAGACGTTTACCCGGTAGAGGAAACGGACACGCTGTAACCACAACGCAAAAACGGCTTCTTCTTCTTCTTATTCTTCTTCTTCTTCTTATTATTATTATTATTATTATTATTATTAGTAGTAGTAGTAGTAGTAGTAGTAGTAGTATGAATAGCATTATTAATATGAGCAGTATCATGAGTAAAAATAATAATGAGAAGAAGACAAGAAATAGGCTATATTGTTGGGCTTGTTAAGTAAAGAAAAACTTCGGCCCGTCTTGAGTGTCCTCTAGCACTACTATAAAGGTTTAAAATCCATAAACAACCATACCCCAGCCGGGATTTGAAGTCGGGACCCTTGAGTCTGGCTTCACGCCTCAACCAACACGAACATGAGGTCAGCAATAAGACGAAGAAGACGACAAAGGAATAATAATAATAATAATAATAATAATAATAATAATAATAATAATAATAATAATAATAATAATAATAATAATAATAATAATAATAATAATATACCAGTGGTTCTCAGCCTAATTCCGATCACGAACCCCATATTACCACACCCTCTTCCCAGTGACCCACTTATAATTTGTGGCTCGTAATAAGCTTGTGTCTGATTTTTAATATACCTATGGCGGAGATGTTGAGTTGAGTTCGAGTTTAACGTCCCGTTCATCAGCGAGGCTATATGAGACGTGGACCTACTGATTAACGTGGAATCCGAACCACATGAGCTCCCACCGGGAATCGAACCCGGGTCTCCCACGCCACAGGCGCGTACGCTAACCGCTTAGCCACGGATGAGCTCTATTGCGGAGATCTCACTATTATTTCTATAATAATAGAATCCATTTCTTGTATATAGTGGATACAGTAACCTCCCTAAAAGCGAATGGATTAAAACAAAAATTTGATCAGTTCATTCATATTACAAATATGGAATCCGATCCGTCATAATATTTGAAAATAGAGGCCGTTTGAAAATTTTAAAACTTCATAACTCCCTTAATTTTCGGTCATATGATAAAAAAAAAATAAAGTGCATTTGCATTCTTCTGGTATTTCAATATCCAGTTCTCATTAGTTTTATATCGTACCTCTTTCATTTAAGTTGATTTTTAACCAACTGGGCACTTGTTGAAAATGTTTAGTAGACCTTTTTTTTTCTTGACAGTATGTATACAAATAGGTAAAAATTATCTATCAGAACAGAATTCAAAATAATAATTATTTAAAAATATTTTCCGATATTAGATTCAAATTATATTTCTTTCTTTCGCTTATCTTCGCGACCCCCAGGTTGAGAAACCCTGTCCTATACTATTTCTTCTTCTTACAGACCTCGTATTCCTGTCAAGCCAGAGATTCAAGGGTCCCGAATTCGAATCCCGACTGGGGTATGGTTGATTGTGGATTCTAAAACCTTTATAGCAGTGCTAGAGGACGCTCAAGACGGGCTGAACTCCTAGGTTACTTAATGGGCCCAACAATACATTTGCTGTCTTCTTCTTCTCATTATTATTATTATTGTTACTAATTATACTGCTTATATTAATAATACTAATCATACTACTACTACTACTATTACTACTACTACTACTACTACTACTACTACTACTACTACTACTAATAATAATAATAATAATAATAATAATAATAATAATAATAATAATAATAATAATAATAATAATAATAATAATCAAAGAAAGCCATTTTTGCGTTGTGATTTCAGAGTGTCCCTTTTCTCTACCGGGTAAACGTCTTCGTTTGGAACTTATGATCGTGTATCGTGTTCCATTTGAGATCGATTCGCATCAATGACGTACTAGAGATCCCAATCACCACCGACTGTTATTATCTTAAGTTTGCAATATTTGGATTCGTGAGAAAACAGGTTCCAGTGTATTACATTGTGGCGTGTATGACCAGAATACATAACTTTCAGGGGCTATGGTGGAACGATCATTCTACTTCCGGTTCGATTACGTTGCGAATCGTAAGAGTAAGCATATTTCCGTCTTTCAATATGTCCTTCCACTTGTGCAAGTTTCAATGCGATACTCGCTGAGGAGTTAGATAGCTTTCCTTGTTAGTCATTAATTAAGTCGATTGTCACTTGGCTGAGTCAATATTATTTTTGATTATTTTGGCACTTTTGTCACAAATCATTATTATGTTGATTGTTTCCTCACTAGTAATTGATTTGATACAATTGTTAATCCAAATTAAAATAACTAAAGATTCACAAAATACTTGTATATGATTCAAAATCAATCACACACCACAGACACTCCCATTTACACATTCGCCATCTTTCACTATCTTCTATAACACTCCATTTTAACTTTTCGATTCGAAAATTTTTATATATTTCAAAGTTTATATCTTCCGATGCGGACCGAAATCCATATTACATATGATGTAATGCACTATAGCACAGGTCTATAACAGCGACGCATTACAATACTTATATTTTCTATGTAAGATACTTAAAGCGAGTACTTGAAACTACGCAGAGGATTTGGCTCGTTTTAGCTCGACTCGACTCGAAACTCGATCTGAATTCGAGTCGAGTTGGAGGAAATATTTTGAGTCGAGCTCAAAGATGTATGTTTCGAGTCGAGTCGAGTTTCAAAGAAAACTCGCTCGAGCTCGCTCGTGCCCATTCTTAAAAACAAACCAAACAATAGGCAAGCTAAAAAAAAAAAAAAAAAGAACTATAGTAACATGTTAGGCAATAAACTGACATCAACGAATGTGGAATACTTGAAAAAAGAGCAGATCAAACAGTAATTAATTGATACTTTACGTTCCGTTAGCGTTTTTACTTTTCTAGCACTGATTTCTTCCTGGTTGAAATTCCGCGTTCTTTTACCTTGGCTGTTTCTTGAGAAGTTCCCGACCTTGATACTGGTCAACTAACCTGTTTCTGTTGTGTAACATTGCCCCATGTTACTACACATGCAGAGGCTGCAAGGGGAAATGATTGTATCGCATAATTCACGTGCTGCAACGATTTCTTACTCAATGTTAGAATTTGTTTACAGTGTGAGATGATTTAAAACACGTGGCTACAGCAGCACGTGGTAGTCAGTTACAGTAACAGTAATTTTGAAACGAAATCCTGTTTTGCAAATTGTTTCGTAAAAGACTTTTTTAAATAGTACAAGGTAAGGACTCGTTCAATACGAGCATCACATTGTAGTTTATGCTGTAATATTATTCAAAATTATCGGTACAGGTTCAGAATACACGGACATTTAAAAAAAATTAAAATCAGGCAAAATCTGTAATTTAGAAAAGAATTGCAATGTTTTAGAAACGTATTTATGTAGGCAGAGAACGTGTAAGTCATCTCTAGGAACATAGAACCAGTGTTAAAAAGTGTGGTTCATTACTAAGCAGTTGTAGTGTAAAACTAACTTATAGTGATCACTTAGCATAGGTTGATGCATGTTTTCTCAGGATAATCATTTTAAGTACCTATACGCTTGTAGACATATTATAAACACGCACTGTACACATTTGACGGGCATAAGTCAAAAATGTGAAAATATAAATAGGGGTCATTTGGGAAGGAGCACGGGGGCAATTCCTTCCTTCCTGAGTTTGAAAAGATCATATTTTTAATCGTTTGTAGGCAAGTCTTTACTCTGGTCATTTCAATATTTTTTTCGATTCTTCGATTCAGTGATTTGTTCTTTCGGTTCCGCACAATTTTATAAAAAGTGGATCAAAACTTCCCTAACCTTAAGCTAACCCGTTATTACCCCTACCCTACTTACCCCTATTTTGCTCTACTCTACTACACTATACCCTTTTAAGGTGGTCCTATTTATCGATGCATAGCTGAAGCATCGGAGCCGAAAGAATAAATCATTGAATAGAAAAAAAAATGAATGAAATGGCCAAACTAAAGACTTTTCCGGTTATATACTAATATAGTAATACGAAGAAACGTGAAACTCTTATATCGGTGGAGTATCTTACCCCTCCTCCCTCACACACATGGCAAAATCTGGAATCTGGAATAACGTTACTGGTTTAAAAGGTAGTTATTATAACATAACTAGCGAAATAATTTAAAAGAATTTTTGAACATTTATTTCTAATGGCACCCTTTAACTTTACCTATTTCAAGTGGGGTATTGGCATATACCAACAACAACAACAAAGTAAGAAGAGACGATGATAGCATTTTGACAAGAAATGATAGTCATTGTCGTATAGGTTTGCTCCCGTATTCTTTATCTGTATGGAATTTTCTTCTCCTTCCTTAAGAGTTACCTTATTAATAATGATAAAAATTAAAAAAAAAAAAAAAAAAATGAAAATGAAATGGGATATTCAGTGTCTCGCATTATGTTTTGTAGGCTTAGGGAATTTGATGGTAAATTAATTTAAAATTGATTAAGGAAGAGTGGGTGGAATGAAAAGATAACAGGAACAGTTATTATGCTATTCTAAACTATTTTACCTAATAGGTAAACCTTTCTTGCATTATCCGTACTTTCGAATTGAGTCGGTGTGAGCCGCTGTCACCAAGAATGTTATAAAATAGAGGATCTGTCCATATGTATCTTCATTCTATTAATCCAATGAGAAAAAAAAAGTAACGGCACATCTGATTGGCAATTCTCGTTTACATCATCTGATTGGCTACTTTCGTTTCCGCCATGAATGTTGGCTCAAAACATTGCGATCTTGTTGGACGAAGTGGGAAGAGTGGGGGTGGCGAAACTGTGACGTATGGCTTCAAGATATGAGATCTAAAATTGCGACTTATTCACGAGTAGTGACACGACCGGTAAGCGTCAGTATAGGATCCCCTGAAAACTAGGATATTGTGGCTCTCAGTATCACAGGGACGCCACTATGTTCGATAGTAGAGAGGAGACGCTGAAATTACTTCTCCATATATGGTAACATGATGAACTTCGACGCAAAACACCATGAAAACTATTTGTCGAATGCAGTTAAAAATTTATGCGGATCGTAACCTCCCTTAATGCTACATGTTCACTTTTTTTATTTTTAAATAAGCTTTCATAGTTTATTAATATTACTTTTGATAAAGTAATATGGCAGCACTGAAGACAACATAAATATACACACAGGTACAGGTATTGGCAAAAATGTGGGTTTTCCTTTATCCTCGCTCAGTTGTACAGGCGGCTATAAAGAAAGAAGAAATAGAATTTGGAAGCGGAAAGAACTGGGAGAGACAAGACTGGTTGCTGTCACATATCAGTCAATGTTAACCCCTACAAATATTTATTTTTATAACAGTCTTTCCTAACGGGGTGTATTTTTTTTATTATTTAGATTATTTATTAGTCATTTTTGATTCTCTTTTCATAAGATCAAATTGGGTTTATTTGTCCATTCAGTTTGACTGATTTAAATCGTTTTCGGCACAAGCTTAGGCCTTCGGTCTGGAAAGTTTTATATACAAGGTGTGGCTATTAATATCCAGGACTTACGTCACAGCACGAAATCGATCACTCGCCCGAGAGAGGTGCTGCTGGTATCCGGAAGCTTCTATAATGATTTTTGTGCAGTGGACAAAGGAAGAATGATCTCACCCTGGAAGCAGAATTGATCGGAATTGGCTCAGTTCTTTTGATCGCCGATAATTAACGTAATGTGTCTAATTTTGTAGTGGGGGCTACCAAGTTAACCTGTTAGTTCCATGGAAGCAAATTGATCGATGTGCTGATCATATATCATTCAGTTGAACGTGTTTTATCAGGCCAACCACAGTTCTTCATTGCTATAGTGCCAGAGAGTTTAAGTTAATAATATAAGTTTTCCTCCTAACATAATGTTTGTTGTCGTACATCTTTTATTTGCAGTTGGGATACTGAACTTCGCATACATTATGCACGTCAAACTTTATGATATTAATCAAACAAAGGCTACACACTAAAATATAATCTATCTTGGTTGTAGGCCAGCTAATGCTAAATAAAAAAAATACCATAAAATCAATGTAAACATAGTTACGAAATTGGTGAGAAAATACCCTCTCAAGCTCATTTTTCTGAGTGGGAAATTACTAAGTTTCTAAAACGAATGCCATAATTTCAGACCGATATATATATATATATATATATATATATATATATATATATATATATATATATATATATAATTTCATCTTGGCTATTGCTTATTTGTATGTGTATATTTGCTTAAGCTGTATATTCTTGCTTGGATTTCTTTTCAGCTATATTTAACGAACTTTACATTCAACTTTTTTTTTTATATATTAATAGATTTTCTTATAGTGATCGATGGAATTTTCCAGAGGCTTGCGACGGTTGCTCATTTTTCAAAAGACTTTTTTTTGCGGATTTTTAAGCGAAAATAAAGTTAAGTAAACTAAAAGGGGAAGGGTCATCGACCATATAAAAGGAAGCCTCTCGCCGCATAGGGGGATACTTCTGGGTGACTACGGCTGTTAGAGCCATTCTACGTTATTAAGGTCCTGCCTCGTGTATTATTATTATTATTATTATTATTATTATTATTATTATTATTTTTTTACTTTCCTATCTTGTAGGGAACGGTCTAAATTATGACCGATGACAGAGAATAAATGATTTCTCTGGAGCCTGAGTGATGGCATTAGAATTTTCTGATATTTAATGAAATAATAGGGACTGGCCTAAGTGATAGAGCAAGGAATAAGTGATTTCCTTCGGTCTGAGTGATGACCAAGTTGAGGACATTTAGCTAGTCAGGGTTATAAGCTTAAATGATAGCTTATTGGGATAAGTGATTCCCGTTATCTTCTAGTGAGAAGAAGTAGGTTATATATATATATATATATATATATATATATATATATATATATATATATATATATATATATATATATATATATATATATATATATTTACCTCAGAGGCAGAAAACAATTTAAGGTTTTTCTTAGATTTTTTTTTTTTTTTTTGCTAGGCCAGAGAAAACCTAAGTGATGGTCTTCTCTTTAGAGAAAGAGAATCAGTCATAGGGCTAAGTGATGTCCATTGACAACAGGATCTCTTACATTTATGACGAAAAGTTGTAGTCAGGCTTTCCTGATGGAGGTAGGCGTCAGATGAAACTGTGAGGGAATGACGGATCGGTGGAGTCTGACTAAGAGATTTGTAGGAGTCTGTAGGTCTAAGTGATGATCTTCCGACTTAAGGGATAGGGCTCTGAAGTGAAGGAGTTCCGTATTTTTTTTATTTTGCCTTAAAAGAATTTTCGTCGAATCACTTTGTTTTACTTATTGTCTAAATAAATATTTATCTACCCTGATATGCCTAACAGTTTTCATTTGAGAATATAACAACCCATATATTTGATGGAAGTTTAGTAATTTGATTGTGGTTTACATTGTGAGTTGATACCCTTAGAGAGCCGTAACAGATTACAAGGAGGAAACCACAACACAATAAATATGCGAAAATGTATCAATATATCTATACAGTGGCGGATACAGGATATGATCAAGGGAGGGGCTAAACTATAGTTTGCAGCTTTATCCAGTGTAAGGCAGGATTGAAGCCCATTTTATCCAGTATATACCTGAGTGTCAAGGGCTATATAGCCCTCCCCTTGGATCCGCGCCAGGTATATATATATATATATATATATATATATATATATATATATATATATATATATAGATAGATAGATAGATAGATAGATAGACAGATAGATAGATAGATAGATAGATAGATATACAGATGGTGATCAGAAAAATGGAAACACCTGAACGAAATTGCAACTTACCAGATTAATATAGTGTCCGGCCACCTTTCGCCTTCAGAACAGCCTTGATGCGACGTGGGATGGAGGCATAGAGGTCGTGAATGGTAGCAAGAGGAATTTTACACCATTCCTCGTGCAAGGCATTGGCCAGTTCTGTGAGAGAGGATGGAGGTGGAAATCGTCGCCGGAGTCGTGTTTCCAAGACAAACCACAGATGTTCAATTATGTTGAGATCTGGGGATTGGGCGGGCCAGGGGAGGTGTTGAACTTCAACCCGATGTTCCTCAAACCACGCTGCAACAACGCCAGCTGTGTAAATGGGTGCATTATCATCCTGGAAGATGGCGTCATTGTCCGGGAACAACATTCGGACCATAGGATGCAAGTGGTCCCCTAAAATTGCGACATAGTGATTCGTCCGCTAAGTGTGACCACAGGACCCAATGAAAACCATGATATGGCGGCCCACAGCATCACCGAGCCGCCGCCATGTTTCACAGTTGTGCGGAGACACTGCAGATCATAAGCTTCTTTGGGCGTTCTCCACACATAAACACGGCCCGTGGTTGGAAATAGGGTGAAGGATGACTCATCCGACCATATCACACGTTTCCAGTCCTCAACGGTCCAAGTTGCATGGTCGCGGCATCATTTGCGGCGTGCGAAAGAGTTATGGTCCCTGATGAGCGGTTTGGCCCGTGCAACACGACCCCGTAAGTTCATGTCATGTAATTCGCGGCGGACTGTGAATGTCGAAACAGGGTGGGGGAGGTACTGATTGAGTTCCTCCGTCATTGCTCCGCAGTGGCACGACGGTTCTGCGAGACAATGCGCTTTAATACCAGGCGTTACCTGTCACTCATGATTTTCTTCCGCCCACTGTTCCGCTTCCCCGATGTGGTTTTCCCATGTGTAGGCCGTTATCACCTTCGACACTGTCCCACGCGACACACCTAACACAGTAGCCACTGCCGTCACACTCACTCCACATAACCACGCACCAACAATTTGCCCTCTTTGAAACTCTGAGAGGTCTCCCATTTTACACTACCTCCGTCTGCTGCAGCCACTGGACACTGCTGTTCCACTGCGCCTGACGTAGTATGGAGACCGACCTAACACACCACCACCAGCGGTCCGGCACTGCGGGCGCCACGACACCACTGCCAACCCATACATCTGACGTGTTGCCAACTACAGGTGTTTCCATTTTCCTGATCACCATATATATATATATATATATATATATATATATATATATATATATATATATATATATATATATTTGGTCTGAAAATTATGACATTCGTATTTCAGCTATATATTTAATATGTATATATGTAAGCTGAAATACCTGTCCTTCACACGAGAAGGATAAGAATGATGCAATATATGATATTAATAAAGAAGATAAATGCCTTTGGCGTTGCTCCTGTTAATGTCAATGAAATAAATAAATAGTGAAGAGAAACGCCTTTGGTGTTGCCCCTGACAATGTGAGTGTAATAAATAAATAAATAAATATGTAAGTAAATAAGTAAATAACGAATAACAGCGCCTTCGGAATTATCCTTCTAAACATAAATGACAAAAATAAATAGAGAAAAGAAATATCTTTGGCTCTGCCCCTGTCAGTTCCGAACTAATGTCTTTTTGCCTAAACTTGGGCACAAATCTCAAGGGATCTGTCAACAATTAGCTTATCGATCCCGAAAACTATTGATTTGACACTAATATTGGTCATTTTGTATATTTTATTTTCCACATCTACAACCCTCCCCCCCAACCTCACATGACGATAGGGGCTAAAGTTACTATTCATTTTAGCGACTCCGAAAACTATGAGTTTGTCACTAATATTCGGAGTGCCGGCTATTTGTAATCTCTTACGTATAAATTTGACACACACACACACACACACACATACATTATATATATATATATATATATATATATATATATATATATATATATATATATATATATATATATATATATATATATAGTGTGTGTGTGTGTGTGTTCTGCTAAGTTCTACTTTGGGTATCAATTTTCAAGTTCCAGTATCCATTATATTTGATATTTCTACAGTATCTATTTTCTGCATCATAATAAATCCATTTGATTGTCTTTCTTTTTTTTAATTTATCATTTATTAACAGATATGACTAGTTTCCTTATACGCTGAAAGGAAACATATCTGGAATATACTTACAAGGCAGGGTACCCAGGTGTAACACACCGATTATGATAAGATTGCACAGACATAAAGAACATTGAAAAAGAAGCGACACGTATTTTTATATCGGCCAACAAACGCATTGAAAGGATCAAATAGGGGCATAAAAATGGGGTCAAAGTGAGATCATGTGGAATATAAGGAGAACGAGAAGAGATATCGGAAAAGGTTAAATGTACTAAATACTACCAATAGTCGACGGAATTCAATGAGGTAGAACGCACCCATGAGAATAGAGCAGAACATCCGGAAATGGACCAATTACGTGCACAACATTGTCACAATGTGTTACGGAAATCAGCGAAAAGGGTGATAAGGAGCAGGAAGAATGAAGAAACGAAACGTGTTTTTGCTTTGGGTATATACATCACCCATTTGCGAAAAAACGCAGATCTATCTCAATGCACGAAGATGGGATAACACGCAAAAGGGTGCAAACGCCGTTCGTATAGGCAGCCAGCGAGACAGTACTGTGCAGTGGGTTGCATATATCGGGTAATGGGAACAAAAATACATAGCACAGTAGAATGTAATAGCAGGTGGTAGCAGGCGTACAACATAACAGTAATACACTATGTGATCAAAAGTATCCGGACATCACCAAAAACATACGTTTTTCATATTAGGTGCATTGTGCTGTCACCTACTGCCAGGTACTCATTATCAGCGACCTCAGTGGTCATTACACATCGTGAGAAAGCGGAATGGGGCGCTCCACGGAACTCATGGATTTCGAACGTAATCAGGTGATTGGGTGTCACTTGTGTCAGAAGTCTGTACGAGAGATTTCCACACTCCTAAACATCCCTAGGTCCACTGTGTCTGATATGATAGTGAAGTGGAAACGTGAAGTAGGGATGCATTCGAGTCGAGTCGAGTCGAGATTTAAGCCTGTCTCGACTCGTCTCGAGAAAATGTTGTCTCGACTCGTGTCTCGACTCGAAAATATGTTTCTGTCTCGACTCGTGTCTCGACTCGACAGTCTCTGTCTCGACTCGACTCGAATTCGAGTCGAGACAAAATGTACGAGTTAAAATATACGCACACATCAGCCAGACCATCATGACTACCTACCTAATTGTCAGTATGTCGACTTTTGGCATGGATAAAAACGGCGACACGTCTTGGCATACACGCAATGATCCTTGATAGGTCGCTGGAGAGAGCTGGCACCACATGTGCTCACTCAGGTCACCTAATTCCCGTAAATTCCGGGAAGGGGGGCGATGTGCTCTAACGTCACGTTCAATCACATCCCACAAGGGACATCACTCAAATGTCCGGCTCCAATTTCAATGAAACTTTTTTTGCTGATAGAAGGCATGTATGCATCATTACTTGTGATGACAAATTTTTGCCATGGTGCATGTTTTCTATTTTTTTTTTTAAATAACTTTTAAGAGTTGTGATGTGGTTATTAGAGATTACTACATAAGTCCCTTACTACCCTTTGTAAACGGAGGGTTAATGAAGAAAAGTGAAGAAAAACCATGTGGATACATATAAGTCCTGGGGGGAAGTCGTATGGTAGATATGACCTTGATGGCAGCCATCTTGAAATCCACCATTTTGAATTAAGGTCAAGTTTTTAAAATGGGAATAGGGTAATATGATACTTAATTTCGGGCTAGAATTTAATTAGAAAAATAATGGTGAGGTTAGCTTTAAGATACACCCATTTGGGGGGAAGTTACAGGCATATTAATTGTTTTTACTTACTGTGTGCGTAAGTCCCTTCTTACTTTCGTCTCAAGACCTGTAAATCGATCGCAACGGCAGAGCCCGGTTTCGCACTAGTGTTTAGAAATCTTTAAACTCACTTGAGGCAATATTTGTGGATTATTGTATTGTATTTTGCCTTTAATTAAATTTGAACCCACTTCATGATCTTGTGTAAAGTATCACTAAAAGAGAATTTCTGTTTTTATGGAGAACGTAAGCATGGCAATTATAAAAGGTGAGTAAGGTGCGTATGTATTTATAAGAAAGTCTTTTGTGGTTCCGCCAACCTATTCTTTAGTTGTTTTTTTTAAATACTCATATCTCATAAATAAAAGAGCTATTATAAAATATCTTACCACTATTCTTTAATACTTATAAAATTTTATTTATTGTAAAAGCACTGGCGAGATATTTCTTAACGGCAACTAAAATTATGGTGGAGCTCCTTCGTGGCTAACGGTTAGCATACTTGCCTTTGGCGTGGGAAACCTGGGCTTGATTCCCGGTGGGAGTTCATGTGGTTCGGATTCCACGTTAATCAGTAGGTCCACGTCTCACATAGCCTCGCTGCTGAACGGGACGTTAAACTCAGAATCAATTCAACTCAAAATTATGGTTTTGACTTTATTATGATGTCATTTGGTTCGATTCTCAACACGGACTGCAACTACCCGTTAAATTGTGCATCCGAAAGGCACTCTTTCCGTTAAATTGTGCATCCGAAAGCGCGCCATAGACGCACGCACTTGCATTACCAACATGTATGAAAGGTTTCTTTCATCAAGCATCTTGAAAGAATTTTTTGCCCACACACGTACCAACGTGCTGTCCAACATACTGAAAGTAGTTTGAGAAATGTGGAGGACGAGGAAACGCGTGCTTTTTCTTTCTGCAACTGCACGACCTTGGCATGCGACGGAGGAGAGACTCACGTGATTTCTTCCGCTGTCGTGATTGGCGGACCTAAATATAAAACAGCCACCTTGCATGAACGAGCCCATACACGGTAAACATGCACGCAGAACGGCAAAAACATCAAACATGTTTTCAGAAGATTTTGAAAACTTTTAACATGAATGAACGAGGCCATACACGATCAACTTGCCTGTGGTTTTATCATTTTTCATACAAGTCGGGCTGTTTCTTCAGGCATGTGTTTACGTGTATGGGCTGCTTTTGTTAAACCTCGCTTATCACCGCTCATCTTAATAATATATATAACTTCACCGCGAAGCAAATGTTGCATTTCTCTCTTTCATCCTAACACAAAACAAAACTAACCACAGCTGTGACACGAAGGAGCTATTTCGAAAAGAAACAAGCTATGCTTCATAGAGATGTGTACCAAATGATAGAAGTATAAAGTATTGTTTTCTTTCCTGTTTATTGATATCAGTTGGTGTTCTTAATGAGTTTACTCATTAGTTTAGAAAGAGTATATATGGAATTTGGACATATGTTGTACGTATTCTCCTGAGAAATTGATGAGACCAGAAAAGTTATAAGGACAGATGGAATAGGTTTAAGCGCATCTACGTGACTTTATCAAATATTTAACCCCTGCTGTGTAACGACCTTAGGTAAACAACGGCTATCTTTGGTCCGCTACCTCCTTTTGTTAGCCGACATGAGATGGGTTACTTTTTTTTTTCTGGAAGAAAGTGAAGAAATAATTATCCAGTACATTTACGTTTTGTCAGGCACACAGGCGCAGTCTGTACTTGTTTCCTAACGAATTTTAGCAACATAACATAAATGAAACATATGTACCAGAAAATAGAGGCAGTACAAACGGAAATTTTCATCTGTGACACATTTGATGAGAAATATAGTTAGATGTCACGTGCAAGCAATCTAAACATGTCCTATCCTGTAATTCTATTCGTATGTTTATGTAGGTGAGACTGAGAAATCAAGAAACAATAATAACTGGTTTTCTTCCAGGGGAAAAATCTAAATGTGAAGGGGTGTTACACTGGGACTTTAATTGCGTCCTTTGTACAAGATTAACAAGTAATAGCAATTTTTTAATTTATTTTAGTTCTTGGGGAGAGGAAGATGGAAGCGAACCCTCGTAAGGACCTCTGCAAGTAAACATGAATACTATCCGCCACTGTTTGTTACATTACACAAAATAGTTATATATATATATATATTGAGTTTTAGTCAGGGTTTTCATTCTGCAGGAGACGGGGGGATAGTAATACCTGACGAACATTTTCTATTCTCAGAGTGTTGCAATGATAGCATTTCCTCCATTATAACTTGGCCAAGCTAGTTGCATTATATGTAAGGATTAAGTTAGCCTAAAAAGCTTAAATTTCTATGGCTGTTTTACTCTGTACCCATGTTTCTCATTTTCGGTCTACGGGACTCTGTGTCCGGAAATTTTCGATGGCTTCCAAGTCGGAAAATAAGTGTATCAAAGGCATATATATTATATCTATGGTTATATGAGGCATGGATCTACAGTTTAAAGTGGGATACCAGTAACAACTTCATGAGCTTCCACCGTAAATCGAACCAGAGTCTCCCGCGATCAAGGCGTATGTGTTAACCATACAGCCACGAGGAAATTCACATAAGCACACACACATATATATTGTTGAGTTGATTTTGACTTTACCGTCTCTTTCAGCAGCGAGGATATATGAAATGTAGACCTACTGATTAACGTGGAATCCGAACTACATGAGCTCGCGCCGGGAATTGAACCCGAGTCTTCCACGGCAAAGACGCGTACACTAGCCGCGGAGTTCACACACACACACACAGAATCAGAGTCCTCACACACCAAGGGTGAGAGCTGTGCCACTGAGTCACAGCGGCCACGGGGCTAGGTCGAGTCCACTTTACGTTCATAGTTTCTTAGTACATAAATGTTACGATTATGAAATAGATTTTCCTTAATGAGCTGCATAAAAACAAAAGCTTTCGAAATGCATTAAACAATTAGCTCGATTTGAGTGTGAACTTAAAGTTATATCAGAGTGTAAATACGGATACGCACCAAAGCTCGAAAACTTAATACACTATTTCTCCTATATAGTCAGCATGTATCAAGCAATCGTTCAGCTTTCATTTGAGAGGATGGAAATCGAAGGCCCCTGAACAACTATGTTACTAATGTGCGGAATGTATTTATCTTACAGTGAACTGCTTTGATGTCAAGTGGCCTAACTCCAAAATTGAAATTTTCCAGGAGTTAAAGTTGAAGTTCAATATCTCATGAACAATCCATATTTCTTTTATGTTGGGAACGAAAACCATAACTACTGTATGTAGTTCATTGTTTTATAACTTAGTGTTTACAAAAATCCTTTTAAAAAATACCTATTCATAGAAGTGAATGGTACTTATCTGTACTAGTTCTTGGCATCCAAGCAGTCCATTTATTGTAATACTAGCTTAATATACCCATTCTTCGCATGGGGGCTGTATTTGGAAGTCAACACCTGTGGAAGTATCACCATTCATTTCAGTGACCGCGAAAAATATGGATTTGACACTAGTATCAATCAATATGGGCTATTTATACATGTCTCGGTATTCCTCACCTGCTGACACCCGGCCCGCATACAGTAGTAGCTGAATTTGCAAGTCATCACTGATGGAAGTGTCACCATTGATCTCAGCGACCGAGAAAACTATGGATTTGACACTAATGTCGATCAATTTGGATTACTTTTACTACATGTCTCGCTAAACTCCCCCCTGAGACCCCCTGGTTCCAATTTTGACGAAAACGCTTCGCCTTAGACTGGGACCTGGACCAAGGTATCCGTGACCAAAATTTGGTAACTCTCGGTCAACTTGTCTGGTCCCCAGGTCGGTCCCAGTAAACGTCCCCCCCCGAGACCCCCTGGTTCAAAATTAAAAAAAAACGCTTCGTCTTGATCTGGGGCCTGGAC